>NC_092375.1:192897488-194164718 GCF_030028105.1 Mobula birostris
TCTCCAGCCGCCTGTCGCAATGAATTCTGCAGATTCATCACTCTCTGGCAAAAAAATTCCTCCTCATCTCCGTTCTAAAAAGATATTCCTCTATTCCGAGTCTGTGTCCTTTACTTGTAGGTTCTCCCAGCACAGAAAGCATCTCTCCACATTCACTCCCTCAAGGACTTTCAGCAGTCAATACATTTCATATAGGTCACTCCCTCACTCTTCTGAATTGCAATAAGTGCAAGCCCAGAGCCATTAATTGCTTTTCATATGACAAGCTGTTCAATCCAGGAATCATTTTCATGAACCTCCTTTGAACCCTCTCCAATGTCAGTGGCGTCACAGGTAGATGGGGTTGTAAAGAAGGCTTTTGGCATCCTGGCATTCATAAATCAAAATATTGAGTATAGGAGTTGGGATGTTATGGGGAGGTTGCCTAAGACATTGGTGAGGCCAAATTTGGAGTATTCTGTACAGTTCTGGTCACCTAACTATAGGATGGATATCAGTAAGACTGAAAGAGCGCAGAGAAGGTTTACTAGGATATTTCCGGGTCTTCAGGAGATAAGTTATAGAGAAAGATTGAACAGGTTAGGACTTTATTCCTTGGAACGTAGAAGAATGAGGGGCGATTTGATAGAGGTTTACAAAATTATGAGGCGTATAGACAGAGTAAATGCGAATAGGCTCTTTCCACTTAGATTAGGAGAGATAAATACGAGAGGACATGGCTTTAGGGTGAAAGGGGAAAGACTTAGGGGGAACTTTAGGGGGAACTTCTTCACTCAGAGAGTGGTGGGAGTGTGGAATGAACTGCCATCTAACGTGGTAAATGCGGGCTCACGCTTAAGTTTTAAGAATAAATTGGATAGGTACTTGGATAGGAGAGGTCTGGAGGGTTATGGACTGGATGCAGGTCAATGGGACTAGCGGAATAATGTTTCGGCACAGACTAGAAGGGCCAAATGGCCTATTTTCTGTGCTGTAGTGTTCTATGGTTCTATCCTTTCGTATGTAAGGGGCCCGAAACACCTCACAATACTCCAAGTGAGGCAACATCATTGCTTAGTAAAGCCTAAACATTACATCATTGCGTTTATATTCCAGTCCTCTAGAAATTAATGCCAACATCACATTTGCTTTCCTCACACTGACTCAACCTTCAAACTAAACTTCAGGGAATTCTGCACAAGGACTCCGAAGTCCCTTTGCACCTCAGATTTTTGGATTTTCTCCCCATTCAGAAAATAATCTATCCTTTTATTTGTTCCACCAAAGTGCATAACCATACACTTCCCAACACTATACCACCTGCTACTTCTTTGCTCATTGCCCTAACCCATCTAAGTCCTTCTGTAGCCTCTCTACTTCCTCAAACTAACTGCTCCTCTACCTTTCTTCGTATCACCTGCAAAATTTGAAGCAAAGCCAGCAATTCCATCTTTCAAATCATTGACATATAATGTAAAAAAGAATCAGTTTTAACCATGCTAGAATCTTTCGTGTAATACCAAGGACTCGTAATTTGTTAAGCACCCTCATGTGTGACACCTTGTCAAATACTTTCTGAAAATCCAAGTACACAATATCAGCTGATTGTCTACCCTGCTTATTATTACATCAAAGAATTCCAACAGATTTGTCAGGCAAGATTTTCCCTTGAGGCAACCATTTTATAATGTGCCTCCAAATACCCTGAAACTACATCCTTAACGATCAACTGACATCCTCCCAAGGCCAGACTAACTGGCATTTTGTGTCCTTTCTTCTGCCTCTGTCCCTTTTTAAAGAGTGGAGGGACATTTGCAATTTTCCTGTCTTCCAGAACCATTCCAGGTTCTCGTGATTCTTGAAAGATCATTACCAATGTATCCACAATCTTTTCAGCCACCTCTATCAGAACACCGATGTGTACACTATCACCTTCAAACCTTTCAGTTTCCCAAGAACCTTGTCCCTAGTAGTGGTAACTTCACCCACTTCATGACCTCTGACACCTGGATCATTCACCATATTGCTAGTGTCTTCCACATTTTCTTGTCCTCCCCATTGCTACCTCTCCAGCATCGTTTTCCAGCGGTATGATATCCACTCTCGCCTCTCTTTTACACTTTATGTATCTGAAGAAACTTTTGCTATCCCCTTTAATATTATTGGCTAGTTTACTTTTGTATTCCATCTTAATCTTCTAAATGACTTTTTTGTTGCCTTCCATTGGTTTTTAAAAGCTTTCCAATCTTTACTCTATTATATCTCCTCTCTTTGGTTTTTATGTTGGCATTGACTTCTGTTTTTAGCCATGGTTGTGTCATCTTGTTTTTAGAATACTTCATTTTCTTTGGGATGTTTTTATCCTGTGCCTTCCAAATTGTTTCCAGAAATTCCAGCCATTCCTGCTATGCCTTCATCCCTGTCAGATTTCTTTTCCAATCAATTCTGGCTAACTCCTCGCTGATACCTCTTTAATTCACTTTATTCCACTGTGATACTGACGCATCTGACTTTAGCTTCTCCTTCTCAAATTTTGGAGTGAATTATTGGCTAGTTTACTTTTGTATTCCATCTATTCCTTCTCAACAACTTTTTTAGTTGCTTTCCATTTGTTTTTAAAAGCTTCCAATCCTCTAACTTACCACTAATTTTTGCTCTATTTTATACCCTCTCTTTGTGTTGGCTTTGACTTCTCTTGTTTATATATTTATACATTTATACCATCTTGCCTTTAGAATACTATTTCCTCTTTAGGATGTACAGTATATATACTATGCCTTCTGAATTGCTTCCAGAAACTCCATTCATTGCTGATCTGCCGTCATCCCTGCTAGTGTTCTTTTTCAATAAACTTTGGCCAGTTCCTCTCTAATGTCTCTGAAATCCCCTTCACTCTATTCTAATACTGATACATCTGGATTCTCTTTATCAAATTTCATGGTGAATACCATGATCACGGTGTGTGCACATGCCCTGATGTTCATGAACTAGTTCCCCAGCTATGGGTAAATAGCCCTTGTGAGCAGCCTTGGGAGAGATGAAGGCTACAGGAGTAAACCTGGACAGCAAATCTGGAGTGGAGCCCCGAAGGCGCTGGACAACATTGAACATCCTTCCAGCAGCTCCTGCAGCTAAATTGGTGCCAAACGTATTGCTTCATGAACTTTCCTTTGGACGACACTGGTGAGGCCAAGAGGGGTAATGACTGGGTATCTCAGGATCTCCATACCTTCCAATCAGGCTTATGATGATCATCATCATCACCCATTGCCCTTCGAGACAGACAAATGCCAATCAATTATTTTGGAAGACTTGTCCTGAGCGCAGTACATAAGTACAATTATGAAGAAATCATGGCAGCATCTCTACTTCCTTAGGAATTTGTGAAGATTCGGCATGACATCTAAAACTTTGATAAACTTCCACAGATATGTGGTGGAGAGTTATTGACTGGCAGCATCACAGCCTGGTATGGAAATACCAATGCCCTTCAACAGAAAATCCTACAATAAGTAGTGGATATAGTCCAATCCATCACGGGTAAAGCTCTCCCCGCCAATAAGCACATCTACATGGAGTGAAGTTAATGGAATTATCAAATAACTCACCAGATGCACGGAAATATTTTTGACACCAAACTCTATAATTGTAACTATTCATACAGAACTGTTTCGAGGGTTCAATGTTTCATGACCTATGTTGACAGACTGAAGAAAATAAATGAACGTGTTCTCTGAAGAAGGTTAATTGGAGATTTAATGAATAATGAACTAAATAGGAGAAAGTTTCTGATGGGGTAAGATCAGTAAACAGAGCACACCCATGTGGGCCGGTCTGTGGAAACTAGTGACAAGGGGGTTTTGCAGGGAAAAATTAATATCAGGAACACAGGAAATGAAGTTTAGAAGGGGAATCTGGATAGTAAGCAGATTTGTATAATTAGAATAGTAATAATACTGAATTGGAACAGATTGGGTCAATGGATCAAATCATGTTCATCTCTGCTGTAATAATTTATGATTTAAAGTATTCCCTATCTACAAAAATGGCCTTCATTGCTGAATCCATAATTGCTACTTGAATTTTATAATCACCTTCTTGGGCTGTTGAAAGAACGTAGCAATTGGTTAGGTCAAATCGATTCATGAGTGGTTAACTAAAATATTTAGTTTTTTATACCTACAGACTTAAGTAATCAATAGAAAACACAACTAAATGCGTGAAAAGTGTTCTTATGAAACAAGGAAGCTTTCTTGCAAAGATTGACAACATTCATAGACTCTAAATAAAGTTTTCTGTATTAGCTCAGTCACTTTGCAAAGTTATCTTTTTTTATAACTACTAGAGCTATAAGATATCACAACGGTGATTGATAAGTTTGTGGCCTAAGGTAGAAGGAGTCAACTTTAGAAAACCTAGCACATTTATTTTTCCTACATTTACACACTTAGTCCAGCGGTCATGGAACATACGGATCCCTTCTTTGTAGAAGTCGGTGTCTTGGACCTCCAGAAGTGGTCCACAGCCGGGGTGATTGATAAGTTTGTGGCCTAAGTTAGAAGGACTTCAAACTTTTTATATTTTCACTCAAAAAGTTGAACTGCACATGCATGTAACAAGAGCTGTATAACTCATCTCCTTCTACCTAAGGCCACAAACTTATCAATCAACCCTGCTGTGGACCATCTGGAGGTCCAAGACACTCTGGTTACATGCACGTGTAGTTCAACTCTTTGAGTGATAATGTAGAAAGTTTGAAGTTAATAACTCATCTCCTTCTACGTTAGGCCACAAACTTATCAATCACCCCTGCTGTGGACCACTTCCACAAAGAAGGGATCCGTATGCTCCACGGCCGCTGGACTAAGTGTGTACATGTAGGAGGGGACTATATTGAAAAATAAATGTGCTAGATTTTCTAAAATTGACTCCTTCTACTTTAGGCCACAAATTTATCAATCACCCCTCGTATTCCTGTCCTTAAGGCCAGCAGCATAACAGGCAGTAACTAGCTAACTAAAAGATACTGTCAATCCTCAAATACGATATGAATCAGCAACTATTCATTATGTATTCACAGGAATTCCATTTATTCAGCTGGCTATCAGTGTGTGCATTAACACACTGAGGAAAAAAGTAACTATGTTATTTACACAGTGTTAGGAAATTAAAGAAGTTATGAAAATTTACTAACAATTTCACTGATTCACATTAGAGTTACTCTACTTACCAGTGAACATATGCATGTGCCAATTCTTGAAGAAAATTTATACAATGAACAATGTAATGGCCAAGGAATATCAGTCAGCTCTGCCATATCAATTGAAGCAATGCCAGGTAGTAGCATATCTGATAAAATCAGCCTTAATACCTAATACAGAGAAAATTATACTCAGGGCAGAAGGACATTCAGAGAAGCCAGTAATGACATTTGAACTTATTGAAGTCCAACTAAATCACACTTCATATAGGAATGGAATAATTTCCACTGGTGGAAATATCATTATTGAGATGATTGTACAAGTGGTGATTACAATCTGGAATGCATCACCTGAGAAGACGATGGAAACAGGTACCCTTACAACATAAAAAAAACCCATTAGAACAAACATTTCAATCATCAAGGAATAATACACCACAGATCAAATGATAGAAAATGGAATTAATATAGATAATGGTTGACATGGACATGATGGGCCAAATGTTTGCATCTGTGCTATAAAACTCTATAACTTCAAATCAGCTTTAGCGTTCCTATGACCATTCCTTTGTTATGTGCCATGCTGTATGATATGGGCAATCATGGTCTTTCCAAACAACACACACAGAACGCTGGAAGAACTCAGCAGGCCAGGCAGCATCTATGGAAAAAAGTATAGTTGACATTTTGGGCAGAAACCCTTCGGTGTGGTCTTTCCATGATCATGATTATTCTAGGCAAATTATTCTACAGCAGTGATTTGCCATTGTCTTCTTCTGTTCAGTGTCATAACAAGATGGGTGACCCCAGCCATTATCAACGCTCTTCAGAGATTGTCTGCCTGGCGTCAATGGTCACAAAACCAGGACATATGATATGACCCAGCTGCTCATACGACCATCCACCACCTGCACCCATGGCTTCACGAGATGCTGATTGCGGTCTAAGCAGGTGCTACACCATGCCCAACGATGACCTACAGGCTAGCGGAGGAAAGGAGTGCTTTACACTTCCTTTGGTAGAGACATATCTCCAGCCTATGATCATAAACATCCAAAATAATTTCCCGCCAAAACTTAATTCGATAATCAGCTAATGAGTATTTTATTCTCTGAGTAATAAGCCAGTTCTTTCATAATCAATTTAAGGGATTAAATTGTTTAATTTAACAGCAAAATTAATTTAAGGGATAAATTGAATGTTCTTGAGATAAGAGATTCTTAGAGCACTCATGGGATTCCTTCAGCACAGTAAACTACTTTGATCACTGGCCATAGGATTATGTCTTCAAAAACTTCTCCCACAGAGCAAGATAGTCTTTGGATTTTCTTTTCTCTCTGGTGAGGATAGGATGGAGTAATGTTTGTATTCAAATCAACTAACTTTCCTGAGCCCACCTACATGAAATCAGAATCAGGTTTAATATCACCGATATATGTCAGGAAATTTGTTGTCTTTGCAGCAGCAGTACAATGCAATATATAATAATGGAAAAAAATACTGAATTGCAATAAATATATATATATATATATATATAAAATAGTTAAATTAAATAAGTAGTGCAAAGACAAAAAAATAAAAAAGTAGTGAGATAGAGTTCATGGGTTCAGTGCCCATTCAGAATTGGATGGGAGAAGGGAAGAAGCTGTTTCTGAATTATTGACTGTGTACCATCAGGTTTCCGTTACTTCTTCCTAATGGTAGCAATGAGAAGAGGGTATGTCCTGGGTGATGGGGTTCCTTAATGATGGATGCTGCCTTTCTGAGGCATCGCTGTATTCAAGACATTGAGCAACAGTGTATACAAGAAATCACAGGAATCTATGTGGTTAGACAAAGTGATGAAATTTGCTGGCAAAGTATGGGCTACAGAGAGAGAAAATACTGACTTCTCAAGAAGATTTAAACTAGCATTCATAATCAGGTTCTTTTTCTCGAATTGCTAAAACATGCCAGCTCTTTAAGGTTAACCTTAACATTCACTTTTGCCTTGGAAAACTTTCCTCTTTATCAAATCCGTCACATAACTACAGAGTGATTGACGCAATTTTTTTTTAAAAAAGAGCAATTATCCGTTGAGCAATGAACACTGAAAAGCAAAGATAATTTTAAGCAAGCCACACAAAATACTGGAGGAACTCATTGGGTCTGGTCATATTTATGGAAATGATTAAACAGGTGAAGCTTTGAGCTGAGACCCTCCTTCAGGACCCGATGAAGGGTTTTGGCCCAAAACGTTGACTGTTCATTCATTTTCATAGATTGTCCTGACCCATGGACTTCCTCCGGCATTTTGTGTGTATTGCTCTAACTTTCCAGAATCTGCAGAATCTATTGTGTTAAAGATAACTTTAATCCATCTGTTAGACCTTGGAAGTTCAATACAGAAAATACTGAGCATTCGGGATCTCTTGGAAGTGATTTTCTGACCAAATAATTTGCAAGTTTTTTCTCAACATGACTGAAGCTACCAGCCCCCATTGCTATGTTGAATGCGATAAACGTTCACTGCTCTCCATGCAAACTAGTGAGATCTGATTTGTAGATTCACTTCATTGCTGAGCTTTATCTTCTGACTCCTAGCAGATTTTCTCAAGGCCAAGGTAAATCATTTATCGGTATTTAACATCTGAAAGGACGTCACATATTTTAATAAGATTCTGTGTCTCATTTTCACAGGATAACTAACAGACACTGAAATCTTAAAGCAATCTGATTCTAAGGATAAGGTGAATAATTTGACAGTACAATATCCTTTTTTTAATACAATGATGAGAAATGTTTTCATTTTTCCAATTCAGATTCAATAACTGAGCTGATTCATGCGTTACACAAATCAATAACATATTTGTTTCATTTACAGTAAATAAAAACAATTCCTTGTCCACTGACAGCTATCATAGTTTTCCTGTTCTGTATTTTGAAAAATATCATTAATTGGTTGATCAACTATTTATTCTTCCACCGTGGTACCATATTTCATATCAAACCCTAATCATCATATCACAGCCCATTTTCCTAACTTATTGAAAATCATCTGCACCTATTGTAAACACTAAATACTCTGCAGATGCTGGGGTCAAAGCAACGCTCACAACACGAATTCCATACTGTGAGTGTTCATCTGCACCTATTGATGTTTGCTTGCTTGTTTGGAATCACACACTTGCAAAGTCTGACAGTGTCATTTCCATCACCATTTTGACACATTCAAATGACCCTTGAAGTTCTTTAACATTAATTACATTCCAACGAAATCATTTCCCTGCAATTCCATTTCTCGTCATCTTGTAGATCTATCACCCTGATATTGAGTATTGAACAGTATATTGAACACCTTGATATTGAACAGTATCGCATTTTATTTCACTTGGCAGGGTGGAGGTACGTCTCTACCAAAGGAAGTGTAAGGTGCTCCCTCCCTCTGCTGGCCTGCAGGGCACCCTTGGGCAGGTGTAGCACCTGATTAGCTCCTCGATCAGGATCAAGTAAAGGAATGGGAGCAGGTGGTGGATTAGAATCAGAATCAGAATCAGGCTTATTATTACCAACATGTCTTGTGAAATTTGTTAACTTAGCAGCAGCAGTACAGTGCAATACATGATAATATAGAAGGAAAAAATATAAGAGAATCGATTACAGTAAATATATATATAGAAACATAGAAGCATAGAAAACCTACAGCTCAATACAGGCCCTTCAGCCCACAAAGATGTGCCGAACATGTCCCTACCTTGGAAATTACAAGGCTTACCCATAGCCCTCTATTTTTCTAAGCTCCATGTACCTATCCAAAAGTCTGTTAAAAGACTCTATCGTATCAGCCACCACCACCGTTGCCAACAGCCTATTCCACACACTCACCAATCTCTGCGTAAAAAACTTACCCCTGACATCTCCTCTGTACCTACTCCCCAGCAGCTTAAACCTGTGCCCTCTTGTGGCAGCCATTTCAGCCCTGGGAAAAAGCCTCTGACTATCCACACGATCAATGCCTCTCATCATCTTGTACACCTCTATCAGGTCACCTCTCATCCTCCATCGCTCCAAGCAGAATAGGCAGAGTTCATTCAACCTGTTTTCTTAAGGCATGCTCCCCAATTCAGACAACATCCTTAGAAATCTCCTGTGCACCCTTTCTATGACTTCCACATCCTTCCTGTAGTGAGGCGAACAGAACTGAGCACAGTACTCCTAGTGGGGTCTGACCAGGGTCCTATATAGCTGTAACATTACCTCTCGGCTCTTGAACTCAATCCCACAGTTGATGAAGGCCAATGCACTGTATGCCTTCTTAACCACAGAGTCAACCTGCACAGCTGCTTTGAGCATCCTATGGACTCAGTCTCTGAGATCCCTCTGATCCTCCACACTGCCAAGAGTCTTACCATTAATAATATATTCTGCCATCATATTTGACCTATCAAAATGAACCACTTCACACTTATCTGGGTTGAACTCCATCTGCCACTTCTCAGCCCAGTTTTGCATCCTATCAATGTCCCGCTGTAAAATCTGACAGCCCGTCACACTATCCACAACACTTCCAAACTGTCATCAGCAAACTTACTAACCCATCCCTCCACTTCCTCATCCAGGTCATTTATAAAAATCACGAAGAATAAGGATCGCACACCACTGGTCACCAGTCTCCATGCAGAATATGACCCGTCTACAACCACTCTTTGCCTTCTGTGGGCAAGCCAATTCTGGATCCACAAAGCAATGTCCTCCTACATCTCATGCCTCCTTACTTTCTCAATAAGCCTGGCATGGGGTACTTTGTCAAATGCCTTGCTGAAATCCATATACACTAAATCTACTGCTCTTCCTTCATCAATGTATTTAATCACATCCTCAAAAAATTCAATCAGGCTTGTAAGGCACGACCTGCCCTTCACAAAGTCATGCTGACTATTCCTAATCATATTATACCTCTCCAAATGTTCATAAATCCTGCTTCTCAGGATCTTCTCCATCAACTTACCAACCACTGAAGTAAAACCCACTGGTCTGTAATTTCCTGGGCTATCTATACTCCCTTTCTTGAATAAGGGAACAAAATCTGCAACCCTCCAATCCTCCGGTGCCTCTCCTGTCCCCATTGATGATGCAAAGATCATTGCCAGAGGCTCAGCAATCTCCTCCCTCAACTCCCACAGTAGCCTGGAGTACATCTCATCCGGTCCTGGCGACTTATCCAACCTGATGCTTTTGAAAAGCTCCAGCACATCCTCTTGCTTAATATCTACATTCTCAAGCTTTTCAGTCTGCTGCAAGTCATCACTACAATCACCAAGACCCTTTTCCATAGTGAATACTGAAGTAAAGTATTCATTATGTACCTCTGCCATTTCCATCGGTTCCATACACACTTTTCCACTGTCACACTTGATAGGTCCTATTCTCTCATGTCTTATCCTCTTGCTCTTCACATACTTGTAGAATGCTTTGTAGTTTTCCTTAATCCTGTCCGCCAAGGCCTTCTGGCTCTCCTAATTTCCTTTTTAAGCTCTTTCCTGATAGCCTTATAATCTTCTAGATCTCTAATATTACCTAGCTCTTTGAACCTTTTATAAGCTTTTCTTTTCTTCTTGACTAGACTTATTACAGCCTTTGTTCACCACGGTTCCTGTACCCTACCATAACTTCCCTGTCTCATTGAATGTCCCTGTGCAGAACTCCACACAAATATCCCCTAAGCATTTGCCACACTTCTTCCATACTTTTCCCTGAGAACATCTGTTCCCAATTTAAGCTTCCAATTTCTTGCCTGATAGCCTCATAATTCCTCTCACACCAATTAAACGCTTTTCTATCTTGTCTGTTCCTATCCCTCTTCAATGCTAATGTAATGGAGATAGAATTATGATCACTATCTCCAAAATGCTCTCCCACTGAGAAATCTGACGCCTGACCAGGTTCATTTCCCAATACCAGATCAAGAACAGTCTCTCCTCTTGTAGGCTTATCTACATATAGTGTCAAGAAACCTTCCTGAACACACCTAACAAACTCCACCCCATCTACACCCCTTGCTCTAGGGAGATGCCAATCAATATTTGGGAAATTAAAATCTCCCATCATGACAACTCTGATATTATCACACCTTTCCAGGATCTGTTTCCCTATCTGCTGCTCGATATCCCTGTTACTTATTGGGTGGTCTATAAAAAACACCCAGTAAAGTTATTGACCCCTTCCTGTTCCTAAACTCCACCCACAGAGACTCCGTATACAATCCCTCCATGACGTCCACCTTTTCTGCAGCCATGACACTATCTCTGATCAACAGAGCCAAGCCTCTTTTGCCTCCCTCCCTGTCCTTTCTGAAACATCTAAAACCCGGCACTTGAAGTAACCATTCCTGAAGTAACCATATATATGAAATAGAGTAAATAGAGCAAAAACGGAAATGATATTTATTTTAAAATGTGAGGTAATGTTCAAGGGTTCAATATCCATTTAGGAATCAGATGGCAGAGAGGAAGAAGCTGTTCCTGAATTATTGAGTGTGTGCCTTCAGGCTTCTGTATCTCCTACCTGACAGTATCAATGAAAAGACAGTATGCCCTGGATGATGGGGATCCTTAATAATGGATGTCACCTTTCTGAGGCACTGCTCGTTGACGATGTCTTGGATACTATGGAGGCTAGTAATGAAGATGGAGTTCACTAATTTAACAACCCTCTGCAGCTTCTTTCGGTCCTGTGCAGTAGCACCACCCCCCCCCCCACCCCCATACCAGACAGTGATACAGCCTGTCAGAGTCAGAATCAGAATCAGTATCAGGTTTATTATCACCGGCATGTGACATGAAACTTGTTAACTTAGCAGCCGCAGTTCAATGCGATACATAATATAGAAGAAAAAAAGTAATAATAATAATAAAAAATAAATAAGTAAACCCTTATTCAGTATACTTTATACAGTATATCTATATTAAATAAATTAAAAATTGTGCAAAAAAACAGAAATATTATATATTAAAAAATATGAGGTGGTGTCCAAGGGTTCAATGTCCATTTAGGAATCGGATGGCAGAGGGGAAGAAGCTGTTCCTGAATCGCTGAGTGTGTGCCTTCAGGCTTCTGTATCTCCTACCTGATGGTAACAGTGAGAAAAGGGCAGGTCCTGTGTGCTGGAGGTCCTTAATAATGGATACTGTCCTTCTGAGACACCACTCCTTGAAGACATCCTGGGTACTTTGTAGGCTAGTGCCCAACATGGAGTTGATAAAATTTACAACCCTCTGCAGCTTCTTTCAGTCCTGTGCAGTAGCACCCCCCCCCCCATACCAGACGGTGATGGAGCCTGTCAGAATGCTCTTCATTGTACATCTATAGAAGTTCTTGAGTGTATTTGTTAACATATCAAATCCCCTTAAATACCTAATAAAGTATAGCTGCTGTCTTGCCTTCTTTAAAACTAAATCAGTATATTAGGACCAGGTTAGATCTTCAGAGATCTTGACACCCAGGAACTTGAAACTGCTCACCTTCTTCACTTCTGATCCCTCCATGAGGATTGGTATGTGTTCCTTCATCTTACCCCTTCCTGTAGTCCACAATCAGCTCTTTCGTCTTAGTGATGTGAAGTGCCAGGTTGTTGCTGCGGCACCACTCCACTAGTTGGCATATCTCACTCCTGTACACCCTCTTGTCACCACCTGAGATTCTACCAACAATGGTTCTATATTCAACAAATTTATAGATGATACTTGAGCTATGCCTAGCCACACAGTCATGGGTATATAGAGAGTAGAGCAGTGGGCTAAGCACACACCCCTGAGACGCCAATCCACACAGATTGTGGTTTTCTGGTTAGGAAGTTGAAGATCCAATTGCAAAGGGAGGTAGAGAGGCCCAGGTTCTGCAACTTCTCTATCAGTATTGTGGGAAGGATGGTACTAAATGCTAAGCTATAGTCGATGAAGAGCATCCTGAGTTCATCGGTGTTTGAGTTGTCTAGGTGGTCTAAAGCCATGTGGAGAGCCACTGAGATTGCATCTGCCATTGACCTATTGTGGTAATAATCAAATTGCAATGGGTCCAGGTCCTTGCTGAGGCAGGAGTTCAGTCTAGTCTTGACCAACCTCTCAAAGCATTTCATCACTGTTGATATGAGTGCTACCGGGTGATAGTCATTAAGGCAGCTCACATTATTCTTCTTAGGCACTGGTATAATTGTTGCCTTTTTGAAGCAAGTGAGAACTTCCACCTGTAGCAGAGAGAGGTTGAAGATGTCCTTGAATACTCCACCTAGTTGGTTGTCACAGGTTTTCAGAGCCTTACCAGGTACTCCATCGGGACCTCCTGCCTTGCAAGGGTTCACCCTCTTTAAAGACAGCCTAACATCGGCCTCTGAGACAGAGATCACAGGGTCATCAGGTGCAGCAGGGATCTTCACAGCTGTAGTTGTGTTCTTCCTTTCGAAGCGGACAGAGAAGGTGTTGAGTTCATCTGGAAATGAAGCATCGCTGCCATTCATGCTACTGGGTTTTGCTTTGCAGGAAGTAATGTCCTGCAAGCCCTGCCAGAGTTGTCGTGCATTTGATGTCACTTCGAATCTCGTTCAAAATTGTCTCTTTGCCCTTGAAACAGCCCTCTGCAAATCATATCTGGTTTTCTGGTACAGGCCTGGGTCACCTGACTTGAATGCCACAGATCTAGCCTTGTAAAGACACTGCCCAGAAGAAGGTAATGGCAAACATTTCTGTGGGAAAATTTTGCCAAGAGCAATCATGATCGCTCTCATCATACGATTATGACACATAATGATGATGATGACACTGTGTTATAGTTTTCTGTCCCAATTAGTTTCAAAATCTGCTCAAGGATTTATAATGACTTTGTCAAACAAAAACTGTACTGATAAACCCTTTTAACTTGTACTGTTAAGTGTACAGTATTGTACATTTGTTTAACCATACATTAGAATAGTCTGAAATTTGTTTGCTATTGTGTGTGTTCAATACATAGACTATCTACAGTGGAATTCAACAATAGACATGGTATTCATAGACTTTAGTATGGCTTTTGACATGGTAGGCTGATCCATAAAGTTAGGGCACATGGAAATAAATGAGTATTTTGCACCAGTCTTCACTGTGGAAGACACCAGCAGTGTGTCAGATGTTGAATGGTATGAGAGAAGAGAAGTGTGTGCAGTGACAAGGGAGAAGGTGCTCAAAAAGCTGGAAGACCCAAGGGTACATCAGTCACCTGGACCAAATGAACTGCACCCAAAGGAGGTAGCAGTGGAGATCATGTAGAAATCAGGAATGATCTTTCAAAAATCATTGAACTCTGGCATGGCGCCAGAGGTCTGGAAAATTGCAAATGTCACTCCAACTCTTTAAGAAAGGAAGCAGAAAGAAATTTAGTTAGCCTGACCTCAGTGGTTGGGAAGATTTTGGAGTCAATTGTTAAGGATGAAGTTATGGAGTACTTGGTGACACAGGACAAGATAGGACAAATCAGTATGGTTTCCTAAAAGGAAAATATTGCCTGACAAGCCTGCTGGAATCCTTTGAGGAGATTACAAGTATGATAGATAAAGGGGATGTAGTGGATGTTCTATATTTGGATATTCAGAAAGCCTTTGACAAGGTGCCACACATGAGGCTGCTTACCAAGTTAAGGACCTATGGTATTACAGGTAAGTTATTGGCATGGTTAGAGAATTGGCTCATGCGTAGGAGGCCGCAAGTAGGAATAAAAGGATACTTGTCTGGTTGGCTGCCAGTGACTAGTGATGTTCTGCAGGGGTCAATGTTGGGATTGCTGTTTTTTATGTTGTATATAAATGATTTAGATGATGGAATAGATGGCTTTGTTGCCAAGTTTGCAGATGATATGAATATTGGTGGAGGGACAAGTAGGAAACAGGTAGGCTGGAAAAGGAATTAGACAGATTAGGAGAATGGGCAAAAAAGTGGCAAATGAAATACAATGTTGAAGAATGCATGGTCATGCACTTTGCTAGAAGAAATAAATGTGCAGACTATTTTCTAAACGGGGAGATAATCCAAAAATCTGAGTGGGGCATGGTTGTCCTTGTGTAGAACAACCTAAGGGTTATCTTGCAGGTAGAGTCAGTGGTGAGGAAGACAAGTGCAATGCTAGCATTCATTTCAAGAGTTCTAGAATGCAAGAGCAGGGATGTGATGCATTTATAAGGCATTGGTGAGGCCTCACCTTGAGTATTGTGAACAGTTTTGGACTTCTTATCTAAGAAATGTTGTCTTGGCATTGGAGAGGGTTCAAAAGACGTTCACAAGGATGATTCCGGGAATGAAATGGTTATCATATGAGGAACATTTGATAGATCTGTGTCTGCATTCGCTGGAATTTAGAAGAATGAGCAGGGATATTATTGAAAACTTTTGAATGTTAAAAGACAGACAGAGTAGTTGTGGAAAGGGTGTTTCCCCTGATGTGGGAGTCTAGCACAAGAGGGCACAGCCTCAGGCTAGAGAGCCATTTACTTAAGCAGAGATGCAGAGAAATTGCTTTAGTCGAAGGGTGCTGAATTTGTGGAATTTGTCAGCAGAGGCAGCTGTGGAGGTCAGGTAATTGGGTGTATTTAGGGCAGAGCTTGATAGATTCTTGATTGGACATGGCATCAAAGGTTACGGGAAGAAGGCCAGGGAGATGAGCTGAGGAAGATAAAAAAAAGAATCAGACATAATTGAATGGCAGAGCAGACTCGATGGGCCAAATGGCCCAATTCTGTTGCCATGTCTTATCTTATATCATTGCAACAATGGTAGCTTTATATTCCCTAGAGTTTGGTTTCAATGCTCTGCTCATTAAGACAGCTGGCGTTTCCACAGGCCAATAACATCAAGGGCACTCATTAGTGACTATTTAAAAACATATGTTCTACATTCCTGTCACCCTTGTTCTTTGGAAGATCTCTTAATTTTAATGATGCTCTGACATTTCTACCAGGACATCTTCAAGAAGCAATGCCTCTAATAAGCGAGGTCCATCAGTGAGGACACCATCCCCCAGGACATGCCCTCTTCTCATTGCTGCTATTGGGAAGGAGATATGGAAGACTATAGGCACACACTCAGTGATTCGGGAACAGCTTCTTTCCTTCTGCCTTCAGATTTTTAGTGACATTGAACCCATGAATACTACCTCACTACTTTTTTTATTTCTGTTTTTGCACTGTTATTTACTTTAATTAAGGTACCGTTGACCCCTGTTTCCATCCAGGGGGTCAGTGTGGACATGGTGGAGGATTACAAATACCTGAGGATATGAATTGACAATAAACTGGACTGGTCAAAGAACACTGAGGCTGTCTACAAGAAGGGTCAGAGCCGTCTCTATTTCCTGAGGAGACTGAGGTCCTTTAACATCTGCCGGACGATGCTGAGGATGTTCTATGGGTCTGTGGTGGCCAGTGCTATCATGTTTGCTGTTGTGTGCTGGGGCAGCAGGCTGAGGGTAGCAGACACCAACAGAATCAACAAACTCATTCGTAAGGCCAGTGATGTTGTGGGGATGGAACTGGACTCTCTGGCGGCGGTGTCTGAAAAGAGGATGCTGTCCAAGTTGCATGCCATCTTGGACAATGCCTCCCATCCACTACATAATGTACTGGTTGGGCACAGGAGTACATTCAGCCAGAGACTCATTCCTCCGAGATGCAACACAGAGTGTCATAGGAAGTCATTCCTGCCTGTGTCCATCAAACTTTACAACTCCTCCCTTGGAGGGTCAAACACACTGAGCCAATAGGCTGGTCCTCGACTTATTTCCTGGCATAATTTACATATTACTATTGAACTATTTATTGTTTTATTACTATTTATTATTTATGGTGCAACTGTAATGAAAACCAGTTTCCCCCGGGATCAATAAAGTATGACTATGACTAACTATTTTATATATATTTATTGTAATTGACAGGGTTTTCTCTATGATCATACATTGCATTGAACTGTTCTTGCATTAACCGGGATGTCCATGGAGAGAAATAAGATAAACTTTTCAGGTCAATGGAAAGAATGGGAAGAGGAGAGGAAAGAATACAAATATAGGTCTATGTCTGGGTGGAAAGTGAGAAGAATCAAGTTCAAAGTGCAAAGTAAATTTTATTATCGAAGTATATGCAGTATGTGTTACCATACACAACCCTGACATTCATTTTCCCATGACCATACTCAGCAATTCTATAGAATAGTAACTGTAACAGGATCAATGAAAAATTAACCAAAGTGCAAAAGGCAACAAACTGTGTAAATTAAAATATAAATAAACAGCAACAAATAATGAGAATATGAGATAATGAGATAGAGTCCTTAAAGTGAGATCGTTTGTTGTGGGAACATTTCAATGATGCAGCAAATGATTGTAGTTACCCCTTCTATTCATGAGCCTAATAGCTGAGGGGTAGGAACTGTTCCTGAACCTGGTGGTGCAAGTACTGAGGCTTTTGTATCCTCTACCTGATGGTAGCAATGAGAAGAGGGAGGCAGCACAAAGAATAATTGAAGTTGTAGTACAGGCAAGCAACTGTTCAATCTTGGAGTTGCAAATGGAAATACAGATCAGCGCCATACAGATCATCGAAACAGAAATAGGAGGACTGATGAGGATCTAAGTCCATTGTTAATTTGTTAAGTATGCAGCTATTCCTGATGCTGAACCATACCTTCTCCAAGTGCCTCTGGTGTTTGCATCTCCCCCTTTCCATTGTTCATTAAATTCCCATTTAACCTCCAAGAAAACCAACTACTTTTAAACAAGAATCAGCAAGTTTTTCAACTGAGTATTGATTGAAAGAAACAGAAGTCTGTCAGGCACAATTTAATGTATTTTGTGCAAATTGTTAATTTTGAAGTAAATTTAATTTTTGTCTAGTAAGATTCACACTGAACAATACACATGGTTTCTATTGTACTTCTGGTATCAGATTTAAGGCAAGGGAATACATTTTTTTATGATTTGAGGCTCTTGAGTAAATAAAACTTTAAACTTCCTGGATAAATTATTGAATTTATTTTTAGAAAGGACAGAAAAATCTACTCCGAGAAGTAAGTTTAGATTCAAGATTGGATTTCTTTTCTCAGAGACATAATCAGATTGACTGATTATATACCTAGATTATTTCCTTAACATCGGATTCAGAGGAATCTGTGTCTTGAAGTGGTAGCTGGTAACCCAGTTCACACACAGAAGCAAGTGATAATGCCAGGGGTGATTGATAAGTTCGTGGCCTAAGGTAGGAGTCAATTTTAGAAAACCTAGCACATTTATTTTTCAACATAGTCCCCTCCTACATGTACACACTTAGTCCAGTGGTCATGGAGCATACAGATCCCTTCTTTGTAGAAATGGTTCACAGCAGGGGTGATTGCTAAGTTTGTGGCCTTAGGTAGAAGGAGATGAGTTATACAGCTCTTGTTTCATGCACGTGCAGTTCAACTCTTTGAGTGAAAATGCAGAAAGTTTGAAGTTAATAACTCATCTCCTTCTACCTTAGGCCACAAACTTATCAATCACCCCTGCTGTGGACCACTGCTGGAGGTCCAAGATGCCGACTTCTACAAAGAAGGGATCTGTATGCTCCATGACTAAGTGTGTGAACGTAGGAAAAATAAATGTGCTAGGTTTTCTAAAATTGACTCCTTCTACCTTAGGCCGCAAACTTATCAATCACCCCTTGTAGTTATCTTGTATTACGTTATATGCTGCAAAAAAGCACATATTTAATGGCATTTGTGAGTGATGATAAACCTGATTCTGATATGGGTCTCTATTGTGGACTGGGAGTGTGAAGGGGGCAGTGAGAGGGAAATCCTGATTGGGGAAAGTGGAAGGGAGAGTGGAGGGAACGGGAAGCACCGGACAGACATTCTGTAATAATCAATAAACCCAATTGTTTGGAATCAAATGACCTTGCCTGGTGTCTCGGGGCTGGGTGTGTCTGCAACCGTGCCACACCCCACCCCTTCTTCTCTGCCACTTGTCCCACACCCCTCCCGTGGCGCTCCACCTTCACCTCTCCCAACTTTCTGTGTTCCTGACAGATTTACAAACTCGCTCCATGTTGGCCAAGTACAGTCCTACATTGCACAAGCTAACTGAAATATACACAATTTCTATTTTGGAATATTTATTAATTCATCATAGAACATAGAAGCACAGGAGCTGGTCCCCTGGCCCACAATATCTGGGATGGATATGATGCCGAATTAATTACATCTCCTCTGGATTCACACCACTCCATTCTCTGCATGCTTGTGCGCCTGTTTAAAATCCTCAAAAACACTACTTCACATGCATTTCCATCAGTATCCCTGGCAACCCATCCCAGCCTCTGAATGTAGAACAATACTTGTTTGGTTGGAGAGACAGAAACTAATTTCAGACATTATTCCATGTGCAAATGTACAGTACATTAACTTTCTAAAGCTGTAGCTGAGTTAATAACAGAGCTTGCAGTCTTAGTGAGGCAATCCAACCTTGAAGAAGTTAAATGATTTAGTTCATGGGAATAAATACAAAATTAAAATGGAAAATGTCAGACTGTTGCTTCTACCTCTGAATGTGACAGTGTTCCTGAGTGCCCTCTGGGACTTGCCTGCCTGACTGTAGTGAAGACCAAGAGGAAGCTCCTGACATCATGAAGGAAGCCCTGAACTCTGCCAGAGACAGAGGACCTTCCCTTGCTTCCTGAAACGCCAGCAGCTTAACAGGCAGAAAGTAAGTAAGTATTCTTACAGGCAAGCGGGCAGACAGGGAGATAAGATCCAGAAGCGCCCAATCCGGTACGAACTAGCCCATTTTGCAGTGCTCCTTAGAGAAGTTTACTTATATCGGGTGGCATGGTAGTGGCTAGCATAATGTTTTAAAGTAGTAGCAGTGACCCAAGTGCAATTCCTGCTGGTATATGTAAGGAGTTTATACATTATCCCCATGACCACATGGCTTTCCTCCAGCTACTCTGGTTTCCTCCCAAAGTCCAAAGACCTGCCAGTTGGTAGGTAATTGGTCATTATAAGCTGTCCTGTGATTAGGCTAGGATCGCTGTGCTGTACGGCTCCAAGGGCCATAAGGGGTGATTCCGCGCTGCATCTCAATAAATAACTATAGTATCTGGCGCTTACACTTCTGAGTTTAACTCTCATTCCTATACCCTGTACTCTAACGCATTCAGGATGAACTATTCTGGTTTGTCAGAATGGTTTTGCAAAGTCCTGTGCCCATTCACATTCTTGTTAGTCAACCTAGTGAACGGTCCAATTTTTATTCTGGCAATTTTCTGTCGAGATGCCATTTTTACTGATTACAATATTCACAGTACATTCAAGAGATTGATTAATGATAGTGCAATCTGCTTAAAGAGTAATTAATGATAGTGATTGATTGAACGTCCTGTGGACAGCTTTGAGCGTCCTATGGACTCGGACCCCAAGATCCCTCTCATTCAAGAGATTGATTAATGATAGTGCAATCTGCTTAAAGAGCATTCCTCTTGTCTCAGGTTATGGGGAAATGTGATTGTCAAATGAGATAGAAACAAGGCAATGATAATACAACTGCCTGCCATCTGAGATCTAATATTGAAAGCAAGCACCAGAAGATGACAGCACCCTCTGTTCATATACAGAGAAACTGGCTTCTGAGACCTGGGCCCAATGTTGAAGCCAATTCAAAAGCACATTTATTCCTTTTTATTTTAAACTTCAAGTTAGAAAATAGAAAATACTGGAAAAACACAACTGGTGAGGCTTATATGTGGAAGAAGAAAGATTTAATGTTCCAGGTCTGAGACCTTTTAGCAACACAAGAGTAACGAAAATCAATTTAGCTTTCAATAGGAGCAGAGGTTCCCAACATGTTTTATGCCATGGACTATTAACATTAAGCAAGATGTCCTTAGACCCCAGGTTGGATACCCCTGAATAGGAGGGTAAATGGGAGAGGAGTAGAACAAAGGAAATAGTCAAATCATAAACAAGAGAAAATTCGCAGATGCTGGAAATTTGAGCAACACACACAAGGTGCTGAAGGAACTCAGCAGGCCAGGTAGTATCTATGGAAAAAAGTATAGTTGACGTTTTGGGTGGAAACATCGACGGTACTTTTTTTCATTGATGCTACCTTGCCTGCTGAGTTCCTCCAGCATTTTGCATGTGTTACAAAGGAAATAGCTCTGTTTTGGTGAGTCCAAGTGTCTTTTTTATGTTCCTAGACATTCTCCCAAAAGTCTTCTGTATACACATTCCTTTTAGAGAAGGGAACAGTATATAGCACAAGAACAGGCCCTTTAGCCACAAGACTTTACTGAATTAATTACACTAGTTATTAAATACCTAACTAAATTAGTTCCTTCTCCCTCAACAAGGCTTCTATACCTCCAATCTCTGCACATTCAGAGAGCCTTTTAAACACCTTTACCCTACCTACCTTCATTACTCTCTCCAGATGGGTGATGTGGTGGAGATATGTCTCTACCAAAGGAGGTGTAAGGCGCTCCTTCCCTCCACTAGCCTGCAGGTCACCCTTGGGCGAGGTGTAGCACCTGCTTGGTCTTCCAAATCATGCTCATGCAAAGCCAGGGGAGCAGGTGGTGGTTGGTAGTCTGAGCAGCGGCTGTAAATCACAAGTCCCAGTTATGTGACCACTGACACCAGGCAAACAATTTCTGAAGAGCATAGATAATGACTAGGGTTACCTGTCTTGCAAAAACACTGCCCAGAAAAAGGCAAAGGCAAGCCACTTTGGTAGAAATTTGCCAAGAACAATCGTGGTCATTAGATCATGATCGTCGACACTATATGACATGGCACATGATGATGATGATGTCGACAACGACGACTCTCCCTGGAAGCACCTTCTAGGCACCCACCATTCTTGGTGTAAAAAAAAACAACTTGCCCTGCATCTTGCACATCTGCTTTGAGCCTAGTCTATCAATATCACTCCTAATTTTATAAACTTATATAAGGTCTTCCCTCAACTTCTGCCACTATGAAGAAAACTTTTTTAATTTGTCCAACCACTTCTCATAGCAAATAGAAACATAGAAAACATACAGCGTAATACAGGCCCTTCAGCGCACAAAGCTGTGCCGAACATGTCCCTACATTAGAACTACCTAGGCTTTACCTATAACTCTCTATTTGCCCACTGGCAGCCCATTCCACGCACTCAGCACTCTCTGTATAAAAAAACTTACCCCTGACATCTCCTCTGTACCTACTTCCAAGCACCTTAAAACTATGCCCTCTCATGCTAGCCATTTCAGCCCTGGGGAAATGCCTCTGACCATCCCCACAATCAATGCCTCTCATTATCTTGTACACCTCTATCAGGTCACCTCTCATCCTCCGTCGCTCCAAGGAGAAAAGGCTGAGTTCACTCAATCTATCCTCATAAGGCATACTCCCCAATCCAGGCAACATCCTTGGAAATCTCCTCTGCACACTTTCTATGGTTTCCACATCCTTCCTGTACGAGGCGACCAGAAGTGAGCACAGTATTCCAAGTGGGGTCTGACCAGGGTCCTATATAGCTGCAACATTACCTCTTGGCTCCTAAACTCTATCCCACAATTGATGAAGGCCAATGCACCACATGTCTTCTTAACCACAGAGTCAATCTGCGTAGCAGCTTTGAGTATCCTATGGACTCGAATCCCAAGATCCCTCTGATCCTCCACACTGCCAAGAGTCTTACCATTAATGCTATATTCTGCCATCATATTTGATTTACCAAAATAAACCACCTCGCACTTATATGGGTTGATCTCCATCTACCACATCTCAGCCCAGTTTTGCATCTTATCAATGTCCCGTTGTAACCTCTGACAGTCCTCCACACTATCCACAACACCTCCAACCTTTGTGTCATCAGCAAATTTACTAACCCATCCCTCCACTTCCTCATCCAGGTCATTTATAAAAATCACAAAGGGAAGGGGTCCTAGAACAGATCCCTGAGGCACACCACTGGTCACCAACCTCCATGCAGGATATGACCTGTCTACAACCACTCTTTGCCTTCTGTGGGCAAGCCAGTTCTGGGTCCACAAAGCAATCTCCCCTTGGATCCCATGCCTCCTTACTTTCTCAATAAGCCTTGCATGGTGTACCTTAACAATTGCCTTGCTAAAATTGATATACACTACATCTACAGCTCTACCTTCATCAATGTGTTTAGTCACATCCTCAAAAAATTCAATCAGGCTCGTAAGACATGACCTGCCTTTGACAAAGCCATGCTGACTATTCCTAATCATATTATGCCTCTCAGGATCTTCTCTATCAACTTACCAACCACTGAGCTAAGACTCACTGGCCTATAATTTCCTGGGCTATTCCTACTCCCTGTCTTGAATAAGGGAACAACATCCACATCCACAACCCTCCAATCCTCCGGAACCTCTCCCGTCCTCATTAATGATGCAAAGTTCATTGCCAGAGACTCAGCAATCTCTCCCTCACTTGCCACAGTAGCCTGGGGTACATCTCGTCCAGCCCCAGTGACTTATCCAACTTGATGCTTTCCAAAAGCTACAGCACATCCTCTTCCTTAATATCTACATGCTCAAGCTCTTCAGTCCACTGCAAGTCATCCCTACAATTGCCAAGATCCTTTTCCGTAGTGAATACTGAAGCAAAGTATTCATTAAGTACCTCTGCAATCTCCTCCGGTTCCATACACACTTTTCCACTGTCACACTTGACTGGACCTATTTTCTCACGTCTTATCCTCTTGCAGTTCACATACTTGTAGAATGCTTTGAGTTTCTCTAATCCAGGCAGGAGCCTGGTAAACCCTTGCTAAACCCTCCACAACATTCCTTCTTCAATCTCTCAATTGATGCTGTCAAAGGTCCCTACCTGATTTCACAGGGTGACAATCATATCAGTACCCCAGAATAGCAAAGTGAGCTGGTTCAATTATTATTGCCCAGTGGCACTTGCATTTAGTACATATGCTTTTGAAATTTATAGTTTAATTATGATGCATTGCAATGTACTGCTGCTGCAAAACAACAAACTTCACGACATATGTCTGTGATACAAAATCTGATTCTGAATTCTGACATCATTCCTATGTTGAACTGGAAAAAGGAGAAAATCTGATTCCAGAGAAGCAGGGAAGTGGGTAAATGGAACAAGGCATTTTTCTCTTTGGTGTGAAAACAGATAACCTGACGCAATAGAGTAGGAGCTGTTAATATTAGATTACGAGGAGGAGGAGAAGATGGTGGCGCGACGCAGCTTACGCGGCCACTCCGGTGAATGATATCTGTAATCTGTCAAGTAGGGCAGCGGTCCCCAACCACCGGGCCGCAAAGCATGTGCTACTGGGCCGTGAAGAAACGATATGATTTGGCGATATGAGTCAGCTGCACCTTTCCTCATTCCCTGTCACGCCCACTGTTGAGCTTGAACGCACGCGAGGTCATTACCTGTGCGTCATCCATGTCAGCACGGGAAGGAGATCAACTCCTTGAGCTTGCAAGTGACGGCGGTTTGAAAAGTATGTTTGACACAACATCTCTGCCGGCATTCTGAGTCAAAGTCAAGGCTGAATATCCTGAGATAGCCACGAAAGCACTGAAAACATTGCTTCCATTTCCAACATATCTCTGCAATGAAAACTAAATTGCGGAATAGACTGGACATAAGGAACCCCCTTCGAGTATCGCTGTCTCCCATCACCCCTCGATAGGACCGTCTTGTTGCGGGGCAACAAGCCCAGGGCTCCCACTGATTCAGCAATACTGGTGTGTTGCAATGATGTTATATGTTCATACGAAGAAAATATGTGCTGTGTGTTTAATATCCAAACATTACTTAAAATGTTATGATGCTGTTGACTTATGAGTGACTTATATAACCATATAACCATATAACAATTACAGCACAGAAACAGACCATCTCTGCCCTTCTAGTCTGTGCCGAACACTACTCTCACCAAGTCCCGCCGACCTGCACTCAGCCCATAACCTTCCATTCCTTTCCTGTCCATATACCTATCCAATTTTTCTTTAAATGATAATATCGAACCTGCCTCTACCACTTCTACTGGAAGTTCGTTCATCACTTACTTCAAGCTTCCCTGTCCTCCCCTGATAATTGACTTATCACTATATACATGCGAGGAAAATATGTGCTGTGTGTTTAATATTAAATTTGTTAGATAAACCCTTTTAGAAACGAAATTGAGTGTATTAGCCACTTATCACCTATATTCCAGTCATGATTAACACCCCTTCCCGACAGAATCGCCAAAAACGATTTGTAGAAAAAAATCAGCATGTACACGCACGTGTATACAGGTGCCCGTGCAAGGCTTCATGGTCATGGTAGTCTTTCTCGGGGTAAACACAACGCATCTGACTGCTACTCTTGTCTGTTGGCAACTCCCCCCCCACAAGCGGGTCAGCCGGTCCGCAAGAATATTGTCAAGAATAAACCGGTCCGCGTTGCCAAAAGGTTGGGGACCCCTGAAGTAGGATGCCGTGCACAATCCTGATTTGATGGAGACAGACGTGAGAGAACGGAGGAACATCTGGAGAAACTTCTGAAATGCCTGTTTCACTGCTGCTGTTACTGTGTGATCCAGAATCTCCAGAGGGGAAGGCCCGAGTCCTTGGCTTTGCTTGTTGCTCAACGGCTGGGACGGGGTCAAAGCGCTCGGCAGAGATGGTGCTCGGTGCTCGGTGTCGAAGGGTTGGTTGGAGGCTTAAAGTTTTTGGATGGACTCAGTGTGTGCTGTGGTCGGGTGCTTCCAATGCATCGACAGTTGTCGCTGCCTGGATGTTTATGGCAGAGTTTCTCCTTTCTGCTGCCTGCTATGGGGACTATCGGGAGTCGATCGGAACTTTGAGACTTTTTTTTTACCATTCCCATGGTCTGCTCTTTATCAAATTATGGTATTGTTTTGCACTGCTGTAACTATATGTTATAATTACGTGCTCTTGTCAGTGTTAGTCTTTGGCTTGTCCTGTTTTTTTTTGTGTGATATCACTGCGGAGGAACACTGTATCATTTCTTATGCATGCATGCAGTTCTAAATGACAATACCCGAGGACTGAGTGTTCTCATAATCTAAATCTAAAAAAAAATTGTCTTTAATGATGTGTAATATGTTGCTAATTGTAAGGCTGTGAAATATGATAAACAGGCCCAACTAGACAAAAACAAGAAAACTTCAGTCAAAATGGTGGCTATTTTGTGAGAGACAAAAATGAAGCATGAACTACTTAAAAAAGAGAGAAGTTGGTATTGAATCTGGGAGGCTGCAATGTGCCCAGTCAGAAGATGAGGTGATGTTCCTTTGGCTTGCTTTGTGTCTTATGTAAGAGGCCACAGACAGAAAGGTCAGAGAGGAACTTCCATCCCAAAGAGACTGCTCAATATTGCACCATCTTCACAAAGTCATTACACTTGGCCTGCTCAAGATACCAGGTGTTGCACAAATGAACAAAATGTAAGCTGTCCATTTTAAAGTACCTTTTTCATGAGTTAAGAACATTGCTGGAAAAGATATTATTTATTGCCCAGGACTAAATGTCCATGAACTGAGGAGCTTTCAAGAGCTGTTAAATGTCAGATACATTATTGGTTGTGAAATCATTGAAAAGCCAGATTAGATAAGGCTGGTAAATTCTCTTCCCAGAATCTGTTCATGAAAAATATTGGGGTTAAGCAGGAATTCAGTGATCTCACGGTCATTAATATCTCTATTTTTATATAAAAATGCAATTCCTGATTTGTTTAATTAGTTTAATTAGTTCAAATTAACCAGCTACTATGGTGGGGTTTGAACCTGTCTTTCCACATCAACCATCCAGAAATTTCGATATGAATCCGGTAACTCTGAGTTTCAAGTTCAAGTTTATTTTCATTCAACCATACACGTACATGTCGCCAAACAAGACAACATTCCTCCAGGCGAAGATGCACCGCACTGTACATATAACTCACACATCATAACACTCACGGTAATATTATCACATATAAATTAGCAATTAATAAGGTGGATATGAAACAAGATAAAAAGTAAACAGTATAACATTGCTGCCACTTCATACATGATGAGACCTCGGTGGTGGCAAGGAGTTCAGTAGTCTTACGGCCTGGGGGAGGAGGCTGTTTCTCATCCTAGCAGTCCTTGTCCTAATGATACAGTATCTCCTGCCTGATGGTGGTGGGTAGGTCAAAAAGATTATTGGATGGACCGGAGTGATCATTAACAATGCTAAGGGCACTGCTTACACAGTGTTGCTTATAAATACCTCTAATGGGTGGAAGAGAGACCCCACTGGTCCCCCAGCAGTCCTTGCAATCCTTTGTAGGTACTTGCGGTCAGATGGCCTGCAATTCCAGTACCAGATGGTGATGCAGTTGGTCAGGCCACTCCCAATGGTGCTCCTGTAAAAAAATGGCTAAAATGGGGGGTGTGGGGGGAACCCACATGCTTCAATTTCCTCGGGATGTGAAGGCACTAGTGTGCTTTCTCGACCAAAGAGATGGTGTTGATGGACTGAATTGGAAATAACATTATCAACAGCAATATAAACACATTTGTGTGATCTGTGACCAGGAAAAACTATTTGAATAAATTGTTATTTTTGCACTGGATGATATATTGAGTTTTCCTGTTAGTCTAATTCATTTAATGAAGGGTACAACAAGGTGAAAATCATGCAGGTGGTTGAAAAGATCAAATTAATGAAGAGATTACCTCTTGTGCGACATAAACAATCCATAGGTGACATCATTATTATAGAAATTATAAAAAGTGTCTCGTTATTCAGCTAATGATTAATTAATCATGCAATTGTCAAATGGTCAGTTCATTTGCGAAAAATTAGCGTGACAATGAGGCTGAAAATTTGCAAAATGAACAAAGTTATCCAATATATTTTCTTTCATTCTTAATCAACTTGAACTGTAGGAAAATTAATATAATTTATGCATTGGTAAAAATATCAAAGCAAGATTGAGCTTCCTCTGACAATGCGAGTGCAGTGCAGAAATTATACAGTGACCTGAGAATTGCATTGAAACGTGAATGTGTTGTGGGTCTCTTGAGGGCTTATAAATTAAAATGCACACCCGAGGCTATGTGAACAAAGCCTTTCTCCACATGCACCAGCTGCTCATACGACCATACACCACTGGCTCCCAATACTTCACATGACCCTGATTAAGTGGCTAAGCAGGTGCTACACCTTGCCCAAGGGTGACTTGCAGGCTAGTGGTGGGAAGGAGCACCTTACACCTCCTTTGGTAGAGATGTATCCCCACCCCACCATTGTGCATCATATGAAGGAAAAGCCATTGGATTAAGACCAGTGCAGAGGCAGATCAGGTAGAAGAGAGTGGCAGTCCTGATCTGAGATGGGGCTTCTGACAAAATGTAATTTACTTTGAGAACCTATCTGAGTGGATTTCTGGCAAATAGGAGGTCAACTGGTCAAAATTTACAATAAATGAGTAATTCACAACTTTGAAAATGCTATAAAGCATAATGTGTGGTGGGTTGGGGATACATCTGTACCATGGCATGGCACCGTAGTTTTGTGTTGTCGAAGCCCTGTTCTGGAATCAACTGGGCTCTTAAAAGGGCTGACAGAGAAACCAGGAAATCTAACGATGAGGAGGAACCCGTCACTACTGCCCGTCTTCCTGATATATCCATGGCTTCTGGAAGGATCTGCAGGATCTTGAAGAAATACCAGATTAATGCCACTCACAAACCCGTAAGGAAGCTCAAGTCACAACTTTTTGAGAGTCAAAGATAATCAGGTCGACTGGCATGTGGAGCAGTGTATATCGGCTAGACGGGACACACAGTGGAAACCCGCATCAAGGAGCACAGGAGGTGTATCCAAGCAACACACGGAATATGCTGGAGGAACTCAGCAGACCAGGCAGCAGCTATGGAAAAGAGTATAGTTGACGAGACCCTTCTTCAGGGCTGGAGAAAAAAAGATGAGGGGTCAAGAGTTAGAAGGTGGGGGTAGGGGAGAAAGTTGTATCCATTTGGTTTACCTGGAGAATCTGGGGGTCGTAGAATACTGCATTCACAATGGCCAATAGAACAGCTCATGAAATAATATGGACTAGTTATGTTGACGTGTTTGCTGCAGCAATGAGTAAAGCAAGTCATCGTTCCAGCACAATGTTATCACATTCCTAGAATTAATTACCTCCACTGATGCATGATGGTGATCTTAAAATGGGCCTGCAGTACTCAGTGTGCTCACTGGTCAGGCCAACCTGTGCAACCATTATGTTGAAACAATCTGGACAGGAAGCAATCAATAGACAATTGTGGACTAGATAACAGAAACAAAACAGTCAAGTGTACTTGACCGGATGTGATTGTGAATGGCACAGAGGGCTGTCACTGTAAAACGGAGAGAGAACATCTATAACACAAGCACCTAAAATCAGTGTTCGGGCATTGAGTTCTTCCCTTTTCAATTCTATTAAGGAGAATCTTTCATAAATCCTGGAATTTAGTTTTACTTCTTGCTAAACTCTAAGCAGTAGATACTGCTCTTTCAAACTCAGTTATAAACATAGCACATTTTTGGTCTTACCAAGATAAAGGTTACAGCATCAAATCATGAAACAGTTGTAGTGATACCACCTCCATCGTGGCTCACTGCCGCTACAGTCATTTTGAAACACATCCAGCATTATGACTGACAGAAACTAGGCAGACAAACTGCACTAGGCAAAGTTTTAAAGTCAGCAAATATCAAGCACTGGGGGAACTCAGCAGGCTGAGCAGCATCTTTGGCGGGATATGAATTATCAACATTTGGGTTAAGACTCTGAGTCAGATGCTGTTCAATCCACTGAGTTTAACCAGATGTGCCCGTTTTTTTTTTTTTTGCTTCATATTTGGACATCTACCATCTGGTGTGTCTCTGTTTTACTCTCAGAAACATACTATGTAAATGATATTTTCTTGACAAATGGATCTCATCTTTCATGAATAGCTTATTTCTTTGCCAAACTGAAAGAGTACCTGACTTTCATTTGATTCAAAAGATGGTTCAATAAACATGCAATGTTGTCTAAACACCATATGAGCCCAAAACAGTCGTGAGACTTAGAGTTAAAAATTCAGACTTAGAGACAGAGTATGAAAATAATTGAAAAATAATAATTCCCTATAATTTTAAATTTAAAAAACTGCATGCTTTTCTAACATGATCGGAAAATCAAAACAGACATTTTTCTTACGGAAGCACATGCATAAATTTAAATGACAATTTGTGCCATTGGAACCATAACTTCATATTTCATATTATATTCTCAAAAATTCCTAAACTCTACCAATTTCACTCCAGTTGTCGATTCTTTAACTGTTATACTTCAAGCTTATGAGTTATTGCCTTATGACATACCGTTTATCCATTTTACTTCAGGGTCATGAATAGTGAACTCTATTCTAAATAGGTCATCCAACGACAGGCGAGCATCTGATGTTTTCAAAGCATCATCTGAAATAAAATATGATGAACAATTAGTTAAAGCTTTACAGAATATAATGCTGAAGTGATTAAAGAAATACAATATATGTCATTCCGGGTGCTTCTAGATATCTGACTTTTTACATGAAATCATTATTTGAAATAGTTTTTTGAAGTGCAAAAATTAAATGATGAAATTTCACAATTCATCTTTCACACGTTATTCAAAAGGGCATGCATGATACATTCTAAATACATTTCTCTTTGTTTTTTATGACATTATACAGAAGCAAGATCCACTGAATGAGATGTTTAATTATTTCATATTCTTGATTTTTAATCTAGAACATTACCGCTGTTTAAAACAACATGATTTAGAAAGACTCCTACTTAACTTCTGCCAACTCCTTTCATTTAAATTCCACCAATTCTTCCCCACGATATATTCTCCTTTAGGGATACAGGATATAAAGGGGCTGAGGCTGGAAGATGGGTGATCTTATCCAGTTATATTTGATTTTGATTTCCTCAGGCTTTGATATTCCAGTTTCTTCTCACATGCTCACTGTGATATTTCTTTTTTTGTTGTCATCAAAACTTTTCCAACAGCAGTCGCAACAACATCTCTACAGCCTCCATCAGCATAGGTGATCTGCACCGGGGGTCCCCAGCCTTTTTTGCACCGCGGACCGGTTTAATCATGACAATATTCATGTGGACCGGCCAACGGGGCAGGGTAGGGTTGCCAACTTTCTCACTGTGTTTACCCCGAGAAAGACTACCATGACCATGAAACCTTGCGCGGGCACCTGTGTGCGCATGCGTATACGTGCCGATTTTTTCTCTACAAATCATTTTTGGCAATTCTGTTCTTCTGTTCAGCGAAACTACACTGTACATACATTATTTCTACTTCATATAGGCTGTTTATTTATCACATTATTCCTGCTTTTACTATATGTTAGTGTTATATTAGGTTTTATGTGTTATTTGGTTTAATTTGGTAGGTTATTTTTTGGGTCTGGGAACGCTTAAAAATTTTTCCCATATAAATCAATGGTAATTGCTTCTTCGCTTTACGCCATTTTGGCTTACAAACGGTTTCATAAGCACACTCTACCTTAGCGGGGGAAATACGGGACAAGGGCAGTCCCATATGGCAGCGGTCCCCAACCACCGGGCCGCGGACCGGTACTGGGCCGCAGAGCATGCGCTACCGGGCCACGAGGAAACGATATAGATTTGGCGATATGAGTCAGCTGCACCTTTCCTCATTCCCTGTCACACCCACTGTTGAGCCATTACGCACGCGAGGTCATTACGCGTCCATGTCAGCGCGGCAAGGAGATCAACTCCTCGCGCTTGCAAATGACAGTGAGCTGAAAAGTATGTTTGACATAACATCTCTGCTGGCATTCTGGATCAAAGTCAAGGCTAAATATCCTGAGATAGCCACGAAAGCACTGAAAACGTTGCTTCCATTTCCAACATATCTCTGCAATGAATGCAACGAAAACTAAATTGCGAAATAGACTGGACATAAGGAACTTCCTTCGAGTATCGCTGTCTCCCATCACCCCTCGATAGGACCGTCTTGAGCCCAGGGCTCCCACTGATTCAGCAATATTGGCGCATTGCAATGATTTTATATGTTAATAGGGGGAAATATGCGCTGTGTTCAATATCCAAACGTTACTTAAAATGTTATGATGCTATTGACTTATATAACCATATAACAATTACAGCACGGAAGCAGGCCATCTCTGACCTTCTAGTCCGTGCCGAACGCTACTCTCACCTAGTCCCACCGACCTGCACTCAGCCCATAACCCTCCATTCCTTTCCTGTCCATAGAGCTATCCAATTTAACTTTAAATGATAATATCGAACCAGCTTCTGCCACTTCTACTGGAAGTTCAACACTTACTTCAAGCTTCCCTGATCTCCCCTGATAATTGACTGTCCTCGTTGTCCACGGGAATGGTACCGGAGGATTGGAGGGAGGCGCATGTTGTTCCCTTGTTCAAAAAAGGTAGTAGGGATAGTCTGGGTAATTATAGATCAGTGAGCCTTACGTCTGCGGTGGGAAAGCTATTGGAAAAGATTCTTAGAAATAGGATGTTGCATGGATGAACTACAAAAATTGTTCATCCCAGTTTGGCAAAAGAATAAATCAAGGAAGGTAGTGCACCCGTGGCTGACAAGAGAAATTAGGGATAGTATCAATTCCAAAGAAGAAGCATACAAATTAGCCAGAGAAAGTGGCTCACCTGTGGACTGGGAGAAATTCAGAGTTCAGCAGAGGACGACAAAGGGCTTAATTAGGAAAGGGAAAAAAGATTATGAGAGAAAACTGGCAGGGAACATAAAAATGGACTGTAAAAGCTTTTATAGATATGTAAAAAGGAAAACACTGGTAAAGACAAATGTAGGTCCCCTGCAGACAGAAACAGGTGAATTGATTATGGGGAGCAAGGACATGGCAGACCAATTGAATAATTACTTTGGTTCTGCCTTCACTAAGGAGGACATAAATAATCTTCCAGAAATAGTAGGGGACAGAGGGTCCAGTGAGATGGAGGGACTGAGCGAAATACATGTTATTAGGGAAGTGGTGTTAGGTAAATTGAAGGGATTGAAGGCAGATAAATCCCCAGGGCCAGATGGTCTGCATCCTAGAGTGCTTAAGGAAGTAGCCCAAGAAATAGTGGATGCGTTAGTGATAATTTTTCAAAACTCGTTAGATTCTGGACTAGTTCCTGAGGATTGGAGGGTGGCTAATGTAACTCCACTTTTTAAAAAAGGAGGGAGAGAGAAACCGGGGAATTATAGACCGGTTAGCCTAACGTCGGTGGTGGGGAAACTGCTGGAGTCAGTTATCAAGGATGTGATAACAGCACATTTGGAAAGCGGTGAAATCATCGGACAAAGTCAGCATGGATTTGTGAAAGGAAAATCATGTCTGACGAATCTCATAGAATTTTTTGAGGATGTAACTAGTAGAGTGGATAGGGGAGAACCAGTGGATGTGGTATATTTGGATTTTCAAAAGGCTTTTGACAAGGTCCCACACAGGAGATTAGTGTGCAAACTTAAAGCACACGGTATTGGGGGTAAGGTATTGGTGTGGGTGGAGAATTGGTTAGCAGACAGGAAGCAAAGAGTGGGAATAAACGGGACCTTTTCAGAATGGCAGGCGGTGACTAGTGGGGTACCGCAAGGCTCAGTGCTGGGACCCCAGTTGTTTACAATATATATTAATGACTTGGATGAGGGAATTAAATGCAGCATCTCCAAGTTTGCGGATGACACGAAGCTGGGTGGCAGTGTTAGCTGTGAGGAGAATGCTAAGAGGATGCAGGGTGACTTGGATAGGTTGGGTGAGTGGGCAAATTCATGGCAGATGCAATTTAATGTGGATAAATGTGAAGTTGTCCACTTTGGTGGCAAAAATAGGAAAACAGATTATTATCTGAATGGTGGCCGATTAGGAAAAGGGGAGGTGCAACGAGACCTGGGTGTCATTATACACCGGTCATTGAAAGTGGGCATGCAGGTACAGCAGGCGGTGAAAAAGGCGAATGGTATGCTGGCATTTATAGCGAGAGGATTCGAGTACAGGAGCAGGGAGGTACTACTGCAGTTGTACAAGGCCTTGGTGAGACCACACCTGGAGTATTGTGTGCAGTTTTGGTCCCCTAATCTGAGGAAAGATATCCTTGCCATAGAGGGAGTACAAAGAAGGTTCACCAGATTGATTCCTGGGATGGCAGGACTTTCATATGAAGAAAGACTGGATGAACTGGGCTTATATTCGTTGGAATTTAGAAGATTGAGGGGGGATCTGATTGAAACGTATAAGATCCTAAAGGGATTGGACAGGCTAGATGCAGGAAGATTGTTCCCAATGTTGGGGAAGTCCAGAACGAGGGGCCACAGTTTGACGATAGAGGGGAAGCCTTTTAGGACCGAGATTAGGAAAAACTTCTTCACACAGAGAGTGGTGAATCTGTGGAATTCTCTGCCACAGGAAACAGTTGAGGCCAGTTCATTGGCTATATTTAAGAGGGAGTTAGATATGGCCCTTGTGGCTACGGGGGTCAGGGTGTATGGAGGGAAGGCTGGGGCGGGGTTCTGAGTTGGATGATCAGCCATGATCATAATAAATGGCGGTGCAGGCTCGAAGGGCCGAATGGCCTACTCCTGCACCTATTTTCTATGTTTCTATGATCTATAGGCATTTAGAGAATCATGGTCTGATCAGAGACAGTCAGCATGGCTTTGTGAAGGGCAGATCGTGTCTAACAAGCCTGATAGAGTTTTTTGAGGAGGTGACCAGACATATAGATGAGGGTAGTGCAGTGGATGTGATCTATATGGATTTTAGTAAGGCATTTGACAAGGTTCCACATGGTAGGCTTATTCAGAAAGTTAGAAGGCATGGGATCCAGGGAAGTTTGGCCAGGTGGTTTTAGAATTGGCTTGCCTGCAGAAGGCAGGGGGTGGTGGTGGAGGTAGTACATTCAGATTGGAGGATTGTGACTAGTGGTGTCCCACAAGGATCTGTTCTGGGACCTCTACTTTTCATGATTTTTATTAACGACCTGGATGTAGGGGTAGAAGGGTGGGTTGGCAAGTTTGCAGACGACACAAAGGTTGGTGGTGTTGTAGATAGTGTAGAGGATTGTCAAAGATTGCAGAGAGACACTGATAGGATGCAGAAGTGGGCTGAGAAGTGGCAGATGGAATTCAACCCAGAGAACTGTGAGGTGGTACACTTTGGAAGGACAAACTCCAAGGCAGAGTACAAAGTAAATGGCAGGATACTTGGTAGTGTGGAGGAGCAGCGGGATCTCGGGGTACATGTCCACAGATCCCTGAAAGTCGCCTCACAGGTGGATAGGGTAGTGAAGAAAGCTTATGGGGTGTTAGCTTTCATAAGTCGAGGGATAGAGTTTAAGAGTCGCGAGGTAATGATGCAGCTCTATAAAACTCTGGTTAGGCCACACTTGGAGTACTGTGTCCAGCTCTGGTCACCTCACTATAGGAAGGATGTGGAAGAATTGGAAAGGGTACAGAGGAGATTTACCAGGATGCTGCCTGGTTTAGAAAGTATGCATTATGATCAGAGATTAAGGGAGCTAGGGCTTTACTCTTTGGAGAGAAGGAGGATGAGAGGAGACATGATAGAGGTGTACAAGATAATAAGAGGAATAGACAGAGTGGATAGCCATCGCCTCTTCCCCAGGGCACCACTGCTCAATACAAGAGGACATGGCTTTAAGGTAAAGGGCGGGAAGTTCAAGGGGGATATTAGAGGAAGGTTTTTTACTCAGAGAGTGGTTGGTGCGTGGAATGCACTGCCTGAGTCAGTGGTGGAGGCAGATACACTAGTGAAGTTTGAGAGACTTCTAGACAGGTATATGGAGGAATCTAAGGTGGGGGCTTATATGGGAGGCAGGGTTTGAGGGTCGGCATAACATTGTGGGCCGAAGGGCCTGTACTGTGCTGTACTATTCTATGTTCGCTATATCATGCGAGGAAAATATGTGCTGTGTGTTTAATATTAAATTCGTTAGGTAAACCCTTTTAGAAACGAAATTGAGTGTATTAGCCACTTATCATCGATATTCCGCTTGTGATTAACCCCCTCACCCCCCACAGAATCACCAAAAACGATTTGTAGAAAAATAATCAGCACGTGCACGCATGCGCAAGTCACACATGCGCACTGATGCCTGTGCAAGGCTTCATGGTCATTGTAGTCTTTCTTGGGGTAAGCCCAACGTATTTGACTGCTACTCTTGTCCATTGCCAACCCTACCCACACAGCACCCCCCCCCCGCCCCGGTCGGCCGGTCCGCAAGAATATTGTCAATATGAAACCGGTCCGCAGTGCAAAAAAGGTTGGGAACCCCTGCCATATGGGACAAACCAATTTAGACCAATATATGGGATGTCCTGGCAAATACGGGACAGTTGGCAACCCTAGTTGGGAGGGGGGGGGGGCGTTGGAATCACAACCAGAATATAAGTGATAAGTCAAGTATATCTCAAAGTTGAGGGGAGACCCTTTAGAACAGAGATAAAGAGTAATTTTTTTGGCCAGAGAGTAGTGAATCTGTGAGATGTTCTACCACAGACCGTGGTGGAGGCCAAGTCCATGGGTATATTTAAAGCAGAAGTTGATCATTTCCTGATCGGTCAGGGCATCAAAGGATATGGCGAGAAGGCAGGTGTATGGGGTTCAGTGGGATCTGGGATCAGCCATGATGGAATGGCGGAGTAGACTTGATGCGCTGAATGGCCTAATTCTGCTCCTATGCCTAAAAATGTTGTGATCTATCATAACAGAAGGCCTGGTATTAGTTCTAGGCACATTACCGACCTTTAGTTTGAAAGTGTTGTACACTTCAATTAAATACGTATAATCATTCCACTCTTTAAAAAAAAACCATAAGACCATAAGACAAAGGAGCAGAAGTAGGCCATTCGGCCCATCGAATCTGCTCCGCCATTTTATCATGAGCTGATCCATTTTATCCTATTTAGTCCCACTGCCCCGCCTTCTCACCATAACCTTTGATGCCCTGGCTACTCAGATACCTATCAATCTCTGCCTTAAATACACCCAATGACTTGGCCTCCACTGCCGCCCGTGGCAACAAATTCCATAGATTCACCACCCTCTGACTAAAAAACTTAAAAAAAACCATAAGACACAGAAGCAAAATTAATCTATTTGGCCTAATATGCTCTTCCTTTCAATTCTGGCATTTTGCATTCTTGTTTTTTTACACAGAATGCTTGCATTGAAGAATGATGAATAGAAACCTACAATGGAAAGCAAAATCCATTTTGGAGCAATCAATTTGAAATGTTTGGAAAGTTAAATACGATCTGATGGGCTCAATCCAGAGGAAATACCTCCCACTAAGGTTATAGCTAAGCCACGTAGGGGGGAAACAGAAAGGAACTCATAAACAAAGCGTGGTTGAGATCTGGATCTCATGCCATTGAAACGTCATCAAAACAGAGTGACAGAATTGAGCAAGACTCAAAGTTCAAAGTAAATTTAGTATCAAAGTACATATATGTCACCACCATTCTTTTTTACTTCAGTCCTGCTGGGAAAAAAATACAAATCATGTAAACAATTGAAGTAAACAACAACAGTCTGAACCAAAATTAAGTCTTCAGATCCGAGCCCCGGAGCAGCTGGGAGAAGGCCCAAAGCCTCACTTCTCTGTTCATCATATTAGTAGGTATGGAGCACAGCAGCTGGGGCAGCCTTCATAGCCTCAGTGCCAGGGAGATGGATAATGAGATGAAGTGAGACAAATACGAGTAAATCTGCAGAATTTAATATTAAACACACAGCGCATATTTTCCTCGCAGGAATATAGTGATAAGTCAATTAGAAGTCACTTATAAGTCAACAGCAGCATAATATTTTAAGTAACGTTTGGATATTAAACACACAGTGCATATTTTCCTCGTATGAACATATAAAATCATTGCAACACACCAGTATTGCTGAATCAGTGGGAGCCCTGGGCTTGTTTCCCTGCAACAAGACGGTCCTATCGAGGGGTGTTGGGAGACAGCGATACTCGAAGGGGGTTCCTTATGTCCAGTCTATTCCATGATTTAGTTTCCGTCACATTCATTGCAGAAAACCTCGCTTTGCAGAGATATGTTGGAAATGGAAGCAGCGTTTTCAGTGCTTTCGTGGCTATCTCAGGATATTTAGCCTTGATTTTGATCCAGAATGTCAGCAGAGATGTTATGTCAAACATACTTTTCAGCCCACCGTCATTTGTAAGCTTGAGGAGTTGATCTTCTTTCTGTGCTGACATGAATGATGTGTGCGTTCAAGTTCAACAGTGGGCGTGATAGGGAATGAGGAAAGGTGCAACTGACTCATATCGCCAAATCATATCGTTTCCTCGCGGCCCGGTAGCACATGCTATGTGGCCCGGTGGTTGGGGACCACTGCTCTATACACTTTACACCTATAACTGTGAGGCTAAGCATAGGGTGAATGCAATATTCATTTTGCTGATGACACCACTATCATAAGCTGAATCAGAGGTGGTGACAAATCAGCATACAGGAGGGAGATTGAAAATCTGGCTGAGTGCTGTCATAACAACAACATCTTACTCAATGTCAGCATACCCAAGGAGCTGATTACTGAATGCAGGAGAAGGAAGACAGAGGTCCATGAGCTAGTTCTCATCAGAAGATTAGAGGTGGAGAGTGTCAGCAACATTAATTTCCTGAGTGTTATTATTTTGGAGGATCTGCCCTGGGCCCAGCATATAAATGCAATGATGAAGAAAGTACAGTTGTGTCTCTGCTTCCTTAGGAGTTTGTGAAGATTCGACATGACATCTAAATTTTGACCAACTTCTAAAAGTATGCAGTGGAGAACACATTGGCTGTATGACAGCCTGGTATGGAAACACCAGTGTCTGGAATGGAAAATCCTATGAAGAGTAGTGGATACAGCCGAGTCTAACATGGCTAAAGCCCTCTCCACCATTGAGCACATCAACATGAAACACAGTCGTAGGAAAGCACCATCCATCATCAGGGACAATCATCACCCAAGGCATGCTCTCTTCTCACTCTTGCAATCAGGAAGAAGGCACAGGAGCCTCAGGACTACACCACAAGGTTCAGGAACAATTGCTACTCCTTAACCATCAGGCTCTTGAACCATAAAGGATAACTTCACTCAACTTCACTTGCCCCATCATTGAACTGTTCCCATAGTGAGACAAATACGAGTAAATCTGCAGATGTCCAGAGGAACACACACAAAATGCTAGAGGAACTCAGCAGGTCAGGCATCACCTATGGGAATGAATAAACATGACATTCTGCAGATGTTGGAAATCCAAAGCAACACATGTAAAATGATGGAGGAGCTTGTTTTTCTTCCTCTTCTCTTCCCACCTTCTCATTCAACTACCCCTTCTTTTCCAATTCTGATGAAGGATCTCGGGCTGAAACATTGAATGTTTACTCCTTTTCATAGATGCTGCCTGGCCTGCTGAGTTTTTCCAACATATTTTGTGTGTCTTTAAAGTGAGATCATCGATTATGAGAACCTCACAATGTAGTTAAAGACTCAGAATGATAGACATGTTGTAGCTGATTGCAAGAGAATGCAGATAAGTGGAATTATGAGGCATGATTCAGTAAAGATCTTATAGAGAGGGATACAGAATTTTGAAAGGCAAAATAATTACGTTTTTTGATTTTGCAATGAAATTGGAAGTATAAAGTTACAACTCATACCAAAGAATTTATTTATATGATATAGTGTTCAGGCAAGTAAATCTAACGAAGTGAAACTTATCCAGATCAGCCAGCAAGTAAATTCATAAATAGGCATTTCCTGAGTGCACGTTGTGGAATAGCATTCTGCTTGGTTAACCACTAGCCCTAGGATGCCATGCTGCACTGTTAGACTCCTCATGAAACTCAACAGTGCCACTTCTTACACAGTGCCAACCTCCACGGTTACCAAACTCTCGAGAGAAACTGGCAGTACTGGTGAATAGTAAATTAAACTTTTTATTTGATGTCATATTCCCCTTCAACATAAGTGATGGCTATTTACCTCACTCTGTCAACACCAGCTCTCAGAGAATTCCCATCAATATTTCCAGAGAACTCATCCTCTCTCCAACATCAATCAATCCCATTCCCTCATCCATTTCCAGACAAATCATCCTCTCTCCAACATCAATCCTATTCCCTCATCCATTTCCAGACAAATCATCCTCTCTCCAACATCAATCCTATTCCCTCATCCATTTCCAGACAAATCATACTCTCTCCAACATCAATCCCATTCCCTCATCCACTTCCAGACAACTCATACTCTCTCCAACATCAATCCCATTCCCTCATCCATTTCCAGACAACTCATCCTCTCTCCAACATCAATCCCATTCCCTCATCCATTTCCAGACAACTCATCCTCTCTCCAACATCAATCCCATTCCCTCATCCATTCTCTTTCCTACCACCTACCTACAAAGTATATTAGGAATGATTTACAGAAGCCAACTGTCTTACCAACCAGTGTGATAAGAAAGCAGAGCAGTCAGAGAGATAACATACAAACTCCACAAAGACAGTGGCTGGTCAGAATGAAACCTGGTTCGCTAGCTGCATGAGACAGCATCAACACTACCTACTGCACCACTGAGCTGCTTGCTTAAAAGATGGTTGTACTGTACACGTGCGCATACAAACAACTAGCCATTTGATATTTTATTCAATTATTTATTTCTTTATTGCGTTGGCACTTGGCCAAGTGGTTAAGGCGTCAGTCTAGTGATCTGAAAGTCACCAGTTTGAGCCTCAGCTGAGGCAGCGTGTTGTGTCCTTGAGCAAGGCACCTAACCACACATTGCTCTGCGACGACACTGGTGCCAAGCTGTAAGGGTCCTAATGCCCTTCCCTTGGACAACATTAGTGGCTTGGAGAGGGGAGACTTGCAGCATGAGCAACTGCTGGTCTTCCATACAACCTTGCCCAGGCCTGTGCCCTGGAAACCTTCCAAGGCGCAAATCCATGGTCTCACGAGACTAACGGATGCCTATACTATTATTTCTTTATTGAAATACAGCATGGAATAAGCCCTACTCGCCCTTTGAACCGTGCCACCCAGCAACCCCTAATTTATCCCTAGCTTAATCACGGGACAATTTACAATGACCAATTAATTACCAACTGGTACGTCTTTAGATTGTGGATGGAAACTGGAGTACCTAGAGGAAACGCAGTGGTTTCAGGGAGAATGTACAGATTCCTTATAGACAGTGGCAGGAATTGAACCTGGGTCACTGGGACGGTACAGTGAAGTGCTAAACACTACACTACTAGGAGGACTCATCTGGGAATCAATGGACTTTCTTCAAATATCTTGTCAATAATGTCGAAAGTGATTGCTTTGACACTGGTGGAGTTCATGGGAGTGGGACTGCAGATGGTGACTGAAGTTTGGGGGTGGTCATTTGAAGACAAAATGCAACCATTTGGGAGCAGGAAGAGCATAGCACTGTGCAATAGGCCATGGTGCTGATGATCTGTGAGTCAAACCCCCAGTAGATAATGCCCAGATCATGCTGAAAGGAACAATGTCTTATGTGGGCAGGGGAACAAACATCTCGTTACAGAGTACAATCATCACAGCGATATTTGATTCTGCGCTTCCTGCTCCCTGGATTAAAAATATTAAATATTAAAAATAGATAAATTAGTAAATATTAAAAATTTAAATTATGAATCATAAATAGAAAATAGAAAAATGGAAAGTAAGGTAGTGCAAAAAAACCGAGAGGCAGGTGCGGATATTTGGAGTGTACGGCCCAGATCTGGGTCAGGATCCGTTCAGCAGTCTTATCACAGTTGGAAAGAAGCTGTTCCCAAATAGGGCCATACGAGTCTTCAAGCTCCTGAGCCTTCTCCCGGAGGGAAGAGGGACGAAAAATGTATCGGCTGGGTGGGTCGTAATAAACAAGTCAACCAGAAATTATAATTTCAAAACGTTAAATTCAGTTTCCTTTTTTTTTGTTGTTAACTTTGCCATTTTGCAATCTGGAAAAGTGGACAAGCAAGAACGTAGGCTACAACAAAGCAGACACCATGCCAAAACTCTTCATCTCAACCACTTATCAGAAATTCATCTTTTCATATTAACTCTGCAAATCCTGAGGAAGGCATATATTTAAAACATTTTGGAACTATGTACATGCTAACCACAGTGTGCTGTGCACATAAAATGTAATGGTGAATAACATTAACTGTTATATTTCCCTGCACTCAACATGCAGAATAAATCCAGTATTGTCCAAATTTAATTAATAGTTTGGGATCTGTGAAACTATGTTTTCAACCAATACATTTCTGGATGGCCTAACACAGTCAGTAATTAGTTTAGAAACAGTGAATTGGAAAATTGAGTTTTTCACATCATTGATAACTTGATGCTTGAAGAGCTTTAATATCCACTACCTGAATGTGTAATCTTTAATTCCTCTAAATAGTGAGTTCATTCTTGTGACCAGTGGAGATGTAAAGCATAGGTTATTTACTTTGATTTTCCCATGGCATTTTGATTCTTACTTTTTTCTGCTTCCCATTGTCAAGTTTTGTCTCTCATGATTAACAAATGCAACAAAAATATCATGTTCAGGAATTATTTAATCTATTTTTGATTGAATTAAAGCTTTTATCGGATTCTGTTTCACACATTTATTAACTAACAAAATCTAGTGCCCTTGAAAGAATTGATGATGTATATATGTACCTCACCATCAGCATGAATCTCACCAGAAGCGTTTACCTTGCCATCAGCACGTGTCCCACCCTCAGCACGTGTCCCACCCTCAGCATGTGTCACACCATCAGCATGTACCTCATCATCAGCATGTGTCCCACCATCGGCATGTGTCACACCATCAGCATGTACCTCACCATCAGCGTGTACCTCATCATCAACATGTGTCCCACCATCAGCATGTGTCACACCATCAGCGTGTACATCGCCATCAGCATGTATCCCACCATCAGCGTGTACCTCACCATCAGCGTGTACCTCACCATCAGCATGTGTCCCACCATCAGCATGTGTCACACCATCAGCGTGTATCTCACCATCAGCGTGCATCTCACCATCAGCACGTGTCCCACCCTCAGCATGTGTCACACCATCAGCATGTGTCACTCCATCAGCGTGTATCTCACCATCAGCGTGTACCTCACCATCAGCGTGTACCTCACCATCAGCATGTGTCCCACCATCAGCATGTGTCACACCATCAGCATGTGTCACACCATCAGCGTGTATCTCACCATCAGCGTGTACCTCACCATCAGCATGTGTCACACCATCAGCATGTATCTCACCATCAGCGTGTACCTCACCATCAGCATGTGTCACACCATCAGCATGCGTCCCACCCTCAGCATTTATCTCACCATCAGCATGAATCTCACCAGAAGCGTGTACCTCACCATCAGCATGTGTTCCACCTTCAGCGTGTATCTCACCATCAGTATTTGTCCCACCGTCAGCATGTATCTCCATCAGCATGTATCTGACCATCAACATGACCACTAGCCTGTGTCTCGCCATCAGCATTACCTACGTATCCTGCCATCAAAGGAACTTGATAGAGTAGGTAATGTCTCTATGTATCTCACCCTGGGAGTTGCATAGTAATCTTTTAAAAAGAAAATTATGTTTTTTCTATGGTTGGATTCACTTGGTCAACTACAGGTATTATTGGTTTTGTTTAAACTAATGTTTAAAAAATTTTGAAGTTTTTAATTATAGTAATAAGCAAATAAGTAACTGAAAAACAAATAAGCAAGTAGCTATAGTCTCCCAGGTAATTGGTAACCCAATATTTGTTAATGAAATGACACAGGTAGCACAGAACCTTAGAGTGCATGTTTGCCTGGGCAGCTAATAGCACAGTATCAACCATTTGAGGTAAGAACGGTAAACATGACAGTAGCAGAATCTAATGATTTTCTGAGGCAGAATTTCAGGTGATATATTCCAGTTTTAGGAAACCAAAGCTGATGGAAGTCATTGGCACATTTGGTGACCACGGCCGCAAACTATTTCTTTGAATTGCAATACTTGCCTGAATGTTATGGAGCTTGGCTCTGGGATTTGGGCATGATAATAAATTTACCTGGACTTGATATTCAGGAGGTGGTCATGTTTCTTACATAAAGTGCAGCAGAATTAGTTAGTCATGATGGACAAGAGTGTGTGACGACATGTGAGGTAGACAACAAGATGCAAAGAAAAATGTGAGAGCCTTAGCCTTTCTACTTACTCACAGACATTATTTTTCAGTGTGTATGGATTTTAGAGTTGACACTCTAAGTTCCATGAGCAGGCACAACATAACACCATGTCAAGGGAGCAAGTAGAGTCATAGCCTCTCAGAAAATTACAGCAAGAAATAGGCCTTTCAGCCCATCTAGTTCATACCAAGTCATTAAACTGCCTACTCCCGTCAACCTGCACCGGGACCATAGCCATCCGTATCCTACTATTCAATCTAGTTGGGGAGTGATTAAGAATGCAGTAGAAACATTGCCTTCACTGTGTCATCAGTCTGGTCTTGGAGAGGAATTTAGAGTAGAAAGAGAAAGAGCCAATTATTGTATTCCTTGGGAGAACCAATGAATTTCTTAGCCAGAGAGTGGTGAATCTGTGGAAATTATTGCTACAGGCAGCTGTGGAGGCCAAGTCACTGGGTATATTTGAGGCAGAGGTTGCTAGATTCTTGATTAGTCAGGGCATGAAGGGATACAGGGAAAAGGCAGGAGATTGGGACTGAGAGGGAAAATGGAATCTGCCATCAGAATAATAATAAGTTTTAATATCACCAGTCCATGTTGTGAAATTTGTTAACCCAGCAGCAACTGTACAATGCAATACATGACAATATAGAAAAAAATAATTACAGTAAGTATATATATGTATATTAAATAGTTAAATTAAAAATAGTGCAAAAACAGAAATATTTGAAATAAAGTCAGGTAGTGCTCATGGATTCAATGTCCATTTAGGAATCAGATCGCAGAGGGGAAGAAGCTGTTCCTGATTAAATGATGCCACAGTGAAAGGTGGAGCAAACTTGATGGGCCAAATGCCCTTTCACTCAAAGGGCTCTATGAAAGAGATTCTGCTAAAGGAAAGTGAGCAACAAATTTAAAAGCAGAATCATGAAAGTGTTTCAAAATTGCTATCAGAGACAGGGCAAATTCCCAAAGGGTCAATAAGGTTAAATAAATGAATATGTGGCTATTAGAATGGTATAAAGGGAATGGCTTTCAAGTCACAGGGCATGAGCACCCGAACTCAGGAGGACAAAATTATTTCTAGAGTTGGGATTCATTTAAATCTAAGACCAGTGTTCCACTGAACTGAAGAACAAGCACTGGAGATAAGGCTTTCAAATAAACAATTAGGGAGATCTCAAGTGAGGATTACATATAGAAAGTTTAAGAGCAGGGACAAAACAAAACTGCATAGTAGCAAAATCAATATTCATAACCATCCTCTATCAGGAAGGGGTAGAGCATATAGTCACAAAAATATCCTCAATTAAAATCAGAGCAAAGAAAGCCAGCATGGAGACAGAAACAAATGTTCTTATCGAAATTTGTGTAGCATTTATAATAATGTGTGTGAGTTAATGCACACATAACAAAAACTGGGAGCAATCAAATAGCTTAAAAATACAACCACAAAATGGCAAAGTTTAGAAATTGTTATTCCAAGATATTTAACATTTAAAAGAGATGAAGTTAAGTCTAGTGCGTTTTCAAGGAATGGGATGAAGGCTGTAGAAAAGGAATTTTTCTATCCCAGAAAATCAAGTAAAATCGATATGGGTGAAACTGAATAACAGCAAAGAACCAGAAAATATTAGTGGGATCACACATGGTCCCCAAATAGCAGTGGTTGTGTAGAACATGACGTAAATTATGGCATTTAGGAGTGCATGTAACAAGGTTAAAAAAAAATTATGGAAGACTTGAATCAGAATTAGGTTTAATATCACCAGCATAAGTTGTGAAATTTGATCACTTTATGGTAGCAGTAAAATGAAACACATAATAGATAAATATAGAGAAAAAACTGAGTTATATTAAGTATATGTCTATTAAATAGTTAAGTTAAAATAAGCAGTGTAAAATGCTAGAAATAAAAAAAGTGAGGTACTGTTCGTGGGTTCAGTGTTCATTTAGAAATCAGATGGCAGAGAGGAAGACACTGTTCCTGAATCACTGAGTGTGTGCCTTCAGGCTTCTGTATCTCTGTCCTGATGGTAACAGTGTGAAGAGGACATGTCTTGGGTGGTGGGGATCCTTAATAATGGATGAATATAGAGGTGTACGACAAGATGAGAGGCTTTGATCGTGTGGATAGTCAGAGGCTTTTTCTCAGGGCTGAAATGGCTGCCACAAGAGGGCACAGGTTTAAAGTGCTGGGGAGTGGGTACAGAGGAGATGTCAGGGGTAAGTTTTTTTACGCAGAGAGTGGTGAGTGCGTGGAACGAGCTGCCGGCAATGATGGTGGAGACGGAAACGATAGGGTCTTTTAAGAGACTTTTGGATAGGTACATGGAGCTTAGAAAAGTAGAGGGCTATGGGTAACTCTAGTCATTTCTAAAGTAGGGAAATGTTCGACACAACTTTGTGGGCCGAAGGGCCCGTATTGTGCTGTAGGTTTTCTATGATTCTGTGTTTCCGAAGGCACCGCTCTTTGCAGCCAAAGTAATAATAAGACCATAAGACCATAAGACATAGGAGCAGAATTAGGCCATTCGGCCCATCAAGTTGGCTCCACCATTTCATCATGGCTGATCCAATTTTCCTCTCAGTTCCAATCTCCTGCCTTCTCCCCATATCCATTCATGCCCTGACCAATCATGAATCTATCAATCTCTGCCTTAAATAAACATAAAAACTTGGCCTCCACAACTGCCTGTAGCAAAGAATTCTACAGATTCACCATTCTCTGGCTGAAGAAATTCCTCCTCATCTCCACTCTAAAAGGATGCCCCTCCATTTTGAGGCTGTGTCCTCTGGTCTTAGACTCTAGCATTATAGGAAACATCCCCTCCATATCCACTCTATCAAGGCCTTTCACTATTCGTTAGTACTCAATGTGGTCATCCCTCATTCTTCTGAATTCCAGTGAATATAGGACCAGAGCTATCAAATGCTCTTCATATGACAAGCATCCTGGAATCATTTTCCTGAACTTCCTTTGAACTCTCTCCAGTGTCAGCACATCCTTTCTAAGATGAGGGGTGCAAAACTGCTCACAGTACTCCAAGTGAGGCCTCACCAGTGCTTTATAAAGTCTCAACATTACATCCTTGCTTTTATATTCTAATACGCTTGAAAGGAATGCTAACATTGCATTTGCCTTTCTCACCATAGATTCAACCTACAAATTAACCATTAGGGAATCCTGCATAAGGTCTCCTAAGTCCCTTTGTGGAAAATGAATTCATGATGTAGAAACATAGAAACACAGAAAACCAACAGAAAATACAGGCAACACACATCAAAGTTGCTGGTGAACGCAGCAGGCCAGGCAGCATCTCTAGGAAGAGGTACAGTCGACGTTTCAGGCCGAGACCCTTCGTCAGGACTAACTGAAGGAAGAGTGAGTAAGAGATTTAAAAGTTGGAGGGGGAGGGATGGAGCCAAGAGCTGGACAGGTGATAGGCAAAAGGGGATACGAGAGGATCATGGGACAGGAGGTCCGGGAAGAAAGACAAGGAGGGGGGTGGGGGGGACCCAGAGGATGGGCAAGGGGTATATTCAGAGGGACAGAGGGAGAAAAAGGAGAGTGAGAGAAAGAATGTGTGTATAAAAATAAGTAACAGATGGGGTACGAGGGGGAGGTGGGGCATTAGCGGAAGTTAGAGAAGTCGATGTTCATGCCATCAGGTTGGAGGCTACCCAGACGGAATATAAGGTGTTGTTCCTCCAACCTGAATGTGGCTTCATCTTTACAGTAGAGGAGGCCGTGGATAGACATGTCAGAATGGGAATGGGATGTGGAATTAAAATGTGTGGCCACTGGGAGATCCTGCTTTCTCTGGCGGACAGAGCGTAGATGTTCAGCAAAGCGGTCTCCCAGTCTGCGTCGGGTCTCGCCAATATATAAAAGGCCACATCGGGAGCACCGGACGCAGTATATCACCCCAGCCGACTCACACGTGAAGTGTTGCCTCACCTGGAAGGACTGTTTGGGGCCCTGAATGGTGGTAAGGGAGGAAGTGTAAGGGCATGTGTAGCACTTGTTCCGCTTACACGGATAAGTGCCAGGAGGGAGATCAGTGGGGAGGGATGGGGGGGACGAATAGACAAGGGAGTCGCGTAGGGAGTGATCCCTGTGGAATGCAGAGAGGCGGGAGGGAAAGATGTGCTTAGTGGTGGGATCCCGTTGGAGGTGGCGGAAGTTACGGAGAATAATATGTTGGACCTGGAGGCTGGTGGGGTGGTAGGTGAGGACCAGGGGAACCCTATTCCTAGTGGGGTGGCCGGAGGATGGAGTGAGAGCAGATGTACGTGAAATGGAGGAGATGTGTTTAAGAGCAGAGCTGATAGTGGAGGAAGGGAAACCCCTTTCTTTAAAAAAGGAAGACATCTCCCGCGTCCTAGAATGAAAAGCCTCATCCTGAGAGCAGATGCGGCGGGGACGGTGGAATTGCGAGAAGGGGATGGCGTTTTTGCAAGAGACAGGGTGAGAAGAGGAGTAGTCCAGATAGCTGTGAGAGTCAGTAGGCTTATAGTAGACATCAGTGGATAAGCTGTCTCCAGAGACAGAGACAGAAAGATCTAGAAAGAGGAGGGAGGTGTCGGAAACGGACCAGGTAAACTAGAGGGCAGGGTGAAAGTTGGAGGCAAAGTTAATAAAGTCAACGAGCTCTGCATGCGTGCAGGAAGCAGCGCCAATGCAGTCGTCGATGTATCGAAGGAAAAGTGGGGGACAGATACCAGAATAGGCACGGAACATAGATTGTTCCACAAAGCCAACAAAAAGGCAGGCATAGCTAGGACCCATACGGGTGCCCATAGTTACACCTTCAGTTTGGAGGAGGTGGGAGGAGCCAAAGGAGAAATTATTAAGAGTTAGGACTAATTCTGCTAGACGGAGCAGAGTGGTGGTAGAGGGGAACTGATTAGGTCTGGAATCCAAAAAGAAGCGTAGAGCTTTGAGACCATCCTGATGGGGGATGGAAGTATATAGGGACTGGACATCCATGGTGAAAATAAAGCGGTGGGGGCCAGGGAACTTAAAAGTCATCGGAAAGTTTAAGAGCGTGAGAAGTGTCACGAACATAGGTAGGAAGGGATTGAACAAGAGGTGATAAAACCGTGTCGAGGTATGCAGAAATGAGTTCGGTGGGGCAGGAGCAAGCTGAGACAATAGGTCGGCCAGGACAGGCAGGTTTGTGGATCTTGGGTAGGAGGTAGAAACGGGAAGTGTGAGGTGTGTGAACTATAAGGTTGGTAGCAGTGGATGGGAGATCCCCTGAGCGGATAAAGACGGTGATGGTGTGGGAGACAATGGCCTGGTGCTCCTTAGTGGGGTCACGATCGAGGGGTAAATAAGAGGAGGTATCCGCGAGTTGTTTCTGTGCCTCGGCAAGGTAGATGTCAGTACGCCAGACTAAAACAGCACCCTCCTTATCGGCGGGTTTAATAATAAGGTTAGGATTAGTGCGGAGGGAGTGGAGAGCAGAGTGTTCCGAAGGAGTGAGGTTGGAATGGGGACGAGGTGCGGTGAAGTTGAGACGGTTGATGTCCCGTCGGCAGTTAGCGATAAAGAGATCCAGAGCAGGCAGAAGACCAGAGCGGGGTGTCCATGAAGTAGAGGAGAGTTGAAGACGGGAGAAGGGGTCATCGGTGGGGGTGGAAGAGTCCTTACCGAAGAAGTAGGCTCAGAGACGGAGACAGCGGAAGAAAAGTTCCGCATCATGGCAAACACGGAACTCGCTGAGGTGTGGGTGAAGGGGGACAAAGGTGAGGCCCTTACTGAGGACAGAGCACTCTGCCTCCGACAGTTGAAGGTCGGAGGGGATAGTAAAGACCCGGCACGGATGAGAGTTGGGATCAGAGGGGGGAGGGGGGAGGCTGGGGGTGTCAATGGAGAGGGGATGGTTGAGGTGAGAGGAAGATGGAGCCTCTGAGGACCCAGGAGCTGACGATGGGATCTGAAGGAGATGGGATTGCAGAGTGGTGGTGGGGGAAGGGGAGACGGGAGACACAATAGCAGCACATAAAGACCTGGCCTGGAGTTCAAGGCCGGAGTTGCAGTTGGTGGTTGCGCCCTTCGGCCCACAATGCTGTGCTGAACATGTATTTACTTTAGAAATTACCTAAGGTTACCCATAGCCCTCTATTTTTCTAAGATTCATGTACCTATCCAGGAGTCTCTTAAAAGACCCTATCGTATCTGCCTCCACCACCGTTGCCGGCAACCCATTCCGCACACTCACCACTCCCTGCGTAAAAAACTTAGCCCTGACATCTCCTCTGTACCTACTTCCAAACATCTTAAAACTGTGCCCTCTCGTTAGCCATTTCAGCCCTGATGTATACAAGAGATGAATAAAACGCTATTTTAACTATGGTATTGTTGAATGAGAAAAGATTAATAGAAGATTTTGTAAGTGAGGTATCTCTCAGAGAAAGAAAATACCATAAAAGAATTTCATATACAGTTAAAAATAACTTAGTCCAATCTGAAATCTTAACACTTCAAAGGCAGGAGGTGTGAGCTGGCTATGGTAGATTGGGAAAACTAATAAAAAGTATGATAATAATGAGCAAATATTATTGCCCAATGAAAACAATTGTAATATAAAGCATAAACATTGTTAAGGAAAGGGAAGGCAGAATGAGAGAGTTGGCCAGCAAGAAACATGAATGGTTGTAGCATCTTTTACAAATGTGCAAACTGGAAAGGACAGACAATAGCTAAAGTGAAACATGGGCTATGACTGAAGGCTGGAGTCACTTAGCACTTTCATGAAAAGGCGATTATTCAGTGCGTTAAAAATCAAACTTTAAAATATCAGTGAAAACAGTGAAAAAAACTGCTAATAACTGGTTAATAACAGTCTAACAGGAGGAGTTCATCATTTACTCAGCTATAGGTTGACTCATTATGCCGCCAAAGAGCCGAGGGTAAGAATGACCTCATATAGTGCTCTTTGGAGCAATACAATACTCTTAGTCTATTTCCGAAAGTGCTCCTCTGTTCAGACAAGGAAGCATGCAGAGGATGAGAAACATTGTCCAGAACTGCCAGGATTTTCTGGAGGGTCCTTTCTTCTACCACAGTCTCCAGTATGTCCATTATAACAAAGTCAGTCTTTCTAATCAGTTTATTGAGCATGTTGGTATCACCTGTGTCAATGCCATTGCCCCAACACACCTCTGCATAAAGGATTGTACTGGCAACAACAGACTGGTAGAACACGTGAAGGGGAGGCCTACATGCTCCAGAGAACCTCAGCCTCCTCAGGAAGTAGAGGCAATTCTCCCCCTTCTTGCACACAGTCTCTGTGTTGGTGCTCCACTCAAGTCTGACTTCCAGGTCCACCCCGAGGTACTTGTAGGTCCTCATCACATCCACGTCCTCATCATCAGTAGTAATAGGGAACAGTGCAGATTTGTTCTTTCTAAAGTCCATCACCCTCTCCTTTGTCTTACTGCTGTTGAGCTGCAGATGATTCAGCTTGCACCATATAACAAGGTCCTCCACCAGGGCCCTGTATTTGTCCTCCCGTCCTCCCTTTACACACCCAATTATTGCTGAGTCAGCTGACATTTTTTTAGGCACCAGGAAAATAAACAGCAATATCTACCTTAAGTACAATATACATACAACATGTACACATTTACACATCCCCATTACTAAAGAAATTAAATATTCTGCTGTGTATGGTGGGCAGCACCATAAAGCCAAACCTTTTAGGACCCATTAATGAGAATATACTTGGGGGAGGACATTGAAGTGTGTACATTTAGCGCAATGACAGGGCAATGCTTCTGTGTGTGAGTGTGAGTGTGAGTGTGTGTGTGTGTGTGTGTGTGTGTGTGTGTGTGTGTGTGTGTGTGTGAGTGTGAGTGTGAGTGTGAGTGTGAGTGTGTGTGTGTGTGTGTGTGTGTGTGGCGTGTGCATGCCTATGTAAATCCGCATGCGTATGGAGTGTATTTACTGTGCACTCTCTGTCACAGAGATCCTTACAGACTAGGACAGGGAGAATAACAAATTCGGGGTCTTTTTTCCCCTTGCAGTTTCTTAACTCTACCAACAAGGATTTTACATCTTCCAATCCTATGCCACCTCTTTCTAGGGATCTGGTCTCATTTTTTAACAATAGAACCATGCCACTCCCTCTGCCTACCTGCGTGTCCTTTCGTTATAATGTGTCTCCTTACATGTTAAATTCCCAACTATGATTTTCTTTCAGCTATGACTCTGAGATGACCACAACAGCATATCTGTGCTGAATGTGCAACAAGATCAACTATATCGATCTATATATTGTGCTTTCAAATATAACACCTTCAGTCCATCACTCTTTTTGATTTAGACACCTTGTTTCACTTTAAGTCATCCCACTGACTGCAACTTTGCCCTGTTATCTGCCAGTCCTTCCTCAGAGTTTCACTATACACTGCCTCGAGTTGTATACACACTACCCCATCTTCAGCTCTATCACTCGAGTTCCCATCCCCCCGCCAAATTAGTTTAAACCCTCCCTTACAGCCGTAGCAAACTGGCAACAAGGATATTGGACCCACTCAGGTGTAGGTGTAACCTGCACTTTTTGTATAGGTCATACCTTCCCAGAGGAGATCCCAATGCTCCATAAATCTGAACCCCTTCCTCCCGCACCAATTCTTCACCCATGCATTCATCTGCCAGATCATCCTATTCTTACTCTCACTGGTGCATGTCACAGGCAGCAATCCAGAGATTACTACCCTGGAGGTCATGCTTTTCAGCTTTCTACCCAACTCCCTATACTCTCTCTTTGGGACCTCCTTCCTTTTCCTACTACGTTGTTGATGTGAATATGTACTATGACTCCTGGCTGTTTACTCTCCCCCTTTCGAACCCCATGCACCCAATCTGAGATATCCCTGACCCTGGTACCTGGGAAGCAACATACCATACACATCTCTTACACATCCACAGAATCCTTTATTGATGGTATCCCCTATCACCACTGCTCTCCTCTTCTCATCCCTTCCCTTCTGAGCCACCGAGCCATACTCAGTGCCAGAGACCTGATCACTTCAATTTCCCCGAGGTAGGTTTTCTCCCCAAAAGTGTCCAAAGCAGTATTGTAACTATTGAGGGGAACAGCTACAGGAGTACTCTGCACTGCCTGCCTCTTCCCTTTTTCTCCCCTGACAGACACCCGAATACCTGCTTCCTGCAACTTGAGGGTGACTACCTCCTTGTAGCTCCTATCAATCACCTTTTCATTTTCCTCCATGGTCATCGAGCTACAGCTCCAGTTCCTTTACACGGTCTCTAATGAGCTGCAGCTCGATGCATTTTACGAAGATGTAGTTATCAGGGAGACTGAAGGTCTCCCAGAGTTTCCACATCTCATGCACAGAACATACTGCAATCTCCAGACTCATTCTCAGCACACGAGCTCTGTACTAACAGAAAAACTTACTAGACACTTTCTTACTTCAAACCTCCACCTGTGCTTGACCAAGCCTGTCCTTACTGAAGCCTGTTGAGCCAAAACCTGACCATTCTAACAATGGCCTGCTCCAACAATGGCTACTCCGCTTACATCTTACTTCTTTTTATTAGTCCCGCACTGATTATAGCCTGCCAGAACGAGACAGAAGCACCACAGCTCTTTTTAAACCTTGTGCTACGTCACTAATGACTGAGCTCTTCCGCCGATTGCAGCCTGCCGTATTCATGTACCATATCAGCTTTGCTATCTGGAATGATTGTCTGGAAGCATGGGTTACCTATCAGTGCATATAGTCAGAGACTGAAAGAACACGTTGGATTAGATTCATGGCAAAGAGCAGCAAGGACATAACTGACTTCTATCTGTCACGTACTGGGGATTAATGAAAGCTTTGGTAGAGACTTGTTCCGTTCTATATTGTCAGTGTATTAAACACAGAAACTGGTAAAGTTATTCTCCTAAGGTAACTCCTCTGGGGATCCAATACATTACCATCCAGCAGAAATGTCACCTTTTGGGCTAAAAGATTCCACTTTGAGATCCTGATGTAATAGAATTATATCTGTAATGCCAGAAACCAGTTTTTAATAACAAAGCATCATATCTATTATTAAATGTAGCTATGAATTAATTTGCAAGTTTTAAATTTCAGTTTCCACCAGCCAATTTTTTTGTCATTTTTGCAAATTTGAAATATTCAATAGTATCTTTGGGTTCAAGTATCCTCTCACTCTTGAAGTTGCTCAAGCTGGACCAGGAGTGATGGGTGACATCAAGCGGTGCACCTGCAGTTTTGACTTGAATCAGTTTCCAGTTTCAAGCTTTTGGGGATGAACATCACTGACGAGTTCTCTTGGTCCATCAACACAACCATGATACCAGGGAAGGCACATCGGCGACTATGCAACCTGTGAAGCTTAAGGAGAAGTGATCTATTCTATTCTATTCTACCTGACAATATGGAAAATAGCCCAGGGATATGGTCGCTGCAAAAAATAAAGCAGGATCAATTCTAAACAGCCAACTGCCATGTCATTTGTCTACTTCTCAGCTGTGTATGCGTGTTTGTCCATCGTCAATGTCGATGAGGACTTCGACACCATTTTGATGGTGTCGAGACTAGTGCATGATTTGGATTTCAGCGAGGGAGAGTTGTGCAGCAGCAGCCTCACTCTCTCTTCCCAATTCCCATCTGGATCCAGTGGCAAGACAGAGTCGAGACTCTGTATAGGGTGTCCTGGGAGAGCTAGCTCCTTTGGTGATGGAGCTTGTTCTGGGGCAACTCACTCACCCCTGGTCCCCATCAGACACTCTGCTTTCTCCTGTAGCTGTTTGCATATGACAGTAGCCACACCCCAGTATTTTGCCGCGACAGGTGGCTAAACTAGGTGAGGGTAGCCAGAAGGCCTCATACCCCAGTGAGATAGGGACATGCCTGTCCTAGCGTGCAGAGCCAAATTCAGCAGACAGGGCCGATGGAATCAGCAGCGAGATTTGACAGCCAGGAAGGCCGTTCTGTAAAGCTTTGTGAAGAGCGAAGGAGACAGCAAGCCACAGAAGAAGTTATCTTCACCCAAAGCAACCAATGAAGACGCTAGTTGTAACACCTACTCGTACCAAAAAGCACAACAGAAGAACTGCATAAATCTAACTGTCATCACCAGATTCACCAGACAACCAGCCAATCAATTTGCTTCTCAGTATCATTCTGGAGTGAATAGGAGTCACTTATTCACCAATGGCATAGTAAGTAATAAAAAAACAAGACAGTTGCTTGGGTGATTAAGTTTTCTGTGAACCCCAGATCACAATTACCAAACTTCAGCTGGTTTCGGAGTTATTTTACTGATCTAACTAGTTCAGTTTTATTTTCAAGCAATTTCTTCATCATTTTCACAGAAAACTGAATCACACAAGCAACTTCACATGCTGTAGTGAAAGACATCCAACTGGAGGAAAGTACTTTTTTTTTACAAACAGCATAAGAAAAAGTATTCATATTGTATTTAACTTCTCACAATAAAAAAATTGTGAATCTTTTTCATAGTCTTGCCCACTTGAAAAGATGCTTTAACCTTGACCACAAAAGAAAGTTACTTGCAAAGACCTAGCAATCTCTTTAGGATGGATTTTAGCTTCCCTGACATCACAATTCAGTACTAATTCTGTAAGTTATTTAGGTTTCTGTGTGTCAATGTCTCACAGGATCAATCCAGGGCCCAACATATCGATGCAGTTACAAAGAAGACATGACAGCAGCTATATTTCATCAGGAGTTTGAGGAGGTTTGGTATGTCACCAAAGACACTCGCAGATTTCTACAGATGTAACATGGAGAGCATTCTAACTGGCTGCATCACCATCTGAAATTAGCTGCAAAAAGTTTTGAATTCAGTCAGCTCCATATGGGCACTAGGCACTGGGCTCCCCAGCACCCAGGACGTTTTCAAGGAGTGATGCCTCAAAAAGGCAGCATCCATCATTAAGGGCCCCATCACCCAGGACATGCCCTCTTCTCATTGCTACCATCAGGGAGGAGGTACAGGAGCCTAAAGGCTCACACTCAGCGATTCAGGAGCAGTTTCTTCCCCTCTGCCATCTGATTTCTGAATGGACACTGAACACTGCCTCATCACTTTTTCTTCTCTTATCGCATTACTTATTTAATTTAACTTGTTAAATACAAATATACATTTTTATATAAATATATACATATTATATATGCTCCTCATAAGAACTTAAGAAATAAGAGCAGGAGTCGGCCATCTGGCCCGTCAAGCCTGCTCCACCATTCAATAAGATCATGGCTGATCTGACCATGGACTCATCTCCACCTACCTGCCTTTTCCCCACAACCCTTAACTGCCCATAATTTCTCATGGTAATTTATAGGTTTTATTCTGCATCGCAATGTACTGCTGCCACATAACAACAAATTTCATGACATACTATAGGCTAGTGATATTAAACCTGATACTGATTCTGACTGAGTTCCAAAATGTTGCTGCCAAGCAGAGTTGGTAGCTAATAGCACTGAATGCTCATAAACTCAAGAAATTAAAAACAATAATATTGTTAATTAAAATTTTTAGTATTTTTGAGGTAAAAAAGATTTCTGTTATTTAAGGGCAGTATGTTTAAATGTTTACTCTGCCTTGAGACATCATTAAACTGACCGCCTGTGCAACCAAGCACAATTTTTTAAGGGGGAGCAATAATTCATACTCAGATTAGGAAACTCTCTTCAGATCATGTATTTTTAAAGTTTATGTGGTGAAGATCTGAAAGCATCACACAAAGTGGGGGTACATTGAATCACTGGCAACAACTTCTGGATTTCTGCATTTCGCACATTTTTTGCTGCCAAACCTGGAGTATTGTGTGCAGTTCTGGTCATCCATTAGAGGAAGCTTTGGAGAGGGTGCAGAAAAGGTGTAGCAGTGTGCTAGTCGACGATTTAGGCCAAGACCCTTCGTCAGGACTAACTGAAGGAAGAGTGAGTAAGGGATTTGAAAGTGGGAAGGAGAGGGGTAGATCCAAAATGATAGAAGACAGGAGGGGGAGGGATGAAGCCAAGAGCTGGACAGGTGATAGGCAAAAGGGGATACGAGAGGATCACGGGACAGGAGGCCTAGGGAGAAAGAAAAGGGGGGGAGGAACCCAGAGGATGGGCAAGGGGTATAGTCAGAGGGACAGAGGGAGAAAAAGGAGAGTGAGAGAAAGAATGTGTGTATAAAAATAAATAACGGATGGGGTACGAGGGGGAGGTGGGGCATTAGCGGAAGTTAGAGAAGTCGATGTTCATGCCATCAGGTTGGAGGCTACCCAGACGGAATATAAGGTGTTGTTCCTCCAACCTGAGTGTGGCTTCATCTTTACAGTAGAGGAGGCCGTGTCCGCCAGAGAAAGCAGGATTTCCCAGTGGCCACACATTTTAATTCCACATCCCATTACCATTCTGACATGGCTATCCACGGCCTCCTCTACTGTAAAGATGAAGCCACACTCAGGTTGGAGGAACAACACCTTATATTCCGTCTGGGTAGCCTCCAACCTGATGGCATGAACATCGACTTCTCTAACTTCCGCTAATGCCCCACCTCCCCCTTGTACCCCATCTGTTACTTATTTTTATACACACATCCTTTCTCTCACTCTCCTTTTTCTCCCTCTGTCCCTCTGAATATACCCCTTGCCCATCCTCTGGGTCCCCCCGCCCCCTCCTTGTCTTTCTTCCCGGACCTCCTCTCCCATGATTCTCTCATATCCCCTTTGCCAATCACCTGTCCAGCTCTTGGCTCTATCCCTCCCCCTCCCGTCTTCTCCTATCATTTTGGATCTCCCCCTCCTCCTCCAACTTTCAAATCCCTTACTAACTCTTCCTTCAGTTAGTCCTGACGAAGGGTCTCGGCCTGAAACGTCGACTGTACCTCTTCCTAGAGATGCTGCCTGGCCTGCTGCATTCACCAGCAACTTTGATGTGTGTTGCTTGAATTTCCAGCATCTGCAGAATTCCTGTTGTAGCAGTGTGCTGCGTTGATTAGAGGGATAAAGGCATAAGGAGAGGTTGGACACACTTGGATTATTCTCTCTGCAGCGTCAAAGGTTGAGGGAAGATCTGATATGATTATGAGAGGCATAGATCGAGATCAAAGTCATGATGATGATGAAGATTATGAAGGGCATAGATAAAATATACAGTGAAGATGTTTTTCACAGCATGCACATGTCAAGTACAAAAGGGCACAGCTTTAAGGTGAGAGGGAGAAAGTCTGAAAGGAACGTACTAGCTATTGTTTAAAGAGAGCAGGTGCCTGAAACACACTGTCAGGAGTGGTAATCAAAATGCAGGGAATGGAGGGATATGGATCATGTGATTACTATAGAGTCAAAGAAGGGTACAGTGTAGAAACAAGCCCTTTGGCCCTTCTAGTCTGTGCTGAGCCATTTAAATTGCCAACTCCTATCAATCTCTACTGGGACCATAACCCTCCATACCCTTACCATCCATGTACCTCTCTAAACTTAGATTAGATTATGAAGACACGCAGTCCTCTTTTATTGTCATTTAGTAATGTATGCATTAGGAAATGATACAATATTTCCTCCAGTGTGATATCACAAAACACAGGACAGACCAAGACTGAAAAAACTGACAAAACCACATTATTGTAACATATAGTTACAATAACGCAACAATACCATAACTTGATGAAGAAGTCCGTGAGCACAGTAAAGTTCAAAGTCTCTCAAATGTCCCACATCTCACGCAGACGGGAGAAGGAAGAAATCTCTCCCTGCCATACCCGACCACAGTCCGAATCTGAGTCATCTGAAAACTTCCAGCTCTGATCAGCTCTCTGACACTGAGTACTGAGCGCCATCTCTATCTGAACGATTTGACCTCCATCTTGGTCACCAACAGCAGGCAAAGCCGGGGATTTTGAGGCCTTCCCTCCGAAAGATTGCCGACCACACAGTAACGACAGCAGCGAATGAGCGTTTCAGAAATTTTTCCAGATGTTCCTCTGTGCTTTCAGGTCCATCTCCATCAAATCAGAATTGTCCACGGCCCCTATTTAACGGATACGATATCATTTTTCACCGGAGAGCTGAGCACACGCAGCACTCTGCTTCTCTCTCCTCCCCTAAACTTTGCTTAAATATTGAATTCAAATCTGCATTACCATTTGCACTGGCAGCTGGTTTGACACTCTCACCACCCTCTGAGTGAAGAAGTTTCTCCTCATGTTCCCTTTAAACTTTTTACTTTTCACCCTTAACCCAACCTCAGTGGGAAAAGCCTGCTTGTATCTGCCCTATCTATTCCCCTCATAACTTTATACACCTCTGTCAAATTGCCTCTCATCTTCTATGTTCCAAGGAACAAATCCTAACTTATTCAGTCTTTCCCTATAACTCAGGTCATCCAGACACAACAACATCCTTACACATTTGCTCTGTACTCTTTCAAACTTATTTACATCTTTCCTGTAGGTAAGTGACCAAAACTGCAGACAAATTATTTCAGCAACACAGACATTGTGGGCAAAGGTGTCGGTACCTGGCTATAGTATTATATTATATACAGCAACAAAAATACGGCAACAGCAAACATGATCGCACAGGTCTGTGGTGGCCAGTGCTATCATGTTTGCTGTTGTGTGCTGGGGCAGCAGGCTGAGGGTAGCAGACACCAACAGAATCAACAAACTCATTCGTAAGGCCAGTGATGTTGTGGGGATGGAACTGGACTCTCTGACGGTGGTGTCTGAAAAGAGGATGCTGTCCAAGTTGCATGCCATCTTGGACAATGTCTCCCATCTACTACATAATGTACTGGTTGGGCACAGGAGTACATTCAGCCAGAGATTCATTCCACCGAGATGCAACACAGAGCATCATAGGAAGTCATTCCTACCTGTGGCCATCAAACTTTACAACTCCTCCCTTGGAGGGTCAGACACCCTGAGCCGATAGGCTGGTCCTGGACTTATCTCCTGGCATAATTTACATAGTACTATTTAACTATTTATGGTTTTATTACTATTTATTATTTATGGTGCAACTGTAACAAAAACCAATTTCCCCCGGGATCAATAAAGTATGGCTATGACTATGACTATATGTTTTATTTCTTGGTATAAAGAGAGCATCACTGACAGTTTGATCGATGTTAACTACATACTCCCTAGAGCTATGTAAAAGCATATGAGTTGGACTTCTCAAAAGGAGTAATCAATTGTTCACTGGCTTGATGTTTAAAATGACCCTCATGATTTCCTGTCAATCCATAATGCACAATAAAGAGAGCAGCAACCTGCATCAAGTAGAGCTATGAGGAAAACAAATGACACAATTTGATGAAAGCACTGTGAGGGGAGTGTTGCCTGTATAGACATGATTGCAGGTGGATATTGGGATACACTTACCTGGAAGGGTATACAGAATAGTGTGGGGGGCCTACAGATTCTCATTCAGTTCCCATTGGCAACAACAATATTATTTATCAATATTATGTCATTCTTCTTGGCTCAGAGGCAAAGTACAATACTTATGGAGAATGCATTCAGAGACAAAAAAAGGCACAAAGGAGGATTAAAGGAGGAGGGGTGGTGTTACTAGTCAGGGAAAATTTCACCGCAGTGCTCAGTCAGGACAGGATGGAGAACTCGTCTAGTGAGGTGGAACTGAGAAATAAGAAAGGTATGACCATGTTAATTGAGCTATATTACAGACCAGACAACAGTCCAAAGGATTTAGGCAGAAAACTGCAGAGATCTCATACTGATGAAAGAAACATAAGGTTATTAGAGTAGGTGATTTTAACTTCCTACATGTATACTTGGACTCCATAATGTAAAAGGACTTGATGGAATAGAGCTTTTGTCAAATGTGTTCAGGAAAGCTTCTTTAATCAGTACACAGAAGACCCAATGAGAGAATATGCGATACTTGATCTGCTATTAGAGAATGAGGCAGGGAAGGTGACAAAAGTTTGTATAAGGGAATACTTTGCAGCTAGTAATCACAATGCCAAAGGTTACGAAGTAAGTCTGCAAAGAATAGGTCTGGTCCATGGAGTGAGGTTTTAAAGTGAAGAAAAGCCACTTTTGTGTGTATTGAAAGGATCTGGCAAGTGTGGATTGGAACAGGCAGAATAAAAGCTAAGTATAACAGGTATAGAAAACCTTGGTTTCAAGAGATATCAAGGCCATGGTTAAGAAAAAAAGGAGGTGCAAAGCAGGTAGGAACAAATGAGCTGCTTATGAAGTATGAAAAATGCAAGCGAACATTTAAGAAAGACATCGGGAGGGCTAAAAGAAGGCCAGACAAAGTGAAGGAGAGATTCTACAGATATGTTAAGAGCAAAAGGATTGCAAGATTGGTCCTCTGGAAGATCAGAATGCTGATCCACGTGTGGAGCCAAAAGAGATGGGGGAGGTCTTAAATGAATTTTTTGTATCGTTGTTCATTCAGGAGACCACAAGACCTGTAAGATATAGGAGCAGAATTAGTCCATCTGCCCCATCATTTCCTCATGACTGATCCATTTTTCCTCTCAGCCCCAATTTCTTGCCTTCCCTCAGTATCCTTTCAAGCCCTGACTAATCAAGAATCTATCAACCTCTGATTTAAATATACATAATGACATGGCCTCCACAGCTGCCTGTGGCAGAACATTCCACAGATTCACCACCCTCTGGTGAAAGCAATTGTTCCTCATCTCTATTCTAAAAGGACGCCCCTCTATTCTGAGGCAGTGCCCTCTAGTCTTAGACTCTCTCACCATAGGAAACATCCTCTCCACATTCAGGCCTTTCACCATTTGATAGGTTTTAATGAGGTCACCCCTCATTCTTCTGAATTCTAGTGAATATAGGCCTAGAGCCATCAAACATTCTTAATATGACAAGCCATTCAATCCTGGAAGCATTTTAGTGAACCTCCTAGAACCCTCTCCAGTTTCAGCACATCCTTTCTAAGATAAGGGGACCAAATCTGCTCACAATCATTCAAGTGAGGTCTCACCAGTGCTTCATAAAGTCTCAACATTACATGTTTGCTTTTATATTCTAGTCCTCTTGAAATGAATGTTAACATTACATTTGTCTTCCTCATCAGACTCAAAATGAAACTTAACCTTTAGGGAATCGTGCACAAGGGCTTTGCAACTCAGTTTTTTTTTTGTATTTTCTCTCCATTTATAAAATAGTCATCATTTTCATTTCTTCTACCAAGGTACATGATTCTTCCCAACACTATATTCCACCTGCCATTTCTTTGCCCATTCTCATAATCTAAGTCCTTCTGTTACATCTCTGCTTCCTCAAAACTACCTGCCCTTCCACCTATTTTCATATGATCTGCAAACTTTGCAACAAAGCCATCAATTCTATAATCCAACTCATTGACACTTCTTTATCCATGCTAGAATCTTTCCTGTAATTCCATGGTTTCAAAGCTTCATGTGTGGCACTTTGTCAAAGACCTTCTGAAAATCTAAGTACATAACATTAAAGGTTCTCCTTTGTCTATGCTGCTTATTACGCCTTCAAAGAATTCCGATGGATTTGTCAGGCAAGATTTTCCCTTGAGGAATCCGTGCTGACTATGGCCTATTTTATCATCTGCCTCCAAGTACCCTGAGACCTCATACTTAATAATCCACTCCAACATCTTCCCAACCACTGAGGTTTGACTAACTGGCCTATCATTTCCTTTCTTCTGCTTCTCTCATGTCTTGAAAGGTGGAGACATTTGCAATTTTCCAATCTTCCAGAACCATTCCAGAATCTAGTGATTCTTGAAAGATCATACTAATGCCTCACAAACTCTTCAACTACTTCTCTCAGAACTCCGGCGTGTACACCATCTGGTCCAGGTGACTTATCTACATTCATACCTTTCAGCTTCCCAAGAACCTTCTCTCTAGGTATGGTAACTTCAAACATTTCATGCCCCCTTACACCTGGAGCTTCCACCATCCTGTTAGTGACTTCCACAGTGAAGACAGATGCAAAACATGAGATGTAAAGAGTCTATAGAAGTGAGGAAAAGCAGCATCAACTTAATGCACTTTATGCAAATTACAGAGGAGGGAGTGTTTGCTGTCCTGAGGCAAATTAGATAGATAGATAGACATACTTTATTGATCCAGAGGGAAACTGGGGTTCGTTACAGCCGCACCAACCAAGAATAGAGCATAAATATAGCAATACAAAAACCACAAACAATCAAACAACAAAATGCAAACTATGGCAGATGGAAATAAGTCCAGAACCCGCCTACTGGCTCAGGGTGTCTGACCCTCCACGGGAGGAGCTGCAAAGTTCGATGGCCATAAGCAGGAACAACCTCCCATGACACCCAGTGTTGCATCTCATGGAAATTTCATAGAATAGTACAGCACATTACAGGCCCTTCAGCCCACAATGTTGTGCCGACCCTCAAACCCTGCCTCCCATATAACTCAAACAACAGGAATTCTGCAGATGCTGGATTAATTCAAGCAACACACATCAAAGTTGCTGGTGAACGCAGCAGGCCAGGCAGCATCTGTAGGAAGAGGTGCAGTCGACGTTTCAGGCTGAGACCCTTCATCAGGACTAACTGAAGGAAGAGTGAGTAAGGGGCCTGCTGCGTTCACCAGCAACTTTGATGTGTGTTGCTCCCATATAACCCTCCAGCATAAATTCCTCCATATACCTGTCTAGTAGTCTCTTAAACTTCACTAGTGTATCTGCCTCCACCACTGTCTTAGGCAGTGCATTCCACGCACCAACCACTCTCTGAGTAAAAAACCTTCCTCTAATATCCCCCTTGAACATCCCACCCCTTACCTTAAAGCCATGTCCTCTTGTATTGAGCAGTGGTGCCCTGGGGAAGAGGCGCTGGCTATCCACTCTATCTATTCCTCTTATTATCTTGTACACCTCTATCATGTCTCCTCTCATCCTCCTTCTCTCCAAAGAGTAAAGCCCGAGCTCCCTTAATCCCTGATCATAATGCATAATCTCAGTGGAGACTTATGGAGAAGAGGAGTTCGGTGGGTAATAAAATGGATGAGTTCACGGCGCTAGCCAGGCGTCAGAGAACATTTCGGGAGTACAGTGTCATGTGTTTTACTGGAACGGGGCTGCACGAGGACATACCCGATCAAACTTTTCCATGGACGGCTGCCAGACCGTTCGGGCTGACCGGAAGTGCACTGAGAGTGGTAAGTGTAAAGAAGCTGGGTGCTTACTGTTCTGGTTAACAACGGATGGTGCAATCCGGGTCATATTACGATCGAGGAACGTGTTTGTAGACCGGATATTGAACTTTTTACTGTTGGACTCTGGCCATATTCCACCGAGATACACCACTGGGCGGCACGGGAGGTAAACTTTGCAGCTCCTCCCATGGATGGTCAGACATCCTGAGCCAATAGGCTGGTCCTGGACTTATTTCCACCTGGCATAGTTTGCATTTGGTTGTTTGATTGTTTGTGGTTTTTGTATTGCTATATTTACGCTCTATTCTTGGTTGGTGCGGCTGTAATGAAACCCAATTTCCCTCAGGATCAATAAAGTATGTCTGTCTATCTATCTATCTAATAAGGCCGGAGTCAGCAAAAAGTTCAATATCCGGGCTACCAACACATTCCTCGATCGTAATATGACCCGGATTGAACCATCCGTTGTTAACCAGAAATTAGGGTGATAGATCCCCAGGACCTGACTACATGTTTCCTCAGACCCCGTGGGGGGCAAACACAGAAGTTGCCGGGGCCCTAACAGAGATATTTAAATCATCTTGTGTGACAGGGAAAAAGACTGGATATATAAGTATTTGGAGAGCCATGGACTGATAGAGGATGGTCAACTTGGCTTCATGTATCATAGATCATACTTAACCAGTTTTATAGATATTTGCAAGGAAGTTACTAGGAAAGCTGATGAAGGCAAGGCAATGTATGTTGTCTTAATGGACTTCAGGAAGGTATTTGACAAGGAACTGAATGGAAGGGTGGTCAGGAAGGTTTAGTCACCTGGCATTCAAGATGAGCTAATCAATTGGATTAGACATTGGTTTTGTGGGAGAAGCCAGAGAGCGGTTGCAGATGGTTCCCTCTCTGACTGGAGGCCTGTGACTAGTGGAAGATTGCTGGGATCAGTGCTGGGTTCCTTATTGTTTCTCATCTATATCAATGATCAGGATGATGATGCGGTTAACTGGATCAGCAAATCTGTGGATTACATCAGAATTTGGGGTGTAGTGGACAGTGAGCTATCAAGCTCAGGCACTGGGTCTGGCCCTATGGCTCAGAAGGGGAGGGAACTGAAGAGGAAGGCAGCACTAATAGGGGACTCTATAGTTAGGGGGACAGATAGGCGATTCTGTGAATGTGAAAAAGAAACACAGGTGGTAGTTTGCCTCACAGGTGCCAGGTTCCTCAATGTTTCTGAATGCATTCACAATATCCTGAAGAGGGAGGGTGAGCAGCCAGAAGCTGTAATACATATGGTACCTATACCTTAGGTAGAGAAAGGGAGGAGGTCCAGAAAAAAGGAAATGAAGGAGTTAGGGAAGGAATCTAAGAACCAGGACCTCAAAGGCAGTAATCTCGGAACTGCTGTCTGTGCCACATGACAGTGAGGATAGGAATAGAATGAGGTGGCAGACAAATGCATGGCTGAAGAACTGGAGCAGGGGGCAGGGATTCAGATTTCTAGATAATTGGGACCTCTTCTGGGGCGGGTGTAACCAGGTTGTACTTGAATCTGAGGGGACGAATGCGCTATGGGCAAGTTTAGCAGAGCTGTAGAGAGCGGTTTGAACTAATATGGCAGGGGGATGGGAACCAGTATGACAGAGCTGAGGATGAACCAGCGGCTTTGCAAGTAGATGATGGGTGTAACAGGAGTGTAAGGAAGGACAAGTCAATGACTGGATACAAATGGAGACTCTTTAAAAAGAGGTGACACAGTGTCGGAGAATGTTGAATCTTTGTGAGTGGAGTTAAGAAACTGCAAGGGTAAAAAAGCCATTATGGGAATCATATATAGGCCTCGAAGTAGTCGATGAGATGGATGGTTGAGATGGAAGGGAACTAGAAAAGCTATGTGATAAGGGTAATGCATAATAACCTACATTGGTGTTGTTTAATAACCCGTATCTTATTGGGGAGCTTAATGTAAAGGAAGCCTTAGGAGGCAGTGATCATAATATGATTGAATTCATGATGTAATTTGAGAGGGTGAAGCACAAGTCACACATATCAGTATCACGATGGAATAAAGGGAACGACAGAGGCCTGAAAGAAGAGCTTGCCCAGGTGGATTGGAGGGGGATATTGGCAGGGATGAAGGCAGAACAGGCTGAGGTTCCTGGGAATTGTTCACAAGACGCAGGATAGATAACTCCCACTGAAGAAGTTGTTCTCAAATGGCAGGGGGAGCCAACTGTGGCTGGCAAGGGAAGTTAAGGACCACATAAAAGCCAAGGGAAGGACATATAAGCTAGCAAGAGTGAGTGGGAAGTTCAACTATTGGGGACCTTTTAAAATTCAACAAAATACAACTAAAAAAGCTATAAGAAGGTAAAGGGTGAAATATGAGGGCAAATTAGCTAATAATGTAAAACAGGATACTCTGTTTTTTCTGTTCTATAAAGAGTAAAAGGGAGATGAGTGTTGATATTGGACCATTAGAAAATGATGCTGGTGACGTAGTAATGGGGGAGTAAGAAATGTCAGGTGAACTTAGTGGATACTTTGCATCGGTTTTCACTGTGGAAGACAGTAGCAGTGTGCCAAAGATCTGTGAATGTCAAGGAGCAATAGTGAGTGCCATTGCTATTGCAAAAGAAAAATGTGCTAGGGAAACTCAAAGGTCTTAAGGTGGATAAGTCACCCGGATAAGTGCATCCCAGAGTCCTGAGAGAGGTTACTGAAGGGGTAATGGATGCATTGGTCACGATCTTTCAAGAGTCACTTGATTTTGGCATGGTCCCGGAGGACTGGAAGATTGCAAATGTCACTCCACTCTTTAAGAAGGGAGGAAAGCAAAAGAAAAGAAATTATAGATCAGTTAGACTAACCTCAGTGGTTAGGAAATTGTTTGGAGCCTATTAAGGATGAGGTTTTGAGGGACTTGGAGAATAATGATAAAATAAGTCAAAGACAGCATGGTTTCTGTAAATGGAAATCTTGCCTGACATGCCTGTTAGAATTCTTCGAGGAAGCAGTGGATGCCATTTATGTGGATTTTCAGAAGACATTTGATAAAGTGCTATGGATGAGTCTGCTTAACAAGATAAAATCCTGTGGCGTTACAGGAAAAATACCGGCATGGAGAGAGGAATAAAATCTTATAGTGGAACAGGAAAGATACTGGCATGGAGAGAGGAATGGCTGACAGGCAGGAGGCAGCAAGTGGGAATAAAGGGGACCTTTTCTGGTTGGCTGCCAGTGACTAGTGGTGTTCTTCATGGGTCAGTACTGGGACCGCTGCTTTTCAAATTGTTTGTCAATGATTTGGATAATGGAATTGATGGCTTTGTGGCAAAGTTTGCAGATGTTATGAAGGTAGGTGGAGGGGTAGGTAGTGCTGAGGAAGCAATGCAATTGCAGTAGGACTTAGATAAATTAGAATAATGGGCAAAATAAATGGCAGATGCATTACAGTGTTGGGAAATAAATGATAATGTGTTTTGGTAAAAGGAACAATACTGTGGACTTTTATCTAAATGAGGAGAAGGTTCAAACATCAGAAGTACAGAGGGACTTGGGAATCCTTGTGAATGACTTCCAGAAGGTGAATTTACAGGTTGAGTCTGTGGTAAAGAAGGCAAATGCAATGTTGGCATTTATTTCAAGGGGAATAGAATATAAAAGCAAGGAGATAATGCTGAGGCTTTATAAGAAACTAGTCAGCCGCATTTGGAGTTTTGTCAACAGTTTTGGGCCCCATTATCTCAGAAAGAATCTGTTGTCATGGGAGAGAGTCCAGAGGAGGTTCTCAAGAATGATTCCAGAATGAAGGGGTTAACATATGAGGAGCGTTTGGCAGCTTTGGGCCTGTACTCACTGGAATTTAGAAGAATGCGGAGGGATCTCACTGATATCTTCTGTATATTGAAAGGGCTAGACGGGGTGCATGTGGATCCTTTGTAGGGTCTATCCAGAACAAGAGCATGCAGCCTCAAAATTGAGGGGCAACCTTTTAATACAGAGGTAAGGAGGATTTTTTTTTTAGCCAGAGAGCAGTGACTCTGTGGAAAGATCTGGCCAAGTCTTTGGGTATATTTCAGGCAGAAGTTTATAATTTCATGATCAGTCAGGGCATCAAAGGATATGGCAAGAAGGCAGGTGCATGGGATTGACTGGGATTCAGGATCAGCCATGATGAAATGGCATAGGAACAAAATGACCTAATCTGATGCCTTGCAGAGGGATCTGGATCAGCCAGAAAAATGGGATGAATAATGGCAGATGGAATTGAATACAGACAAATATGAGGTTTTGCACTTTCAGTGGTCAACCAGGGCAGGTCTTACACAGTGAATGGTTGGGCACTGAGAAGCATGGTAGGGCAAAGGGATCTGGGAATACAGGTCCATAAATCATTGAAAGATGTGTCACAGGTAGAGAGGGTTATAAAGAAAGCTTTTGGCACATTGGCCTTTTGGGGATGTTATGTTGAAGTTCGAAAACACACTGGTGAGACCTAACTTAGAGTATGGTATTCACTTTTGGTCACCTACCTAAAGGAAAGATGTAAACAAGTTTGAAAGAATACACAGTAAATTTACAAGGATGTTGCTGGGTCTGGACGACCTGCGTTATAAGGAAAGATTGAATAGGTTAGGGCTGTCTTCCATGGAATGTAGAAGATTGAGAGCAGTTTTGACAGAGGTGTACAGAATTATTAGAGCTATAGATAGGACAAATGCAGGCAGGCTTTTTCCACTGAGGTTGGGTGGGACTACAACCAAAGGTCATGGGTTATGGGTGAAAGGGGAACAGTTTAAAGGGAGCATGAGGGGAAACTTCTCGGTCAGAAGGCCGTGAGAGTGTTGAATGAGCTATCAGCACAAGTGATGCATGCCTGCTTGATTTCAGCATTTAGGAGAAATTTAGATAGGTACATGGATGGTAGGATTATGAGGGGCTTTGGGTCCATTGATGGCAGTGGGCTGTTTAAATGGTTCGGCACAGACTACATGGGCCAACGGTCCTTTTCTGTGCTGTGCTTTCCTCCAGTCTCTGTGACCCTATGACATGCTCTCTTCCCACTGCTGCCATCAGGAAGAAGGTACAGGGGCCTCAGGACTCACATCACCAGGTTCAGGAACAGTTACTACCCCTCAACCATCAGGTTCTTGAAGCAAGAGGATAATTTCACTTCAGTTCACTTGCTCCTTCACTGAATTGTGTCCACAACCAATAGACTCACTTGCAAGGACCCTTCATCTCATGTTCTTGGTATTTATTGCTTATTTATTTATTCTTATTATTTATTCTTTTTGCATCTGTACAGATTGCTATCTTTTGTGCACTGGTGGAACACCCAAGATGGTGCAGACCTTCATTATTTTGTTATGATTATTATTCTATTATGAATTTATTCAGTATGTCCACAAGTAGTGAATCTCAACGTTGCGTATAGTGACAAATATGTACTTTGGTAATACATTCATTTTGAACTTTTAAAACCTGGATTAATTTAAAAGGTCTTTTAAATTATAATATGTTCATACCAAGGACTTGAATTAAGTCTCAGTTTGCTGCTGGTAGGTGTCAATACAGAAAATTTGCTCTCCTGTAATTAGGGGTCTGTAAGGTACTGAACTTGGCTAAGGTTGAATATTCGCTGCTGATACTTCATATAACAGAACATCCAGTGAGGAAAAAGCATTGCACAGCATTGCAGGATGTCAAAGACAATGAGGATAAGGATGTAGACCTGAAGTAGCAGCCATTGGAAAAGTATTGATTGCCCTGCAGACTGAATGCAGGTGCTCTGCGGGAGAAATATACAATTAGTGTTCACTTTCCAATTGTGCAAGGTACTGTATATCTTACATGTTGCAAGCTCTTTAATGCCGCAGCATTGATCATGTTGCGGTGGTTGACCCAGTTTGCTCGTCCATAAATAAATACAACGATGAAGGTAAACCATCTCCTGACACAAAGGACACTGGTAATAAAGCAAAGTAAATTGCCTGTTGAGATCAGTGATGATTCTGATTAACTTCCTCTGCAATGCTCTCTATCTCTTGTGGTAATTACCTATTGGGACTACACAGGAATCTTATTGCTACTATCAATGCTTATACGCAAATGTTTCTGAAAGCCAATTTTGGTCTTCTGCTTCAATGATTCTTTTTTATGAACTTGGCCATGCTTCATCATTTCTCACGTTATCTCCATCAAAGCTAGCTGGCAATATCATGTCCCATCTCCACCAATAGGAGGTATTGTTCTAAAGTTGTTAATGTGCAAGGCAAAATTACAGAAATGAGAAGGAATTTCTTTAGCCAGAGAGTGGGGAATCTGTGGAATTCGTTGCCACAGGTGGCTGTGGAGGCGAATTCATTGGGTGTACTTAAAGTGGATTTATTAAGTTCTTGATTAGTCAGTTTGTCAAAGGTTTATTTAGTACTTATTTATTGAGATACAGCACAGAATAGGCCTTTCCGGCCCTTCGAGCCGTGCCACACAACAATTCCCCGATTTAATCTGAGCCTTGTCGTGGGACAATTTACAATGACTAATTAACCCACCAACTGGTACATCTTTGGAATATGGGAGGAAACTGGAGCACCCGGAGAAAATTCTCACAGTCACAGGGAGAATGTACAAATTCCTTACAGGCAGCAGTGGAAATTGAATCCAGGTTATTTGTCCTGTAACACATTGTGCTAACTAACCCCTATGCCACTGTGTTGCCCCATTGGCTATAATGGAATGAAGCAGCAGACTCGATGGGCCGAATGTCTTATCCCGCTCCTATACCTTATGGTCTTATGTTCTAAAATAACCTTATGAACTTGTTAATGGAAATTGATTCTCTTTCTGTGAAGTAAAGTGTCAGATAATTAATCCAAGTTTTCAATAGTACACTTATAATCTCCTTGCTCACTACATTAAATAAAATACCCACACTAACTTTGAGAAGTTGACGTAGAGCAAAAGCAAGCTCTTCTTGTCTATTAAAATGAAGAAGCAATCAGCTTTGGAATGTGGTTTAACTAAAGTATTCCTTTTTAGAATATGTGTTCTCACAAAAACTGCAAAAATATCAAACAAAATCATGTTGGAATTAGAGCCACAGTTAAATTTCAAATGAACCCATTTCTCGACTGATGGGGCTAGGATCAACATTGGTGGCACTGGCTTTTCCCCAGTGAAGGCAATGATTACAAGTGTCCAGTAATTTTGGATCAATACTAGTTCTATTTTTGTTGTTCAATGCATCTGTATTTAATTATAATACATCAATACATTTTGAAATAGACCATAAGACCACAAGTGATAGAAGCAGAATTAGGCCTCTTGGCCCATTGACTCTGCTCCACCATTTCATCACCCTCTCAACCCATTCTCCTGCCTTCCTCCCACAGCCTTTCACATCTGACCACTGCCTTAAATGACTTGGCCTCTACAGCCACCTGTGGCAACAAATTCCACAGATTCACCACCCCTTGGCTAAAGAAATTTCTCATCATCTCTATTCTAAATGGATGTCCCTCTATTCTGAGGCTGTGCCCTCTAGTCCTACACTCCCCCACTATAGGAAACATCCACTCCACATCCACTCTATCCAGACCTTTCAATAGTTGATAAGCTTCAATGAGATTCCACCCCCACCCCCCATTCTTCTAAACTCCAATGAGCTCAGGCCCAGAGACAATAAAACGCTCCTCATATGAAAACCCTTTCGTTCCCAGAATCATTCTCGTGAACGTTCTCTGAACTCTCTCCACATCCTTTCTTTGAGGTCAGGAGTCCAAAACTATTCACAATCGGAAATGGACAGTTTCTGAAGCAATTTAAATGTGGATGGGGCTGACAAGATGGACCCAATTATATCAACCAAAAGGAAGCTCAGTTCTTTCAAAGCTTCAGCCAAATTGAGGTTCTTAGTGTAGGTTTCCGTAAATAAAAACAGCAGAACCATTTTATGTTTAAGAAAAGCCGTAACAACTCATTTATTGTACACCAAACATTGAAGACAAAGCGTAGTAAAAAAAAACTTTATGTAAGTACGTCATTATGTCATCACGTCAGACCAGCCTCTTAAAGTGAAACCCCAACTCAATGTCAGTGGATGTGAACTCTGGACATTTCCACCAATTATATTACTCTACATTAGAACCACAGGGTGCCCTCGGCCACGGATCTTTAATAAAGATTTGGAACTCAGGACGATTTCCAACTTTCCTTTCAGCTGCCAGGCACATTGATTAATGATATGGATTCACAATAAATTTGATAGAACATCTTTTATTCAATTTGGCTGCTTAGTACCAGGAAGAGACTTGGCACGTAAAAAACGTACGAGTACCATGAAGAATTCAAAGGAAAATATGATGTAGCATTTGTAACTAATCAGTAATGTTAATGGCAAAGAAGCTACTTCTAGAAAGGTTAATTGCTAATATTTGTGTAAGTTCTTTGTTACAATGCCAAGAATATACGTATGGTAGTTTGCCACAGTATTATGTGGAATTTTGTGATTGACATAGCCTGGCTTCTGGGAATGGCATCCAAGCCTCAAACACAATCTGTGACAGCAACTATTTTGACTACAAAGACCTTCAATAAAGACCTCAACTGTGAAATATTACAGATGTGGTTGATATGTAGAAGAAGTGCATTAGACATGTATTTTCATGCATTTCCAGATAAGGTCTGATAAAACATAATAAAAACTGGCAAAACAAATAAGTAGGTATATGTTATTTACCTGGAGTTAAAAGGATGACTGAAATAGTGATGAGAGAGCAGACTGCAAGGATCACGAGCAGTGCAATAGCAATTCCCTTCCAGTTTCTCTGCGGAGGGCTTGCACCTCCTATTTCCTACAAAAGGCAGAAATAATAAGTTATAGTGCCAAAATTCCATAATCAAAACAAATTATTCATAATCTGAAAAGCATAATCATTAAGAATTCATTGTGGAGCTGATCATCACCATGATTTCCATATTTCATTTAATTACTCAAATTTGCACACACTTCAGGGCAAGCTAAAATTGAACTGCTGTCTTGCTTTTCACAACTGTGTTGCTTCTTTAAGCACTAAATTATAATAATAATTAGATTTTACTTTGCCTTTAAGCTATGCTTGCTTATTACTGGTGATGAATCCAGTAGAACAGAAGTGAGATACTTTAAAATAAAACAACCCATTATATCATAATTGAAAATCTTATTTCCTGGAGTTTGAATAGCCACCAGGAAGGTGCAGGGTATCAAAGGATGGAGAAGGTTTACAGAACCTATATTACTCTCTGCACCTACACCACATAATATCCAGTTCAGAGCTCAAAAGTTCAAAGTAAATTTTATCATCAGTGTACATATATGTCATCCTATACAACCCTGAGATTTGTTATTCTGTGGGCATACTCAGCAGATCTATAGAATAGCAACTGTAAGCATGATCAATGAAAGATCAATCAGAGCATAGCAGACAACAAACTCTTCAAAGGCAAATATAAATAAATAACAAGAACATGATAAAGAGTCCTTAAATCGATATCATTTGTTGTGGTAACATCTCAATAGATGAGTGTAGTTATCCTCTTTTGTTCAAGAGCCTGATGGTTGAGGGGTAGTGACTGTTCTTGAACCTGGTGGTGCAAGTCATGAGGTTCTTGTACCTTTGACAAGCAGCGAGAAAAGATCATGACCTGGGTGGTGAGGATCTGTGATGATAGGTGCTGCCTTTCTACAACAGTGTTTCACGTAGATGTCCTCGATGGTTGAGAGGGCTTTACCTGTGATAGGAGAGGACAGAAGGCCATGGAAGAAGAGGAAGGGGGAGGCACACCAGAGGGAGGTGACAGGCAGGTAAGGAGATAAGATCAGAGAGGGAAACAAGAATGGAGAATGGTGGAAGTGGGTGGGGGGGGGGGATTACTGTAAGTTCCAGAAATCGATCCTTATGTCATCAGGTTGAAGGCTACCAAGATGGAATATAAGGTATTGCTCCTTCAACCTGAATGTGGCCTCATTGTGGCAGTAGAGGAGGCCATGGACTGACACGTCAGAGTAAGAATGGGAAAACAAACCCAATCTTGGTGTCATCCACAAATTTGCTAAACTATTTAACCACATCATCATTCAGATCATTGACATAGATGACAAACAACAATGGACCCAGCACCAATCCCTGTGGCACACCACTAGTGACAGTTCTCCCGTCAGAGAGGCAACCATCTACTACCACTCTCTGGCTTTTCCCACAAAGCCAATGCCTAATCCAATTTGCTACCTCATCTTGAACGCTGAGCGACTGAACCTTCTTGATCAACTCTGTCCTGCCATGTACTTTATATACTAATTAGGTTAGATTCAACTTTATTGTCATTGTGCTGAGTACAGATACAAAGCCAATGAAATGCAATTAGCATCTGACCAGAAGTGCAAAAGAATAGTATTATATACAAAATAACTGCGAATAAAAAGTAAGTGCTACAGCATACAAATATACAAGTACTGAGACAGTCCAATATGGGTGCAATACTGCTTAGCGCTGTGATGTGAGGTTCATCAGGGTCACAGCCTCAGGGAAGAAACTCTTCCTGAGCCTGCTGGTGCGGGAGCGGAGGCTCCTGTAGCTCCTACTGGATGGGAGGAGAGTAAAAAGTCCATGGTTAGGGTGAGATGCATCCTTGATAATGCTTTTCACCCTGCCCAGGCAGCATTTATGGTAAATATTCTCAATGGTGGGCAATTAATTAATTAAATTACGTGGTGCAAAATAAAAGCAATAAAATGTATTATGAGGTAGTGTACATGGGTTCATTGTTTGTTGAGAAATCTGATGGTGGAGGGGAAGAAGCTAAAACATTGAGTACATCCAGGCTCCCCTATGTCCACTCTGATGGTAGTAATGGGAAGAGAGCATGTTCTAGAAGATGGGGGTCCTTAATGATGGATGCTACCTTTTTGAGGCATTGCCTTATGAAGGTGTCCGGGATGCTGGCAAGGCTAGTACCCATTATGGATATGGCTGAGTTTGCAACTTTCTGCAGTTTTTTTCTAATCCTGTGCTGTTGTACGTCCATAACAGACAGTGATGTAGCCATGGTACATCTGCAGACATACTCAAACTCCTCATGAACGATAGCCGCTGTCATGCCTTCTTGGTAATTACATCAATATATTGGGACCAGAATAGATCTTCAGAGATTTTGACACCTGGAACTTGAAACCACTCACACTTTCCACTGCATATCTCTCAATGAGGTCTGTTGTGTGTTCCCTTGACTTGCCCTTCCTGAAGTCCACGATCAATATCTTGGTCTTACTGACGTTGAATGCAAGGTAGTGTTGCAACACCACTCAACCACTTGATCGATCTCACTCCCGCACTCCTGTATGTTCTACAATACGCAGTTTTAACAGTTTCCTGTCTTTATTGTCAGGTGTAGACAATTCACAACTCACATCTTCTAAAACTTGGGAATGCTCAACACTGAGTAGCATTAAGGTACAGAATCCCTTAAATAAAAATTCAGTAAATATCCTGTCATACTGTCTGAGTAATACTGTCCAATCTTTGAACATAAAACCATAAGATATAGGAGCAGAATTAAACAATTTGGCCCATCGAGTCTGCTCTGCCATTTCATCATGGCTGATCCATATTCCCTCTCAGGCTCAATCTCCTGCCTTCTCTGTATCCCTTCATGCCCTGACTAATCAAGAATCTATCAAACTCTGCCTTAAATATATCAAATGACTTGGCTTCCACAATGAATTCCACAGACTTTCCACTCTCCAGTTAAAGATTCACTATTCTCTTGTAGTCTTTCCTCAAGGCATTTCCAGCTTCCAAAGATCTAAGTTCACTTTTAGTTGGTTTATTCCATTGATACTATCCTGCTTACTGGGGTCAGCAGTAAAGAAGACATCTAGGCAACAATGTAGTTTTAAAAAAATATTTCTGTAGCATTTTGTAAAATGCCCAAGGTAATACACAGGAAAGCTATTAAGTAACATTTGACATGGAGCCTCATAATCAACTAAACATAACAATATTATCCAAATGCAATCAGGTCATATCTACCTGCAGATTTATATTTGCTTTATTTGATCATTTAAATATCAGAATACTAATTAGAAAACTTTTTCAGATTTCAGGATCATTGGGACCACTTCTGGGGCAGGTGGGACCTGTAAAAGAGAGATGGGTTACACCTGAACTACAAGGGGACCAATATCCTTGCAGGAAGGTTTGATAGTGCTATTGGGGAGGATTTAAACTAGATTTGCAGGTGGATGGAAACCAGAGTGCCAGAGCAGATAGCGGAGTGGGGGTGAAAATAAATGATGTTAAAAGTTCATGCAAAGTCACAAATAGAAGGGTTGTGTGTGGTGGTAATAATCTTCTGAGGTGTGTCTATTTCAATGCTAGGAGTATTGTGGGGAAGGCTGACGAGCTGAGGGTGTGGATTGACACCCTTAGTGAAACCTGGCTACAGGAGGAGCAGGACTGGCAGCTTAATGTTCCAGGGTTCCGATGTTTCAGATGTGATAGAGGCAGAGGAATGAAGGGTGGGGGGGGGATTGCATTGCTAGTCAGGGAAAATATTACAGCAGTGCTCGGGCAGGACAGATTACAGGGCTTGTCTACCGAAGCCATATGGGTGGAGCTGAGAAACAGGAAAGGTATGGCCACATTAATGGGATTGTATTATAGACCACCCAATAGTCAGCGAGAAATGGAGGAGCAAATCTGCAGAGATAGCAGACAACTGCAGGAAACATAAAGTTGTGATAGTAGGGGATTTTAATTTTCACATATTGATTGGGACTCCCATACTGTTAAAGGTCTAGACGGGTTAGAGTTTGTAAAATGTGTTCAGGAAAGTTTTCTAAATCAATATATAGAGGTACCAATTAGAGAGGATGCAATATTAGATCTCCTATTAGGAAACGAGTTAGGACAGATGACGGAAGTGTGTGCAGGGGAACACTTTGTTTCCAGTGATCATAACACCATTATTTTCAACTTGATCATGGATAAAGATAGATCTGGTCCTCGGGTTGAGGTTCTAAACTGGAAAAAGGCCAAATTTGAAGAAATGAGAAAGGATCTAAAAAGCGTGGATTGGGACAGGTTGTTCTCTGGCAAGGATGTGACTGGTAAGTGGGAGGCCTTCAAAGGAGAAATTTTGAGGGTGCAGAGCTTGTATGTTCCTGTCAGGATTAAAGGCAAAGTGACTAAGAATAAGGAACCTTGGTTCTCAAGCGATATTGGAAATCTGATAAAGAAGAAGAGAGAGTTGTATGACATGTATAGGAAACAGGGAGCAAATAAGGTGCTTGAGGAGTATAAGAAGTGCAAGAAAATACTTAAGAAAGAAATCAGGAGGGCTAAAAGAAGACACAAAGTTGCTTTGGCAGTCAAGGTGAAGGATAATCCAAAGAGCTTCTACAGGTATATTAAGAGCAAAAGGATAGTAAGGGATAAAATTGGTTCTCTTGAACATCAGAGTGGTCAGCTATGTATGGAACCAAAAGAAATGGGGAAGATCTTAAATGGGTTTTTTGCATCCATATTTACAAAGAAAACTGGCATGGAGACAATGGAAATAAGGCAAACAAGTAGTGAGGTCATGGAACCTATACAGATTGAAGAGGAGGAGGTGCTTGCTATCTTGAGGCAAATCAGAGTAGATAAACCCCCAGGACCTGACAGGGTATTGCCTCGGACCTTGAAGGAGACTAGTGTTGAAATTGCAGGGGCCCTGGCAGATATATTTAAAATGTCGGTATCTACGGGTGAGGTGCCAGAGGATTGGAGGATAGTTCATGTTGTTCCGTTGTTTAAAAAAAGGCTCTAAAAGTAATCCGGGAAATTATAGGCCGGTAAGTTTGACGTCGGTAGTAGGTAAATTATTGGAAGGAGTAGTAAGAGATAGGATCTACAAGTATTTGGATAGACAGGGACTTACTAGGGAGAGTCAACATGGTTTTGTGCATGGTAGGTCATGTTTAACAAATCTATTAGAGTTTTTCGAGGAGGTTACCAGGAAAGTGGATGAAGGGAAGGCAGTGGATGTTGTCTACATGGACTTCAGTAAGGCCTTTGACAAGGTCCCGCATGGGAGGTTAGTTAGGAAGATTCAGTCGCTAGGTATACATGGAGAGGTAGTAAATTGGATTAGACATTGGCTCAACGGAAGAAGCCAGAGAGTGGTAGTGGAGGATTGCTTCTCTGAGTGGAGGCCTGTGACTAGTGGTGTGCCACAGGGATCAGTGCTGGGTCCATTGTTATTTGTCATCTATATCAATGATCTGGATGATAATGTGGTAAATTGGATCAGCAAATTTGCTGATGATACAAAGATTGGAGGTGTAGTGGACAGTGAGGACGGTTTTCAAAGCTTGCAGAGGGATTTGGACCAGCTGGAAATATAGGCTGAAAAATAGCAGATGGAGTTTAATACAGACAAGTGTGAGGTATTGCACTTTGGAAGGACAAACCAAGGTAGAACATACAGGATTAATGGTACGGCACTGAGGAGTGCAGTAGAACAGAGGGATCTGGGAATACAGATACAAAATTCCCTAAAAGTGGCGTCACAGGTAGATAGGATCATAAAGAGAGCTTTTGGTACATTGGCCTTTATAAATCAAAGTATTGAGTATAAGAGTTGGAATGTCATGGCGAGGTTGTATAAGGCATTGGTGAGGTCGAATTTGGAGTATTGCGTGCAGTTTTGGTCACCAAATTACAAGAAGGATATTAATAAGGTAGAAAGAGTGCACAGAAGGTTTACAAGGATGTTGCCGGGACTTGAGAAACTGAGTTACTGAGAAAGATTGAATAGGTTAGGACTTTATTCCCTGGAGCATAGAAGAATGAGGGGAGATTTGATAGAGGTATATAAAATTATGATGGGTATAGATAGAGTGAATGCAAGCAGGCTTTTTCCACTGAGGCAAGGGGAGAAAAAAAAACAGATGACATGGGTTAAGGATGAAAGGGGAAAAGTTTAAAAGGAACATTATTGGGGGCTTCTTCACACAGAGAGTGGTGGGAGCGTGGAATGAGCTGCCAGATGAAGTGGTAAATGTGGGCTCACTTTTAACATTTAAGAAAAACTTGGACAGGTACATGGTTGAGGGATGTATGGAAAGATATGGTCCAGATGCAGGTCAGTGAGACTAGGCAGAAAAATGGTTCAGCACAGCCAAGAAGGGCCAAAAGGCCTGTTTCTGTGCTGTAATGTTCTATGGTTCTATGGTTCTATTAAATAAGCATTTGGGTCAAAAATTATCATCCATTCATAATCAATAACAGAAAGATGTCATGATCCTCCTGCTTCAGGAAAGGAATCAATACCACAAGCAGTATACTAAAATGTGTAACTTTGTGGTGGCATGTTTTGAAGTATATCTTTTAGCTGAGCATCTGACTCACACATAAACACAGCATGTTTTGAAGTAAAAATCCAGAGGAAGCTATTGAGAAATCCACCCAAGAGGAGGTGGTATGGGATACTGAGAATCGAATTTCCCGTCACCTTGGGAGGAGGTATGGGATACCGAGAATCAAGTTTTCCATCACCTTAGGAGGAGGTATGGGATACTGAGAATGGAATTTCCCGTCACCCCAGGAGTAGGGATGGAATACTCAGAATGGAATTTCCTATCACCTCAGGTACTTAAGCTGAAAGCATTAGACTGAAATCAATAATGAAACACTGCAGAGGTATTATTTCCTATTCAGTACTTTGATATTTCACATCTATAGTCTTGATCACACGTTGTTTTCAGTATAAAAAAACGAGTGGACAGGTAAATTTGTGACATTATTCAATTTGTCTTCTAAAGCTTTGCATCTACATTGACTTTTATTTTACAGTTATTCTAAACTCCTGTAAAATAACTCTTTAAATACAGGATCCAGCAGCTGTACCTCATCAGTTTGAAGATTTTATACAAGACGTCAAATTTACACAGAAAATCACCATTAAAAATTTGGAATGAAAAAAAATAATGTAAATATTTGGTAGTATCACTTTAACATGAAATAAAATAATTGGCGCCACACATTCAACGAATTTCTACATTTCTCCATGCAATGTACGTAATTTGTTGTACAGATACAGTTTTGCATAATGAATCCCTAAGGAAATAAAACGTAAAGCTGCAAGAAAATGCAGTAAAATGGGACTAATTGAAAAGTTCTTTCAATAAGCTGGCTTAAATAAAACAGCTTGACCTATCTCCTTTTGTGCTGTATGAACTTACAATTTAAAGAAGACTATTTTCTGGACAGATTTGAATGATAATTAATCAGTTGCTTGAATAATTTCAATTTAGTCAGTAGAACTATCTACTTGCTTTTGAAAATTCACAAAGTAAATATTCAAAATGCACATCACACTAGCTTAGTCTTATATCCCTGCTGACTCTGTATACTGGAACCAATTGCCTTGAACATCATTAAACGCATCTGTGTAATAGATCAATGGTATCCAGCAAGCTTCATCGACCTGTTTCAAAGCATGATCAACAAAATCAGTTAATGAGCATCTAGTTATGTTCACCATTATTCCAGGGGATTCTCATAATATTTTTCAAATTTGTTATTCTAAACCTTGGTGTTTATGTATGTAATTCAATTTCCACCACTGCCTGTAAGGAGTTTGTTTGCTCTCCCCATGACAGCATGGTTTTCCACCCTGTGCTCCAGCCTAATCATGTGCCTGTTTGTATGTTATTACTTTTATTGTCGCCAACAATTGATACTAGAGCGTACAATCATCACAGCGATATTTGATTCTGCGCTTCGCGCTCCCTGGAGTACCAATCAATAGTAAATATAATAAAAATTTAAATTATAAATCATAAATAGAAAACAGAAAAGGGAAAGTAAGGTAGTGCGAAAAAAACGAGAGGCAGGTCCGGATATTTGGAGGGTACGGCCCAAATCCGGGTCAGGATCCATTCAGCAGTCTTATCACAGTTGGAAAGAAGCTGTTCCCAAATCTGGCCATACGAGTCTTCAAGCTCCTAAGTCTTCTCCCGGAGGAGAGAGGGACAAAAAGTGTGTTGACTGGGTGGGTCGTGTTCTTGATTATCCTGGCAGCACTGCCCCGACAGCGTGCGGTGTAAAGTGAGTCCACGGACGGAAGATTGGTTTGTGTGATGTGCTGTGCCACGTTCACAATCTTCTGCAGCTTCTTCCGGTCTTGGACAGGACAACTTCCACACCAGGTTGTGATGCACCCTAGAAGAATGCTTTCTACGGTGCATCTATAAAACTTAGTGAGGGTTTTAGGGGACAGGCCAAATTTCTTCAGCTTTCTCAGGAAGTAAAGGCCTGAGTATGTTAATTGGTCATTGTAAATTGTCCTGTGATCAGTCTAGGGTTAAATCAGGGGTTAATTTGTCATTATAAGCTGTCCCATGGATGGAGATATATCTCTACCAAAGAACATGAAAGACTTTCCTTCCCTCCAGTAGCCTGCTCAAAGTGTAGAACCTCTTTATTCCACCTTCCCCCTGCCCACCATCAGGGTCAAGTGAAACCACAACGCCAGGCAGCAATCTCTGAAGAGTATTGATAATGGCTGGAGTCACATGTCTTGTAAAGACACTGCCCAGAAGAAGGCAATGGTCATGGAAAGAACATGATCGCAAAAGTGAATGAACGGAATCTTGGATTGTTGGGTGATGTGGCTTGACGGCCGGATGGACTTATTCTGCACTGTATATCAATAAACAAATAAAATAGAAAATAAATTTCAATGCTGCTCATATTTATATGAAGTAGAACTATAAAAATGAAGGAACATTTCGATTATTGATTAATTTCTTAGTGAATCTTACAGAACCTAGCAGAAAGCAAAGGAACCTCCTGGAGATCAGTTAAAACTGATTTGTACTAGAAACCCCTGCCAGCCTCTCCAAAAGAAAGGGATCACTAATCAGTGCCAGGACTGGAAAATGACTGCTTTAGGAATTCTTACTTCAATTGCTCAAGAATGAAGAATAGAAATTCTCCATCTGAGCTCAAAACGTTAGCCTCTACGTTAAGGAAATAACCAAGATTTATAAAGAAATTATGACACTTCTATTCAAGAAATGTAAAAAAAAAGGATTTAAGGAGAGTATAGCACACCTCAAGGATGCGTCCATAGCCAACTATTATGGGTGGCAAGATCTCAAATGACAAAGATGTGGTGTACCTGAGTGAGACAGGTTGGCTGGTTGTCAACAACTTTGCACTCAATGTCAACAAGACCAAGAAATTGGTTGTAGACTTCAGAAGTGGGAAGTCAATGGTACTTATTGAGATTTCAGTGATGGAAAGAATGAGTAGCTTCAAAGTTCCTGGGTGTCACAGAGGATCTATGTGGATCAAGCACATTGATTCAATCATGAAGAAGGCATGCCAGTGACTGTACTTCATTAGGAATTTGAAGAGATTTGGCATGTCACCAAAGATGCTTGCAAATTTCTACAGATATATGATGGAGAGCATTCTGATTGGTTGTAGGACAGCTTGTTATGGAACATCCAATACACAGGATCATAAGAGGCTGCAAAAGATTGTGGACTCAGCCATTCCCATTACAGGGCACAACCTTCCCTTCCATCTAGGACACCATCAAGAATCAGTGACAATATACATGATTCTGATATATGAACAGCAAATGTCATGTGCAGAGCTACTTTTCTAATATTACCATGGTTCAGCTTCACAATGGCATTTATAAAACACTTGAGCACTTTATAATTTATAAAACTGTATTATTAGATCAGAAAAAATGTAGATTTCAGTAAAGTGACATGTTCTAAATAAAGCTCAATAAAGTACTAATCAATACTCCAAGTTTAGCACGTTAAAATTTAACTTGTTTGTAGAGGACATTAGATATGAGGTCCATTTTATGTCAGCTTGACACAGTGGTAACAGTGATCCATAGGTTTTTGACCTAATATGAGAATGGAAAACTTGTTTCTATGCTGTGTATTGGAATGATTTTAGATCAGAGGTTCCCAAACTTTTTTTATGCCACAGACCAGTACATTAAGCAAGGGGTCCATTGACCTCATGTTGCGAATCCCTGTTTTTGAAAAAAATGTGAGCAGTTTTATGTAATAGTTCAATGGGGTATAGTCATTCTTGTTATTTTATAAGACCAAGTAGTTATTTTATGAGTTCAAGACAATTTTTCAAAGCCTCTGATCCTTCTTGTTACTAAAATCTTCTTAATCATATTCATAGAGGTATTAAAGATATTTTCCCTTGCTTTCTAGAAATATTCAGGACCAGCATTGAAATTATTCTATTCAAAAGAGAATACTTGGATGTTTTCATGTTTTATTGTTTTACAACATTGAATCACTGTGGATTTAATTTGGCTTTTTTCACACTGACAACAGAGAAAACTCATTTGTATCAAAGAGAAAACAAAGTTTTACAAATCGGTCTAAACACAAAATAATTGATTGCAAAATTACACACCCCCTTCAAGTCAGTATTTAGTAGATGCACCCTTGACAGCAATTACAGCCTTGTGTTTGAGTGGATAGGTCTCTATCAGTTTTGCCCATCTAGACACTGCAATTTTTCCTTATTCTTACTTTCTCAAATTGCATTGGGATCATGAATGAACAGCCCTTTTCAAGTTCAGCCCCAAATTCGTAATTGGATTGAAGTCTGGACACTGACTTGGCCACTTCAGGACATTAACTGTGGTGTTTTCAAGCCATTCCTGTGTAGCTTTGGCTTTATGCTTGTGGTTATCGTCTTGCCAGAAAACAAATCTTCTCCCAAATCACGGTTCCCTTGCTGACCGCATCAGGTTTTCCTCCAGGACTTCCCTGTATTTTGCTGCATTAATTTTACCCTCTACCTTCACAAGTCTTCCAGGACCTGTTGCAGTGAAGCATCCCCAAAGCATGATGCAGCCACCACCATGCTTCGCGGTAGGGATGGTGTGTTTTTGATTATGTGCAGTGTTTGGTTTATGCCAAACATAATGTCTAGTCTGATGGCTAAAAAGCTCAATTTTGGTTTCATCAGACCATAGAACCTTCTTCCAGCTGACTTCAGAGTCTCCCAAATGTCCTCTGGTAAACTCTAGTTGAAACTTGATGTGCGCTTTTTTCAATAATGGCTTTCTCATTGCCACTCTCCCATAAAGCTGCGACTGGTGCAGCACCTGGGCAACATTTGTATGTGCAGTCTCTCCCATCTCAGCCACTGAAGCTTGCCACTCCTGCAGAGTTGTCATAGTGACTCCCATTACTAGTCCACTTCTTCTACGATCACTCAGTTTTTGAGGTCTGCCTTCTCAAAGTAGATTTACAGCTGTGCCGTATTCTTTTTTCATTCCTTAATGATTGACCTAACTGTACTCCAAATGATATTCAGTCACTTGGAAATTTTCTTGCATCCATCTCCTGACCTGTGCCTTTCAATAACCTTTTTGCTGAGTTACTTGAAGTACTCTTTTGTCTTCATGGTGTAGTTTTTGCCAGGATACTGACTCACCAGCTGTTGGACCTTCCACATACAGGTGTATTTATACCACAATCAATTGAAACACTTTGACTGCACACAGTGATCTCCATTTAACTAATTATGTGGCTTCTAAAATCAATTGGCTGCACTAGTGATAACTTAGTGTATTATATTAAAGGGGGAAAGGGTGGTGGAACTTATGCAGTCAATTATTTTGTGTTTTATATTTGTAATTAATTTAGATCAATTGTAGAAATCTGTCTCACTTTGACATGAAAGAACACTTTTCTGTTGATCAGTGTGAAAAAAAAAACAAATCAAATCCATTGTGATTCAATGTTGTAAAACAGTAAAACATGAAAACTTCCAAGGGAGTGAACACTTTTGTAGGCATTGAATATGCCAGCATTTTTCACAAATTCAGCAAAGATATGGCAAGCCTTTCTTTGACAGCCATTATGTGGTGTGTTCTGCTAGTTCAAAATTCAAAAGTTCAAAGTTCAAAGTAAATTTTATTAACAGAGTACATATATGTCATCACATACAGCCCTGAGATTCTTTTTCCTGTGGGCATTCTTAGCAAATCTATAAAGTAGTAACTATAACAGGATAAAAAAAGATCAACCAGAGTGCAGAAGGCTTAAAAACTGTGCAAATGCAAATATAAATAAATAGCAATAAATAATGAGAACGTGAAATAATGAGATAAAGAGTCCTTAAAGAGAGATCACTTGTTGTAGGAACATCGAATATATGGGCAGGTGAGTGTAGTTACCCCTTTTTATTCAAGAGTCTGAAGGTTGGGGGTGGTAACTGTTCTTGAACTTGGTGGTGCGAGTCCTGTGGCTTTTGTATCTTCTACTTCATGGCTGAACATGACCTGGGTGTGGAGACCTCTGATGATGGATGCTACTTCCCTATGACAACGGTTCATGTAGATGTACTCAGTGGCGGGCCAGATTTACCCATGATGGACTGGGCTGAATCCACCAGTTTTTGTAGGGTTTTCCATTCGGAAGCATCGGTGTTTCCATACCAGGCCGTGATGCAGCCAGTCAATACACTCTCCACTACATCATCTATGGAAGTTTGTCAAACTTTTTGATGACATGTCGAATCTCCACAGGCACTTAAGGAAGAAGTGCTGTCGTGCTGCCTTTGCAATTACATTTACAGTACATGCTGGGTCCATGAAATGTCGTATAAAATAGCAACCCCAGGAATTTAAAGTTACTGATCCTCTCCACTCCTGATCCTCCGATGAGCACTGGCTCATGGACCTCTGGTTTCCCTCTCCTGAAGTCTACAATCAGTTCCTCTGTCTTATTGACGTTGAGTGAGAAGTTTTTATTATAACCCTCCGCCACATTTTCAATCTCCTTCCTGCATGCTGATTCATCACCACCTTTGATACGGCCCACAACAGTGGTGTCGTCAGCAAACTTGAATATGGCGTTAGAGCTGTGCTTAGCCACACAGTTAATGATGCGAGTAGAGCAAGGGGCTAAGCACAGAGCCTTATGGAGCACTGGCTGAAACCACCCACGGTGTATTTTATTGTACCAGTGTGTGAAGAGGATATTGTTGCCGATATCCCTAACTAGATTAAAGGCCAGTTCTTAGAGTTGTTATGGGTACCAGAGTTCTGTTTCACATCTCCAGTTCTTTTCAAACACATCATTTTGAACGTTTATTTTCTCTTATTACTGTAATCTCTTCACCCCAGATGTCTGATGTTGCACCTATTTGTTCTGTTTTCTGCTTGCTTGTCTTTCTCTGTTTCTCATCATCAGACAGCAATATCCTTGGTGTAAATCTAAACCACATTAAACTTATTGAACAGAAGTGGGAGTATTCAGGGATACGAAGCAATTGGCCCACAGAAAGGAGGAAAAGCATTTCACAGAAACATAGAAAACCTACAGCACAATACAAGACCTTCAGCCCACAAAGTTGTGCCAAACATGTCCCTACATTAGAAATTACTAGGCTTACCCATATCCCTCTATTTTTCTAAGCTCTATATACCTATCAAAAAGTCTCCTAAAAGACCCTATCGTATCTGCCTCCACCACTGTTGCCGGCAGCCCATTCCACGCACTCACTACTCTGAGTAAAAGACTTACCCCGACATCTCCTCTGTACCTACTCCCCAGCACCTTAAAATTGTGTCCTCTTGTGGCAACCTTTTCAGCCCTGGGAAAAAAACCTCTGACTATCCACACGATCAATGCCCCTCATCACTTTATACACCTCTATCAAGTCACCTCTCATCCTTCATCGCTCCAAGGAGAAAAGGCCGAGTTCACTCAACCTGTTTTCATAAGGCTTGCTCCCCAATCCAGGCAACATCCTTGTAAATCTCTTCTGCACCATTTCTATGGCTTCCACATCCTTCCTGTAGTGAGGTGACCAGAACTGAGCACAGTGTCATAGTTCGGTCCATGAAGTCCATGTTCCGGTTCACGGTCCGGTCCATGGTTCCTTGTTCTGGGGTTTCTGGTTTTCCCCAGTTTCTGTTGTGGGCACATGTTTCTCATTTTGGGGCTGAGACATAAATACCTCTGCAAACCAGAGATTCCCTGCTGGACTGTTCTGTTCCCCTCCCTGTCTTTTTCCTCGCTCGCCTGACTCTCTGCCTGGATACGCCGCCTGTGCCACTGAAGTTTTACCGCTAGAGCAAGACTGGAACCTTGTTAGGTCAAGATAAGGAACTGTCTTTCATTGTGTGGAATTGTCTTTTGCTGTGTGGCATCGTCTCTCTGTGTCCATGCCTTCGCTAGGTAGGTCCGGCTGTTTGCCGCTGCCCAGTGTAGGGATGCCTCTGTGTCCACACCTTTACTAGGTGGGTCCCGGCTGTTTGCTGCCACCTAGTGTTGGGATCTGTCTCTGTGTCCATGCCTTTGCTAGGCTGGTCTGGTTGTTTGCCGTCACCTTGTGTTGGGATCTGTCTCTTCATGTTCAGTGTTCTGTGTATGAGTCCCAGCCCTACGTCCTGTTCCCGAGGAGGGGTCTCAGCTCTGTGTTCCGTGCTCCTGTCTCTTCTAGTCCAAGGCTCCATGCTCCTGAAGGCCCTCGTCCAGTCCATGCCTAGTCCAGTCCTATCCGAGTCCTGTCCATGTACCTTTACCTGTCCTTGTGTCTTGCCCTGCCCAGGAGTTCCACACCCAAGACATGTCCAGTCCTGTAGCCTCATCTTATCATCGCCTAGTTCTGGAGTCCGAGCCCGAGTCAAGTCTCAGGTTCTGGGTCCTTGCCCAGTCTCTGGCTTGGAGTCCATACCCAAGCCTCGAAGTACCCTAGACTCAAACCTCAAGACCTCCAGCCTGTCTCCAAGCTCAAGCCTCAAGACCCCCAGCCTCCAGTCCTGCAGTCATGTCATGTCCTTGCCTAGTTCTGGGGCCCAAGCCCAAGGCAAGACCCAGATTCTGGGTCCTTGTCTAGTCTCTGGCTTGGGGTCCAAGCCCAAGTTTGCGTTCTTGTCCCTGCTCCTTGTCTGTATCCTGCCATGTCCCTACTCTAGTCAAGTCCTGTTCCTTCTACTTCAGTGTCTGTGTCTTGCATTTGGGTCTGCTACCAGCACCCCATTGTGACACACAGTACTCCAAGTGGGGTCTGACCAGGGACCTATATAGCTGCAACATTACCCCTTGGGTCCTAAATTCAGTTCCACAATTAATACACCGTACGCCTTCTTAACCACAGAGTCAAACTGCGCAGCTGCTTTGAGTGTCCTATGGATTCAGATCCCAAGATCCCTCTGATTCTCCGCACTGCTAAGAGTCTTACCATTAATACTATATTGTGCTGTCAAATTTGACCCACCAAAATGAACCATCTCACACTTACCTGGGTTGAACTTTATCTGCCACTTCTCAGCCCAGTTTTGCATCCTATCAATGTCCCGCTGTAACCTCTGACAGCCCTCCACACTATCCACAACACCCCAACCTTTGTGTCATCAGCAAGCTTACTAACCCATCCCTCCACTTCCTCATCCAGGTCATTTATAAAAACCACAAAGAGAAGGGGTCCCAGAACAGATCCCTGAGGCACCACTGGTCACTGACCTCCATGCAGAATATGACCCATCTACAACCACTCTTTGGCTTCTGTGGGCAAGCCAATTCTGGATCCACAAAGCAATGTTCCCTTGGATCCCATGTCTCCTTACTTTCTCAATAAGCCTTGCATGGGGTACCTTATCAAATGCCTTGCTGAAATCCATATACACTACATCTACTGCTCTTCCTTCATCAATGTGTTTAGTCACATCCTCAAAAAATTCAATCAGGCTCGTAAGGCATGACCTACCTTTGACAAAACTGTGCTGATTATTCCTAATTATATTATACCTCTCCATTTCCATTAAAGCAACTGTAAATTAGAGTAATTATGCATTCACTGGTGATCTTATTGTGTTAGTATAAACTGCCAAAGACATAACATGGTTAGTTCCCTATTATAGTGAACAATTTGATGTTGCAAAAGAAAAATTGTGAGATAGAAGATATTTAACATCAAACACTACAAGAGTGTCTCCAAAGGGGACATAATTTTATTCAAATTAATTGCCATATTCCTAAAAGGCAATAACTACTCCTCTAAATTCAATCAATGATATTAAGAATTCTTCGAGCTATAAACCAAGACAAGATGTTATGATCATTTATTTATTGAGATACAGTACTGATTAGGCCCTTCCCGCCCTTCGTACCATATTGCTCAGCAATTCCCTAATTTAATCCTCTGCCTAATCATTGGACAATTTACAACAGCTAATTAACCCACCAAACAGTACGCTTTTGGACTGTGGGAGGAAACCGGAGCACCTGGAGGAAACCCACCCAGTCACAGGGAGGAAGTTCAATCATCTTACAAGAAATGAACCTCTGTTGCTGAACTGCAATGTGTTGTGCTAGCCACTACGTTACTGTTAGAAATGGATCTGTTTCTTTACTGATATCATGGACTAATGATACCATTATACCCAGCAGAACATAAAAACTCCTTACAGGCAGCAACAGGAATTGAACCCAGGTCACAGACACTGTAAAGCGGTGTGCTAACCTCCTCACAACCATGTAACCATGTACTTAAATTGAAATAGATATGTGCAGTTATTTAACTGAAGTTAATCTAGATGCTAGACAATCTGGAGTATGACAAGTAGCAGGAAGAGAGCTACTTTTTAAATCAGGGTCATTGGCACGGAGTCTGGTGCTGTGACTCAGAAGAGCGCAGAAGTGATGAGGACTGCAGTGTTGATAGGAGGCTCCTTAGTCAGAAGAACAGAGTTGAGATTCTATGAACATGCTAGAAACAGAGAAAGATAGAAAACCTACAGCACAGTACAGGCCTTTCAGCCCACAAAGCTGTGCCAAACATGTCCCTACCTTAGAACTAACTAGGATTTACCCATAGCCCTCTATTTTTCTAACTCCATGTAGCCATCCAGGAGTCTTTCAAAAGACCCTGTCTTTTCCACCGCCACCAGCAGCCCATTCCACACACTCACTACTCTTTGCATTAAAAAACTTACCCCTGACATCTCCTCTGTACCTACTTCCAAGCACCTTAAAACTATGCCCTCTCATGCTAGCCAATTTAGCCCTGGGGAGAAGCCTCTGACTATCCACACGATCAGTGCCTCTCATTATCTTGTACACCTCTATCAAGTCACCTGTCATCCTCCATCACTCCAAGGAGAAAAGGCTGAGTTCACTCAACCGATTCTCATAAGGCATGCTCTCCAATCCAGGCAACATCCTTGTAAGTCTCCTCTGCACCCTTTCTATGGTTTCCACGTCCTTCCTGCAGTGAGGTGACCAGAATTGAGCACAGTACTCCAAGTCCTATATAGCTGCATTTGGATGGTATGTTGCCTCCCTGATGCCAGGATCGGGGGTGTCTTTGATCGTGTCCATAGCATTCTCAAGGATGAAGGTGAGCAGTCAGAAGTCTTGGTACATTTTGGCAGCGATGACATAGGAAGGTAAGGTGAGGAGGTCTAGAAGAAAGATTTTAGGGAGCTAGATAGAAAGCTGAGAAACAGGACCTTCAAGCTAGTAATCTCTGGGTTTCTGTCTGTGGCACGTGCCAGTGAGGGTAACAGTAGGATGATTTGGAAGGTGACTGCCTGGCTGAGGACCTGGTGCAGGGGAAAGAGTTCAGATTTATGGATCAACACACATCAAAGTTGCTGGTGAACGCAGCAGGCCAGGCGGCATCTCTAGGAAGAGGTGCAGTCGACGTTTTAGGTCGAGACCCTTCGTCAGGACTAACTGAAGGAAGAGCTAGTAAGAGATTTGAAAGTGGGATGGGGAGGGGGAGATCCAAAATGATAGGAGAAGACAGGAGGGGGAGGGATGGAGCCAAGAGTTGGACAGGTGATTGGCAAAAGGGATACAAGAGGATCATGGGACAGGAGGTCCGGGGAGAAGGAAAGGGGGGGGGGAGCTTAACTCTGCTCTCAAATGCAGCTCCCCCATTTCACATACATCTGCTCTCACTCCATCCTCCCACCACCCCACTAGGAATAGGGTTCCCCTGGTCCTCACCTACCACCTCACCAGCCTCCGGGTCCAACATATTATTCTCCATAACTTCTGCCACCTCCAAAGGGATCCCACCACTAAGCACATCTTTCCCTCCCCCTCCCTCTCTGCTTTCCGCAGGGATCGCTCCCTATGTGACTCCCTTGTCCATTTGTCCCCCCCATCCCTCCCCACTGATCTCCCTCCTGACACTTATCCTTGTAAGCAGAACAAGTGCTACACATGGCCTTACACTTCCTCCCTTACCACCATTCAGGGCCCCAGACAGTCCTTCCAGGAGAGGCAACACTTCACCTGTGAATCGGCTGGGGTGATATACTGCGTCCGGTGCTCCCGATATGGCCTTCTATATTTTGGCGAGACCCAACGCAGACTGGGAGACAGTTTTGCTGAACACCTACGCTCTGTCCGCAGAGAAAGCAGGATCTCCCAGTGGCCACACGTTTTAATTCCACATCCCATTCCCATTCTGACATGTCTATCCAAAGGGGTCCAATATCCTTGTGTGCAGGCTGGTTAGAGTTGTTTGGATGGGTAGCGGGATGGGAAGCAGAGTGATGTGCTGAAGATGAGGTAGCTGGTTTACGGAGGTGATGTGCAGTGAGACGCCAAGCAAGAAGAGTCTGATGACAGGGCAAAATTACAGTCAACAGGATGTGCTGCAAAGTAAAAGGCAGACAAAATTGAAAATGATGAGTATAGGACTAATTGTGTTATATTTGAAGGTGTGCAGTATACAGTATAACGTTGATGGACTTGTACCACAGTCACTGATTGGTAAGTATGATGTTATAGGCATCATTGAGTAAAGGCTGAAAGGAGAGTATAGCTGGGAATGTGTGTTCAAGGATACACATTGTATCAAAAAGACAGGGAGGAAATCAAAGGTGGTGGTGTGGCTCAGTTGGTAAAAATGAAATTAAATAATTGGAAAGAGGTAACATAGGGTCAGAAGGTGATGAATCATTTTGGATAGAGCTAAGGAACTGCAAGAGTAAAAAGACCCTGCCGGGTGCTGTATACAGACCCCCAAACACTAGTTAAGATGTGATCTACAGGCTACAATGGGAGATAGAAACACTGCCAAAAGGGCAATGTTACAATTGACATGGGGGACTTCAATATGCAGGTAGATTGGGAAAATCAGGTTGGTGTTGGATTCCAAGAGGGGAAATTTCTAGAATAACTACAAGATGGCTTTTTAGAGCAGCTCATGGTTAAATCAGTTATCCTGGATTGGATGCTGTGCAATTAACTGGAATTAAATAGAGAGTTTAAGGTAAAAGAACCTTTAAGGGAAAGTGATCATAATATTATCAAATTCACCCTGCAATTTGAGAAGGAAAAACTAAAGTTAGATGTATCAGTATTACAGTGGAGTAAAGGGAATTACAGATGCATGAGAGAGGAGTTGGCCAGAATTGATTGGAAAAGAACACTGGCAGGGATGATGGCAGAGCAGCAATGGCTGGAATTTCTGAAAGCAATTTCAAAGGCAAAGATATATACATCCCAAAGAGGAAGAAGTATTCTAAAGGAAAAATGACATTGCCGTGACTAACAAGAGAATCAAAGACTACATAAAAGCCAAAGAGAGGGCATAAAAATAGTGCAAAAATTAGTGGAAAATTAGAGGTTTAGGAAGCTACTAAATGCCAACAGAAGGCAACTATAAAAGTCATTAAGAAGGTAAAATGGAATTTGCAAGTAAGCTAGCCAATAATATTAAAGAGAATTCCATAAGTTTCTTCAGATATGTAAAGTATAAAAGAGAGGTGAGAGTGAATATCAGACTGCTGGAAAACCATAATGCTAGCTGTTTCAGAGTCAGCGAGAAGTGAACTGGGCTCCAGAAAGGAATCACTTACAGGTCATCATGATTTGATGATTCTGTTCGCTGCCAGCGTCAAGCCTGACTCATGATATAAATGCATTTTGGTCCTCTGATGAAATATACAACTTTAACCTCCCCCATTTTTTTTTGCTACGCACATACTTAGAACCCTGTTCGCACATTATTTGCAGCCAATGAAAATGGTTTTCCTGCTTTCTGTGAAACTGTAAAGTTGTGGTGCAATTTGAGACTTATTCATTTTTTTTCCTATTAGTTACATATTCAGGAATGGCACTACAATGCCTAAGATGCAGCAGATTTCCATCCAGAGGTAAAGGTGTATTTACAACATAGCGCTACGTGCATCTTGAATCTCTTATGATATTGCTCTAAACTGCACACCTGTGGTGATGCTACATTGTGAATTCTTTTCTCCAATGTAACAATTAATGCTACAATAAGAGCATAATCACTCTTCTTTAAATATACTTTGAATTTTTCTCCCTTTTTCTTAAAGAGGCAGTACAACATATACACAAATCAAAATGCAAATTGAATAAACAACTGTTAGAAAGTAAGAAGCAACTAGCTTTTCTAAGTTCAAATATCTTATGGTCTTGCATACTGTACTGTATATATGTCACCATATACAACCCTGAGATTCATTTTCTTGCAGGCATACTCAATAAATCCAAGAACCATAATAGAATCAATGAAAGATTGCACCCAACAGGACTGACAACTGGTGTGTAAGAGACAGCAAAATGCAAGTACAAAAGCAAAGTAAGTAAATAATATTAATAGAATAATAAGAAATAAATATCAGGAACATGAGATCAAGAGCCTTTGCAAGTAAGTCCATCCAGCAGGGGTTCCCAGCCTTTTTTATGCCATGGACCAATTCTATCAAACAAGGGATCCATGGACCCCAGGTTGGGAACTTCTGCCATAGAATCTTTCTGATGCATTAACAAGTCTGATGCAGAAGACAATTCTGAACTATTTGATTCTGAATTCAAACTCATAAAAATAACCTATTTTCATCAGGTTTTCTCAGATTTATCAATTACCTCCCTGAATTCTGCATCAGATGAACACAACTGTGGGATGAAGTGTTTCAACACCCAGGCTTAGTCAATGTCTTCAAGAATCATGTGATCTACTGGGGCATTTTAGACCCCGTTGCCACCTGCCTCCCTCCAGTGCAAGTTCGATTGACTCTATGGACTAAGAACTTCAGAAGACTCACTTTGCGTGAAATTGCTTTCTTTCTGCTTCATGACATCTTGATACATTTGAATCACTACTGCTATACAACTCTAGGAGCCAGATTTGATTGAAAGAGACTCAAGAGCATTCTTAATCTTCTCTTCATCAACAGTTCTGCAGGTGTATACCCCATGGTATTACAAGGATTTGTTTCATATTTCAGCAAGACTTGGTCAAGCAATGTTTCATACTGAATTTTGAATACCTCTGCAACACTTTCTTTATAAAGAATAGAAATCATTTACTTTCACCATTTGAACTTAAATGGTATAAATCAAATGGTACATTTAATGATAATTTTTGTTAAGTTTGTGAACGTATTAGATTGAATTGCTGGCCATATCGGAAATGTTTTTCAGGTAAGCACAAATTTATTTGGATTCTAACTCATCTATATTCCATTCAGTGGTATTAAATTCTAGGCCGACACTGACCAGAACAAGGTAATATCAAACCACTTCTGTAGAAATGTTTGCCAAGAGCATTCATGGTCATGGAAAGGCCATGACCACCCACATCATATGAAACAGCACGTAACATATGGATGAGTATTAAACAAACCCATGTTTTTCATTTAACCTAATTTGATGGATTATTGAAAATTGAACCAGAAATATTGTCATTTTTTCCCTTGGAAATCTATCCCAAAATATGGAGAACTAACAATTGTGGCTTTTTATCATTATCAAATACTTTATTTGCTTATCAATTATTTTGAATCATGAATACAAGGAATTATTTGGGATCATGTGCAATCAAGTATCACCTGGGACTTCTCCTCTTCTCATTCTTTTCTCAGATGAACAATGCTCCAAGCCAAGCCCTGTGGGATTTTATCCCGGAAATTCTGACTAAAGACTGTCTCCATTGGATAAATTGTGTTGTGTGTGTGCTGGTGGTCAAGTAATTCTGACCACCTTTCTTGTCAAGAATGGTTGCAATCTGTTTCTATTTAGTACCTATAATCCTACAAACTGTGCAAGTTTTATGTAACCAGGTGACTGTTGAATATTATCTCTGATGGTTAAAGTGCACTTATGTATTCACCCTGGTAATGCTAAATTAGCTGCCTGTGTCTTTTAGAGAAAATGCTGATGTCATTGTGCACATGGGGAGTAGAAAAAAGAGTTACAATGTTCTAAAAAGTATATCAAATACTGGGAGCTGTTTTTCCCAGATTTTCGCGAGTAAGGTATCGACGCTAGATAGCGTGACTGTGCAGAATTCCTGATCTTCCTAGTCGGTCAGTCTTTCTAGTAATTTTAACTAAAGTTAAAAGTTTATTATTGTCTTACTTTATCATTTCCTAACTGAATGTGAATGTAACAGGGTAATCCGAAGGTGTTAATCTCAGTTCATGTAGCGTGAGCGAGGAGAACTCATTTCAAGATCTAGCCTACATACAAGAGAAAATCTGCAGATGCTGGAAATCTGAGCAACACACACAAAATGCAGAAGGAACTCAGCAGGCCAGGCAAGATCTATGGAAAAAAAGTGCAGTCGACGTTTCGGGCCAAAACCTTTCAGCAGGACTAGCCTATACCTTCTTGGAAGTTAAGCACGTGTGTGCCAAAGTTAGAACACCTTTTAATTAGACCATAAGGACAAAGGAGCAGAAGTAGGCCATTCGGCCCACCAAGTCTGCTCCGCCATTTTATCATGAGCTGATCCATTCTCCTATTTAGTCCCACCCCCCCGCCTTCTCACCATAACCTTTGATGCCCTGGCTACTCAGATACCTATCAATCTCTGCCTTAAATACACCCAATGACTTGGCCTCCACTGCCACCCGTGGTAACAAATTCCATAGATTCACCACCCTCTGGCTAAAAAAATTTCTTCGCATTTCTGTTCTGAATGGGCACCCTTCAATCCTTAAGTCATGCCCTCTCGTACTAGACTCCCCCATCATGGGGAAACAACTTTGCCACATCCACTCTGTCCATGCCTTTCAACATTCGAAATGTTTCTATGAGGTCTCCCCTCATTCTTCTAAACTCCAAGGAATACAGTCCAAGAGCGGACAAACGTTCCTCATATGTTAACCCTCTCATACCCGGAATCATTCTAGTGAATCTTCTCTGTACCCTCTCCAACGTCAGCACATCCTTTCTTAAATAAGGAGACCAAAACTTCCCACAGTACTCCAAGTGAGGTCTCACCAGCACCTTATAGAGCCTCAACATCACATCCCTGCTCCTATACTCTATTCCTCTAGAAAAGAATGCCAACATTGCATTCGCCTTCTTCACTACTGACTCAGCTTGGAGGTTAACTTTAAGGGTATCCTGTACGAGGACTCCCAAGTCCCACTGCATCACAGAACTTTGAATTCTTTCCCCATTTAAATAATAGTCTGCCCGTTTATTTTTTCTGCCAAAGTGCATAACCATACACTTTCCAACATTATACTTCATTTGCCACTTCTCTGCCCATTCTTCCAATCTATCCAAGTCCCTCTGCAGACTCTCCGTTTCCTCAGCACTACCGGCCCCTCCACCTATCTTCGTATTGTCAGCAAACTTAGCCACAAAGCCATCTATTCCATAATCCAAATCGTTGATGTACAATGTAAAAAGAAGCGGCCCCAACACTGATCCCTGTGGAACACCACTGGTAACCGGCAGCCGACCAGAATAGGATCCCTATATTCCTACTCTCTGTTTCCTGCCAATCAGCCAATGCTCTATCCACATACGTAACTTTCCCATAGTTCCATGGGCTCTTATCTTGTTTAGCAGCCTCATGTGTGGCACCTTGTCAAAGGCCATCTGAAAATCCAAATATACAACATCCACCGCATCTCCCTTGTCTAGCCTACTGGTAATTTCCTCAAAAAATTGTAATAGGTTTGTCAGGCAGGATTTTCCTTTAAGGAATCCATGCTGAATTCTGCCTATCTTGTCATATGCCTCCAGGTACTCCAACAACTTCCCAACCACCGATGTCAAGCTAACAGGTCTATAATTTCCTTTTTGCTTCCTTGCCCTCTTCTTAAATAGCGGAGTGACATTTGCAATCTTCCAGTCTTCCGGAACCATGCCAGAATCTATCGACTTTTGAAAGATCATCGCTAATGCCTCCGCAATCTCCACAGCTACTTCCTTCAGAACACGAGGGTGCATTCCATCTGGTCCAGGAGATTTATCTACCTTTAGCCTATTCAGCTTCCTGAGTACTTTCTCTGTCGTAATTGTGACTGCGCACACTTCTCTTCCCTGCCACCCTTGAGTGTCCAGTATACTGCTGATATCTTCCTCAGTGAAGACTGATGCAAAATACTCGTTCAGTTCCTCTGCCATCTCCTTATCTCCCATTACAATTTCTCCAGCATCAGGATTAATAATTAAGATGAGATGTATTTATTAGTATTTTTTATATTGTGTATAAGGTACAGGGTGGGTGGATTCTAATATTGTTTGTAATGTTTTTTAGATTTGCCACTACCATATTGGTTTTGTATATTTTGTTTATTTATTTTCATACTGCATATGTAACTAGTTGATACAAAAGTGGGTGGACTGAAATTAAGCTGACATGTTGTTGTCTTTTTTAGATAATCTCTTTTGCATTAAAACATCTAAAACAGATAAAGGAATTAAAGGCCCAAAAATGTACTTGTTGTCCTGAATATGTATTTTCCCCAGGCTATACTTATGAAGTAAGCAATGAGCATGTTTCATGGCTGTTAATTTGTCTTGATTTCAACAAAAGGTTCGTGGATTTAGCTCTGATAGGCAGAAAAGTGCAATCACTACTTAAAACTATGTTTTTCAGGACAGAGCGAAGCAATCATTAAAATACTTACCTAGGTATGCACTGGCCCCTCTCACTGCAGCACACTTCCTGCCCTGCTGCTCATGACTAGCCCACTGGTGAAGCCCCAAAACTCCTGCTTTCAAGTCCCCAACCACTCTACTTTTATACCCTCTCCACTGTTTATAAAATGCAACAGTAAGTGAACATTAGCACTAGCTCGAAACGCCGAACCTGAACCAATCATCCTTGTCACCACTCTTCACGAGTCCCACTCCTGTGTTCATCTGACTTCCTTGTTCTCACGGTTGCATTTCCCAATGTATTCTATCCTTTGGGTGGCGGTGTATCCACCTCAGGAGGTGTAAGATGTTCCTTCCCTCCGCTAGCCTGCAGGTCATCCTTGGACAAGGTGTAGCACCTGCTTAGCCCCCCCCTCATCGGGGTCACATGAAACCATGGTGGATGGTTATTTAAACAGCTGGTGCATATCAGAAGTCCTGGCTATGCAACCACTGATGCCAGGCAGAGAATCTCTGAAGATTACTAATAATGGCTGGGCTCACCCATCTTGTAAAGACAGTGCCCAGAAGGCGGCAATGGCAAACCACTTCTGTAGAAAAATTTGCCAGGATCAGTCCTGGCATGGAAAGACCATGATCGCTCAATTCATACGACATGGCATATACGAATAACCGATTCTGTTAAATTCAATTCCATAGTAGTGAAGGCATTCGACAAGCACAGAGATTAACCTTTTACAATATATTATAACTTTATTGTTTTCAATCAATGGCATAGTTGTTTTATCAATATTTACTAGCCCATTGCAATCAATCTACTGTAATGATTCTCAACTTGACTTTAAGACTCATGACAGTGACCTAGACCTACAGTGGACTTGTGTTGCATCTGGTCTGATATACGTTCATTCATTGAAACATGCTATGGCAGTAGAGCTGTCTTTGAATAAATCATCATATTTTTTCAATAATGTATCAAGGCACAACTTTAAAATATCAGCATACAAAACAATTCTTCCATCTAGCTTGGGTTATCTGAGCAATATTTTCTCCATTGAAGCTCAATTTGGTTTCACAATTTGCAAAGTTGCCAATTAAGTACTCGAAGATGAGTGTGGAAGGCAAGTAGGTGTTCATCATCATCTGCTTGCACTCGACTGCTATCTCCTCTCCTTCTCACTTGCTGCTTCCAGAGGAACGTTCAGGAGCCCTTAGTCTTGGGGAAGCTTTGATCAGCGTGGTTTACAGATTGGATTCTGCAGTCTATGTTATATGTGTTTCTGGTTACTCTTTTTTTTTTCGCTATTTTGTGCAATTTTGATCAGGAGGACATGCTCTGAAGCATACAGTCATCGAACAACCAGCACTAAATTGAACTGAACTGAAATAAACTGAACATCCCTAGACTGTTTCAAGGACTCTGTGGTTGGGTGGTTTTTATTCCGTGTGTTATTCACTTTTGTTTGCCATTTACAAAATTTGTCCTTTTCTGTGCGGTGGGTGTTTGATGTTTTTTTTGAACAGATTCCACAATGTTTAATTGTTTTGTGGCTGGCAGTAGGAAGAACAATCTTAGGGTTGCACACTGCATACATACTTTAATAATAAGTGTACTTCAAACTTCTGAATTTTGAACTTTAAATTTTGAACTGAATTCTGTTCTCTTGCAGTCTGCACTCCATTTGCCATGACTTCTGTAAAGTTTTACCGGGTTTCCAGTTTGGAAGTGTTTTGTCAGTGGTATCTGTTTGTGCTTGCTGGACCAAACTCATTATTAACCAGTCAGAGACAGTATCATTATTAAACAGTCTGAGAAAGTATCCATTCACAAATCAATGCAACAGTTCTTAATTAACACATTTTTTCAATAGTCATTTCACCGCTGTTACTGCTGGTGTCAGAAAACCCACACAATCCTATTATTGCTTAGTTCCTACTTGCATGAGTTTCCAAATAACAAAATCCTTTTCTGTGTCTTCTTAAAAGTAGACAAATATTAACATTGTTTGTTATGCCTTTAGCTATTGAGATTTGAAATATGACAATTTTTTGACATTTAATAGAAAATTGTATAGATACATGGATGGAAAGGTTATGGAAGGCCATTGTGCGGATCATGGGAACAGGCAGATTAATGGTTCAGCATGAACTAGATTGGCCAAATGGCCTGTTTCTGTGATGTAGTGTTCCCTGACTCTCTGAAAAACCATCAGGCTGGGGCACAGACTTGAACTTGGAAGAAGTTGATGCTGTGAAATACCCACTGAACTGAAGTTGATGGACTCAATTGAAACACTTGACTTCTCTGAAGAAAGGATGACTGAGTGATGACCACTGATTGAAATAATAGCCATTGAAAGGTCTCATTGGCATGCTTTGGATGTGGCATCACAATTCTCTCTATCAAGGATCAAAAGTCCCGTGTTGTCAGCCTGGTGCTAAGGTTGGGATGTCTTACCGTACCCGCAGAGGAACTTGGAGTTTAAAAAAAATTATTTATTCATTTACAGGACGTGGATGTCGCCAGCTAAACCAGCATTTATTGCCCATCCCTAGCTGCCCTTGAGAAGAATGGGAGGGGGAACGATCCATTTGGTGTGCTCCACGTGGGTACAATGATGTAGAAAGAATGTGGAACAAGCAAAGGGAATTTGAACAGTTAGGAATTAAATTAAAATTCAGAATCAAAAAGGTAATAATTTCCAAATTGCTATCTGAGCCTCGTGCATATTGTCACAGGGAAAATATGATCAGAGAGTTAAACGCATAGATCAAGGACTGGTGTGGGAGAAGTAGGTTTGAATTTGTGGGATATTGGCGAAGGAGGGAGCTGTAGCTATGGGATGGGCTCCATCTGATCCATGCTGAGTCCATGGTCCTTGTGAACAGGGCTGAGAAGAGGCTTTTAAACTACATATTAGGGTGGGGTGAACTCAGCAGCTTGAATAATTATGGATAGTTTAAAAAGGTAGGAGAGCTTACAGATGTCTTCAGAATAAAGGAAAAAACATAATTCAGAAAGGGATAAGAATTTTTACTTTAGGAAATATGAAGACAAAAATGTGAAAGGTAGTGAATACAGAACTGAAGTTGTGATATTTGAATGCATGCAGTATACAAATATAGTAGATAAGTTTATAGCACAGCTAGATATTAGCAGGTGTGATGTTGTGGTCTGATGACAGATAAGCCATCTAAACCAGATGGACTACACCCCAAGGTTCTGAAAGAGGTAGCTGAAGAAATTGTGGAGGCATTAGTAATGATCTTTCATGAATCACTAGATGCTAGAATGGTAATAAAATATATAAAAGTCGTTTCAATTTACTGCAGATTTAATTCCAATCTTTTAACTTTTTTATGTTGTAGAGATCAAAATGTGAGGTCAGCATGCATAAGGGCACCCATTTCTGAGATGGTAGCTCAGCTATTATTGAAAAAGCTTGCTGCGCTTAAATCAATTAGTGTTCATAGGTGCTGTCATTCTCTCTCATCAGGCCTCACTAACTCACTGAGGTATAATGTTTATCATTTTATTATCTATGACAAGTTTGAAAGCCAACTGTGAAGATGCAGGATATATGATGAAAAATTTAAGTCCACATCCAGGGAGAATATTGATATCTTAACAATTTTGGGTGACGTATTTCAAAGGATGGAATTCAGGATAATACAGGGAGAAGAGCAAGTTTTGGATGAATATACAAACAAATCGAAAATATATTTACACTATTCTTCTGAACGTATTTTTGCATAATTCAGAATCACATTTTAATTTGTGTGCATTAAGATATGGACACAGGAGACTCTTGAGAGTAACACACACAAAATGCTGGCGGACTTAACAGATCAGTAAACATCTAGGAAATAAATAAACCTTTGATGTTTTGGGCCAAGACCCTTCAGCACTGGAAAAGAAGGAGCAAGAAGCCAGAATAAGAAGATGAGTGGTGGGGAAGGAGTACAAGCAGGTGATAAGTGAGACCAGGTGAGGGAATAGGTGATATAAGTTCCTACCCTGAAGAAGTTAAAATCTTCTCTTTGATGGAAGTTCAGTAAGACACTCTCTCACTGGTCTCCCTTTGTGATCTCTGCTACCCTCTCACTCATTGACCATATACCCACCCATACTCTCAACCATAACCATGTGTTCTTCCTGGGGAATTGTCTCCACTGCCATTTTTATAACTTCATCAACCTCCCTCATGCCCTCACCTGGTTTTACCTATCAGCTGTCAGCTTGTACTCTTTCTCCTCTCTCCTTCTCTTTACTCTGGCTTCTCCTGCCTTCCTCCCTTCCTTTCCAGACCACATGAAGTGTCTCAGGCCAAAACACCAACTATTTAGTCCTCCAGCATTTTGCGTGTGTTGTTCTGCATTAAGTTATGATTAATATTCAAAATGCACAAAATGTACAATATTTCTAGGTATTGCTGTAAGAAACATGAGTATGAAACTGAAGATGAAAATAAAACAAATGTTTCACTGGATATTCCCACTACTTGTGATTCATAGTAATTCCATAAAATTCTTCTCTGGTTTTGCACTGACAAGTTCAATATCAAATAATCAATCTTCCTCATGTGAAAGAACTTATATAATTAATTGAAAATTCTTTTGCTTATTTATTGCTTTGTTCACAGTAGACAATGTGCGATGGATCTTCTACAATCACATTTGAAACCTTTAGGAATTGAAGCTCGTCAATGGCCTGTTTTAATTTAATATGACTTTTATACATTTTACAGTACTTAGACGATGCTGTGGGAACATGAATTGCTGAAAATAGGATCTTCTTTACACTGGAATTATATAAATGAATGATCTGGATCGGGGTTCACAACCTATTTCACCCCATTAACAAGGGGTCTGTCAACCCCACGTGGGGATCCCTGCTGTAGAGTTACTCTTTCATCAGTTGTTGCTTGCTTCCTACAGTAGCAGTGGGAGCAGTGGTTTGAAGCCCACACTCAGGGGCCACTTTATTAGATGCACCTGTGCACCTCGTTAAAGCAAACATCTAAACAGCCAATGGCAGCAACTCAATGCATATAAGCATGCAGACATGGTCAAGAGATTCTGTTGTTTTTCAGACTAAAGATCAGAAGGGGAAAGAGGTGTGATCGAAGTGACTTTGACCATTGAATGATTGTTGCTGCCAGATGGGGTGGTTTGACTATCTCAGAATATGCTGATCTCCTGGAATTTTCATGCACAACAGCTCTCTTGAGTTTACAGAGAATAATGTGAGAAACAGAAAAAAAATCTAGCAATGGTAATCCTGTGGGCAAAAACAGCTTTTTCATGAGAGAGTTCAGAGGAGACTGGCCACACTGGTTCAAGCTAACAGGAAGGTGACAGTAACTCAAATAATCACCTGTTACGACAATGGTGTGCAGAAGATCATCTCTGAATGCACAAGCTGAACCTTGAAGTGGATGGCCGAAAGCAGCAGAAAAGTACAGACATACACTCAGTGGCCACCTTATTAGCTAGAGGAGATAACTAATGGAGTGCCCTCTGAGTATATGTACTCACTCAGGTCCTACTCAACTTTATCTTTCCTTCAAACATCAATCTAACTTTCACTTGGCCTTTGGTTTAATCAGCAACATTTCACAGCCACACCATCTTCCTCATACATTTCACCTCCATTTAGGCTTAAATACTGCAACTATTTGCCCTTGTCCTGAACCAGAGAATGATGGCTTCATGTTTATATAGTCTTGAACACCTTTTCATTACATCTTGTAGTCTCCTATTCTGTAATTAAGATGGTGTTTTTTTTAAATAATGAAATAACTTTTTCCCCCTAGTAAAGCTCCAGGGTAGCAAGTTAGAGGTACATCTCTCCCAAAGGAGGTGTAAAGTGTTTCTCACTCCTTCCCTCTGTTAGCCTGCAGGTCACCCTTGGGCAAGGTATTGTACCTGCTTAGCTCCCCATTTAGAGTCACATGAAACCATGAGGCAGGTGGTGGATGGTCGTATGAGCAGATGGTGCATATCATAAGTCCTGGTTATGTGACCACTGACACCAGGGAGACAATCCCTGCAGAATATTGATAATGGCTGGGGTCACCTGTCTTGTAAAGACACTGCTCAGAAGAAGGCAATGGTAAACCACTTCAGCAGAAAAATTTGACAAGAACAATCATGGTTATGAGACCATGATCATTCATGTCATACAATGTATCACAAAATGATGATGATGAGAAGTGGCAGCATTTTGAAGTTGATCTGTTGCCTGCAAAGAGATAAGTAGGTACCTTCTCAGCCCTGAGGGATTTACTGTCGTAGAATTAAAAGCATCAAGAGGACCATTGAAACGCATCTTACTCATGCTGCATTTTAATGGCTTTTGTTTTCTTTCTCAATGATATAACTTTATTAAAAGTTTCATTAAATTAACCTACCAACATAAATGGGAAAAATATTCCCAAATTTACGACCTTCATAAATAATATAATGGCAAAATAATGAAGCAATGATTTGAACCAATTCCACTCAATTACACCTTTCTGGTGTCTTCTCAACTAATTCCTCCTGAAATTTTACAATGGTTTAACTTTTGCATCATAATTTACCTCATAACCAATTCAACAGAGCAATAAAATGTAATAAGAAAATAAACAATATTATAAATAATTATAGTACTCCAGACACAGTGAAGAATTATATTACCCCCTTCCCATTACTGTTAACAATATCTTGAAGGCATCTTAAGTTGAGCACCATACGCTACATAGTGACAAGCAGAATACATGTGGAGATGCTGTCTGGCCTGCTGCGTTCCACCAGCATATTGTGTGTGTTGCTTGAATTTCCAGCATCTGCTCTCTTCCTCGTGTTTGTGTAACTCAATCAAATGTTTGTTTCCCATTCATCTAGTAAAAAAACGTGTTAAATTCATAATTTAGAAATGTTAAGTCAGACCATGTCATCCACTATGGACCAATGAAATAATGAACCAGGACTAATTAAAAATATCAATTAAGTGCATTTGCTGCCATACGTGATAATTCATTCACTCATTTATTCCAAACCACATGGAGACCAGTTAAATGCATCAACTTCAGTATTCTCACTCTTAACAACTTGTAAGAAACCCTTGACCATCTATTTATTATATTACCTATATTTCTGGTTTCTCCGGTTCAAAATCTCATTGAAAAGGCCTCTATGCTGCTTATTACAGACATAGCCATCATTCCCAGGGATAAACCCCTAAATTAAATTCATGTTCTTGAAAATAATGAACAAGGTGCAGAGTGAATGTCAATCTGATAATTACGACTTTTATTGCAAGATCACAAGAATCTTTTGGGTGTTGGGTGAGGGGTGGTGTTTTAAGGATGTGTGTGTGTGTGTGTGTCTGTCTGTCTGTCTGTCTTCTGGTGTGAAATGGCACTGGCGAAGCAGAGTAATGGCTTGCTGGCAGCAAACACAACCATCAACTACATTATTAATCGCATTTTTTCAAATGATCACTGCAATCAAAGGCTTGTAACTTCCCTTTTGGAGCTCAGCTTTTGAACTGCCTGTACAACCTGGTATTTTGTGGTTGCAGCGTGGTGCATACGGGCCGAATCGAGTCGGCAGAGCCATAAGACCCTAAAACATAGGAGCAGAATTAGCCCATTCAGCCCATCAAGTCCGCTCCACCACTCCATCATGGCTGAACCCAGATCACACTCAACACCATACACCTGCAATCTCACCATATCATTTGATGCCCTGACTGATCAGGACACTATCAACTTCCACCTTAAATATACATGTGGACTTGGCCTCCACCCTAATCTGCGGTAAGCAATCCATAGATTTACTACATTCTGGCTAAAAAAATTCCTCCTTACCTCTGTTATAAAAAGTCACCCCTCAATTCTGGAAGCTGTGCCCTCTAGTTCTGGATATCTCCACCACAGGAAACATCCTCTCCACATCCACTGTATCTAGTCCTTTCAACATCCATTAGGTCTCAATGAGATCCCCCCGCATTCCTCTAAATTCCAGTGAGTACAGGCCCGAAGTTGCTAAACACCCCTCATACGTTTACCCCTTCATTCCCTGAATCATCCTTGTAAACCTCCTCTGGAGCCCAAAACTGTTGAAAATACTCCAAGTGCAGCCTGACTGGTGTCTTATGAAGGTTCAGTATTAGCCACTTACATTTATATTCTATTCCCCTTGAAATAGAATATTTCAGGCCCAGGCCTGAGAATGGGAAAGGAACCTAAGTTTGGCTGCTGAAGTGGACTTGGAGGTTATTCAGAGCAGCGGAACATAGACGAGGCAGAGGCAGATGGGTCCAGGCCCGAAAACAAGGAACAAACTGATGTTTGACCAACTTAAGTGTCGGGTTGAATTGGAAAGGTCACGTATGGGTCAAATCGAGATGGCAGGGGCCTGGTCCAAGTGCAAGAGATGTCCTGCTGTTTGGCTGTTTTAATCAGCAGGTCAGATTGAAAAGGTCAGGGTGTCGGGGCTGGAAACAAGGGGCAAGCTGGTGTTCAGCTTGCTGCACGTGAGGTTTACTCATTGCTGTGCCGAACTAAGCTGTGGCCTGCAACTAACGGGCTCCTGGATTGGCTACGACTAACTTCGTGCCTGTTGACTCACTTTTGTAAACTTCAGTTATGAACGTATTTGCTCACTTTTATTGTTTACACACTCTGTTTTTTTTCTCACATTAGGTGTTTGACGGTCTTATTTTTTAAGGGGTTCTACTGGGTTTCTTTGTTTTGTGGCTGCCTGCAGGGAGACAATGCTCATGGTTGTTTATAGTATATAGCAGTGAGGGTTTGCTGCTCAAGTTAACACAGAATCTCATTGGAACAATGAAAGGGACCACAGATACTGAAAATAGATCAATATGGGCAAGAGATGAGAAATTAAAACGACAGACAACTGGAACCTGAAAGCTGCACTCAAAAACTGAATGGAATTGCTCTACAATGTATTCTGAAGGTGTGTTAGGTGAAAGGAAGATGATTTAACAGAGGTCCCTTCCCTCTGACTTACACAAAGTGATAACATCTGAAACACACTATCAAAAAAGATTAGATTATTAGATTATGAGGACACGCAGTCATATTTTATTGTCATTTAGTAATGCATGCATGACTGTGTTAGGGATCTGGAGCTGCAGCTTGATGACCTACTGCTTATCAGGGAAAGTGAAGAGGTGATAGACAGGAGCTACAGGGAGGTAGTCATCCCTAGGCGACAGGGGTCAGAAAACTGGGTCACTGTCAAGAGAGGGAAGGGAAATGCCGGATAGTTGAGAGCACCCCTGTGGCTGCCCCCCTCAGCAACAAATATCTTGTTCTGGATGCTGTTGAGGGGGATGACCTGACAGGGCACGCCCACGACATAGTGTAGGAGAGAAGAAGGGAGAAGAGAAATGCGTTAGCCATAGGGGATTCTATAGTCAAGGGAACGGACAGGAGATTCTGTGAGCCTGATAGAGATACCCACATGGTGTGTTACCTCCCAGGTGCCAGGGTACGGGATGTCTCGGATCAGGTCTGAATATTCTGAAGGGGGAGGGTGAGCAGCCAGTTGTCTTGGTAGATGTTGGTACCAATGACATAGATAGGACAAAGGAGGATGTCCTGAAGAGAGATTTCCAGGAGTTAGGAAGGAAGCTGAGAAGCAGGACCTCCAGGGTAGTAATCTCCGGATTGCTATCTGTGCCACGTGCTAGCGAGGGCAAGAATAGTCGGATCAGGCAGATGAATGCATGGCTGAGAGACTGGTGTAGGGGGCAGGGCTTCAGATTCTTGGATAATTGGGATCTCTTCTGGGGGAAGAATGACCTGTTCAAAAAGGACGGGTTACACCTGAACCCGAAAGGGACCAATATCCTGGCAGGAAAGTTTAATAGAGCTGTTAGGGAGGGTTTAAACTAATTTGGCAGGGGGATGGGAACCGGAATGACAGAGCGGAAGAAGGGGAAAACAGAAGTAAATCTAAGATAGTGAGCAGTCAGGATGTCATGAAAGACAGGCAGGTGATGGGGCAAATTTGTAGCCATTGGGATGAGTTGCAGTGCAATAAAGTTGCAGTGAAATCAAAGCGAAAAGTATCAAATACTGGTCTTAAGGTGTTATACTTAAATGCACGCAGCATAAGGAATAAGGTGGATGATCTTGTCGTACAGCTACAGATTGGCAGGTATGATATTGTGGCCATCAATGAGACCTGGCTAAAGGATGCATATCTCTGGGAGCTGAACGTCCAAGGATACACGGTGTATCGGAAGGATAGGAAGGTAGGCAGAGGGGGAGGTATGGCTTTATTGGTAAGAAATGATATTAAATCATTAGAAAGAGGTGATATAGGATCAGAAGGTGCAGAATCTTTATGGGTTGAGCTAAGGAATAGCAGGGGTAAAAGGACCCTGATGGCAGTTATTTATGGGCCTCCAAACAGCTGCAGGGATGTGGACTACAAATTACAACTGGAAATAGAAAAGGCTTTTCAGAAGGGCAGTGTTATGATAATTGTGGAGGATTTTAACATGCGAGTGGATTGGGAAAATCAGGTCGGCACTAGATCTCAAGAGAGAGAATTTGTAGAATGTCTGCGAGATGGCTTTTTAGAACAGCTTGTTGTCGAGCCCACTAGGGGATCGGCTGTACTGGATTGGGTATTGTGTAATGAAACAGAGGTGATTAGAGAGATTGAGGTGAAGGAACCCTAAGGAGACAATGATCATAACATGATTGAGTTCACTGTAAAATTTGAAAAAGAGAAGCCGAAATCTGATATGTCGGTATTTCAGTGGGTTAAGGGAAATTACAGTGGCGTGAGAGAGGAACTGGCCAAAGTTGACTGGAAAGGGACACTGGCGGGAAGGACAGCAGAGCAGCAGTGGCTGGAGTTTATGCGAGAGGTGAGGAAGGTACAAGATAGGTATATTCCAAAAAAGAAGAAATTTTCGACTGGAAAAAGGATGCAACTGTGGTTGACAAGAGAAGTCAAAGCCAAAGTTAAAGCAAAGGAGAGGGCATACAAGGAAGCAAAAGTTAGTGGGAAGACAGAGGATTCGGAAGTTTTTAAAACCTTACAAAAGGAAACCAAGAAGGTCATTAAGAGGGAAAAGATTAACTATGAAAGGAAGCTCGCAAATTATATCAAAGAGGATACTAAAAGCTTTTTCAAGTATATAAAGAGTAAAAGACAGGTGAGAGTAGATATAGGACCGATAGAAAATGATGCTGGAGAAATTGTAATGGGAGATAAGGAGATGGCAGAGGAACTGAACAAGTATTTTGCATCAGTCTTCACTGAGGAAGACATCAGCAGTATACCGGACACTCAAGGGTGGCAGGGAAGAGAAGTGTGCGCAGTCACAATTACGACAGAGAAAGTACTCAAGAAGCTGAATAGTCTAAAGGTAGATAAATCACCTGGACCAGATGGAATGCACCCACGTGTTCTGAAGGAAGTAGCTGCGGAGATTGCGGAGGCATTAGCAATGATCTTTCAAAAGTCGATAGATTCTGGCATGGTTCTGGAGGACTGGAAGATTGCAAATGTCACTCCGCTATTTAAGAAGGGGGCAAGGAAGCAAAAAGGAAATTATAGACCTGTTAGCTTGACATCGGTGGTTGGGAAGTTGTTGGAGTCGATTGTCAAGGATGAGGTTACAGAGTAGCTGGAGGCATATGACAAGATAGGCAGAACTCAGCATGGATTCTTTAAAGGAAAATCCTGCCTGACAAACCTATGACAATTTTTTGAGGAAATTACCAGTAGGCTGGACAAGGGAGATGCAGTGGATGTTGTATATTTGGATTTTCAGAAGGCCTTTAACAAGATAAGAGCCAATGGAATTATGGGAAAGTTACGTACGTGGATAGAGCATTGGCTAATTGGCAGGAAACAGAGAGTAGGAATAAAGGGATCTTATTCTGGTTGGCTGCCGGTTACCAGTGGTTTTCCACAGGGGTCTGTGTTGGGGCCGCTTCTTTTTATATAGAAACATAGAAACATAGAAAATAGGTGCAGGAGTAGGCCATTCGGCCCTTCGAGCCTGCACTGCCATTTATTATGATCATGGCTGATCATCCAACTCAGAACACCGCCCCAGCCTTCCCTCCATACCCCTCGACCGCCGTAGCCACAAGGGCCATATCTAACTCCCTCTTAAATATAGCCAATGAACTGGCCTCAACTGTTTCCTGTGGCAGAGAATTCCACAGATTCACCACTCTCTGTGTGAAGAAGTTTTTCCTAATCTCGGTCCTACAAGGCTTTCCCTCTATCCTCAAACTGTGACCCCTCGTTCTGGACTTCCCCAACATCGGGAACAATCTTCCTGCATCTAGCCTGTCCAATCCCTTTAGGATCTTATACGTTTCAATCAGATCCCCCCTCAATCTTCTAAATTCCAACGAGTATAAGCCCAGTTCATCCAGTCTTTCTTCATATGAAAGTCCTGCCATCCCAGGAATCAATCTGGTGAACCTTCTCTGTACTCCCTCTATGGCAAGGATGTCTTTCCTCAGATTAGGGGACCAAAACTGCACACAATACTCCAGGTGTGGTCTCACCAAGGCCTTGTACAACTGCAGTAGTACCTCCCTGCTCCTGTACTCAAATCCTCTCGCTATAAATGCCAGCATACCATTCGCCTTTTTCACCACCTGCTGTACCTGCATGCCCACTTTCAATGACTGGTGTATAATGACACCCAGGTCACGTTGCACCTCCCCTTTTCCTAATCGGCCACCATTCAGATAATAATCTGTTTTCCTATTTTTGCCACCAAAGTGGATAACTTCACATTTATCCACATTAAATTGCAGCTGCCATGAATTTGCCCACTCACCCAACCTATCCAAGTCACCCTGCATCCTCTTAGCATCCTCCTCACAGATAACACTGCCACCAAGCTTCGTGTCATCCGCAAACTTGGAGATGCTGCATTTAATTCCCTCATCCAAGTCATTAATATATATTGTAAACAACTGGGGTCCCAGCACTGAGCCTTGCGGTACCCCACTAGTCACCGCCTGCCATTCTGAAAAGGTCCCGTTTATTCCCACTCCTTGCTTCCTGTCTGCTAACCAACTCTCCACCCACACCAATACCTTACCCCCAATACCGTGTGCTTTAAGTTTGCACACTAATCTCCTGTGTGGGACCTTGTTAGAAGCCTTCTGAAAATCCAAATATACCACATCCACTGGTTCTCCCCTATCCACTCTACTAGTTACATCCTCAAAAAATTCTATGAGATTCGTCAGACATGATTTTCCTTTCACAAATCCATGCTGACTTTGTCCGATCATTTCACTACTTTCCAAATGTGCTGTTATCACATCCTTGATAACTGACTCCAGCAGTTTCCCCACCACCGACGTTAGGCTAACCGGTCTATAATTCCCCGGTTTCTCTCTCCCTCCTTTTTTAAAAAGTGGAGTTACATTAGCCACCCTCCAATCCTCAGGAACTAGTCCAGAATCTAACGAGTTTTGAAAAATTATCACTAATGCATCCACTATTTCTTGGGCTACTTCCTTAAGCACCCTGGGATGCAGACCATCTGGCCCTGGGGATTTATCTGCCTTCAATCCCTTCAATTTACCTAACACCACTTCCCTACTAACATGTATTTTGCTCAGTTCCTCCATCTCACTGGACCCTCTGTCCCCTACTATTTCTGGAAGATTATTTATGTCCTCCTTAGTGAAGACAGAACCAAAGTAATTATTCAATTGGTCTGCCATGTCCTTGCTCCCCATAATCAAATCACCTGTTTCTGCCTGCAGGGGACCTACATTTGTCTTTACCAGTCTTTTCCTTTTTACATATCTATAAAAGCTTTTACAGTCTGTTTTTATGTTCCCTGCCAGTTTTCTCTCATAATCTTTTTTCCCCTTCCTAATTAAGCCCTTTGTCCTCCTCTGCTGAACTCTGAATTTCTCCCAGTCCTCAGGTGAGCCACTTTCTCTGGCTAATTTGTATGCTGCTTCTTTGGAATTGATACTATCCCTAATTTCTCTTGTCAGCCACAGGTGCACTACCTTCCTTGATTTATTCTTTTGCCAAACTGGGATTGACTGGGATTTGTTGCAGTTCATCCATGCAACCTTTAAATGCTTGCCATTGCATATCCACAGTCAATCCTTTAAGTGTCATTTGCCAGTCTATCTTAGCTAATTCACATCTCATACCTTCAAAGTTACCCCTCTTTAAGTTCAGAACCTTTGTTTCTGAATTAACTATGTCACTCTCCATCTTAATGAAGAATTCCACCATATTATGGTCACTCTTACCCAAGGGACCTCTCACGACAAGATTGCTAATTAACCCTTCCTCATTGCTCAAAACCCAGTCCAGAATAGCCTGCTCTCTAGTTGGTTCCTCGACATGTTGGTTCAAAAAACCATCCCGCATACATTCCAAGAAATCCTCTTCCTCAGCACCTTTACCAATTTGGTTCACCCAATCTACATGTAGATTGAAATCACCCATTATAACTGCTGTTCCTTTATTGCACACATTTCTAATTTCCTGTTTAATATCATCTCCGACCTCACTACTACTGTTAGGTGGCCTGTACACAACTCCCACCAGCGTCTTCTGCCCCTTAGTGTTACGCAGCTCTACCCATATCGATTCCACATCTTCCCGGCTTATGTCCTTCCTTTCTACATCCCCCTGTAGTGAACTAACCTCCTCACGCCTAGCCTCTTTAATTTAATTCCCACCCCCCAACCATTCTAGTTTAAAGTCACCTCAGTAGCCCCCTCTAATCTCCCTGCCAGGATATTGGTCCCCCTAGGATTCAAGTGTAACCCGTCCTTTTTGTACAGGTCACCCCTGCGCCAAAAGAGGTCCCAATGATCCAAAAACTTGAATCCCTGCCCCCTGCTCCAATCCCTCAGCCACGCATTTATCCTCCACCTCATCGCATTCCTACTCTCACTGTCGCGTGGCACAGGCAGTAATCCTGAGATTACTACCTTTGCGGTCCTTTTTATCAACTCCCTTCCTAGCTCCCTATATTCTCCTTTCAGGACCTCATCCCTTTTCCTACCTATGTCATTGGTACCTATATGTACCACGACCTCTGGCTCCTCACCCTCCCACTTCAGGATACCTTGGACACGATCAGAAATATCCCGGACCCTGTATAGTACAGCAACGATTTGGATTATGGAATAGATGGCTTTGTGGCTAAGTTTGCTGACGATACGAAGATAGGTGGAGGGGCCGGTAGTGCTGAGGAAACGGAGAGTCTGCACAGAGACTTGGATAGATTGGAAGAATGGGCAGAGAAGTGGCAAATGAAGTACAATGTTGGAAAGTGTATGGTTATGCACTTTGACTGAAAAAATAAACGGGCAGACTATTATTTAAATGGGGAAAGAATTCAAAGTTCTGAGATGCAACGGGACTTGGGAGTCCTCGTACAGGATACCCTTAAAAGTTAACCTCCAGGTTGAGTCAGTAGTGAAGAAGGCGAATGCAATGTTGGCATTCATTTCTAGAGGAATAGAGTATAGGAGCAGGGATGTGATGTTGAGGCTCTATAAGGTGCTGGTGAGACCTCACTTGGAGTACTGTGGGAAGTTTTGGTCTCCTTATTTAAGAAAGGATGTGCTGACATTGGAGAGGGTACAGAGAAGATTCACTAGAATGATTCCGGGAATGAGAGGGTTAACATATGAGGAACATTTGTTCGCTCTTGGACTGTATTCCTTGGACTTCAGAAGAATGAGGGGAGACCTCATAGAAACATTTCGAATGTTGAAAGGCATGGATAGAGTGGATGTGGCAAAGTTGTTTCCCCATGATGGGGGAGTCTAGTACGAGAGGGCATGATTTAAGCATTGAAGGGCGCCCATTCAGAACAGAGATGCGAAGAAATTTTTTTAGTCAGAGGGTGGTGAATCTATGAAATTTGTTGCCACAGGCAGCAGTGGAGGCCAAGTCATTGGGTGTATTTAAGGCAGAGATTGATAGGTATCCGAGTAGCCAGGGCATCCAAGGTTATGGTGAGAAGGCGGGGCAGTGGGACTAAATGGGAGAATGGATCAGCTCATGATAAAATGGCGGAGCAGACTCGATGGACCGAATGGCCGACTTCTGCTCCTTTGTCTTATGGTCTTATGGTCGTTAAGAAATGACACTATGTTCCTCCAGAATGATATCACAGAAACACAAGACAAATCAAGACTGAAATACTGATAAAAACCACATAAATATATAGTTACGACAGTGCAAAGCAATACCGTAATTTGATAAAGAACAGACCATGGGCACGGTAAAAAAAAGTCTCTCGAAAGTCCCATCATCTCACGCAGACAGTAGAAGGAAGAAAAAAAAACTCTCCCTGCCATGAACCTCCAGCGCTGCAAACTTGCCGATGCAGCACTCTGTGGCTGCCTGTAAGGAGACAAATATATAGTATACATACTTTGATAATAAATGTACTTGGAACTTTAAACTTTGAAGCTGGCCAGCCTAACGTCAGTAGTGGGAAAGTGACGGGAGGGAATTCTGGCTGATGGATCGACAGTCTGATTACAAGGAGTCAGCACGGTTTTGTGTGTGGGAAATCATACTTGATGAACCTTTCAGAATTTTTTGAAGAAGCAACCAAAAAATATAGATGAGAAAAAGGCAATGGATGTTGTCTATCTGAACTTCAGCAAGGCCTTCACTAAGGTCCTAAGTGGAAGTTTGGTCTACAGCAGATGTTCCCAACTTGGGGTCCATCAACTCCTTGGTTAATGATAGGGATCCATTGCATAAGAAAAAGTTTTCGAATCTCTGGTCTAGGTAGGTCCCATGGAATCCATGGAGAGCTAGTTAATTGATTCAAAATTGTCTCGGAGGTATGAAGCAGAAAGTGGTAGCTGAAAATGGAAGCCAGTAGTTAGTAGTAACTGCAGGAGTCTGTGCTGGGATCCTTGTCATATATTATTTATATAAGTGATTTGGATGCATATACACAAGGTTTGAGCAGTAAGTTTGCTGATAGAATGAAATTAAGACAGTGAAGAAGCTGTTGTAGATATAAGATCATTAATAACATCTTTCCTGAAGTAAATTGTGGTAAACTATCACCACTAACAATGAAGAGGCAAGTGAAGGTGAAGCTGATTGGAGGGATGAGCTGTGCTGGTGTGTTGAAAAGTCAAAGTGTAACGTGAGATGAGGACACAGTTGGAGTTTGGGTGAGCGATTTGCAGAGGAGTCATCGAGGTGGAGGAGTTCAGATGGCCATCCAACCAATCCCAGCTGATTTGGAGAGATGTAGAATGTCCTTGGACTGGGCAGTGACATCTAGGTCCAGAGTGGATCTTTGCAGTGGGACTGGATCCTAATGTGAGGCATGATCCCCTGTTTGAACAATTGAAACAATTTAGATTCTGGCCCAGGTAGATTGGAAAGGCAGGGTGTTGGGACTGGAGACAAGGGTCGGGCTGATTTTCTTCACTTTTCTGCAATGTCTACTCCTCTCTGCGTGGCATTGAGGCTATGAAACTGCCCTGGCTGCTGTGCTTGGTGTCTGTGATCTTTGCTGTGATTTGTCCCACTAGTATGATGAACTGAGACCAAGGCTTTGGGCCTACTCCAGCCTGTTCCAATGTTTGGATCTGAGGACTCATTTTGGCTCGGACTGCTGTTGCTCGCTTCTACTATTTACACAATTTGTCTTTTTTCTCTACACGTTGGGTGTTGGTCTTTTTTTTAAAGGGTTCTTTCAGATTTCTTGCTTTGCAGCTGCCTGTAAACAGACAGGTCTCAAGGTTGTATAATTTATATATGCTTTGATAATAGATGTACTTGGTACCTTTGAATCTTGATTTTGATCAGTTGGGGAAGTGGATCAAAAACTGGCAAATAGATTTCAAAACTGCGAAGGGTGAGATTATGCATTTTGAAAAGTCAAACCAGCATAAGACTTATATTATGAATGGTAGGATATTTGAGAATGTCATGGAATAGTCAGCAAATCTATGTATCATCTCTCCTGCCACTTTCAACAATGTGTACGACCCATTCCCAGGGTCCCTCTGCACTTGGTCTCATTTTAGAACAGAGTCTTTATTTCTACATTATCTCTCATTCTTCCTATTAAAGCAGAATCTTTCATCTATCCACATTAAACTGCACCCGCCCTTTCCACCATTCTGTTTATGCTTTGCTGAAATCAATCACTATCTGCTTTGCAGTTTACATAATTGGACACAAGGTTAATTTATTATCAAAGCACGTATCCATATACAACTCTAAAATTTATCTTTTCCAGATAGCCACAAAACAAAGAAGGAATATCAGAGCATGAAGGTCATTCAGAGAGAAACATCAAACCTAACCCACCCACCCCCCCCACACACACACACAAAAAGAATGGCATCCTGGTCACAAAATGGATCAAGAACATCAAAATCCCTCCCCTCACGCAACAAAACGGAAAAGAGTGGGTGATAAAAAAAACATAGAATATAAAAACCATAAGTCCGAAAGGGTCCACAGCAACAGTCCAATCCATAAACACAGAACCATGATACCATCCTCCGATATCACTGACATTCATCGAAAGAGAGGAACACCACATGAGTCAGAAGCCTGCCCACCTGCCCCAGCGAGCCACACCATGATAGGCCACTCACAAACTCCTTCTCTGGCAGCGACCGAAAGGAGGACAATTGGTGTTGAACTCTCGCTCACCTCCCGCTTTTGCTCGATGATACAATCTTCCTCAACACTTTAATCGTCAATTAATAGATGCTTTAATCAGCAAAATGGAGTCAAACATCAGCTCGCACCCCATCTCTAAGCGTCTTTGCATTGAGGCTGTCGGAGTACGCACTCGCTTCCTGGAATCCTCTTGGAGACTGCAAAGCACTGGATCACTCAAACAATCTCCAAACTGTAAATCACATGCTCTAACTCTAACAGTCCCAGAAACACATTTAGGTAAAAAGCAGACATAAAAGAAGTAAAATTGACATTTTGGGGAGCTATCTGGAAGATGTCAACCAAGAAGCTTTGTATGCTGCTGGCACCTTGACAGGAAGATTCCTTGGGCAAGATGTAGCACCTGCTTCGCCGCCGGCCTCCCCCCACCGATCAGAGTCATTTGAAGCCATGGGAGCAGGTCCTACTCCAATGAATGAGCAGATGGTGCATATTACAAATCCTGGTTATGCGACCACTGACAACTGACCCATGCAGACGATCTCCGTAGGATATTGATAATGGCTGGGATCACCCATTTTGTAAAGACACTGCTCAGAAGAAAGCAATGACAAACCACTTCTGTAGAAAAATTTGCCAAGAACAATCCTGGTCAAAGACCACGATCGCTCACATTGTACAACACGGCACATAATGATGATGGTGATGATCCCTATTTGAATTGCTTTTAAAAAGCTTGTTAAATATTGCACCTTGTCAAAAGTCTTCTGAAAGTCAGTACATATCATATCAACTCTATCAGTGACCTCATCAAAAAAGTCAATCAAATTGGCCAAATGTTATGAACAAGTTATATTCTATCACAAGCAACTGAAAGAATCACATTTAGAATCATAATCAGGTTTAATATCACTGGCATACGTTGTGAAATTTGTTAACTTTGCAGCAGCAATGCATGTTAATTTAAAAAAAAACCTGAACTGTAAGTATATATAGCCTTCAGACTTCTGTTCTGGCTCCTGAAGGAAGTGATGAGACCAAGACATGACCTGGGTGATCTGAGAACAACTCAGGAGCATGTGATACATAATCATCTGAGTCGTAGTTCTGGATATATACAACAAATAAATTAATTAATTAATCAAGTAACATCATATCATATATAATATCACTTCAACTAGATAATTAGTGCTGAAAATCAATTCCTCATAAACTGTAAACATGGACAGGAGGCATGAAACGAAACAAATCAGAAAACCTGGACAATTGTATTTCAGTGAAGGAAATACAATTGTTTTTACAAAGAAAATTAATGCTAATATGTGCTAACTTTTGATTGATAACATGCCATTTTAATGACAATCTTATTTACATTAGTGCTCCACCATCCTCCAGGTTTGGGGGTTCAGTTCAGGGCTATTAACCTGACTGACTGGTTGGTCAACAAACAATTGTGATGGAAACAGCAGAGATAGAGGACCTCCATTGCTGCCCGAAAGGCCAGCGGTGTAATGGGAATTAAGCTAAGTACTTCATTAGATCTTCAAGGAAGCCAAATCTCCACAGTTACTGGATGCAGATTTATAAAAAGCTAAAGCATATATTTTAAGAACTATTACATAATGAGTGCCTCCATGTTGACTGACAGAAGATGGAAGCATCTTCATGAACTCCCACAGCCCCCACCGATCTGTGATTTCAGTCTCTGAGGCCAAAATGAGACCGTCCTTCAGAAGAATGGACACATTTAAAGCATCCGGCCCAGAGGGGGTACACTGCCGAGTACTAAAGACCTGTGCTGATCAACTAGCTGGAGTGTTTACTGACATCTTTAACCTCTCGAATTGGGAATCTGAAGTACCCACTGCTTCAAGCAGGCTGCAATCATACCTGTGGTCAAGAAGAACTTTGTAACCTGGCCCAATGACCATCGTCCAGTAGCACTTACATCCACTGCTATGAAGAGCTTTGAGAGGTTCATCATGAAACAGATCAACTCCTGCCTGATGAGTAACTTGGATCTGCTCAGATTTGTCATTTTATTGATTCTTCGCTCAGCACCGGAACATCTCGACAGAGAAAATGCATACATCAGGATGCTCTTCGTTAACTACAGCTCAGAATTCAATATTATCATCCACTCAAAACTGACTCTAAGACTTAAGCCTCAATACCTTCTTGTGCAATTGTATCTTCAATTTCCTCACTTGTGGACCCCAGTTGGTTCGGACTGGCAACATCTCTTCCGCAATCACCATCAACAAAGTTGTGCCACAAGGCTGCGTGTTTCACTCCCTGCTCTACTGGCTTTATACTTATGTCTGTGAGAATAAGTACATCTTCAATATATAGGTACATTTAATGTCAAAGAAATGTATAGAATATAGATCCTGAATTTTTTTTCGCGTACACCCACAAAACAGAGTGCCCCAAAGAATGAATGACAGTTAAATGTTAGAACCCCAAAGCCCCCCCCAGCTCCCCCCCCCACACAAAGCAGCAGAAAGGCAATGACCCCCCCACTCCACCAACAAAAAAGTCATCAACGCTCTCCACCAAGCACTCAAGCGTGCAGCAAGTCATCAATAAAGGCAGAGACTTGCAACACCCCAAAGACTACTCATCTCCTAGTAATTCGACATGCCACAAGCTCTCTCTCTCCCTAATAAGGGAAAAAGAGGTGTCCCCATTTCACAGTGAGAGGGGAGACATAACAAAACAACTCGCTGATTTATGGTGCTAAAAGTCTGTTGCATCTTTCTATAGTGTTTCTTTGTATTTACTGTGAATGCTGCAAGAAAAATGAATCTCGGGGTTGTATATGGTGACATGTACGTATGTACTTTAATAATAAATTTACTTTGACCTTTGAAGTGTAGCAAGGCAGTTTACACAACCAACACTAGACAGGAATTGACATTAATTTCCATTGTGAGATATTAGGACAAGTGGCAAAAGCTTTGGCTAAAGTTGCACCACTTTAGGAATCTCCTGAAGAGATAAAAATGATGCAAATAGTAAAAGAGAGATTTAAGCTGAGAATTGTAGAGCTTAGGACATGAGCAAATAGAGTCAGATCCACTAATTAATTGGGGATATCTAAGAAACCATGATAGGAAAAGCTGAGATATCACAGAGACTTAAGCAATAGATATCTGCCAGAGAGTTGAGTAGCACTTGTGGTTTGGAAGGAATTGTCTTCAGCATAAAACCCTGCACTAGTCCTGATTCTGCAGCCCCTTGTATCTATCATGGAGGGTTGTATGTTTGGAAGAGATCAAAGAAATAGAGAGCAGCAGAACCATGTTGGAACTTGCAATCCTAAATTTACAATCAAAGTTTACTTAGTACGTAGCAGTTGACATATACGGTACATGTCATCTAAGGTGGTGAGAACAGTTTAAGGGAACTGAAATGTAATTCAATTTTGTGAAATAACTGTTATTTAGAGAGAGAAAAATACTGCAAGCAACCTTGATTTTCCTTTTAAACATTCTTCATTTTTTTTCTTTTTGAAAAGACAGTTGAACTAATAGGTGTTGACTGTGTGATAAATTATTTACTATGCTGTTAATCCGCCTGTCTGTGCTGAACCTACCAGAATCATCACAGTAAGCTGCATGAATCTGTGAATGAAGTCCAAAGGAATAGCTATCTTTAAACCCACAATTGAATATAGTACTTGATTTCAGGGCTTTTTCATGCTGAATTTTGCACTCAGAATAAAAAGTTGCCACCGCTAACTGGTTTAGATTCATGACAAATCAGGGATTGAAATGAGACCCAGGAGCTAATAATTGATTTTATGAGGAGGTAACCAGAGGTTCCAGAGCTGGTCCTCATCAGAGTATCAAAGATGGAGAGAGTCAGCAAATTTAAATTCTGCTGCCATGTTCTTGGTGAAGGCTTTAGGAGTAAGGGGGAGGGGAGGGGGAGGGAGGGAATGTCGACTCAGACCATGAGAAGCCTGCGTTGGGCATTTTCATGCCTTACAAGGTGCAGATTGGAAGTCTGTGTGGGGCGCCACTCCTTGCACAGACACTAGAGCAATGTGTGGTTAAGTGTCTTGCTAAAGGACACAAACACGCTGCCACAGCTGAGGCTCGAACTAACGACCTTCAGATCACTAGACGAATGCCTTAACCACTTGGCCACTCAGAAAAAAATACAGAGCTGGAGTTCCTAAGGCAGTCCTACGCTGAGTTCAACACTGCTGGTGCCAAACTGTGTCAGTCTCTGCTGTTTCTTTGGGTTCATCACCTGTGTGGAGAGGGTTAACCTTCTGCATGGTCAACAGCCTGCTTTCCATTTCGTACTGCCCTGGCTTGCTATCCGAATGAGCAAAACACAACATCCATAGTCGACATTGACCGACAGAGGCCACAATAAATCAAATGGTAAACTCACACTCGCTGGGATCAATGCTTATATATAGGATAAAAACAACCCCTTAATCCACTGTTTGGGCTGAATGGCATATCAGCATCAATCAGACTGATGCATGGTAAAGCACAGCTATCTCGTGGGAAAGGAAAGAAAGATAGATGAAAGGGGAAATTCTTGATGGATCTTTCTGGGTAAATCTGACTTTTCAGAAGTATATCGAAACTGCTAATATGAGACTGTAAGACCAAAATATATAGGAGCAGAATTAGGTCATTTGACCCACGAAGTGTGCTCCGCCATTTCATCATGGCTGATCCATTTTCCTCTCAGACCCAATCTCTTGCCTTCTGCTCATATCCGCTCCTACCCAGACCAATCAGGCTCTACCAACCTCCGCCTTACATCTATCTAATTACTTGACCTCCACAGCCGTCTGTGGCAACCACGTCCACAGATTCACCACTCTCCAGCTAAAGAAATTCCTCTATTCTGAGTCTGTATCCTCTGATCTTAGACTCCCCCAACATAGGAAACATCCTTTCCACATCCACTGTATAGAGGCCTTTCAACATTTAATAGGTTTCAATAAGGTCACTCCTCATTCTTCTGAATTCCAGTGAGTAGAGGCCAGAGGCATCAAATGCTTCTCATATGACAAGCCATTCCATCCACCAATAATTTTGAGAACTTCCTTTAAACCCTCTCCAATGTCAGCACATCTTTTCTTAAATAAGGGGCCCAAACCAATCTTCCGTCCTTGGACTCACTTTACACTGCACGCTGTCGGGGCAGTGCTGCCAGGATAATCAAGGACACGACCCACCCAGCCAACACACTTTTCGTCCCTCTTCCCTCCGGGAGAAGGATCAGGAGCTTGAAGACTCGTATGGACAGATTTGGGAACAGCTTCTTTCCAACTGTGATAAGACTGCTGAACGGATCCTGACCCGGATCTGGGCCTTACCCTCCAAATATCCAGACCTGCCTCTTGGTTTTTTTGCACTATCTTACTTTCCATTTTTCTATTTTCTATTTATGATGTATAATTTACATTTAATATTGTTGAAGAATTGCTCAACGTTAAAGACAGATGCCTGGAATAATAAATAGTTCAAAGTACTTGGTGTCCCGGCCAACATTCATCCCCCATTCATCACTAAAAGTAGAATGATCAGGTCAAAGTGAATGTTTCTAGACCTCCAAATAAATAAAAGGGGAAGCACGCGTCACCACAAAATTAGTAAAACATTTCATTAAATGAAAATCTGCATTTAACTGCCCATTTCTAATTCTTAAATCCAAGAGGACCACAACTTTGTTGTTGGGTTTGTTGCCTCAATGAGGCTGCTTAACAAGATAAGAGCCCATGGAACTACGGAAAAGTTACATACGTGGATAGAGCGTTGGCTGATTGGCAGGAAACAGAGAGTGGGAATAAAGGGATCCTATTCTGGATGGCTGCCGGTTACCAGTGGTGTTCCACAGGGATCAGTGTTGGGGCCGCTTCTTTTTACATTGTACATCAACGATTTGGATTATGGAATAGATGGCTTTGTGGCTAAGTTTGCTGATGATACAAAGATTGGTGGAGGGGCCGGTAGTGCTGAGGAAACGGAGAGTCTGCAGAGAGACTTGGATAGATTGGAAGAATGGGCAGAGAAGTGGCAAATGAAGTACAATGTTGGAAAGTGTATGGTTATGCACTTTGGCAGAAAAAATAAACGGGCAGACTATTATTTAAATGGGAAAGGATTCAAAGTTCTGAGATGCAACGGGACTTGGGAGTCCTCGTACAGGATACCCTTAAAGTTAACCTCCAGGTTGAGTCAGTAGTTAAGAAGGCGAATGCAATGTTGGCATTCGTTTCTAGAGGAATAGAGTATAGGAGCAGGGATGTGATGTTGAGGCTCTATAAGGGGCTGGTGAGACCTCACTTGGAGTACTGTGGGCAGTTTTGGTCTCCTTATTTAAGAAAGTATGTGCTGACGTTGGAGAGGGTACAGAGAAGATTCACTAGAATGATTCCGGGAATGAGAGGGTTAACATATGAGGAACGTTTGTCCACTCTTGGACTGTATTAAGGGCATCGGCTCAATGGGCTTGGCGGAAACGAGCGAGGCAAGGAAGGTTTGGTATTCATTTTCTGTTGTTATTTGAGGAGAGGGGCAGTATGAGTGTGAGGGCAGTTTGTTGTTCTCGGTGTCGGATGTGGGAGGCCCTGGAGTCTCCAAGCCTCCCGGACGTCTACATCTATGCCAAGTGCATCGAGATGCAGCTCCTAAGGGACCGCGTTACGGAACTGGAGCTGCAGCTCGATGACCTTCGTCTGGTCAGGGAGAGTGAGGAGTTGATAGAGAGGAGTTGCAGGCAGGTGGTCACACCAGGGCCACGGGAGGCAGACAAGTGGGTCACGGTTATGAGGGGGGAGGGGAAGAGTCCGGGAATAGAGAGTACCCCGGTGGCTGTGCCCCTTAACAATAGGTACTCCTGTTTGAGTACTGTTGGTGGGGACAGCTTACCCGGGGGAAGTGACAGTGGCCGTGCCTCCGGCACAGAGTCCGGCCCTGTAGCTCAGAAGGGTAAGGAAAGGAAGAGGAGGGCAGTTGTGATAGGGGACTCGATAGTAAGGGGGTCAGACAGGCGATTCTGTGGACGCAGTCCAGAGACCCGGATCGTAGTTTGCCTCCCTGGTGCCAGGGTCCAGGATATTTCTGATCGTGTTCAAGATATCCTGAAGTGGGAGGGTGAGGAGCCAGAGGTCGTGGTACATATAGGTACCAATGACATAGGTAGGAAAAGGGAAGAGGTCCTGAAAGGAGAATATAAGGAGTTAGGAAGGGAGTTGAGAAAAAAGATTGCAAAGGTAGTAATCTCGGGATTACTGCCTGTGCCACGTGACAGTGAGAGTAGGAATGCAATAAGGTGGAGGATAAATGCGTGGCTGAGGGATTAGAGCAGGAGGCAGAGATTCAAGTTTTTGGATCTTTGGGACCTCTTTTGGCGCAGGCGTGACCTGTACAAAAAGGACGGGTTACACTTGAATCCTAAGGGGACCAAGATCCTGGCAGGGAGATTAGCGAGGGCTACTGAGGTGACTTTAAACTAGAATGGTTGGGGGGTGGGAATCAAATTAAAGAGGCTAGGCGAGAGGAGGTTAGTTCACAACAGGGGGATGGGAACCAGTGCAGAGAGACAGAGGGGTGTAAAGTGAGGGTAGAAGCAAAAAGTAGTAAGGAGAAAAGTAAAAGTGGCAGGCCGACAAATCCAGGGCAAGCATCAAAAAGGGCCACTTTTCAACATAATTGTATAAGGGCTAAGAGAGTTGTAAAAGAGCGCCTGAAGGCTTTGTGTGTCAATGCAAGGAGCATTCGTAACAAGGTGGATGAATTGAAAGTGCAGATTGTTATTAATGATTATGATATAGTTGGGATCACAGAGACATGGCTCCAGGGTGACCAAGGATGGGAGCTCACTGTTCAGGGATATTCAATATTCAGGAGGGATAGACATGAAAGAAAAGGAGGTGGGGTGGCGTTGCTGGTTAGAGAGGAGATTAACGCAATAGAAAGGAAGGACATAAGCCGGGAAGATGTGGAATCGATATGGGTAGAGCTGCATAACACTAAGGGGCAGAAAAGGCTGGTGGGAGTTGTGTACAGGCCACCTAACAGTAGTAGTGAGGTCGGAGATGGTATTAAACAGGAAATTAGAAATGTGTGCAATAAAGGAACAGCAGTTATAATGGGTGATTTCAATCTACATGTAGATTGGGTGAACCAAATTGGTAAAGGTGCTGAGGAAGAGGATTTCTTGGAATGTATGCGGGATGGTTTTTTGAACCAACATGTCGAGGAACCAACTAGAGAGCAGGCTATTCTGGACTGGGTTTTGAGCAATGAGGAAGGGTTAATTAGCAATCTTGTCGTGAGATGCCCCTTGGGTCAGAGTGACCATAATATGGTGGAATTCTTCATTAAGATGGAGAGTGACATAGTTAATTCGGAAACAAAGGTTCTGAACTTAAACAGGGGTAACTTTGAAGGTATGAGACGTGAATTAGCTAAGATAGACTGGCAAATGACACTTAAAGGATTGACGGTGGATATGCAATGGCAAGCATTTAAAGATTGCATGCATGAACTACAACAATTGTTCATCCCAGTTTGGCAAAAGAATAAATCAAGGAAGGTAGTGCCCCCGTGGCTGACAAGAGAAATTAGAGATAGTATCAATTCCAAAGAAGAAGCATACAAATTAGCCAGAAAAAGTGGCTCACCTGAGGACTGGGAGAAATTCAGAGTTCAGCAGAGGAGGACAAAGGGCTTAATTAGGAAGGGGAAAAAAGATTATGAGAGAAAACTGGCAGGGAACATAAAAACTGACTGTAAAAGCTTTTATAGATATGTAAAAAGGAAAAGACTGGTAAAGACAAATGTAGGTCCCCTGCAGACAGAAACAGGTGAATTGATTATGGGGAGCAAGGACATGGCAGACCAATTGAATAATTACTTTGGTTCTGTCTTCACTAAGGAGTACATAAATAATCTTCCAGAAATAGTAGGGGACAGAGGGTCCAGTGAGATGGAGGAACTGAGCGAAATACATGTTAGTAGGGAAGTGGTGTTAGGTAAATTGAAGGGATTAAAGGCAGATAAATCCCCAGGGCCAGATGGTCTGCATCCCAGAGTGCTTAAGGAAGTAGCCCAAGAAATAGTGGATGCATTAGTGATAATTTTCCAAAACTCTTTAGATTCTGGACTAGTTCCTGAGGATTGGAAGGTGGCTAATGTAACCCCACTTTTTAAAAAAGGAGGGAGAGAGAAACCGGGGAATTATAGACCGGTTAGCCTAACGTCGGTGGTGGGGAAACTGCTGGAGTCAGTTATCAAAGATGTGATAACAGCACATTTGAAAAGCGGTGAAATCATCGGACAAAGTCAGCATGGATTTGTGAAAGGAAAATCATGTCTGACGAATCTCATTGAATTTTTTGAGGATGTAACTAGTACAGTGGATAGGGGAGAACCAGTGGATGTGGTATATTTGGATTTTCAAAAGGCTTTTGACAAGGTCCCACACAGGAGATTAGTGTGCAAACTTAAAGCACACGGTATTGGGGGTAAGGTATTGGTGTGGATGGAGAATTGGTTAGCAGACAGGAAGCAAAGAGTGGGAATAAACGGGACCTTTTCAGAATGGCAGGCGGTGACTAGTGGGGTACCGCAAGGCTCAGTGCTGGGACCCCAGCTGTTTACAATATATATTAATGACTTGGATGAGGGAATTAAATGCAGCATCTCCAAGTTTGCGGATGACACGAAGCTGGGTGGCGGTGTTTGCTGTGAGGAGGATGCTAAGAGGATGCAGAGTGACTTGGATAGGTTGGGTGAGTGGGCAAATTCATGGCAGATGGAATTTAATGTGGATAAATGTGAAGTTATCCACTTTGGTGGCAAAAATAGGAAAACAGATTATTATCTGAATGGTGGCCAATTAGGAAAAGGGGAGGTGAAATGAAAACCTGGGTGTCATTATACACCAGTCATTGAAAGTGGGCATGCAGGTACAGCAGGCGGTGAAAAAGGCGAATGGTATGCTGGCATTTATAGCAAGAGGATTCGAGTACAGGAGCAGGGAGGTACTACTGCAGTTGTACAAGGCCTTGGTGAGACCACACCTGGAGTATTGTGTGCAGTTTTGGTCCCCTAATCTGAGGAAAGACATCCTTGCCGTAGAGGGAGTACAAAGAAGGTTCACCAGATTGATTCCTGGGATGGCAGGACTTTCATATGAAGAAAGACTGGATGAACTAGGCTTGTACTCGTTGGAATTTAGAAGATTAAGGGGGGATCTGATTGAAACGTATAAAATCCTAAAGGGATTGGACAGGCTAGATGCAGGAAGATTGTTCCCGATGTTGGGGAAGTCCAGAATGAGGGGTCACAGTTTGAGGATAAAGAGGAAGCCTTTTAGGACTGAGATTAGGAAAAACTTCTTCACACAGAGAGTGGTGAATCTGTGGAATTCTCTGCCACAGGAAACAGTTGAGGCCAGTTCATTGGCTATATTTAAGAGGGAGTTAGATATGGCCCTTGTGGCTCTGGGGATCAGGGGGTATGGAGGGAAGGCTGGTGCAGGGTTCTGAGTTGGATGATCAGCCATGATCATAATAAATGGCGGTGCAGGCCCGAAGGGCCGAATGGCCTACTCCTGCACCTATTTTCTATGTTTCTATGTATTCCTTGGAGTTTAGAAGAATGAGGGGAGACCTAATAGAAACATTTTGAATGTTAAAAGGCATGGACAGAGTGGATGTGGCAAAGTTGTTTCCCATGATGGGGGAGTCTAGTACGAGAGGGCATGACTTAAGGATTGAAGGGCGCCCTTTCAGAACAGAAACGTGAAGAATTTTTTTTAGTCAGAGGGTGGTGAATCTATGGAATTTGTTGCCACAGGCAGCAGTGGAGGCCAAGTCATTGGGTGTATTTAAGGCAGAGATTGATAGGTATCTGAGTAGCCAGGGCATCAAAGGTTATGGTGAGAAGGCAGTGGAGTGGGACTAAATAGGAGAAAATGGATCAGCTCATGATAAAATGGCAGAGCAGACTCGATGGGCCGAATGGCCTGCTTCTGCCCTTTGTCTTATGGTCTTATGACCAGAGAGCTATGTTAGCCGGGCGTAGGGCTTTATCCTTTGGCTCTTTGCAGGGTCACTCATGTCAAAGAGGTCAAAGGGTGGAGGCCAGATTAAGAGTGGTTCACTGGTCTTCCAAGTTCAGGGGTTCAGCTCAGGGCTAACAATCCTGACTGCTAAAACAAAATTGTTACAGAAGCAGTATAGTTCTATCTGAGTGTGATGGTATTCCTGAGTCTCTACCTGGGACTTGCATGACTGGCAATAGTGCAAACTGAGAGGAACCTTCTGACATGATGAAGGAAGCCCTGAACACCACCAGAGATAGAGAACCACACACAAGATGCCAGAGCAACTCAGCAGGCCAGGCAGCAGCTAGGAAAAAGAGTGCAGTTGATGTTTCAAGCTGAGACACTTCTTCAGGACTGGAGAAAGAAAAAGACAGACTTAGAAGGTGGGAGTAGAGGAGGAAGAAACACAAGGTGATAGGTGAAACTGTGGGGGGGGGGGAGGGGCTGGGAGAGTGTGAGGTAAAGACCTGGAGAGTTGTTTGGTGAATGAGGCATCTGACAGGAGAGGGCAGAAGGCCATGGAAGAAAGAAAAGCGGGAGGAGCACCAGAGAGAGGAAATGGGCAGCAAAGAGATAAGGTGAGGGAAGGAAAAGGGGATGAGGAATGGTGAGGGGGTGGGGGGCATTACCGGAAGCTTGAGAAATCGATGCTCATGCCATCAGGTTAGAGGCTGCCCAGACAGAATATAAGGTGTTGTTCTTCCAACCTGAGTGTGGCTTCATCGCAGCAGCAGAGGAGGTCATGGACGAAAGGAATTCACTACACTGCTCATAAGCCATAAACAGCAGAAATGTTTTCCCCACCCTAGAAGTTTCAGGGATCAAATTGGTAAGTGACTGATTCTACAAAGATGAAGGAACAGACTCCAGCCTTATAGAGGGCCCTGAAGTGGAAAGAGGGAGCCATTTCAAGTTCTTGGGTGTCAACATCTTTCAGGATCTATCCTGGGCCCAACATATTGATGCAGCTACAAAGAAGGCATCATAGTAGCTATATTTCATTAGGAGCTTGAGAAGATTTGGTATGTCATCAAAAATATCCCTAAATTTCTACAGATGTACTGCAGGGAGCATTCTAACTGGCTGCATCACCATCAGGTATAGGCAACTGGCGCACAGGATTAAAGGAAGCTGCAGAACGTTGTAAACTTGGTTGGCTCCATCAAAGGCACTAGCCTCCCCAGCATTCAGGACATCTTCAAGGAGTGATGCCCTCGCTGGAATCCAGAAGAATGAGAGGAGACCTCATAGAAACATATAAAATTATGAAAGAGATAGATAAGTTAAAAGCAGGAAATGTGTTTCCACTGATAGGTGAGACTAGAACTAGAGGACATAGCCTCGAGATTCGCGGAAGTTGATTTAAGATGAAGATGAGCAGGAACTGATTTTCCAAGAGGGTGATGAAGCTGTGGAATTCTCTACCCAATGAAGCAATGGAGGCTACCTGAGTAAATATATTTAAGACAAGGTTGGATGGACTTTTGCATAGTAGGGGAATTAAGGGTTATGGGGAAAAGGCAGGTAGGTGGAGATGAGTCCATGGTCAGATCAGCCATGATCTTACTGAATGGTGGGGCAGGCTCGAAGGGCCAGATGGCCGACTCCTGCTCCTATTCCTTATGTTCTTATGCTTCAAAAAGGCAGCATCCATCTTTAAGGACCCCCCTCACCCAGGCGATGCCCTCTTCTCATTGCTACCATCAAGGAGGTGATACAGGAGCATGAAGACACACACTCAGTGATTCAGGAACAGCTTCTTCCCCTCTGCTATGGGATTTCCGCACGGACATTGAACTCATGAACACTACCTCACTACTTTTTTTGCACTACTTATTTAATTTATTTTTATATATTTTCTTTACTGTAATTCAGTTTTATTATGCATTGCATTGTACTGCTGCCACATAACCACTAATTTCACGACATATGCCAGTAATATTAAATTTGATACTGATTCTGAAATACGAATCTTCTAAAATCACAGTTTAATCTCTCTAAAATCTAATTTGAGCACATTTTCTCACACTCCACAATCACTCCCAACTAGCTTAGCACCACCTTCTCTCTTCCTACAACGAGGCACTGAGACACTAACCCTGAGCATCACGTCTTCCATGGCTGTGGGCTCGTTCTGCAGGGATTTCACACAGTGGTAACTTAGAGAGAATAATGAGCTGTCATTTATATGGACTGAAATCTGGATACCCTTTACTTCTACTTCCAAGTTTCCTGTACAAAACTCTTCCTTTCGGCCTCGATCTCATCTCTTCCTATGACAAAATGCCTCACCAGGGGTGTAATGTTATTTCTTCTTGGGTGAACCTGCCACAATTATCCATCTGTCACTTTCGTCTTTATGCAATAATAACAACGGATCACTGGGACACCAGGCTAAAGCTGATCTGGTGGAAATGAAAAATCCTTTCATGATATTTGATAGGAAAATAAGAAAATATTTAACTGATAATGGAAAATCGCTGTGTCTTGATAAATGATTGACCATCAATCAACAACAGCAAACCTGGAATGGCCGGTCACTGCTTACTCTTCTTATAAAAAAAAACATAGAAACATAGAAAACCTACAGCAGAGTACAGGCCCTTCGGCCCACAAAGTTGTGCCGAACATGTCCCCACCTTAGAAATTACTAGGCTTACCCATAGCCCTCTATTTTTCTAAGCTCCATGTACCTATCAAAAAGTCTTTTAAAAGACCCTGTTGTAGCCGCCTCCACCACCATTGCTGGCAGCCCATTCCACGCAATCACCACTCTCTGCGTAAAAAAAACTTACCCCTGACATCCCCTCTGTACCTACTCCCCAGCACCTTAAACCTGTGCCCTCTTGTGGCAATCATTTCAGCCCTGGGAAAAAGCCTCTGACTATCCACATGATCAATGCCTCTCATCATCTTATACACCTCTATCAGGTCACCTCTCATCCTCCATCGCTCCAAGGAGAAAAGGCCAAGTTCACTCAACCTATTCTCATAAGGCATGCTCCCCAATCCAGGCAACATCCTTGTAAATCTCCTCTGCACCCTTTCTATGGTTTCCACATCTTTCCTGTCGTGAGGCGACCAGAACTGAGCACAGTACTCCAAATGGGGTCTGACAAGGAACAGGAATAACTGCAACATTACCTCTTGACTCCTAAATTCAATTCCACGATTGATGAAGGCCAATACACCATACGCCTTCTTAACCACAGAGTCAACCTGCGCAGCTGCTTTGAGCGCCCTATGGACTCGGACCCCAAGATCCCTCTGATCCTCCACACTGCCAAGAATCTTACTATTAATACTATAGTCTGCCATCATATTTAACCTACCAAAACGAACCACCTCACACTTATCTGGGTTGAATTCCAATGATAAACATACCTAAAAGATATGATGACCTCAGAATTTGTGAAAATATACTAGATAAATGCCTATATACAAATTTCAATCGAATATTACAATCTGACATCGTAAATATACAAAGAAATGTTTAAATTATTCTGAATAGTTTCACATGTAAGTTAAAACACATTCAAACTTTATATACAAAAAGGTTCATAAACTAGAGTATTTTACTTTTTAGTAAGTTAAGACATGTTCAATCTTTATATACAAAAGTCTTTGGAAACTAGATTATTTTTTGTTTTTAAAAACTGATCCCAAGCCTGGCAAATACCAACCAAACAGTTTAATAACAGGTGACATTGGTATGCCCACTCCAAGCTGGTAACAAATGTTATGTTGTAGTTTTTTGGCCAATGTTCCCACTGCACACAGAGACAATAAATTATATTGCACCTGCCCCTCACCTTCCTCCTGTTCTTCGTCAAATCTGCTTGGCTGCATTCGTTCTTTTTTCCAAATCACAAAAGCATAAGCTCCTAGTTCCCTTGTGAATAGTTTCCACTGAATAATTCATGACAACCAAGCCTCTGCTGTATAAATTTTTCATTAGCTATTTGGCAGCAGATACATTCTGCAATCTATCAGGCTGTGACTCTGGACAGCATTGGGCTCCCCAATGGGTTCAGTGATAGTAACGTCAACGCAATACAAGGCCAAAGACTTTTGTTTTGCTGGAAGAAAATTGACAGCATTGACTCATTTAATATGAAGTGCTCTCCAAGTGTTCCCTTTATGATCCTGATAAACATGTGGTACAGTTCTATCAGGATCAAAAAAGGTATTTCAGCATTTGTATTCAATCACTGAAAAGATCTGATATGTTTTCAGGGTGGACAACGAGTTTAAAAAAAATCAAAGGTACCATCATAGCCATATACTGCAATTATAATTGGGATTATGTTAATGTACTATCATTATGTCAAAGTTTTTTTAAGTAAATATACTGTTACAATATTTTGCTGTATGGATCATTGCTGAATTCTATTATCAAAGTACAAAGTAAATGTTATTATCAACATATTTTCTTGTGGGCATACTCAATAAATACATAGAATAATAATCTGAACAGAATTGACAAAAGACTGTCCAACTAGGACATTCAACCAGAGTGCGGAAGACAACGAACTGTGCAAATAAAAAAAAATAGATAAACAATAAATATCGAGAACATGAGATGAAGAGTCCTTTGAAGTGAGTCCATTGATTAGGGACACAGTTCAATGGTGGGGCAAGTGAAGCTGAGTGAGGTTCTCCCCATTGCTTCAAGAGCCCGATGGTTGAGAGGTCGTAACAGTTCCTGAAGATATTGGTGTGAGTCCTAAGGTTCCTGCACCTTCTTCCTGATGCCAGAAGTGAGAAGAGAGCATGTACTGGGTGGTGGGGTCCTCTAATGATGGATGCTGCTTTCCTGCAACAACACTCCATATAGATGTGCTCAGTGGTGTGGAAGGCATTACCTGTGACAGACTTAGCCATAGCCACTACTTTTTGTAGGATTTTCCATTCAAGGTCATTGGTGTTTTCATACCAGGCAGTCGATATATTCTGCACCACACATCTACAGAAGTTAGTCAAAATTATAGATCTCTTGCCAGATCTCGTCAAACTCCTAAGTTACGGCATAGCCGTGCTTTCTTCGTAATTGCACTCACATGCTGGACTGAGGACAGGTCCTCTGAAATAATAACACCGAGGAGTTTAAAGTTGATAACCCTCTCTCGCTCTGTTCTTCTGATGAGGACTGGTCCAGGGAGCTCTGGTTTCCTCCTGAAATCAATAATCAGCTCCTCCTGAGTTTACACTTCAAAAAATGAGGGAGGTTCTTGAAGAAGCAGAGTAAGCATAAATTTGCTATGAGCAAGTCTTTTGATTCATGAGAGAGCTATTTGTGGCTCGAATGATACAGATCTGTCATGCCCAAGTTAATAACATGAACTATGACAATCTCAGTAATGAAAGGCAGACCGTTGACAATCGAGTACTGGACACAAAGAGGGTCGGGGAATAAACCAAGTGCAAAACCATGGCTGACTGCAATGGAGCGGAGTTACTGAATAGCTTGAGAAACGCACTTGGAAATTGAAACTATGTTAGGAGAATAGTCAAATACCGAGTTCATTCTGCACTCACTGGGAGAGAAAGTATTGTGAACATTTTCACCAGAACTACAGCAATTCAGGAAAGTGGTTTAGTACCATTTCCTCCAGGCTCCTTGTTTACTGCTTCTCAGGAAATTTCTATAAACCTCACTACAACATGGAAAAATTTGTCGCATTACCCAATAAGAAACAGTAAACCAATCCAACAAAACTCTGTATAGTATTATACAGAAAATACATTCCCTATGAATGCTAGCAGTATATTATTAATATGCAAAATATTGCACATTGAACTCCTTTTCCAGAAATCAGGAGCAACAGATTAACTTGGCTATCATTACCAGATAATATGTTCATATGGACACTTCCTTTCATGTTTAAATGAACACCGGTTCTGTGTCATGTCGAAATCTGCAGAGCTACCCCACAAGTTCTATGATGATAAGTAAGCCAAGCATAATGGCAGCATTCTGAGTCTACATGGCAGCAGACTGATGTGACATGGGCTTATAAGTGCTGTTTCATGACTGAGTCGAGCAGTGTGCTAACAGAGTTATCTACTACTATGATGGTAAAAGTGATAGAAACCATTAGAAACCATAGAAAAACTATAGCACAGAAACAGGCCTTTTGGCCCTTCTTAGCTGTGCCGAACCATTTTCTGCCTAGTCCCACTGACCTGCACACGGACCATATCCCTCCATACACCTCCCATCCATGTATCTGTCCAATTTATTCTTAAATGTTAAAAAAGAACCCGCATTTACCACCTCGTCTGGCAGCTCAGTCCACACTCCCACAACTCTCTGTGATGGCTGCAAATTTTACATTAAGCACGGTAGAAGGGATTGATGGCATTCAGTATTGTCACAAACAAGAGATAATCTGTAGATGCTGGAAATCCAAGTAGCACACACAAAATGCTGGAGGAACTTAGCAGGTTAGGCAGCACCTATTGAGATGCTGTCTGGGCTGTTGAGTCCTCCAGCATTTTCTGTGTGTTGCTCGTTATTATTGTTTTCAGGTTTTCTGACAACTCTACCAATACATTTTGCCAAGAACAATCATGGTCCATGATTGTCCACATCATATGACATGGCACATAATAATGGTGATCATTGTATAGGTCGAAACTCTCTGTTCTACCGCGTTTGAGTTCTGACTAGTGCTGGACCACAGAAAATGCCCACAGTCATTAATCTCTATTTAAGTACAGCAGTGTGGTGGCTGTCTGGAAGGAGTATGTACATTCTCCCTGTGATTGAGTGAGTTGCCTCCGGGTGCTCAGTTTCCTCCCACAGTCCAAAGCCGTACCAGTTGGTAGGTTAATTGGTCAATGTAAGTTGCCCTGTGATTAGGCCAGGGTTAAGTCGAGGGATGCTGGATAGACCAGCCCTCAATAAATATATATCTTTAATGTACAGACATTCTCCAGGCTGCTCAGAATTCTAAAAACTGTCTTCAACTCTATGCTTTTGGCTGAAATCACAGAAGTTTCATTGGTAACTTAATTAATTAAAGATTAGTACAGGTCTCAGGTCCATTTTAGATCTTAGTTAGAATTAATTAATTAGTGCAGATCCGAAGTACAGATTGAAAACATGCCATACGGTGGGAACTGCCTGAGCACAGAATGCTAAACTGGAGAGTTTTATTGTGACTCCCTATCAGCTTTTAACTATAGCTTATATAATCACTGTGCTCATTTTAACTGTAGCCTATATAATCACTGTGCTCATTTTAACTGTAGCCTATATAATCACTGTGCTCATTTTAACTATAGCCTAAAAATCACTGTGCTCATTTTATAGCCTATATAATCACTGTGCTCATTTTAACAATAGCCTATATAATCAGTGCTCATTTTATAGCCTATATAATCACTGTGCTCATTTTAGCTATAACCTATATAATCATTGTGCTCATTTGAGGCTTCAGTCCTCAGACCTATGATGGGAGGAAGGCTTCAGTAAGGGGAACAACTAGGAAGTTACAGTATTCCTAAAGAATATTGCTTGCATTCCAATAGATGAAGGTTGAGTGGGACGTGGGGAGGATATGGTGTACAGTGCACATTTTATTATCCAAAGTAATACGACAATGAAGTCTCGTCTCTTCCATCACAGCCTCGTCCTGCAAGAGAGAAGGAAATATGTTCGTGAATGTTGTCACGCAGTTGTGCAACTTATGTCTGAATAGCAGGCAGCGTGTAAGAGTTGTGACAATGCTAAGTTTGTGGTGGGAAAGTGAAACTGTAAATTCTAACACTGCAGATTTGGAAGTTGGTTAATAATCTGTGTCTTCCAATGCGCTATGTTTAAGATCAATGGTCCAGTTGATGGGATACATCATTTCAAGATACATTTACTGACCTTGACCAAAGATGTCTAATTCCTTGAAATTGGCATCACAGGTGATAGGGTCACAAAGAGAGCTTTTGCCTTCATAAATCAGAGTGTCGAGTACAGAGGCTGGGATGTTACGTTCGATATGTATAAGACTTCGGAGAGGTTTGTCTGCAGTTCTGGTTACCTACCCATAGGAAAGATATCAATAAGATTGAAAGACAGCAGAGAAGACTTAAAAGGATGATATCTGATCTTGAGGACCTGAATTATATGGAAAGGTTGACTAGGCTAGGACTCTATTCCCAGAAGCGCAAGAGAATGAGGAGAGATTTGATAGATGGGTACAGAACCTTGAGGGGTATAGACAGTGTAAGTGCAAGCAAGCTTTTCCATTGAGGTTGGGTGGACTCGGATTAGAAGTCAAGGATTAAGGATTAAAGATGAAATATGGAAAGTTTAAGGGAAGCACAAAGGAATGTATGACTATGACTATGAAAACGTCTTCACTCAGAGGGTGGTGAGACTATAGAACGAGCTGTTAGCATGTGTTCGATGCGGGTTCGATTTCAATATTGAAGAGCAGTTCGGATAAATACATGGACGGGAGGTGTTTGCAGGGCTATGGTCCGGATGCATGTAGATGAGACTAGATGGTAAAACGTGTCAGCATGGACTAGATGGGTCGAGGAGCTTGATTCTGTACTCTAGCACACTATGACTCCGTATCTTCGGGGATTCCATCCAATCCCCAAAAACACTGCCTCCAGTAGAGCACTGTTCTCTCTACGCTGTGTGAGTGTGTGGCCACACATTTACTAAGATGCTCCTGCAAACATAGCCTGTGTTCCCACACAGTGGATTTTCTTTTATATAATGCTGATATAATTTTAAAATACCCTCTAATTAATTATGTTAATGAATAAAATTCATAAATTTTCTAAATAATACCACAATCTTTGCTTTGAAATATTTTAGAGCTTCAATGTATTTATATCATCAGTGTTTCAAGTTACAATGCTGTTATAGATTGTATCAATAAACACAGAATAGAAGTAGGTAGCTCATTGTTAATGAACCGCCTGCCTGCTAAACACTGACACCATCTATTTAAAGTACAATGTGAAAATTTCCTGCTCAGAGCATTGGTTGGTCCACACAGCTGTGAAAAAAAGAGGGAATGTTGAAGAGAATGAGGAAGGGGAAGTTACCTCAGCAGTGGAGGAGACCTCCCCATCCAATGTCTTTCTTTATGATTTGTGTGTCTGTGGTAGCATCCAATGTTCCCGTGTTTCTCCCTGGGCTTCCACATCTGCTGCCGCTGTGTCTGAGCATCCATTAGGAATGTGTAGTTCCTGCTGCCAGTCCAGACTCCTGCTCTTGTTTTGGCATTCTAATTCAGACTGCAAGCTCCAAGCTCCAATGTATTTTTGTTAAGTATTTTCTCCATAGCACAATGTGATAAGCAAATTTTGTTTACAGTGCACCCAGTGTTCCCACTAATGTTTTTACACAGCTGCGTGGACCAGTTATTGCTTTGAGCAGAAAATGTTTATATGGCCTGAAAACTACACAGCGCTTTAATAAAACATGATATAAAAAGAAAATTCCAGCTATGCAACAACAAAGGCTACGTGCATGGGGCATTTGAGTAACTGAGCAGCCACGCTGCTTAAAGGGAACAGTGAGTAGACCCCCTAAAAATGCACAGTTTTGATGAATAACCATATTAAAACTATAGAAATTTCTCCATTGATGGACATGAATTTACACGTCATGAAGACAAGGAAATCACCCTCATAGTTTAGAAAAAGAAGGTCCATTTACAAGTTTGTAATATAATTAACATAGCAACACAAAGTGGGAAAAAGGCAGACAGTATGACACAATCTTAATTCCATGTGCCTACCCCGTTCTTGTTAATCTTCTATCAAACTTACTGTTAAATGCAAAATTGTTTCTGGAGATTAGCAAGATCTTGTTTTTCTTGGTGTAATTTGCTCCCATTTCATAATCACAAACAAGAGAAAATCTGCAGACGCTGGAAATCCAAGTACAATCTTTTCCACAGATGCTGCCTGGCCTGCTGAGTTCCTCCAGCATCTCATGTGTTACTCCCATTTCATAATGAGTTGTTTTGCCTTCTACATCTGAGTGTGCCGATATTCCTGAGTCTCCACCTGGGACTTACAGGACCACGGTGAAAACTGAGAGGAAGCTACTGACCTGATGAAAGAAGCCCTGAACACTGTTAGAGATGGAGGACTTTCAGCATTGTACTATAACAGGCAGAAAATATCAAGCCATTAGATAGGATTGGAGATGGCTGAAGTTTAGCATTCATTTGTTGGTCTAAGGGTTTTTTAAAGAGTTGAATCAACAACTTGGGTGGGTGAAGTGGATGGCAGAGACTGTTTAAGGGTTATAAATGTGTGACCAAGGAATAGGAATAAGGAATGAGTTGAGGAGTGAGAATATTGGGAAAAGGCTATAAGCTTTTTAGGAATGTAGAGGAGAGGTGTAGAGTGCTTGTAACAGTCATTGTCATTGGTGGATGGCGTATGCCCAGAGCTATTGAGCTACTGTAGATAAAAACAACTTTCTGAAACTGTCATCTGGAGTTGATTGTGCATTTCCATCTCCAACTGTTCACAAAAAGCAAGAAGAGAAAACTCCCCCCTTCTTTCTTAGTCCTGAAGAAGGATCTCAGCCCAAAACATTGACTGTTTACTCTTTTCCACAGATGCTGCCTGGCCTGCTGAGCGCCTCCAGAATTGTATGAGTGTGGCTAAGAAAAAAATTATCCAGCTACTTACAGCCAATCGATACACTCTCATTATCGATGAAATTGAAGCTGTGTCTGTCAATGATATCAAAAGGCACTTGGCATCAAAAACATGCTCAGTAGTGCTAGTTTGGATTTTGTCAGATCCAGTCAGCTCCAGATCCTGGCAAAGCCTCGAATGTGGACCAAAGTTAATTGGATTCCGGTCATGACTCCAAGCACAGAGTCAAACCTTGCTTGTAGCTTTAGGAAATGAATCAGAACAGCTTAAGAATATTGTTAACAAGAGCAAATCTGCTGATGTTGGAAATCCAAATAACACCCACAAAATGCAGGAGGAACTCAGCAGGCCAGGCAGCATCTACAGAAAAGAGTACAGTCGATGTTTCGGGCTGAGACCCTCCATCAAGACTAAAGGAAAAATGGTGAGGAGTCAGAGTAAGAAGGTGGGGGACGGGATGAAGAAACACAAGGTGATGGGTGAAACCAGGATGGGGTGGGGAGGATGAAGGAAAAAGCTGGGAAGTTGATTGGTGAAAGGGAGAATCTAATAGGAGAGGACAGAAGGCCGTGGAAAAAAGAAAAGGGGAGGAGCTCGCAAGGAGATGAGGTGAGAGAGGAAAAAGGGTGGAGATGGTGGGGGGGGCGTTACTGGAAGTTCGAGGAATCAGTGTTTCTGCCATCAGGTTGAAGACCACCCTGTTGGAATATACGGTGTTGCTCCTGTAACCTGAATGTAGCCTCATCACGACAGTAGAGGGGGCCATGGACTGACATGGCGGAATGGGAATGGGAAGTGGAATTAAAATGGTTGGCCACTGGGAAATCCTGCTTTTTCTGGTGGACAGAGCATACGTGCTCAGTGAAGTGGTCTCTCAATCTGCGTCGGGTTTCACTGTTGTATTAGAGGCCACAGCAGGAGACCAAATACAGTAGATGACCCCAACAGACTCACAGGTAGACACCTGGAAGGACCACAAACAGTCCTTCCAGGTAGCGAGGGAGGAGATGTCGAGGCAGGTGTCGCACTTCTTCCGCTTGCAAGGATAAGTGCTAGGATCAGTGGACACGGATGAATGTACAAGGGAGTTGTATGGGAATGATCCCTGCGGAAAGCAGAATGTGGGGGTGGGTGGAGAAGGTGTGCTTGGTGTTTATGCGACTCCCTTATCTATTTGTCCCTCCCCACTGATCTCCCTCCTGGCACTTACCTCTCCTCGCCATTCCCCCCCTCCCCCCCCCCCCCCGTTTGACCTATCACCTAGTGTTTCTTCCTCTTCTCCCAGCACCTTCTTAATCTGATTCCTCATCTTTTCCTCTTCAGTCCTGGTGAAGGGTCTCGGCCTGAGGACGTGGACTGTTTTTTTACCATGGATGCTGCCTGGCCTGCTGAGATCCCCTAGCATTCTGTGTATTTGCTTTATGAATATTATTACTATGACTTGAAATATTAATTCTTGTTTCTCTCTCCAAAGACTTAGCCTGATTTATTTCATACACCAGCATTTCTGTTTTTATACATTAGTTATACTGAAGCATCCCTCAGTGTACAATAGAAAATCTTGACTGAAACTGAGAAAAAATCAATACTCACAAAATAAACTGCTTCAGTTCCAGGTCGTGTATGTATGTGTGTGTGTGTGTGTGTGTGTGTGTGTGTGTGTGTGTATATGTATGTATGTATGTATATATATATGTTGGGAATGGTCTGGGTGGAGAACCGTGGGAGGGGTGTAGGATAGGTGGCTGAGAACGAGTGCCAGGGTGGGAACATACCCAGCCCTGAGACACCAGTCAAGGTTATTTGATTCCAAACAATTGGTTTATTGATCTTTACTGAATATCTCTCCAATGCTTCCTGTTCCCTCCCCTCTCTCTTCTCCTTTACCCAATCATGACTCCCCTCTCTTTTCCCCCTTCCCGTTCTCAGTGCTAATAGAGACTCATAGCGGAATCAGGTATATCATCACTCACATATGTCATGAAATGTGTTTTCTTTTGCAGCAGCAGTACAGTGCAATACATAAAATTACTACAGTACTGTGCAAAAGTCTTAGGTAACAATGCTGGAGGAACTCAGCAGGCCAGACAGCATGTATGGAAGAAAGTCCTGCCAAAGGGTCTCGGCCTGAAATATCAACTGTACTTTTTTGCATAGCTAGTCATAGTCACAGTCATACTTTATTGATCCCGGGGGAAATCGGTTTTCGTTACAGTTGCACCATAAATAATAGTAATAGAACCATAATAGTTAAATAGTAACATGTAAATTATGCCAGTAATTTATGAAATAAGTCCAAGATCAGCCTATTGGCTCAGGGTGTCTGACCCTCCAAGGGAGGAGATGCTGCCCGGCCTGCTGTGTTTCTTCAGCATTTTGTACATGTTGTTTGGATTTCTAGCATCTGCAGATTCTCTCTTATGTCTTATGCACGCTAGCCATACATATGTGCCTCAGGCAACACACATCAAAGTTGCTGGTAAACGCAACAGGCCAGGCAGCATCTGTAGGAAGAGGTGCAGTCGACGTTTCAGGCCGAGACCCTTCGTCAGGACTACAGACTACAAAGGGTCTCGGCCTGAAACGTCGACTGCACCTCTTCCTACAGATGCTGCCTGACCTGCTGCATTTACCAGCAACTTTGATGTGTGTTGCTTGAATTTCCAGCATTTGCAGAATTCCTGTTGTATACATATGTGCCTGACACTTTTGCACGGTACTATATGTGACTGCTTTGAGTCAGTAGATTAGCCCATGTTCAAAGCCTCTACACTGAGCCTCGATGAGTATGCCACCATTTTCAATGATATTATTGCAAGGCTCTTGAGAACTATATACCAGAGGTCAATCCTGGTGTTCACAAACTGTAAACCATGCATAAAACAGGAGATCCACCCATGTTGAGTGCAACATTCAAATTAGGTGACCATGGCCTTTGCCTGATATAGAGGTACAACCTCGGTAATGTAATTGGAGAAACCAAGAGACAGTACTGGTCTGAATTAAAGTCTCAGACAGCCATCAGATATGAGAGGGCTTACAAGCTAGAACAAGCTACAAAACAAAGTTACGCAGCATTTCCTTTTGATGAGCTGAATTCATTCTCAGCATATTTTGAATAAAAAAAAGATTGGAAGGTCACTACCCAACAGCTTCTAATGCATTGGAACCCACAATTACTGATTTTCCAGACATTAGGTTAATTTTCCACAGAAAGCAACTTGCTCAGGCGATGTTCCTGTCCGTGTCCTTACATCTTGTACAGATCAGCTAGTGGAGTTATTTACAGACTTTTTAACCTCTCCCTGCTTTAGTCTGATGTATCTACCTGCTTTAGCAGAACACGTTCATCCCAGTATATAAGATAAAGAAGGTAACGTGCCAAATTGACTACTGCCTAGGGGCTCCAACATCCACCATCATGAACTGCTTTGAGAGGCTTATGACAACACATCAACTCCAGCCTCCCAGAAAAACTCAACTCACTACAACCTGCCTACTGCCGAAACTGATCTATGGCAGACACCACATCACTGGTTCTGCCCTAATCTCTGGAACATCAGGACAGTAGAGATACTCATGTTAAACAAATTGTTTATTGATTCCAGCTCCACCTTTAGTCTTCGACTGTAATTCCAAGCAAACTCATCTATAAACTCTTAAACCTGAGACTCAACACCTCCCTTTGCAAAGGGATCCTTGACTTAATAAGGTGAGGCAGCAACACCTCAGCTACAATTACACTGGACAACACTTTTTTCAGAAGTGTTGCTTGCTTGCTTGTTTATAATAGACCACTTGAAGCTGAACACAAAGATAATTTCAGACTACTTGTATCATGTCAGAATTTTGAAGAAACAAGAACCTAACTTTCAATTAATGCATTTAATTGCATAACAGTGCTGATGCTTTGCAATAGCTCGGTGTGTTGTTGATGATTTTCATTTGTACTCAGTATCTGAGGCTTCTCGCTTCATTGTCCAATAATAATCAGTTAGCACTGATGGATTTTTGTTGACTTGATACCATTTCTCCATGACCGCCATATCCTGGTGAAACCTTCTACCATGCTGGTCACTGATTTTAAATGAGAATGCAGAAATGAATCTTTAGTGACAATTTATGCTCACTTTGACCAAGAGAACTGGGAGGACCCATGGCGCACTCCCACGTCTCCCGATGATCCTTTGATCTCAGTATCTGATGAAGACATGCGACCTGCCTTCAAAAGTGTGAGTCCAAGGAAAACATCCAATCGGAATGGAGTACCTGGCCGAATACTGAAGAACGGTGCTGGCTAACTGGCCGGTGTAATCACGGATATCTTCAACCTCTCGCTCCAGCAGTGTGTAATATCCACCGGTTTCAGACAGGCTTCAATCAGCCAAGAAGAGCATGGCAAACTAACTCAATGACTATCGGTTAATGGCACTTACATCCATAATGATGAAGTGTTTTGACAGGTTGGTGCTGAAGCATAACAGCTCCTGTCTGAGTGGTGACTTGGATCCGTTCCAATTTGCCTAACGAAGCAGCAGGTCTACGGCAGATGCCATCTCATTGGCTCTTCACATAGCCCTGGGAAATCTGGACAGCAATGATGCAAACATCAGGATGCTCTTTATCAATTAACAGTCAGCATTTAAAACCATCATACCCTCAAAACTAATTAATAAACTTCAGGACCTGGGCTTCAATACTCCCTTGTGCAGTTGGATACTGGTTTTCCTCACTTGGAGACCCCAATCAGTTCAGATTGGCAAAAAACATCTCCTCCACAATCTCCATCAGCACAGGGACACCACAGGGATATGCACTTAGCCCCCTGCCCTATTCGCTTTATACCTATGGCTGTGTGCTAAGTACAGCTCCAACACCATATAGAAGTTTGCTGATGACATCACTGTTGTGGACCATATCAAAGGTGGTGATGAATCAGCATACAGGAGGGAGATTGAAAATCTGTCTGAGTGGTGTAATAGCAACAACCTCTCACTCAATGTCAGCAAGACCACGGTCGTAGACTTCAGGAGAGGGAAACCAGAGGTCCATGAGCTACTACTCATTGGAGGATCTGAGATGGAGAGGGTCAGTACCGTTAAATTCCTGGGTGTCACTATCTCAGAAGACCTGTCCTGGACCTGTCATATAAACACAATTGTGAAGAAAGCACAACAGCACCTCTAGTTCCTCAGGAGAGATTCGACATGTCATCAAAAACCCTGGGAAACTTCTATAGATGTGTGGTGGAAAGTGTGCTGACTGGCTGCTTTATGGCCCGGCATGGGAACACCAATGCCTTTGATTGGAAAATCCTACAAAATGTATTAGATTGGTCCCAGTATATCATGGGTAAAGCCCTCTCAACCATTGAGCACATCTACATAAAATGTTGCTGTAGCAAAGAAGCATCTGTCATCAAAGATTCTCACCACCCAGGCCATGCTCTTTTCTCACTGCTGCCATCAGGTAGAAGGTACAAGTGCCTCAGGATTTGCATCACCATGTTCAATTCCAGTTACTACCCCTGAGCCATCAGGCTCTTGAACAAAGGGGATAACTACACTCATTCCATTTCCGGTGTTCCAACAACCGATGGTCTCACCTTAAGGTCTCTTTATCGTGTCATTTCATGCTCTTGTTATTTATTGCTATTTCCTTATATTTGCATCTGTGCAGTTGTTGTTCATTGATCTGTTTACAGTTACTGTTCTATAGATTTGCTAAGTATGCCTGCAGGAAAAAGAATCTCAGAGCTGTACATGGTGACGTGTCTGTACTCTGATAATAAATTTTACTTTGAACTTGGAGCTTTGACAAGTTGCACTTCATGGTTTTATGTGCTTGATGCATGTTGTCAACTATCTGCCTGTAGTTTGGTGTTCTTAGGGTTTCCAAGAAAACTTTTAACAATATCCTCAAATACCTTCCATGAAATTTTCTTTGGTTCCACTAGAAGTTCTTCGAATTGCCTGTCATTGATGACCTGTTTGATTTGTGGACCAAAAAAAATGCCTTCCTTAATATTGGCATCAGTTATTCTGATTTGAATTATGAACTGAAATAAGAATTGTACATGATTTCAAAAAACATGGTGCGTGATAGGGAAGCTTCATGGTAGTTTTCATAAACAGCAGCCCAAAATCCATAAGATACACCTAAAAGTATTCGGGAAGCAACATGTTGTGCAGTGTTACTCTCAATGTTGGTGCCCTAAATAGTTGCACTTTCAGCCCAACATATTCTACTCCTTCTGCACTCACAACTGGGAGGCCAGACTCTACTCCAACTCCATGTCCATATTTGCAGATGATAAACTTATAGAGTCATGGAGAAGAAACAGCACAGAAATGAGCCCTTCAGCCCATCTAGTCCATGCTGAAACCATTTAAACTGCCTACTCCTATCGACCTGCACCGGGACCATAGACCTCCATATCCCTACTATCCATGTACTTATCGAACGTTACTTTAAATGTTGAAATCAAGCTTGCATGCACCACTTGAGCTGGCAGCTCATTCCACACTCTCACGATCCTCTGAGTGAAGAAGTTTCCCTTCATGTTCCCCTTAAACTTCTCACCTTTCACCATTAACCCATGACCTCTGGTTGTAGTCCCACTCTACCTTCACAGAAAAAGCCTGCTTGCATTTACCCTATCTACACCCCTCACAATTTTGTATACCTCTCTCAAATCTCCTCTCAATCTTCTACATTCTAAAGAATACAGTCTTAACCAATTTAATCTTCCCTTATAACTCAGGTCGTCCAGACGTGGCAACTTCCTTGTAAATTTTCTCTGTACTTTTTCAACCTTGTTTGCATTTTTCCTGTTGGTAGGTGACCAAAACTGCACACAATACTCCAAATTAGGCCTCGCCAACATCTTATACAACTTCAGTATAACATCCTATCTCCAGTACTCAATATATTGATTTATGCCCAATATGCCAAAAACTTTCTTTACGACCCTATCTACCTGTGACACCTCTTTCAATGAATAATGGGCCAGTATTCCCAGATCCCTTTGTTCTACCACACACCTCAGTGCCAGACCGTTCATTGTGTAAGACCTCCCCAGGTTGATCCTACAAAAGTGCAAAACTTTGTACTTGACTGAATTAAATTCCATCTGCCATTTTTCAGCCTATTTTTCCATCTGGTCCAGGTCCCTGTGCAAGACATGATAGCCTTCCTCACTGTCAACTACACTCCCAATCTTGGTGTCATCCTCAAATTTGTTGATCCAGTTAACCACATTATCATCCAGATCATTGATATAAATGACAAACAATAAAGGACCCAGCTCTGATCCCTGTAGCGCACCATTAGGCACTGGCCTACTGTCAGAGAGGCAACCATCTACTACCACTCTGGCTTCTCCCACAAAGCCAACGTCTAATTCAATTGACTACTTCATCCTTAGTGCCGACTGACTGAACCTTCCTGACCAGCTTCCCATGTGGGACCTTGTCAAATGCTTTACTAAAGTCCATGTAGACACCATCCACTGACTTGCCTTTATCCACTCTTCCGGTAACTTCGTCAAAGAACTCTGTAAGATTGGTTAGAGATGACCTGCTACTCACAAAGCCATGCTGACTATCCTTAATCAGTCCATGTCTATCCACATACTTAAAAATCTGGTCCCTTAGAATACATTCCAAAAACTTTCCAACAACTGATGTCAGGCACACTGGCCTATAATTTCCTGGTTTATGTTCAGAGCTTTTTTAAACAGTGGAAGAACATTGGCTATCCTCCAATCCTTTGGTACCTCTCCCATCGCTAAGTATGTTTTAAATAACCTTGTGAGGGCCCTGGCAATTTATGCACTTCCATCCCATATGGTCACAGGGAATACCCTGTCAAGTCCTGGGGATTTATCCACCCTCATTTTCCTCAGAGTAGCAAATACCTCCTCCTCTGTAATCTGTACAGGGTCCATGAAGTTGATGCTGCTCTGCTTTATTTCTAAACTTCGTGTCCATCTCCTGAGTAAGTACAGATGCAAAGAATATATTTAAGATCTCCCCTGTCTGTTTTGGCTCCACACATGGATAATTATTCTGGTCTTCCATTTGCCTCTTGCAATCCATTTACTCTTAACATGCCTATAGAATCCCTTAGGATTCTCCTTCTTCTTGTCTGCTAGGACAAATTCCTACCCTCTTTTAGCCTTCCTGATTTCTTTCTGAAGTGTTCACTTGCATTTCTTATGTTCCCTAAGCAGCTCATTTGATCTTGTTTGCCTATACCTGCCGTGCAGCTCCTTTTCTCTTTCAACCAGGGCCTCAATATCTTGAGAAAACCAAGGTTCCCAATCCATACATCCTTGATCATTTCTGGTACCACCAAAACTGTCCTTTCTCCAATTTAGAATCTCACCCTGAGAACCAGACTTTCTGAGAGTTTCTGTGGAGTGATCATCGCTAATGGCCTATCCTGATCCAACCACATTGGTGGAACAACCAACAAACCTCACCAATATCTCTACTTCGTCAGGAGGCCAAATAAGTTTGACATGTCCCCTTAGATGCTCACCAATTTTTATTGCTGTACCACATAAAGCACCTAATCTGGATGCATCATCAATTGGTACAACAACTGCTCTGCCCATGACCACAAGAAACTGTAGAGATTCGTAGACACAGCTTAACACATCGCAGAAACCAGTTTCCCTTCCATGGTGTCTGAGTAACTTCTCATCACCCTAGTAGACCAATGAGCATATCAATGTTCACACCCAGCCCAGACATTCTCTCTTCTACTCCTCCCATTAAGTAGAAGTTAGGAAAGCCAGAATATCATCAGACTCAGGGATGGCTTCTACCCCGCTGTTATAATGGTATCTTCATGTGACAATGAATGCCTCTTGACCTGACAATCTACCTCATTATGGCCTTACATCCTGTTGACAACATGCCACTGTACTTTCTCTGTTCTGTAACACTTCATTCTTCATTCTGTTATTATATTACCTTGTGCTAACTCAATACATTGTTGTAATGAAATGATCTGAAGCATGCAAAAACAACGATTTTCACTGTACCTCACTATGTGAGGCAATAATAAATAAATGTAGCCATTTGAATACTCAGCAGGCCAGGCAGTATATATGGAGAGCAAAAGAGAGAACAGATCGATGAATTTCAGCACATTCAGTATTACTCAAATTCAAGTGCTCCTTGTTTTTCTGAAGAAGTGCCTAATGATTGACAGAATCTTTGATCAACAGATTTTCACAAACATATGGAATTCCAGTCCATTCAATTCAGCTCTCCAGGTTAGATTAGAGGTTATAGGATGTACCTATAATTCTTATATAGTTTGGGAATAGAAAATCCTACAAAAAGTAATGTATATGGCCCAGTCCTCCCCACCACTGAGCACATCTTCATGAAGCATTGTTGCAGGAAAGCAGCATCCATCATCAAGGACCCCCACTGTACAGGCCGTGCTCTCTTCTCACTGCAGCCATCAGAAAGAAGGTACAGGAGCCTCAGGACTCACTACACCAGGTTCAGGAACAGTTATTACCCCTTAACCATCAGGCTATTTAACCACAGGCAATAACTTCACTCAACTTCACTTACCCTATCATTGAAATATTCCCAGAACCTATGGACTCACTTTGTACGACTAATCATCTCATGGTCTCAATACTTATTGCTAATTTATTATTATTATTATTTCTTTCTTTTTGTATATGCACAGTTTGTTGTCTTTTGAACATCGGTTGCATGCCCAAGTTGGGGGGGTGGGGTGCAGGGCTGAAAGGTCTTTCCTTGATTCTATTATGGTTGTATTTTATTATGGATTATTGAGTATGTCTACAAAAGAAATTAATCTTAGGGTTGTGTATAAGGACATATCTGTACCTTGATAGCAAATTTAACAAACTTTGAACCACTAAAATTAACACTAACATTTATACAAGTTCAACAACAGTTATAAAGAGAAAATTGTAAGGGTTGGTAATGAAAATAAAATTGTCCATTGTGTAGACACACACTTTGCAAAATATTTCAACAAAGCAGCTGTAGTATTTCTCTTACAATCAAAAGAAAATGATTATTTAATTTTTAGTTCAAGTAATTTTATCCATTTCCCTCTGGTCTCAGTTTTGAAATCTAATCAGAACTGACCTCTTCCATTCTAATCTGAGCAAATTCTGTAAATGCTGTACAAAACAAAACAATACTCTGAATCTGATACAGAATAAATCTGATTATCATATCAGAGTATCTGTGATTTCACTGTAGTATTGTTTGGAGATTCTTAACTGAAAGGTTTCCATGTATACAGATAGCATTTTGTCCTAAAAATAACTCAATGACTGCCAATGTTCTAATTATCAAACAGTTTGAGACAGATTGCTGCAAACTGGGCAGTGGGCTTGAATTTTATTAGTGGAGGCTGAATGCTGTTTTATACCTATTTATTCCAAAGCTGAATAAAGTTAATCTTCTCCATTAAGATCTAAATAATAAATTACTTGTTGTTGGTAGAAATAAACAAATTCTTACAGACAAAATGAAGTTTTTGATAAAAGGAACAGTTAGCACAACATTGCAACAGCAAAGTGGGTTCAATTCTGCCGCTGCCTGTAACGAGTTTATATATTTTCCCTGTGATGGCGTGGGTTTCCTCCGGGTGCTCCAGTTTCCTCCCACACTCCAAATACATACCAGTTGGTAGGTTAATTGGTCATTGTAAATTGTCCCATGATGAGGCTGCAGGTGATGGGGGATTACTGGCCAGTGCAGATGAAGGGATGGGAGGACCTATTCTGTGCTGCATCTCAGCAAATAAATAAATGGACAAATTTTCATTTGCTTGCAAAACTGTGAAAATTGGGAATAATCTTTATCATCATTATCATGTACCATGTCACATGACGTCGGCAATCAGGACCTTGATTATTCTTGGCAAGTTTTTCTTCAGGAGTGGTTTGCTATTGCCTTCTTCTGGATTATGTCCTTACAAGACAGGTGACCCCAGCCATTATCAATACTCTTTAGAGATTGTCTAGCTGGCGTCAATGGTTGCATAACCAGGACTTGTGATGTGCAACGGCTGCTCATACAACCATCCACCATCTACTCCCATGGCTTCATATGACCCTGAACAAGGGGCTAAGCAGGTGCTGCACCTTGCCCAAGAATGACCTGCAAGCTCTTGGAGGGAAGGAGTGCCCTATGCCTCCTTTGGTAGAGATGTATCTCCACGTGGAACCCATGCTTGACTCTATTGCTTCTCTCTAATTGAGGCATCAAGCAAGGTGGAAGTTGATGAGGATGAGAGTGGGAGATGGGAAGGTGATGCCTGCATTTGACAGATCTTACTCTCCCCCTCGCTAGCTGCAGTCAGAGGAAAGTGCAGGAGTCTTGGAATCCACACTGCAAAGATTGAATTTCCGGCATCTGCAGATTTCTTCATGTTTGCAAGGATTGATAGGTGAGACTCGTGGCTATAGACTCGGTCTGGGGGGCTTTGAGGTTCATGTTACATGATTCTGGTTACTCCTTTCTTTTCGCTGTTTGATCCAGGTAATCGATGTGGACTGGGGCACTTTGGTAAAGAAGGGCCCTGTGGCCTGCGTTGGCTAGTGGCGTGATGCTGAACTGAATTAAAACGAGCACTATTAGTTTGATATTTGATGTTCTAAATGTTGCTCACTTGCTTATTGCCAATTGCGCAATTTGTTCATTTATCACACGTTGGGTGTTTGATGTTTTCTTGAACAGGCTCCACAGTGTTTCTTCATTGCCTGCGGGAGGATGAATATCAGAGTTGTGTTCTGAACACATATTTTGATAATGAATGTACTTTGAATCATTGTCCGCAGTTTGCCCTCTTCCCAATATCACCATTGGGGAGGAGGTACAGGAGTTTTAGGAACAGCATCTTCCCCTCTGCCATCAGATTCCTCAACAGTCCATGACCCATGAACACCACCTCACTATTCCTCATTTGTATTATTTATTCAGTAACTCACAGTATTATTATGTCTTCCACTATTGCTGCCACAAAGTAACAGATTTCACAAATAGTCAGCGACAATCAACCTGAATCTGGTCTGGTTGTTCTCAATTGCAGGTGTAAAAACAAGCAGCTCTGTTTGAAAAGTCATTGAAACCAATTCCTCAGAAATCCTGCAGATTGTTAGCTGCAGGAAGAGGCAGAAAACATCAGATTTGTTCTTGTGATTGAAAGATAAAATGATAGCCAGTTGTTCTGTTAGAGAAGCAAGTCATATTGTAACAAGTGCAAGGAGGGAATCAATTATGAAAGTCTTCCAATAATTTCAGATTGAAATATTATTAATGTGACACAAATAGGCCAATATTCTGTAACGAATGGATTGCAGCATAGGGAATATTGTAACCAATGATAATTCATTAAATCTATTTATCCTAAAAATGGAACAGGCCCAATAAATCACCAGAGACAAAGTCACAAGCTACACATATGGGGCAACATTTGTTTAAATGCTGTAAAGCAGATTTTGTGCATGGCTAGTTTCATGTTGGAAATTATCCGTACGATGTAATTATTTTATTCTGATACCTTTCAATGTGATATAGAGGGAGGAAATGTCAGATCATTAATGTGAATGACAACTATTGAATCTCCCTGAAGAATATCTTTGGCAATGTAGAATAATTTGAATTATAATATTCTAACAGGATTTGTGATTTCATAGCAAACATTCAGAAGAACTCTATTGTTGTAATGTCTCAGAAAACTTTGATAGAACTTAAACCCTGAACATTTATTTATTCATTAAGATGTGCACGGAACAGGACTTTCAGCCGCACTGCCACAACTCCCCGCTTCAACCCGAGCCTAATCATGGAACAATTTACAATGACCGATTGATCTACCAACCGGTAATTGTTTGGAGTGTTGGAGGAAACTGAAGGCACCCACAGGAAACCCACACAGTGACAGGAAGAATGTATCAACTCCCGACAGGCGGCTGCGGGAACCTGGGTGGATCTCTGGTACTGTAAAGCATTGTGCTAACCACTGTGATACCGTACCAGCTGCACATTATGATCTTCGTGATTTCATGACACAAACTAAACCTTTAGTTTCGGAAAGTCTTTTTTACTGAAGTTTACGGTAAGAAAATGAGGTTGAAAGGGATAATAAAGTTCAAAGTAAGTTTATTATCAAAGTACATATATGCACCATATCCATCCCTGAAATGTGTTTCCTTGCAGGCACACAAATGACTTTAAAAACATCTGAACATTAAACTTCTAGTTTATTTGAATTCACATAAAATGTCATGGAAAACCTCAGTGTGCCAAGACTAATTCATGCTGAAGACTATACAATTGTATGCAAAATTCCTGCTAATCTCAGTAAAATTGCACTTGGAAACTTAATACAATCCGATAGAAATTCCAGCCATTTATTTTTAAAGTATTATCTTTCAATTTGCTTACTGAACTTGTGGTTATACAGCATTTGTTGTGAAACACCTCACAGCCAATTAAATACTCTTGGGACACCATTCCTGTTTTAAGTGACCTGTTTGTACACAAAGAGATAAATTACTTGGAAACTGGGGAAATTTTGGCTCCAATGCATAAAGACAAGAATGGCCAGAATGGGAAACAGCTTCTTCCCTCAGGCCACTAGGTTTCTGAACTCTCTGCTGCATTGCATTTGAGGTGTCACCAGTTAACCTATTCTGTACTTACAATATTTAATTTATGCAGGTTACTTTGTTTATTTATCTATAATTCATTTGTCGATTTAATTCTTACTTTCTCAAGTCATTATATGTTATATGCACTTTATGTGTTTACACCCTGATCCAGAGCAACGCTGTCTCGTTTGATGGTATATATGTATATATTTCAATGACAATAAACTTGACTTGACTTTTCTGTGAATGATATGTTGGGAAAGTGACCTTCTGATAAACATCAGTTATCATTTCTGACAGTGTATCAGACCCTCAGAGTCACATATATAATTTCCCTCAAGTGGAACTGAACCAGAACCTATAAACTTCCAGATCAGAGTCAGGAGGCTGTTTCTAACCATTCCAACACTAGCTATAGTCACAATATCAAAATATGAAAAAAAACATCGATTTTTCTGGGTTGAATATGCTCAAATCAAATGCCTCTTTTTAACTAATACCTTCAAAACCAAAAAACAATAGAAACAATTGAATTTTAATATTATCAATGTGAACCAAAGCTTGGGAATAATGGCTTTGTAATATGCTTGTCATATTCTATAGTCGTGAAAGTCTGTATTCAATTTTTCATGCTCCGACAAAAATATTTATTGCTGTCAGTTAATTTATCCCATGCGCTTAGACTCAATGATAAAAATGCAATCATAAGTCTGATGCTATTTCAGTTTAAAAAAAAATCAATTTCTCATCTAAGTAAATGGATCTCTAATTACTTAATATGTTTGAGCTATAAAGCGACATTTATTTTTACTATCATGGAGGAGGTCCAGAAGCCTGAAGACCCATACTCAATTTTTTAGGAACAGCTTTTCCCTCATCTGTCATCAGATTTCTGAGTACATGAATATTACTTCATTAGTCCTTTTCCTTTGTACTATTTTTTGTTATTTATAGATTTTTATTCCTTAATACTGTACTGCTGCTGAAAAACAACAGATTGTGTGTCATACAGTACTGTGAAAAAGTCTTGGGTACATATACAGCATATCACTAGAATGCCTAAGGCTTTTGCTTTGTACTATAATTGTCAACGTGGAACAGAGAGCAAGTGTGTAAATCTGGCGGGAGCAAAGTATGTTGGGAATGGTGAGGGTGGAGTGTCATGGGTAGGGTGTAGGACAGGTGGCAGAGAAGGAATGCCTGGGCGAGTCGGGTGCCTTGAAACAGGGGTCCCAAACCTTTTTTGCACCGCGGACTGGTAGAATATTGACAATATTCTTGCAGCCTTTTTTGCACTGTGGACTGGTAGAATATTGACAATATTCTTGCAGACTGGCCAACTGGCGGGGGGGGGGGAGGTTGTTCAAGAAGGGTTAAACTCACCTCAACATGTCTTTTACAGTCAGGGTTGCCAACTTTCTCACTCCCAAATAAGGGACAAAATTAGTATTCAAGTCCCAGGTCACTTGCGTTTACCCCAGGAAAGACTGCCATGACCATGAAGCCTTGCACGGTGAAACCTTACCTGTGTGCGCATGCGTAACGTGTGCATATGTGACGTGAGCATGCGTGACGTGTGCATACGTGATGTGCGCATGCACATACGTGCCAATTTTTTTCCACAAATTGGTTTTGGCTTAATCTTCCCGATTATACTGTACAGTATTTCTACTTTATATAGCCTGTGTATTTGTCATATCATTCCTGCTTTTACTATATGTTAGTGCTATTTTCGGTTCTATGTGTTATTTGGTATGATTTGGTAGGTTATATTTTGGGTCTGGGAACGCTGAAAAATTTTTCCCATATAAATTAATGGTAATTGCTTCTGCGCTTTACAGCATTTTGGCACAAAAGGTTTCATAGGAATGCTTTACCTTAGCGGGCGAAATACGGGACAAGGGCGGTCCCATATGTTCAAGTTCAACAGTGTGTGACAGGGAGTGAGGAAAGGTGCAGCTGACTCATATTGTTTCCTGGCACATGCTTTGCGGCCTGCTACTGGTCCGCGGCCTGGCGGTTGGGGACTGCTGCCTTGAAACACCAGGCAATGTCATTTGGTTCTAAACGATTGATTCATTAATCATTACAGAATGTCTCTTGGTGCATCCCGCTCCCTTCCTCTCCTTCCCCTTTACCCAACCATGACTCCCCTCTCCCTGCCACCTTCCCACTCAGTTCGCAATAGAAACTCATAGCAGAATCAGGTTTATCATCACTCACATTTGTCTTGAAACTTATTTTTTTTGCTGCAGTAGTACAGTGGAATATGTAAAATTACTACAGTACTGTGGGAAAGTCTAAGGCATGCTAGATATATATATGTTCTACAGACTTTTACACAGTACTGTACCAGAGTGATAATAAATCTGAATCTAATTCTGATCCATGTTTTACTCCAATTTTCTGGAGCTGTGATGTTCAAGAAAATTAAAAGTAAATAGGAAATGATTTTCATGATTCTAGTTCTAACAGGCAGGATTATAAATATATATGTTAAACAGTTCATTAAATTTTCTTGAATGCCACAAGGGATTAGTATAATCAAAAAACTTTATCCCTACATAATAGTGAAAAGACATGCATTGCGACAATCACTTTCAGGATCCGATCTCCATTGTGAAAACAAAGAGCGTTTTCCCCTCTTCTGAGAAAACGAACAGTAAAATAAAATATATAAGTACATAAATGGGCGCCCTGTTAATGTGCGAACAATATCTGTGTACGATTATTAGGACCAAGTTCACAGACATTCACAGAATTAGCCACATTAATGACCATGCAGTTTATAATGACACCATTCCTGCTAAAACATAAGTGTCAAAGATCAATAAGCTAGGGCACTCAACCAGATGAGAATAGGGTGTAACTAATTTATAGAAAATAACATTTTTCACAAATTTACCTATATTTTGAGATAGACAAACTTCATTAAAATTTGTTGACCTTGGCCTCAATACATCCTTGTGCAATTGGATCTTTGATCTCATCACGTGCAGACCTCAGTCAGTTCAGATTGGCAACATCTCCTCCACGATCTCCATCAGCGCAGGTGCACCGCAAGGCTCTACTCACTTTACATTTGTGACTGTGTGGTGAGGCTAAGCACAGACAACACTACTGTTGCCAGCAAAATCAAAGGTGGTGACCAATCAGCGTATAGGAGGGAGATTGAAAATTTGACTGAGTGGTGTCACAACAACAGCTTCTGACTGTCAGCAAGAGACCAAGGAGCTGATTATGATTTATGATTATGAGGACACAGCCCCCTTTTATTGTCATTTAGTAATGCATGCATTAAGAAATGATAAAATGTTTTTCTAGAATGATGTCACGAAAACACATGACAAACTGACTTAAAAACTAACAAAAAGCACATAATTATAACATATAGTTACAACAGTGCAAAGCAATACTGTAATTTAATAAGAACAGACCATGGCACAGTAAAAGTCTCAAAGTCTCTCGAAAGTCCCATCATCTCACGCAGATGGTAAACCCCCAGCGCCGCCAACTTGCCGGTGCAGCATCCTGGAAGCATCCGACCACAGTCCGACTCCGAGTCCATCCGAAAAACTCCGAGCCTCCGACCCACCTCCCGACACTGAGCACCATCTCTGCCAAGCGTTCCGACTCTGGCCCCAGCAACAGGCGATACACAAACCCAAGGATTTGGGACCTTTGTCTCCGGAGATTCTCGATCGCACAGTAGCAACGGCAGCGAAGCGGGCATTTCAGAAGTTACTCCCGATGTTCCTCTGCGCTTCCCACAGCTGCCTCCATCAAATCCGGATTGTGCATGGCGCCCCTAGTTACACGTATCGATATTCATTCCGAATGGCCGCGTGCACCGCGTTGCGCCGCCATCTTCTCCTCCCTCATTGTTGACTTCAGAAAGAGGAAGACAGAGGTCCTTGAGCCAGGATCAAAGCTGGAAAAGTTCAGCAATTTTACATTCCTCAATGTTATTATTTCATAGGACTTGTCTTGGGCCCAACATGTAAGTGCAATTTTGGAGAAAGCACAGCAGGGCCTCTACTTCCTGAGGAGTTTGCCAAGATTTGGTATGATATCTAAAACATTGACTAACTGCTAAAGATGTGTAGTGGATGATCACTCAGGGATGTGTGCTTAGCCCACTGCTCTACTCTCTCTATATCCATGGCTGGGCACAGTTCAAATGGCATCTTTCTTTCTTTTTGCTTTTCTTTTTCTTCATTAATCTTTTTATTGATTTGAAGATAACATATATACAGACAAGGGGAGAATTATCTCAAATATATATATCAACAACAATATAAACAAAAGATGAAATAGATATTATAATCATACGGAGTAATAAGCAAATATGCAATATATAATAAAAAAGAACAACTAATTCTCCTCTTATCAATTCATAAACAGAGGAGAAAAAACTTTAAATTTAAAATGAAGGGAAAAAAAACCCATTGCACTAAAAAAACAGAAAAAAAAGAAAAGGGACTGGGTAGTCCATTCGGAGAATACAACCAAGAAAAAAAGGAACAACTTTCTGATCAAATCTAAAACTTCCAAAAAAGTAATTGGAAGAGTAATAAATCAAATCAAATGAAAATATAAAATAAAAGGTCACCATATTTGCTCAGGTTTAAAGGATGTATCAAATGTCCAACTTCTTATTTTCTCTGAATTTAAACAGGACATAATGGAGGAAAGCCAATAAAAGACAGCAGGTGGATTAGAATCCTTCCACGTCAGTAAAATGGCTCTCCTAGCCAATAAAGTCGAAAAGGCTATCATACGCTGAGTGGAAACAGTAATATTTCCTGCTTCCGCAGGGATAATCCCAAAAATTGCCGTAAGTAAATTAGGTTGTAAATCCAAATCCAAGGCTTATGATAACATTTTAAAAACATCTCTACAAAAATTATCTAGCTTTATACAAGACCAAAATATATGAGTTAAAGTGGCCTCCTCAATATTACATCTGTCACTGAAATGCCATCTATAAATTTGCTGATGATGCAACTGTAGTTGGCAGACATTCAGACGGTGACAAAAGGGCAACAGGGGCAAGATATACCAGCTGGTTGAGTGGTTTCACAGCAACAACTTTCACTCAATATCAGCAAGACCAAAGTGTTGATTTTGGATGTCGAAAAGAGTAAGAGGATGCAACACAATCCAACCCTCATAGTGGGATCAGAAGTGGAGACAGTGAGCAATTTCTAGTTGTCAATATCTCTGAGACCTAACCTGGAGGTAACATACTGATGCAGCAATGACGAAAGCATGATCGTAGCTATACTTCATTAGGAGTTTGAGGAGATTTGGTTTGTCAACTAAAATACTTGAAAACTTCTGCAAATGTACCATGGAGAGCATTCTGACTGACTCCATTGTTATCTGGTACAGGAGAGCTACTGCACAAGATCGAAGTAAGTTGCAGAAACTTATAAAATTAATCAGCTCCACCATGTGTATCAGCTTCAAAAGTATCCAAGACATCTTCAAAGAGTGGTGCTTTAGGAAGGCAGAATCCATGATTAAGGATTCCCACCACCCAGGACATGCTCTCTTCTCACTGTTATCATCAGGAAGGAGGTACAGAAGCCTAAAGGCACCTGCTCAGTGATACAGGAACAGCTTCTTCCACTCTACCATTCGTTTCTAAATGGATATTGAAACCATGAACACTACCTCTTACTTTTTTTCCTTACTTAACTTAACTATTTCATCACACACACACATATTATATATATCTTTTTCTCTATTTATTTATTTATTATGTATTTCATTGCATTGCTGCCATAAAGTTAAAAAAAAATCATGATATATGCAGGTGATATTAAACATAGAACATAGAAATCTACAGCACATTACAGGCCCTTTGGCCCACAATGTTGTGCTGACCATGTAACCTACTCTAGAAACTGCCTAGAATTTCCCTACTGCATAGCCCTCTGTTTTTCTGTGCTTCATGTGCCAATCTAAGAGTCTCTTAAAAGACCCTATTGTATCTGGCTCTACTACCTTTGCTGGCAGTGCATTCCATGCACCCACCACTTTCTGTATGAAAAGCTTACCCCTGACATCCCCCTTGTACCGACTTCCAAGCACCTTAAAACTATGTTCTCTCACATTAGCCATTTCAGCCCTGAGAAAAAGCCTCTGGCTATCCAAACAATCAAAGTCTCTCATCATCTTATACACTTCCATCAGGTCACCTCTCATCCTCTGTTTCTCCAAGGAGAAAAGGTCAAGTTCATTCAACCTATTCTCATAAGCACACTTTCCAATCCAGGCAACATTGTTGTAAATCTCCTCTGCGCTCTCTCTATGGTATCCACAGCCTTCCTGTAGTGAGGTGACCAGTACTCCAAGAGAGATCTAACGAAGATCTTATACAGCTGTAACATTACATCGCGACTTTTGAGCTAAATTCCATGGTTGACGGCCAACACACCATATGCCTTCTTAACAACACTGTCAGCCTGTGCAGTAGCTTTGAGTGTCCTATGTACACAGACCCCAAGATCTCTATGATCCTCCATACTGCCAAAACTCTTACCATTAATATTATATTCTGCCTTCACATTTAAGCTACCAAAAAGAACCACTTCACACTTACCTTGGTTGAAGTCCATCTGCCACTTCTCAGCCCAGTTCTACATCCTATCAAAATGTCCCTCTGTAACCTCTGACAACCCTCCAGACTATCCATAACACCCCCAACTTTCACATCATCAGCAAACTTACTAACTCACCCTTCAACTTCCTCATAGATGGCTATGGTAACCCTATGTAATTTCTAAGTAAGTACATGTTTGGCACAGCATTGTGGGACAAAGGGCCAGTATTGTGCTGTTGGTTTTCTATGTTTCTATGTTTCATCCAGGTCATTTATAAAAATGACAAAGAGGAGAGGGTCACAGAACAAATCCTTGCAGAATGCTGTTGGTCACTGATCTGCATGCAGAACACAAACCGTCTACAACCACCCTTTGCCTCTGTGGGCAAGCTAATTCTGGATTCACAAAGCAAGAACTACTTGGATCCCACACCTCCTTACTTTCTAAATGAGCCTTGCATGGGGAACCTTATGAAATGCCTTACTGAAATCCATAAACACTATATCCACTGCTCTACCTTCATCAATGTGTTTTGTTACATCCTCAAAGAATTCAATCAGGCTCATGAGGCATGACCTGCCCTTGACAAAGCCATGCTGACTATCCCTAATCAGATTATGTCTCCACAAACACTCATAAATCCTGTCTCTCAGAATTTTCTCCAACATCTTGCCCATCACTGAAGTAAGGCTCACTGGTCTAATTTCCTGGGTTATCTCTACCTTTCATGAACAAGGGAGCAACACTTGCAACCCTCCAATCCACTGGTACTTCTCCCGTCCCTATTGGTGATGTAAAGATCATCATCAGAGACTCAGCGATCTCCTCCCTTGCTTCCCACAGTAGCCCAGCGACTTATCTAACTTAATGCTTTTCAAAAGCTCCAGCACATCCTCTTTCTTAATGTCCATATGTTCAACTGTTTCAGTCCACTGTAATTCATCCCTATAATTGCCAAGGTCCTTTCCCTGGTGAATACTGAAGCAAAGTATTCATTAAGTACCTCCACTACTTCTTCCGACTCCATGCACACGTTTCCCTTATCGCACCTGATTGGTCCTTTTCTCACATGGCTCATCCTATTGCTCTTCATATACTTGTAGAATGTCCTGGGAGTTTCCTTAATCCTGCTCACTATGACCTCTTCTAGCTCTCCTAATTTCATTCTTGTACTCCTTCCTAGCAACCTTGTAATTTTCTAGGACTCTAACAGTAGTTTCTTGAACCTTTTGTAAGCTTTTCTGTTCTTCTTGACTAGGTTTTCTACATCCTTTGTACACCATGGTTCTTTTACCCTACCATCCTTTCCCTGCCTCAATGGAACATACCTATGCAGAACTCCATGCAAATGTTCCTTTTCTGCCATGCATTTACCTGGAACATCTGGTTCAAATGAATGCTCCCAAGTTCCTGCCTAATAGCATCATATTTCTCCGGACCCCAATTAAAGGTTTTCCCAAATTGTCTGCTCCTATCCCTCTCCAGCACTATGGTGAAGAAAATACAGTTGTGATCACTACCTCCAAAATGCTCTCTCACCAAGAGATCTGACACCTTAGCAGCTTCATTTCATAATACCAGATCAAGTACAGCCTCTGCTCTAATTGGCTTATCTACATATTCCGTCAGGAAACCTTCCTGAAAAGACTGAACAAACTCCACCCCATCCAAACCCCATGCCAATCAATTTAGGGAAGTTAAAATCACCCATCACAACAACCCGATTATTATTGCACCGTTCCAGAATCTGCCTCCCTATCTGCTCCTCGATGTCTCTATTACTTCCGCTGGGTCCATAAAAAACTCCCCCTTCTTGTTTCTGACTTCCACTCACACTGACTCAGTAGAGAATCCCTCCATGACTTCCTTCTTTTCTGCAGCTATGATACTATCCCTGATTAGAAATGCCTCACCTCCTACCTCTTGTTGCCTCCTTCATTGTCTTTTCTGAAACATCTAAAGCCTGGCACACTCAGCAACCATTCCTGCCCCTGAGACATCCAAGTCTCTGTAATGGCCACGGTGTCATATTTCCACATATTGATCTATGCTCTAAGTTCATCTGCCTTCTATAAGATACTCCTTGCATTAAAATAGATACATCTCAAACCATATGAATACATCTTTGCTCCATTATCTGCCTATCTTTCTTCACAAACTCCTTACAAGCTGTCTCTACTTGTCCACCAATTGCCCCATCCCCTGCCTCTTCACTTCAGTTCCCACCCCACTGCATATCTAGTTTAAACCCTCCGCGATAGCATTAGCAAACCTACCTCCCAGGATATTGGTTCCCTTCCAGTTCACATACAACCTGTCCCACTTGTACAGGTATCCCCTTCCGCAGAAAAGGTTCCACTGGTCCAGGAACTTGAAATCCTGTCCCCTGAACCATCTCCTCAGCCGCTCATTTGTCTGTGCTATCTTTCTGTTCTGACCTTACTAGCTCGTGAGCTGGTGGCACTGGGAGTAATCTGAAGGTTACCACCTCGGAGGTACTGCTCTTCACCTGATTCTGAAGAGTATACTGACTGGCTGAACCATGACCTGGTATGGAAGTATCAACGCCCTTGAGTGTAAGGTCCTACGAAAAGAAAAGGATGCACCTCAGTCCATCATGAGTAAAGCCCTCCTCACCATTAAGCACATCTACACAAAACATTGCTGTAGGAAAGCAGCATCCATTACTGCTTTCACAAGGCACAAAAACTGAATTTGATGTCACCTAAGATGTTGGTAACCTTAAAAGCATTATTTTCATCTGTAGAGATGGATGCAGAGTCCACAGAAGTGAGGCAAAGAGGCATCAACTTCATGGACCCTGTACAGATTACAGAGGAAGATGTGTTTACTATCCTGAGGCAAATCAATGTAGGTAAATCCTGAGAACCTGACAAGGTATTCCCTTGGACCCTATGGGAGGCAAGTGCAGAAATTGCCAGGGCTCTAGCAGATATATTTAAAAGATCCTTAGTGACAGGAGAGGTACCAGGGGATTAGAAATATAGAAAACCTACACCACAATACAGGTCTTTCGGCCCACAAAACTGTGCCGAACATGTTCTTACCTTAGAACTACCTAGGCTTACCCATAGGCCCTCTATTAACCTCCATATACCTATCCAGGAGTCTCTTAACAGACCCCATCATTCCACCTCCACTACCACCGCCAGCAGCCCATTCCACGCACTCACCACGCTCTGCGTAAAAAACTTATCCCTGACATCTCCTCTGTACCTACTTCCAAGAACCTTAAAACTATGCCCTGTCATGCTAGCCATTTCAGCCCTAGGAAAAAGCCTCTGACTATCCACACGATCAATGCCTCTCATTATCTCATACACCTATCAGGTCACCTCTCATCCTCCGTCGCTTCAAGGAGAAAAGGCCAAGTTCACTCAACCTGTTCTCATAAGGCATACTCCCCAATCCAGGCAACATCCTTGTAAATCTCCTCTGCACTTTTTCTACGTTTTCCACATCCTTCGTGTAGTGAGGTGACCAGAACTGAGCACAGTACTCCAAATGGGGCCTGATCAGGGTCCTATATAGATGCAACATTACTTCTCGGCTCTTAAACTCAATCCCGTGATTGATGACGGCCAATGCACCGTACACCTTCTTAACCACAGATTCAACTTATGTAGCAGCTTTGAGTGTCCTATGGACTCAGGCCCCAAGATCCCTCTGATCCTCAACACTGCCAAGAGTCTTACCATTAATGTTATATTCCGCCATCATATTTGACCTACCAAAATAAACTACCTCACACTTATCTGGGTTGAACTCCATCTGCCACTTCTCAGCCCAGTTTTGCATCCTATCAATGCCCCGTTGTAACCTCTGACAGCCCTCCACACTATCCACAACACCCCTATCCTTTGTGTCATCAACAAATTTACTAACCCATCCCTTCACTTCCTCATCCAGTTCATTTATAAAAATTTGATTAGATTAGAGACAATTTTATTGTCATTGTGTCGAGTTCAGATACAAAGCCAATGAAATGCAGTTAGCATCTAACCAGAAATGCAAAGAATAGTGTTATTTACAAAAATCACAAAGAGTAAGGGGTCCCAGAACAGATCCCTGAGGCACACCACTGGTCACAGACCTCCATGCAGAATATGACCCATCTACAACTACACTTTGTCTTCTGTGGGCAAGTCAATTCTGGATCCACAAAACAATGTCCCCTTGGATTCCATGCCTCCTTACTTTCTCAATAAGCCTCACATGGGGTACCATATCAAATGCCTTGCTGAAATCCATATACACTACATGTATGGCTCTACTTTCATCAATGTATGAAGGATTGGAGGATAGTCAATGTTGTTCCACTGTTTAAAAAAGACTCCAAACATAAACCAGGAAATTATAGGCTGGTCAGTTGTGGGAAAGTTATTGGAAGGCATTCTGAGGTGCAGGATTTATAAATTTTGGATAAATATGGACCGATTAAGGAAGTCAGCATGGCTTCATGTGTGGTAGGTCATGTCAGACCAGTTTTATAGAGTTCTTCAAGGAAGTTACCAGGGAAGTAGATGAAAGCAAGGCAGTAGATGTTGTCTACCTGGACTTTAGTAAGGTACTTGACAAGGTCCCGCATGGGTGGCTGTTCAAGAAAATTCATTCGTTTGGCATTCAGGATGAGGTAGTGAATTGAATTTGACGTTGACATTGTGGGAGAAGCCAGAGAGTGGTAATAGAGGGATGCTTTTTTGACTGGAGGCCTGTGACTAGTGGTTTGCCACAGGGATCAGTGCTGGGTCCTTTGTTGTTTGTCATCTATATCAATGATTGGCATGATAACATGGTTAAATGGATCAGCAAACTTGTGGATGACACCAAAATTGGGGGTGTAGTGGACAGTGTGGAAGGCTGTCATGGATTGCAAAGGGATCTGCATCTGAAGGAAAAATGGGCTGAAAAATAGCAGATGGAATTTAATGTAGACAAGTGCAAGATTTTGTACTTCAGTAGGGCCAACCAGAGTAGTTTTTACACAGTTAATGGTAGGACACCGAGGAGTGTGGTAGAACAAAAGTATCTGGGAATACAGGTACATAATTCGTTGAAAGTGACATCATAGGTAGATAGGGTCATAAAGAAAACTTTTAGCACATTGACTTTCTTAAATCAATGTACTGAGTACAGAAGATGGGATGTGATATTGAAGCTGTATAAGACATTGTTGAGGCCTAATTTGGAGAATTATGCGCAGTTTTGGTCACCTACCTACAGGAAAGATGTAAATAACGTTGAAAAAGTACAGAGAAAATTTACAAGGATGTTGCCATATCCAGACGACATGAGTTATAAGGAAATATTGTATAGGTTAGACTGTATTCTTTGGAAGGTAGAAGATTGAGAGGAGTTTTGATAGAAGTATACAAAATTATGAGGGGTATAGATGGGGAGGACATGCCGGCCGGTGGTGTAGTGGCATCGGCACTGGGCTTCAAGGCAGATGGTCCTGAGTTCGAATCCAGCCGGGTTTCTATCTGGGCGATGGCAGAATCTGTGCGGAAGAAAGGCCTGGCAATCTACTTCCGTACCTTGTGATGAAAACTGTATGGACAACCACACTACCCATGGAGTCGCTATGAGTCAGGGGTAACTCGATGGCACTCAAGAATAGGGTAAATGCAAGGTTCGGTGGGACTACGACCAGAGGTCATGGGTTAATGCGAAAGGTGAGAGAATTTACGGGAACATGAGGGAAAACTTTTTCATTCAGACAGTAATGAGAGTGTGGAATGAGCTGCCTGCAGAAGCAATGCATGCAAGCTCGATTTCAACGTTTAAGAGAAATTTGGATAGGTACATGGATGGTAAGGGTATGGAGGGGCTTTGGTCCTGGTGCATCTCGATAGGAGTAGACAGCTTAAATAGGTTTGGCATGGACTAGATGGGCTAAAAGGCCAGTTTCTGAGCTGTACTTCTCTATGACTCTATTAATCTCATTGATTCTGATTGAGTGAGTAAGAAAGCAGTTTTCGTTTTCAAGCAAAAAGCAACTTTTGCTGTGAAGCATGATAGACTAAAATGTGCAGTGAGTGTGGAGAATGTTACAACTGGACTGTGTTGTGCTCACTGCAGCTCAGTGGTGGGAAACTCAGAAAGCTTACATGCAAATTAGAGCCCAATGTTGATTGAAAGGAGACATATGGGTGTTTTTTTTTGTGATGGAAGGGGAGAGAGCGGAAGAGAGGGTCAGTACAGCCATTTTATCAAGACCATGAATAAAAATGATAGTCAGCTGAATACATCACCTATTTTCACTGATTCAATTTCCTGGCAATCTAACTGCTCACTCAACCAGTGGACCAGAGCAAAGCTGCCCTGAAAATAGTTTCATTAACTAAACTGTTTGGAGTTGGGGATGTATGAATCATCAATGTCACCACTTTTTTATGTACTTCTCAATGAATTATGCAAAGAATTTCTAGAAACTTGTGCCTTGAATATTTACAAATTGTCTCTATTAAAAAAAACAGAAGCAGAAAGATTGAATAGGTTAGGACTTCATTCCTTCGAACGTAGAAGATTGGGAGAAGATTGGATAGAGGTATACAAAATTATGGTGGGTACAGATAGCGTTTTCTACTGAGGTTGGGTGAGACTACAACTAGATGTCATAAGTTAGGGGTGAAAGGTTAAAAGTTTAAGGGGAACATGAGGGGAAATTTCGTCACTCAGATGGTCATGAAAGTGTGGAACAAAGTGCCAGCTTACCATCTGGAGGATGGAGGTGTTGTTCCTCCACCCAGATGTGGCCTCAGTGTGTTTGTTTGCTTTAAGAAGAATCTGTACTTTTACCACAGAGAACTTTTCCCACATGCACACCAATCTAAGAGTGAAGTTGATTTATGAAGGTTTATGCTTAGTTTGGAAAGATTTATTGGCATTATTGGAAGTGAATCTAGGTCACTGTGGATGGTGATTGGAGGAAAATATGGAGGGGTGGTGGAATGTGAAATATAGGTTCCTTCACACAGAGAATGGTAAGTTCATGAAAAACATGCCGGGGTGGTGATAGAGGCAGATACATTAGGAATAGCGCATCTGTAGATGTGAACTTCCCACTATTCAGGACATTTACAAAGACAGGTGTGTAAAAAGGGCCCAAAGAATCTTTGGGGACCCGAGTCACCCCAATTATAAACTGTTTACAGACGGGAAACAGTACCGCAGCACAAAAGCCAAGACCAACAGGCTCCGGGACAGCTTCTTCCACCAGGCCATCAGATTGCTTAATGCATGCTGATACAATTGTATTTCTATGTTATATTGACTATCCTGTTGTGCATACTATTTATTATAAATTACTATAAATTGCACATTGCACATTTAGATGAAGATATAATGTAAAGATTTTTACTGCTTGTGTATTTGAAGGATGTAAGTAATAAAGTCAATTCAATTTAAGGGATTTCTAGACAGCCACGTGGATGAAGCAACAATGGAGGGCAATGTGAGAGGGAAGAGTTAGACTGTTTTTAAAGTTGGTTAAAATGTTGGCACATACCAGGGGCAGAAGGTGCTGTTCTGTACTGCCCTGCCATGTGCTATACTCTATTTTCTGTGCTCTAAATCACCTGACAGAATAAGCTGCTGAGGCAGGGCTTCAGTTCAGGACTTTCCCCATGATTGAGCAGCTATGCTAGCAACATCTTCCAGACTTCGAAGGTCACGGTCACAAAAGATTAGACCAGCCACAAGTGTGAGGTGTAGGCTGAGTCAAGCACTTTTCAGCCCTTTAGCTTTCTAAAACTGAAGAATAAAATCTACCCAGACTGTTTTCAAAATTTCTGAACAAAACATACTGAGCATGCAAACTTTTTTGAGCAAACTACTTTAGTAGAATTAACATAAGATAAAGATTATGTTTATAATTTGTTGTGGAACAAAAAATTATAAGTCTATCCTGAGGAAAAACACCACAATGTGTATGATTACTTTCTTATGACAATACTTCTGTAATGTGACCAGGAAGTACTGGCCTCTGGCCAGGATGTGAATGGTTCAAAACTATTTAATCAATCAATAGTTGTTTATTATCCACTCTCTTCAGAGAACATTTGTACTCAATAGCCTATTATTGCTAACCACTTCTGGTGATCGTCTGTACTTACAGATATGTCACTGCATGCATTTTGCCAAGATGAATTGCGTCTGAAATAGAGTCTCTGTCCTGTTTATTGTCCCCATGTGACTCCATCTCATAAAAGACCCATTAAGTATTTTTCACAATCTTTTAGGCATCTTCCATCCGGAAAGCAGGCCATTAACTCAAAAACCTGTGTATTTTGATAAAGTGTGTAATGCAATTAATTCCAACTATGTCAACCAAATTACCAGCAATGTTGCCGAAAGACTTTTGCAATCCTATCCATTGCATAATTGCGGAGTAAACTTTTAAATTCAGCTGTATAAACTTCTTTTAAAGTCTAAATAAACTTTGCAAGATTTGCTTGCGTATCATATTTAAAAATTCTCATTTTTAAATATTATTATGTGCAAACTAATTTTACATGACTCTACACCACTGAATATATTTCCATCACACTTTTGGGCAATGTATTTCAAGTTACAATGACTAACTACATGATAAAAAAAAAAGTCCTTGTTGCTTCTCTTTTTTCACCTTATTTTATTCAGTTTCTGAATATAATTTTCCTTTACTTATTCTAGCAAATCTGTTCATAACCTTGGATCTTACTCAAATCACCTTCCTCAAACTTCTCAGTTCTATGCAGAAGCAGGAAAGTTTTTTCCCCACTGAGGTTGGGTGAACCTACAACTAAAGTTCATGGGCAGAGCGTAAAAGGTGAAAAGTTACATGGAACATGAGGGGAAACCTCTTCACACAGAGGATGGTGAGAGTGTGGCACGAGCTGCCAGTGCAAGTTGTGAACGCAAACTCAATTTCAATGCTAAAGAGAAGTTTGGATAGGTACTTGGATGACAGGTGTATGGTTCCAGTACAGTTTAAATGGTTTGGCATGGACTAAAGGGACAGAAGAGCCTGCTTTTGTGCTATACTTTCCTATGACTCTATCTTTCTAGAATGTCACCGTAGTCTGTTTCTACTACGACTAAAGTATTGTTTCCAGTTTTTTTAGAAACGATGTTAAGGTCTTAAGTTTCAGAAGAAACAGAGTCTAACAATATTTTATACACACAAATAATTATTAATCTAATTTTTTTCCAATTATATTAAAACAAGGCTATTGAGTTCATGTTCCCTTCTTACTTCAAAAATGCCTTGCCTCATAGCTGTTTATTATATTGGTCACTTTATGCTAATTTGAAAATTACAACTACCACTTACATAAGTTACTCTGTTTCCTGTGTTTCACGGTATCTGAAAACTTTGAAACAATACTCTATACATCCAAGCCTAGGCCATTAATATACAGTATATCAATGTGAGCAGAGCCCTTATTCCATCTTGAAGAATACGAAATGATGTGTCCCACCAGACTGATGAACAACCATTCACTGATATTTCCTTTTTTGTTTCCTTATACCAGCTACGTGCCCAAGTTACAGAAGTTCTTTTAATGCCAATGGACTTGAATTTAATAATGCATCCATTATGCAGTAAAATTGTCCCTTGTAACCAAATGTTGTTGGCAAAGATAAGACGTTTCAGTTGGGGAAAAAACTGGCTGCTTCACCGTCTGGAAAGGTGAGGGGGGGTACTACTGCGCAGGATAGAAGTAAGCTATAGGGAGTTGTAAAATTTGCCAGCTTCATCATGGGTACGAGCCCTGTAGTATCCAAGACGTCTTCAAGGTGCCTCAGAAATGTGGTGCCCATTATTAAGGCACCCACCCCCCAGGGCATGCCGTTTTCTCACTGCTACCATCAGGTAGGAGGTACGGAGGACAGAGGGAGGGAGCAGGATACTTGAAACTGAAGAATGCACATTCATGCAAAAGGTAATCTTTAGTTTTAAATTATGCTTTCCTTTTGAATGAGGAGGATTACTTTTCCATAAGATTACCTCAGCCTTCCCTCCTTACCAAAGAAATGCTTTGACCACTCCTCAACCCCTTATATTTGTTACAGAGATTATTTCCAGGGATTTATAAAGCATTAGTGAGGCCTCACTTGGAGTATTGTGAGCAGTTTTGAGCACCTTATTTGCCACTTCTCAGCCCAGTTTTGCATCCTATCAATGTTCCGCTCTGACAGCCCTCCTCACTACCCACAACACCCCCAACCTTTGTATCATCAGCAAATTTACTAACTCATCCCTGCACCTCCTCATCCAGGTCATTTATAAACATCACAAAGAGAAGCTTTATAAGTCCAGGATTGAATGGTTTCTCATATGTTGGCTCTGGGCCTCTACTCACTGTAATTCAGAAGAATGATTGGTAGCTTAATTTAAACCTATTGAATATTGAAAGGCCTCAATAGAGTGGATGTGGAGAGTATGTTTCCTTTGGTGAGGGAGTCTAGAACTAGAGGACACAGCATCAGAATAGAGGGGCATCCCTTTAGAATGGAAATGAAGAGAAATTTCTTTCACCAGATAATAGTGAATCTGTGGAATTTGTTGCTACAGGTAGCTGTGGAGGCCAAGTCATTGGGTATATTTGAGGCAGAGGTTGATATATTCTTAATTAGTCAGGACACAAAAGAATATGGGGAGAAGGCAGGAGATTGAGGCTGAGTTGGAGAATGGATCAGCTGTGATGAAATGGCAGAGCAGACTTACTGGACCAAATAGCCTAATTCTGCTCCTATATTTTATGGCTTATATATAGGCAGACCACAGTACGTGTGCTTGCAACATTGTGTGTCCGACAGCGTGATCAGCAGCACTGGGGCTCCACAGGGGACTGTCTTGTCTCCCTTTCTCTTCACCATTTACACCTCGGACTTCAACTACTGCACAGAGTCTTGTCATCTTCAGAAGTTTTCTGATGACTCTGCCATAGTTGGATGCATCAGCAAGGGAGATGAGGCTGAGTACAGGGCTACGGTAGGAAACTTTGTCATATGGTGTGAGCAGAATTATCTGCAGCTTAATGTGAAAAAGATTAAGGAGCTGGTGGTAGACCTGAGGAGAGCTAAGGTACCAGTGACCCCTGTATCCATCCAGGGGGTCAGTGTGGACATGGTGGAGGATTACAAATATCTGGGGATACGAATTGACAATAAATTGGACTGGTCAAAGAGCACTGAGGCTGTCTACAAGAAAGGTCAGTGCCGTCTCTATTTCCTGAGGAGACTGAGGTCCTTTAACATCTGTCGGACGATGCTGAGGATGTTCTACGAGTCTGTGGTGGCCAGTGCCATCATGTTTGCTGTTGTGTGCTGGGGCAGCAGGCTGAGGGTAGCAGACACCAACAGAATCAACAAACTCATTCGTAAGGCCAGTGATGTTGTGGGGATGGAACTGGACTCTCTGACGGTGGTGTCTGAAAAGAGGATGCTGTCCAAGTTGAATGCCATCTTGGACAATGTCTCCCATCCACTACCTAATGTACTGGGTGGGCACAGGAGTACATTCAGCCAGAGACCCATTCCACCGAGATGCAGTACTGAGCGTCATAGGAAGTCATTCCTGCCTGTGGCCATTAAACTTTACAGCTCCTCCCTTGGAGGGTCAGACACCCTGAGCCAATAGGCTGGTCCAGGACTTATTTTCTGGCATAATTTACATATTACTATTTAACTATTTATTGTTTTATTACTATTTATTATTTATGGTGCAACTGTAACGAAAACCAATTTCCCCCGGGATCAATAAAGTATGACTATGACTATGACTATAGCTATAGAAAGGTGCTGGAAAAAGTCCACTCCCATCAGGAAGCTGTTACTTCCTTCAAGCTGCAAGGCTGATCAGGATTTCCACCAACTAACCACCCCTCCACCACTACCTAATCACCTTATGTACAGACACTCCTGTACTTAACAACATTTTATGTACATAAAATTAATATACAAATGTAAACTATTTTCTGTATTTATATTTATTGTTTTTTTTATTATTGTGTTATTTTTCATATTGTGCTTTTTGGAGTTGTATTGGATCTGGAGTAACAATTATTTCATTTTCTTTTACACCTGTGTACTAGAAATTAAATTAAACAATCTAAATCTCTTGAATTTCCTCAGATTCTTGGGCCCTTATTCTGCCTGAGATTCTACAAATGTGTGTTTGCAAAACAGGCAAATGAGACTATTTCAGTTGAGGTCTTTCTGGGCTTTATGATGTGTCTGATGTGAGTTTCTACTCATCTTACACATCACACTCAAATCCTGAATTTAAACAATAGAGAGCTCCAGTTTCAGTACCAACAAGTATTTTGTAAATGGCACTCTAATTGATTAGTACTAATATATTTAAAGGGTCATTAGAAGTATTCTTATCTTACTACCTTGTTTATGTTCTTATGTTTTGGGTGGTTAAAGATTGTTCTAATCTGCTGTCACTTGAGATAGACTGATATTATTACATAGAAACATAGAAACATAGAAAATAGGTGGAGGAGTAGGCCATTCGGCCCTTCGAGCCTGCACCGCCATTTATTATGATCATGGCTGATCATCCAACTCAGAACCCCGCCTCAGCCTTCCCTCCATACACCCTGACCCCCGTAGCCACAAGGGCCATATCTAACTCCCTCTTAAATATAGCCAATGAACTGGCCTCAACTGTTTCCTGTGGCAGAGAATTCCACAGATTCACCACTCTCTGTGTGAAGAAGTTTTCCCTAATCTTGGTCCTAAAAGGCTTCCCCTCTATCCTCAAACTGTGACCCCTCGTTCTGGACTTCCCCAACATCGGGAACAATCTTCCTGCATCCAGCCTGTCCAATCCCTTTAAGATCTTATACGTTTCAATCAGATCCCCCCTCAATCTTCTAAATTCCACCGAGTACAAGCCCAGTTCATCCAGTCTTTCTTCATATGAAAGTCCTGCCATCCCAGGAATCAATCTGGTGAACCTTCTTTGTACTCCCTCTATGGCAAGGATGTCTTTCCTCAGATTAGGGGACCAAAACTGCACACAATACTCCAGGTGTGGTCTCACCAAGGCCTTGTACAACTGCAGTAGTACCTCCCTGCTCCTGTACTCGAATCCTCTCGCTATAAATGCCAGCATACCATTCGCCTTTTTCACCGTCTGCTGTACCTGCATGCCCACTTTCAATGACTGGTGTATAATGACACCCAGGTCTTGTTGCACCTCTCCTTTTCCTAATTGGTCACCATTCAGATAATAATCTGTTTTCCTATTTTTGCCACCAAAGTGGATAACTTCACATTTATCCACATTAAATTGCAGCTGCCATGAATTTGCCCACTCACTCAACCTATCCAAGTCACCCTGCATCCTCTTTGTATCCTCCTCACAGCTAACACTGCCACCCAGCTTCGTGTCATCCGCAAACTTGGAGATGCAGCATTTAATTCCCTCATCCAAGTCATTAATATATATTGTAAACAACTGGGGTCCCAGCACTGAGCCTTGCGGTACCCCACTAGTCACCACCTGCCATTCTGAAAAGGTCCCGTTTATTCCCACTCTTTGCTTCCTGTCTGCTAACCAACTCTTCACCCACACCAATACCTTACCCCCAATACCGTGTGCTTTAAGTTTGCACACTAATCTCCTGTGTGGGACCTTGTCAAAGGTCTTCTGAAAATCCAAATATACCACATCCACTGGTTCTCCCCTATCCACTCTACTAGTTACATCCTCAAAAAATTCTATGAGATTCGTCAGACATGATTTTCCTTTCACAAATCCATGCTGACTTTGTCCGATCATTTCACCGCTTTCCAAATGCGCTGTTATCACATCCTTGATAACTGACTCCAGCAGTTTCCCCACCACCGACGTTAGGCTAACCGGTCTATAATTCCCCGGTTTCTCTCTCCCTCCTTTTTTAAAAAGTGGGGTTATATTAGCCACCCTCCAATCCTCAGGAACTAGTCCAGAATCTAACGAGTTTTGAAAAATTATCACTAATGCACTCTTACCCAAGGGGCCTCTCACGACAAGATTGCTAATTAACCCTTCGTCATTGCTCAAAACCCAGTCCAGAATAGCCTGCTCTCTAGTTGGTTCCTCGACATGTTGGTTCAAAAAACCATCCCGCATACATTCCAAGAAATCCTCTTCCTCAGCACCTTTACCAATTTGGTTCACCCAATCTACATGTAGATTGAAGTCACCCATTATAACTGCTGTTCCTTTATTGCACACATTTCTAATTTCCTCTTTAATACCATCTCCGACCTCACTACTACTGTTAGATGGCCTGTACACAACTCCCACCAGCGTCTTCTGCCCCTTAGTGTTACGCAGCTCTACCCATATCGATTCCACATGTTCCCGGCTTATGTCCTTCCTTTCTATTGCGTTAATCTCTTCTTTAACCAGCAACGCCACCCCACCTTCCCTTCCTTCATGTCTATCCCTCCTGAATATTGAATATCCTTGAACATTGAGCTCCCATCCCTGGTCACCCTGGAGCCATGTCTCTGTGATCCCAACTATATCATAATCATTAATAACAATCTGCACTTTCAATTCATCCACCTTATTACGAATGCTCCTTGCATTGACACACAAAGCCTTCAGGCGCTCTTTTACAGCTCTCTTAGCCCTTATACAATTATGCTGAAAAGTGGCCCTTTTTAATGCTTGCCCTGGATTTGTCGGCCTGCCACTTTTACTTTTCTCCATAGTACTTTTAGTTTCTACCCTCACTTTACACCCCTCTGTCTCTCTGCACTGGTTCCCATCACCCTGTAGTGAACTAACCTCCTCACGCCTAGCCTCTTTAATTTAATTCCCACCCCCCAACCATTCTAGTTTAAAGTCAGCTCAGTAGCCCTCGCTAATCTCCCTGCCAGGATATTGGTCCCCCTAGGATTCAAGTGCAACCCGTCCTTTTTGTACAGGTCACGCCTGCGCCAAAAGAGGTCCCAATGATCCAAAAACTTGAATCCCTGCCCCCTGCTCCAATCCCTCAGCCACGCATTTATCCTCCACCTCATCTCATTCCTACTGTCACTGTCGCGTGGCACAGGCAGTAATCCCGAGATTACTACCTTTGCGGTCCTTTTTCTCAACTCCCTTCCTAGCTCCCTATATTCTCCTTTCAGGACCTCCTCCCTTTTCCTACCTATGTCATTGGTACCTATATGTACCACGACCTCTGGCTCCTCACCCTCCCACTTCAGGATATCTTGGACACGATCAGAAATATCCCGGACCCTGGCACCAGGGAGGCAAACTACCATCCGTGTCTCTGGACTGCGTCCACAGAATCGCCTATCTGACCCCCTTACTATCTTACCCCCTTACATCTCATTTAGCTCTTGCACTTCATAGAGAAAAAACAATATATATATAGTCCAATCTCATCCATTTCTGGTTTGTTCTAGTAGTCAATTAATGGCCAGATTGTCCTGGTACCCCAACCATTGACAGGGACCCTGTTAAATCGGGCAACGTCCAAACTGGCATGACTCTTCTTGTTCTTGTCACTCTTATTTGGAGTTTTTTGTGGGCATGAGGATGAAGGCTTGAGCCTAAGACCTATACTAGACTGACACCACTGCGACCCAAACCCTTGACCTCTGCACCACAGTGTGTGGTGGGGCAGAGCCTGCACAGTTGCTGGTGTCAGCCTCCATTCTCAGTGGCCGTGGCTTATTGTAATTCATGATTTTTTCTCTATTATTATGCATTCAGTTGGACTGTATTATGTTTAGTAGTGTTGGTGTGTGGCCAAGTGGTTACGGCATTCGTCTAGTGATTTGAAGGTCACTAGTTCGAGCCTTGGCTCAGGCAGCGTGTGTGTCCTTGAGCAAGGCACTTAACCACATATTACTGTGCGATGACACTGGTGCCAAGCTGTATGGGTCCTAATGCCCTTCTCTTGGACAACATCAGTGGTGTGGAGAGGGGAGACTTACAGCATGGGCAACCGCTGGTCTTCCATACAACCTCGCCCAGGCCTGCGCACTGGAAACCTTCCAAGGCGCAAATCTATGGTCTCAAGAGACTAATGAATACCTATTATGTTTAGTAACTTCACCACATTAGTTCAAATGAAGACAGGAGCTTGAAAAATGAGTTTAGTTCGAGTTTACTTTAAGTGAGGTGTACTAGCATCATGTGGTAGCATGATGACGTATGCAATTAATGACAGACAGTCTGTCTCTCTCTTTTTGTCTCACTGCAGTCTTGTTAACATTGCCATCAATCTGACAAAGATTTAAATGTTCAATAAATATTAAAATAGATATTTAGTAAGATTTTGGAGAGTGTGTGTACATTAAACTAGAAGCTGAAGTGAAAAACGAGGGGGAAAAACAGAAACTGAGACAGGAACATGTGGTATAGCAATAGACAGAAAACGACAATAAAAATATTTTCAGCAGTCAATGTAGAGAATAAACTATGAAATAATGATAATGATAACTAGAATTAACTTTCTGAGTGTTAGGTGAAAGGTAACCAGGGGTATACCAGGGAGACTATCGAAATGTCAACGATTAGGATGAATATCCTTATAATTCTTTTGGGAGAAGAGGAGGAGGGATAGAGTGATAGAGTCATCGAAAAGTACAGCCCTCTCAGCCCATCTGGTCTGTGCTTATCCATTTAACCTGCCTATTCCTATCGGCTTGCTCTGGGATGATAAACCTCCATACCATGTGCCTATTCGAATGTTAGTACATTTTGTGGGGTAATGTTTTATCGTTTGGATATTCCAAATCCTTGCTTGATTTAACATACTTGACAGAAGCACTGAAGAACTGCTTGTTATATTTGTAGATGTATTCATGGCAAGGAAAGCAAATGGCTTGGTGTCAGAATTTGTCAGACCTCGCTGAACCTGCATACAACACCCGCAGGGACCCCTTCCTCCTTTGCTTTCCCCTGTGGTCCACTCTCCTCTTGTATCAGATACCTTTCCTCCAGTCCTTTACCTTTTCCCCTTATCACCTCCCTGATTCTTACTTCTTCCCCACCCACCTGCCTTCATCGATCACTTTCTAGTCTGTACTGCTGCTCCCCCCATCTTCATCCCCTTGTCTTTACAGTCCTGAAGAAGAGTCTCTGCCTGAAATGTTGACCATTTCTTCATTTCCACAGATGCTGTCTGATCTGCTGAATGTCTCCAGCATCTTGTGCACATTACTCTGGATTTCCAGCATCTGTTGAATCTCCTGTGTTTACCAGGCACTAGATCTGGTGCCAAGATGAGGCCACCCTCAGGGTGGAGGAGCAACACCTTATATTCCATATCGGTAGCCTCCAACCTAACGGCATGAATATCAAGCAACACACATCAAAGTTGCTGGTGAACACAGCAGGCCAGGCAGCGTCTCCAGGAAGAGGTACAGTCGACGTTTCAGGCCGAATCCCTTCGTCAGGACTAACTGAAGGAAGAGCTAGTAAGAGATTTGAAAGTGGGAGTGGGAGGGGGGAGATAAGAAATGATAGGAGAAGACAGGAGGGGGAGGGATGGAGCCAAGAGCTGGACAGGTGATTGGCAAAGGGGATATGAGAGGATCATGGGGCAGGAGGCCCAGGGAGAAAGAAAAGGGGGAGGAGGGGAAAAACCCAGAGGATTGGCAAGGGGTACAGTGAGAGGGACAGAGGGAGAAAAAGGAGAGAGAGAAAAAGAATGTGTGTATATAAATAAATAACGGATGGGGTACAATGGGGAGGTGGGGCATTAGCGGAAGTTTGAGAAGTCAATGTTCATGCCATCAGGTTGGAGGCTACCCAGACGGAATATAAGGTGTTGTTCCTCCAAGCTGAGTGTGGCTTCATCTTGACAGTAGAGGAAGCCGTGGATAGACATGTCAGAATGGGAATGGGACGTGGAATTAAAATGTGTGGCCACTAGGAGATCCTGCTTTCTCTGGTTGACAGAGCGTAGGTGTTCAGCGAAACGATCTCCCAGTCTGCGTCGGGTCTCACTAATATATAGAAGGTCACATCGGGAGAACCGGACGCAGTATATCACCCCAGCCGACTCACAGGTGAAGTGTCACCTCACCTGGAAGGACTGTCTGGGGCCCTGAATGGTGGTAAGGGAGGAAATGTGTTGCTTGAATTTCCAGCATCTGCAGAATTCCTCGTGTTTACGGCATGAATATCGATTTCTCTGTCCAGTAAAAAAAAATTCCCTACCCCTCCTCTCTTCTCTTATTCACCATTCAAGCCTCTCACCTTTATTCATTTGCCTATTGCCTTCCCCTGGATCCCCTCTGCCTTCCCTTTCTCCTGTGGTCCACTCCAGCCTCCTATCAGACTCCTTCTACTCCAGCACTTGACATTTCCCACCCACCCGGCTTCACCTATCACCTTCCAGTTATTCTCCTTCCCCGCCCCCACATTTTATTCCATTGTTTCCCCCCTTCCTTTCCTGTCCCAAAGAAGTGTCTCCGCCCTAAATGCCGACTTTTTGTTCATTTCCATAGATTCTGCGGGACCTGCAGTTCCTCTGCAGACTTTCTTCTGTTTGTGACATGTACACGATTTACTATTGCCAATTTTTTGGATTGTGTGCAAGAGTATAGATGCCCAAGTAGTTTGCTTTATCAGTAAAAACTAGTATAAACAAAGCAAGATCAGTTGAAGCAATAATGCATAATCAAGGCCAATAGCATGATATCATGATCATTATCAGGCACGGGAACTGAAAGGCTATGAAGAGACAGATGAGTTTCAAACTGCCTGATATGAGTGGCTGGAACCAATAACACAAAATGTTTTCAAGGTTAATTAAGGCTATCAAAATATTGCAAGCACTTGCACAGCTTGAGGAGTGCAGCAATTCAGGAAGGAAAGCATTCCCACTAATAATAAGCCGTTTTGTCTGGCAGATCCCACCTATCTCTGAAAGTTAGCAACTAAATGAAGCAATAAAAATAAACATCGCTTGATGGTCCTCAGCGGTGCAGGTGGTAGCATGTGCAGGAGTGTGCTGCATCTTGTACCATCATCTCCCCATTGGGCTTAACTACCTTAAATTAGTGAACAGGATATACAAGAATCATTAGTTTACCAGCTGGCTGATTTCCAAGTTTCAATGTCAAAATGAAAAAAGGTTCTTGTGTTCTTCAGGCAAGTCTAAACAAGGCACAATATTATCTGACAGTGAGGGCAATATTGATTGGTGGTACTTGAAAGATTACAATATGTCATGAAGAATGATTTCTGCCACAATATTTCAATGTGCAAGTTTCATATCGTTCTGTAGAGAGAGCCATTGCAAAAAATGTTGTTTGGTATAATATATCGTTATTTTATACATTAAGTTACTGACAATCCCCCAGTATTGTAGAGAATGAAAAAGAAAAACTGTGACAGGGCTCACTGAAGTACAATTGCAGCTATTCCTATTTGTGCAGGATCTTTATATACCAGAATAAAGACATGGTTCAAGAAGATTGGCTGAAATATTGGACAAAGTGGTGGGTTTTAAAAAGTGCTGAAGGCTCTGAATTAAACGTAACAGGGTTTAGAGGAGGAATTTCACAAAACAGAGTCTGGTTCCTGCAACTTTTTCTCCCGCAATGGAAGCAAGTAGAGTGGGAGGAATGCTGGTTCTGTCCAAAAGGCGAAGGAAAACAATCTCTCAGAGTCAGGTTTAATATCATGTTGTGACATTTGTTGTCTTTGCCATAGCAGTGCAATGCAATGCATAACAGAAAAAAACATGAATTACAGTAAATATAAAAATGTAGTGAGGTAGTGGTCATGGGTTCAATTTCCATTCAGAAATAGGATGGCAAGAGGGGGAGAAGCTGTTCCTGAAATATCTGAGAGATGATATAAATTTAGAGAAGGCTGCAGATACATCCAAATTCAGAAATTATCTGTAATAAATACCTTCTTCTATCCTTTCCACTGACAAAGTCCTTCCTAAAGGAAAGACGCACGACATTCTTACAATTTTGTTCAGGAGAAGTTGGGATTCATTATGAATAATCAGACTGGAGGTGACTAGTATGTAACAGCAATATGCAAACAGCTCTGGAGACATGGAAGACACACATTAAACAGGAAAATCTGCCCCAGGTAGAGGAGCTCTGACTTCATGTAAAATGACCAAGCATTTGCTGCAGAAATGTTGCCAGGCACAGGGAAATTTCCAAGGATTAATCGATATGACATTCACTGATGAAGTAAATATGTTACTGAAACTCCTATACATCATCCAGCCACTCCTGTGTATTTCAGTACGGACAATAAGAGTAGGCAGCAATATTTTGTTAGTACTTCATTAGCTTCATTTCGACCTCCATTGTAAATATTCTCTTCCTCTACTGTAATATGACAACAGACTATAGTATAGGGAACATAATTTGATCTCATGAATAAGTGAATATGCTATTTTTCTAGGATTAATTTTAAAGTTTTTTCTACTTGTAGTTGTATTTGTGAATTGTTGTATTGCAAATACATTAGCTGCCATGGCATCTTTGGGGATGGCGGGTGAGGGGAGGTTTGTTTAGGGGTAAGAAATAAAAGCAAAATGGAGGAAAATGTAATCCATTATGTATTCTGTATTGTGTCATTCCTTCAATAAAATATATATTTAACAAAAAAAAAGAAAGAAAAAAAATAAAATTTCTTAATTGGTTTGTGTACCCTTACAAATGAGGAGACTGTTTTCCTGGTCCATTGGGATCCTCTTGCTGAGAATTAATTTAAATATTCAACCAAACTGTGCAATGAGCAATTATGTCCCACATGACCCATCTACAAGAATGTAAGGAATCGTCCATGTGATTGAAGGTTAGGACTCTTCAGTATTTTGAGGCCTTTCATTTTTCACTTATTCAACTTCCCTGTTTTGGAAAAGAAATACTGATATTTTTACTATAACTTGATGTCTTTACCAACACACAACAATACTCAAGTTCTGCTCCGGATGGCCCTTGGTGAAATAATAGAAGTGACCTCTTTATTCTTTAAACAGTGAGAGACTGGTATTCAGGTGGACTTGAAAGTCTTGAACATGAATGACCGAGAGGTAAAATGGTGAATAAGCAAACAGCAAGGAAAGAAAATGGTGCATTGAGATTTATTGCTGGAAGATTGGAAGTGTGACAGTGGAAAAGTGTGTATGGAACCGGAGGAGACAGCAGAGGTATTTAACGAATACTTTGCTTCAGTATTCACTGCAGAAAAGGAACTTGGCAATTGTAGGGATGAGTTACAGCAGACTGAAAAGATTGAGCATATAGAAAGAGGATGTGCTGGAGCTTTTGGAAAGCATTAAGTTGGATAAGTCGGCGGGACCAGACAAGATATACCCTAGGCTACTGTGAGAGGCAAAGGAGGAGATTCCTGAGCCTCTGGTGATAATCTCTGCATCATCACTGGGGACAGGAGAGTTTCTGGAGGATTGGAGGGTTACGGATGTTTTACCATTATTCAAGAAAGGAAGTAGAAATAGCCCAGGAAATTATAGACCAGTGAGTCTTACTTCAGTGGTTGGTAAGTTGATGGAAAAGATCCTGAGAAGCAGGATTTATGAACATTTGGAGAGGGATAATATGATTAGGAATAGTCAGCATGACTTTGTCAAAGGCAAGTTGTGCCTCACGGGCCTGATTAAATTCTTTGAGGATGTGACTAAACACATTGATGAAGGTAGAGCAGTAGATGTAGTGTATTTGGATTTCAGCAATGGTATTTGACAAAGTACCCCATGCAAGGCTTACTGAGAAAGCAAGGAGGCATGGGATCCAAGGGGACATTGCTTTTTGGATCCAGAATTGGCTTGCCCACAGATGGCAAGGAGTGGTTGTAGATGGGTCATATTCTGCATGGGGGTCGGTGACCAGGGGTGTGCCTCAGGAATCTGTTCTGGGACCCCTACTCTTTGTGATTTTTATAAATGACCTGGATGAGGAAGTGGAGAGATGAGTTAGTAAATTTGCTGATGACACAAAGGTTGGGAGCGTTTTTGATAGTGTGAAGGGCTGTCGGAGGTTGCAGCAGAACATCGATAGGATGCAAAACTGGGCTGAGATGTGGTAGATGGAGTACAACCCAGATAAGTGTGAGGTGGTTCATTTTGGTAGGTCAAATATGATGGTAGAATATAGTATTAATGATAAGACTCTTGGCAATGTGGAGGATCAGAGGGATCTTGGGGTCCGAGTCCATTGGACACTCAAAGCTTCTGCACAGGTTGACTGTGTGGTTAAGAAGGCATACGGTGCATTGGCCTTGATCAACCACGAGATTGAGCTTAAGAGCTGAGAAGTAATGTTGCAGCTATATAGGACCCTGGTCAGACCCCACTTGCAGTACTGTGCTCAGTTCAGGTCACTTCACTAGAGGAAGGATGTGGAAACCATAGAAAAGGTACAGAGGAGATTTACAAGGGTGCTGCCTGGATTGGGGATCATGCCTTATGAGAATAGTTTGAGTGAACTTGGCCTTTTCTCCTTGGAGTGACGAGGATGATAGGTGACCTGATAGAGGTGTATAAGATGATGGTGTATATTAAGGTGTATATTAATCGAGTGGATAGTCAGAGGCTTTTTCCCAGGGCTGAAATGGCTAACACGAGAGGAAAAAGTTTTAAGGTGTTTGGAAGAGGGTACAAAGGAGATGTTAGGGGTAAATATTTTACGCAGAGAATGGTGAGTGCATGGAATGGGCTGCCGGCGACTTTGGTGGAGGGGGATATGATAGGGTCTTTTAAGAGACTCCTGGATATGTACATGAATTTTAGAAAAATAGAGGGTTATGTGTAAGCCTACATAATTTCTAAAGTAAGTATATGTTCAGCACAGCATTGTGGGCTGAAGGGTCTGTATTGTGCTGTAGGTTTTCTATGTTTCTAACAAGAGTCAAGATCTCTTCCTGTTATTATAATGGTGCCTAATGCAAATGCCTTGCAATACTGTATACAGCTCTGATCTCCCTAAGACTGGATATGCTGGCAATGAGAGTGAATAGCAAAGCTTCATCAGATCTATTCCTGGAATGACGAGTTTGTTTGAGAAAGAGGGATTAAGCATTGTTCCAGTCGTCACTATAAAGGGAGGGGGTGATCCCTTGAAATGCATGAAATTCTTAAGGCTTCGACAGGATTACTGCAGGATTGATATCTGCCTCAAACTCACCGTCATAATGTTGAGGGCACCATTGAGGACCAAAATGAGAAGAAGTTTATGCCCAGGAGACTGGAAAATCTTTCAGAATCTCTACCCAAGATGACTCTGGGTTCTTAGTTGTTTAGAAAATCCAACTGAGAGCAAATAAAGAGATTTTTTTTAGGTATAAAGAAAACTGTAGGACATAGGATTACTGTAGGAAGTAACTCATTATAATAGTCATTCCCTTTCTCTTGTGAGCTCCTTCCTCAAGGAAAAAAAAGAGATTAAAAATATCAGCCAACATCTTTTTGCATGACGCAGCATTCACAGGGGGACAAATGGCTTCCTGCTATTTCTGTTTCCTACTCTCAGACCTAATAATTAACTCAACTGAGGATGCTGTAGCCAATCCATTTCTAAAGCTGCTTAATGTAAAAAATAGCCTTAACTGCAAAGCAGCTCGGTCACATTTGACAAAGATGCTCCTTCTCTGCTCACAGTGGGTATGACTTTGAATTCACTCAGTTCCCTGTGAGCTTCCTCCCCACTCATCGGTAAACTGTACTGCAAACAGTGATTAATCCAACCTTGGCAATGCCGTTGGCATGCAAACAAGTTGCACAGATTGGCACTACAAATTCCAGGCCTTCTGTACAATTACACTCTATAACTATAAGACTTCCAGCAGCAAACAGAGAGTGAATTTAAAAGTATGAAGAGTGGAAGCTCATTAAGTAAATCTAAGGATGTTGCCAGGACTGGAGGACATGAGTTATAAGGAAAGATTGAATTAGTTAGGGCTTTATTCCTTGGAACATAGAAGACTGAGAGGAGATTTGATTGAGCTGTATTAAATTATGAGGGGAATAGGGTAAATGCAAGCAGGTTTTTTTACACTGAGGTTGGCTGGGACTACAACTGGAGCTCATAGGTTAAGGGTGAAAGGTGAAAAGTTTAAGGGGAGCATGAGAGGAAACTTCATCACTCAAAAGGTTGTGCCAGTGTGGAATGAGCTGCCAGTGTATGTGGTGCATGAGAGTTCAATTTCAATTTTTAAGAGAAGTTTGGATAGGTACATGAATGGTAGGGATATGGAAGGCTATGGTCCGGGTGCATGTCGATGGGAGTAGGCAGATTAAATGGTTCAGCACGGACTAGGTGGGCTGAAGGACCAACTTCAGGGCAGTAATTTTCATATGATTCTATGACTGTAAATGGGAATCGCTACTTCAAGTTGCAAGGTCAATTTGGCTTTTGTGTGTTGGGTCAGAGATGGGAACAGATATCATTCCACTTCCATACACAATTGCATTAAGGTACAGTAACAGAGCAAGATACCAAAAGCAACTTTATCGAATGACCCAAAGTTACACAACAGCATTACTTGTACATGAGTGTCAGAATTTTTAATATGGTTTCAGATGGTATAGCCTCCACAGAGCCCTGATTTCAATATCATCGAGGCTGTCTGGGATTACCTGGAGAGACAAAAGCAAGCAAGACAGCCAAAGTCTGCAGAGGAATTGTGGCAAGTTTTCCATGATACTTGGAACAATCTACCAATTTTCTTGTATAACTGCACCACAGGTTACCTAAAAGACAGTGCAGTTTTACAGGCAAAGGGTGGTCACACCAAATATTGGTGTGGTTTAGTTTTTTTACATAGAAACATAGAAAACCTACACCACAATACAGGCCCTTAGGCCCACAATGCTGTGCCGAACATGTACTTACTTTAGACATTGCCTAGGGTTACCCATAGCCCTCTATTTTTCTAAACTTCATGTGCCTATCCAGGAATCTCTTAAAAGACCGTAACGTATCTGCCTCCACCCTCTGAGTAAAAAAACTTACCCCTGACATCTCCTCTGTACCTACTTCCAAGCACCTTAAAACTGTGCCCTCTTTTGCTAGCTATTTCAGCCCTGGGGAAAAGCCTCTGACTATCCACATGATCAATGCCTCTCATCATCTTATACACCTCTATCAGGTCACCTCTCATCCTCCGTCGCTCCAAAGAGAAAAGGCCGAGTTCACTCAACCTGTTTTCATAAGGCATGCTCCCCAATCCGAGCAACATCCTTTTAAATCTCCTCTGCACCCTTTCTATAGTTTCCACATCCTTCCTGTAGTGAGGCGACCAGAACTGAGCACAGTACTCCAAGTTGGGTCTGACCAGGGACCTATATAGCTGTAACATTACCTCTTGGCTCTTAATCTCAATCCCATGGTTGATGAAGGCCAATGCACTGTATGCCTTCTTAACCACAGAGTCAACCTGCATAGCAGCTTTGAGCGTCCTATGGGCTCAGACCCCAAGATCCCTCTGATCCTCCACACTGTCAAGAGTCTTACCATTAATACTATAATCTGCTATCATATTTGACCTACCAAAATGAACCACCTCACACTTATCTGGGTTGAACTCCATCTGCCACTTCTCAGCCCAGTTTTACTGTTTACTACCCTTTATAGTAATTTTTTTGATATTTAGAAATATTTCATTTCATTAATTTTGAAAGCATCTTGCCTTTACAGAATATTTTTACATGTTACTTTGCACAGTGTTGTGTGTTGTTGATTATTTAAATGCTGGTCATCTTCATAGTAATTGAGAAAAGCCATTCTGTTTAACTTCACTTGTACCTTCAGCTGCATTATCATGTCTGTGTACCTGGCTCCCTGATTCTCAAGGATCTTGCCTTATATGGAGTTGTTATTCACTTGAAGGAGAGATGAGGGAGATCCTGAACAGTATAATGATAAGTTTGATTTGGAGTTTCTCCATGGGTTGGATTGCGACCAATGCTTGCAGAGCTAAATTTCTCATCAAAATATTGGGGCTGCTGGTGGCTAAAGACTGAGTGGTAAAAAAAAAACATTATTTATTTATTTATTGTGATATAACGTGGAACAGCCCTTCCGGCTCTTTAAACCACACTGCCCAGCAACCCCCGATTTAATCCTAGCCTACTTACATGTCAATTTACAATGTCCAATTAGCCTACCAATTGATATGGTATATATACATATGGTATATATACCATACATTAGCCTACCAATTGATATGGGCTGTCTTTGGACTGTGGAAGGAAACGGAAGCAGTCGGAGGCCACCGGGAGAACGTACAAGGAAGCGACAGGAATTGAACCCAGTTCACTGGTACTGCAAACCATTGTGCTAACCACGACACCACCATGCCGCAGTGCTGGAAATGGTCAATTGCTGATAAGTGTACTATAATTAGCCTTTAGTTTGATTTATTAGTGAAGAATCAAATAACAAAGTCTTGAGTTTTGTTCTTTCAGTTGAATTAATCTAGTTTTGTAGCTGTAGTTAGAAGATGAATTAGAACTGTAGTCAAGAGTTAAACAAAATTACTTGTGTTACTAATTTCTTTGTTCTTTTAGTTAAGAGTTGATTAAAGTTACTGAATCAAACTATTTGTGAAGTTGTGTCTTTTATTGCTAATTCAGTTGCTCTTCAGTTCAACAGAAACCTGATCTCTGGTTTGAGACAACTGGTTAAGCTCCAAATAATGAAATCAAAATATAGAATAAATTTGGAGAATATAGGAAATATAGTCAGTTGAACAGATCATGATACAAGAATAATATGCTATATGCATGTTTTCTTATTTATTTCCACAAAAAAAACATCGATTTTTTTGTCAAAGACGATACCACCCATGTTTCCCAGTTACCACATAGACTAATTTTGTTCTGGTGTACTCTTGGTATGTGCAACACTAATTATTGATATCTCTATCATCTATCTACTGTAAATTGAACTTATAGTTGACTTGAAAATCCTACAAGAAGATCATAACCTTGTTGTAGAGTTTGGAGGATGATGTGCTTCAATGACTGGGGGAATTATGTCAGCCGGAGACGGGGCTTGTGCTTTGACTTTTTTTAGGGTCACCCATGTCTAACAAGAGGGCAGACTAAGGGTGGTCCACCAGTCCTCCAGGTTCAGATCAGGGCTAACACATTGACTGGTCAAAACAAATTGTTACGGAAACAGCAATGAAGAATCCTTCTATATATGTGCATGACCAAGGACAGACAGAGGTGGATCATAAGACCATAAGACAAAGGAGCAGAAGTCAACCATTCGGCCCATCGAGTCTGCTCCGCCATTTTATCATGAGCTGATCCATTCTCCCATTTAGTCCCACTCCCCCGCCTTCTCACCATAACCTTTGATGCCCTGGCTACTCGGATACCTATCAATCTCTGAAAGGTGGACCTTCATTGCTGCCCTAAATGGCAAAAGTGTAATAGGCAGTAAGTAAGTAAATAAATGACTTGAAAATGTTATAGAGCACATACCAAGAAAACTTAGCCAAGCCATAATCAGAATATAGTCCATTATTTCACAGACATGATGGCTGGTAATATATCTGGCAAATACTATAGCTTTTCCAAACCATAACATAATTGCGATGGAAATCCAAAGACCAAATGATAATGAGAATGCTAGGACACATATGTAAGAGATAGGAAAAGACACTGCCAGAAGAAGACATTGGCAAATCATTTCTGTTGAAAAATTTACCAAAAACAATCATGGTCATGGAAAGGCCATGGTCACCCAAGTCATACGACATGGCACATAACAAACAAACATGCACTTAAAATGACACACATAAAAGTTGCTGGTGAACACAGCAGGCCAGGCAGCATCTCTAGGAAGAGGTACAGTCGACGTTTCAGGCCGAGACCCTTCGTCAGGACTAACTGAAAGAAGAGCTAGTAAGAGATTTGAAAGTGGGAGGAGGAGGAGAAGATCCAAAATGATAGGAGAAGACAGGAGGGGGAGGGATGGAGCCAAGAGCTGGACAGGTGATTGGCAAAAGGGATATGAGAGGATCATGGGACAGGAGGCCTAGGGAGAAAGAAAGGGGGAGGGGGGAAGCCCAGAGGATGGGCAAGGGGTATAGTGAAAGGGACGGAGGGAGAAAAAGGAGAGAGAGAAAAAGAATGTGTGTATATAAATAAATAAATAAATAACGGATGGGGTACGAGGAGGAGGTGGGACATTAGCGGAAGTTTGCGAAGTCAACGTTCATGCCATCAGGTTGGAGGCTACCCAGATGGAATATAAGGTGTTGTTCCTCCAACCTGAGTGTGGCTTCATCTTTACAGTAGAGGAGGCCGTGGACAGACATATCAGAATGGGAATGGGACGTGCTCCGGTCTCCCAATGCGGCCTTCTATATATTGGCAAGACCCGATGCAGACTGGGAGATTGTTTTGCTGAACACCTACGCTCTGTCCGCCAGAGAAAGCAGGATCTCGGTGGCCACACATTTTAATTCCACGTCCCATTCCCATTCTGATAAGGAGGGTAAAGGAGGGTTAGGATATGTGTTCAAATTTTGTATTCTCCATGAGATAAGCTCTGATTTGGATAATATTGTGAGGAACAGATATCAACAGCTGCTTTAATCTTCACCAGAGGGAGAGAATGAATATTGAAAACCCTCCAATAGCAGACTGCCCTTCTTGTATTGTCCAAAGAGTGGTATTGGCAACAAAGTGACAGCAAATTTCAGGCATCACTTCAACCATGCAAAGATATGTGGTATAGGAACTTTATCAGTTGAAAATAATTTAGTCCTCCATTGCAAACTCGCAATGTAAATTGAAGTTATCTGTCTCTACATTCCATCTGACAGAAGTGCTTGCAGGTGTAACATGCAAGGTAAAGCGTGCACACATCATCCAATGTTAACTGGTAAAAATATAAATCAAATCTATGAAACAGAAAAGCAAAAATAAATTTTATACTAAAGTCTGTAAGTCATACCAACCTAAATGATGGCAGCACTTGATTCATGTGCTTTATTTTTAATACTAGAAAACAATAGAATTGCATTGTGATTTATTTTGAATCCAGGTCTACAGTAGCATATTATTCTGTGGTTTCAGATCCACGGCAAACAGTATTCCAGTCAATGACCTTGTCAGGGAGACAATACCACTAGAAATGTATGAAGTTCATACTCGTAAATAATTCAGAAAAGTTGTGGACCATGTAGAATTACAGACATGGCTGAACTATGAGCAACTCTTATGCAGCACCATTCTCAATTGTGAGGAGAGTGGATGTTGAATTGAATTACATGGTCAGATTATCGTGTTCATTACATTTCCAGTACATTGATTTTATGGGAGTAATGTTATAAATGTTTTCACAGTATCCACTGGAAGTGGATAACATACGGGTTTTGCCAAATAATTTTGAAATTTAATTCATTATTTGCCAATAAACAATGTATTTTAACATTACTTCTTATTTTCCAAGAAAGTTTCAATGTGCTTTACAGCCAATTGAAATATTCTGGCTATAGAACATGCACTAAAGTTCATTTCAGAAATCATACAAACAGAAACACGATAATAATCTCCAGTGGACAACTTGTCAACTGGGTACAAGAAGGTTACTCTTTGCAATTTTGTTGCCAATACTACTGTGGGATTTTGGAAATAAGCAGAATTAATTTCCTGTGCTGAAATACGTAGATGGTTTAACATTTCCAAAATGAGGTAATTCCAACCTGATGTTCTCAAACATGCTGGAGGAACTCAGCAGGTCAGGCAGCATCTATGGAAATGAACAAACAGTCAATGTTTCAGGGTGTGACCCATTCATCAGGAGTGGAAAGGAAGGGAAAAGATAACAGAATAAAATAGGTGGGGAGGGGTAAAGGGGGACAAGCTAGAAGGGGATAGGAAAGCCAGCTGGGAGAGGGAGGGGGAGTATAAAGTAAGAAGCTGGGTTGTGATAGGCAGAAAAGGCAAAGAGCTTGAGAAGGAGGAATCCGCTAGGCGTGGAGAGTGGACCCTGGGAGAAAGGGAAGGAGGGGCACCAGAGGGAGGTGATAGACAGGGTGAGGAGAAATAGTAAGAGGCCAGAGTGGGGAATTGAAGAAGAGGGAAGGGAGAGGAAAAAAGTTACTGGAAGTTGTAGAAATCGATATTCCTGCTATCGGGTCGGAGGTTACCTAGATGGTATATGAGGTGTTGCTCCTCCATTGTAGCAGAAGAGGAGGCCATGGACCAACTTGTCAGAATGGGAATTTATATAAAAATTAAAGTGATTGGCCACCGTGAAATTGTGCTTTATGTAGATGGAATGGAGGTGTTTGACAAAGCAGTCCCAAATCTATGCCGGGTCTCACCGAGGAGACTGCATCGGGAGCACTGGATGCTGTAGACTATTCCAGCAGATTCATAGGTGAAGTGTTGCCTCACCTGGAAGGATTGTTTGTGGTCCTAAGTGAAGATGAGAACAACAGATACAAGTCCGATTACATGTTCTTCAATTTGAAGACACCAGAGGGGAGAAGATAGTTGCTCATGATTGATTTGGTGATGAGTATTCCCCAAGTTCCAGATCAGAATATAACAGGCAGCAAGGGGATGACACAATTGTTTTTAGCTTGAGATGACATTAGTTAGATAATCAACATCAAACAGACAGAAATAGCTTCCCAGTCTGCTTGAGGAAAGTTTTACCTAGAACCTTCCATTACAGTAAACAACCAAAGACCTCTGACAGAAGACTTATTCATCTACCTTGGTGCTTTACTTGGATGATCAGAGTTCTGTCCAAATGTCTGATAATGCACAGGATCAGAAAGCAAACAAATTAAAATGCAGACGCTATTATATTATCAATTTTTGAGGTTTTTAAGCAAAACCTGGTTGATCCAGTACCAGTACTTTATAAACCATAACCACCCAAATCTACGTATCTACTACAATAGTCAAAACAAAGGCATGGCTTCTTTGAGGCATTCTGACCTCTGCAGGGGACTGGCAGCCGTTGGTGGACCTCGAAGGGCAGCTGAAGTTCCCCAACCATATCGCAGCCACCACCCTGTGACCAGACATTGTCCTAGTGTCTGATTTGACTAAGCAAGTGGTGCTGCTGGAGCTGACAGTCCCATGGGAAGATAGCTTGGAGGAGGCCTTGAAAAGGAAGGTCTCCAAGTACGCAGGCCTGGTCAGCAACTGTCAGCAGGCTGGATGGAGAGCGAGGTGTCTCCCAGTGGAGGTTGGTTGTAGGGGATTCGTAGCCCATTCTTTAGTTAGAGCCTTCAGCATTTTGGGCATCGAGGGAGAGAGGAAGAGGAGAGCCACCCGCAGTACCACCGATGCGGCAGAGAGGGCCTCAAGATGGCTGTGGCTCAAAAGAGGGGAGCCATGGAGTCATAAGTAGCTAGCCATCTGGACACAAGCTGGGGTCTGATCTGCCCCGGCTGGGTCACCTGGAGGAGGTTGTATGATGTTGAAAGACCCGAAACACCCGCTGATTCCAGGAACATCACTGAAGATGTGTCCAGAAGCATCAATAGATGTATATACACAGGATATTATGCTTCCACGCTGACATGGTGGGTTCTAAGCAGGCTAATGAGGCCAATATAGGAATCTGAAACCTGGAAAAGTTGGTGCAGAAGGTGGGTGACTGGAAATTATGTGAATAGTTTGTGTTGCTGGGTGGCGGGGTGGAGATATGTCTCTACCAAAGGAGATGTAAGGCGCTCCTTCCCTCCTCTCGCCTGCAGGTGTAAGACCTGCTTGACCATTGATCCGGGTTATGTGAAGCCATGGGAGCAGGTGGTGGATGGTTGGATGAGTAGCTGATGCTGGTAATGTGACCACTGACACCAGGCGGAGAAAATCCCTGAAGAGTGTTGATAATGGCTGGGGTCACCTGTCTGGTAAAGACACTGCCCAGAAAGGGCAATGGAAAACTAATTCTGCAGAAAAATTTGCCAAGAAGAATTACAGTCGGGGAAAGACCATGATCTCCCACGGTATAGACAGGGTGCATGCTGATTTTTGTGATATGCTTTAATTTCCTGAGGAATTGATGTAATTTCTTAGCCATGTCCACATGGTTGAAGGATAAGCTATTAACTGATGGGAATCCATTTCAGATACAGTACTGTGCAAAGGGTTTAGGCACATAAATAGTATATAGCTAGGGTATCTAAGACATTAGCACAGTACTGTGATAATTTTATGTATTGCACTATACTGCTGCCACAGAAAAAAGACAAATTTCATGATATACGGTGTGAGTGATGGTAAACCTGATTCTGATATGGGTGTCTATTGTGGACAGAGTGGGAAGGGGTAAGGGAGAGGGGAGGGAGCAGGAAGCACCAGAGAGACATTCTGTGATGATTAATAAACCAGTTGTTTGCAATCAAATGACCTTTGCTTGTCTCAGGGCCGAGTGTGCTTGCAAACATGCCACTGCCCACTCCTGGCATTCTTTTTCTGCCACCGGTCCCACACCCCTACCACTGTGCTGCACCTTTGTCATTCCCAGCATCCTTTGCTCTTTCCAGATTTACAAACTTGCTCTTCACTCCATGTTGACAAATACAGTACTGTGCTAAAGTCTTAGGCACCCTAGCTACACAGTACTCTACAGCAATGGTACACCAGACCAAGGTTACCTAAACCTCTGATGTCAAATTACAGGATGCAAAAGACACTTAGAAGCCAATATCCAAGTCATTGTTGACTTATTTTTGAAAATACCTGAGAGAATAGCCTTACACTGATCATCTATAACATGTGGTCTTCAAACAAACTGCCTTCACAGCACCACAATGTCTTTAAAACTGAAAGTGAGACCTTGAAGATATGGCCACTTTCCACATATTGGAGAGCATTTTTCAGCAAAGGCAGTGATCAATATTTAAATTAACCATTTCCTTCTATGCACCAGTTGACAAAAATAGTATTTGAAAAAAGCTATTGTTACCCCAGCCTACTACTATGGCCCTAAAACAAACTGCATCCTGTACACATCACAATGTATTGGGGGAGAAAGTCGATCAATGGTATGCCCACAAAATCCTTCAAGCTCACTGAAAAGATAAGTGAACGCTCTCCCAACTCATCTTGATAAGCACCTCATGCTGCATTTATTGCAGCTTGTGGATCCAGATTGGCCTCACAAACCACCTTAGAACCCAGAGAACAGTGAACAAGTCAATCCTAGCACCAGCAAGAATAAATACATCACATTGCCTAAACACAGCTGCAATTGTTTAACTTACACATGAAAAAGAATTTCAGAGGTGAAAATATTTACAATGATTTACTATATAATTATTAGAAAATTATATTGGGCAATAGTTGTGCAGTTCATACCTACAAAATTACACTGTGCTATTGTGAAGTTAAAAGATTAATTGACTAAAATTAATTTTGCAGAAATTTGTAAATATATCTTCTTTAGATGTGCATTTTGATGTGGTTTTCAGAAGAGTTTCATAATGAAAGGGCTACTTGACAGCTAAACAATGCCTGCTGCTCATTACTATTTATAAACCTATTTTCTCTCCAATGATTGACTGAAGGTCACTTCCCTGTTGTTTGGAAAAGTGAGTGAGTACCCTAAATAAAAGTTCATGCAGTAGGAAGAATTGCATGTATTGACATGGTGACAACATCTACAGAATTGCTAAGAATGGTCTCAGTATGCAACAAAAGCCAAAAAAGTGGCAGGGAAACAAAACATAAATACCTCACTCTCATCTATAGGATTTTTTCTTCATCCGGCATCATTTACCTCATCGAACACCTCACGCTCACCTATAGGATTTTCTTCATCTGGCATCTTTTTACTTTGTTAAATAGCACTTGGGTCTGGAACATCCAGGTTGATTTTTTCCTCTCAAAGTGTTGCCCACCAATCATTCACAATGCTTCTCTGAAGCATGTTTCAATGATATTGTCATCTTCAAGGGTGTACTGAACTAATACACCCACTTACCATTTATCTCCCCTGGGATTATTATCATGATTTGATTAGCCTTTACATTGAGTGGATGGGTAATAATCAGTCCTGTCTCTTTTTCTGGCTTTATAACGGACAGCCATTAAATAAGCATGCTTTAAATTTCCTGTAGAAATCTGCACGTCCTTTCATTTTTTCACATTAGCGCCCATCTGGCATTTAAGAGTCCATCCACTTAATTGATCCAAATCCTTTTGATTGCAGTCAATCTTCCTAAATTAGTCACCAAGTCATAAAGTTTGATGCCATCTGCAAATTTTATAATTCTTTAATAATTATATCAAACTCAGCAGTTACCATTACACAGTTCAGCATTGACAGAGGAGTCGAAGGATTCAGGCCTGGAAGTGTGGGATGAAGTACTGGCAGATTTTAATTACACTATAGGCAGAATCTGCTATATGCTGAGTTAACACTTCTCTACAATGCATAATATATTCAATTTTTATGGAGAAATATCCTGAACAAATTTCATTGCTTTGAATTCACAATTTGCTGATAAACTAAGCACTGCTCCGTAATGATAAGCATACTAGGTAATACGTAATGTGTGTCACGGTGGGATACGTCTCTACCATTACGAGGTATAAGTGCTCCTTTTCTCTGCTAATCTGCAGCCCCTTGTGCAAAGTGTAGTTCCACCGTGCCCCCCCAAATCAATACCACCACGTCCCCCCACCAAATCAGTACCACCGTGCCCCTCACCAAATCAGTACCACCGCACCCCCCACCAAATCAGTACAACCGTGCCCCCCACCAAATCAGTACCACCGCGCCCCCCCACCAAATCAGTACCACCGTGCACCCCAAATCAGTACCACCGTGCACCCACCAAATCAGTACAACCGTGCCCCCACCAAATCAGTACCATCGTGCCCCCACCACCAAATCAGTACCACCGTGCCTCCACCACCAAATCAGTACCACTGTGCCCCCACCAAATCGTTATCACTGTGCCCCCACCAAATCAGTACCACCGCACCCCCCACCAAATCAGTACAACCGCGCCCCCACCAAATCAGTACCACCGTGCCCCCACCAAATCAGTACCACCATGCACCCACCAAATCAGTATCACATGCCCCCCACCAAATCAGTACCACCAAGCCCCCCCAAATCAATACCACCATACCCCCGCCCACCAAATCAGTACCACCGTGCCCCCTCCACTAAATCAGTACCACCGTGCGCCCCCACCAAATCAGTACCACTGTGCCCCCACCAAATCGTTATCACTTTGCCCCCAACAAATCAGTACCACCGTGCTCCCCACCAAATCAGTATCACATGCCCCCCACCAAATCAGTACCACCAAGCCCCCCCAAATCAATACCACCATGCCCCCGCCCACCAAATCAGTATCACCGTGCCCCCTCCACTAAATCAGTACCACCGTGCGCCCCCACCAAATCAGTACCACTGTGCCCTCCCACCATGCCTCCCCCACTAAATCAGCATCATGTGAAGCCATGGGAGCAGGTGGTGGATGGTCGTATGAGCAGATGGAGCATATCACAAGTCCTGGTTATGCAACCACTGACGCCAGGCAGACAATCTCTGAGGAGTATTGATAATGGCTGGGGTCACCTGTCTTGTAAAGACACTGCCCAGATGAAGGCCATAGCAAACTACTTCTGTAGAAAAAATTGCCAGAAACATTCATGGTCATGGGAAGAGCACGATCACCCTCATTTGACATGGCACATAACGAACAATGTAATAGGTTGCAAACAACTTCCAAGACTCATTCCATTGACTTTGATAGGATGAATTAAAGAAGAAGAATACAACATTCCAACACTACACATTTAGCTCCATCTATGAGAGGTTAATTTGTCTGCAAGTTTTACCAGGCAGGCTGAAGAAACTTTGTGCATAATAGTGTTAGTAATAAATTTGATATACAGTAACAAATAGGGAAGACCAGCTCAGCAATAAAAGAATGTTAAGAGTAGCTAAAAGATCTTACAACCTGAATCTAAAAAACAAAACATTCAGCTTTAAAGTATTCTGTGGCTGAGCTTCTTAAGTCAATGACAGATTGTTTAACAGAAAGGGAAACCAAATGTGGGAACAGCATGAACAAATATCTGCACTGGCAAGTAACACTGCCTCAAAGATCAGCCAAGGAGCAGCTTATCCTATATCCATAGATAGAGCCAGGAAATGGGCTGTCCAATCTATCCGACACATGCCACTAAAACAGACATATCTAAAAGGTGATGGATCTGTATGTTATCATTCACAAGATCAACTTAAAATGCAATGGCCCAAGAAGATAGATACTTCATTGATCACAAAGAAAATTACGGTGTCACAGTAGCATTACAAGTGCACAAATACACAAATATTAGAAGTGAAGTAAGAAAGAATACAAAATAAGTTATCACAAACAATCTAACAGGAAAGGGTCATCACCTCCCAAGCTATAGGTTGACTCATTTTAGTGCAATGGCCAAGGATTAGAATGACCTCAAATAGCGCTCTTTGGAGCAGAGCAGTTCTCGTAGTCTCTTACTAAAAGTGCTCCTCTGTCCAGAGCAGGCAGAGTGAGGAACATTGTGACTCTTCATCAAGGGATGGGCTTTAAATACTGATCTTCCCTCCAGCAGAGTCCTGAAAAGTGAGTACATAGGTTTTGGGAATAATTCAGTGATGGGGCAAGTGAAGTTGCATGAAATTATCCCCTCTGGTTCAGGAGCCTGATAGCTGAGGGGTGATAACTGTTTCTGAATCTGATGCTGTGAGTCATGAAGCTTCTGTACTTTCTTCCTGATGACAGCAGTGAGAAGAGAGCGATCATGTTTGCTGTTATGTGCTGGGGCAGCAGGCTGAGGGTAGCAGACACCAACAGAATCAACAAACTCATTTGTAAGGCCAGTGATGTTCTAGGGATGGAACTGGACTCTCTCACGGTGGTGTCTGAAAAGAGGATGCTGTCCAAGTTGCATGCTATCTTGGACAATGTCTCCCATCCACTACACAATGTACTGGGTGGGCACCGGAGTACATTCAGCCAGAGACTCATTCCTCCAAGATGCGGCACAGAGCGTCATAGGAAGTCATTCCTGCCTGTGGCTATCAAACTTTACAACTCCTCCCTTGGAGGGGCAGACACCCTGAGCCAATAGGCTGGTCCTGGACTTATTTCCTGGCATAATTTACATATTACTATTTAACTATTTATTATTTATGGTGCAACTGTAACGAAAACCAATTTCCCCCTTGATCAATAAAGTATGACTATGACTATGACTAAGAGAGAGAAGAGAGCATGGTGAATCTCGGATGATGGATGTCTCTTTCCTGCAACAGCAGTCCATGCAGTGTTGGGGGAGGGAGGGGGCTTTACCTGTGATGGACTGGGCCATATCCACTACATTTTGTGGGGCTTTCTGTTTAAGGGCTTTGGTGCTTCCATACCAGATTGTGATGCAGCCAGTCAATATACTCTCCACAACACATCTATAGAATTTTTGTAAACTGAGGAAGTAGAGGCACTGCCGTGTCCTCCAAAATGATAACACCAAGGAATTTAAATTTCTGAAATTCTGAAGAAACTATTAGCTCGTGAATTCATTAATGCACTTTATACTTTTGCATGTGGAATTAGAAATAACAATGCACATGAAATGAGAAAAACTTGACTGTGACACAATGTGAAAATATATTTTACACATGATATCACTTGTGAAAGTAGCATTGCTACCTAATCAGAAGAAGATATTAGCAATATGCCACTGATGGCTGATATACACTAAAAAGGCAAAGTAATCCTTTTGTAACCAAAATAGAAAAGCTAGAAACAGCAGCTCAGGCAGTGTATGTGGAAGCAGAAACGAAGTTATTGCTTCAGATTGATGATCCTTTGTTTTTGGATCATAATTCTAGGATGTACACCTTCTTGAGTTTCAATCATTCTTATGTTGAGTTCTGCCTTAATTAAGGTTAAAGTAAATTTTATTATCGAAGTACATATACAGTATATCAGCATAAACAACCCCATGGTTCATTTTCTTGTGGGTATACTCAATAAATCTATAGAATAATAACCATTACAGACTCAATGCAAGACTGCCCAACTAGGGCACTCAACCAGAGTGCAGAAAACAACAAACTGCAAATACAAAAAAAAAGAAATAATAAATAAATAAATAAATAAGCAAGCAAGCAAGCAATAAATAAATATCGAGAATATGGGATTAAAAGTCCTTGAAAATGAGTCCATAGGTTGTGGCAATATTTCAGTGATGGGGCAAGTCAAGTTGAGTGAAGTTATTTCCTTTAGTTCAAGAGCCTAATGGTCAAGGGGTAATAATTATTTGACCACATCATAACTTTGGAGTAAATCTGAAAGAAGTTAATCTCTTTCTGTCCTTGGAAATTCGACTTTGAATTGTTTCTAATTAAAGAGGCTCAGAAAAAAAAACAGAATTTTTCAAAGTCAATAAATTGTTCGTCAGTTCTAGAATATAGACAAAATGTTGGTATCTACAGATTTTCCATTTCAATAAAGTAATTGTTGTAAAAACCAAATGGGAAAGTTTATATAAATATTTCCCTTAACCAGTTGTTTCCTCAGCAATTAGAGGTGAATTTGCTCAAATTATCTGTCTAACCCAATGACCAAAATTAAAGACGACATCAGTCAACAAAAACTGAATAGGGACCCGAGTAAAGCAATGAATGGACTTGTTAAATTCAGAGCGTATTGGTTTCTGTTTGTATTTCCAATCTTGAGCACACATTGTAGGATGTTTGTCTTTCTGGAGGTGACCATGCTTTCTGTCTTCTTGGTTTTGATTGAGAGGCCTCTGTGATTACTTTCTGCTGCCACTATAGTGAGTAGTTCTTGAAGTTTTGTTTCTGAGTCAGCTACTGGTACGATGTCATCAGCATATCAGATGTTATTTATATTTTGGCCTCCAATTGTGAATCCTTTGATGTCTTTGATACTTCTCAAGATATTTTCACTATACAGGTTAAATAAGTCTGGCGAAAAGACACAACCTTGCCTGACTCCTCTCATGATATTCACATACTCACTCACTTCTCCTTCTATTCTGATGGATGCTGTATGGTCCCAGTAAAAGTTTCTTTAGAAACTTATATCTTTTCCATCTCTGTCAAGATCTTGAAGCATTTCCAGAAGATCTTGCTGTCTGACAGTGTCAAAAGCTTTTGTATAGTCAATGATACATAGGTAGATGTCTTTTTGTACCTGGATGGCTCGTTCACAGATCATCCGTAGCATGAAATTTGCATTTCTGGTTCCACTGTTTTCCACAAAGCCGCATTGTTCTTCACTGATTTCTGGTTTTATACAGCGTCTTGCTCTCATCATGATTACTCTGAGAATAATTTTTGCCACGTGGCTCATCAGGCTTATTGTACGATGTAACTCACATTCTGTTGTTCCCTCATTCTTTGGAAATGTGATGAACACTGATTTACTTAAATCATCAGGTATCTCCCCATAATCACAGATTTTATTTGCTATTTCTGTTATTTTCTCTATTCCAAAATCAGAATTACAAACATTAAACAAGTCAACAAATTCAAATATCTTGGCAGCCTAATAACAAATAATGGCAGGTGCGACACAGATATCAAATACAGAATAGCAATGGCGAAAGAAGCTTTCCAAAAAATGAAGACCATATTAACAGACAGGAAGATGAGCACGTACACTAAAAACAGAATACTGCAGTGCTACATTTATTCTATCCTGACTTATGGAAGTGAATGCTGGACCATTTCTCCAGCAATGGAAAAGAGACTAGAAGCAGCTGAATTGTGGTTATACAGGAGAATGTTAAGAAATGTCATGGACCACACACACATCAAATGAAGAAGTTCTCAGAAGAGCCCAAGCAGTTCGATCACTCATACCAACAATAAGAGAAAGACAACTCAGATTCCTAGGACACATCATGCGGAAAGATGAACTAGAAAAACTCATACTCTCTGGAAAGATTGAGAGGAGTAAACCTACAGGAAGACCTCGGCTTACGTACATCAAAAGCATAGCCAGGTGGCTACACATCGAGGAATTGGAAGTCATCCAAAAAACGAAGGATAGATCTATATGGAAAACCATGGTCACCAAAGTCCGCATCGGATACGGTACCTAGACAGACAGATTGGTTTCTATTCACTCAGATATCATCCATGGCATACCATGTTTAGCCACATACAATCAGGAAAGTTTCCAATATACGTATAACAAACTATCACTCAGTGTTAGCAAGGCCAAGGAGCATATTTATTTTTGGCTTTAGGAGGAGGAAACCAGACATCCCTGAGTGAATCCTCATTAGCAAATCAGAAGTGGAGAAGGTCGGTAACTTTAAATTCCTCAACGTTATCATTTCAGAAGACCTGTCTTGGACCCCCACACATAAGTACCGATACAAAGAAAGCTCAGTAGCACCTCTACTTTCTTAGAAGTTTTCAAAGATTCAGCATGTTATCTAAAACTCACAAACTTCTATAAATGTGTAGTGGAGAGTATATTGACCATTTGTATCATAGCCTGGTATGGAACATAAATTCCCTTGAATGGAAAAGCCCACGAAAAGTAATGGATATGGCCCAGTCCATCATGGGTAAAGACCTCCCCACCTCCTGTAAAACACATCTACATGGAGCACTGTTGCATGAAAGCAGTATTCATCATCAGGGACCTCCACCACCCAGGTCATGCTTTCATCTCACTACTGCCATCAGGAAGGTGGTACAGGAAACTTAGGACTCACACTACCAGCTTCAGGAACAAATATTACACCTTCAACGATCAGGCTCTTAAACCAAAGGGGATAACTTCACTCAACTTTACTTGCCCTATTGCTGAACTGTTCTCAAAATCTATGGACTCACTTTCAAGGACTCTTCATTTTATGTTCTGGATAATTTTTGCTTATTCATTTAATATTATTATTTCTTTCTTTTTGTATTTGTACAGCTTGTTGGTTTTTTGCATGCTGGTTGTTTGTCCATCCTGCTGGCCGCAGTCTTGCACTGATTATGTTGTGTTTTCTTGAGATACAGCATAGAATAGGCCCTTTGGCCCCTCAGAGCCATGCTGCATAGCAACCCTCCAATTTTAATCCTAGCTTAATCATGGCACATGGCCAACTGGTGATGCAGTGGCATCTGACTTTGAGGCAAATGGTCCCGAGTTCAAATCCAGCCGTTTCCTTGCATGTGTTCCATTCACGCTTGGTTGAACATTGAGCTAGCAACAGTCATAAAAAAAAGTCAAATACAATGGAAATGGCAAAAGATGCTGTCCAATGCGCCGCAAGGTGTGAAAAGGGACAAGAACAACAATTATGAGATAACTTACAATTACTTTGGACTGTGGGAGGAAATCGGAGTACCTGAGGGAAACCCACGCATGTGGTAAACCATATATATATGTTGTCACTGGGTTACCTGTCCAGACACGCCCCTCTGCTGACTGCCCCTGTGGCTCCTCCCACAGACCCCTGAATAAAGGCGATTGTGCCATTGCTCCTCCTCTCAGTCCAGGGCAGATACTCAGCATGGTGGAGATCACATTTTACTGCTAATAAAAACCTTTCTGTATTTATTCTACTTCCAGTCTCTTGGAGTTATTGGTGGTGCATCAACATGGTAACAGGGAGGGTGTACAAACTCCTTACCGCCAGCGGTGGGAATTGAACCCAGGTTGCCTGTACCGTAGAGTGTTGTGCTAACCCCTACACTACCGTGATGCCCTCACTGTCATGTGGGCATTTACTGTGAATATCCACTGGAAAACAAATCTCAGCATTGTCAAAGTGACATACTTGAACTTTGATAATAAATTTATCTTTGAATTACATAAATGCCACAATAATTCATTAAAGGAAAATGAAAAAGACGGAGCAGATGGAAGCTTTATGTTAAATATTTTGCAAATCACATTCAAAGTATTAATCACATTATTGCTGCACCTTGGAATATGACATTAACGTGAAGGAGGCTTCCACACAAAATAAATAATGCAGATTTGAGGGTGAGAACAGCTTGTACGTGAATATTTATTTGAACATTGGCTTTATGGATAACCACAAAAGATCAAGGAGACCTTGTTGTATAATAACCACTTCAGCTCAAATTTCTACACACTCACATTCTTCCTGATTCCACATGCCTCTGGGCACAAGTGTGGAAGAAACTCAAGGCCCATATGTCATCAGGATGCTCAAAGTAAAATGCAAATTTATAATCCAGGACTACAGACATGCGGATAAATGCATAATTAAATCTTCACGCATCAACATTTCTAAATAACACTAGACAATAGCTGTGGCTCCTGGTTCAGTAATATTCAAGGCACTGGAACAAATCAAGGTCAATTGTTAAATGAAAATGTCTTCTTTATACAAACTATGGTCCCTCTAAAGCTTTCACTGATCAATCTAGAAGCAAAATATTGCAGATGCTGAAATGGTGCAAGCGGAATGTTTACAGGAAGCTGGATGGGAAGAAGTGTTGTCTACTATTTTCCATTGAGAGTGGGGGAGATACAAACAAGAGGACATGAGTTGAAAGTTAAAGGGCAAAAGTTTAGGGGTAACATGAGGGGAAACTACTTTACTCAGAGAGTGGTAGCTGTGTGGAACGAGCTTCCAGCAGAAGTAGTTGAGGCAGGTTCGATGTTGTCATTTAAAGTTAAATTGGGTAGATATATGGACAGGAAAGGAATGGAGGGTTATGGGCTGAGTGCAGGTCGGTGGGACTAGGTGAGAGTAAGCGTTCGGCATGGACTAGAAGCGCCGAGATGGCCTGTTTCCGTGCTGTAATTGTTATATGGTTATACTATGGAATCACCAGGCTTCTCAGGGATATTGGTCAGTGTCAGATTTGTGCATTCTGACCGAACAAAAACGGGTGGACTTCGTCAGGACTAGTCACGAAGGGTCTCGGCCTGAAACGTCGACTGCACCTCTTCCTAGAGATGCTGCCTGGCCTGCTACGTTCACCAGCAACTTTTATGTGTGTTGCTTGAATTTCCAGCATCTGCAGAATTCCTGTTGTAAAGGTTCAAAGGTTCAACTTCTAATTTTCTCCAAACTAAGACATAGCATCACTTGAGAGAACCATTGTGACAAAGTGGGAGCTGATGTATCCTTCCATTTCAACAAAATGGCCCTCCTAGCTATCAATGTAACAAATGCAATAACATGTTGGTCAGACACAGAAATACCATGAATATTTTGAGAAACTATTCCAAAAAGCACAGTTAATTTGTTAGGTTGTAAATTAATTTTAAGTGCTTTAGAAATTGTTGAGAAAACTGACTTCCAGAACTGTTCCAATATAGAACAAGACCAAAACATATGTGTCAGTGTAGCTATCTCAGTTTTATCACAATGACTATCAACAATAGAAAAGATTCTAGAAAGTCTCTCCTTTGTCAAAAGATAACGATGTACAATTTTAAATTGAATCAATGAATGGCTAGCACAAGTTGAAGAAGAGTTAACCAACTTCAATATCCACATCCAATCCTCCTTCATAAAAGTCAAATTAAGTTCCTTTTCCCAATCCTGTTTAATCTTAGATAAAGGACGCTTATCCCATTGTAATAGTAAATTATAAATTCTTCCAATAGAACCCTTAATCAAAGGATTCATACTCATAATAGTAACTAACAGGTTAGCCTCCAATATGTACGAGAAATTATTTAAATTTTTTGTAAAAAGTATCTAACTTGAAGGTATTGCAGAAAGTGTGAGTATGAAAGAGAATATTTATCAATTAATTGTCCAAAGGACATCAATCTATCTTCTTTAAATCCAAAAAAGAATTAATAACTTTATTTTTCCAAAGTAAAAAAATTGGATCACTCAAAGAACTCTTAAAAAAGTAATTTTGGTAAATTAAGCTACAAAGTTTAAATTTTTTAAGATTAAAAAAATTGCAGAACTGGAGCCAAATTTGTAAAAAATACTTAATCACAGGATATAGGTTTAAATTAACAACTTTACCTAATTGCATAGATAAAGGAGCTCCCAATAACGGGGTTAAATAAAACCGTTTTACAACTTTTAGTTCCAGGTCTACCCATATTGGCCGATCATTCTTATCGACCCAGTATAACCAAAAAGACATATATCACAGATTAACAGCCCAATAATACATTCTAAAATTAGGCAAAGCAAGACCTCCATCCTTTTTCAATTTTTGTAAATAACATTTACTAATTCTTGCTCTTTTATTATTCCAAATAAAAGATAAAATAATAGAATCAATCCGATCAAAAAACTTCCTAGTCAAAACACAGGAATATTCTGAAATAAACATAAAAATTTTGGTAAAATCATTATTTTAACTATATGAATACGACCAACAAGTGAGAATGTAAGTGGACTCCATCTACTAAATAAATACTTCATAGAGTCTACTAAGGGAACAAAATTAGCTTTATAGAGATCTTTATATTTTTTAGTAGTTACAATACCTAAATATCTAAGAGAGTCTGAAACTTTAAAAGGAGTATTATCATATATAGAGACAGAATCATTTAAAGGAAACAATTCACTTTTACTAAAATTAATTTTATACCCTGAAAAACCTCCGAATTCATTAAATAATTTTAGCAGGGCAGGAATGGATTCGTCAGGATTAGATATATAAACCAATAAATCATCAGCATAAAGAGAGTCCTTATGCATGGTCTCATTCACAAAGATCCCATGGATATTTTTAGCCTCACGAAGAGCAATAGCAAGAGGTTCTAATATTAAATTAAACAACAAAGGACTTAATGGACAGCCTTGCCTTGTCCCCCGTGAAAGCTGAAAAAAAGGAGACCTACGATTGTTAGTGACAACAGTAGCAATAGGGGCTTTATATATCATTTTAATCCAATTATTAAAATTAACACTGAAGCCAAATTTCTCTAAAACATTGAATAAATATTTCCATTCGACTCAGTCAAATGCTTTTTCACATCCAAAGATACAACACACTGTGGAATTTTAGAAGAGGATGAATATATAATGTTAAGTAGTCTCCGAACATTTGAAAAGGAATAGCGACCCTTTATAAAGCCTGTTTGACCTTTTACAAATAACTTTACCCAAAATATTCTCCAACCGATTGGCCATTATCTTTGACAAAATCTTAGCGTCAACATTCAGTAATGAAATAGGTCTATATAAAGCACAGTCAGTAGGATCTTTATCTTTTTTAAGAATTAAAAAAAGAGGCCTCATAAAAAGTAGAGGGTAAGTCACCTTTCACAAAAGAATCCTTAAACATTTCCAACATATACGGAGAGAGCAATTTTCCAAATTTTTTATAAAATTCTACAGGATAGCCATCAAGTCCTGGGGACTTACCAGATTGCATTGAAAAAATAGCTTTATGAATTTCGGCTTCAGTAATTTGAGCATCGAGAATCTTTTGATCCTCAGCTGAGATTTTAGGAAAAACAATCTTTCGTAAAAAAGCATTCATTTTAGAGGAATCTAATGAACATTGAGATTTATATAGCTCAGCATAAAAATCTTGAAAAATCTTATTAATTTCTTCATATTCCTGAGCTAAGGTACCATCTGTCCTACGAATTTTCATGATTTGCCTTTTGGCTGCAGCCATTTTTAATTGAGATGCAAGCAGTTTATTATTTTTATCTCCAGTCATATAAAATTGGCTCTTTAACTTAAGCAAATAACCTTCAATGGGATGAGTTAATAACAGGTTATATTGTGATTGAAGTTCCACCCTTTGTTTAAATAAATCAGTATTGGGGGAAATTGCATAAATATTATTGGTGTCGCTTATCAAGGGTGTTTAATAGGTGCGTCAAAAATCAAACTCACAAAAATTAGCGAAAATAGTGCAATGAAAACTGCCAATATTTACAAAAGGATATATACCAGAAAAGACAAAAATAGCTCCATACTCTTACTCCAGTGAGTGCTGATCTCTCTCTATTACTGAGAATGATGAGCAGTTAATTAGGCACTGGGACATACCATCATTAATTACCCTCAAATTTAACTTAAGACTATCCATGAATTAGAATATGATGTACCCACAATGTGGTTGCAATCATGTTATAAAATAAACAGAAGTGTCCACCTTAAATACAGAATACAAACAACATATACCCATTACTAAAGAAATGGAATAGCCTGGAGTGTAAAAATGGGAAAGGCACCATAAAGCCAACCGTTTAGGACACATTATGAGAATACTGGGGAATACATTGAAGTACATACACTCAGTGAAACAACAGCAGAATGACAAGGCTGTGTGTGTGTGTGTGTGTGTGTATACATGTAAATGCACGTGTAAAGAGTGTGTTACCGAGCGCTCTCCCTCACAGTCCGAAGCACCTAGGACGAACACAGTGAAGATGGGGAAAGGAAGGAAGAATCAGACAGCCTAAGTGAAAGTGAAGGCAAATTCACCAATCAATACTCCCCTTTCTTGCCACTTTTACGTGCTATAGCTCAAGATGCAACATCAGTCTTTCCTGATCCGGTAGTGAAGGCCCTGTATCTTACAGGCAGTTGTGTACATATGTAGGTGCAGTTTGTAGTGATTATAAGAAGGAGAGGCTGATGACAGGACAATATTGAAGTCAAGCACACATTCTTGAGGTGCACCAAAGTAGATTGACAGCGAGGAGGAGGGTATAAATTTCAATCTGCACAGTTGCAGAGAGGTGTGCAGAGGCCAAGGTTTTGGAGTATGTTGGATTAGAACTGAGGGTATGATTGTGTTTTACACTGAGCTGTAATCAATAAACAGCAGCCTGACATAGGTATTATTATTGTCCAAGTGATTCAAGGCTGAGCGGAGAGTCAGAAAGATTGTATCTATTGTAGATCTATTGTGGCAATAGGCAAAATGCAGCAGGTCCAGGTCCTTGCTTGGGCAGCAATTGATTCTAGCCATGACCAACTTCTCAAAGCATTTCAACACAGTAGATGTGACTCATTGAGGCAACTCACCCTGCTGTTCTTGGGTGCTGGTATGATTCTCATCCTTTTAAAGCAGGTGGGAACTTCTAACTACAACAGTGAGAGACTGAAGGTGTTCTTGAACGTTCCGGCCAGTTGATTGGCATAGGTCTTCAGAGCTCTATCAGGTTCACCATCAGGTCTTGAGACCATATCACTATCCTTCCTGTTGATTCATTGCAAATTAAAGCTCACTTCCTCAGTTCTGATAATAATTGACGTGAAACAGCAGGTTTTTCTATAGATCCTCCTAGAGAACTTGCTATTCTGATTTTGTTTCATTGACACAATAGTCCAGAGGGACTAAATTAGTGATACCTTTTTATTTATTGAGATACAGCATGATGCAGGTCCTTCAAACCACGCCATCCAGCAACCCCCAACTTAACTCTAGCCTAATTACGGGACAATTTACAATGACCAAGTAACCTGCCAATCAGTAGGTCTTTGGTCTGTGGGAGGAAACCCGTACAGTCATGGGAGACAGCAGTGGGAATTGAACCTGGGTCTCTGAAACTGTAAAGGGTTATGCTAACCACTACACTACTGAGCCGCCCTGTAACCATTGGCAACAAAATTGTGAATTTGTTTTATTATTGGCACATGTACAGTGAAAAACTTTGCATTTCATGCCATCCATACAGATCATCCCGGTACATCAGTGCAGTGAGGTAGTGCAAGGTCAGTTGAGAACGGAATGCAGAATAAAGTGTTACAGTTACAGAGGAAAATACCGAGTAGGCAGTCAATAAATTGCCAGTCTGCAATGAGGTAGACGGTGAGGTCAAGAGACGTGTATTGTACAAGATGAATATTGAACTATTGGTCTGATATCAGTGAGTTAGAAGATGTCCTTGAACCTGGTGGTTCTAGGCACAAATCTATTGTAAACAGGTCCATTCTGATTTTCATATTATTCTTGACAATGAACGTCAGGAGAAAATTCCAGAATGAACTGTTTATTCTTGTTAGCAGCTCAACAAATTCTCACACACATATAACCAGTTGGCATTCCTGGACAATGAACAGAAGGAACGTGGTTGAATCTGGTTTCACAGGCACAACTTCCCTTCATGGCCGAACATGAGCAAATGAGACTACACAGAGATTGTCTGCCTGACGTCAGTGATTGCATAGCCAGGACTTGTGATATGCACCAGCTGTTCATACGACCATCCACCACCTGCTCCCATGGCTTCACGTGACTCTGATCAGACTTGGGGGCGGGGTGGGGGGGGTGCTAAGCAGGTGCTGAACCTTGCCCAGGGGTGACCTGCAGGTTGGCTGAGGGAAGGGGCACCTTACACCTCCGTTGGTAGTATGTTTCTCCACCTCACCACCCAAGCATAAGAAAGGCACCCAAGTCAATGATATAAAAGAGGATACCAAAAGTTCTTTCAGATATACAATATAAAGAAAAAATCTGTTGTTCGTCCATCGTTGTCGTCGATGAAGACCTCAACACCATTATGATGGTGTTGAGACCAGCGCTTGATTTGGATTTAAGTGAGGGAGAGTTGCGTAGTGTCAGCCTCACTCTCTCTTCCCAATTCCCATCTGGATCCAGCGGCAAGACAAGAGTTGAGACGGCTGGAAATGGGACTAGGCGCAGTGGATGACCAGGACATCTCCTGTGTCTCGTTCTGCTCTACACGTTCCATGACGCTTGCAAAGAAAAAATAAGGCCACTGTGGATATCAGATTGTGGGGACATGATGCTGGAGAGGTATTAAGACCATAAGCCCATAAGGCACAGTAGCAGAATTGGGCCATTCAGCCCATCGAGTCTGCTCCACCATTCCATCATGGCTGATCCCGGATCCCACCCAACCCCTTACACCTGCCTTCTTACCATATCCTTTGACGCCCTGATCAATCAGGAAATGATCGGCTTTTGCTTTAAGTATACCAATGGACTTGGCCTCCACTGCAGTCTGTGGCAGAGCATTCCACAAATTTACTACCCACTGGCTAAAAAAAAATTCTTCCTTACTTCGTTCTAAAGGGTCCCCCCTCAATTTTGAGGCTGTGCCCTCTAGGTCTGGATACTGCCACCAAAGGAAACATCCTCTCCACGTCCACCCTATCTAGTCCTTTCAACATCTAGTAGGTTTCAATGAGATGCCCCTGCATTCTTCTAAATTCCAATGAGTACAGACCCAAAGTTGCCAAACATTCCTTATAAGTTAAATCCTTCCTTCTCGGAATCATCCTCGTGAACCTCTTCTGGACTCTCTCCAACGACAACACATCCTTTCTGAGATATGGGGCCTAAAACTGCTGACAATACTCCAAGTGCGGCCTGACTAGTGTCTTACAAAAGGCTCAGCATTATCTCTCTGCTTTTATATTCTATTCCCCTTCAAATAAATACCAACATTGCTTTTGTTTTCTTTACCACAAACCCAGCCTGTAAATTAACCTGCTGGGAGTCCTGCACAAAGTCTCCTAAGTCCCTTGCATCTCTGATGTCTGAATCATCTCCATATTTAGATAATAGTCCACACTAGTGTTCCTTTTACCAAAATGCATTATCATAAATTTCCTAACACTGTATTCCACCTGCCAATTTTTTGCTCATTTTTCCAATTTGTCAATTGCATTGCTACCTCAGCACTACTTAGCACTCCAGCTGTCTTCATATCATCTGCAATCTTTGCCACTGAGCCATCAATTCCATTATCTAAATCATTGACAAATAATGTGAAAAGTAGCGGTCCCAATACTGACCCCTGAGGAACACCACTAGTCACTGGCAGCCAACCAGAAAAGGCCCCTTTTATTCCCACTCGCTGCCTCCTGCCTGTCAGCCACTCCTCTATCCATACCAGTATCTTTCCTGTAACACCATAGTATTTTATCTTGTTAATTTAGACGCACCTTATCAAATGTCTTCTGAAAATCCAAGTAACTGGCATCCACTGCCTCTCCTTTGTCCATACTGCTTGTAACTTCCTTGAAGAACCCTAACAGACTTGTCAGGCAAGAATTGCCATCACAGAAACCATGCTGACTTTAACTTATTTTATCATTCATCTCCAAGTATCTCGAAACCTCTTCCTTAATAATAGACTCCAGCACTTTCCCAACTACTGAGATTAGGATAACTGGCCTATAGTTTCCTTTCCTTTGCCTTCCTCCCTCCTTAAAGAGTAGAATGACATTGGCAATCTTTCTGTCCTCCAGGACCATGCCAGGATAAAGTGATTCTTGAAAGATCATGACCAATGCATCCATTATCTCTTCAGCAACCTCTTTAAGGTCTCTAGGATGTAGTCCATCTGGTCTAAGTGACTTATCCACCTTAAGACCTTCAAGCTTGTCCAGCACTTTTTCCTTTGTAATAACAATGGCACTCACTCCTGCTTGCTGACACTCATGGACCTCTGGCACAGTGAGGACAGATGCAAAGTACCCATTAAGTTCATCTGCCATTTCTTTGCCCCCATTACTAACTCACCAACATCATTTTCCAGTGGTCCGATATCAACTCTCACCTCCATTTTACTCATTATGTTACTGAAAAAAAAAACTGTTGGTATTTTGCTTTATATTATTGGCTAGTTTGCCCTCACATTTCATCTTTTCCCCTCTTGTAGGCTTTTTAGTTGCCTTTTGTTGAATTTTAAAAGCTTCCCAATCATCCAACTTCCCACTCACTTTTGCTACCTTATATGCCTTTTCCTTGGCTTTTATGCAGTCCTTAACTTCCTTTGTCAGGCACTGTTACCTACTCCTCCCATTTCAGAACTTCTTCCTCTGTGGGACATATCTATCTTAAACCTTGTATCATATTCCCAGAAACTTCAGCCACCTCTGCTCTGCCACTATCCTTGCCAGTATCCTCCTCCAATCCACCTGAACAAACTCCTCTCTCATGCCTCTGTAATTCCCTTTATTCCATTGTGATACAGATACATGTGAATTATGTTTCTCCCTCTCAAGTAGCAGGATAAATTCAATCATATTATGATCTCTGCCTCCTAAGAGTTCATTTAGGTAAGCTTCCTAATAAGATCTGGAGGACAAGGTAACAATGGGGGAACAAAGAAATAGCAGATGAACTTTAAGTATTTTACAACAGTCTTCACTTAGAAGACACGAGTAGTAAGCCAAAAATTCAAGTTTGTTGGGGCAGAAATGAGTGTAGTTGTTACTAATAGTTAGAAGGCACTTGGGAAGCTGAAAGGTCTGAACGTACTTAAGTCACCTTGACCAGATGGACTACACCTCAGGGTTCTAAATGAGATAACTGAAGAGATTACAGAAACATTAGTAATGATCTTTAAAGAATCACAACATTCTGGAATAGTTTGGACGACTGGAAATGTCACTCCACTCTTTAAAAAGGGAGAGAGGCAGAAGGAAGGAAATTACATGCCAATTTGTGACTTCAGTGGTTGGGAAGATGTGCGAGTCCACTATTGAGGATAAGGTTTCAGGATACTTGGAAGCACATAATAAAATAGGTCAAAGTTAGCATGGCTTCCATGAGGGGAAATTCTGCCTGACAGATCTGTTAGAATTCTTTGAGGATATAACAGGCAGGATAGACAAAGGATGGTCAGTGGATGTTGTCCTTTGACAAGGTGCTGCACGTGAGGCAATTTAACAAGATAAGAGCCCAGGGTGTCACAGGAAAGATACTAGCATGGATAGTAGATTAGCTGATTGGCAGGAGGCAAGAACTGGGAATAAAGTGGTCTTTTCTAATTGGCCACTGGTGACTAATGTTGTTCTGCAGGGGCCGATATTGAAACTGTTTCTGTTTATGTATTATGTTAATGATTTGCATGACAAAATAGATGGCTTTGTGCCAAATTTCTGAATGATATGAAGATAGGTGGTGAAGCAGGTAGTTTTGAGGAAGCAGGGAGTATGCAGATTTTAGATGGATTAGGAGAATGGGCAAAGAAATTGCAGCTGGAATATAGTGTGAGGAAATACATGGTTATGCACTTTCATAGATGGAATAAGGGTGTAGATGATTTTCTAAATGGGGAGAAGATTTTAAAAACAGAGGTGTAAAGGGACTTAGGAGTGCTCATGCAGGATTCCCTAAAGGTTAACTTGCAGGTTTAGTTGGTGGTAAGGAAGGCAAATGCAATGTTAGCATTCATTTTGAGAGAGCTAGAATATAAGAACAATGATGTGATGCTGAGGCTTTATAAGGCACTGGTAATGCCTCACTTGGAGTACTGTGAACAGGTGTGCTGGCATTGGAAAGGGCCCAGAGGAGGTTCACAAGAATGATTCTGGGGATGAAAGGGTTAATGTATGAGCAGCGCTTGATGGTTCTGCGCCTGCACTCGCTGGAGAGTAGAAGAATGTAGGGAATCTCATTGAAGCCTATAGAATACTGAAAAGCCTCCACAGACTGGAAGTTGAAAGAATGTTTCCTACAGCGGGTAAGTCAAGGACCAAAGTGCCCAGTGCCAGAATAGAGAGATTTCTGTTCATTTAGAATACAGACAAGGAGAAATTTCTTTAGCCAGACATTAGTCAATCTGCCTGATTTATTGCCAGAGATGGCTGTGAAGGCCAAGTCATTGAGCATATTTAAAGCAGAGGTTGTCACGGTTTGGAGGCTTGCGTGCCTCAATGACTCAGAGAGCTATGTTGACTGGAGTCAGGGCTTTATGCTTTGGACCTTGGTAGGGTCACCCATGCCAAATTATTCAAAGGGTAGAGGCCAGATTACAAGCATCCACAGGTCCTTCACACTTGGAAGTTCAACTCAGGGCTTACTAGTCAAAAGCTAATTGTTACAGGAACGGCAATGAAGAACCCTATATCTGAGAGTGATGGTATTTCTGAATCTCCAACTGGGACTTACATGACTGACAGTAGTGGAAACCGAGAGGATGCTACTGATAGACTGGAGGAAGTCCTGAACACCTCCAGAGATGGACGACTTTCATTGGTACCAGTACTGTAAAGCGCTGTGCTAACTATTATGTTACTGTACTGCCCTGAAGCCCGTGCACTTGGCTGTACTTCTCTTCCTGCCATACAGGCGGAGACTAAAGACCGCAGCACCAAATGTGAGGACCATGAAGTTGTGGTCAAGGGGGAAGGTGTGCTGACAGGACTGTTTGAGTGGGTGGACTGGACAGCATTCAGGGATTCATCTTCGAATCTGAATGAATATGCTACAGTTGTCTCTGACTTACCTGTGTGGATAAGTGTGCTTTTGGGAACATACCAGACATACCCAAGCAAAAGGCCTTAGATGAACCAGGAGATTTGTAGTCCGCTGAGGGCTAGATGTGTGGCATTCGAAACTGGTGATTCAGAACTGTACAAGTAGTCCAGGTATGACCTACAGAGGGCTATTTTAAGAATGAATTAAAAATTTCATTTGAAGTTAGAGCATAAGAATATGCATGTCAGCTCTGGCAGGGTTTGAGTGCAATCACTTCGTACAAGGCAAAATGAAACAACATGAATGGCTTTGATGCTGCACTCCCAGATGAGCTCAATGCTTTCATGCTCACTTTGAAAGGGAGAACAGAACTACACCTGTGTGAATCCCTGCAGCATTTGGTGATTCTGTGATCGGTCTCAGAGGCCAACATGACAACTTCTTTCAAGAGGGTGAACCCCAACAAAGCATCAGGCCCTGATGGCAAACCTGGTAGGGCTCTGAAAACCCGTGCCAACCAGCTGGTGGGCGTGTTGAAGTCTATCCGTAGTCTCTCACTGCTGCAGTCAGAGGTTCCCAAAAGGTGACAATCATACCAGTGCCCAATAAGAGAAGGGTGAGCTGCTTCATTGCCTATTGATCAATTGCACTCACACCTACACATGGTGATAAAGTCCTGTGATAGTTTGGTCAAAGCTAAAATCAACTCCTGCTTGAGCAAGGACCTGGAGTTACTGCAATTTTCCTGTTGCCACAATTTCACCTCAGACGGTTGAAGAAGTTTGGTAGGGCCCCCCCAGATTCTAAGAACTTTCTATAGGGGCACGATTGAGAGATTCCCTCAATTGCAGGACTCCGCAGAGAGTGGTGCAGACAGCCCAGCGCATCTGTAGATGTGAACTTCCCACTGTTCAGGACATTTACAAAGACCAGTGTGTAAAAAGGGCCCGAAGGAACATTAGAGACCAGAGTCACCCCAACCACAAACTGTTCCTGCTGCTGCCATCTGGGAAATCCAGGACCAACAAGCTCCAGGACAGCTTCTTCCACCAGGCCATCAGACTGCTTAATTAATGCTGACGTAACTGTATTTTGTTGTTATACTGACTGTGCTGTTGTACATAATATTTATCATAAATTACTATAACTGCATATTGCACATTTAGACAGAGACGTAACATAAAGGTTTTTACTCCTCATGTATATGAACGATGTAAGTAATAGAGTCAATTGAATTCAATAGTTCTACAGTGGATGCAATCTTTCTGGCTCCCCACTCAGTCTTGGATCACCTGGACAATATCAGGGTGTTGTTTATTAATTATAGCTCAGTATTCCTCATCATCATACCCTCAGTACTAATCAACAAGCTCCAAAACTTGAGGCTTTGTACCTCCCTCTGCAACTGGATCTTTGCCCTCCTCACCAGGATACCACAGCCTGTGTGGATCAGAAGTAAAATCTCCTCCTTGCTGACAATCAGCACTGGCGCACCTTAAGGATGTGTGTTTAACCCACGTTGGATGGAAGTGACCAACAACTCTAATAGAGGCAGATGTCAAGTTTTTAAGCTCACCAGTGGGAGGTGGTGCTTTAGCACTGTTGGCCCACCACCTCGAGGGAGTCTTGATCATAAGCGGGCCGAAACTCCTGAAGACAGGTGGCAGATCAACTGATGATCTCACTGGTGATAGCACAGGACAGTTAACATCTTAGTCTACATGTATTTTTTAACTCTCTATACCCACGACTGTGTGGCTAGGCACCTGCTCGAACTATCTGCAGTGTTTACATTGCTGATAACACAGCTATTGTTGGCAGAATTGCAGATGGTGACAAAGACGAGCGAGATAGACCAATTAGTTGAACTGTGTCGCAACAACTACCTGATACTCAATATCAGTAAGACCGAGGCATTGATTGTGGACTCAGGAAGGGGATGTTGAGGGCACACACACCAATCCTCATCGATGGATCAGCAGTGGAAAGGGAAAGCAGCTTCAAGTTCCTGCGTGTCAACATCACTGAAGATTTATCCTGGGCCCAACTTATTGATGCAATTACAAAGAAGGCATGACAGCAGCTATATCTCATTAAGAGTTTGAAGAGATTTGGTATGTCACAAGAGACACTCAGAAATTGCTAAGGTATGCCCTGGAGTGCATTCTAACTGGCTGATTCACTGTCAGGTGTGGAAGGGCCAACTGCACATGGTCGGGAAAGAAATGCAGAAAGTTGCAAGCTCATCCAGCTCCTGCATGGACACTAGCCTCCACAGTACTCAGAACATCTTCAAATGGTGATACCTTAAAAAGGCAGCATACGTGATTAAAGATCCCCTTCACCCAGGGCATACCTTCTTCTCATTGTGCCATCAAGGAGGAGGTACAGGAGCCAGAAGACACACACTCAATGTTTTAGGAACAGCTTCTTCCCCTCAGCTATCAGATTTCTGAATGGACTATGACCCCATACATGTACACTACCCCACTATTTTTTTTTCTTTTTTGTTCTCTTATTATACTACTTACTTATATTTTATAATGTTTTTCTATTATCTGTTGTAGTTTTTTATTCTAATTATGTATTGCACTGTACTGCTGCCACCAAACAACAAATTTTGTGGCACACATCAGTGATAGTAAACCCGATTCTGAAAAGAGGGGGAATTGATCGAAGGGAAATATTTCATAAGAGAGATTAGGAGCTTGAAGGCATTCCACCACCAACTAGCAAAGTCTTTCAACCACAAATATAATAAAGTTTTAAAACATAACATTACTTTAGCAATGTAGAAAGAAAGTGGAATTTTTGGACTGTTCTTTGGACGGGTAGTGACTGCTTTCTGCGTTGTATTACTCTATGAACACCCAGACATCAGCTTCGCGGTCAGGTTGGCAATGTGTCAAAATGTATATTGTGCACTAAATTAATAATAAGGTTGCAGGTTCACTTGATGTAGAGGATGTCTATGAGGATTTAGACTGAATGCGATGGATGCTTTTTACTTTCCACTCTGAATAAACATGAGAAGAAATCTTTATCGCTGCTGTTTGGGCTGGTTTTAAAGGCATCTTCCAGATGTGTTAACTTAACATTTTGGTGAACCTGAATGCCAGACAGATGCAGATAATCAGCTTCACACCTAATGTCATGCTTTTCCAATGAGACATTTCTTATGCAGGGAAGATTGATATTTCTTAACTCAACTAGAGAATAAAAATCTCATCTGCAGTACCACCAGGGATTTCTGTACTTCAGATGAATCTATAAATCCAATATGAATTTTGGTATACATGTCAAAACTTTGGTTAACGTTCTTGGCACACATTGCACCATACACTATAAATCTGAATAACTTGCTTTTATAATCTTCCGGTTCAATTTTTTAAACCTTTTTGTTTGTCTATGACTTCAGTCATTAACTGTTGTTTAATCATATTCCTCAAACTCTGATTAAAAATAGACATTTATTTATCTGTTGTTTTTTGAGATACAGTGCAGAATAGGCTATCCCGGCCTTTCGAGCCACGATGCCCAGCAACCACCAATTTAATCTAATTCAATGACCAATTAACCTACCAATTGGACACCTTTGAACCGTGGGAGGAAACTGGAGTACCTGGAGGAAATGTACAAGGGGTGATGATTAATAAATTTGTGGCCTAATGTAGAAGGAGTCAATTTTAGAAAACCTAGCACATTTATTTTTCAACATAGTCTGCTCCTACATTTAAACACTTGGTGCAGTGGTCGTGGAGCATGCAGATCTTGGACCTCCAGAAATTGTCCACAGACGGGTGATTGATAAGTTCGTGGCCCAATGTAGAAGGAGATGAGTTATACAGATCTCTTTACATGCACAGGCAGGTCAACTCGTTCAGTGATAATGCAGAAAGTTTGAAGTTAATAATTCATCTCCTTCTACATTAGGCCACAAACTTATCAATCACCCCTTATGCATTAACTGATGAGTTATTAACTTCAAACTTTCTGCATAATCACTCAAAGAGTTGAACTGCATGTGCATGTAATGAGAGCTGTATAACTCATCTCCTTCTACCCTAAACCACAAACTTATCAATCACCCCTTGTACGTGGTTACAAGGGGTACGTATCAACTCCTTACAGACAACATCGAGAATTGAACCCAGTTTAACAGAGTTGTAAAGCGTTGTGCTAACCGCTACAGTAGAGGTGAGCAAAACATTAGCACAAAATTATGTCCTGTCATCAACATTCCTTCAGTAAACCATCCAAGTACCTGGCACTCATATTTGATATTACTCTCTTGCAAATATTTCTGATTCTCAACTGTAATCAATACCCTGATTTTGCTACAGACTTTCTGAAATCATCACTAATGCAGCTGCAACTCAAGACTACGTGTGTAGGCTCATACTCTATTTTCTGTACACACGTGACTACATTTGTGGCCTATGATCTACTTTCTAAGCACTGATAACATTACCTTTGCTGGACTGACCACAGATGGTGCTGAGTCTGCCTATTGGAGTGTGATAGGTCTTCTGGTTGAATGGTACTGCAAAAACAACATCTCCCTCAATGTCAGGAAACTAAAGAGGTGATTATTCCCGACAGGTTGTGGAAGGAAGGCAATCCTGTGTCAGTCTACGTTGGGGCTTGGTGGTGGAGAGTGTCAGCAGCTTTAAAATCCCAGTTGTTAACATGCTGGATGACTTTATCTCTGCCTAAGTTTGTTAAGGTTGTCAGAGTCTGGTGGGTGGGGGGGTGGTGATAATTGGGATGTTCCCACTACCTTTTAAATGCTCTAAATAGCACATACCTCAAATAGCCTCCGACATCCCATGTTGATTTGCTACTAAGCATGGCAGAACCATTTTTACTGACAGAAGAAAGGGGAAAGATGGGTTATTGGTGTGTTAAAACCAATCGCTTTGTGCAGATGGGCTTGTCAACCATGGCTGCAGCACATTTAGGAGAAAGAAAACTCGGATCTCAAACTTTTCACGTCTTACAGTTATACCCACTCATAGGGAAGGCTTCGGGAGTAAACCCTGAGAGAAAGGCAGTCCTACGTTGAGCTTAATGCTGACTGGCAACTCTTGCGATGTCACTGGTACTAAACTGTATCAGTCTCTACCATTCCTCTGGATTCATCAGCTGTATGGAGAGGGAGAGCTTACCAGATGGGCAACAGCTTGCTCTCCTTATTGTACTTCCCTGATTTGCCTATCACATATACAGCTAGAACACTACATCCATTGTTAACTTCAACCAATGGAGGGAATCTATCTCACCAGAAGCAAATCATGCCAGCATCTTTACTTTCTCAAGAGGTTAAGGATGTTCAGTTTATCATCAAACACTTAAGCAAGAGTGTTTGTCTCTGCTGAATACATCACAGGCATGCCTTCCATTGGTTGATTCTACAAAAGACACTGTATCAATATGTCTTTCTTTGAGATCATCACCATTTATGGCATGCCCTCTTTTCAGAGCTACCATCGGGCAGGTGTCCTACACCAGCAGCTTCAAGAGCAACTACTTCCCTTCAAACACTCTATTTAACAGGCAAAGCTTTCATCTATACAATAATATGATCATTCTGGATCAGTGCCCTATAATGGACTTTGTTTTTCTGTGTTCTAATTGTATTCTTGTAAAAACCGTGTATAATTTACGTTTTCCTTATGAATGCTGCTATGTGATGCAATGTGCCTGTGATTCTGCAGCAGGTAGGTTTGAAACTGCACCTGCCCATGTTCATTTGACAATATACCTCAACTTTGACGATACTAGGTCAGTACAGCCCTTAGATTCTGAAGTTCACTTTCCGAGTGAAGTAATTTCTCCTCGCTCCATTCCAAGTGGCCTACCCCTTATTGCTTTCCTCAAGCAAGGGGTACATCTTGGCTGCATCCAACCTGGCAACCCTTTAAAAATGATAATAGCAAAGCCATGTTTGCAATAGCTCTAGAAACATGAGGTGGAATGGAGTTCAGAAGGAATTATGCACAGAGGAAGAGTTCGTACATTTGCAGTAATGAATGAACTGTGGTGTTACAATAAATTATTTCCAAGGCAAGGTTACAATATCCCTAAGGATGAAGGACTACAATCACACTTCCAAAGCAATATAATCTCATTCAAACCTTTTCATTGCTGCAACTCTTTAATTGGTAATTCTGCTATCTAGAGAATATTATCTGTGAAGTTATAATGGTCAACAGAAGAGCTTTGTAGGCATAAATTTTAAGATTTCAATCCACTATTATGTGGTAATGAAATGTTAATTGCTCCACATGGTGAATTCTCTAAGTTTTGTTTTAAAGACAAAGTAAATTTGTTCAACTGATCCCTTCTCAAGATGGTCAAATCAGCAAAATATATCAACAAAAGTTGATGTTATTGCAACAGAGATGTAGTTTGTTCAGAAACTGTGCCCATTGAAATTAGCTATCAAACTGTTGAAATGTTTTTGGTACAACTCAGTTACAACTCTTGTTCACAGAAATGAAAAAAAAAATGAGAATGTTGTTCTGATGTGTTGTGTTTGATATTGAGGGAGAATGCAGAGAGCACATCAATACAGCAGCAGGCAGGATATCCATCTGAACTTTATTGATAACGCTGCTTGTACAATGTGTGAACTCTTCCCACGTGGAGTGGTTAACCGAGTGGCATAGGACAGTGGTTCCCAACCTCCAGGCTGCACCTAATTAATTAGCTTGTTTATTTCAGCTTTTTTCTTAAAGATGTGTTGGGTGCGTTCCGACTAGCGCTGCACCACTGCGTTCTTCATGGCAATGCATCCGTCCGCGGCCCGGAGGTTGGGGACCACTGGCATAGGAATTACCTTTAACTAGCACCACATGATGATGTGGGTGATGTGAAACACGAACTATTCCTCCATCCACAGTGGCTGCTACACTGGCTGAACTTTTCCAACATCGTCTGTATTTTACATCTGCAGTTTATTAATTATTGTTCATTATTTATCAACTACTTAAGCACAGAACATAATTTATTTATTTATTGAGATACTGCACATAATAAGCCCTTCTGGTCCTTTGAGCCATGCTGTCCAGTAATCCTCTAATTTAATCCTAGCTTAATCATGGGACAATTTACAATGACAAATTAACCAACCAACAGGTAAGTTTTTAGGTTTATGCTACCCTTTCCCTTAGTCAATACATTTTGGCACTCTGCTTATACCAATAAAATAACGATATTCCCAATTTGACGCAAATCTCCTCCCTTCTCCTTTTAGCACTCTATGGTGACTATTCTCTTTATAATTACCCTCCAATAAACGTTTCTATTCTCACCTCTTCCTTTTCACCATCCACAGACCCAAAGAGACTTGCCCAAGGAAACAGCAGATCAACTACACTACTTCCAAAGTAGTGTACTGTATACAGAGCTCACAAGTAGAACATGCAAAAGACCAATGGGTAACTGCTTTGCATACCATCTCTATTCAGTTCATTGAGATGTGCCAAGTCTTCTACAGAATTTCAGTACAATCCCAGATCAATTCAATTAATCACAATACAGTTATTAGTCAAACTTGACTCTTCCAAATCTCCACCCAAGTCAGCAAGGAAAATTCAGAAATGACACACAATTAGAGGACAAGTATATTAAGAGACATAAATGAAGAACAAAGCAAGGAGCACAAATAAGTGGAAGTTCCCCAAGGGTTAAAGGCCAAGGCTTGACAAGAGTAGGGCTCAATTCCACATCGGCAGTTCTAACAAGCTAGTGCATTGTGTTGCCAATCCAGGAGATTTCAAGAGGAGCAAACTATATCCACTCGGAAACAATTTCAAAACAATGATACGAGAGTAATCACCCTTCATAGGATGGTGGATAGCCAGGCCTTTAGTTTCATTGACTTAGCAATTCCCAGTCAAAGTGCAAAGTAAGGAATTAATTGTTGGTTTGTTGTCTGAATCTAAAGTGAACATGCTGAGTGATAAATAGAGAAATCTTCTGTATTGGGTGGTGAGGTCTGTGAGAAAATAAAACCAGGCACCATGCATTTCTGATCGTAGTGTAACAGAAAATGAAGCCTTGATCAAATGAAGTATTGAGATCAATGCCAAAGAAACGGTGTGCTGGTTTTAGAGAGGGGAAAGCAGAGATTAATGATAATGATCCCAGGAGTGAAAGGGTAAGAGAAGGATGGCTCTGGGCCTGTACTCAATGGAGTTTACAAGAATGAGAGGGATCTTCAAGAATGAGAGCGATCTTATTGAAAGCTACCAAATGATGAAAGGCATAGACTGAGTAGATATGGAGAGGATGTTCCTGATAGTGGAAGAATTTAGGATTAGAGGGCACAGCCTCAGGAGAGGCACATCCCATTAGAACAAAGACAAGGAAGGATTTCTTTAGGCAGAATCTGTGGTATTCATTGCCATGGGCAGCTGTAGAAGCCAGCTCATAGGGTATATTTAAAACAAACATTGATAGGCTGTTGATTAACAAAAACATCAAAGGGTACAGGGAGAAGGCCAGAGAATGGGGTTGAGAAGGAAAATAAATCAGAGTAGACTCATGTGCTGAATAACCTGATTCTGCTCTTGTGTCTTATAATATTCTGGAGAATGCTTAGAGAGCTATTTATTTATTTAGTTGTTTGTTTATTGAGATACAGCGTGGAATAGGCCCTCCTGGTCCTTTGAGCCATGCTGCCCAGCAATCCCCAATTTAACCTGAGCCTAACCATGGGACAATTTACAGTGACCAGTTAACCTACCAACTGGCACACCTTTGGTCTGTGGGAGGAAACTGGAGCACTCGAAGCAAACCCCCATGGTCATGGGGAGAACGTACCAACTCCTTACAGATAGTGGTGAGTGAACCTGGGTCACTGGTACTGTAAAGAATTGTTCTAACCACTGCACTACCGTGCCAACCCCAACCATACAGTTATTGTGGATTCTTCCAAGGATTCTCAAGTTGGAACATCTTGTGGCGTTTCCAGGGGGGCCTTGGTCAACAGCCCACCCCAGCATTCCTAATGAGCAGCACTGTTGTTGTTATTGTGTTAAAATGCGTTCATGGGATTCTGGTGGGATGTTCAAGTTCATTTATTGTTACATTTTAGCTTTGGTTTTACAGTTATTCGCATGTGTGTTTGTGGTCACCCTGACTGTAACTGGGGTGTGTGATAATCACCTTCCCAGTCTGACATGTTCTCTCCCTGGGTCGTAGAGTCCAGTGTGTTCTTGTGCTTCTGTCATCATTGACCGAATGCTCACCACATTGGTTTCAGGAGTGGGATTAGAAACTGATGACAAGATAGACGAGCTATGACGTTATAGCAATTAGTGAAACTTGGCTACAGGAGGGGCAGGACTGGCAGCTTAATATTCCAGGGTTCTGATGTTTCAGATGTGATCGAGGCAGAGGAATGAAAGGTGGGGGAGTAGCATTGCTTGTTAGGGAAAATATTACAGCAGTGCTCAGGCAGGACCGATTAGGGGGCTTGTTCACTGAGTCCTTGTGGGTGGAGCTGAGTCCTTATGGGAGGAAAGGTATGGCCACATTAGTGGGATTGTATTACAGACCACCCAATAGTCAACGAGACTTGGAAGAGCAAATCTGCAGAGCGATAGCAGGCAACTGCAGGAAACAAAGTTGTGGTGGTAGGGGATTTTAATTTTCCATATATTGATTGGGACTCCCATACTGTTAGGGGTCTAGATGGTTTACAGTTTGTAAAATGTGTTCAGGAAAGTTTTCTAAATCAATATATAGAGGGACCAGCTAGAGGGGATGCAATATTGGATCTCCTGTTAGGAAATGAGTTAGGACAAGTGACAGAAGTCTGTGTAGGGGAGCACTTTGGTTCCAGTGATCATAACACTATTAGTTTTAACTTGATCATGGACAAGGATAGATCTGGTCCTGGGGTTGAGGTTCTGAACTGGAAGAAGGCCAAATTTGAAGAAATGAGAAAGGATCTAAAAAGCGTGGATTGGGACAGGTTGTTCTCTGGCAAAGATGTGATCGGTAGGTGGGAAACCTTCAAAGGAGAAATTTTGAGAGTGCAGAGTTTGTATGTTCCTGTCAGGATTAAAGGCAAAGTGAATAGGAATAAGGAACCTTGGTTCTCAAGGAATATTGCAACTCTGATAAAGAAGAAGAGGGAGTTGTATGACATGTATAGGAAACAGGGAGTAAATCAGGTGCTTGAGGAGTATAAGAAGTAAATCAGGTGCTTGAGGAGTTTAAGAAAGAAATCAGGAGGGCTAAAAGAAGACATGAGGTTGCCTTGGCAGTCATCGTGAAGGATAATCCAAAGAACTTTTACAGGTATAAAGAGCAAAAGGATAAGGGATAAAATTGGTCCTCTTGAAGATCAGAGTGGTCGGCTATGTGTGGAACCAAAGGAAATGGGGGAGATCTTAAATAGGGTTTTTGCGTCTGTATTTACTAAGGAAACTGGCATGAAGTCTATGGAATTAAGGGAAACAAGTAGTGAGATCATGGAAACTGTACAGATTGAAAAGGAGGAGGTGCTTCCTGTCTTGAGGAAAACTAAAGTGGATAAATCCCCGGAACCTGACAGGGTGTTCCCTCGGACCTTGAAGGAGACTAGTGTTGAAATTGCGGGGGCCCTGGCAGAAATATTTAAAATGTCGCTGTCTACGGGTGAGGTGCTGGAGGATTGGAGAGTGGCTCATGTTGTTTCGTTGTTTAATAAAGGATCAAAAAGTAATTCGGGAAATTAAAGGCTGGTAAGTTTAACGTCAGTAGTAGGTAAGTTATTGGAGGGAGTACTAAGAGACAGAATCTACAAACATTTGGATAGACAGGGGCTTATTAGGGAGAGTCAACATGACTTTGTGCATGGCAGATCATGTTTGACCAATCTATTGGAGTGTTTCAAGGAGGTTACCAGAAAAGTGGATGAAGGGAAGGCAGTGGATATTGTCTACATGGACTTCAGTAAGGCCTTTGACAAGGTCCTGCATGGGAGGTTAGTTAGAAAAATTCAGTCGCTAGGTATACATGGAAAGGTGGTAAATTGGATTAGACATTGGCTCAATGGAAGAAGCCAAAGAGTGGTAGTAGAGAATTGCTTCTCCGAGTGGAGGCCTGTGACTAGTGGTGTGCCACAGGGGTCAGTGCTGGGTCCATTGTTATTTGTCATCTATATCAATGATCTGGATGATAATGTGGTAAATTGGATCAGCAAATTTGCTGATGATACAAAGATTGGAGGTGTAGTAGACAGTGAGGAAGGTTTTCAGAGCCTGCAGAGGGACTTGGACCAGCTGGAAAAATGGGCTGAAAAATGGTAGAATGGAATTTAATACAGACAAGTGTGAGGTATTGCACGTTGGAAGAACAAACCAAGGTAGAACATACAGGGTTAATGGTAAGGCACCGAGGAGTGCAGTAGAACAGAGGGATCTGGGAATACAGATACAAAATTCCCTAAAAGTGGCGTCACAGGTAGATAGGGTCGTAAAGAGAGCTTTTGGTACTTTGGCCTTTATTAATCAAAGTATTGAGTATAAGAGTTGGAATGTTATGATGAGGTTGTATAAGGCATTGGTGAGGCCGAATCTGGAGTATTGTGTTCAGTTTTGGTCACCAAATTACAGGAAGGATATAAATAAGGTTGAAAGAGTGCAGAGAAGGTTTACAAGGATGTTGCCAGGACTTGAGAAACTCAGTTACAGAGAAAGGTTGAATAGGTTAGGACTTTATTCCCTGGAGCGTAGAAGAATGAGGGGAGATTTGATAGAGATATATAAAATTATGATGGGTATAGATAGAGTGAACGCAAGCAGGCTTTTTCCACTGAGGCAAGGGGAGGAAAAAACCAGAGGACATGGGTTAAGGGTGAGGGGGGGAAAAGTTTAAAGGGAACATTAGGGGGGGCTTCTTCACACAGAGAGTGGTGGGAGTATGGAATGAGCTGCCAGACGAGGTGGTAAATGTGGGTTCTTTTTTAACATTTAAGAATAAATTGGACAGATACATGGATGGGAGGTGTATGGAGGGATATGGTCCGTGTGCAGGTCAGTGGGACTAGGCAGAAAATGGTTCGGTACAGCCAAGAAGGGTCAAAAGGCCTGTTTCTGTGCTGTAGTTTCTATGGTTTCTATGGATGTCAGGTAGAGCGCCTTAAGACCTGGGGAATAAGTTGAGGGGCTGAGCAGCACTACAGAAAGAAGGGCGTGCGGTAGTGGTGTTGTTTGAGGTGGCAGCCGGCAGTGAGGTAGACCTCCCCACCATTACCCAGCAGCTGCGCAGCGAGCAGGTGAGCGATCCTGTGCTGGGCCGGGTGAGGGGATGGCTGCACTTTCGAGGGCTGCTAGAATGGGCAGAGGTCATCGCCCTGGATCCAGATCCAAAGCCCTACACTCTCAGTAGGGAACACTGGAGGTGCGTGTCCGGTTTCTGTCCCAGCAGTGACAGTTTTCCAACAGCAACAGATATCTCCTGCAGTTGGAGGTCCCCCAGGGGATCTGTGCCACAGTACTACAGTCGGTGCACAGGTGTGATGGGGGCCGGCCATTTCAGGGTCACAACGACGCTGGGCATCTGCTAAGATGCTTCTTCTGGCCGAGGTACAGGTAGGCGTGGAGCTGTTGGTGCACTGCTGCAACACTTACCTGTCCCAAAAGGGCTGGAACATACCCGTTTCGCAGCAGTGCATAAACAGCTCCACATCCTGCCCGGACCCAGGTCAGTAGAAGCGTTCCTGCAGTCTAGGGTGCCAATGCAGCAATACTGGTGGGGGCCTAAGTAGAGGTCTACTGCCCCTCCCGGGTGAAGGGAGTATCCCCCAAGCTGGGAAGCCTCTGTAAGGAGCACAACTGCATCTCCGATGTGGTACACCGGGCATGGTTGCCTGAGCAGTGGAAGGCAGTTGTGCTGCACTAGGACTGGCTTCCACCATATCTGACCTTGGCCATCACCCACCCAGAGGCTGAAGGAAGGAAGTGACACTAGGGGGGCCCTGCCCTTTTCCTCACCAAGCAGTGCCTCCCTGGCAGAGGGCACTGTAGAAACAACACCTTCTCCTCCAGTATCCCTGGCGGCAGCATCAACCACCACTGGGACTTGTGGACTTTGGGGTTTCCAGGGGCAGCTGACCCCTCAGATGGGGCAGCTGACCCCTCAGATGGGGCAGTGTGACCCTCCGAGGGGTGTGGTTGACAGTCCACTCCCGCATTCCTAATGACCAGTGCTATTTACTGTTCTTGTTTTAAAATGCTTTTGTGGGATTCTGGTGGAATGTTCAAGTTAATTTATTGTTACATTTTAGCTTGGGTTATACAGTTATTCACATGTGTGTTTGTGGGTCACCCTGACTGTAACCGGGTTGTGTGATTATCACCTTCCCAGTCTGTATGTGACTGACTGGGTTCTCTCCCCAGGTCATAGAGCCCAGTCTCTTTTTGTGCTTGTCACAATAAAAACAGTTGCTGCGTTAAACGAGCTTTCTCATCTGTCATCATGGACCCAATGTTCGGCGCAATATAATTCTTCCTTCCACCAATCAGGCAAGAGAACAAGAACGACCAAGATTGTGGGGACATATTAGCTTGAGAAGTGAAAAGTCAATGGCTGGAAAACAGCTCCTTGGAGCCTTTTATCTCCAGAGCTTCTTGTCCAGTCCTGAACTTCAATGCTGCCTGTGTAGAGTTGCAGACACAATTGAATGGGATTCCACTGGGTAAACCCAATTCCTGGGTAAGGTTCGCAGACATGATTGAGTGGATTTCTGCTGGATAATCCCATTTTCTTCTACTTCCAAATGTAGTTCTGCTCGGTTAAGTGGCCACTGTAAATTGTTCCCGAGTGTTGGTTACTGACAAAAATAATAATGAGAGGATAAGCTGAAAAGCTACAGGGAACAAGTAATGGAGAATTGCACCAGTGTGATTACTCTGCAAAGAGAGGCAGGGTTTTGATGGGTAAATAGCCTCATTTCATGGAAGGTAAGCAAATAAAAAGGAGAAAATAGGGAAAAAATATAGGGCCCTCTAGGCGGATAAAAAACTGGCTGAAAGTAACAGTGTTGGATCCAGAGCAGCAACTGAAACAGTTTAGAACAATGGCACAGGCAAATTACAGTACACAGACACACCAAAGAAAGTTGAGACGATGTCTGCAGAGAAGATCAACCTGCCAGATACTCCAGGATGATTTCCAAGCTTTACACCCTTTCATTCCCTCCTGTGACAATGAGCACTTGGTGAACGCATTCCTTACACAGGTGCATTCACACGCAAACATTTCCTTGTCATTCTGCTGTCGTTACACTGACCGTACGCTCCTCAGTCTCTTCCCAGGTTTATTCTCATACTGGGTCCTAAGCCGAGCTGATGCACATGGGTCAGCTTTATAGAACCTTTCCTGCCATACACGGCGGGATACTCCACTTCTTTCGTAATGGGTGTGTGTACGTGTGTACATGCTGTTTGTATACTGTATTTAAAGTAGATACTGTACTTCTGTTTATTTTGTAAAATGAATTTAACTACATTGTGGGATGCATCATATTCTGAATCATGTACAGTCGTAAGTTAACTTTGTGGGTAATTAAAGATGGTATGTCCTGGTGCCTAATTAATGAGGTAGTTCCCCCTCAGTAGGAGAGAGAGATTGGTAGTACCAGGAGTTAACACTGGACAATTAATATGGAGCTTTTATTTTTTTTCTGGTAGATATCTTTTGGTAACTATTGACAGTTTTCTTTTTGTTATTTTTGATCATTTTTGGTAAGTTTGATTTTTGATAAGCCTAATGAACACCCTTGCACTAAAGTGGTTCCAGCCATTTTTTTTGGCCATTGCCCACGTATCTAACACCTCTCCAGACCTATCTCTATCTAAAAAACTCATCAATATCTTTTCTTCAATTATTGTTCTTAAAGATAGATAATTCTGATCAGACATGACATAATTTATAAAAGTAATTTAAATGTTAGAATTTGTTATCTCTTATTAAAAACTATATAGAAATAAATGTTAATAGTGATTCAATTACTTTATTGGAACTACCACTACCGAACTCACTTATTTACATATCATTTGGCGACTAAATTGATCTCCTCATATTCTATTTTATGACACGTGAGATCGCAGAATTAAAGGAAAATGCCAAGGAGGAAGCATAAAAGCCAACTGAGCATTAAAGCAAAGCAATTTACTATTGTATTACTTTATGTTATTTGCACTTAGAATTACTGAAGCGTAAAGGCTTATCATAGGAGATTGTGGAAAAGAACTAATTCCTCATTGATTTGACGATGTTGGTTAACTGTTAAATCCTTTGTTATTAGCCTTGTGCAATTATAGGAGCAGAATTATATCGCTCTCCATATTATGTCAAATATCTCCTTTATTTCAATAATGTATCCTTTTGGGATTATGAAGTTAGTCATATTGAATTCAATAGTTCATCTTGGCAATACATTGCAGTTTATGCCTTCACTGTTCTCTTTGACAAACACCTTTACTTTCCCTTCTTAAAATGTTACTGAGGAGGAAGTATTATATTAATTGCACACAATAAATGGCTTTGAAACATGCCATTTCATCTTATGTCCCTTCAACATCATCTGGATAATTTTCAATACCCATATCTCTTATGTAGCCTTCAGCTGAATGCAATTATAAAATTTGTCCATGTCTTCGCATTCTGATCGCACACTGGAAAAGGCTTCCATCTGATTCCCCCCCCACCACAGATGTATTAATTATCATCTTATGATATCCTGTTGATTCATATTAATTATCAATGATATGGAATTTGTTGTTTTGTGGTAACAGTACATTGCAAAAGCATAATATTACTATAAGCTACAAAAATACAGTATGGTGCAAAAGCTTTCGGCACATACGGTACATGTATTTAGCTGGGATGCCTCAGACCTTTGCACAATACTGGAGTAATTTTATGTACCACCACAAAAAAAAACAAATTTCATGACATATGTGAGTGATGATAAACCTGATTCTGATATGGGTCTGTATTGTGGACTGAGAGTGGGAAGGGGGCAGGGAGAGGGGAATCATGGTTGGGAAAAGGGGAAAGGGACAGGGGATGGAGCAGGAAGCACCGGAGAGACATTCTGTAATGATCAATAAACCAATTGTTTGGAATCAAAATGACCTTGCCTGGCATCTCAGGGCTGGGTGTGTCGGCACCTGCGCCACCCCCTGCCCGACCCTCCTTCTCTACCACCTGTCCCACACCCCTCCAGCTTCCGCAGCACTCCATTCTTGTCAACATCCCTTGCCTTCTCCAAATTTACAAACTCGCTCTAGGTGCCACATTGATTCCTAAGCAGTGAGTGCGAGCCTTCAGAATCTGGTACATTCTCCCTGATGGTAGTAACAAGAAGAGGGCATGTTCCAGGTGGCAAGGTCTTTAATAATGGATATCAACCTCTCATGGTCCCACTTCAGAAAGATGTCCTCAATGGTGGAAAGGTCCTCTGCAGCCTCTTGTGATCTTATACATTGAAGGCTTCGTACTAAGCCATGATGCAATCAGTCAGAGTGGCCTTCACCATATATCTTTGGGGGTTTATAAGAGTGTCTGGTGACATACCAAATTTCCTGAAACTCTTAACTAAGTCGAGCTTCTGCCATGCCTTCTTCACATTTGTGTCAACGTGCTGGGACTACATTAATACGTTTCCCAAGATGTCTACACTCAGGCTCACTCTTTTCACTGTTGACTCGTCAGTAAAGACTGAAGCATCTTCTCCTAACTACATCTTCCTGAAGTCCACAATCAGTTTCTCGTTCTTGCTGGCAATGAGTGCGAAGTTGTTGCAAAAATGCTCAATCAACTGATCTATCTCACTCTTATAAGCCACCTCATTGCCACCTGAGGTTCTATCAACAGAGGTATCATCAATGAATTTATGGATGGCATTTCAGTTGTGCTTAGTCAATATGGAGAGAGTACAGCAGTGGGCTAAGCATGCATTCTGGAGGTACATCCACGTTGTTCATCAGGTTGGGGGAGAGGTTTTACTGATCTACAGATTGACGAATTCAGCCAGAACATATTTAATTACAAAGCAACACACAGAAAATGTTGGAGGAACTTAGCGGGCCAGGCAGCATTTCCTTGCCTAGAGGGATCACAGCCCAAATTGTTTGTTCATTTCCATAGATGCTGCCTGACCTGCTGAGTCCTTCAAGCATTTTGTGTGTTCCAGCATCTACAAAATCTCTTGTGTTTATTCATTTCCATAGATGCCTTCATCTGGGTAGCACCCAACCTGATGGCATGAATATCGATTTAACTTTCTGGTAAAAAGAAATTCCCTCCCCTCTTCCTCTATTCCCCACTCTAGCCTCTTACCTCTTCCAAAATGTCTATCATTTCCCCCGGCCCCTACCTCCTTCCCTATTTCCTCTCATCTCCTATCAGATTCCTTCTTCTCCAGCTCTTTATTTTTCCTACCCACACAGCTCCACCCATCACCTTCCAGCTATCCTCCTTTCCCTTTTCCCTTCCACTAAGTCCTGATGAAGGGTTTCAGCCCAAAATTTCAACTGTTTATTCATTTCCATATATACTCCCTAACCTGCTGAGTTCCTCCAGCTTTTGTGTGTGTGTTGCTTTGTGTTATTACTTTGCATTTCTGCATCTGCAGAATTTCTCATATTAATATTTAATTACACCTTAGTTTTCATCTAAGTGTAGTGTTCTTCTGATAACATTTTATATTGAAAAATCTGGGACAAGAAAGCACAGCCTCAGGATAGAGGGTTGTCCATTTAAAACAGAGATGCAGAGAAATTCCTTTAGCCAATAGCCAAAGGGTGGAGAATTTGTGGAATTTGTTACGGCAGGAAGCTGTGGAAATAAGGTCATTGGGTGTATTTAAGGAGGAGATTGATAGGTTCTAGCTTGGACACGGCATCAGAGGTTATGGGGAGAAGGCCGGGGAATAGTGCTGAGGAGGGGAAAAAAGGATCAGTCATGATTGAATGGCAGAGCAGAGTCAATGCGCCAAATGGCCTAATTCTGCTCCTGTGTCTTATGGTCTTAAATTAGTGTCAATCAATTGAATAAAATTGTGCATTTTTCTTTTAAAACAATATAAATGCTGTTTCTACAGAATTAAGCAGTGTATTCTAATTATGAAAAAAAACTAGCACATCAAAATTCCCTGTAACCTGAAAAATATTCCTTCCTTGCCAGTTCTGTTTTTCCACTATGTACTGAAAAATTGCTTTCAGGCACTCAGTGCAGTAAAATTGTCTGGATAATTCCTCTGAATACAATTACAATGCTACTGCATGTAACAACTAGAGTAACTATTTCTCATATTGATCAACTACTTTAATCCATAGAAATACATCAAATTGTCTTTGGTGCCCATCTATACCTATTAATTCAATACATTTCCTAGAGAATTTATTTCTCAACTCCTCTGGGCAATTTCATTCCTCGTTTTTTTTTAGAAATCTGTGTCATACAGAAAACCAAGCTTAAGGAATGGAATTTCAACATTATAAGTATTCACATCGTTACCCTAGTGAGCTCTGATTAGACAGAACTGTTTATGGCCTTTACAGAAAATCTTGCTGATTTTTATGTACAAATTTACTCATTTCAGTCTCTCACTGACACAGATGAGAGAATAGCACTGAAGGATTATGCCTTTTTCCAGTCTGTTTTTGCTTTGCTTGTTGTTACATTTAAGACTAAAGCACGTTACTGAATCTTACTCAATGATGAATTGAGGTAGTGGCATAATTTTTCAATCCTCAAATGAAATTTTCAGTGGGTGTTATTTTCTAAGGTATTATAGTTATTCCTTGTATGTTTTTTGTAACTATATTTTATAATATTTATTGGCTTGCCTTTCATCTCTGATTTAGTTAAGTTAAAATATTGTCTCCCTTATTCCTTTAAGTTTGTTTCAGTGTGCTTGACCAGACCTGTTAGTTTCTCTCGAAGAGGATTATGTGAAGAGAACGTTAGGCTGTGAAGTCCCTGATGTATGCTACAGTACTGTGCAGAAGTCTACAATGCCTAAGATCTTTGCACAGTAATGAAGCAGTTTTATGTATTGCACCGTACTGCTGCACAAAAATAAAATCATGGCGTATGTGAGTGATGATAAATCTGATTCTGATATGGGTCTGTATTGTGGACTGAGAGTGGGAAGGGGGCAGGGCGAGGGCAATCATGGTTGGGAAGAGAGGAAGGGAGAAGGCAGGGAATGGGAAGCACCAGAGAGACATTCTGTAATGACCAATAATCCACTTGTTTGGAATCAAATTACCTTGCCTGTTCTCTCAGGGCTGGGTCTGCAACTGTGACACCCACCATCCTTGGCACCCCTTCTCTGTCATCTGTCCCACACTCCTCCAGTGGCACTCCACCCACACCATTCCAAACGTTCTTTGCTCCCACTGGAGTGATAAACTTGCTCTCCACTCCACATTGACAAATACACTACTGTGCAAAAGTCTTGGGCACCCTAGTGAGACACATGTACCTAAGACTTTTGCACAGCTCTTTATATTGGCAGGCGATATCTCCTGTGAGAGCAATGGCAACCATTTACAAAAAAAGTGTGACACATGTTCTGTCAAACAAAATAGTATTTATAGTACCGGACCAGGAAGTCAGCCAAAATAAGATCAGGAAATGGACTGTTCATTAAAAATTCTACAGTAATCATCTCCATTCACAACTTCTCTGACACCTGTGTAGTTCCTGTCAGCCCTTGGAAAAACCTACCTATCAGTCCAGGCTTGTTTTGATAAGTGATGGATACAGTTGCTCAGGCACATGCCAGGCACTGTACTTATCAGCTCCAACAAGCTAAAGTCCAATTAGTCCTGGCAGAGCCTATCTCTAAATTTTGAAATGAGCTCTTAGGAGAAGTGGTGATGCTAATTGGATCAAAGTGCCATAACTGAAGTCAAAATAGAAATGAAATGGGAAAACCAAAAGGAAAGCGGGAAGGGGATATAAATAGTCAAGAATTAAAATGAGAACAGGAGCACAAAAGATTGCTATAAAATTAAAGTGAGTGGAATTGATTATATATCAAATAAGTTGTCTCTATAGCAACTCATACCATGCCTGCCATAAAACTAGAGCATTGGAAGTGGTGTGCAATGGTAGCATAGTGGTTAGTGAAACCAGTACAGCCCAGGGCATTCTGGAGTTCAATTCCAAACACATCCTGTAAGGAGCCTCTGTACATCCTCCCCGTGGAGTGCATGGATTTTCTCTAGGTGCTCTGCTTTCCTCCTACAGTCCAAGACATACCAGGTAGGTTAAGTGGATATTGTAAATTGCCCCATGATTTAGGTTTGTCGGGGGTTGCCAGGGCAGTGGGGCTCAAAGGGCCTACTCCACACTACAGCACTGAATAAATAAATACGACATAGCAAGGAGCCAGACATCCTTGTGATTTCTGAAATAGAACTACATGTTGCAGCTCTTTGTAACTTTGGTGAGGCCATATTTGAAGTTTAGTGTACAGTTCTATTTGCCAAATTACAGGAAAGATGAGAAGGATTTGGAGAGGGTGAAGAATAGGTTCATCAAGATGATGCCTGGATTAGAGAGAGTAAGCTGTGAGGATTTAGACAAATTTGAGTTGTTTTCTCCAGAATGTTGGAGTCTTAGAGGCAACCTGGTAGAAGATGAGAAAGTAATGAAATTATTCTGCTATCTATTACTTTTGGAAGGTTTATGTTATTGCTGAGCCTGAACATTGCAGTGGATTGAAACCTCTTGAACATTGGGATCCAATATGCAAAATTGTCACATGGTGGAGAGGCAAAGGAGAGTCCCAGATAGACAGGATGTACATCCAACACAAGGATACATTTTTTCCAACTAAATATTTGGAACTCATTGTCTTCCCCTCTTGTCAAAACTCTCCTTAGTCATCAATTCCATCTATACCCTAGTAATTCCTCTCTCCATGGTGCTGAAGTTATGAAGACTGCCCTGGCTGCTGTGCTCCAGGTCTGCTAGTATGAAGGACTCCTACTGAGGCTTTGGGCCTGCTCCAGGGTTTGGATCTAAAGACTCATTTTGCTTTAGAATGTTGTTGCTCACATCTAATGTTTACATGATCTGTGTTTCTTTTCCCTTTTCCGTGCGTCGGGTTATTTTTTTAAAAATTGGTTTTTTCAGGTTTCTTGCTTTGAGGCTGCCTGTAAGCAAACAAATCTCAAGGCTGTATAAGTTACGCACTCTTTGATAATAAGCATACCGTACTATGAAACTGGTTTGGTGTCACAGCTAGCTCTGAAATAAGCTTTGGGCCACCGTCACCAGAAATATATACAAACTTTCTTAATCTGCCTCTTCCTTATTTCTACACTTGTATATTCCAATGGCATGGACATTTGTGGCTCCTGCAAGCAGGTTGTCTCTGAGGCATTATTTGAGAAGAACACACAAAATACTGGAGGAAATCAGCAGGTCAGGCAGTATCTATAGAGAGGAATGAAGAGTCAGCATTTTGGCCAAGACCGGTCACCCGGCCTGCCTGACCTGCTGAGTTCCTCCAACATTTTGTATACATTATTCTGATTTTCCAGCATCTACAGAATCTCATATTTATTGTTTGAGAAGAGTTGTCTTTGTGGGCTTTGCATCAATCATTTGCATCGTCACTCCTATTGATGCTCGTGTTCTGGAGCGCGGTTTTTGGAGATAATTGAGTGGTATAGGCAGTGATCAATGTCCATCACTGGCATGGCATGGTAATGTGGACATCTCTTTGCTCCCCCTCTTGAAGTGTTCCTCATACTGAAGAGTCTAACCTAACAATTCCTTAAATTAAATTCCATTTGCTACACATACAAGATACTGGAGGAAGTCAGTAGATACTGGAAATCCACAGCAACACACAGAAACTGCTGGAAGAACTCTGCGGTCAGTTAATGTTTTGGATCGGGACACTTCTTCAGGACTGGAAAAGGAGGGGTGAAATGTGAGAATAAAAAGCTGGGGGCAAGGGAAGGAGAATAGCTAGAAGATGAAAGATGAAGCCAGGTGGGTACGAAAGACAAAGGGCTGGAGAGGAAGGGATCTGATAGGAGAGGAGAGTGGACCATGAGACAATGGGAGGGAGGAGACCCAGGAGGAGGGGATAGGCATGAGAAAAGAGGCTATAGTGGGGAACAGAACAGGAGGTGGAGAGGTTTCTTTTAACCAGTAGGTTGATTCCTCTTTCTTGTTATTGATGTAAAGAGTAAATTACTGAGCATGAAGAACTCATTCCTGGGTTTCTGTATTAGTTCTACCTTCCCATCTGGAAAAGGAATAGTTAATTCCAAATTTCTGTGATGCCTTGCTTCAATCTATGCCAACAAACAAGCCTATACTGAGGATGACAGAGATGCAACCATTTTCAAGAAGAAGACAAGAGGTCTTTGTAACGAACTACAAAAAGCTTTCAGTCAGCTCTACAAAATAAAGGCTGATCATTTAACAATCATCATATCTTTTGATTCACTTTATCAATATCCCTCTTTAATATACACCAACACTCTCCTGAGCCCTCTTGGGTAGAGAATTTCAAAGACTTACGACTCTTGGTGTCAAGAAATGTCTCCTCCTCTCGGTTGTTAAACGTAACCCCTTAGCTAGAAATTGTGACACCTGGTTCTTTATACCTTGGCCAGAGGGAAACATTAATTCTGCATAGAAGTAATGGGGTAATAGAAATTAAATGGAGAATGGTGCACAATTTTCCAGTCTTCCTTCTAGGTTAAAAAAAATCTGCTGTTCCATGTACCCTGTTGAGAATTCTTTAATTTGCCCTTAATTCAAGCGAGCTTCAGCGTGACTGTTTCACATTTTTAGCAGAGATGATTTTTCATTACACCCATTTACAAACATGAAGATATTGTGATGGATGAACATTGGAACAGTTAAATTCAGTTGTCTCAATATTCTGTCTTTTAATCTCTATTGTATTCTTTGATTTATTTGTTTCTGCTTGCACTATCTTTCTGAATTCTACTCTCATTTGGTCATGTTTCTCTTGCTTGCCTTTCTTAACAAAATAGTCAATTATGGAACAAATACATTATTTTGCAATGAAGTTTTATTGTGTAAAGGATAATGCCAGCTGCTGACTGGCCAACAGGATGATTTGACAGTGGTCTAGTCCCAGACCAGCTGGTAGTTCGTGCAAAGTCTGAATCAGTACCAAAGCTGTCTTTCTGAAGACTTGAAACTTGCCTGAATGCAGTACGTCTCATTCTCTTTATTCTGTCCCAAGTCACTTTCAATTGGCATGTTTCATTTTATGTATAATAATGTCAGTTAGCTCACAGGTTTTCATACGCTGTCAGGCCTTTGCAAAAATAAGAAATGATTGTCCTCGCTGAATTATTTTTAAACTTGTGAAACAAATTTGATTTCTGATATAGTGTTAATGGATTTTGAGACAAAAATTATTCTGCTCTAATGGCACTTCCACAACAGCATCTATCATTCTATTGGAATCTGGTGATGCTATATAGTGCTATGATTTTGCCAGTGATATTATCAAATACTGTAATAATTATAGGCTTTCAACCTTTTCAGTTCTCCACTTTAATGGGCAGTTTTCTGCCTTGATAAATGTTACAGTGCATTTCAAAATGCTGATGTCACTACAAATGTAGTTATACATTGATCCTAAAATTCAAAGTGCAATTATTGTGGGACACTTATCATAGTCTAACAATAATACCTAGCTACAGAAAACTGATAAAAGTGAAAAATGCAGATATAGTTCAACACACATTGCAACATATCTCAGTGGTCTTGTCAGACTTGATTATTTCAATTTCCATTTTATTTTCTCATGCCACAATTGTTCAGAGTAAGGGGGTGCATTTCAAATATATTTTTTTGAAAATAGCTTCCAAAGTTCTTACATTGACATTTCTACTGTATAATCAGATTTCTTTAACACCATAAACATTGTTAACCTTTGCAGATTAATTTATTTTCTGCAAGTATTAAGAAATTCAATTCCTTTCGGGATAACTTTTACCAAAGGAATATCAATATGGATAGCTGAAAGCACAATTAACAATTAAACAATTAATGGCCCTCCTTGGAGTAATGACCCGTGGGTGGTGAGTTTATGATCTTGAATTGGCATGGGGAGAACATGCCAAGTGGAGGGCAGTGATACACTTAGAGAAGGCAGTGAATGTCAGAGGCTGATTCACCCTTGGCCACACTCATAAAATTCCTAGGAGACAGCTAAAGCATGAGAGATTGTGAACAGGTTGTTTTCCTGTTCTCGGCTAAAAGAATGATATCTAACTTGGGGATACAGAAACAGAGTTAGAACATAAATTAAGTTGACAAAGAAGAATGAAGTTTCTAGTCAAAATGATGTGTTTTAAAATCACATGTAAAAGGATATTAAAACTATGTAGTTGAACAATAATGCCCTATTTATTGTTTTGAAGCACATGACATTCTAAATTTTATTTAATTATTTCAAGATGCAAATCGTCTTTGTGCAGCTGTGAACATGCTTCCAACAGCCCAACTTAAAAACCGATTATAGTAAAGTAGTATCCATATTAAAAGACAGGTATTTCTAAACATGACAGAAAGGATGGAAAGGATTGTTCTTTACTCAAGGGCATTTAAATTTGTTTCAAATTACCTGTATCAGATAGATGATAGATATCATGTGCAAGACTTAGATTTAACTGAAGATTAGGAAATGTAAAAAAGAAAAAAAGCGCATACTTCCAAAGTATTTAAATTTTTGTATCGGTATATGTAATCTGTAATATTTGTTGCATAGAACAAAGAAAAGTACAGCACAGGAATAGGCCCTTCAGCTCACAGTGGTGTATCCAACTAACCAAAGCTGTAATTCAGTACCGAACTAATCAAATCTCATTTGCCTATACAATTTCCATGTCCCCCCACTCTCTGGACATCCATATGCCTGCCTAAGATACTCTTAAACATCCCTGTCATATGGCCTCCAATATCTCCTGGGCAGCATACTCCAGGTACTTACCACTCGGTGTAAAAAAATTTGCCCAACTCATCTCCTTTCAATATATCCCACCTCACCTTAAATGCATGCCCCTCAATTCAAGGGTCCATTATTCTGAATCCAGTCAAGAATATCTTGATGATATCTAATGTTTACCAATATGGAGTTCCCTTCTGGTGGAGTTTTGGTCTTGGTTTGTCATTGTACCAAGATACAATGAAAAGCTTGTCTTGCACATTGTTCATCCAGATCACATCACTACACAATGCATTGAGCCGGAATAAGGTAAAACAGCACCAATGCAGAACAAAGTGTAAAAGCTACGGAAAAAGTGCAGAGCAGGTAAGTGGTAAAATACAAGATCGGAGCGACTATTGGGCCAATAGTTCATCTTGAAGGGTAATGTAATTGGCGGAAACATACATAAATCACAACCACCAGCATTGGGTTGGGGTTCACTTTGAGAACTTGGTCTGATATAATGAAGTAATTACGTAAAGGACTTTTAGCACGCAAGGGTCTTAGCCTGAGACGTTGACTATACACTGTTCCATAGATGCTGCCTGGCCTGTTGAGTTCCTCCAGCATTTTGTGTGTGTTGCTTGGATTTCCAGCATCTGCAGATTTTCTGTTGTTTGTCATTGGGCGAGGAATCACTTTCAAAAGCTAGTCTGATGTGATTAGGTAATTATGTAAAGAACTTTTAGTGTGCTTTGTGTTCAGGTTTTGGAGTTCAATAAATGCCTTGTTATGGTTTTCATAAACCTAAAATGCCTCACTTCATCTTATTTGCAAAACCTACAATCTTGTCATACAATTTAGTTATATAGTCATAGAAAAGTACAGCACAGAGACAAGCCCTTCAACACGTGCTGAGCCATTTAAACTGGCTGCTCACATCAACCTGCACTGGGACCATAACCCTCCATACTCCTACCATCCACATACCTATCCAAACTTCTCTTAAACGTTGCAATCAAGCTCACATGCAACACCTAGGCTCGCAGCTCATTCCAGACTTGCATGAACCCTCCGAAGGAAGTTTCCTCTCATGTTCCCCTTAGACTTTTCACCTTCCACCCTTAACCAATTACCTTTATTTGTCGTCCCACCTAACCTGCTTGCATTTACCCTATCTATAACCCTCACAATTTTGTACCCCTGTATCAAATCACTCCTCGATCTTCTACTTTCCAAGGAATAAATCCTAACCTGTTCAATCTTTTCTTATACCTCAGTTCTTCCAGTCCCAGCAAGATCCTCATAAATTTTCTCTGTGCTCTTTCAACCTTACTTACATCTTTCCTGCAGGTGGTGACCAAAACTGCAAGTAATACTGCTCACCAACATCTTATATAATGTCAAATTCAGAAATATAATAAAGAAAGATTTCCCTATAGAGGATTACAAGACACAACCTTCTTGTGTAAATTGAGATATTTCCCAATGCAATCATGGTTGTGAAAAATCAGAGTATAATTCTTCGGAGTGGAAAATCCATCTTATTGTCTTAGCATAGAACGAAGCAGGAATTGTAAACCGTATACTTGTTTAGATTGACAGCTGGTATAAAATGAGTTTTGTAATGTTACATGTTTAGCAAAACAATTTTTGACACAGTTGTGTTGCAGAGCTCAAATGTTATTACAGGCTTAGAATACTGAAACTTCAAAGGGAGAGTTTGTAAAGGAGACTTCTCCCACAAGGACATAAAATGGGATGTCTGCTGAAGTACCTTAATTATGTACCTTTGCACAGATTTGACATATCACCTAAAACTTAGTCAAGTTTCTACAGATGCACAGTGTAGGGAATCCTTACTGGTGGTATCACAGCCTTGTATGGAAATACCAATGCCCATAAATGGAAAAGCACTGTCACTGGTGCAGCCAATGACAGTAAAAGCCCTCCCCACCATTGAGCAAACCTACATGGAGTGCTGTTATAGGAAAGTAGAATCAATCATTCAGGACTCCACCACCCAGGCCATGCTGTCTACTCACTGCTGCCACTGGGGAAAAACGTAGGTTCCACACCACCAGGTTCAGGAACAGTTATTATCTCTCAACCATCAGACTTCGGAACCAAATGGGATATCTTCACTCACCTCAATACTGAACTGATTCCACAACCTATGGAACACACATCAAATTTGCTGGTGAACGCAGCAGGCCAGGCAGCATCTGTAGGAAGAGGTGCAGTCGACGTTTCAGGCCGAGACCCTTCGCCAGGTCCACAACCTATGGACTCACTTTCAAAGTATTCTACAACTCGTGTTCTCAAAGACGTAAAAATCTGCAGATGCTGGAAATCCAAACGACACACACAAAATGCTGGAGGAACTCCGCATTACCCTTGGTCTTGGCCTGAAATGTCGACTGTTCACTCTTTTCCATAGAGGCTACCTGGCCTGCTGAGTTCCTTGTTCATGTTCTCAATATTATATGTATATTTATTTATCATTAGTACTATTTGATTTTTTTGTATTTTCACAATTTGTTATCTTTTGGACATGGGTTGTTTGTCTGTCCTTGTGTGCAGTTTTTTTATTGATTCTGTTGTGTTACGTTGTATCTACTGAATGCCTGCAAAAAATGGTTGTATAAGGTGACATAATACAGTATGTGCTTGATTGAGATGACATAATCTGTAGACACCCCACTCGTAAGGACTACTTTTACAAGAAAGGCATTTCAAATTCTGACATAAAACAATATACTGGTTCCACTTCTAACTGATTTTTAAGTACACCTTTTCCTGTTGATTATTTAGAAAACACAGCATAGTCCACCTGAAGAATGTATTGCCAGTACACTGGATTTAATAGCTTCTAATTTTGGTTTCCAATGGCAGCAAACTGTTGCACAATCCTGCAGCACAGATCTACAAAGACAGTTGCTAAAACTGTAGTTTCAAAAGAAAAGTCCCTGCAGGTCTACATTTGAGTGATCCATGACAGTGGCTATGAATAAGACCAATGAATTAGTGTCAATATACTTTGGATTATCCTTTTACATTTTTGACTTGCCCACTGAGATCTGGATGTATGCTGCTAAACTAATTTTACATGGGAGCTGAGCAGCTAGTAAGAAAATATTTCATTCCATCTTTCTAGGATAAATTTAATCTCACAGTTGAAAGCAGTTTTCCAAAAAATTATTCCTGAACAGATTTGAATTCAGTAGAACCACATTCCAAAGTAGAGTACAAAACATTGCTTCACTATATTACATCGAGTCACAGAGCATTACAACACAGAAACAGGCCTTTTGGCCCATCTAGTCCATGCCAAACTGTTGTAGGTGACAAGTTGGCATGGATGGTGGAATGGTTATTGAACAGAAAGCAGAGAGTGGTAATTCATGTCTGATTATCATGCTGACATCTCCCCATCATAACTGTACTTTACAGGAGTGCCACTGAGAGTGTCCTGACGAGCTGCATCTCCAATTGGTTCGGGAGAGTCAAGCATTGGACCGGAAGTCCCTACAAAGGACTTGTGAGAATAGCTGAGAGGATCATTGGGGTCTCCCTACCATCCATTGTGGACATTTATCAGGAGTGCTGTGTACGCAGGGCCCTTGGTATTATTAAGGATTCCACCCATCCATCCAAACATCCTTTTGACATTCTACCATCAGGCAGGAGGCTCCAAGGCGTGAAGAGAAGAACGGTCAGGATGGGAACAGTTTCTTCCCTCAGGCCATTAGGCTTTTGAACTCCCTGCCGCATCACATTTGAAGTGTCACCAGATAATTTATACTATACCCAACAATATTTAATTTATGCACTTTACTTTGTTTATCTGAGTGTAATTCATTTGTAGATTTAATTCTTCCTTTCTTAAGGTATTGTGTGTTATATGTGCGTTATATGTACAAATGTGCTTTACACCATGGACCAGAGAAACATTGTCTCATTAGGTGGGATCCCTGTATATAGTTAAATGACAATAAACCTGACTTGATGTGAATAAAAACCTTTCATATCCACAGCTCTTATCTCCATGCAGCCCAGTCAATGTCTGAAGAGGCCTAAGTGGGACAGCACGTCATTATAGTCCATGACCATTTGATGCATTGCGGATGTTTTGACTGAGTAATTTGGATCTAAGGATCACAGGGAACACAACCTGGTCCATCATACAAACAAAACTTCCCTCCATTGCCTCAGGAAGCTAACAACCTAGCCAGGTTCCCATCCCATTCCATTTTTTTTCTAGCTTCTTATCAGTCAGAAGATTCAAATGTCAAAGCACAGACCAACAAACTCAAGGACAGTTCTTATTCCATAGTTTTTAGACTATAAGACCATAAGATAAAGGAGCAGAATTAGGCCATTTTGACAATTGAGTCTGTGGCACCATTCCATCATGGCTGATCTATTATCCCTCTCTCTCAACCACATTCTGCTACCTTCTCACCATAACCTTTGATGTCCTTACTAATCAAGAACTTATCAACCTCTATTTTAAATATACCCAGTGTCTTGGTCTCTCCAGTCATCTCCGGCAATGAATTCCACAGATACACCACCCTTTGGTCCATGATATTCTTTCTCATCTCCATTCTGAATGGATGTCCTTATGTTTTGAGGCTATTTTCCTCCACTATAGGAAATGTCCTCTTCAATATTCGAAAGGTTTCAGTGAGATCCCTCCTTATTCTTCTAAGCTCCAGTGAGTACAGAGGCCCAGTGCCAGTCAACACCCCTCATATATTAATCCTTCCATTCCCAGTCTCTTTCTTGTGAACAACATCTTGGTCCTATCCAATGCCAGCAAATCTTTTCTTAGATAAAGGACCCAAAATTCTTCATATTATTCTGTGCGGTCTGATCAATACCTTATAAAACATCAACATTACTCCCTTGCTTTTGTATTCTAATTCTCCTGAAATGAATGCTAACATTGCATTTGTTTTTCTTACCACCGACTCAACCTGCAAGTTAACCTTTAGGTAACCCAGTATGAGGACTTCCAAGTCCCTTTGCACTTCTGGTATTTGAATTTTCTCTCCATTTAGAACATAGACTGCACTTTTATCCCTTCTACCAAAGTACATGACCATACACTTCCCTACAGTACATTACATCTGCCACTTCTTTGCTCATTCTCCTAATCTATTTAAGTCCTTCTGTAGGCTGCCTGCTTTCTCTGCCCTACACCCCCCCCCCATCCAACTGCCTTTGCATCATTCACAAACTTCGCTAAAAAGCCATCAATTTTGTCATTGAAATCATTGATTATAATGTGAAAAGAAATGGTCTTAACACCGACTCCTGCAGAACACCATTTGTCACTCACAGCCAATCAGAACAGTCTCCCTTTATTTCCATTCTTTGCCTCCTGCCAGTCAGTCAATATTCTACCCATTTAGTATCTGTAATACCATGGACTCCTATCTCGTTAAGCAGCCTCATGTGCAGCATCCTGCCAAAGACCTTCAGAAAATCCAAGTAAACAACATCCACTGATTCTCCTTTGCTCGTTATTTCCTCAAAGAGTTCCAACAGATCTGTCAGGCAACATTTCCCCTCAAGAAAACCATTCTGACTCTGGCCTATTTTACCATATGCCTTCAAGTTCCCTGAAATCTTATCCTTAATACTGGACTCCAACATCTTCCCAACCATGGAAGTCACTAACTGGCCTATAATTTCCTTTCTTCTGCCTCCATCCCTTCTTAAAGGTAGAATGACATTCGCAATTTTCTGGCCCTCAGGAATCATGCCAGAATCTAGTAATTCCTGGAAGTTCATTGCTAATGCCTCCGCGATCTCTTCACCCACCACTTTCAGAACCCTGGGATGTAGTCCATCTGATCCAGATGACTTATCTACTGTAACTTCAGAACTTTTAGCTTCCCAAGCTCCTTCGCCTTAGTAACAGCAACTACACTCACTTATGCTCCTTGATTTTATTGAATTTCTGGCATACTGCTAGTGCCTTCCATAGGGAAGACTAACACAAAATGCTTATTAAGGTCACCTGCCATTTCTTTGCTCCCCATTACTACTTCTCCAGCAATATTTTCCAGAGGTCCAATACTCACTCTCATTTGTCTTTCTATATCTGAAATAACTTTTGTTATCCTCTTAAGTACTATTGGCAAACTTACCTGCATATTTCCATTTTTCTCTTCTTATGGATTTTTTAGTTGTCTTCTGGTTGTTTTTTAAAAGTTTCCCAATACTCTAACTGCCCACTAATTTTTGCAATATTATATGCCCTCTCTCTGGTTTTTATGCTGTCTTTGACTTCCCTTGTCAGCTGCAGTTGTGTTACCCTTTAGAGTACGACTTCTTTGGTATGCATCTATCCTGCACCTTCTGAATTGCCCCCAGGATCTCCAAACCATCCCTGCTAGTGTCACCTTCCATGAATGGACTGCTGGATGGACCTCTTATATACTAAAGGATGACCTCTTGAATTCTTGATGTCCTAATTTATCGCACAGTGGCCATTGCTCTGTCTAACTGCACTGCTCTTCCTCTTTAACCTGTAAATTCTGAATTTTATTTTCTTTTAACTACTTCAATGTACTTGTATATGGACTGCTCTTTCTGGGATAGCACAGAAAACAATCCATTTCACTGCGTCACGGTATACGTGGTACTACTAAATCAGTAGTAAGCCTATACCTCTGCTGAGCCTGAAATGCCCACTCAAAACACAAATTGTTATATTTCTCGACATTATGGAGAATATGAAGATACTGAAGAGGGAGATGAAGATTGAAGCAGGCTCGAAAAGATGCATAATTTTCTCCTATTCCTATTGCTTACATTTTTATTAATATGTACATGAAACATTTTAAATGAGAAACAAGAATTTAATCAATGACAAAAACTAACTGGAGTGACTGAATAGAGATGAGTGCCTGTGGCTCCCCATAATGGAAAATCCTCAAATTTACCCTCATGACAGGCAAACAGATATCAAAGAGGAAAAGGTATCAGAATGCAGCGTTGCATTCCATGGTCCTACTGGAGATTAAAGTCAGATGACTGGTGCTTTTACTAAAAGGTAATTCCAAGCAAGCATTGAAGGTTAGCTGGAAGATTCTGGTTTTCTTTTGTTGATTATGGGGAATTATGAAGGGATCTAACATAGGATCATTGTACCTGGGAGATGTCAATTTCCCTTCAGGTATTTAATTTCCCTCAGAAAGTATTTGCTAAATCTGCTTTAATTATTTCCTCGAGCAGTGTTCTCTAGCTCACAGCAATTCACAATTAACAATTGCTTCATAATGTTCTCTCAGAGTGTTTCACTATCTGCCTTACATCTGTGTATTCTGATTGGCCAAATCTACTGCCTCTTGTCAACTACTAAAGCCATTTAAGGTCTTAGAATCTTGATTGACTTATCTTGAAACTTGAACCACTCTGAAGAAAACAATCCCAGCTTCACCACATATCAGAGATGAAGAATTTCAGATACTTCCAGTAAACCTTTTCCACAATACTTCCAAAAATAGGCCATTCTTCCTCAAGCACTGTGCCTTGAGCCTAACACCAGAACTTAGCCAAACTTATGTGAAGCTGATCAAATACTTTACAAAAGCTCAGCACAAGTTTCATGCGTTCATAATTTTATCCCTTTATAAAGTCAAATAAATCATATATTCTTCTAAACTGGCATTTTCAATCTAGCTTGCCATTCCGCTGACTTGTGTACATATATTTCCAAGTCTCTCACTGACTTTATCGGTGCACTGATTATTTTACCTCCTATTCTTGCAACAGAAGTGAATCACATCACAATACCTTGCATTTTGTGCTTCACATGATTAACCATTTTGTTCCTCCAGAAGGATGTTACTATTCTCTCTTCATTTGGTGAAATATGTATCATCTATAGATTTTGAATGCAGTTCTCTTATGCTCAAATTCAGATAATCAAAGATGAAAATCAAAAGGAGTAATGATTTAAGACTCCAAAGTAAACATTATTATCAAAGTACATACAGTATATGTCATCATATTCAATCCTGATATTAATCTTCTTGTGGGCCTACTCAGTAAATCTATAGACAGATAAACCATAACAGATTCAATGAAAGACTTCCCAACTAAGGTGTTCAACCAGAATGCCAAAAACAAGAGACTTTGCAAATGCAAATAGAAGAAACTATACTAATAAATAAATAAGTAATAAATATCTAGAACATGAGATGAAGAGTCTTTGTGAGTGAATCCATAGGTTGTGGGAACATTTCAATGATGGAGCACGTGAAGATGAGTGGTTATCCCCTTTGGTTCACTAGTATATTATACTTTATACCTTCAAATGCTTTCCTCCCATTCGTCTACTGTTCCTTTAGTTCAAAGTCTAATGAACTAACCTTACTGAATATATGTTACCTTCCTAACCTGCCCCTGGACTCGGCATCAAGTCACAAGAGGAACAGCAATATAGGAATCACATCCTGTAGCAGGCTCCGCCAATCAAAATGACTGTACTTATTTACCGCTTATTATATTGCTGATGTTTAGGGCAGCAATTAATGTCCTCCATCTCTGTCTGTCCATACAGTCACATACAGAAATAAAAGGATTCTTCATTGTTGTATCTTTACCAATCAGAGTGATTAGCCTTGAGCTGAACCCCCGAACCTGGAGAACCGGTGAACCATTCATAGCCTGGCCTCTACTCTTTTACTTGTTTGGCATGGGTGACCCTACAAAGCACTCCAGCCAACATAGCTCTCTGGATCACTGAGGCACAGTAGTTTCCAAACCCTATGACAAGGTTGTGGTCCTCTTGGAGGTCAATAGGATAGAGGCAGATTCAAAATTCTTCAGATCTTAATGATAAAAAACGTTAAAATTGGTAATAAATATACCTCCAGACTCCAGCAAGGAGTTGTAAAGACCACAACCGCTGAAATAAATGCTTTTTTATTTTGTATTAAATGGATACCCATATGCAAATTGATTGCTCTTGATCTTACTGAGCAGACAGGCAGCAACACTTACACTTGTCTTTCAGCTGACATACCAAGCACAATTCCATTCAATCTTGCTGACATTAAGTGTAGCTAAAATTTTAATCAACAGGAATATTTCCATTCAGTTACATGTTAAATGCTTTTAAATAAGTGTGAACAGCTTAAATGCATTGAACTATACCTAAATATCTCTGATAATCAGAGACACTGAACAATGAATTGGCCTTTGACAACTTGTTTTTGGAAGTATAGAAGGTTAGTTTAGTCTGAGTGTGATTGTGGTCAAAGCAAGCGCTGGAGTGGCTGGACTATAACTGTTGGATTCATTCTTCTCCATTTTTAGTGGAGAAATTCATAATGCTTGAATTAGTTCTGATAAAGGAACTCAACTGTTTGTTCCCATCCATAGGTGCCATCTGACCTGCTGGCTTCCTCCAGCACATTGTGTGCATTACTCTAGATCTCCAGCATTTGCAATACCTCATGTCTATCATAATCTCCCCACTGACAATTTCCACATCTATATTCCTCAGTACCACTCTATGCCATACGGTCTGGGAGACTTCTCAACCATGGGTACAGATAACATTTTTTAATTCACACTAATAAAACAACTTCCCCAAGAGGACTACAACCCTGTCATGTTTGGTGGCTTGTATGCCTCAATGACCCAGAGAGCTATGTTGGCTGGAGTCAGGGCTTTATGCTTTGGCTTTTGTTACAGTCACCCATGCCAAACAGATCGAAGGGTAGAACCCAGACTAAGTGCTCCAGGTACAGGGGTTCACTCAGGGCCAATAAACCCGACCGGTAAAACAAAACTATTACAGAAATAAAAATGAAGAATCCTTCTACGACTGACTGTGATAGTATTCCTGATCTCCACCTGGATCTTGCATGACTGACTTTAGTGAAAATGGAGAGGAAATACTGACATGATGAAGGATGCTCTGACCACCAGAGATGGAGGGCCTTCTGTATCTGCGTGTAACAGTATTCCTAAGTCTCCACCTGGAATTGCATGACTGGCAGTAGTGAAAACCAAGAGGAAGCCACCAGCATGATGAAGGAAGCCCTGAACACCGCCAAAGATGGAGTTGCCATAATTGTTGCTATAAATACCAGCAGCATAATGGGCAGTAAATAAGAAAACAATAGAGCAAATCTAACATATCAGCTGAATCCTATTCAGTGTATTGTCTCATTCTACCATCGGCCTCCAAAAAAAAATGTCATTTTTGGTTCCAAAACTAATCACATCCAATGCTTGGTGACTCTGTAAATAGCTTTTTTGAGAAAAACAGTTGCAGAGCGTTTCACCTACTGCTACAACAGGTCTACTGTGGATGTATCTTTACTGGCTCACTACTCTGCTTCGGAACACCTAGACAGCCAAAAGGCATAGGTAAGGCTGCTGTTTAATGATTACAGTTCAGTACCAAACACTAAGCTTCAAAGCCTTGGCCTCTGTACCTCCCACTGCAACTGGATCTCAACTTCCATAATGGGAGATCACAGTTAATGCAGATCACATGTAACATCTCCTCCTCGCTTTCAATCAACAATAGTGCATCTCAGGGATGTATGTACTGTTTTACTCGGTCTGCACTCACAGCAGTGTGGATAAACACAGATTAAATGCCATCTATTGTACATGTTCACTGAAGACAATATTTTGCCAGAATATCAGATGGTAGTGAAGTTTCATACAGGAATGAGATAGATTAACTGTTTGAATAGCATCACTAAAACAACAATGCACTCAGCTTCAGCAAGACCCAGCAATGGATTATAGACTTCAGGAAGAGGAAAGCTGGGCGAACACAAATTAGTTCTTATTGAGGGGTTAGCAGTGGAAAGGGTGAGCAGCATCAAGTTCCATGTTGTAAACATCTTGGAGGAACTATCTTGAACCCAACGTACTGCTGCAATTATGAAGAAGGCACACTAGCATCTCTTCTTTGTAAGGAGATTAAAGAGATTTGGTATGTGTAAATTTCTTACAAATTTCTATCGGTTTACAGTGGAGAGCATTCTGTCTCCTTGCTTCTCAGCTTGGTATTAAGCCTCCAATGCAAAGGGTGACAAGGGGCTGCAGAGGGTTCTAGCTCCACTATCAACACAGCACTTCCAACCATCAAGGTCACCTTCAAGAGGCTGCATCCATCCTCAGACCCTCGGTATCTGGGTCGTACCCTCTTATTCTACTATTGGGGGAGGAGATATTGGAGCTTGAAAACTGTGGCACTCAATGAATCAGAAACAGGTTCCTTTGCTCTGCCATCAGCTTTCTGACTCAGTCCATGAACACTACCTCAATCCTTTTATTTATGCACTACCTATTTTGGTAATTAATTGTAATTTTGTGTCTTTCCACTGTACTGCTGCTGCAAAACAACAAATGTCACATCATACAAGTCAGTGATAATACATTTGACATTAATTCCAAATGGCAACTGGTAAAACCCTTTGGCAGAACATACTGTGCATAGCAGCTCGGTCACAGTCCATATCACTCATCTTCTACAGGTTTCTCCAGCCACACAAATTGTTAGAATTTCACTGAGTGAAAAAAATAAAAACTGACATTCTGATATTTCAGGGTCACATTGCTTCTGGTGACCTTCTGGCGTACTGTATCAAAAAGCTTATGGACATCTAACCTTCAAGCAGGGTTGCAAGTGTGATCTTTGAGCACTCTGCTAGATCATTTTTTTCCCTTTAATTAGTTCTCCTGACCTGGATTAACAAAGGACCATTTCTTGTACTACATTTGATCTAATTTTTATTATGGATGAGCTCAAAGGTCACCATCGCAGTTACTTTCACATATTGTGCATACTGAACAAAGTGTTGGTGCCAAAACATGGAAAATCAGCTCACTGCAACTTTCTGACATCATAGTCATTTGATTTAGAATTGTGTTTTAGAATATTTACTTCCTTTTTAGAAAATATGAAAGGACAAAAGTGGATTTTTCATTATTTTTACACAAATACACAATCACCTTTGGAAGCAAAATGAAATAACTTATATGCAGTGTCAACTTTAATGATATTTCCCATTTGTAGTTGTATTTGTAAAGTTTAAAGTAACTTTATAAAGTTTGCCACATGTTAATTAATACATTGGATTCCAGTTAATTGGGCAATAGGTTAATTGGAGCAGTCTCTTACTTGAGACGACTCTTAAAGAACAAAAACTAATTGAGAAAATAGCTGGAATTTTGTTCATTTATTTGGGACATGATGCCATTTAATTGGGACAGGAGACTGTTGCCGAACAGTTTCTAACTAGCGTCAGTCATGGGCATTTGTGTGGTCATTAGACATTACACCACGCTTAAAGCAAACAGTTTTTATAAAGAGTCAGTTGTGTGCATTTGTGTTCAAAAACACAGTGATTTTGTCAAGAAATACACTGTAAGACAATTCAGAACTGTTTTGCTCACTGCAGTTTCAACCATTAAGGCTTGGAAATGCCAGAAATGGCCAGGAGTATAAATGGAGCTATTTCACAAATTCAGCAAGTTAGGAACTATGAATAATGAAGACATCAAAAATCATCTTGAATGTTGCAATGAAAATGAAGATTCGGAGGAAGCATTGTATGAAGGTAGCCCATTATCTGCACCTGTTTTGTTGCTGAAGAGTCAAAAGAACGCCGCAGTGTCACTGGATGAATTCCTTTGTTCATAACTATTAGGAACAAATAGTTTGGTACTGTTCTCATTTATTCTGTATTTAATATAAATATATAATTTGTTACTGAGTTAAACAGCAGTTTGTCTTTTTTATTCCTTTTCAACTATTTTGATGATACTTCAGCTAATTGGGGCAGCCACTTAATTGAGTCAAAATGTACTGGTCCCGATCCATCCCAATTAACTGGCATCCCCTGTATTGCTATGGTAACCTTTCCATTTAGTATCAATATTTTCTAATGGCTGTCTGAAAAGGTGCTCATGGAAAGAGAAGGGAACTGACCAAAAACGCTAAAAAGAAAGGTCTTGTTGAGTAAACAAGAGCTTGGCAGCAACAAAATAGCAAGCTGCAGAGATACCGGCCTGAGGCCAACCTACAAGGATGTCAAGCTATTGGCAGATCACAAAGACAAGCAGTCTGGCATGTACATTCAGAGGCCTAAAGCTTAACAGAGCAGCTCTAACAATGCCTGCTGGGCTTTGAGGATGGAGCAAGGACTGAATCTTGACTCCATTTCAATAGTGAATAGCAGACAGCATCCTCAAAGAGCAAACAGCCTAATGCTCTTTCCCAACCCCCTCTCCCCAAGGAAGGAAAAAAGCTGAGAACTGAATGGCAGATGCGTATGAGGTAATACGAGGATTTGATGAGGTAAATCTGAAGAAAGCATTCCAATTTGTCGGGGATCCAAAGCTAAAGGTCACACGTGTAAGACAAAATAATCAGGGAATTTGGGAGCACATGAAGAGAAATGCTCAGAACATGGATTGCATAGCTACAAGTGTTAGCTGTAGAGCATGGCATGAATACATATATGTAGAATGGGAAATCAGAGAACACTTGGCATAGGAACACAGCAGGTCGGGCAGCATCCGTGGCAGCGTCCTGACGAAGGGTTCCGGTCCGAAACGTCGACCGATCTTTTCCACGGATGCTGCCCGACCTGCTGAGTTCCTCCAGCATGTTGTGAGTGTTGCTTTGATCCCAGCATCTGCAGATTATTTTGTGTTTACGCTTGGCATAGACTAGATGGGTTGAAGGGCCTGATTCTGCGCTGTACTTTTCTATGACTCTGAGTATATAAAAGGACTAGATGAAATAGGAGAAACAAAGGTTTTGTGCTGCACAATCTGGAAAAGGGATGTCAAATTCAATGGCTTGTTTTATACCGACATATCCATCTAATGGATAGATGGATAGATAAATAGATAGATAGACATACTTTATTGATCCCCAGGGAAATCGGGTTTTGTTACAGTTGCACCAACCAAGAATAGAGTATAAATATAGCAATATAGAACCATAAATAATTAAATAATAATATGTAAATTATGCCAGATGGAAATAAGTCCAGGACCAGTCTATTGGCTCAGAGTGTCTGACCTTCCAAGGGAGGAGTTGTAAAGTGTGATAGCCTCAGGCAGGAATGACTTCCTGTGATGCTCAGTGTTGCATCTCGGTGGAATGAGTCCCTGGCTGAATGTACTCCTATGCCCAACCAATACATTACGTAGTAGATGGCAGACATAATCCAGGGGTCCCAACCTGGGATCCATGGAGCCCTCGGTTAATGATAAGACTACATAGCATAAAAAAGGTTGGGAACACCTGATCTAATCCCATTTCCCATGTTTGGCCCATATTCCTCTAAATCAAGGGGGAGTTCCCAACCTTTTTTATGACACATGCCAATACATTGGGTCTGTGGACCCTCAGTTTGGACACCCCTACTCTAAATTTTTCTATCTACCTGTCCAGGAGTCTATTAAAAGTTGTTATTTTACTTGCCTCAAACAGTTCTGCATTACTTTTCTATCCCTCAGATTCCTTTTAAATATCTCCTCTCTCACTTAAACCTCTGCCCCCCATCTAGTCTCTGAGTCACTCCTCCCTGCCTATGCCCTGCACAGTGATGGCAGGTGAATAAGTTGTGAAGTGGTCACAAAAAACTGTAATTGATGATAGATAGATTAGGAAATTAAGCATAAATTGACAAATAAAGCATTAGAGGAGAACATGGGAGATTACCTGCAAGGAAAAGAAAAATAAAAATTAAATCTATCATAAAAATGAAAGAAGGCAACAAGATGTTGTGGATACACAAAATCCTGACATGCAGGTACAGCAAGTATTTAGAAAGGCTACTGAAATGTTAGCCATTAATACAAGGGGTACAGAGAGCACTGTTCCCTCTAAACGAGCAAATATGCAGCCACACAGTAACTGAAATGCTCCCACACACAGTCTTTCTCGCCACGCAGCTGTAATTTTCTTTTATAGAATGTTAATATAAAGCGCAGTGCAGTTTTTAAGCAGCGAAAAAATTTCCTGCTCAGAGCAATGGTTGGTCTGCGCAGCTGTAAAAAGAATCAGAGGGAATATTGACAGTGGTTAAAAGTGAGGCATTTGGATGCAAATTTATACACACCTGGAGTAGAGCATAGTTTTGATTTCCACATTTAAGTAAGGATGTACGTCTATTGGAGAAGATGTTAACTAGAATGACAGAAATGACTTCTGACAGAAGAATAAATAGTCTGAGAATGTACATTCTGACCAGGCAGCATCTCTAGGAAGAGGTACAGTCGACATTTCGGGACCAGACCCTTCATCAAGAAGGGTCCTGACGAAGGGTCTCAGCCCGAAATGTCGACTGTACCTCTTCCTAGAGATGCTGCCTGGCCTGCTGCGTTCACCAGCAACTTTTATGTGTGTTGCTTGAAACTCCAGCATCTGCAGATTTCCTCATATGTTCATTTTGAGATACATACTAAGATGCATTGGGACACATCATCACTGATGTATCCTGGGGGTCACTACAGAGAAATTTCTTTGGCTAGATCGTGATGAATTTGTGGAATTTGTTACCACAGTTAGCTGTGGAGGCCAGGGAGCAGGGTGTACTTAAGACAGAGATTGATAGATTCTTGATTGGACATGGCATCAAAGGTTACAGGGAGAAGGCCATGGAGGGGGCTGAGGAGGAGGGAAAAAAAGATCAGCCATGATTGAATGGCGGAGCAGAACTGAAGGGCCAAATGGCCTAATTATGCTCCCATATCTTATGGTCTTATAGCTTTGGGTCTTTCAACATCAGACACACACACCCAGGCAACCCAGTCTGAGTTGATCAGGCCTGACTTGTGTCCCAGCAGGGCAGAGTTTAAAAGAATAAGAGATGATTTTAGAAACATAGAAACATAGAAAATCTACAGCGTAATACAGGCCCTTCGGCCCACAAAGCTGTGCCAAACATGTCCTTACCTTAGAAAATACCTAGGGTTACCAATAGCCCTCTATTTTTCTAAGCTCCATGTACCCATCCAGGAGTCTGTTAAAAGACCCTATCGTATCTGCCTCCACTACCATCGCCAGCAGCCCATTCCATGCACTCACCACTCTCTGCGTAAAAAAACATACCCTTGACTTCTCCTCTGTACCTACTTCCAAACGCCTTAAAACTGTGCCCTCTCTTGCTAGCCATTCCAGCCCTGGGAAAAAGCCTCTGACTATCCACATGATCAATGTCTCTCATCATCTTATACACCTCTATCAGGTCACCTCTCATCCTCTGTCGCTCCAAGGAGTAAAGGCCGAGTTCACTCAACCTATTCTCATAAGGCATGCTCCCCAATCCAGGCAACATCCTTGTAAATCTCCTCTGCACCCTTTCTATGGTTTCCACATCCTTCCTCTAGTGAGGTGACCAGAACTGAGCACAGTACTCCAAGTGGAGTTTGACTGGGTTCCTGTATAGGGGCAACGTTACCTCTCGGCTCCTAAGCTCAATGCCATGATTAATGAAGCCAATACACCGTATGCCTTCTTAACCACGGAGTCAAACTGCACAGCAGCTTTGAGTGTCCTATGGACTCGGACCCCAAGATCCCTCTGATCCTCCACACCGCCAAGAGTCTTACCATTAATACTATATTCTGCCACCATATTTGACCTACCAAAATGAACCACTTCACACTTATCTGGGTTGAACTCCATCTACCCCATTTCTCAGTCCAGTTTTGCATCCTATCAATGTCCCACTGTAACCTCTGGCAGCCTTCCACACTATCCACAACACCCCAAACCTTTGTGCCATCAGCAAATTTACTAACTCATCCCTCCACTTCCTCATCCAGGTCATTTATAAAAAGCACGAAGAGTAGGGGTCCCAGAACAGATCACTGAGGCACACCACTTGTCACCGACCTCCATGCAGAATATGACCCATCTACAACCACTCTTTGCCTTCTGTGGGCAAGCCAGTTCTGGATCCATAAAGCAATGTCCCCTTGGATCCCATGCCTCCTTAATTTCTCAATAAGCCTTGCATGGGATACCTTATCAAATGCCTTGCTGAAATCCATATACACTATATCTACTGCTCTACATCAATGTGTTTAGTCACATCCTCAAAAAATTTAATCAGGCTCATAAGGCACGTCCTGCCTTTGACAAAGCCGTGCTGACTACTCGTAATCATATTATGCCTCTCCAAATGTTCATAAATCCTACCCTCAGGATCTTCTTCATCAACTTACCAACCACTGAAGTAAGACTCACTGGTCTATAATTTCCTGTGCTATCTCTACTCCCTTTTTGAACAAGGCAATAACATCTGCAACCCTCCAATTCCCCAGGACCTCTCCCTTCCCCATTGATGATGCAAAGATCATCGCCAGAGGCTCAGCAATCTCCTCCCTCGTCTCCCACAGTAGCCTGGAGTACATCTCATCCAGTCCCAGCGACTTATCCAACCTGATGCTTTTCAAAAGCTCCAGCACATTCTCTTTCTTAATATCTACATGCTCAAGCTTTTCAGTCTGCTGTAAGTCATCCCTACAATCACCAAGATCCTTTTCTGTAGTGAATACTGAAGCAAAGTACTCATTAAGTACCTCTGCTATCTCCTCCGGTTCCATACACACTTTTCCTCTGTCACACTTGATTGATCCTATTCTCTCACGTCTTATCATCTTGCTCCTCACATACTTGTAGGATGCCTTGGGGTTTTCCTTAATCCTGTCCGCCAAGGCCTTCTCATGGCTCTCCCAATTTCATTCTTAAGCTCCTTCCTGCTAGCCTTATAATCTTCTTGATCTATATCATTACCTAGTCTTCTAAACCTTTCATAAGCTTTTCTTTTCTTCTTGACTAGATTTAGAAGAGCTTTTGTACACCATGGTTCCTGTACCTTACCATCTTTTCCCTGTCTCATTGGAACATACCTATGCAGAACTCCACGCAAATATCCCCTGAACATTTGCCATATTTCTTCCGTACATTTCCCTGAGAACATCTGTTCCCAATTCATGCTTCCACCCTTTTAGAACCATTTATTGAAGGATACTAGCTTGACAGGAAAGATGCTTAAATGTTTTTTTGAACGAACTTCCCATGCAAGATGGAGGGTTTTGTTTTTAGTGTGTCACATCAGACAATCAGCCATTCTTGTCTGGCGCGCGGTGTCAGGATGGTCTCCTTTCGGATTAACTGGGTCACGATATGAACGTTCGTGACTCAACCCTTTTTTTTTTTACGAGGCCGAGTGGCTAGTTCGATGCTCAACCTGGCACGGATGGAAAGCGTGCTTGGGAGTGGCCCGAATTGGATTCGAACTCGGGAACCTTCGCTCCGGAGTCCGGCGCTGATGCCATTGCGCCACCAGCCGGCCCAAGATGGAGGTAAGGAAGAATTTCAGAGGGTTCAGAATCTGTGGTTTCCTCAACTTTTGAAAGCTGTGGATGCGGAATCACTAAATGTGTTTGATGTTAAGACTGAGGGATATTTTAACTATAGTGGGGTCAATGCATATAGAGAAAGTCTAAGAAGGTGGGGTTGATGTGGGATTGGATTAGGCTTATTGTTATGAATTGTAGAAAGTCTCAAGGGACTGGGTGCTCAATTTCTGCTTTGTTTCTTCTGTTCCATTATCCTTGAATTGTGAATGCTATTAAAACTTAATCACATGAATGTTCTCATCTCATGCAAGTCAGGAGGCCAAGTTTCCTTTTGTATAGGATATCTGTGACTCTAATTACTCTTTGCAATGGCACGGTGGTTAGAACTTCAGGTGAAAGTCCATGATCACCTGTGTTGTACATAATGATGCTGATGGTACTTTCATAGTTATTATTACCCATCCCAGCTATTTTTCTGAAATTCCACATTTTAATTATTTAAATTGATTTCCATCAAGACAAAACTGGGGTATTGAAACTTGTGCCTCCTGATGCATGGGTTAAGCTTCCAGATGCTATTCAAGAATCAGAATCAGCTTTATTATCATTGGTATGTGTCATGAAATTTGTTCTTTTGCAACAGTACAATGAAAGACATAAAAATCACTATAAGTCGCAAAAATAAATAAGTGGGGCAAAAGATGCCACCAAGTAATCTCTTTCTCAATGCCAACCAGACAAAATAAATGGTCATAAACTTCAGGGGAACTCATACCACACCTCTCTTTACATTGGTGGCACAACGGGCAGTTTCACCCTCCAGAGTGTGTACAACACACAACCTCTCACAGTTCCAGGACACATCCTACACAGTGCACATCACAGTCCCAGGACTCATCCTACACAGTGCACATCACAGTCCCAGACTGTGCACATCACAGTCCCAGACACATCCTAAACACTGCACATCACAGTCCCAGACACATCCTACACAGTGCACATCACAGTCCCAGACACATCCTACACACGGCACATCACAGTCCCAGGACACATTCTACACACAGCACATCACAGTCCCAGACTGTGCACATCACAGTTCCAGGACACATCCTACACACGGCACATCACAGTCCCAGACACATCCTACACAGTGCACATCACAGTCCCAGACACATCCTACACACGGCACATCACAGTCCCAGGACACATTCTACACACAGCACATCACAGTCCCAGACTGTGCACATCACAGTTCCAGGACACATCCTACACACGGCACATCACAGTCCCAGGACACATCCTACACACGGCACATCACAGTCCCAGGACACATTCTACACACAGCACATCACGGTCCCAGGACTCATCCTACACAGTGCACATCACAGTCCCAGACACATCCTACACAGTGCACATCACAGTCCCAGACTGTGCACATCACAGTCCCAGACACATCCTACACAGTGCACATCACAGTCCCAGGACTCATCCTACACACAGCACATCACAGTCCCAGACACATCCTACACAGTGCCTATCACAGTCCCAGACACATCCTACACTGTGCACATCACAGTCCCAGGACTCATCCTACACACAGCACATCACAGTCCCAGACACATCCTACACAGTGCCTATCACAGTCCCAGGACTCATCCTACACACAGCACATCACAGTCCCAGGACACATCCTACACAGTGCACATCACAGTCCCAGGACTCATCCTACACACAGCACATCACAGTCCCAGACACATCCTACACAGTGCCTATCACAGTCCCAGACACATCCTACACTGTGCACATCACAGTCCCAGACACATCCTACACAGTGCCTATCACAGTCCCAGACACATCCTACACAGTGCACATCACAGTCCCAGGACACATCCTACACAGTGCACATCACAGTCCCAGACACATCCTACACAGTGCACATCACAGTCCCAGACACATCCTAAACACTGCACATCACAGTCCCAGGACACATCCTACACAGTGCACATCACAGTCCCAGGACTCATCCTACACAGTGCACATCACAGTCCCAGGACTCATCCTACACACGGCACATCACAGTCCCAGGACACATCCTACACAGTGCACATCACAGTCCCAGACTGTGCACATCACAGTCCCAGACACATCCTACACCGTGCACATCACAGTCCCAGGACACATCCTACACTGTGCACATCACAGTCCCAGACACATCCTAAACACTGCACATCACAGTCCCAGACACATCCTACACAGTGCACATCACAGTCCCAGACACATCCTACACTGTGCACATCACAGTCCCAGGACACATTCTACACAGTGCACATCACAGTCCCAGGACACATTCTACACTGTGCACATCACAGTCCCAGGACACATTCTACACAGTGCACATCACAGTCCCAGGACACATTCTACACTGTGCACATCACAGTCCCAGGACACATTCTACACAGTGCACATCACAGTCCCAGACACATCCTACACAGTGCACATCACGGTCCCAGGACACATCCTACACAGTGCACATCACAGTCCCAGGACTCATCCTACACACAGCACATCACAGTCCCAGGACACATTCTACACAGTGCACATCACAGTTCCAGGACTCATCCTACACACAGCACATCACGGTCCCAGGACTCATCCTACACAGTGCACATCACAGTCCCAGGACTCATCCTACACACAGCACATCACAGTCCCAGGACACATTCTACACAGTGCACATCACAGTCCCAGACACATCCTAAACACTGCACATCACAGTCCCAGGACACATCCTACACAGTGCACATCACAGTCCCAGACACATCCTACACAGTGCACATCACAGTCCCAGACACATCCTAAACACTGCACATCACAGTCCCAGACACATCCTACACAGTGCCTATCACAGTCCCAGGACTCATCCTACACAGTGCACATCACAGTCCCAGACACATCCTACACAGTGCCTATCACAGTCCCAGACACATCCTACACTGTGCACATCACAGTCCCAGGACTCATCCTACACAGTGCACATCACAGTCCCAGACACATCCTACACAGTGCCTATCACAGTCCCAGGACTCATCCTACACAGTGCACATCACAGTCCCAGACACATCCTACACAGTGCCTATCACAGTCCCAGGACTCATCCTACACAGTGCACATCACAGTCCCAGGACACATCCTACACTGTGCACATCACAGTCCCAGACACATCCTACACCGTGCACATCACAGTCCCAGGACACATCCTACACAGTGCACATCACAGTCCCAGGACACATTCTACACTGTGCACATCACAGTCCCAGACACATCCTACACACGGCACATCACAGTCCCAGGACACATCCTACACTGTGCACATCACAGTCCCAGGACACATTCTACACAGTGCACATCACAGTCCCAGACTGTGCACATCACAGTCCCAGACACATCCTACACTGTGCACATCACAGTCCCAGACACATCCTACACTGTGCACATCACAGTCCCAGGACACATCCTACACTGTGCACATCACAGTCCCAGGACACATTCTACACAGTGCACATCACAGTCCCAGACTGTGCACATCACAGTCCCAGACACATCCTACACCGTGCACATCACAGTCCCAGGACACATCCTACACTGTGCACATCACAGTCCCAGGACACATTCTACACAGCGCACATCACAGTCCCAGACTGTGCACATCACAGTCCCAGGACACATCCTACACTGTGCACATCACAGTCCCAGACTGTGCACATCACAGTCCCAGGACACATTCTACACAGCGCACATCATGGTCCCAGACACATCCTACACTGTGCACAACACAGTCCCAGACACATCCTAAACACTGCACATCACAGTCCCAGACACATCCTACACAGTGCACATCACAGTCCCAGACACATCCTACACAGTGCACATCACAGTCCCAGACACATCCTAAACACTGCACATCACAGTCCCAGACACATCCTACACAGTGCCTATCACAGTCCCAGGACTCATCCTACACAGTGCACATCACAGTCCCAGACACATCCTACACAGTGCCTATCACAGTCCCAGACACATCCTACACTGTGCACATCACAGTCCCAGGACACATCCTACACAGTGCACATCACAGTCCCAGACACATCCTACACAGTGCCTATCACAGTCCCAGACACATCCTACACTGTGCACATCACAGTCCCAGGACTCATCCTACACAGTGCACATCACAGTCCCAGACACATCCTACACAGTGCCTATCACAGTCCCAGGACTCATCCTACACAGTGCACATCACAGTCCCAGACACATCCTACACCGTGCACATCACAGTCCCAGGACACATCCTACACAGTGCACATCACAGTCCCAGGACACATTCTACACTGTGCACATTACAGTCCCAGACACATCCTACACACGGCACATCACAGTCCCAGGACACATCCTACACTGTGCACATCACAGTCCCAGGACACATTCTACACAGTGCACATCACAGTCCCAGACTGTGCACATCACAGTCCCAGACACATCCTACACTGTGCACATCACAGTCCCAGACACATCCTACACTGTGCACATCACAGTCCCAGGACACATCCTACACTGTGCACATCACAGTCCCAGGACACATTCTACACAGTGCACATCACAGTCCCAGACTGTGCACATCACAGTCCCAGACACATCCTACACCGTGCACATCACAGTCCCAGGACACATCCTACACTGTGCACATCACAGTCCCAGGACACATTCTACACAGCGCACATCACAGTCCCAGACTGTGCACATCACAGTCCCAGGACACATCCTACACTGTGCACATCACAGTCCCAGACTGTGCACATCACAGTCCCAGGACACATTCTACACAGCGCACATCATGGTCCCAGACACATCCTACACTGTGCACAACACAGTCCCAGACACATCCTACACCATGTGGAAAGCGTACCAACACCTTTACTGGGCAGTTTCAACCTATTGAGAGTGCACAAAACACACAACCTCTCATGGTCCCAAGACACATCCTACACAATGTGGAGTGTTGACCAACACCTTTACTTTCTGAGGAGACTCAAGTGAGCTGGACTACGAACATCTATACTCATTGTATATTGACCAGACAGGACACACATGGTGGAAACCTGCATCAGGGACCACAGGATGTTTATCTATTTGGGTTAGCTGGAGAAATCAGTGGTAGTAGAACACTGCATTCGCAATGGCCATAGGATTGACTTTGACGGCGCAAGACTATTGTGTTGCACCAATGGCTTTTGGGACCACCTGGTAAAGGAAGTAAATGAAATAAAACTAAAGGAAAAGAACTTTAACAAAGATGCTAGTCTCACTCTAAGTAAGAACTGGAATTCGATTGTAATCAAGGTGGAAGAGCAGAACTTGATTGGATGAGGACAAATCAATCAGGAGGAACGGACTACGGGGAAATAAATACCACCAGACTAGACATGCCCCAGCATCATCCTGAAAGAAGATGGCTGAGTTTGTCATCAAAACGTCGATTATAATCGATACCTGTACTGAGCTGGAAGCCCAAGAAGACTTTATTCATCTATACTCATGTCATTCTACACATGCACAGTAGAGAGCATTCTAACATGGAGCATCAATGCGTGGCATGGAAACTGCACTGGAGTGGACAGGAAGACTCTGCAATGGGGAGATAAAACTACCCAATGCATCACTGGCACCTGCCTACCCACTATCAAGGACATTTAAACAGAGAGGTGCCAGAAAAAGGTCAGCAACATCATGAAAGCTCCCATCCATCCTGCTCACGGACTGCTTGTCCCATTCCCATCAGGGAGGAGGTTACATAGTATCTATGCCAGGACTACCATACTCAAATACAATTACGCAAACACGAGGAAATCTGCAGATGCTGGAAATCCAGGCAACGCACACAAAATGCTGGTGGAACGCAGCAGGCCAGGCAGCATCTACAGGGAGAAGTACAGTCAACATTTCGGGCTGAGACCCTTCATCAAATACAATTACTTTCCCCAAACAGTAAGGCTACTCAACACCACCACACACCTGCACCATAACTTTATCATTTCCTGCCAGGGTCACCATATGTACAAACACTCCTGTGCCTAGCATCACTTTATGGACATAGAATCAATCTATATTCATAAACTCTTGTGTGTTTCTACTTATTGTGGGTTTTTATTACTATTGTGCTCTTCATCTCATTGTGATTTTCTTGCGCTGCATCAGGTTCGAAGCAACAATTATCTCGTTCTCCTTTATGCTTGTGTGCAGGAAATGATAGTAAACCTTCTCAAATTTTGAGGTAAGTAATGAGGTGATGTTTACAGGGACACAAGAGATTCTGCAGATGCTAGAAAACTATACTAACAGACACAGCATGTTGGAGGAACTCAGCATCTATCGAGGAAAATGAACAATCAGTGTTTTGAGCCAAGACCATTCACCAAAGCTGATGTAGGGTCTCGGCTGGAAAAGCGACCTGCTCATTCCACACAATAGATACTGCTTGACCTGTTGATTTCCTCCCCCATTTTGTGGGTGTTGACATTTATTTATGGGTTCATAGACCATTCGGAATACTCAACCACCTTGCTTCCCAACCTGTACCTTCCAAATTGTCACACACAAAATATTTATAAAAGCATGTAAAATGTTTTTGAAAGCCATTCCCATTCTGGATATTGAGATGGTAAAGTTTGTAAGAAACTAGTTTCTAAAGCTAGATTAGTTAGAACATTTACTTTTAATAACTGATTCCTATGTGCTTAAAGTTTTTAAATTTGTCATTTAACTTTAGACAATGAAAAAAATGGAAATAAGTATTCCTATTACATTTAAGGAGTAGGTATTTTGAAATACAGAAGCATAACTGATACCATGTTCATTATTCATCACAATTTATTTAAATATCCACTGTTTCATCATAAATTCTAAACATATCTTTTCTTCTACATACATCTCTAGGCAGGTACCTTGTTTTATATCGATTCCAGTACAAGGCCAATGGCATCAGTGAGAAATGAATCTAATAGCATGCTTTAAAATGGCAGAATGCTACATTACTTTGTAGCATCATAGGTGTGGATTAGACAAGAATTGTTAATAATAAGGGAAGTGTTGTTGATATGATTGAAAACTATCATTTGCTTCAGGGTGCAGTGATAATCCCTCCCTCAGATCAGTACATAATGTCAAATATCTAATGCCAACCGATGAGTCATATTTTTTCTGCTTGCTTCTCAATGAGAAAAATAGGTATAAAGTATATTAACTTTTCAATGGAATGGCCTTCCTCCAAGCCTTTCAGATTCTACCACCCTGGAACCATTATAGGGGACCATGCAGACCAGTTATCAAATCTGCATTAGCCACTAAAGCATGTAAATTAGATACAATTAGGTGCTGAAATAGAGAAGTGTCTCAACCTCAGTGAGCAAGCAAGTGATTTATCACCTTTTTTTTTGGAATGAGAAGAATTCAATCAAAACTATATAGAAATTAGTTATAAATGGGAGGAGCTCCGGTGAAATGATATCATATTTGTTAAATAGGGGGCCATGCGCAATTCTGATTTGATGGAGACAGATGTGAGAAGCACGGAGGAACATCTGGAGAAACTTCTGAAATGCCCAGTTCGCTGCCGCTGCTACTGTGCAATTGAGAATCTCCGGAGGGTAGACCCCAAATCCTCGGCTTTGCCTGTTGCAGCCGGCCGGGGCTGGGGTCAAAGTGCTCGGCAGAGATGGTGCTCGGTGCTGGAGGGCTGGTCGGAGGCTCGAAGTTTTCAGACGACTCAGAGTTGAACTGTGGTCGGGTGCTTCCAGAATGCTGCATCGACAAGTTTGCTGTGCTGGAAGCTCACGGCAGAGAGAGTTTCTCCCTTCAAGCACCTGCATGAGATTATGGGATTTTCGAGAGACTTTGAACTTTTTTTTACCGTGCCCATGGCCTGCTGTTCATCAAGTTACGATATTGTGTGCACTGTTGTAACTATATGTTATAATTATGTGGTTTTTATCAGTTTTTTCAGTCTTGGTCTGTCTTGTATTTCTGTGATATCACACCGGAGGAATATTGTATCATTTCTTAATGCATGCATTACTAAATGACAATAAAAGAGGACTGCGTGTCTTCATAATCTAAAAAAGACAAAGTTGTACTCTATATTGTACTACAAGATAGTTGTACTCCATATATGGTTGCAATTAGCAATACTTAAAGTTTGAAAGGTTCATTTTATTATTTTGTTAAGAGTTTGTTAAGTGTGTCCAGGACAGATTCCTGTCACAGTATGTTGACAGACCGACCAGGGGGAATGCCATACTACATCTAGTATCAGGTAACGAACCGGGTCAGGTCACAGATCTCTCAGTGGGTGAGCATCTGCGGGACAGTGACCACCGCTCCCTGGCCTTTAGCATTATCATGGAAAAGGATAGAATCAGAGAGGATAGGAAAATTTTTAATTGGGGAAGGGCAAATTATGAGGCTATAAGGCTAGAACTTGCGGATGTGAATTAGGATGATGTTTTTGCAGGGAAATGTACTATGGACATGTGGTCCATGTTTAGAGATCTCTTGCAAGAGGTTAGGGATAAATTTGTCCCGGTGAGGAAGATAAAGAATGGTAGGGTGAAGGAACCATGGGTGACAAGTGAGGTGGGAAATCTAGTCAGGTGGAAGAAGGCAGCATACATGAGGTTTAGGAAGCAAGGATCAGATGGGACTATTGAGGAATATAGGGTAGCAAGAAAGGAGCTTAAGAAGGGGCTGAGAAGAGCAAGAAGGGGGCATGAGAAGGCCTTGGCGAGTAGGGTAAAGGAAAACCCCAAGGCATTCTTCAATTACGTGAAGAACAAAAGGATGACAGGAGTAAAGGTAGGACCGATTAGAGATAAAGGTGGGAAGATGTGCCTGGAGGCTGTGGAAGTGAGCGAGGTCCTTAATGAAAACTTCTCCCCAATGAGAGGGAACTTGATGACGGTGAGGACAATATGAATGAGGTTGATGTTCTGGAGCATGTTGATATTAAGGGAGAGGAGGTGTTGGAATTGTTAAAATACATTAGGACGGATAAGTCCCCGGGGCCAGAAGGAATATTCCCCAGGCTGCTCCACAAGGTGAGGGAAGAGATTGCTGAGCCTCTAGCTAGGATCTTTATGTCCTTGTTGTCCATGGGAATGGTACCGGAGGATTGGAGGGAGGCGAATGTTGTCCCCTTGTTCAAAAAAGGTAGTAGGGATAGTCTGGGGAATTATAGACCAGTGAGCCTTGCATCTTTGGTGGGAAATCTGTTGGAAAATATTCTCAGAGATAGGATCTATGGGCATTCAGAGAATCATGGTCTGATCAGGGAAAGTCAGCATGGCTTTGTGAAGGGCAGATCGTGTCTAACAAGCCTGATAGAGTTCTTTGATGTGTTGACCAGGCATATAGATGAGGGTAGTGATGTGAATGTGATCTATATAGATTTTAGTAAGGCATTTCACAAGGTTCCACACGGTAGGCTTATTCAGAAAGTCAGAAGGCATGGGATCCAGGGAAGTTTGGCCGGGTGGATTCAGAATTGGCTTGCCTGCAGAAGGCAGAGGGTCATGGTGGAGGGAGTACATTCAGATTGGAGGGTTGTGACTGGTGGTATCTCACAAGGATCGGTTCTGGGACCTCTACTTTTCGTGATTTTTATTAATGACCTGGATGTAGGGGTAGAGGGGTGGGTTAGCAAGTTTGCGGACGACACAAAGGTTGCTCGTGTTGTAGATAGTGTAGAGGATTGTTGAAGATTGCAGAGAGACATTGGTAGATTGCAGAAGTGGGCTGAGAAGTGGCAGATGGAGTTCAACCTGGAGAAGTGTGAGGTGGTACACTTTGGAAGGACAAACTCCAAGGTAGAGTTCAAAGTAAACAGCAGGATACTTGGTAGTGTGGAGGAGCAGAGGGATCTGGGGGTACATGTCCACAGATCCCTGAAAGTTGCCTCACAGGTAGATAGGGTAGTTAAGAAAACTTATGTTGGCTTTCATAAGTCGAGGGATAGAGTTTGAGAGTCGCGAGGTAATGATGCAGCTCTATAAAACTCTCGTTTGGCCACACTTGGAGTACTGTGTCCAGTTCTGGTCACCTCACTATAGGAAGGATGTGGAAGCATTGGAAAGGGTACAGAGGAGATTTACCAGGATGCTGCCTGGTTTAGAGAGTATGCATTATGATCAGAGATTAAGGGAGCTAGGGCTTTACCCTTTGGAGTGGAGGAGAATGAGAGGAGACATGATAGAGGTGTACAAGATAATAAGAGGAATAGATAGAGTGGATAGCCAGCGCCTCTTCCCCAGGGCACCACTGCTCAATACAAGAGGCCATGGCTTTAAGGTAAGGGGTGGGAAGTTCAAGGGGGATATTAGAGGAAGGTTTTTTACTCAGAGAGTGGTTGGTGCGTGGAATGCACTGCCTGAGTCAGTGGTGGAGGCAGATACACTAGTGAAGTTTAAGAGACTACTAGACAGGTATATGGAGGAATTTAAGGTTTGAGGGTTGGCACAACATTGTGGGCTGGAGGGCCTGTACTGTGCTGTACTATTCTATGTTCTATGTTCTAATATCAAAGTATGTATGCAGAATACAATTCTGAGATTTGTATTCTCCACGTAGTCACAAAATACAGAAGAAGCATGGAAGTTGCTGAAAGTAAAGACATCAGCACCCCGGCATCCTGGCATGAAAAAAGAAAAAGAAGCAAAAACTCCCAACCCCAACCCCCTCCCTCACACTAAAGCTAACAGATTGTCTATAAGGGAAAATAAGCAACAACAATAACAATATTAAGTATGAACATGTTTCTGAAATCTGTTTGTTTTTAAATATTGCTAGTATAAATAACACATTCAATCATCCTACACCAAATTACTAAACAATTGATCAAGTCATTGTGACTTCTCTTCCACATTAGGAATCAATATTTTAACTTTAATGACAAAATAAGATCCATTTATATTCTACAACAAGGAACCTAATGTTCAAATATTTAAGTATCACCTTAAGTTTTAATTGTTCACGTTCATTTGAGTTGTCCTAATGAAGCGTGGAAGAATTTTAAAAACTTGAAATCTGTCTACTGTAAACTAAAATGTAGATACTGCAAGTTTTATGCCAACTTATTATAGTTTCCCATAATAACAACTATTATAGATTCTCCTCACTATTTTACACTTACTTTTTTCTCTTAATTGGATTGTCTGCAAAATTCTAGAGACAATAATATTAATAACAGCTAATTGTAAGGAGCAATAATTATTCAGGTGTACATTACCCTTAAATAAGAACTGAAATGTTACTTATATATAACTTTAAAAACAGTTGATTTAAACTGTTCAATGACAATTCTCATTTATGATTATTACACACAAATTCTTCTTATCCTTTTTTGCATAATTGTAATTAAGCGTAATGTCAGATAGGTCCAATGTCATATCATATATTTTTCTCTCTGTACAGTCACACCTCAGGTAAATTTAAATCTGCATTTGCTGTACAAATACATCCAAACTTAATTATACTTCACCTGCTGTCGAGCCAAGACTGCAATTACACCGTACTATTGACACAAGGTTGACAGTCACAGTGTACAAATTACAGCTATTGCCAAGAGCAGAGTTATACCATAGGCTCAAGAAGACACATGCAGTGTTTTGCTGATCCAGGGACTTCTTTGCATTGTTGAAAGAGCACAGATGCTGGACTTGTAGCATTAATTCCTGAATATGTGTTATTTCCAAATTGTGAAAATTTGGTATGTCTCCTTAGGCACTCACAAATTTCCACAGAAGTACCGAAGTAAGCTATAGAGAGTTGTAAAATTGGCCAGTTTCATCATGGACTCTAGCCTCCATACTATCCAGGACATCTTCAAGGACCAGTGGCTCAGGAAGGCAGCATCCGTCATTACAGATACCCATCACCCAGGTCATGCCCTGTTCTCATTGCTCTTATCAGGAAGCAGGTACACTCACTGTGATTCAGAAACAGTTTGTTCTCCTCTGCCATCCGATTTCTAAACTGACCTTGAACCCATGAGCTCTTTCTAAATTTCTTTTTTGCATTACTTATTTAATTTAATATATATATTTACTGTAATTCACAGTTTTTGTTTCCTGTATTTATCATTGTGCTGCTGCTGCAAAATTAACAAATTTCATGAATATGGTGGTGATATTAAACCAGATTCTGACCCCACTAGACAATGGGTATTACCAACCCATTTTCACATGGACGTGTAGTTATTCTGTGTGCAACACAATTTAAAAGTGAGATGAAAATTTCTTCTATATCTACCTGCTAAATTATGTTAGTGCTTTTTCAGTGATGCAGACATCACGTCACAAAGGTCTGCTGTAGTTATATCAATGCTGTTGCAAGTTTTGATCAGAATGCTGAATACACTAACATGTGCCCTTCACCAATGAATTACAATGATATAGCCCATAACGGCTCAAAATCATTCACACTCTGAGGCAAAACCATTTTGTCTGGCACTGATGTTACGTGACCCAAGTATTTCGTGTTTTACTCCAAATTTACTGTACTGACAGAATGATGTTAACAATCCACTAGTTTCAATAAAAGGTATTGGTTTTCCACATGTTGCAAATCCACAGATTATTAAATGAATTGTATGTCATTTGAGTCAGGTATTCTCTTCATCAGAAAGCCATGCAGGAGGTTTTTTTGTGGTTATGATCTTCCGAAGTTGCAATTATGAACTATGCAAGATCAAAACAGACTTAAAAATGCCCCAGATCATAAGGGATTCCTGTTGAAGAACAGTTAGGGTGGCTTAGGTAAGCAATTTATTAATAAGTAATTGTGACAATGTTTTCTGACAGACTGAAACATTTATAATGGATTGTCTCCAAATTAAGACAGAAGATAATCTCAGGAGGAGTGGGGGTGTCGAGGTATTGGTGGTAGAGTTCAAGGATAACAAATCTGGTATTTTCTGTCTTAGTGTAAGAATGCTGCAAATCCCCTATGATCCACTGCAGTACAGGCTTCATGTAGAGAAATGTAGCAAAGCTGATTTGCAAGATCCCAAATGGACTTTCAACATCACAAAGAAAACACGCCCTTAACTGGATATTGTACAGAGAGAATTCCCACAGCTCTCCCTCTAATTTCCTTAAGCTACTTTATTTCTAAACAAGACTTTCTTCTTCAATACTTTTGAATTATCATTTATTTTAATTCAATACATACTCTTTTTTAAGTATTAAAATAAGCCATCTGTTTAAATTCATATCTGAATATAGTAACAAAAGAGCTGATACAAAAAGAATTCAACAATAACCTGATTTATTGATAACAGTGGTACTAATTAATCAGGGGCTGTAGAGCAGCTGGGACAAAGCACTGCCTGGTAATCAGAATACTGTAAATTAGTTGAATCCTATTATTTAAATAGAGATTACAATGGGCTGAAAGAGAAGTGTTTAAAAATTGCTATTGATTAGTTCACTACCTCTGCACACTAATTCCAATAAGCCCGACTGGAGTAAGTGCTAATGTTTCTTTGCATTCTTAACCCTGACAAAATCCATTGAAACCTGTTTTAAGTCCCAGGTGTTATAATAGTCTCATGGTATATGATAATATATTAGAAATCCAGGTGCTCAGAAAATCCATTGACAGTCATACATTTTGAAGGTTGTAGCCATTACATTTTTTTCAGAAGTGAGTATTTTAAGATCAAGAATGAATTACTCTATTGGCCAATATGAGAAATGAGAAGGACAATAGCAGCTCACCAAGCTGTATAACGCTGATATAAATTATATAATGATTAATGTTCTGGTGATGAGATCTGAAATAGCTTGAAAACTACATTCTGTATCACCTTAAGTGATGCAATTAAAACACAGATCAACTAGTGATTATCATATGTCAGATGTAAATAGATATCTCAGATGCAAATACAGCTGGGGGAATATTGAACAGTAAATTCTATTGCATCAATATATTTGAAAATATGTTGGCTATTACACTGTTGAAAATATCTTAAAATTAATAAAAAAAAACATTCATTCTTCCGAACTTCAATTGACCAACATTAGGAACATAAGAAATTAATAAAAATGTATCCTGCCTTGGGCATAGAGGGTTTCATGTCTACTGATGTGCTTATTGGCTTAGGTGGTTTAAAGAAAACATACTGAGCTCTCAGCTGCCACTTCTAAATGAAGCATATCATCGAGATCGTCCACATCATAATGTCAAACCAAAAAAAAACTCACACTCATCTGATCTAATTCAAATATACTAAACCTTGAATATACCATTCTACATGGTGCATTTATAGAAATAGAAAGCGATTACGCTAGCAGTTAATTCCAGATTTGCCTCTTGTACCTTACAGTATCTTTACCAATCTGGCAGTAAAAAGATAATTCAGGACAATGAATTTACCTGCTTTATTAATTGTACAGGAAGCATAGTTTTGACTTGGAGTAATCTAGTTTTGACATGTAACAGTACATGTTATCTTTCTGACCAGCAGAGTAAACTAAGCCAAATTGAGTAAATAATTTCAATTGGAAATGGCTGGATACCAGCAGTTCAAAGGAACAGTCACGGAAGCAGTAATGACTTTTACAGAAATTCCTGTCACATTTATACTAATGGGCAGGTACTGGTTATAGTGTATTGGTTAAGAAGAATGTCCACTGCGAGGCAGAGTAGCTTTAAAAGTCTCCAAAATAAATCATGTTACAGGCTCTTCTTTCCTGAAAAGGATGTACTGCAGATTTTAATACTTTAGAATACCTACCATTGGACTTTAGTTTAATAATTGAAAGCTCCTTATGATCTATTTAATTGTTCTGCTAAGGTTATGCTAATTAAACCTTCATTGCTTAAATTACTAAATGTGGCCTACTATTTTATCATTGTAATATCATGTTTTCCTACCAAACTTCTTGGTACAATGCCCATTCAGTTCACTGTGCTGCCTGATCAGACTCGTGCAACCTCGTACTAGCTCTGCAGTGCAGGAGCCAAAAGGATTTACATCAGGGCTCCCAACCAGGACCAATACCATTCAGCAGGGGGTCCATAGACCCAAGGTTGGGAACCTCTGATTTACACCAAAAAAAAATGATGCAAATGTTAGAGATCTGTGCAAGAGCCATAGCAGCCTTACTGAGAATATTAAGCACTTCAAATTTTAATGCGATAATGCAAATATAGTTCTGTACATCCAGAAATTCAGTGTGTCAGTCACAAAATGGGGCAAAAAATTCAAATGATTTGATTGTTTTAGCCTCTCTTTCATTAGGTTCAGTGCTGTATATTTCTATATTCCAATAAAATCCTTTTTAAAGCTCAAGTACAAAGTGCATGTATGTCACTGTATACTACTCTAAGATTCAGTTTCTTGCAGGCCTTCACAGTAAAGACAAGAATAATAGTAGAATCAAAGCAAAACCACAACAATATGATGGACAAACACCAAATGTGCAAAATCACAACAAAATGTGCAAATACCAAAAAAGAAATAACTAAATAAGCAATAAATATCGAGAACATGAGATGAAGGGTCATTCCAAGTGAATCCATTAATTGTGGGAACATTTCAATGATGAGGCAAGTGAAATTGAGTGAACTTATCCCCTCTGGTTCAAGTGCCTGGTGATTGAGAAGTAATAACCATAATAGAATCAATGGTAGACTGCCCAACTTGGGCACTTAACCAGAGTGCAGAAGACAAGAAACTGCAAATATAAAAGAAATAATAATAATAATAATGATAAATAAGCAATAAATATCAAGAACATGAGAAGAATATTCCTTGAAAGTGAGTCGATCGGTTGTGGGAACAGTTTAGTTTTGGAATGAGTGAAGTTGAGTGAAGTTATCCTCCCTGATTCCAGAGCCTGATGATTAGAGTCATAGAACACTACAGTACAGAAACAGGCCCTTCAGCCCATCTAGTCCATGCTGAGCCATAAATCTACCAAGGGCTGAGGGGAAATAACTGCTCCTGAACCTGTTCATCAGTTATAACATTCAGTGATGTTAGTTAGAGAACAAATAATTTTTATAATTGTAAGCACACATAATTAAATACTTAGTTAAATTATTAATAATTTTAAATCAAGCCTTAAAATGAAACAAACTCCAGAGCAGTTCTGGAATGAACGTTTAAGAGCAGGAATTCAAAACCCCAAGTATATCCTTTTAACAAATTTGAGAGGTCGCATAACAACAGGCACCAATTGAACTCAACACCTTGTTATGAAATGAAGGCAACAGGAAATATTTAAACTTGGATTTGTATAACATAATAGAAATATAAAAACTTAACTGAAAATAAATAAATCATTCATGTAAAATCAACATGATGGAAATGAGTGTGGAATTACTTTTAAATTCTGAGAGAATTTGGATTAATTTAGTCACACTTACGTGTGGAAAATGGAACTTATAATCAACTTTACTCTTGTGCTCTAACTCTATCACAGAAAATAGTTGACCTCTACAGAACTGGCTTGGTATCTTTATGTAAAACATTGCAACAAAGTACCATATCTCTGGAAATCTGCTTCTCTAGAACTATTTTTTAAACAGTGCACTAAATCTGTCTGCTCATTCCATATAGTTCAACCTATTAATTCAATACGGATATGCTTCATCTCTAAATCAAGACAGGTTTTTGGTTGCTCTTGACAATATTTTGTTACAATCTATTATTGAGTACAAAATGTACACAATTATGATAAAGAATGTTGAACAAGGTAAGCATGTAACACATATAGAAGTTAATTGGTAAAATTCCTAAAAAGTGGAATGTTTATCATGTTTTTCTACAATATAAAATAAATATATATTACTGACAGCCTTCAGGGAGTTAACTTGTGTGTCAGATGTTAAACTGTACTTTACCTTCAAATATATGATTCAGTAAGTCAGCACTCACTATTTAAATAAACCTGTTAGTATTCAGCTTACATTGTAACAACATTACATCTCCCTGTATTCAGGCAAGTACAGAATGCAACCGTGAGTCATTCGAAAACAGTTAATTCTGAAGTGTTTGTCGAAATTTGTCAATGTCAGTGCACAGTAATGAAATGAGCACAATGGAAATGTGTTAATCTCCAAGATCTGCATGTTGAATGTTCTTCCCTTATTTATGAGCATACTTCAAATCATTATTCTGTGATTTTCATTTGAGTGTGGCACTAGAAACAGGATGTATTCCCATTACAGTATTAACACTTTGATCTGTATAACTGCATAAATATTTCAATAAAATGCACCATGTACATTTGTATTTGAGCTAGCACAACTAGATTAGCTTCTTGCTTGAATGTTAAGAAAAACTGTAACTAAGGATGGCCTTCATAAATGGGATGCCGTTGAATGGTGTGGTCAACAGATCACATAAGCTGACAGAAAAACAGTATCTGGAAATACAATGTATAGAAACTAGAATGTAATTTTCTTCAATGTATTTACAAACAAATCAGGTGAACATTTTCTCTTTCAGCAAAATTTTTGCTTTCAGATACACCATTTTTACATAATTAAACCACCCCTAATACATTAGACTTCACAGGACCTGGAACACTCTGTAAATATATCCATTTCCACAAACCACAGTGCACTTAACATTCAAATTACTGTTAAACTACAACCTTATTCAAATTCAGTCTAGAGGAGATACTCAGTATTTGAAAGATTTATATGGTGCAAAGTTAGTTTTTCATATCTTCAACCCTTAGAAATCAGGGAAGTATTTTGTCATCTCAGCCAATCCACTTCTAGATTGTGGTAAATCCCATGATAAACTGAATGACAAGAAGAGAATTACAGCATTACATACACTGAATACAGAGCAACTCTACAGCAGTGAGACTCTGTCCTCCTTCCGTTTCAATGAAACATACAACAGCCACAGAGTTGATCATTCTTTTTTTTTTTACAAACACTATTTGCTATAACCAGACCAGATACTAATTCATTCCATCAGCTTTAAATAAAAGGAGTATGGCATATACCAATGTAACCTTCGCAAGCAAGCAAGCTAGCAGGGGAACGTTCTTAAACAGTGGCTCTGGTCTGCTGCAGTTTTTGCTTCAGCTGTTAGTTGCTGAAAGCACAGTCTTAGGATCATAATAACCAGTTTCATCTCGCAAAGCAATTCAAAAATAGCATAAAGAAAATAACATTGCAGCTTAGAGTTAAGCATTGGCATATTCCCCCTGCTCCAATTAAAATAAAAAAAAACTGATAAAAAGCTATTTAGAAACTTCTTCAGAAAAAATGTCTATGGACAAAAATACTGAACTTGAAAATGATTATTCATAAATCAAATGTACCAATGTTCCCACATTTTCAAGGATAATGCATTTGAAAATTCATATTTCAATAGTGCAAGACTGAAATATGTCATGTTTTATATACTAAAAATACTTAAGATAAAATACTGGCTTACAGAGATAATTATATTTAACATTGAGTGGAAAATATAAACCAGCAAGTGTTAGGAGACCATTACCTGGTCTTGTTGCTGCTGGCTTCCCCTACCCATGTTAGGCTGCTCCTTCATGGCTGTCATTGTAGATTTTGGACACACTTATTCACTCGCAGTTCAGTATTAGTCTTCTAACTTGGCAGCTGATGCATGACAGGTCTCCTCGTTGAAAGCCTGGAAAACTGCAGCTGAAGATAACAGCAGAACAGTAGCAGCCCCTGAAGTTCCCACTGCCTGGCCTGCCAAGCTGCTGCAAGTCCCTTTTATCAGGACAGCAGCTATAATGAAGAAGCAAATGGGAGAATGACAATAATGGTGAAACCAGCGAGGCACTAGGCAGTCCAGATGACAAGATGCCAACACACCTGTGAGCTGCAGTTCACATTCTCCAGCAACTTAGGAACATAAAACCAAAGCCAAGAGCAAATCTCACAAGCTCAAAATGCAAGCACTTAAAACGTTGCTGCCATGCCAGTAAATGACAGAGGCTGACAGGTATGCTCTTGCTGCTCTCTGCTCTATTCTTCTGCAGTGCTCACTGCCACTGATTAGCACATCTGGAGGAAAATCAAATGTCAAATTCAGTTTCCCTCCCAGAGCTGGAAGAAACCATTACCACCAAAGAAAGGGAGGGGGAGACAAAATCATCCTGCAAGCAACAATGAACAAGCAGCAGCAGCAGCAGCAATAAGCAGGCCACTTAGTGATTAGTCAGACCCTTCCTAGCAACCTTGTCTGTCAGTCAGTATGCAAATACTGCCTCATTCAAGTTAACAGCATTAATGAATACAGTGGCTAACTATGCTGTAATGTGTATTCTTTAATTATGGCCTACTTATGAAAAATAATGAAACCTTAGAATAACGAGTGAATAAAGATAGCTGGCTATAGTAAAATATCAATTAACAAATCTCCATGGAAATACACAAGAGTTGCTAGTACAGCCTTACAGGGCAGTCAATATGTTGTGACTAAAGACATTTCAAACCAGCCTTGCTGCATTTTTAATATGCAAGAATGGGTGGTTTTCTAATATCAGATTCAATCTATTCTGTGTTTTATGAGTGTGCGTCTAAACGTGAAGCATTTAAGATTCTTTTTATAAAGTCTAGTAACTATAAATTTTCCCATGTCAAAACCAATCCACATTTGCTCTTTAAAAAAAAAATGGGGATTTCAACTGCTATGCAATATTCCTATCTGGAAGAACCTTCAAAATCCCTCCATAAAATTCATTGTAGAAAATGTACAGAAAATGTTATTCCAAATTTGTAAAAAAAATTTGAATGAGCTTAATGGAGTATCAGGTTATTACAGCAGCACACATTTCTCATTTCTGAATAATGGATAAGACAAAGGAATTGCTATTTTCTCCTCATGTTGTGTTATCATTATTATCTAATCACTTAAACAAAAATATTTGTCTTAATATGTGGAATATTTTGTTAGTTGCTTCAGAAAACAGAAGCAAATGCTCTCAGTTGTGCTGTTCAATACACTTCTGCGACTGTACACAATTTCTTTGAGTGTCTTGCCAGAGTGGGAATCTGTGTTTAAATTCAGTGTCTGATCCTCCAGTTTAATCCCTCCTAACTAAAGGAACAACACACATCCACCAGGAAAATACTGCAGATCATGTAAGGGAAATCTGAAAATAAAAATGGAAAATACTGCAGAATTGAAATAAACTTGAAATAAAAACCTGAAAATTAACCAGGCCAATTTCCCCCATTAGAACAGAGCAGGTTTTTTTGAGGAGCTTTATTTACTGCATTGGTGTGAATCAACAATTTGTTCAAAGTAAATTTTATTATTAGAGCACATATATGTCACCACGTACAACCCCGAGACCAGCTTCTCAAAGCATTTCATCACTATGGATATAAGTGCATCAGGATGACAGTCAATGAGATAGATCACCATGTTCTTCTTGGGCACTGGTAATTGTTATGAATGATTTTTAGTACTAAGTTATTAGTATTTTTATTCTGATCTTCAGAGATTTCACACATCCGCTTCTTGAAATTCATCTAAAGCAAGGGGTCCCAACTTGAGGTTCAGGGATCCATAGAACATAGGATGAGAATTAGGCCATTCAGCCCAACGAGTCTGCTCTGTCATTTCATCACAGTTGATCCCAGATCCCACTCAACCCCATACACCTACCTTCTCGTCATACCCTTTGATGCCCTGACCAATCAGGAAACTATCAACTTCCACCTTAAATATACACACGGACTTGGCCTCCACCACAGTCCGTGGCAGAGCATTCCACAAATTTACAACTCGCTGGTTAAAAAAAAATCCTCCTTACCTCTGTTCTGAAAAGTCGCCCATCAATTTTAAGGTTGTGCCCTCTATTTTCAGATACTCCCACCACAGAAAACATCCTCTCCACATCCACCTTATATAGTCCTTGCAACATTCAGTAGGTTTCAATGAGGTGCCCCTGCATTCCTACCAATTCCAGTGAGTACAGGCCCAAAGTTGCCAAACCTTCCTTTTACCAAAATGCATTATCATACATTTCCCAATGCTGTATTCCAACTGCCACATTTTTGGCCATTCTTCCAATTTATTTAAGTCCTTCTGCAATCGCATTGCTTCCTCAGCACTACCTACCTGTCCACCTATCATTGTATCTTCCTATCAGCATAGAGCCATCAATTCCATTATTTAAATCACTGACAAACATTGTGAAAAGCAGCAAACCCAATACTAACCCCTGAGGAACACCACTAGTCACTAGCACCCAACCAGAAAAGGCCCTTTTTATTCCCACTCGCTGTCTCCTACCTGTCAGTCATCCCACTATTCATGCGAGTATCTTTCCTGTAATACCATGAGATTTTAACTTATTTAGCAGACTCATGTGTGGCACTTTATCAAACATCTTCTGAAAATCCAAGTAAATAGCATCCACTGCCTTTGACTTATTTTATCATTAGTCTCCAAGTATCCGAAAACTTTATCCTTAATAATAGACTCCAACTCTTTCCCAACCACTGAGGTTAGATTGACTAACCTATAATTTTCTATCTTTTGCTTTCCTCCCTTCTGGGACCATGCTAGAATCAAGAGATTATTGAACGATCATGACCGATATATATGTTATCTCTTCAGCAACCACTCTCAGGACTCTGGGATGCATGTAGTCCATCTGGGCCAGGTGATTTATCCACCTTAAGACCTTTGAGTTTGCCTAGCACTATTTCTTCTGTAATATCAATGACACTCACTCCTGCTCCTTGATACTCACAGACCTCTGGCACACTGCTAGTGTCTTCCACAGTGGAGAAAGATGTAAAGTACTCTTTAAGTTCATCTGCCATTTCTTTGTCCCCCATTACTACCTCACTAGCATCATTTTCCAGTGGTCCAATATCAACTCTCACCTCTCTTTTACTCCTTATATAACTGAAAAAAAAACTTTTTGTATCCCGTTTTACATTATTGGCTAGTTTACCCTCATATTTCATCTTTTCTCTTCTCAAAGCCCTTTTAGACACCTTTTGTTGGATTTTAAAAGCTTCCCAATTATCCAACTTCTCATTCACTTTTGCTACCTCACGTACCCGTTTTTTGGTTTTTATGGAGTCCTTAGCTTCCCTTGTCAACCATGGTTGCCTCATCCTGCCATGTGAGAATGACTTCTTCTGTGGGACATATCCATCCTACACCTTGTCAACTGTTCCCAGAAACTTCAGCCATCTCTGCTCTGCCGTCATCCCTGTCAGTATTGTCCTCCAATCCACCTGGGCAAGTTCCTCTCTCATGACTCTGTAATTCCCTTCATTCCATTGTGTTATTGACACATGTGACTTCTGCTTCTCCATCTCAAAGTGCAGTATGAATTCAATCATATTAAACCTCCTAAGGATTCTTTTACATCAGGCTCCCTAATAAGATCTGGGCTATTACACAACCCTCAATCGAAGATAGTCTTTCCCCAAGTAGGCTCAAGCACAAGCTGCTCTAAAAAGCCACCTCATAGGCATTTAACAAATTCCCTCTCTTGAAATTCTGACACCAACTTCATTTTCCCAATCCCTTTGGATATTGTAGACCCCATTACAATTGTGACATTACCCGTATTACATGCCTTTTGCAGCTCCCATTGCAATCTCAACCCTCACATTTTGGCTACTATTTGGAGACCTATATATGACTCCCTGCTTTTTTTAAACCCTTGCAGTTTCTTAACTCCACCCACAAAGGTTCAACATTCCTTGACCCTCTGTCACCTCTTCCTAGATTTGTAATTCCATCTCTTACCGACAGAGCCACACCATTGCCTGTGCCTTCCTACCTTTTCTTTCGATACAAAGTATATCCTTTGATGTTAAGCTCCCAACTATGGGCTTCTTTCAGCTGCGACTTAGTGCTTCATTAGGAGTTTTGAAGAGATTTGGGATGTCAACAAATGCACTCAAAAACTTCTATTGATGTACCATGGAGAGCATTCTGACAGGCTGCAGCACTGTCTGTTATGGTGGGGTGTGGGGGACACTACTGCACAAGACTGAAAGAAGCTGCAGAAGGTTGTAAATTTAGTCAGCTCCATCTTGGACACTAGCCTACAAAGTACCCAGGATATCTTCAGGGAGCGGTGTCTCAGAAAGGCAGCATCCATTATTAAAGACCTCCAGCACCCAGGGCATGGCCTTTTCTCACTGTTACCATCAGGTAGGAGGTACAGAAGCCTGAAGGCACAGACTCAGTGATTCAGGAATAGCTGCTTCCCCTTTGCCATTCGATTCCTAAATGGACATTGAAACCTTGGACATCACCTCACTTTTTTTAATATACAGTATTTTTTGTTTTTTGTATGGTTTTTAATTTATTCAATATACATACACTGTAATTTACTTATTTATTATTAATTTTATTTTTTTCTCTTCTATATGATGTATTGCAATGAACTGCTGCTGCTAAGTTAACAAATTTCATGTCACATGCCTGTGATAATAAACCTGATTCTGATTCTGATACTCACAAAGTCATACTGATCAATCTCCAACTGTGCCACAAGTTGGTTCACTTTATTGTGAATGCTACATGCATTTAAACATGGCACCTTCAGTTCTACATCTTTTGCCATTTTGAATTTTGCCTCTGTGGTACAATTTAACTCTTTGGTTTGTCTGCATTTGTACCCAATCATTGGCTTGTCCTTCCTTACATTCGTGTTACACCTGCCATCTCATTCTATTCCTACCCTCACTGTCATGTGGCACAGGCATCAATCCTGAGATTACAGCCCTTGAGGTCTTGCTTCTCAGCTTCTTCCTAACTCCCTGTATTCTGTTTTCAGAACCCACTCCCTTTTTCTGCCACAACTTCTGATCCTTTGTTTAATGGTATTGGTCTATGACATAAAAAAAAAAGGTTGGAAACCCCTGATCTAAAGCCTTGTAAAAAGTTTTGGCCTTGAAGTTTTTCAGTGCATAATTTAAGCCAACACACAGCAGGGTATCTGTGCTGGCTTTGATTGAGATTGTGGAAACAATATTTTAATGTCCATAGTATTCCATTCTTTTATAAATGGGAATTGTATGCCTTCAGTACATAACCATTCAAAAAAATTGCACAAAGAGGCCAAAGTCACACACAGATTATAATACAGTTGCTGATCTCCTGCCATGGTGGAAGCTCACAAGATGAGGGTTGTTAATGCAGGCTCAGCTAGAAATATTAAGACTGTTTTCTTAATAGTTCTTCCCTCCACTGTTTAAAGCAGGGTTTTTGTCATGGATCTGTACCATTTTCTGAGGGGTCAGTGGGCTCCAGGTCCAGAACTTCTGCTTTAGAGCATTAAGAATGAGGATGGTTACCATGTGTTCTCAGTGGCAGATAGTGCTATTCAGCAGATGCCCAAGGCACCACAGAGAAACAAAGAAGATATTGTCTTCAAAGAGAATCTGGACCAGATTCAAGGACAGAAGTGGAATCTCTATTGTCAGATAAAGTCCATTTAGAAATGGAACCTCTATATATTAAAAAAATCTGATTAAACCGAGGTCTATAGCATTTAAGGACTGGACATATATGTTTGAAAATTACAACTTTGTTGTTAAAGGTAAACACATCTCCAATATGATTAGTCTTCCTTCCTTCCTTGCGCCCTTAGCTCCTGGTGGAGTCGTCGGGGTGCCATCATGACAAGCTTTGCACCAGTCTGTTCCAAATATGATCAGTAGACATGTTTTATATATGCAGGGCTATCTACAGAATCCTCCCTTGTCGCCTCACCATGGTGTTGGAGCGACACTGGCTGAACATCAGCGAAGTACGGCGGAGATTCGTTCTCTGGCAGGTCTAACCTGGCCGTGAAGGTGATGTTCCATCGATATACTACTAGACTAGATCTAGTAGTAGGATCACGGCTAGCTGAGAAAAGGAGGTCAGCTTGCCTTTGCTACTTTGTAGGTTCTGCCTCTTCAGGCAAAGGCTGCGCCCGACGAGGACGCCGGCAGCAGGGTGTCTGATGGTGTCTGTGGCAGATGGATCCAAAAGGGTCAATGGTACAGCCACCCCAATGGCATGCGGAGGAACCAGAGTGCTGGACAATGGACGGCATCACTAGCCTGGATAGTTGTCACTGCGGGGCAGCTTCCTTCTCCGCTAAGTCTGTTACACCCCTGTGTACCACTTAGCATCAGATCTGGAAGCCCAGAGAGACTGGATGGTGGGGGCACGACACCGTCTTATTACTGTGCAAGGCGTGTTGGAGTAGTTTCCAGATGGTGTGGAAAGCCCTGTGGCGATGGAGGTCATGTGATGGCAGCAGGCTTGAGGAGTTGGAAGCTGCTAGCATGAACTCTGCACATAGCGGGCTCGCATAAGGTGGTCACTACCTTGTTGAGTTGCCTGCAGACACTAAACTCTCAGCACAGTCAACATCGAAACCGAAGGACAGCCGAAGAAGAAGACGCAGGGCTCCAGGTTGCTTAGAACACAGAAAGTCCAGCATAGGAACAAACCTGTCCACCAATTCTGTGCCAAACACCATGCCAGATGAATCTAAATCTCTTCTCTCTGTACATGAATGCAAAAGCCTACATAAAGTGGTGGATACAGGAAAATCAGTCCCCACCAATGAATATTCCTGCAAGGAGCACTGCCACAGGAAAGCATCAAGGACCCCCACTACGGCTGCTACCAGGAAGGAAACTGTGCCCCCTCACCTTAAATCAGGGGTTTCCAATCCTTTTATGCCATGGACTAAAACCATTAAGCAAGGGGTATGTGGACACCAGGTTAGGATATCCTGCCTTAAATGCACATTCTCTTGTATTTGACATTTCTACCTGGAAAAACATTTCTGATCGTCGACCTAATCTATGTTTCTCATAATTTTATAAACTTTTGTGAGGTCTCTCCTGCCATAAACTTGTTTATCTGATCACATTTCGGAACCGGTATTGTGAGACAATGCACAAATTAATGGCAATGTAGAATTACATTTCTGGATAATTCATTTTGTCTGTCTTGCCTGCACTTGAACCTGAAACCCACAGATCAAAGGTCAGAATTTTTGAGCAACCAAGACCATATCATGTTTATTCCTGCACTACATTTTAGGCAGAATGGCATTGCTGAGGTCAGTATGTTGATCCATTGTATTTTAATTAAATAGTAATTATTTATAATGAATAAATTGTTACAGTAGGGTGGCAAGGTGGCAGATTGGAGATATGTCTCTACTAAATGAGGCGTAAGGTGCTCCTTCCCTCCCCTAGCCTGCAGGTCACCCTTGGGCAAAGTGTAGCACCTGCTTAGTCCCTCGATCAGGGTCACGTGAAGCCATGGAGCAGCTGGTGCATAGCACAAGTCCTGGTTATGCGACCACTAACGCCAGGCAGACAACCTCTGAAGAATATTGACAATGCTGGTGTCAACCATCTTGTAAAGACATTGCCCAGAAGAAGGCAATGACAAACCACTTCTTCAGAAAAGATTGAGATGAACTGTGAGGTCAAGTCCTCTTATCATACTAGGGAACTATTTAATAGGCTTACAACAGCAGGGTAGAAGCTGCCGTTGAGCAGAGTCGCACATACTTTGAAGCTTTTCTATCTTCTGCCCGATGGAAGAGGGGAGAAAAGAGAATATCAGGTGTAGTTGGGGTCTTTGATTATTTTGTTTGCTTTAGTCAAGCAGAAAGAAGTATAGACAGAGTCTATGGAGGGGAGGCTGGCTCCTGTGCTGTGCTGAGCTGTGCCAATAACTCTGCAGTTTCCTGCAATCACAGGCACAGCAGTTGCTATGCCAAGCCATATATTAATAAAAATTGGTAAGGAACAATGGCAATATGCCAGATTTCTTTATCCTCCTGAGGACGTAGAGTCATTGCTGAACTTTTTGGTCATTGTATCTGTATGGTTGGACTTCTACAGACAATTGGTGATATTCCCTCCTGGGAACTTGAGTCTCTCAGACCTCTCAATCTTAGCACCATTGGTGTAAACATGACCATGGAACTGCCCCATTTCCTGAAGTCAATGACATAGGAAAAGTGTCTATAAAAAGTATTCATCCCCCCCTTGAAAGTGTTCATGTTCTATTGTTTCACGGCATTTAATCTCAATAGGTTTAATTTGGTGTTTTTGATGCTGGTCAACAGAAAAGACTTTTCTGTGCCAAAGTGAAAACAAATTTCTACAAATTGGTCTAAATTTATTACAATTATTAAACAAAATAATTGCATAAGTATTCACACCCTTCATGTCAGTATTTAGCAAATGCACCTTTGGCAGCAATTACAACATTGAGTCTGTGTGGATGCAGCCACCACTATGCTTCGCGGTAAGGATGGTGTGTTTTTGATGATGTGTGGTGTTTAGTTTACACCAAATATAGCGTTTAGTCTGATGACCAAAAAGCTCAATTTTGATTGCATCAGACCGTAGAACCTTCTTCCAGCTGATTTCAGAGTTTCCCACATGCCTTCTGACAAACTCCAGCCGAGATTTCATGTGAGTTTTTTCAACAATGGCTTTCTCTTCGCCACTCTCACATAAAGCTGCGACTGGTGAAGCACCTGGGCAATAGTTGTATGTGCAGTCTCTCCTATCTCAGCCACTGAAGCTTGTAATTCCTCCAGAGTTGGCTTAGGTCTCCTGGTGACTTCCTTCACTAGTCCCTTTCTTCCACAGTCACTCAGTTTTTGAGGATGGCCTTCTCTAGGCAGATTTACAGCTGAGCCATATTCTTTCCATTTCTTGGTGATTGACTTAACTGTACAGTGACTTGGAAATGTTCTTGTATCCATCTCCTGACTTGTGATTTTCAATAAACGTTTTGTGGAGTTGCTTGGAATCTTCTTTTGTTTTCATGGTGTAGTTTTTGCCAAGAAACTGACTCACCAGCATTTGGACAATAGACAATAGACATAGACCTTCCAGATCCATGTGTATTTTTACTACAATCAATTGAAACACATTGACTGCACACTGTGATTTCCATTTAACTAATTATGTGACCTCTAAAACCAATTGGCTGCACCAGTGATGTGTCATATTAAAGGAGGTGAATACTTATGAAATCATCTTTTTATATATCTGTAATTAATTTAGATCACTTCGTAAAGATCTGTTTCACTTTGACTCAAGATGTCTTTTTCTGTTGATCAGTATCAAAATATCCAAATTAAATCCACTGTGATTTAATATTGTAAAACAATAAAACATGATAAATTTATCGGCGGGGGTAAATATTTTTTATAGGCACTGTAGCTGGGTGACCGTCAGAAGAGGGAGAAGGGATAGAGGGGATAGGCAAGTGCAGAGCACCCTTGTGACCATGCCCCTCAAAAACAGGTATACCACTTTGGTACCCTGTTAGGGGTGGGGGCAGGAGGAGAATGATCTCTCTGAGGAAAACCGCACAGGACACGGAGTTAGGTGCTATATTAAAGGATAGGACTTCCAGGGTTGTGATATCAGGGTTGTTCTCCCTGCCACATGCTATTGAGTTTAGAAAGAGGAAAATCACACAGTTTAACATGTGGCTAAGGAAATGGTGCAGGACGGAGGACCAGATTTTTTGAATCATTAGGCTCTATTCCAGGATAGGTAGAACCAGTAGAGGAGGGACAGCTTACAATTGAAATGGAGACTAATATCCATGTGGGAGGGTTTGCTGGTGCTGCACAGCTGGGTGTAGGGTATGTCACCAGAGCACCAAAGCAGATTGGGCTGTAGTTGTGGAGAAAGATATTATTGATGCACGCAAGCATTGCAAAATTTCAATACCATTTTGCCCCCTGGATGTGTAAGCACTTGGTTCATTCATTATCTATGAGATATCAGCAGTTAAGCAGTCATGGGCCAGTATTTTTTCCGTCAATGATGAAGCACTGATCCTTACCAATGAACAAAGAGTTTCCACAAGACCAAGTGATCTCTGTCCCCTACCCTTTGACATGTTTATTTGTTTCAGAGGCAGATATCAGAACTCTTCTCAAGAGGGTGAACCTCGCAAGGTGTCAGACCTCGAAGGTGCATCTGGAAGGGCATTGATAGCCTGTGCCAATCAACTGTTGGGAGTGTAAAGGACATCTCAATCTCTCACTGCTACAGTTGGAGGTTCCCTCCTTCAAAATGGCAACAATCATACCAGTTAACAAGAAGAACAAGGAGAGTTGTCTCAATGACTATCGCCTAGTTGTACCCACATTTACTGTGATGAAGTGCTTTGAGAGATTGGTCAACTCTTAGCTGAGGAAGGAGATGGATCTACTACAAGCCACACACATAAAAGTTGCTGGTGAACACAGCAGGTCAGGCAGCATCTCTCGGAAGAGGTACAGTCGATGTTTCGGACTGAGACCCTTCGTCAGGACAGAAGGGTCTCGGCCTGAAACGTCGACTGTACCTCTTCCGAGAGATGCTGCCTGGCCTGCTGCGTTCACCAGCATCTTTTTTGTGTGTTGCTTGAAATTCCAGCATCTGCAGATTTCCTTGTGTTTGCGGATCTACTACAATTTACCTCTCATCATGATAGGGTTAAGTGGAGGCAATCTGATTGGCTCTCCACTTGTCCACGAATCACCCCTGGACAACAGCAATTCCTATGCCAGAATGCTGTTTATTGATTACAGCTCAGCGTTCAACACAGATCATTTCCAATCAATAAGCTCCAAAGCCTGGGCCTCTGCAACGGGATCCTTGACTTGCTTATCGGGTGATTACAGTCTGTGCAGAATGAAAATAACATCTCCACCTCACTGACAATCACCACCAGTACACCACGGAGGTATGCTTCACCAACTGCTCTACTATTTCCACACCCAAAACTGTAGTTGGGCACAGCTGAAAAGCCATATATAAATCTGCTGCTGACACAATTAATGTTGGCAGAATTTCGGATGGTGACGAGAAGGCATACAGGAGCAAGATAGATCAGCTGGTTGCGTGGTATTACAATAACAATCTTGCACTTAATGTCAGTAAGACCAAGGAATTAATTGGAGTCCGCAATTAATTGTGGATCAGCAGTGGAAAGTGAGCAGTTTCAGGTTCCTGGGTGTCAACATCTCTGAAGGTCTATCTTCAGCCGAGATATTGATGCAATTACAAAGAAGGCACAACAGTGACTATATTTAGTCGGAGTTAGAGAAGATTTGGTATGTCACCAAAGACTCTTGCAAATTTCTACAGGGATGTGTCACAGAGAGCATTTTGACTGATTGCATCAGCATCTGGTATGGAGAGGCTACTGCCCAGGATCAGAAAAAGCTGTAGAAAGCTATAAACTCACCCATTTCCATCATGAACACAAGCCTCCCCAGCACAGAGGACACCTTCAAAGAGCAATGCCTTAAAGCAGCGGTATCCATTATTAGAAACCCCAATCACCCAGGATGTACCCTCTTCTCATTGCTTCCAACAAAGGGAAGGAACAGGAGTCCGAAGACAAACATTCAATGATTCAGTAACAGCTTCTTCTCCTCTGCCTCCAGATTTCTGAATGGACAATGAAGCTGTGAACATAACCTTACTATTTTGATTGTTCTCTTTCTGCACTACTTACTTAATTAATTTTATATATTTATATAATTCTTATTGGAATTTATAGGCTTTTTAAAATGTTAGGTATTGCAATGTACTGTTGCTGCAAAACATAAAAATTTGTGACATATGCCAATGGTTCAGATTATTTCGGTGATATTGTGTCCAAAAGCAATAACAGCATCAAGCAGGTGCCTAAGAAGTAGGTGGTAACCTTCCTCAATGACCATCACTTAGTAGCACTTACATCCACTATGATGAATGTTTTGAGAGGTTGGAGAGAGCACAGCTCCAATGTCAACACCAATGACAACACCACCAGTCATAGGGCAAATCAAAGGTGGTGATGAATCAGCATACAGGAGTGAACAATTTGGCTGAGTGGTGCCACAACAACAACCTCATACTCAATGTCAGCAGGACCAAGCAGCTGATTATTCACTTCAAAAGGAAACCAGAGGTCCATGAGTCAGTCGTTAGCAGATGATCAGTAGTCGAGATGGTCAGCAACTTTAAATTCCTTGCTGTAATTATTTCTGAGGACCTTCCTGAGCCCAGTACGCAAGTGCATAGACAAAGAAAGCACAGCAGTGCCTCTACTTTCTTAGAAGTTTGCGAAGGTTAGGCACATCTACAACTTTGACAAACTTCTATAGATGTGTAGTAGAGAGTATATTAACTGACTGCAGCACAGCGTGGTATAGAGACACCAATGCCCTTGTGTGGAAAATCCTGCAAAAAGCCGTGGATAGCGCCCAGTGCATCAAGAGTAAAGCCCTCCCCACCATTGAGCACATCTACACTGAGCTTTGTTGGAGGGAAGCAGCATCCATCATCGGTGATCCCCATCACCTAGGACATGCTCTCTTCTTGGTACTGCCATCAGGAAGAAGGTACAGAAACCTCAGAGGCCACACCACTAGGTTCAGGAACAGTGGTCACTCCTCAACTATCAGGCTGTTGAACCAAAGGGGATAACTTCTCTCAACTTCACTTGTCCTAATACTGAACTGTTCCCACAACATATGGACTCTCTTTCAAGGACTCTACATCTCAGTTTGTTGTTTTTTGCACACTGGTTATACATCCAGTTCGTGCAGCCTTTCATTGATTCAATTATGGTTATTAGATTTAATGAGCAAGTCCACAAGAAAATGAATCCCAGGGATGTATACAGTATGGTGATGTATGTAGTTTGTAGAATAAATTTATTTTAACCGTGTTTATTGTTGTCACTTATAATAATTTTTATGCTGTACAATGTGCTGTTGCCAGAAAACAAATTTCATGACAGATGTGAGTGATAATAAACGTGATTCTGATTTTTAGATTGTTTCAAAATGTTCTGGATAGGCACAGCTTCAGGTGGTGCTGGCAGAATGTAAAGAGAACAAAATAAAATTTCCCTATACCTCCCCTCTTCTTCTATTAACCACTCTGGAATAATACCTCTTCTCGCCTGCCTATCACCTCCCCCCAGTCTCCTCCTCCTTCCCTTTCTCCCAAGGTCCACTCTCCAATGAGATTCGTTCCTCTCCATCCCTTTATCGTTCCTACCCACTTGGCCTCACCTATCACTTTCTAGCTATTCTCCTTCCCCCCCTCCCACATTTTAATTCTGATGCCTTCCCCCCTCCTCCTCAGTCCTGAAGAAGGGTCTTGAGCTGAAATATTAACTGTTTATTCATTTCCATAGATGCTGCTGAACTTGCTGAGTTCCTCCAGTATTTTGTGTGTGTTGCTGCAGAAATCCTTAAGTTTGAATTTGTAGAAAGCCATCTATTCAATATACCCACCTGTGATGCCATTGTTAAAAATGGTTGAATGATATCCAGACTGTTGAGCATGTTGCACTTAAGCAAGAAGATATCTAAAAGGGAAAAGATTTATTTTGTTTACAAATCATGGCCATTTAACCCATTGTGATTTCTCCAGCTGTCTTGTAAATAGATCGACTCCCAGACATGGTGGTGTGGGTCCTGAGGTTCTTGTACCTTCTTCCTGATAGCAGCAGTGAGAAGAGAGTATGGCCTGGATGGTGGGGTCATTGATGTTGAATGCTGATTTCCTGTGACAGATTTCATAGACGTATTGATGATAGTTAGAAGTGGGCGAAGTTGAGAATCGAGGAGGATAGCGGTCCTACAATTGAGGATAGGGTCAGGTAGTTTAGTGTTAAGTTAGGGGATTGATCAGACCAAGTGGGGTTTGAATAAAGGGAGAGTGAATAGGGAACATTTCAATGATGGGGAAAGTGAAGTCTAGTGAAATTATAACTGTTCTTGAACCTATTGGTGAGAGTCCTGATGCACCTGTACATTCTTCCTGAAGGCAGCAGCGAGGCAGAGCATGTCCTGGGCAATGGGGGGCTCCGATCATGGATGTTGCTTTCCTGCAACAGTGTTTCATGTAAATGTTCCCAGTGGTGGGGAGGGTTCTACCCACGATGGGCTGTACCCACTACTTTTTGTAGGATTTTTCCCTTCAAGGGTATTGGTGTTTCCGCTGTAAAGCAATCAGTTAATATACTCTCCACCAAACAGCTGTAGAAGTTTGTCAAGTTTTAGGTGTCATGCCAGATCTTCTCAAACTTCTGAGGAAGTAAAGGTACTGCTGTGTTTTCTTCATAATGGAACATATGTGCTGGATCCAGGACAGATCTTCTGTCAAGAAATTAGAAGTTGCTGACCTTCTCCACCTCTGATCTCCTGGATGAAGACCTCCAGTTTCCTCCTCCTGAAGTTAATTATCACCTCCATGTCCTTACACTGATATGGAGTGAAGGGTCACTGTTGTGGCACCACTGAGCCAGATTTTCAATCTCTCTCCGATATGCTGATTTGTCACTCCCCTTGATTCGGCCAATGACAGTGATGTCATCGCCAAACTTAAAAGTGGCACTGGCACTGTGCTTAGCCTCACTGTCATAAGTATAAAGTGGGTAGAGCAAGGAGCTAAGCACACAGCCTTATGGTGCACCTGTACTGATGGATATTGTGAAGGAGATGCTGTTGCCAGTCTGAACTGAGTGGGATTCGCAAGTGAGAAACCCATGGATTCAGTTACAGAAGGACAGCTCAGACCTCTCTAATTTATCCCTGTAACCACTGGCCCACTTCAGGAGCATTCCAATAAATACTTTTGGATCACCACTCATGCCATCACATCCACCTAATGTGTTTTCCGATGGTTCCAAATTTTGAACCACTATTGATGACACTAAGGATTGAATGTGCCTTATTGACAGTTTACTCAAGCAGTCCACCATTTTCAATGACTTGCGTACATGTAATAACCAATTCATCTTCTCCTACGTCACTTTTAGAATGGTAGTCTTTCCTGAATATTGTCTTGCTTCCTTCTTTTTGCCATAATGAAACATCCTCACAATTCTCTGCACCTATGCAACTGGCCACATATTCTGACTGCATTCTCTCACTATCCTCTTCACAGTTCATAATACTGCCAAATTTTGGTGTCACCTGAAGATTTAGAAATTGTAACTTGTACTCCAGAACACTCTTCCCCCACCCTCCAAGTCTGGATGCTTAGTGTAGACCAAAAGTGACGACCCAACACCAATGCAGATGAATGACTGTATTCTCCTTTAGTTAAAAAGGCCAATCACCACAACTCTGTACTCTTTTACTTGGTCTACTTTGTATTCATGCTATCAAGGTGCCATTTATGCCGATGTGCTTCAAACTTACAATAAGTCTGCAATATGGCACCTTATCAAATGCCTTCTGGATGCAAGCCAAGAACTTAGCAGCAACTAACAAGCCAGATTTAGTTAAAGATCTTAGTTTTAAGGTACACTTACCCATGTACAGAACTGTACAAGAGAAATATCATAGCCAAATAACATGATACGAAGTAGGACTTGCTATTTAAATATATGTACATTTTACCTAATTTGCTGCCTGCTGTTAATTTATGGCCCTCAATGCTTTTCCTAATCATAAACACCAGACAGCATGTTGATGCTGGAAATCTAAAGCAACACACACAAAATACTGAAGGAACTCAGCAGGTCAGGCAACATCTGTGGAAATGAATAAACACAAGAGATTCTGCAGATGCTAGGAATCCAGAGTAACACACACAAAAATGCTGGAGGGACTCAGCAGGTCAGGCAGCATCTATGCAAATGAATAAGCAGTTGATGTCTTGGTCCGAGACTATTCATCAGGAGGGTCGTTCCTTATCTCACTCTGTTTCATGTTTATACTGAAACCTGGTTTTCAAAGAAAAGTAAAATATCTGAGAGTATTATTTTTTGAAAAATAATAATCGGTGTACATGATGCACAAACTCTTCTCGGACTTCCAGCTGGGTCCAGGTATTGATTTTAACTGACGTTTCAATGACAAACTCTGACATCTTCATTTGGAATGATGCCTAGGCTTGTCTAGTCTGGTGCTATATATAACTAACTCTCGTCGTCCGTCCTTCCTGATTGGTTAATCCTCAATCAATCAGGTTTCTGCTGTCCTACCTTGTTTAAAATTGTATTCCAGTTCTTACTTGGAGAGAGACCTTTGTCTCTGTTGAAATTCTTATTCACTGGTCTTTTTTCAATGGTGTCCTTTTTCAGGGAGTCCCCAAAACCATTGGCATGGCACAGTAGTTTTGTGCCATCTAAGTCAATCCAGTGGTCATTGCGTATGAATCTATGGAAATTAATAGGGAGTCGATGGATCAGGCCAAGACCCTTCTTCAGGACTCGGAAGGAAACGGGATGATGCCAGAAATAAAAGATGGGAGGAGGGGAAGGGGGCTTGCTGGAATGTGATAGTTGAAGGCAGGTATGTGGGAAAGATCAAGGGGTGCAGAGGAATGAATCTGATAGATTAGATTAGATTCAACTTTATTGTCATTGTGCCGAGTACAGATACTAAGCCAATGAAATGCAGTTAGCATCTAACCAGAAATGCAAAGAATAGTGTTCTTTACAAAATAACTGTGAATAAAAAGTAAGTGCTACAGCATACAAATATAGAAGTACTGAGACAGTCCAATATGGGTGCAATAATGCTTAGCGCTGTGATGTGAGGTTCAGCAGGCTCACAGCCTCAGGGAAGAAGCTCTTCCTGTGCCTGCTGGTGCAGGAGCCGAAGCTCCTGTAGTGCCTACCGGATGGGAGGAGAGTAAAAAGTCCATGGTTAGGGTGAGATGCATCCTTGATAATGCTTTTTGCCCTGCTCAGGCAACGTTTACGGTAGGAGTTCTCAATAGAGGGCAATTGGGTGCCGATAATCCGCTGGGCAGTTTTCACCACACGCTGGAGTGCTTTGCGGTCTGATACGGGACCATTGCCATACCACACTGAGATGCAGTTGGTGAGTGTGCTCTCAATGGTACAGCGGTAAAAGTCTGTCAGTATCCTGGGACAGAGGTGAGTTTTCTTGATGCTCCGCAGGAAATAAAGGCTCTGTTGCGCCTTTTTGATCAGGATGGAGGAGTTCAGGGACGAGGTGAGTTCCTCGGAAATGTGGACACCAAGGAATTTGAAGCTTGATACACACACCACCACAGCTCCATTGATGTAGATGGGGACGTGAATGTGGCTCCTAGCATGCCTGAAGTCCACAATGATCTCCTTGGTTTTCTGGGTGTTAAGCGCCAGGTTGTTGTTGGCACACCACGTGGCCAGGTGCTGGGCCTCGTCCCTGTAGGCTGTCTCATCATCCCCTCTGATCAGGCCAACCACCGTGGTGTTGTCTGCGAACTGGATTATGGAGTTAGAACCATGTACAGGAACACAGTCATAGTTGAAAAGGGAGTACAGAAGAGGGCTCAGCACACAGCCTTGAGGCATGCCGGTGTTCAGGGTGAGAGTGGAGGAGGAGAGGTTGTCTAACTTAATTGATTGGGGTCTGTTAGCTAGAAAGTCCAAGGTCCAATTGCAGAGGGATGAGCTGATACCAAGCTGGCGAAGTTTGGCGACCAGCCTGGAGGGGATCACAGTATTGAATGCCGAACTCAAGTCAATGAACAGCATTCTGACGTAAGAGTCGGGGCTGCCCAGGTGGGTCAGGGCAGAGTGAAGTGCCGTGGAGATGGCATCCTCTGTTGACCCGTTGGTGCGATAGGCAAATTGATGGGGGTCCAGGGTAGTGGGCAAACAGGATTTCAGATGTGATAGAACCAGTCTCTCAAAGCACTTTGCAATGATGGGGGTGAGTGCCACTGGGTGGAAGTCATTCAGGCCTGTGGCAGTGGAATGCTTTGGCACTGATACGATGGTGGTGATCTTGAAGCTTGTGGGGACAACTGCCTGGGCCAGGGACAGATTGAAAATGTCCGTGAAGACCCTGGCCAACTGCCCTGCACAGACTCTGATCATAAGAGAAAGGGAAGTCGGAAGGGACCCAGGAAGAAATAGTGGGCAGGTGAGAAGAGGTAAAATGTTCAGAATGAGGAATAGAGGAAGGGGTGGTAGGGCGGAGAAAATCTGTTTACCAGAAGAAATTGATGATGATGCCACGAGGTTGGAGGATAACCAGACAGATTAGAAGATGTTGCTGCTCCACCCTGAGGGTGGCCTCATCTTGGCACACATCAGAACATGAATGAGAACTGGAATTAAAATGTTTGGCCACTGGGAAGTTAAGTCCCACTTGTGGCAGATGTGAAATTAGAGAGACCAAGATAGACTGAATCACACAATGAAGATGGTGTTATCTGAATTAGGTCATATTAAGAACGTTTGAGGTGGTCTCTGAAGACAGAAAGCGAAATATGACATACCAGAAGCTCAAAGCATGGCATCTTTTTTTTCCGACTTGACATTTTACGGCTTTCAGGACTCAACATTGAATTAAACAATCTCAGGTGACCGACCATCCAGCAGTCGCACATCTCCAGTGTTCAGATTGTGTCACTCATTCACAATTCATTGTCTCCCAGATTTCTGCCTTTGCTTCAAATAGCATTCATTACTCAGGAGCTTTTACCATCCTACAGTAAAGTAAGTACAGACTCAGACCTTTCTTGCGTACCATAGTAGAAGGTGAAAGTGGAACCTGCAATCATTTGCCAGCTGGACATCTGAAAAGTACTTTATAAAAAAGTGTATGATAATTGTCAATTATATTAAATAATCATCCAGATTTCAATAAAAACAACTTGATTTCATGTTTATATGTCTCAATTTAGGCTCCAGTTTCTACCATAACTCAGAAGTAGTTCTTAAAGTCATAAAATACTTTCTGTATGCTTATATGCATTGTGTGTTACTTCCCTACCACAATTTTGCCAGGTTAGGCATGACAGTCCACATTATTTACTTTTAAATCCCCTGCTTTGTTGTCCAACATCGAATTTCCCTGATACCATTTCTATAAACAAGGATGTTGTCGGGTCAGAAGGAGCTGAGTTATAAGGAAAGATTGGATAGGTTTGGACTTTATTCCTTGGAATATAGAAGATCGAGAAGAGATTTGATAGAGGTATGCAGAGAATTATGAGGGGTATAGATACAGTTAATTCAAGACTTTTTCCACTGAGGTTGAGTGGGACTGCAACTAGAGGTGATGGGTTAAGGGTGAATAGTGAAAAGTACAAGGGGAACATGAGAGGAAACTTCCTCACTCAGAGGGTAGTCAGAGTGTGAAGGAAGCTGCCAGCACATGTGGTGCATGCAAGCTCCATTTCAACATTTAGGAGAAGTTTGGTTAGCTACATGGATGGTAGGGGTATGGAGGACTATGGCCCCGGTGCAGGTGGTTGGACGTAGGCAGTTTAACTGGTTTTGGTATGGACTAGATGGGTTAAAGGGCCTGTTTCTGTGTTGTACTTTTTATGACTCTGACTCTAAATGACTCCCATTTCCATGAAGGAATATGCTCCCACTGGTGTGCCTGAGGTTTCAAGAGGCTTGTAGCTATCCTGATTCACATGTTTTGAGATGCACAGGTTGCGTCAATCCAAATTCTAATTTATTAAAACAAATGATCAAACAAAATGTTCTCATCAGACATTTACATTAAATTAACAGGATGTTTTTAACAAACAGTTTTAATCCTTTGTTAATGATAGTTTAAACCAGATGCAGATAATCATCCTTAAAGGAGCGCAAGAACAAAAGGCCAAGCATTGCCAGAGTAAAGCGGAATACAGTGAATCATTAATTGGTTGAGGATAAATATAAAAGAATAAGGAGAATATTAATATGGCTTGCAGATTTGTATTCAAAGTGCAGCTGAGTTTCAAAAGTCGAGCTAATTAATTGGCCCAGTGAGGTTTGCCTGATGCCTGTCTCACATCCTATCAGGCATATTCCAGCTGTTCACTAGAGCTCACCCTAAGCAAAATTCTCACATGCATATATCTTTGACCACTCTACTGCAAACACCAAGATATTGTTAACTGTAGCTTTTCAGTACCACAATGGAAGAAGTAGAAATTGTACTGTGAACAAATTGTGTTATAAATACAGTATTTCCCCCCAAATTAGTGCTTAAAATTCATCAGAATAAATCAGCATTGGTTTCCAATGGGTTACAACTTACATGACCAATACCAGTGATTGTAAAATCTATCTACAGAGCTTATAAAAGATTCTGACAAGGAATGGGGTAAAAAGAAAACAGAAGAAACATTTTTAGCAAAAGTGTTAAACAAGCAAAAAAAAAATTCAAGTAATAGTCATATCTCCCTAGAAGTTGTCCAGGGCCTCAATGGTTGGGAGGATGTTGGTGTCCATTATTAAGGATGAGGTTCCGGGGTACTTGGAGGCACATGATAAAATAGGACAAAGACAGCATGGTTTCCTCAAGGAACAATCTTTCCTGATAATTTTTTTGAAATTCTTTGAGGAAATAATAAGCAGGATAGACAAAAGGAGAGTCAGTGGATGTTGTTTACTTGGATTTTCAGAATGCCTTTGGCAAGGTGCTGCACATGAGGCTGCTTAACAAATTAAGAGCCCATGGAGTTATAGGAAAGATACAAGCATGGTAAGAAATTGGGTGACTAGCATGAGACAATGTGTGGGAATAAAGGGGCCTAGACTGATTGGTTGCCAGTGACTAGAGGTGTTCTGCAGGGAATGGTACTTGGACTCCTTCTTTATACATTATATGTCAACAATTTGGATGACAGAATTGATGGCTTTGTGACCAGGTTTGCGGACTATATGAAGATAGGTGGAGGTGCAGGTAGTGGTAAGAAAGGAGGGAGGCTGCAGAAAGACTTGGACAGATTGGGAGAGTGAGTGAAGAAGTGGCAGATAGAATATAATGTACAAGATACAGAGGTATAGTCTATTAAGGCATAGTAAATATATAGACGACTTCTAAATGGGGAGAAAAAATTTCAAAAATCAGAGAAGCAAAGGGACTTGGGAGTCCTTGTGCAGGATTCCCAAGGATATCTTGCACGTTGAGTCGATAGTTTGCACACTGTATCAAAGTACATGCATGTCATTATATACAACCCTGAAATTTATTTTCTTGCTGGCACACTCAATAAACCTATTGAATGATAGCCATAACAGAATCAATGGAAGTCCTCTCAAAATGAACATTGGCATTGAAAAGGCTCCAGGGGAGGTTCACGAGAATTGTTCCGGGAATGAAAGGTTAAGTATATGAGGAACGTTTGACGGATCTGGGCCTGTACTCACTTGAGTTTAGAAAAAAATAGAAGGCAAGGGGTGATCTCATTGAACCCTATCCAATGTTGTCCTCTCCCATCCATCCTAGTAGGTAGGCTGGATTAGTGTTTTGATGTTTTTGATTTGCTTTCTAGCTGTTCTGGCACAACATTGTGGGCTGACTGGCCTGTTCTTGTGCGGCTCTGTTCTATGTCCTATATTCTATTGAAAGGCCAAAACAGAGTGGATATGGAGACGATGTCCTGTAGTGGGTGAGTCTAGCACCAGAGGGTAGAGCCTCAGAATTGAGAGACATCCATTTAGAACAGAGATGAGAAATAATTTCTTTAGTCAAAGAACAGTGAATCTGTGAAATTCATTGCCCTTGACATCTGTGGAGGCCAAGTCATTGAGAATATTTAGAATGGAGGTTGATAGCTTCCTAATTATTTAGGGCCTCGAGTGTTACAGGGAGAAGGCAGAGAATGGAATTGAGATGGGTAATAATTCAGCCATGATGGACAGGTGGAGCAGACTTGATGGGCCAAGTGGTCTAGCTCTGCTCCTTTCTGTTACCGTCTATCAATACCTCTCTAACATTCAGAGCCATTTAAGGAATTATTTTTAATAACGTAGAACAGTACAGTATAGGAATCGGCCATTCGGCCCACAATATCTATGCTGAATTAATCCAATTTCTATTCTGTCTGTACATGATCCACATCCCTGCATGTTACATGTTTGTCTAACAGCCTCTTCAATATTGTAATCGAATTTGCCTCCACAACTCCATCACCCTCAGCAGCCCCTTCCAGCACCCACCACTGTGTAAGTACAAGCTTGCTCCACATATCTCCTATAAACTATCCCCACCCCCTCATCCTGAATACATGATTCTAGTACTTGACACCTGTAGCCTGGGGGCAAAAATCTCTCTATAACTTGAGAAATTTCTACTACTTGATTTTTAATTGAAGTCAATATTTTAAATTAATACAGTTAATTAATACATACCTATAAATAAAATAATTAACATTATCTTGCCTTTATTTTTGTATCCTAATCTATAGTCTTAGAATCTCCATTAAAGTCAGTCCTTTACCTGGTCTAGTCTGGACAGAGTTATGTGTGGCTTTTGACTGGGCTCTCCATTGGGTTCCCTGGAGCCCAGCAATTGAGCATTGTGACAGATGTGCCTCCATCTGCCACTCAGTTTGTCTCACTCTGCATGCATTTAACTCCAGGACTTTTGCCTCAATGCTTCAACATCAGCTGTTGCCTTTAAAGCCATGAGACCCTGCCATCAAATTTTCACCTTCAAAAAAAGCACTGGGTCAAAGCTCAGGTCTTTATTTCCACAACAGTTAGAAGTGAACCAAACCATCAATACCAATTGCAAGGTTTAGCCAAGCACACTTTACTTATGTTGAAAAGTGCTCAATCAACTTACTGGACTTATCTACAATGACCCAGAGATGATCCTAATTGGTCTCCATTATCTTCAGCACAGCCATACTTCCATTAGGCGCCATTCCTACAGCCACACCAGTCTCCAACACTGCACAGCTCTCAGCTCCAAGGTCTCATTGCCAGAGCTGGCTCACAAAGCAGAGATCTACAAGCAGCAACTCGGTGACAATAGGATTCTGCAGATGCCACAAATTTTGAGTCACACACACAAAATGCTGGAGAAAATCAGCAAGTCAAGCAGCATCTATGAAATGAATAAACACAAGAGATTCTGCAGATGCTACAAACCTTGAGCCTCACACACAAAGTACTAGAGAAACTCAGCAAGTCGGGCAGCATCTATGGAGGGAAATATACAGTTGACATTTCAGGCCAAGACCCTTCATCAGGAGAGGCAATAACTCAGTCACTGGTAGTAGTTATTAAGAGCACATTGCCAAAACATTCTGGTTGTCAATTTAACAATTATGAATGTATGGTTATTTAAATTTCACCTGTTCTTAAATTCTCTATTAGTAGACATTTAATTTAATTAGTGATGGCGCATGGCCAAGTGGTTAAGGGGTCAGTCTAGTGATCTGAAGGTCGCTAGTTCGAGCCTCAGCTGAGGCAGCATGTTGTGTCCTTGAACAAGGCACTTAACCACACATTGTTCTGCGACGACACCAGTGCCAAGTTGTATGGGCCCTAATGCCCTTCCCTTGGACAACATTGGTGGCATGGAGAGGGCAGACTTGCAGCATGGGCAACTGCCGGTCTTCCATACAATCTTGCCCAGGCCTGCACCCTGGAAACCTTCCAAGGCGCAAATCCATGGTCTCATGAGACTAACAGATGCCTATATAAAAAGTAGACATTTAAAAGCAGTTGAAATACATGTAAATAATAAAAAAAATTACATCTTAAACACTATATCTTGATCATTTAAAACTAGTTTATCTCATGAATTAAATAAAAGAAGGTATGCAATCAAATAAAGAAAAAAAAATCTAAGCTAAACTGACCATAGTTTGGTGCCTACACTTTAATGAAAGGGACCTTGTTTGATATGTCAACTATAGAGACACAAAGTATTGCATCCCCTCAGCTCAGTAGTGACCTCTTGGGCAGAACAATGGGTCAGTTCCACAGTTAACATGTGCAGCCCCCCGGTAAGCCTCAGGCTCACTCAGCTCGCTTCCATCTGGGAAGAGCAGCCTTCGGCCCCACCAAACTAGGTAATCAAGTTTGGGTGGATGCTGTGTGTTGTATCCCCTGTGTAACATCAGTACCCCAAAATAACATTCAGTCCACAATGTGCGGTTAAACGATTAAGATTTTATATTTAAGTATGGGGTTAGTAGAGAACAAAAGAAAAGGAAAACAAATAAAAGGTGCCAATAATCTCATAAGCATGTCCAGTGCACAAACGTTGGAGCTCACGGATTCCCTCTTGCTGATCCTCCTTCACTCATCGTCGACCCCTGGGCTCCCGCCCCGAGCCCAGGCCCGGCAAGCGTCTCCTCAAGCCACCTCTTCTCTCTTCATCCTCTTCGCGCTTTCTCCCCCAAGCCCGCGCACACTAACAGCTTTCACCGAGACAGAAAGAATAACATCTATCCCAATTGGTTAACAAATGAATACAAGTCCCGTTCTCACTAATTATAATCCAAACATACTGCTACAGAGAACCACTGTCTCAGCAGTTAATAGTACAGAGAAGCCATTTTATTCACCTTAGCAGTAACATAAAAGAAAAAACCCTTACACATGCAAAATGGGAATGTGCTAAATTGTAAGAAACAGCTTACTAGTGTCATTATCCCTGAATGGCAAGAACAAACTGTGATTTAAGACACCGTGTTTCACTCATTGAGTTGTTTCAGGAAGTGACAAAAGAAATTGATGAAGGTAAAGCAGTGGATAAAACCATAAGATTTAGGAGCAGAATTAGGCCACTTAGCCCATCGAGTCGGCTCCGCCATTCCATCACGACTGACTTATTATCCCTCTCAATCCTATTCTTCTACCTTTTCCTGTAACCTTTCACACCCTGACTAGTTAAAAACTTATCAACCTCCATTTGAAATATACCCAATGACTTGGCCTCTACAACCATTTGTGGCATTGCATTCCATTGATCCACCATCCTCTGGCTTATCAAATTCTTCATTTTCTCTAAAGCAGGGGTTCCCATCCTGGGGTCCCTGGACCTCTTGGTTAATGGTAGGAGTCCATGGTATAAAAAAAGGTTGGGAGATCCTTGTATTCTGAGGCCTGGACTTCCCCACTGTAGGAAACATCCTCTCCATGTACACTATCTAGGCCTTTCATTATTCAATAGATTTCAATGAGATCCCCCTCCTCACTTTTCCTAACTCCAGGCCCAGGACTACCAAACAATCCTCATATGTTAATCCTTTCATTCCTGTGAACATCCTCTTGACCTCCTCCAATGCTAGCACACCCTTTCTTAGATAAGGTCGCATATCTACTCACAATACTCCAAGTGTGGACTGATCAATGCTTTATAAAGCCTCAACATTACATCCTTGTTTTATCTTCTTGTCCTCCCAAATGAATGCTAACATTGAATTTGTCTTCCTTACCACCATCTCAACCTTTAGGGAATCCTGCACAAGGACTTGAACATCTGATTTTTTAATTTTCTCCCCATTTAGAAAATGGTGATTATAGTAAGGCATTTGGTAAGTTTCTCTGTGGTAGGCGTGACTCTAGGGCAGGCTCATCAAGAAAGTCAGGAGGCATAGGATCAGAAATGACTGCCCACAGAAGGTGGAGGGTGGTAGCAGATGGAGCATATTCTTTATTGAGGTCTGTCTGGTCTGGGACCCTTGCTCTTTGTTATTTTATGATTTGGATGAGGAAGTTGATGGGTCTATTAGTAAGATGGAGGAGGGGAGGAGGGGAGGAAGCGAGGAGGGGATGATCCATTTTCCCCAGGGCTGTGATGGCTAATACAAGTGGACATAATTCTGACGTGATCTGCAAAATTATTGGGAGCATGTGAGAGAATTTGTAGGTGTTATTCTGTTAACACAGAGAGTTCTAAGTGAGTAGAATCTGCAGCTGGAGGTGATGGTAAGAGGCAGATGCCTCAGTGACATTTAGCAGACTCCTCGACAGGCACATGGATAAGAGAAAAATGGAGGATTCTATAGCAGGGAAGGGTTAGACTGACTTTGGAAAAGGCTAAAAGGTCAGAACAATACCTTGGGTCCGTACTGTGCTGTACCATTCTATGGTATGTTCTAACTGCGTTGTGCCAAATTAAACCGATTCAGGTGATTACGTTTCCAATATATAATTTGCTTAGGCCTGAAATCATCACCTCATATCTTCACACATCCAGACTGCATGCAGATGCTCTATTTCACCAGCTTTCTGAAGCTTTAAATTGAATGGCAATGTTAAACAAGGTATCAGAAGGCCTCACGCCTGATTGATCCAGAGAGCCTTAGAATGCCAGGACGGTCAGAAGTGAAAACGTACCACTTGCAAAGCCTACAAGGCATTTTCAGAGTTTTTAAATTTCTCTAACATTCAGAAAAATTTTAATTCAATAATACAAAAAGTTAAAATAAAAATGATTAAATACACACTTAACAATAAAAAAATTTGAATCCCTAGCAAGATTACCAACTCCCAATGGGGCCTCAGAACCAAAATCAGGAGCACAACCTAAGATATGATTTCCAAAAAATTCCTGGGGAGTCCTATCCTATCTGAGCTCCACTGCATGATAGCATTGTGAAAGATTGGAAGGTATCCAGTTATTTAGTGAACCTGAGACTTCTGTGTTTCAATGTGTATATGTGGAGATCCACGATTCATCACCTTTCTAAGGCCTGAAGATCAGCAGTTCTCATTAGAACCCCCACTGTCAAATATCAGCAGGATCCAGCTTCAGTTCTGATCCACAGAAATGGAATTATCACTTTCTTAAAGTTCAGTTCATCACTTTAACTGATTGACATTCAACATACAGATGTGATCTATGCTTGGAATTTGAATTTGCGGTACTAGAGAGAGGTCATTCTAATTTGAATCAAGCTAATAAAATTGGTCACATTTATTATCATTCTGACAATTTAAAATTAAGAAATTAGAAATGCTGTATTATGTTAGTCAATAACTGAATATATAAATAATTAGGCATCTATAATTGATCATAATGGTCTGTTATTTGAGAGTTGGGGGAGTGATTTCACAATCTCCCCAATTATTGACGAATGGAATGAATTAATAAAATCCATGATATGTACGGACAGAACAATCTATTACAACCATATGTGATCTAGTAGGACAAAGCTTACCACTAGTAACCTATGCTGATACTGTGTTCAAAAGAAATAGTAGTTTGTAAAGCACCCCCCCAATTTCACCATTCCCCATTCCCTCTCTCACCTTATCTCCTGCCTGTCCATCACCTCCCTTTGGTGTGCTTCCCTTTCTCTTTCTTCTACGGTCTCCTGTCCTCTCCTATCAGATTTCACCCTTCTCCAGCCCTTTATCTCTTACCAATCAACTTTTCTGCTCTTGATTTCACCCTTCCCCCCTTCCAATTTCATCTATCACCTAGCAATTTCTGCTTCTTCCCCCCACCTATTGCTCTGACTTGGAACATAGAGCATAGAACATGGAAATCTACAGCACATTACAGGCCCTTCAGCCCACAATGTTGTGCCGACCATGTAACCTACTCAAGAAACTGACTACAATTTCCCTAGTACATGGCCCTCTATTTTTCTAAGCTCCATGTACCTATCTATGAGGCTCTTAAAAGATGCTATTGTATCTGTTTCCACCACCATCGCCTGCAGTGCATTCCATGTACCCACCAATCTGTGTGTGAAAAACTTACCCCTGACATCCCCTCAGTATATATATCCAAGCACCTTAAAACTATACCCCCCTCATGTTAGCCATTTCAGCCCTGCGAAAAAGCCACTGACTATCCACATGACCAATGCCTCTCATCATCTTATATACCTCTATCAGGTCACCTCTCATCATCCGTCACTCCAAGGAGAAAAGGCCAAGTACACTCAACCTATTCTCGTAAGCACACTCTCCAATCCAGGCAACATCCTGGTAAATCTCCTCTGCACTCTCTCTGTAGTATCCACACCTTCCTGTAGTGAGGTGACCAGAACTGAGCACAGTACTCCAAGTGGGGTCTGATCACGGTCTTATATAGCTGTAACATTACCTCACAGTCCTTGAACTCAATCCCATGGTTGATGAATGCCAACACACCATATGCCTTCTTAACAACATTGTCAATCTGCGCAGTAGCTTTAAGTGTCCTATGGACTTGGACCCCAAGATCCCTCTGATCTTTCACACTGTCAAGAGTCTTATCATTAATGTTATATTCTGTCTTCAAATTTGACCTACTGAAATGAACCACTTCACACTTATCTGGGTTGAACTCCATCTGCCACTTCTCAGCCCAGTTCTGCACCCTATCAATGTCCCGCTGTAACCTCTGACAACCCTCCAGACTATCCACAACACCCCCAACCTATGTGTCATCAGGAAACTTACTAACCTACCATTCTACTTCATCATACAGGTCATTTATAAAAATCACAAAGAGGAGGAAGTCCCAGAACAGACCCTTGCAGAACACCACTGGTCACTGATATCCATGCAGAATCCAACCCATCTACAACCACCCGTTGCCTTTCGTGGGCAAGCCAATTCTGGATCCACAAAGCAAGGTCTCCTTGGATCTCATGCCTCCTTACTTTATGAAGGAGCCTTGCATGGGGATTCTTATCAAATGCCTTACTGAAACCCATATACACTACATCAACTGTTCTACCTTCATCAATGTGGTTTGTTACTTCCTCAGATAATTCAATCAGGCTAATAAGGCACGACCTACCCTCGACAAAGCCATGCTGACTATCCCGAATCAGATTATGCCTCTCCAAATGCTCATAAATCCTGCCTCTCAGGATCTTCTCCAACACCTTCCCCACCACTAAAGTCAGACTCATTGGCCTATAATTTCCGGGGTTATCGCGACTCCCTTTTTTGAACAAGGGAACAACATTTGCAACCGTCCAATCCTCTGGTACTTCTCCCGTCCCTATTGATGATGCAAAGATCATCACAAGAGGCTCAGCAATCTCCTCCCTCACTTTCTATAGTAGCCTGGGGTATACCTCATTTGGTCCCGGTGACTTACTAACTTAGTCCTTTTCAAAAGCTCCAGCACATCCTCTTTCTTAATGTCTATATGCTCAAGCATTTCAGTCTGCTGTAAGTCATCACCACAATTGCCAAGATCTTTTTCCTTGGTGAATACTGAAGCAAAGTACCTCTGCTACCTCCTCCAACTCCATGCACACGTTTCCAATATTGCACCTGATTGGTCCTATTCTCACACGGCTCATTTTCTTGCTCATCTCATACTTGTAGAATGCCTTGGGGTTTTCCTTAATCCTGCTCACCAAGGCCTTCTCATGGCCCCTTCTGGCTCTCCTAATTCCATTCTTAAGCTGCTTCCTAGCAACCTTGTAATTTTCTAGAGCTCTAACAGTACCTAGTTTCTTGAACCTTTCATAAGCTTTTCTTTTCTGCTTAACTAGATTTTCTACATCCTTTGTACAGCATGGTTCTTTAACCCGACCAACCTTTCCCTGTCTCAATGGAACATACCTATGCAGAACTCCATGCAAATGTTCCCTAAACATTTGCCACATTTCTGCTGTGAATTTCCCTGAGAATATCTGCTCTCAATTTATGCTCTCTAATAGCATCATATTTCCCCCTACCCCAATTAAATGTTTTCCCAAATTGTTTGCTCATATCCCTCTCCAGTGCTATGGTGAAGGAGATAGAGTTCTGGTCACTCCCTCCAAAATGCTCCCCCACTGAGATATCTGACACCTGACCAAGTTCATTTCCCAGTACCAGCTCAAGTACAGCATCTCCTCTAGTTGGCTTATCTACATACTGCATCAGGAAACCTTCCTGAACACACCTAACAAACTCCACCTCATCTAAACCTCTTGCACTAAGGAGATGCCAACCAATATTAGGAAAGTTCAAATCTCCCATCACAACAACCCTATGATTATTGGGAGAGGAGAAGATGGCAGTGCGATGCAGCGCACGCGGCCGCTCTGAAATGGTATCGTATCTGTAAGTAGGTATTGTGCACAATCCTGATTTGATGGAGACAGACGTGAGAAGCACAGAGCAACATCTGGAGAAACTTCTGAAATGCCTGCTTTGCTGCTGCTGCCGCGATTGAGAATCTCTGGAGGGGAAGGCCCCAAATCCTCGGCTTTGCCTGTTGCCGGGGCCGGGGTCAAAGCGCTCGGCAGAGATGGGCTTGGTGCTCGGTGTCGGAGGCTCGAAGTTTTCGGACGGACTCAGAGTCGGACTGTGGTCAGGTGCTTCCAGGATGCTGCAACGGCAGGATTGCAGCGCTGGAAGCTCATGGCAGGGAGAGTTTTCCTTCCTTCTACCGTCTGCATGAGATAATGTGACTTTTGAGAGACTTTGAGACATTTTTTTACCATGCCCATGGTCTGTTCTTCATCAATCACGGTATTGCTTTGCGCTGTTGTAACTAGATGTTATAATTATATGTTATAATTATGTGGTTTTTGTCAGTTTTTCAGTCTTGGCTTGTCTTGTGTTTCTGTGATATCACACTGGATGAACATTGTATCATTTCTTAATGCAGGCATTACTAAATGACAATAAAAGAGGACTGCATGTCCTCATAATCTAATCTAATCTATTATTGCACTGTTCCAGAATCTGCCTCCCTATCTGCTCCTCGATATCCCTGTTACTTTTGGGGGGGGGGGGGTTTATAAAAAACATACAGTCGAGTATTTGCCCCTTTCCTGTTTCTGACTTCCACCCCCACTGACTCAGTAGACCATCCCTCCATGACTTCCTCCTCTTCTGCAGCCACGGGACTATCCTTAATTAGCAATGCCACACCCCCCACCTCTTTTGCCTCCCCCTCTGTTCTTTTTGAAACATCTAAAGCCTGGCACACTCAGCAGCCATTCCTGCTCCTGAGACATCCAAGTCTCTGTAATGGCCACAATGCCATAGTTCTACGTATTGATCCACACTCTAAATTCATCTGCCTTGTTGATGATACTCCTTGCCTTAAAATAGACACATCACAAACGATTAATCTGAGTGCATCTTTGCTCTAACATCTGCCTATCCTTCCTCCTCACAAACTCCCTACAAGCTGTCTCTACTTTTGCTCCAATCTCCCCATCCTCTGACTCTTCACTTTGGTTCCTAACCCCCCTGCAACTTGAGTTTAAACCCTCCCAAACAGCATTAGCAAACCCCCCGCCCCCCCGCCAGGATATTGCTCCCCCTAGGATTCAATGCAACTCGTCCTTTTTGTACAGGTCACACCTGCCCCAAAAGGGGTCCCAATGATCCAAAAATATGAATCCCTGCCCCCTGCTCCAATCCCTCAGCCGCGCATTTATCCTCCACCTCATTCTATTCCTATACTCACTATCACATGGCATAGGCAGTAATCATGAGATTACTATCTTTGAGGTCTTACTTCTCAGCTTCTTTCCTAACTCCCTGTGTTCTTTCAGGACATCCACCCTTTTTCTACCTATGTCGTTCGCACCAATGTGTACCACGACCTCTGGCTGCTCACCCTCCCTTTTCAGGATATTGAGGACGTGCACAGAAACCTCACAAGCCCTGGCACCTGGGAAGTAAACTACTATCTTTGTTTCTTTTTCGATCTACAGAATTACCTATCTATCCCACCAACTGTAGAGTCCCCTATTACCACTGTCATCCTTTTCCATTCCCTACCCTTCTGATAAACAGGGCTAGACTCAGTGCCAGAGGCACAGCCACTATGGCCCACCCCAGGGAGGTCATCCTCCCCAACAGCACTCAAAATGAAGTACTTATTGTTAAGGGAGACAGCCACACCGATGCTCTCTACTACCTGACGCCCTCTCTTCCCTATCCTGACTTCTCACCTTTTTTCCAGTCCTGATGACAGGTCTTGGCCTGAAATATTGACTGTTTACTCTTTTCCATAGATGCTGCTTGACCTGCTGAGTTCCTCCAGCATTTTGTGTGCATTGTTTGGAGATCCAGCATAAAAACATAGAAAACCTACAACACAACACAGGGCCTTTGGCCCACAAAGCTGTGCCAAACATGTCCTTACCTTAGAAATTACCTAGGTTTACCAATAGCCCTCTATTTTTCTGAGCTCCATGTACCTGTTGAGGTATCTATTAAAAGATCTTGTCGTATGCGCCTCCACTACCGTTGCCGGCCCCCCATTCCATGCATTCACCACTCTCTGCATAAAAAATTTACCCTTGAAATCTCCTCTGTACCTATTTCCAAGAACCTTAAAACTGTGCCTTCTCGTGCTAGCCATTTCAGCCCAGGGAAAAAGCCTCTGACTATCTACATGATCAATGCCTCTCATCATCTTATACACCTCTATCAGGTCACCTATTATCCCCCGTCGCTCCAAGGAGAAAAGGCCGAGTTCATTCAACCAATTCTCATAAGGCATGTTCCCCAATCCAGGCAAAATCCTTGTAAATCTCCTCTGCACCCTTTCTATGGTTTCCACATCCTTCCTGTAGCGAGGCGACCAGAATTGAGCACTGTACTCCAAATGGGGTCTGACCATGGTCCTATATAGCTGTAACTGTCATGGTCTCGTCTGGCTGTCCCCCATCCTGCTCCTATCACCTTGATTATGCCTTAATTCCAGTCGTTTGATTCCCAATTGCTGCTAGTTCACTTAACTACAGCACACCTGGTTTCCATCAAAGACTGCAGGAGAAGAACTCTGGCATCACAACCACGGGTCGCAGTTCGTTGGTCAATTCCCCTGTGTTAACCTTGTTTCTCAATCACTTAGGATCATTAGTTCTAAGTTCAGCTCCAGTGTCTAGATATTCTACGAAATCCTTGTCTCCAGGTTAAGACCCCTCTGGTTATCTGTTCCACGTTCGCAACTGTGCAAGCACCTCTCAACCCTGTCTTCGTGTCGGTGTTCTGCACTTGGGTTCGCCCCCAGTCACTCCTTGTAACAGCAACATTACCTCTCAGCTCTTAAATTCAATCCCATGATTGTTGAAGGCCAATGCACCAAATGCTTTCTTAACTACAGAGTCAACATGCGCAGCAGCTTTGAGTGTCCTATGGACTTGGACCCCAAGACCCTTCTAATCCTCCACACTGTCAAGAGTCTTACCATTAATATTATATTCTGCCATCATATTTGACCTACCAAAATAAACCACTTCACACTTGTCTGGGTTGAACTCCATCTGCCACTTCTCAGTCCAGTTTTGCATCCTATCAATGTCCCGCTGTAACCTCTGACAGCCCGTCACACTATCCACAACACCTCCAACCTTTGTGTCATCAGCAAATTTACTAACCCATCCCTCCACTTCCTCATCCAGGTCATTTATAAAAGTCATGAAGAGAAAGGGTCCCAGAACAGATTCCTGAGGCACACCACTGGTCACCAACTGCCATGTAGAATATGACCTGTCTACAACCACTTTTGCCTTCTGTGAGCAAACCAGTTCTGGATCCACAAAGCAATGTCCCCTTGGATCTCATGCCTCCTTACTTTCTCAATAAACCTTGCATTGGCCTTGTGAAATGCCTTGCTGATATCCATATACACTAAATCTCCTGCTCTACCTTCATCAATGTGTTTAGTCACAACCTCAAAAAATTCAATCAGGCTCGTGAGGCACGATCTGCTTTCACAAAGTCACGCTGACTATCCCTAATCATATTATGCCTCACCAAGTGTTCATAAATCCTGCCTCTCATGATCTTCTCTGTCAACTTACCAACCACTGAAGTAAGACTCACTGGTCTATAATTTACTGGGCTATCTCTACTCCCTTTCTTGAATAATGGAACAACATCTGCAACCCTCCAATCCTCTGGAACCTCTCCCATCCCCATTGATGGTACAAAGATTATCGCCAGAGGCACAGCAATCTCCTTCCTCACCTCCCACAGTAGCCTGGGGTACAACTCATCCAATCCTAGTGACTTTTCCAACTTGATGCTTTCCAAAATCTCCAGCACATCCTCTTCCTTAATATCTACATGCTCAAGCTTTTCAATCCACTGGAAGTCATCCTTACAATCGCCAAGATCCTTTTCTGTAGTGAATACTGAAGCAATAGCCCTCTGTACCATTAAGTACCTCTGCTATCTCCTTCGGTTCCATACACACTTTTCCACTGTCACACATGATTGGTCCTATTCTCTCATATCTTATCCTCTTGCCCTTCACATACTTGTAGAATGCCTTGGGGTTTCCCTTAATGCTGTCCGCCAAGGCCTTCTCATGGCCCCTTCTGGCTCTCCTAATTTCTTTCTCATGCTCCTTCCTTTTAACCTTATAATCTTCTAGATCACTAACATTACATAGTTTTTTGAACCTTTCTTATGCTTTTCTTTTCTTCTTGACTAGATTTACAACAGCCTTTGTACACCATGGTTCCTGTACCCTACCATCCTTTCCCTATCTCATTGGAATGTATTTATGCAGAACTCCACGCAAATATACCATGAACAGTTGCCACATTTCTTCCATACATTTCCCTGAGAACATCTGTTTCCAATTTATGTTTCCAAGTTCTTGCCCGATAGACTCATAGTTCCCCTTACTCCAATTAAATGCTTTCCTAGCTTGACTGTTCCTATCTCTCTCCAATGCTATGGTAAAGGAGATAGAATTGTGATCACTATCACCAAAATTCTCTCCCACTGAAAGATCTGACACCTGATCAGGTTCATTTTCCAATACCAGATCAAGTACAGCCTCTTCACTTGTAGGCTTATCTACATATTGTATCAAGAAACCTTCTTGAACACACCTAACAAACTCCATCCTATCTAAACCCCTTGCTCTAGGGACATGCCAATCAATATTTGGGAAGTTAAAATCTCCCACCACAACAACCCTGTTATTATTACACTTTTCCATAATCTGTCCCCCTATCTGTTCCTCAATGTCCCTGTTACTATTAGGTGGTCTATAAAAAAAACACTTGGTAGAGTTATTGACCTCTTCCTGTTCCTAACTTCCACCCACAGAGACTCCGTAGACAATCCCTCCATGTCTTCCTCCTTTTCTGCAGCTATGACACTATCTCAGATCAACAGTGCCATGCCCCCACTTCTTTTGCCTCCCTCCCTGTCCTTTCTGAAACATCTAAATCCTAGCACTCAAAGTAACCATTCCTGCCCCTCAGCCAACCATGTCTCAGTAATGGCTACAATATCATAGCTCCAAGTACTGATCCACGCTCTAAGCTCATTCGCTTTTTTCATAATACAATTATGGAGAAGGACAGGTCTGGACCCAGGGTTGAGATTTTTGATTGGAGAAAGGCTAACTTTAAGGAGATGCGAAAGGATTTAGAAAGAGTGGATTGGGACAATTTGTTTCATGGGAAGAATGTAATAGAGAAATGGAGGTCATTTAAAGGTGAAATTTTGAGGGTACAGAATCTTTATGTTCCTGTTAGGTTGAAAGGAAAGGTTAAAAGTTTGAGAGAGCCATGGTTTTCAAGGGATATTGGAAACTTGGTTTGGAAAAAGAGAGATATCTACAATAAATATAGGCAGCATGGAGTAAAAGAGTTACTCGAGGAATATAAAGAATGTAAAAAGAATCTTAAGAAAGAAATTAGAAAAGCTAAAAGACGATATGAGGTTGCTTTGGCAAGTAATGTGAAAATAAATCCAAAGGGTTTCTACAGTTATATTAACAGCAAAAGGATAGTGAGGGATAAAATTGGTCCCATAGGGAATCAGAGTGGACGGCTATGTGTGGAGCCAAAAGAGATGGGGGAGATTTTAAACAATTTCTTTTCTTCGGTATTCACTAAGGAGAAGGATATTGAATTGTGTAAGGTAAGGAAAACAGATAGGGAAGTTATGGAAACTATGATGATTAAAGAAGAACAAGTACTGGTGCTTTTAAGGAATATAAAAGTGGATAAGTCTATGGGTCCTGACAGGATATTCCCTAGGACCTTGAAGGAAGTTAGTGTGGAAATAGCAGAGGCTCTGACAGAAATATTTCAAATGTCATTAGAAACGGGGATGGTGCCGGAGGATTGGCGTATTGCTCATGTGTTTCTGTTATTTAAAAAGGGTTCTAAGAGTAAACCTCGCAATTATCGGCCTGTGAGTTTGACGTCAGTGGTGGGTAAATTGATGGAAAGTATTCTTAGAGATGGTATATATAAGTATCTGGATAGACAGGGTCTGATTAGGAACAAACAACATGGATTTGTGCGTGGAAAGTCATGTTTGATAAATCTTATTGAATTTTTTAGGAGGCTACTAGGAAAGTTGACGAGGGTAAAGCAGTGGATGTTGTCCATGTGGACTTCAGTAAGGCCTTTGACAAAGTTCCACACGGAACGTTAGTTAGGAAGGTTCAATCGTTAGGCATTAATATCGAAGTAGTAAAATGGATTCAACAGTGGCTGGATGGGAGACGCCAGAGAGTAGTGATGGATAACTGTTTGTCAGATTGGAGGCCGGTGACTAGTGGTGTGCCTCAGGGATCTGTACTGGGTCCAATGTTGTTTGTCATATACATTAATGATCTGGACGATGGGGTGGTAAATTGGATGAGTAAGTATGCAGATGATATTAAGATAGGTGGAGTTGTGGTTAATGAAGTAGGTTTTCAAAGCTTGCAGAGAGATTTAGGCCAGTTAGAAAATTGGGCTGAAAGATGGCAGATGGAGTTTAATGCTGATAAATGTGAGGTGCTACATTTTGGTAGGACTAATCAAAATAGGACATAAATGGTAAGTGGTAGGGCATTGAAGAATGCAGTAGAACAGAGGGATCTAGGAATAATGGTGCATAGTTCCTTGAAGGTGGAATCTCATGTGGACAGGGTGGTGAAGAAAGCTTTTGGTTTGATGGCCTTTATAAATCAGAGCGTTGAGTATAGGAGTTGGGATGTAATGTTAAGATTGTACAAGGTATTGGTAAGGCCAAATTTGGAGTATTGTGTACGTTCTGGTCACCAAATTATAGGAAAGATGTCAACAAAATAGAGAGAGTACAGAGAAGATTTACTAGAATGTTACCCGGGTTTCATCACCTAAGTTACAGAGAAAGGTTGCACTAGTATCAATTCCAAGGAAGAAGCATACAAATTAGCCAGAGAAAGTGGCTCACCTGAGGACTGGGAGAAATTCAGAGTTCAGCAGAGGAGGACAAAGGGCTTAATTAGGAAGGGGAAAAAAGATTATGAGAGAAAACTGGCAGGGAACATAAAAACAGACTGTAAAAGCTTTTATAGATATGTAAAAAGGAAAAGACTGGTAAAGACAAATGTAGGTCCCCTGCAGACAGAAACGGGTGAATTGATTATGGGGAGCAAGGACATGGCAGACCAATTGAATAATTACTTTGGTTCTGTCTTCACTAAGGAGGACATAAATAATCTTCCAGAAATAGTAGGGGACAGAGGGTCCAGTGAGATGGAGGAACTGAGCGAAATACATGTTAGTAGGGAAGTGGTGTTAGGTAAATTGAAGGGATTGAAGGCAGATAAATCCCCAGGGCCAGATGGTCTGCATCCCAGGGTGCTTAAGGAAGTAGCCCAAGAAATAGTGGATGCATTAGTGATAATTTTTCAAAACTCGTTAGATTCTGGACTAGTTCCTGAGGATTGGAGGGTGGCTAATGTAACTCCACTTTTTAAAAAAGGAGGGAGAGAGAAACCGGGGAATTATAGACCGGTTAGCCTAACGTCGGTGGTGGGGAAACTGCTGGAGTCAGTTATCAAGGATGTGATAACAGCACATTTGGAAAGCGGTGAAATGATCGGACAAAGTCAGCATGGATTTGTGAAAGGAAACTCATGTCTGACGAATCTCATAGAATTTTTTGAGGATGTAACTAGTAGAGTGGATAGGGGAGAACCAGTGGATGTGGTATATTTGATTTTCAGAAGGCTTTTGACAAGGTCCCACACAGGAGATTAGTGTGCAAACTTAAAGCACACGGTATTGGGGGTAAGGTATTGGTGTGGGTGGAGAATTGGTTAGCAGACAGGAAGCAAAGAGTGGGAATAAACGAGAACTTTTCAGAATGGCAGGCGGTGACTAGTGGGGTACCACAAGGCTCAGTGCTGGGACCCCAGTTGTTTACAATATATATTAATGACTTGGATGAGGGAATTAAATGCAGCATCTCCAAGTTTGCGGATGACACGAAGCTGGGCGGCAGTGTTAGCTGTGAGGAGGATGCTAAGAGGATGCAGGGTGACTTGGATAGGTTGGGTGAGTGGGCAAGTTCATGGCAGATGCAATTTAATGTGGATAAATGTGAAGTTATCCACTTTGGTGGCAAAAATAAGAAAACAGATTATTATCTGAATGGTGGCCGATTAGGAAAAGGGGAGGTGCAACGAGACCTGGGTGTCATTATACACCAGTCATTGAAAGTGGGCATGCAGGTACAGCAGGCAGTGAAAAAGGCGAATGGTATGCTGGCATTTATAGCGAGAGGATTTGAGTACAGGAGCAGGGAGGTACTACTGCAGTTGTACAAGGCCTTGGTGAGACCACACCTGGAGTATTGTGTGCAGTTTTGGTCCCCTAATCTGAGGAAAGACATCCTTGCCATAGAGGGAGTACAAAGAAGGTTCACCAGATTGATTCCTGGGATGGCAGGACTTTCATATGAAGAAAGACTGGATGAACTGGGCTTGTACTCGGTGGAATTTAGAAGATTGAGGGGGGATCTAAATGAAACGTATAAGATCCTAAAGGGATTAGACGGGCTAGATGCAGGAAGTCCAGAACGAGGGGCCACAGTTTGAGGATAAAGGGGAAGCCTTTTAGGACCGAGATTAGGAAAAACTTCTTCACACAGAGAGTGGTGAATCTGTGGAATTCTCTGTCACAGGAAACGGTTGAGGTCAGTTCTTTGGCTATATTTAAGAGGGAGCTAGATATGGCCCTTGTGGCTACGGGGGTCAGGGGGTATGGAGGGAAGGCTGGGGCGGGGTTCTGAGTTGGATGATCAGCCATGATCATAATGAATGGCGGTGCAGGCTCGAAGGGTCGAATGGCCTACTCCTGCACCTATTTTCTATGTTTCTATGTTTCTATAAGTTGGGTCTTTATTCTTCGGAGCATAGAAGGTTGAGGGGGGACTTGATAGAGGTATTTAAAATTATGAGGGGGATAGATAGAGTTGATGTGGATAGGCTTTTTCCATTGAGAGTGGGGGAGATTCAAACAAGAGGACATGAGAGTTAAAGGGCAAAAGTTTAGGGGTAACACGAGGGGGAACTTCTTTACTCAGAGAGTGGTAGCTGTGTGGAACGAGCTTCCAGCAGAAGTGGTTGAGGCAGGTTCAATATTGTCATTTAACATTAAATTGGACAGCTATATGGACAGGAAAGAAATGGAGGGTTATGGGTTAAGTGCAGGTCGGTGGGACTAGGTGAGAGTAAGCGTTCGGCACAGACTAGAAGGGCCCAGATGGCCTGTTTCTGTGCTGTAATTGTTATATGGTTATAATACTCCTTGCATTAAAATAGGCACATCTCAAAATATCGGTCTGAACGTGCCCCTTCTCTATCACCTGCCTATCTTCCCTTTCGCACTGTCTCCAAGCTTTCTCTATTTGTAATCCAACCACCTCTTCCTCCGTCTCTTCAATTTGGTTCAACTCCCCAGCTTTTGCAGATTTTCTTGTGTTAGTATTTTGCAAAACTTGACAGGTAAATATATTGTTCTCTTGCTGCTTTGATGTCCATTCCCCTTCCAATAACTGATAAATTACATTTAATATCCTTGTAATTTGGCAAGTGGAAACATCTTTCAAAGGTGCAAAGAATATATATTTTTTTAATAGCTACAGACAAGGCTTGGAAGTGCACAGCTGGAGCTGTTGCTAAGATGCAAGTCTTGTTACTTATTATGCCATTAGATACACTGATGGGTACTGTGAAGCTGCAGATGGAAATATGTAAAAAAAACAAAGCTTCATAATCTCCTCCTCACTGACAAACAACACAGGCACACCTCAAGCACACGTGCTTAGCCAGCTCCCTGGCTAGTGCAGCTCAAATGGCATCTGCAAGTTTGCTGATAACACAATTGTCATTGGTAAAATCTCAGATGAGGATGAGGAGGCATATAGGAGTGAGATAGGTCAGCTTGTTAAGTGATATTGCAGCAACAACCTTTCACCCAACATTAGTAAGACCGAGGAATTGGTTGTAGTTTCATCAAAGGTTGCAGGGAGAAAGCTGGGAAATGGGGTTGAGGAGGTGAAGAGAAAATGGATCAGCCATGACTGTATGGCGGAGCAGACTTGATGGGCCAGATGGCCTAATTCTGCTCTTATGTCTTATGGTTTTATGGTCCTATGAATGGAAAGATGGGAGAACACTCACCTGTCTTCATGGAGGGGTCAGCAGGGAAAGAGTGAGTGGTTTCAAGTACCTCAACGTCTCATAGAATCTGTCCTGGGCCCAACATAATGATGCAATCACAAAGGCGGCATACCATCAATTATACTTCATTAAGAGTTGGAGGAGATTTAGTATTTCAACAAAGATGCTTTCAAATCTCTACAGATATACTGTGGAGAGTACTCTGACCAGTTGCATCTCAAGGCTCCAATGCACAAGATTTAAAGAGGCTGCAGAAGCTTGTAGATTCAGTTACTTCCATCACAAGTACAATCTTCCCCACCATCAAGGACCCTTTCAGCAGACAGTGGCTCAACAAAGGCCGCATCCATCAGAAAGGCCCCTCGCTATCTCCCTAACGCTACTACCAGGAGGAGGAACAAGAGCCTGAAGCTGCATACCTGATGTTTTAGGAACAGCTTTTTCCCTCTCCACCATCACATTTTTGAACAGTCCATGAACACTACCTCATTATTCCTCTTTTGCACTATTTTATTTCTTATTGTAATGTACAGTAATTTCATGTCTTTCACTGTATTGCTGCCACAAATTTCATACCATATGTCAGTAATAATAGGCATAACTCTGATTATAATCATTGGTTAAGAGAATGCAAGGACTGGGTTGGTTCGATTTCCATTGGCTCCTAGGCATTCTCGTTATGTTGAATTTACTGTCCCATCAATCACAATCTGCTGCCCGCTCTCCTTCATTGCAAACTAGAACTTTTTCTGGGTTGTTTTACAACTTGGTATCAAAAGTACTTTAAATATATAGTGAAATATGTCCATGGTTGCACCAACGTATTATTGTATTCTATTGAAGCATCATCACCAAATTGGCGCTTTTCACATCTGTGGTTGTGAACTTCCCGCTGTTTAGGACACTTACAGAAACAGGTGCGTAAAAAAGATCACTGGAGATCCAATGTTCCAGCTGCAACCATCTAGGAAACAGTACCACAGCATTAAAGCCAGGACCAAGAGGCTCCAGGACATCTTCTTTCAGCAGGCCATTACACTGATTAATTCACGCTGACACAATTGTATTTCTAAGCCATATTGACTGTTCTGTGGCATATCTTACTGTACATATTATTTATTACAAATTACTATAATTTACACATTGCACATTCAGATGGAGACATAATATAAAAATTCTTACTTCTCATGAGAAGGATGTAAGGAATAAAGTCAATTCGATTCAATTTACTAAATTGCTTCTGAGCTCAGCTAGATCAACCATATTAGCAAAATTACCATGAGGAATGGATTTCTAATGAGTGGTTCACATACTGCTGCAAGTGTGTCGAGGAGGGGGTATGTTGAGATATTAACTAGGTAACTCTCCTGAATTCTAACCATAGCTGAGCTTGCATTTCAGCTGCAGTGTAAACTCTCTGTAGCATTCATTACAGCCACTCTTCAAAGTTATTACTGCACTGCCTTGCAGACTCATTTCCAAGAGAGTCATGGAGGGGAATCCTAACGTTCAGGCTCCCATCAAGTTACACAGTATCTTGCTTTGGCAACATACCACTTGACCTTAATCATTGCAGAGTTATGCCAGGCAATATGACCCAAATTTTGTCCAGGAAACAGTGCATTTTAATTCACCTCTAGCAATGAAAAATTGACCTATTGTGAGAAAATTTTCCTTTCATCCATGGGTTCAGCAGCCACACCATTGCAAATTGTTACATCTTCCATCAGCCCAAGGGACTGAGACATTGTTTTTGAGAGGAGTTCTGATTAAAACTGCAGGGAAAATGCTCTGTGTTAGTTTGGCTCACTTTTACTAAAGTGCCTATGCTCTGCATCCAACATATTTGATCTCTGCCACTAGATCCAGCATAAAGGTCTGCAAAATCTGAAGAGGAACTCAAGAGATCAGCCATCACTGGTGCATGAAACATAAATCTTTTCCCTAAATGGTGTGTGGAATTGGGTTTGAAAATGCAAGTACAAGTAAATCACAAACTCAAAAAAGTTTGCAGATGCTGAAAATCCAAAGCAACACACACAAAATGCTGGAGGAACTCAGCAGGCCAGGCAGCATCTGTGGAATTGAATAAACACAAGAGATTCTGCAGATGCTGGAAATCCAGAGCAACACACACAAAATGATGGAGGAACTCAGCAGGTCAGGCAGCATCTATGGAAAAGAGTAAATGGCTGATGTTTCAGGCTGAGACCTTTCTACAGGACTGAGAGGGGAGATGCCTGAATTAAAATGTGGGGGAGAAGAAAGAGACTAGCTGGAAGATGATAGGTGATGACAGCTGAGTGAGAAAAGTCAAGGGCTGAAAAAGAAAGAATCTGATAGGAGAGGAGAGTGGACGACAGGAAAGGGAGTGGGGACCAAAGGGGAAGTAATAGGCAGGCGAGTAGTAGTAAAAGGTCAGATTTGGGAAAAGAGGAGGGGGGGGAATTTTATTCACTGGAAGGAGGAATTGATATTCATATCATCAAATTGGAGGGTGCCAACTTAGAATATAAGGCATTGTTCCTCCACCCCAAGGATGGTCTCATTGTAATCATAAAATTATTTTTGTTTAGCAAAGGAGTTTCTATGGTTGATCCAGGAAAAAAAGGATGCATTTCAAAGCTGGGTAATAGTTCGGGAAAGGATTCTTGGGCATCTATGCAGCCTAGGGTTCCCTCTCAGCCTTTGACTTCCTGCAGACTAGTTTATTACAGGAGATAAGCAGACAGAGAGAAGTAGGGGGCAGACATTAAAATGCTATTTCCACAAAGGGGGTGTTGACAGAATATCAGAAATACATGAAAAATGGTAAATTGGAGAAATAAAAATCAGACCCATTTCCAAAGGACACTTTACTTTGAGCTGGAATTCAGAGTACTTAACCATTTAGGTTATTCAGGACACTTCAGGGATGAGAGAATTTGATCAAGGCCAAAAAGTGAAGGAGGGAAATCAGTTGCAAAGCAACAAATAAAATTAGCCTCATCTAGGTTCTTAGAAAGCCCAAGTTCATGGAAAAGCCCTGAGAGTTGGCATACAATGGAAAAAAAATGTTTAAAATGGAGGTCCTATGAAGTACTTAGAAGACTGATCTGTAAAATTGAAACTATATAGAGGCACAATGCATATTGCTCTATTGAAAATGAATTTAGCTTGCAATAGAAATTGCATTTTCAATTTAACTTTTTCTATACCTACCCAATGAGTGTAAAATACCTGTGCCAAATGTTATAACATTTTTCAGTATTTAGGTTTAAATGAGCATAAATACTAACAGGCTAGAAATAATCAAAGTAGCACTTACTTTAATAAATATTCAATGGAAAATAGTATGGTGGTTCTCTGTGTTATCAACATTTTATGCACAGAGGCCAATGGGATGTAATAATGATATTGATTGACGGGATGTCCCTACTGCAGCATTTATGTGTTGATATGCACAGGATGGAACGTTTTTCTTGATTAAAAAAAAAGTTTTAGAGTGAAAAATATAAGACATAGCTGATGAGGTCATTCTCAATGAGCTGCTTTTGGCAAATCAGCCCCTCATCTTCCGTTGCTCCAGAAGAAAATCAATTTAAGTTTATCTAACTTCTATTCAATGCCCTCCCCCCACCTCCATCCTCTCTGCTGTGCTCCAAGGATATCTTCCCTCTCTGCCACAATGGGTGCACACCCTTTCATACAATACGGTTCTGTTTCTGAGGCCAAACTCAGGCTGGAGGAGCAACACCTCACATACCGTCTGGGTAGTGTTCCGGTAATTCCCTCCCCTCCCTTCCCCCATCCCTATGTCACTCTGCCCCCTCCTCCAGCTGCCTATCACCTCCCTTATGGTTCTGCCTCCTTCTACTACCCATTGTGATTTCCCCTATTCCTTCTTCACCTTTCCTACCTATCCCCTCCTTGCTTCCCCTCCCCCACCCCTTTTTCTTTCCCCTTACTGGTTTTTCACCTCGAACCTACCAGCCTTCTCCTTCCCACCCTCCCCCCACCTTCTTTACAGGGCCCCTGCCCCCTCCTTCTTCAGTCCCAATGAAGGGTTCCGGCCCGAAATGTTGACCGATCTTTTCCACGATGCTGCCCGACCTGCTGAGTTCCTCCAGTGTGTTGTGAGTGTTGCTTTGACCCCAGCATCTGCAGAATATTTTGTATTTACGGTCCTGTTTCACGTGACAGACTAAATGGATCCAGATCTCTCTATGTGGCCACCAACAGCTACTTAAATCTAATTTAGTCTCTATTCACCAAAGTAATCCAATCACAAACAAAATAAAATGTGCAGATGCTGGAAATCCAAGAAAAACACACAAAATGCTGGAGGAACTCAGCAGGCCAGGCAGCATCTATGGAAAAGAGTACAGTCAATATTTCGGGCAGAGACCTTCTAGGCCGGAAAATTCAACTGTACTCCTTTCAGTAGATGCTGCCTGGCTTGCTGAGTTCCTTCAGTAATTTTTTTGTTTTGCTCACCAAAGTAATGCGTTAATGCAATGTTGATTCACCAAGAAGATCTTTCTATTTGTGGTAATTGTGGAGCAGAGAGGCACTTTATCACATTTATTATGATGAAACTTACACTTACAGATAACAAAGGGTCCCTGTTCACTTCACTGAATACCAATCCATTAACTCCTTCCCGATCTACAATTCACTCCTTCGTACTAAGTGCAAGGAAATTGACAATCGACAACATTTTAAAACGTTTTTGAGCAATAGTAGATAAGTTCTATATTATTTGTCTGGATATCCTATATTTCTGTGAACAGGCACATTAGGTCAACTTTCTATATTGTCAGATAGATGCCAATGTTGGAAGTATGCAGGAGTTGTTGAGCTAGACATACCATAATACCTTCAGAGAACACGTTCAGTTCTATGGTTCCTTAAACATTGCTATATCAAAAAGTATGAGTAACTTGTTTAATAGGGTAGACTGGTTATGCGGCAGTTAGTGCTGATGCCACTCTGTTCCAGTGACCCAGGTTTAACAAGGTTTCAGAAGGGTACTTGTTTCATGGAGCTTCATCCTAACCCACTGTGCTCTCTACGTGAAGCTTCATCCTAACCCACTGTGCTCTCTACGTGAAGCTTCATCCTAACCCACTGTGCTCTCTACAATGTTCATCCTAACCCACTGTGCTCTCTACGTGAAGCTTCATCCTAACCCACTGTGCTCTCTACATGAAGCTTCATCCTAACCCACTGTGCCCTCTTCGTGAAGCTTCATCCTAACCCACTGTGCTCTCTGCGTGAAGCCTCATCCTAACCCACTATGCTCTCTATAAGGAGCTTCATCCTAACCCACTGTGCTCTCTATGTGGTGTTTCCTCCTAACCCCCTGTGCTCTCTACATGGAGTTTTACACTAACTCACCGTGTTCTCTATGTGGAGCTTCATCATAAGCCAGGGTGTGATCTATGTGAAGATTCATGCTAATGTAGGGTGCTCGCTTGTGAATTTTTGCATATTTTTCCCTTGAATTTCCTGTGGATGGGTCTGTAGGTTAATTGTCTGCAGTAAGTTAAACCTAGTAATGAGGGGTAGGAAATCTGCAGGAGGTGAGGTGTGTGGGTGAACATGAGAGTCAGAAGCTATAGAAACATATATGTGCGAATTGAGATGCTGAGAGCCCACAGAAGGTTAATGTGCTGAGAGTCTCCTTCTACGATGTTAGACAATGTGAATAATAACATGAATAATGATAAATCACTCGGAATGAATTGTAAAGGCTGAAAAATGACTTCCATGATGGAAGGATCTCAAGAGGAAATCAAAATGAATCATCCACTTAGCACTTATGGCTAAATATGGCTTGGAAATATATTTGTTAAATCTGTAAACATACGATGTAATGTTAAAATTGCAGTGCTCTTCTCAGATTGAATACCAAGTACCATATTCCAGCTTTATATACCAAATGTCAATGGAAAAAAAAGATAATCAAATTTCAAATAAAAAAGGTATTTGTATAACTTAGAGAAGCTGAACTGGGCAGATTGGAAGGAGACGCTCATGTGTGAACCATGAACAGTATGTCACAAGACTTCTAAGCCAATAAACAATGAAGCAATTAGCAATAAATGGAGATATGGAATAAATTGGATTCTCCACACATTGTGAAGAAAACTGTCTCTCCTCTTCCCCTCTTCCCAAGGTACAAGATATAGAAGTCTGAAAGCACATACCTCAAAGCTCAAAGACAGTTTCTATCTGGAACATGAGAAAATCTGCAGATGCTGGAAGTCCAGAGCATCACACACAGAATGCTGAAGGATCTCAGCAGATCAGGCAGCATCTATGGAAAAGCGTAAGCAGTCGACGTTTTGGGCTGAGACATTTAACCAGGCCATTCATGTTCATTTGGAGTGCTGCATAAGGTTTTGGTTGTCCAGCTTCTTAGAAGGATGTAATTAAACTGGAGAAGGTGCAAACTACAAAGGTATTACCAGGGCTGGAGGGTTTGGTCATAAGGAGAGAAACTTTGAATGTGGAGCATGGGAGGCCAAGAGAGAGAGAAAAAAATGTCGGCCTTCACAAGACAGGTGACCCCGGTCATCATGAATACTCTTCAGAGATTGTCTGCCCCAAGTCAGTCAACCACTGACTGATCTGCACCGGCTGCTCATAAGACCATCCACCACCTGCTCCCATGGCTTCATGTGACCCTGATATTTTTTTTTGGGGGGGGTGGTTGCGGAGGGCTGATCAAGTGCTACACCTTGTCCAAGGGTGAGCTGCAGGCTAGTAGAGGGAAGGTGCGCATTACACCACCTTTGGTAGGGACATATTTCCACTCTGCCATCCAGCCCCAAGGTAGTGGAGTCCAAAACAAGAGGGCCTAGATTTAGAGTGAGAAAGTAAAAGGTTGAATAGGGACATGGGGGCAACGTTTTCCACTCAGCAGGGTAGTGCTATGTGCAACAAGCTAACAGAGGAAACAGGAGAAGCAGCTGCAATTTTATTTTTTTAAAAAGCATTGGGATAGTTCCATTTGTAAGGGAGAGATGTACGTTTTCCTGCCTTGTGTTACACCAGGCTATATCCAGCAATCTGACTCACACAATTCCTTTTCTTATGTACCCCTCTTCACCCATTGAGAAAGCATGTGGTTAAGAAGGCATACGGTGCATTGGCCTTCATCAACTGAGTGATTGAATTTAGGAGCCAAGAAGTAATGTTGCAGCTGTATAGGACCCTGGTCAGACCCCACTTGGAGTACTGTGCTCAGTTCTGGTTGTCTCACTACAGGATGGATGTGGAAACCATAGAAAGGGTGCAGAGGAGATTTACAAGGATGTTGCCTGGATTGGGGAGCATGCCTTATGAAAACAGGTTAAGTGAACTCGGTCTTTTTCCTTTGGAGCAACGGGGGAATGAGAGGTGACCTGATAGAGGTGTATAAAATAATGAGAGGCATTGATCATATGGATAATCAGAGGCTTTTTCCCAGGGCTGAAATGACTAGCACGAGAGGACACAGTTTTAAGGTCCTTGGAAACAGGTACAGAGGAAATGTCAGGGGTCAGTTTTTTTTTAACGCAGAGAGGGGTGAGTGCGTGGTATGGGCTGCTGGCGACGGTGGTGGTGGATACAATAGGGTCTTTTAAGAGACTCCTGGACAGGTACATGGAGCTCAGGAAAATAGAGGGCAATGGGTAACCCTAGGTAATTTCTAAGGTAAGGACATGGTCGGCACAGCTTAGTGGGTTGAAGGACCTGTATTGTGCTGTAGGTTTTCTATTTTTCTATATTTCTGTACTGTATACTTAGCAGCTTGTCGATTCCAATCACACATTTATAGCTGCCAGTCTCAAAATAAGGATCAAGAATATTCAAATTTTCACTTTCTCTTAAGAGGAAACTTCTCTAATATTGCAGACTCTTTCTTGGAGCTAATTTGCAGCTTGTTACACATCCCCTTTCTTTGCAGTAGGTGACCCACTGTTGTGAATGTGAATGTGAACGAAGTCACCGGAAGACACTGAAGTCGGTAAAATAGAAGTCTTTATTCCACACAGCAGGCATCATACTGAGAGACACTCTTGGAAGAAGAGGCCCCCTGACCCAGTATTACATCACATTCTGTATGTTAAAGAACAAGGGGAAAATCAGGACAAATTCTATAGTTTGAATGCATTCATAATGCTTCCTTTGGGTTGCACATAATTTTAAGCATCTAGATCCTAAAACCAACACACCCAAACTGAGTGTTAATCACCTGTCTAAGAGCTGCATTCATGCATATGTTGAAATCTCAGGTTAGTGACGTGATTTGCAATGAATCCCAGTCTGCAGCTCCAGGAAGGCAGTTGTTCTGAGCTGCATTTTAAATACGATCTACAATCCACATTCAGATCTGAAAACTAGTTGCTGTTGAAATTAATGGTTTCAATATTGCATGTGTCCAGAATATGCCCTAACACCACAAGTCCAAAAGTAGGATTGATGTCAATACATCAATTGATTTGCTCCAGGTTTCTCAGCAATGGTGGCTGGGAGAAAGCAAGTAGAGTCCATTTTTCTATCTAACTAAATTAGAAATACACAAATAGCATTGGGGTTTGCAAAACAATGAATGTCAGTGATGATTCAATGAAAGTCATGTTCAACAGGACATTTTGCTTTGAATCTCTAATTGAAACAATAAGTTAATGGATGGAAGCTCAGTCTACTAAGATTGTTGATTAATTGTCACAGCCTCGTCCATTTGCAGCATCTCTGTCTTCCATTTTACCTAGACTAATTGGGTTCTTTAAAAAAAACAAGGGTCAAAGACCTGGAACACCAATTATTAGATTGGTGATTAGACAGGCCACACTTAGATCCCCTCCAGTTCACCTACCAGCCCCGACTAGGAGTTGAGGATGCCATCGTCTACCTGCTGAACCGTGGCTACGCCCACCTGGACAAGCCAACAAGCACTGTGAGGGTCATGCTTTTTGACTTCTCCAGTGCATTCAACACCATCCGCCCTGCTCTGCTGGGGGAGAAGCTGACAGCGATGCAGATGGATGCTTCCCTGGTATCATGGATCCTTGACCACCTGACTGGCTGACCACAGTACGTGTGCTTGCAACACTGTGTGTCTGACAGAGTGATCAGCAGCACTGGGGCTCCACAGGGGACTGTCTTGTCTCCCTTTCTCTTCACCATTTACACCTCGGACTGCACCTACTGCACAGAGTCTTGTCATCTTCAGAAGTTTTCTGACGACTCTGCCATAGTTGGATACATCAGCAAGGGAGATGAGGCTGAGTACAGGGCTACGGTAGGAAACTTTGTCACATGGTGTGAGCAGAATTATCTGCAGCTTAATGTGAAAAAGACTAAGGAACTGGTGGTAGACCTGAGGAGAGCTAAGGTACCGGTGACCCTTATTTCCATCCAGGGGATCAGTGTGGACATGGTGGAGGATTACAAATACCTGGGGATACGAATTGACAATAAACTGGACTGGTCAAAGAACACTGAGGCTGTCTACAAGAAGGGTCAGAGCCGTCTCTATTTCCTGAGGAGACTGAGGTCCTTTAACATCTGCCGGACGATGCTGAGGATGTTCTACGAGTCTGTGGTGGCCAGTGCTATCATGTTTGCTGTTGTGTGCTGGGGCAGCAGGCTGAGGGTAGCAGACACCAACAGAATCAACAAACTCATCCGTAAGGCCAGTGATGTTGTGGGGATGGAACTGGACTCTCTCATGGTGGTGTCTGAAAAGAGGATGCTGTCTAAGTTTCATGCCATCTTGGTCAATGTTTCCCATCCACTACATAATGTACTGGGTGGGCACAGGAGTACATTCAGCCAGAGACTCATTCCACCGGGATGCAACACAGAGCATCATAGGAAGTCATTCCTGCCTGTGGCCATCAAACTTTACAACTCCTCCCTTGGAGGGTCAGAAATCCTGAGCCAATAGGCTGGTCCTGGACTTATTTCATAATTTACATATTACTATTTAACTATTTATGGTTCTATTACTATTTATTATTTATGGTGCAACTGTAACGAAAACCAATTTTCCCCGGGATCAATAAAGTATGACTATGACTATGACTATGACTATGACTATTTCTCTTTCTATAGTTGCTACCTGATCTGTCAAGTTTTCCTGGCTTTTTTTGTTTCAGATTTCAGGTTTTTGCAGTTCTTTTCTTTCTGATTTTTCCCTTTCTCTGGGTACAAAAATGAATAGAACAATAAGCACAGGAAACACAGGCAATGGCACAGAGAAAAACAAACCATTCACTTGGGCAAAATGACGGAGAGATTACTCTGAGAACATTAGCTTAATTGTCAGATCCATGTGCAAAGCAGAGCTGATGATTCTCAAGGCTCAGCCTTCAATGAGTAACTGCATAGACGAGAGGGCAAATCGTACCTTAGCAAAATCACATGTTCAAGAACAGAAGCAGCTCACTGTTAATGCCTCAGCCAGTGCAACTTAAGGAGAGGAATGCTTACATTCACAGAACACAGAGCATGAAGGGGTATGGGGAGAAGGCAGGAGATTGGGGCTGAGGGGGAAAATAGATCAGCCATGATGAAATGGTGGAGCAGACTTGAGGAGCCAAATGGCCTAATTCTGCTTCTTGTGGTCTTATGGTCTTAACATGAGCTCATATTTACCTTAAGTAATTTACCACAAAATGGCTGCTGATCCTACTGTTTCAGCAGTAGGTGCATCCCTAGTCCATAGCAACACTAATGAAAACACAGCAGAAAATAACCTGACGAGGCACTCCCATTAGGCTCCACTGCAGAGATCCCAATACTTGTACAAACATACAATAAGATTTCAAACCAACTTTTCCCAATTGCGTGACTCATTTTTAAAGTGACAATTATACTTCAGTTTTGGGCTCATTGCAAAGTGAATCAAGGTCAGCCTGGCGACATAATTACAACAGTCAGGCTTGAGAGCAAGGTAAGACCAGAGGTTTGATTGATTTAAGCTCAAGGCCAAAAGGGAAAAATTGGCAATGGGCTGAATCCAGGCATCGGAGCCCAGGCCCAAAAGCACATTGAAGCAGCAGAGTCTTGGTCCAAGTATGAGGAACAACCTGAGGCTTGGACAATCTAATTGCCAGGCCAGATTGAAAAGGCCAGGATGTTGGGGCCAGAGGCAAGGGACAGGCCAGTGTTCAGCTCATCGTTCTATGACGTTTACTCATCCCTGCACTGAACTGAGGCTGTGGCCTGTAACTAACAGTCTCCTGGATTTGGCTGCAGTGATGACTGGCTTCGTGGCTGTGAACTCACTTTCCTGAATCTCAGTTGTTTGCACAATTTGTTTTTTTTCACCTCCACATTGGGTGCTTGACTGTTTTTTTAAATTGGTTCTGCTGGGTTTCTTTGTTTTGTGGCTGCCTGTAAGGAGAAGAATATCAAGGTTGTGTATAGTATACATTGATAATAAGTATACTTTGACTTTTGAGGCTGGTTTGACAGGGTCAACAATTGCATTACTCACAGTCACCAGCAGTTTGGAGAGAGCAGCAGGCTTTCAGCAAAGTTTTGGAATTTAAATGCCTCTGGGCACACTCTGCTAAGGATGGTTATGTGTATTTCACCTCTTGAACTGTCAAGAGCACCAGCTGCAGCTCCTTGAATTTCCTTCCCCATTATTCTTCTTCGTTGTCTACAAGTAACTGAGTGATTGTAGCATGTGAATGCCAAATTAATGTGACAATTTCTCACTAAGTTATGTTGGCCAAAGCTTTAACTGATGATCAGTGGATGAACAGAAGGAATTTTAAGCAGGCATATGAAACATTTTTAGGCTAACATTCAATGTTGTAATTTCAAGGCCTTGAAAATGAGTTCATTTAGTATTACAGCAATAAATCCTAGGAAGATGAAGTAAAAAAAAGCAAAGCCCTCTAATTTGATACCAGACAAGTTAAAACATACTATTGATTGTTCTCAAGTTTATTTTAAAGAATTTAGTAATGAGGAGGTGTTGCATGCAACTGCAGCAGCTGGGTAAAATTGGCTTCGAGTCCAAGGTATACAACTGAATGTCTCATTAATAGATAACTATATTGAGAAAATTAGTCCCCATTTCACAAGGGGAACATGTCAAAACTTTAACAAGTGCACATACATAATCATTACTGAGGAGATAAGGTGCAGAGTGGTGCAACTCATTTGTCATTAATGGTCAATTAGGATAAAAACTGACACGTGATGGAGGCTTAAGACTATGAGTAATTATGTAAGTGCACGGCCTCTCCCAAACCACTCAGGCGAGTGGGGAGAAAAACAAGTTGAGCAATGATATTTGACTAACTTTATTCTGTTGCTAATTGCAAAGCATGGCCTTAAACCTGTGCCACTTGTTTTTATTTCTGCTATTTTATTAAATCACACCATGCTTAGGAAAGTTTATCATATCATCACTTCAGTCAGAACATAACGTACAAGGGTCACCTTATCCATTATGCAGCAAACATTAAAATGGCTGGTGCTGCGATAGCACAGCGATTAATATAACACTATTACAATTCAATTCTGGCACTGTTCTGTAAGGAGTCTCTGCGCATTATCTCCATGAAATACATGTAGTTTTCCCCAGGTACTCTAGTTTTTTTCCCCACAATCCAAAGACGTATTGGGTAGGTTAATTGGTTGCTATAAAATTGTCCCGTGATTAAGTTAGGGTTAATCAGGTTTGTTGGGGGTTGCTAGGGTGGCGTGGTTCAAAGGGATGGGAGGCCTACTCCATACTGTATTGTTAAATAAACAAAAATATTTACATTTACTACATTGTAATCTTTCCTTTTAGAGACTTACAGCAATATTAAATTTAAGGAAATGAAACGTGTTTACAGATTGTGTAGTGACTCAGCTAGTAAGGTACTGCCTCATCTTCTGTGACCTTGATCACTCCTGACCTCCAAAGTTTTGCAGCATTAGAAGAACTGTTTACTTCTTCCAGGTACTCTGGTTTCCTTCTGTATCTCAGAGATTCAGATGGTATCTAATTGGCCATTGTAAATTTCCCCACATGTAGGTGAGGCGTAGAACATGGGGACAGTTGATGTGAGTGCGGCAAGAATAAAATATGATCAATGTAGGGGAAGATTCAATGTTTGATGGTTGGGTTGACTCAGTGGGTCAAAAGGCTCGTTTCTTGTTTTTCCACAATGACTCATACAGCATAGAATGAAGCTCTCTGGCTCATGACAACCAACAAGGATTTTTCAATGCATCGCACTTACTAAAGCCTTCTGTGTGTTGGCAATTCAAACAATTGTTTAAAAATTTGTGTGCCTCCCATACCCAATCAGAAAGCAGATTATAGATGATATAGATAACAGCTAAATCTTTGGGCAGGTTGGGACAAGTAAGTCAGTTCTACTTGAATCACTCTACTTCATTAAGAGACTGAGGAGATTTAGCATGTCACTAAAGACTTTAGCAAATTTCTACAGGCGTACGGTGGTGAGCAGTCAGGCTGGTTGTATCACTGCCTCATACTGGAATTCAGAAGAATGAGGGGTGACCTCATTGAAATCTATCAAATGTCGAAAGGCCTTGATTGAGTGAACATGAAAAGAAGTTTCCATTTGTGGGGGAATCCAAGAACAAAGAACACAGCTTCAGAATAAAGGGACATCCTTTTAGGGTGGAGATGAAGAAGAATTCCTTTAGCTAGAGAGCGGTGAAGTGGAATTCATTGCCACAGGCAGCTGTGGAGGCCAAGTATTTATGTATATTTAAGGCAGAGGTTGATAGTTTCTTGATTAGTCAGGGCATGAAGGGATATAAGGAGAAGGCAGGAGATTGGGGCTGAGGGGGAAGATGGATCAACTATCATGAAACGGAAGAGCCAAATGGCCTAATTCTTCTTCTATATCTTATGGTCTAGTATGGAGGTTCCAATGCACAGGATGGAAAGAGGCTGCAGAAGATTGTAGACTCAAACAGTTTCAACATGGACACAAGCTTCCCCACCCTCAAGAACATCTTTGAAAGTTAGTGCCTCAAGTAGGTACCCATCGTTAAAGTCTCTCATCATCTGGGACCTGCTCCCTTCTCATTACTACCATCAGGGAGGTAAAACAGAAGCCTAAGGCACACACATTCAACACCTTTGGGACAGCTTCTTCCATCGGATTTCTGAATGGTCCATGAACGCTTTCTCCCTATTCATCTTTTACACAATTTTATTTCTTATTGTAGCTTATTGTAATTTTTTTGTCTTGCACTGACCTGCTGACACTAAACAAATTTCATGACATATTATGATTCTGAATTTTTCGGGGAAAGAATCAGCTTTACATTAACTCTCTAGCCTTGGATAAATTGAAAGTAGATAACCTCCTCAGCTTACTAAGCCAATTATGACAGATTGCTAAATCACGATAGATCACAGTTCACTAAATTAACAATTGGGGAAAAATGTGTTCCTACTTATCAAATCCTTGAATGAATCGAAACAATACAGACCTTTCGGCCCACAAAGCTGTGCCGAACATGTCCCTACCTTAGAACTACCTAGGCTTTACCCATAGCCCTCTATTTTTCTAAGCTCCATGTAGCCATCCAGGAGTCTCTTAAAAGACCCTATTGTTATTGCCGACACCTCCACTGCTGGCGTCCCATTCCACGCACTCACCACTCTCTGCATAAAAAACTTACCCCTGACGTCTCCTCTGTACCTACTTCCAAGCACCTTAAAACTATGGCCTCTCGTGCTATTCAGCTCTGGGGAAAAGCCTCTGACTATCCACACGATTGGGATTCATGAGGGATATGGTCAGGGGCATTCTATAAGATCAGAAGATCTTCATAAATGCAGGGCCATCAAGGAGACTACATGAACTATAGTGACTGGAACTCCACACAATACTCAACTACCTTAAACGGACCCACAGGCTTGGCCTCCTTGGCTGCTTGTGGCAAAGAATTCCACAGATTCACCACTGTTTGGCTGAAGAAATTCCTCTTTATCTCTATTCTAAATGGATGTCCCTCTATTCTGAGGTTGTACTCTCTGGTCTTAGATTAATAGGAAGCATCCTCTCCACATTTGCTCTGTTGAGGCCTATCAACATTCAATAGGTTTCAATGATTCCCTCTCATTCTTCTGAATTCTAGTGAGTAGAGGCCCAGACCCACCCTCCTATGATAAGCCTTTCAATCCTAGAATCATTCACATGAATCTCCTCTAGGTCATCTCTATGTCCTTTCTTAGATAAGGGGACAAAACTGCACACAATACTCCAAGTAAGTCCTCTCCAGTGCCTATTATTCAGATTCCCTCTACTTTTCCAAGGTACAATGGCAATTTAAAGACATTCAATCTATAAAGACATTCTTTAATGTATCTGCAATTTCTTCAATGATTTCTTTTAAAACTCTACAGAAATCTAGTCACGAAAGCTTAGGTTTCAAATCCACTAAATTCATCTCCTTGAATTTTTGAGTTTATTTGTGTGAGCTGGGATTTTTCTTCTTCACCCACAGTGAGAGAAAATTAAGGATTTTTTTTAACAAGCATCTGTTGTTTAAAGATGGGTGCAGATAAAACAAGCCATATTCTCAATTACAAATCCCACATTATTAATACATTTACAGTATTTTTGCTGTCAGCTTTGATTTTCCACTGCTTAAAAAAAATCTATCCCTTTTATTTCAAACACACAGAAATACGATTGAGATAAATCAATCCTCATTCTTTGCAGTAAGTTTAGATACTAACAGTTTATTTTTCATATCATTTGAGGTTGCTTTCATTCCTTAAGGTAGTCTGTGGCGGAGGAGCTATGGGGGATAAGCTCCCACTATCTGTTAAATCCTCTAAAGGATTAGAGGAACCATTTCTACTGACAGGATAAGAGGCAAAGGCGGGTTTCGAATGCCTTAAAAACCAGTCATCTCACGCAGGTGGGGCTCGCCAGCTGTGGTTTGCAGCTCATCTAGGAGAAGGAAAACTCTGATCTCAAACCTCCATTACCTTGTGGCTGTACCTGCTCGTGGGGAAGACTTTGAGTGTAGATCCCAAGGAAAAATCTGGAGCCGGAGTCCTCAAGGCAGTTCTACGTTGAGTTCAATGCTGACTGACAACTCCTGCGATGCTGCTGGTGCCAAACTGTATCAGTCTTCGCTTTCATTTGGATTCATCCAATACATGGAGAGGGGGAGCTTGCTACATGGGCAACAGCTTGCTCTCCATATTGTACTGCCTTGGCTTGCATATCACAGAGAGCTGAGATGCAACAAGCATAGTTGACCTGACCAGTGGAGGGCCTCTCAGCGTCTGCTTTGTTTAAATTTGATTATGATACTTACTCACCCTGCCCAACAAACGAACTTCAATCAGATTCCATGAGATCCAGTTTTAGTCGGAGTCTGCTGGTGCTGGACTAGGAGATTTCCCCAGCTATTGAATGTTATTCATACTAATACACAATACACGTACTTCATATTAAGATATTAGTGTTTTTATACAAACCAGGCAGGTTTAAAGGAAACATAAGAAAGGAGTCCTGGTGTTTTACAAAATGAATGTGGGTAACCAAATCTGTTGAAGCAGATGCTGAAACATCAGGATTTCTTATCCATAGGATTATGAATTATCAGATTTCTGCTGTACTAGCACAACACCACCTGATTTATTCATTAATTCTGGTTCACTTATAATTCCAGTATACAGATAAATACACAGTTCAGTCAGCATCCTTGAGAAGGAGAAACAGCGTGCTTCAGTTTGATAAACTGATCAGAACTGATGAAAAGTTATCACACCAAATTTTTCCATATGTCGCCTGACCTGCTGGATAATTTAAAACAGAGGTTGATAGATTATTGATTAGTCAGAGCATGAAGGGATACGGGGAGAAGGCAGGAGATTGGGGCTGAGAGGGAAAATGGATGAAATGGTGGAGCAGACTCGATGGGCCGAGTGGCCTAATTCTGCTCCTATATCTTATGGTCTATGGTTTTTTGACTGGAATTCATAGTGATAAACCTTACCGAGGGAATGACATCATTGGACACAGAGATCCTTGTCACAGAGGAGGGGAATGAACCAACTTAATGATTTGAAAACTTCTTTAGATCTACAACTAGGTCCTTTTGGTTGAATTGGTTTGAGATAATTGAATGCCCAGTAGCTTTTGATGCCCCCTGAAGTACTGTACTACTCAGATGTAACTAGTTATAAACTGGTAGTAAATTGAAAATCCACCTGCAACAGAATCAGACAATTTTGGACTCTCAGGTCTGTGGATTTAATGCTTCAGGTAGTTGCTGCTGCAGTTTGAGCATCTGCGACTTTTATTTTGATTTTCATTGAAGATTAACCCACGCGACCACCATAATGATAGAATAGAATAAAAAAAAAACGAAGGATCTTTTTCCAAGTGATTATAGAGCCATAGAAAAGTACAGCACAGAAACAGGCCCTTTGGCCCATCTAGTCTGTGCTAACACTATTTAAACTGCCTATGCCCAATGACCTTCACTGGGATCATGGTTCGCCATATCCCTACTGTCCATGTACCTTTACAAAGCTTCTCTTAAACATTGAAATCAAGCACACATGCACCACTTGCACTGGCAGTTCATTCCACACTCTCACAACCCTCCAAGTGAAGACGTTTCACCCCCTTATTCCTCTTAAACTTTTCATCTTTCACCCTTAACCCATGACCTCTGGTTGCAGTCCCATCCAACCTCAGTGGAAAAACCTGCTTGCATTTACCCTATCTCAGTGGTTCCCAACCATTTCTAGCCCAATGCCCCCCAAAGCACTTTCATACAGAAATGGGTTAATCACCCAGTCCAGAATTTCCAGATCATTCAAATCCTTGAATTGATCCTGAAAATCCTTCAGTGACTACAAGTGTAAGCAGTACTCTTGCAAATCACTGCCTGTGAAAAAGAATGCCATATTTTTCATCCTGGGAAATTTTCCGATAAAAGTGGACACTACACTTTTTGTTTGGATTAAATTGAAATTCTCATCCTGCAGTTTCATATTTAGAATGTTCATTTTGTTGTATAGATCTGCTAAGTATGCCACATCTCCATGTAGAAGTTCAATCTTGTTTTCCAAGCTCTTGTAGATTTTGAACAAAAATTCAACCAGGTGTCAATAGGATCAAAGAAATATTTTAAGCAGCAGCATTTTGACAGAAAATGCATTTCAGTGTGAAGCAAGCATACAAACACTTCATCGTTATCTTGGCATAACTGAGAAATATTCTGCTATTTAATAGATGAGCTTTAATTTTGTTGATAGCAATTATTACAAGAGTCGTTCTTGAAAAAGGTCACAGCCTGAGGTTTTTGGCTGTGAGATGTTGATGATGAATTACACGGTGGATTGCAAACAGACTTGGAATTTATTTTTTCATAAATACAAATAAACCAGCATGGTGACCTGTCATATATGGTGCTCCATCTGTTGCACAAGAAATCATGTTCCTAATTGGAATACTTTTATCCTCAATATACATGTTGAGCTCACTGTAGATTGATTCTCCATTGATGTTGTTTAACTTTTTAAAAGAGAATCTCTTGATAAACTTTTTCAATTTTGATAAGCCGTACATATGCCATTATCAATGCCTCATTGTCTCGCACAGTTGACTCATCCAGATGTATCCCAAGTTTTGTTTTTTGTAGCTCTGTGCATAGTTGATACTCAATGTCTTCACTCATTTCATCAATATGATGAGCTACAGAGTTATTACTCAGAGGTATTGATACTAAAATACTGGTATTCATTTTGAGAACAATGGTGAGCACTTCTGATACAGCAGGCATTATTAATCTTTCACCAATTGTATAAGCTGAGTAATACCATTAGTAACGAGTTGACACGGGTGGAACAATGGTAGTGGTACGCAAAGGAATCATGAAGATGATCATAACAGCAGAAATTACATTGACAAGGACTCAGATTGAAAAAGATTCATATTGTATGTTAGTCAGGATAGAGCTTGTGTTCAGCAAACTACCTTTATACTATTCTAGTTAGCGTGATTGACCAATCACGCAAGGTCTCATAATCATCAAAGGTGGCTCCTGATGGCACATATGAAGCCGAGGTCATGTTGAGCACCTCAAGAGGAATCCTCGGAGTCAGCAGGTTCACTGATTGGCTCTATTTCTATGTTCCGTTCTGGCCAGCAATGTATCGTTGTGACCTGTTTTCCACAGATCTGTAGAGAAAGCTGAGAGGGTGTACTTGACTTACCAACTGTTAAATTGCTTGAACTCATTCTGTGCTGTGAGTCAAAAGGAACCATTGGGCACCCTGGTTGCTAAATAATGTCTGTTTGGTGGGTAAGATTGGATGAGATTGCCGAGTTTCAGACATACTGTGAAGACGAGTGCTCAATGCGTGCAGAGATGTGGTTCTTCCTGTGTTCCAGTGCTTCATCCTTTTTTTTTGGAAGTGCCTGCTCGACTAACAGTCAGTCAGGTTTCGTGCCTCAAGTTAGGGTGCCGCTTACTGCTCTCTTCCCCAAGAAACTTGAATGCCTTCCATTTCCCCCAACACCCCCTTAGGATACACAACCACCCCCCACAGGGAATTATTGTCCTATTTACACCCCTCTTGATTAAGTATACCTCTATCAAATCTCCTTTCAATCTTCTACGCTCCAAGGAATAAAGTCCTAACCTATTGTTTAAAGTTTGAAATGTTAACGTGATATTGTCTTGGAATTTCAAAATAATCACTAATCTGTGAAAGTCTTTGCCTCAGACAGCTGTGCAGGCCAGGTCATTGAGTGTAATTAACGCAGAGGTTGATAGATTCTTATTTAGTTAAGGCGTGAAAGGTTATGGGGAGAAGGCAGAAGCTTGGGGCTGAGAGGGAAATAAATTAGTCATGATGAAATGGCAGAGCAGACTTCACGGGCCAAATGGCCTAATTCTGCTCCTGTGTTTCATGGTCTTACACATTTCCATGTCTGTTTAGGCTAGCTCTGGAGTCGGTGCCTTCAGAGCAGGAAGTGGCAAGGAGGATATTAAAAAATTACAAAAATGTCAGTTTTTGGCAAATTCAGTAAGGAAGCAACTAATGGAAGGATACAGATATATCAGCTCTTTTTTTTATTTTCACAGTTATCAGATTCAAAGTACATTCATCAAAGTATGTACACAGAATACAACAGAAATTCATCCTCCCACAGGCAGCCACGAAACAAAGAAACACCATGGAATCCATTCAAGAAAACATAAAACACTCAACATGATAAATAAGAACAATTTGCGCAAACGGCAGGAAGCCAACAAACACCACGCAGAATATCAAACAACAAACTAGTAGTATTCCAGTTAGTTCGGTTCAGCACCGGGCCACTAGCCAACGAAGGCCAAAGGGTCATTCTTTGCTTCAGCGCATTCACTCTGCATCGATCACCCCAATCACACCGCTCAAAAACAGCAGAGTAACCGACATCCAGGAACACATACAACATGCCTACTTTAGAAAAAAGACCCAAAATTGCTTTATGTTTGAAAGATCCACATATCACATTGAATCCAAAGGACAAGTACAAACTGATTTATTGCAATTTTCTACAAGAGGGAAATAGAAGACAGTAATTGGAAGATTTCGTTAATGACAGAAAGGTAGTGATAAAATCAGAATCAGAATCAAGTTTAATATCACTGGCATATGTCATGAAATTTGTTAACTTAGTGGCAGCAGTACAATGCAATACGTGATAAATATAGAGAAAACTGTTACCTTAAGTATATGTCTATGATATAGTTAAGTTAATACAAGTAGTGCAAATAAAAAAGTAAAAGTAGTGAGGTACTGTTCAATGTCCATTTAGAAATTAGATGATAGAGGGGAAGAAGCTGTTCCTGAATCGTTGAGTGTGTGCCTTCAGGCTTATGTACCTCCTTCTTAACAATTACAATGAGAAGAGGACATGTTCTACGTGGTAGTGGTCTTTAGGGCACCATTCCCTGAAGATGTCTTGTATACTATGGAGGCTAGAGCCTATGATGGAGTTAACTAATCTTACAAGTTTGTGCAACTTACTTCGATCCTGTGTAGTAGCAACCTCCCACCCCCCATACCAGACAGTGATGCAGCCAGTCAGGATGCTCTCTGCGGTACATTTGTAGAAGTTATGAGTGTTTTAGTTGATAAATCAAATCTCCTCAACTCCTAATGAAAGGGTTGGAGTTCTGCAAGGTTGAGCAAGGTGATTAGAGCTGCAGCCTGGTAAATTGAGTGGTTTGGTTAAATACCTCAGAAATGTAAAGGAATGAACATTAAAATATTGACTGATTAGTAGAAATAGATACAAAACCTTTCAGCAGTGATGAGTGAAATCAGAGTGGTGACTTCTACACGAGAAGTTAGTAGTGCATTGATTTGACAAAACGTGAAAAGTTCAAAAAGTTATCAAGGTTAGCACAATGATAGGAGAAGGTGTGTTAATATGCTGATATAAGATGGAATATTTTTAGCCATAGGAAGTTAGACTGAAAGGAAATAAGGGAAGGCCATTAGGGATAATCAGAATAAACAAGGGCAGATGATATGGTTGTGTCACAGTGCCAGTGGGACCGCATCACAATGCATTGCATGAATGATGCAGTGCAGTCAGCTAACCTTGCAAGCTCAACCATTTGAATACTCTGAATACACACTCCATGGAGATGCAGAGAGTGTGATGTATGCATAGGTCGAATTGTCAGAGAACATCACTTAAAGGGCAAATGTTTACACTGAAATGGCTTTCTGCTCAGCCCAAAGCACACGGAATGCAGATGTACGGGAACAGTACCAAGACGTGCTAAGTATCTTTTAGATACTTTCTTGATTCTTTCCCCATCAGTGGTCCGCAAAATTGATGATTTTGATTTTGTCCCCACAAAAGCCAAACTTTGAAGTCATATAAACGTATGCACCAATGTAACAATAACAGATCTTTTATCACTTAAAGTTTCTTTTTAATATACAATAAAATCTTAAGACATAGGAGCAGAATTGGGCCACCTAGCCCATCAAGTCTGCTCCAACATTTAATCATGGTTGATCCATTTTTCCTTCTCTCTACCCCATTGTCCTCATTTCTCCCACGACCCGACTAATCAAGAATCTAGTAACCTTCACCTGAATTATACACAATGACCTGGCCTCCACAGCCATCTGTGGCAAAGAATTCACCACTCTCTAGCTACAGAAATTCCTCCTTATCTCCTTTATAAATGGACGTCCCTCCATTGAGGTTATGCCCCCGGTCCTAGACTCTTCCACTATAGAAAATACCCTCTCTACATCCAGTCTATCAAATCCTTTCGGGATTTGATAGGTTTTAATGAGGTTTCAATGAGATTCCCTCATTCTTCTAAATTTCAACAAGTATAGGCCCAGAGACATCAAACACACCTCATACCATAACCCATTCATTCCAAGAATTATTCTTGTGAACCTCCTTTCACCTCTCTCCAACATGAGCACATCCTTTCTTAGATTAGGGCTCCAGACTGCTCATAATACTCCATGTGAAGCCTCACCAGTACCTCACAAAGCCTCAGCATTACATCCTTATTTTTATATTCTAGTCCTCTTGAAGTAAACAGTGGACCCATCTTTGTATCATCTTCAAACTTACCATCAATTCTGTCATCCAAATCACTAGTATACAAGTAAAAAGAAGTGGTCACAATACTAAGTGCTGCAGAAGGACTGTTCACCGGCAGTCAATCCAAAAAGGCTCCCTTTATTCCCACTCTTTGCATCCTGCCAATCAAACACTGCTTTATCCATATGAGTATCTTTCCTGTAATACCATGGGCTCTTATCTTGCTAAGCAGCCTCATGTCAAAGGCCTTCTGAAAATCCAAGTACACAACATTCACCGATTTTCCTTTGTCTATCCTGCTTGCTTCCACAAAGGAATTCCAACAGATTTGTCAAACAAGATCTTCCCTAAAGAAAACCATGCTGACTTTGGCATATTTGATCATGTGTCCAAGTATACCGAAACCTCATCCTTAACAATCGACTTCAATACCTCTTCAACCACTGAGGTCCGGCTAACTGGTCTAATTTCCTTTCTTCTGATTCCTTCCCTTCTTGGTGAGTAACTTTCCAATCCCCTCAGGAACCATTCCAGAAACCAGTGATTCTTGAAAGGTAATTTTGAATGCCTCCCCAATCTCTTCAGCTGCCTCTTTAAGAACCCTGGGTTAATCCATCTAGCCCTGGTAACTTATTGATCTTCAGGTCTTTCAACTTCCAAGCACCTTCTCCATAGTAATAGCAATTGCACTTACTTCTGAGGTCTGACACTCTCGAACTTCCAGCATACTGCTGGTGTCATCCGCATAGAAGACTTAATAAGACTGTCTGAAGAGTTTGAAATACCTTTAAATATCAAGGATCATATAGAGTTATAGTTACCATCAAGATTCACTTTAGTTAACTTCAACAACATCCTGGCCTATTATAAGAACCATTCACACTGATCAAGGCAATATCTACAAAGGGGAATAAAGGGTCAACGTTTTGGTTGGAGACTCTTCATCAGTTCTGGAAAGGAAGGAGGCAAAAGCCCAAATAAGATGAGGGAGGGGAAGCCAGGGAGTAGAAATTGTCAGGTGATAGGTGAGACCAGATATGGGGAAATGGGGAAACATGGGTGAGTGAACAGATAGCTGGTGCTCCTTCCCCTCCCCCCAACTTATTCTGGCTTTGACCCTCTTCTTTTCCAGTTCTGACGAAGGGTCTCCATCTGAAGCATCGACTGTTTATTCCCCTCCATGGATGTTGCTTAATCTGCTGAGTTCCCCTAGCATTTTGTATGTTTCTCCAGATTTGGCTCATCTACAGAATCTTCTGTGTTTAAGATCAAGACAATAAATTACTTAGCCATTAACCAACTTTTCACCAAATGAGAACAATTTGCACTTGTCAGTGTTGCTAAACACAAGTACCTCAATGCATTTTGTAGGATCAAAATTCAGATTAGAGCCGGTGATGATAATAATAGTAACAACATGCTGATAAAAGGGTCTGGATCAACAATCCAATGTAAGGAGAATGACGTTGCTACCAAGAATGGACACCATTTTCTACATATTAGCTCTCCGAACATACTGCATATGCCAGGATGATCAACTACCAGTAAAATGCATTGACCACACACTGAGATGTTACTGATTCGTTATACATGTTTAGCACAACTATACACTCAATGGACACTATTATGAGCTCCTGTACCTAATAAAGTGGCCATTGAATGTATGTTTGTTTTCTTGAACTATCAGACCATTCTTCTCTGACTGCTCTCATTAACAAGACATTTATGTCTGTAGAACTGATACCCAATGGATTTTTTTTTTTGTTTTTTGCACTGTTCCCTATAAATTCTGGAAATTGTTGTGTATGAAAATCCCAGCAGATGAGTGCCTCAGGAAAATGCTGAAGCCATTCCACGGTCAAAGTCACTTATATCTCATTTCTTCCCCATTCAACAACTAAATCTTTTGACCATGTCTGCATGGGTGAGTCCAGAACCAGAGACCACAGTTTAAGAATTAGGGGTAGGCCATTTAGAACGGAGTTGAGGAAAAACTTTTTCACCCAGAGAGTGGTGGATCTATGGAATGCTCTGCCCCCAGAAGGCTGTGGAGGCCAAGTCTCTGGATGCTTTCAAAAAAGAGATGGATAGAGCTCTTAAAGATAGTGGAATCAAAGGTTATGGGGATAAGGCAGGAACGGGATACTGATAGTGGATGATCAGCCATGATCACAGTGAATGGCGGTGCTGGCTCGAAGGGCCGAATGTCCTACTCCTGCACCTATTGTCTATTGTCTATTCCCTGTAGATCTATGATTATTTGGCCAACTCTATTATTAAGTTTGATGATGATACACAGTTATTGTCTGCACCTACACAACACATGAAATAAATTGTGAACTTTGTGCCTTCGGTGTCAGAACGGAGTGATGGAACACACTACACTGTCCTCATAGCCGGTCTGAAAAGATCTGAATAGTCCGCAAGATCGCTCTGTATTGATAAGCATTCTGACAGGTTACATTTCATTCTGGTACAGCGACTGTTCTGCTCTGGACCAGTGAAACCAGCAAAGAGTGGTAAACAGTCCCCCATTCATATCAGACATGTCCCTTCCTTTTATCCAGTCCGTCTTGACTGTACGTTGCTTCACAAAGGCCAAAAACATCATCGTGCTTGCCTACCACCCGTTTCTTTTTTCCCTCTCACTTTTACCTTCTTCCAGAAGTTACAGAAGCGTGAATGCACAGGTGACAAGACTCTGGAACGGTTTTCATATTCTCTCACTGGTGATGCTGTCATGTTCTCAGACTCTTTCTTTTGCATCGGTTAGTCTGGTATTGTCACTTTAGTGTTTCTTTTTGCACAACTTCAGACTGCATGACAATCTTCTCATCCTTCCATTGCCCTGCATTTATTATTAGCAGATTTACTGCTTATTCGGTGCTCCATATGAGAAAGAGATTTCATTGCCCACAGGCGTATGTGGTAATAAACTAAGCTAAATTTGAATAGAAATCCAAGTATGCAGACCTTCACAATAACTTGCAACTTTTTTCCATAGCAATTTTTTTTAAAGACAGTTTAAAAATTAGTTTGTTTATCATATGTACATTAAAACATTGAAACGTACACTGACATACATTGCCTTGTGTCAAATCAGATCAGTGACGACTGTGCTGGATACCCTGCAAGTGTCACCACAATGTAACGGACCCTCAACTCACTGACCATGACCGCAAGTCTTTGGAATGTGAGAGAAGATCAGAGCGCTCGAAGGAAATCAATCTGGTCACTGGGAGAACATTAAAAAAAAACTCCTTACGGATAGTAGTGGGAATTGACCCTGATCTTATAGCTGGCACTGTGAAGTGTTGCACTTATTTGTATTCAGTCAATTTGGCTTCCACTCCCTGTTTTTAAAAAAAAGTTTCCATGTTCTTTAGCCTTATCGAACACTGATAAGGGTAAACTTGATAGTTCAAGTTGTGACATGAAATATTATCGAAGGAGATTGAAAAACTGGCTGAGTGATGCCATAACAACAACCTCTCACTTAATGTCAACAACACCAATGGGGCTGAATATTGACTTCAGGGGAGGGAAACTAGAGATTCATCAGCCAGTCCTCATCAAAGGATCAGAGGTGGAGAGGGTCAGCAACTTCAGATTCCTCAGTTTTATTATTTCGGATGACCTGATCTGGGCACAGCACACAAGTGCAATTACGAAGAAAGAATGGCAGAAACTCTACTTAGGAGTTCGTGAAGATTTGGCATGACATCTAAAACTTTGACAAAATTCTTTAGAGGTGTAGTGGAGTGTATATTGACTGGCTGCATTACAGACTGGTATGAAAGTACAATGCCCTCGAGTGGAAAATCCTACATAAAAAGTGCTAGATTCAGCCCGGTCCATCACAGGTAAAACTCTCCTCGTCACTGAGCACATCTACATGAACCACAGCTGCGAGAAAGCAGCTTCCATCGTCAGAAATCACCACCACCCAGGACATGTTCTCTTCTCGCTGCTGCCATCAGGAAGGTGATACAAGAGCCTCAGGACTCACACCACTAGGTTCAAGAACAGTTATATCCCTCAGCTATCAGGCCCTTGAACCAAAGGACATGATTTCACTCAACTTCACTTGCCCCACCATTGAAATGTTCCCACAACCAATGGACTCACTTTCATGGACTCTGCATCTCATGTTCTCGTTACTTATTTCTTATTTAGTTATTTATTATTACTTATTTCATTTATATTTGCACAGTTTGTCGTCTTTTGAACTCTGGTCAAATGCCCAAGTTTGTGCAATCTTTCATTCATTCTGTTACGGTTATAATTCAATGCATTTATTGAGTATGTCCACAAGACAATGAAATTCTGGTTTGTATACAGTGATATACATGTACTTTGATAATAAACTTACCTAGAATTTTGAAGATTTAATAGCTACTTTACTTTCCACACAAGGGGAGAAAAATCATCTGGTTCCTCAAAACCAAGACTCTCAAGCCATTTTTTTTTTGGGTTTAGTTGCTGAGTTTGGGATGTTTGAGGAGAAGGAAACTGATAATCTTTCAGAATACAGTTGAGTTGTTTACAATGTTTACAGAGAGTTATGGAATGATATGTTTTACTACTGTAGTAATACAAGTAGGCAATACTCAAGTCCCATTAGGAGGGAGAATGCAAGACCTCCAATAAGCCTCAAATCTTGTTTGTTGTTTACTAAAATCTAACATTTATAGCAGTTCAAGCAGTAAAATATTAGAGTGTATGCAGTTTATGGCATGTTAAACAGTGGCAAATTACATTGCTAATTTTGATAAAATCATTTTCAAATCTATTACACTGTTCTAAATTGATTTAATATAATTTTTTGGAAAAGGATTATAATTGCAACCAAAATCTCAGATTTACAAGTCAAAGTAAAATCTTTTTGAAAACTTTAGCTGCTGTTAAGGTAATAACAGGATCAATACAATTAAAAATGAATTCTTGGTCTTTAAGCAATATCAATCACAAAGCTATATTACTGGACTCTAGACAAAAAAGATTTACTGTAGGCTAAAACTCAAAGAAAATATGTTTTGGAAATATAAGGTGAACATAGGCAGATATTGCTTTAACATGCACATAGTTTCCAGTGAATCATCCTAGTCATGGGACTGACAGGGAAAATGGAACCCCACTGTGCTATAAAAACCATCACTTATTAAATGCGATAATTCAAAAGTGGGCTTGAGGAAAGAGTTTATCAGTCCATGGCACAAATAATATTGGTAGTATACATATTCTTACTTGGAACCAGCATTACCTAAAAAATACAGAAAACTAATTAAGTACAATCGTGTTCAACAATAATGTGTGTTCCGCTGAAAAATGGGCATAAATGCTGTCTGATTGAAATACTTTATAAATGTTTTTTCAACTGATTTATGTGATTAACTTATTTAATGAGGTAGAAAGGTGGTATGATATATTCTGTTTAGTCACACAATTCAGTTCTGGATAAACAAGAATTGCCTATACATCTCTCTGACTTCTCAATATACCACAGAACGAAAACAAATTAACATCTTTTCATCCTCTCCGTACCATTAAATTTGAACACCCTTAACTAATCATATGCTAAAAATTCAGAAAAAAAAAGCACTTGTAAATCACCACTCTGGTATCTTTCACTAAATGAATTAAATGTCTTTCCCATATTTATTTCTGCTACAGAAGAGAACAAAGAAATAACTACATTAGTCATTTACAAGGGTTTCAAAATTTAAATATAACTGGGCTGCCTGCAGGCCAATTAAAACTACACATTTAAAAGGTTAATTAAAATAGCCAAGTTAATCACATTATATGTGGACTTTAAATCATACTGCATGTCTTTAAACACAATTTTTAAATTCTTATGACATGCTGGAAATGTTAGCAACATCACATGTTAAAATGATTCAGACTCTACTTCTTAAGGGATTATACATTCATTACAGTCTGAGTCCAAATGGATCATTTGTCTCTGGGGACTTGATAAATTAACCAAGTAGTGGAGAGGAATAAAGATGTCTTCATGAACTCATGCACTGTTCAGAAATCTGATAAAAAGAGAAGAAGATGTTTCTGATCTTCAGTGTGGTATTCAGACTCCAGTAGCTCTTTCCAATGGTAATAACAAGAAGAGGGCACGTTCTGAGTGGTGAGAGCCCTCAGTGATGGATGCTCCCTCCTTAAGGCATTGTCTGACATTGGGGTTCATGTTCTATATGTGTGTGGCGTATAACACCTTCCAATTGATCACTATCATCACCGTTATGTGCTGTGTCGTATGACATGCTCTTGGCAATTTTCTACAGCAGTGATTTGCCATTGTCTTCTGTGCAGTGTCTTTACAAGATGGGTGACCTCAGCTGTCAATACTGTCAAGACAGAGACTGGCTGCCTGGCATCTGTGGTCATGTAACTAGAACTTGTGATGTGCACCAGCTGCTCATATGACTATCCACCACCTGTACCCCTTGACTTCACGAGACCCAGATCAGGGGGTAGGGGGGAGGAGGCTAAAAGGTGCTACACCCTGCTCAAGGTGACCTGCAGGCTAGCCGAGGGAAGGAGCCTCCTTTGGTAGAGACGTATCTCCACCCCACAATCCTTTCCAATTGTTAGTTTTTCTACAATATTCATATTTCTCTCTACGCACTCAGTTACTTAAGCATGTGGAGCAAATCCTGCCCGGCCCATTCTGTACATTCACACAAATCAATTACAGAAGAGAGGTCTCTCTTGGAGATGCCAGGAGAAAAAATGCCCTCAACAACAATGAGCAACAGTTGTCTCTTAAAAAGAAAACTGAAAATACTGGAGACACTTAGCAAGTCATGCTAAATGAGAAAAGATACAGAATTAATGTTTATGGTCAGACACGTCTGGAAATGATTCCAGTTTCGGCTTTTTTATTTCAGATTTCCTGCAATCTTTCATCATATATGTAAGAGTTTTCTTTTTTTATGTCACGGCTTAGTCTAATTAAAATGGCTTCTTTGTTATGTTAACTGCTGAGAAAGTCCTTCCCACTAGCAGTTGGTTTTGGATTATCTATTGATAAGAGGACGATGAACCAATTACGATAGTTCTTATGCTTTTGCTGTGTCTGTAAGATATTGTATGCGCGGGGTTTTGGGGGGGGAAGGTGGGTAAGAGAGACAGAGGATGGACCAGGTGCTGTGAGTCCGCTAATGGGGTCGGACCCCGAGCGGGGTGTTTGGCGAGGAGAGGAGGCAGAGACGGACTCGGGTGGAGTGTCTGGTCGACAACCATTGTTGGTCCCAGGCGGCCGGTCGAGGTGGTCCGAGGGGTGGCAGGGTGAAGAAGGAGGGTCCTGAGCTCCAACTGTTTGTGCACGAAGATATTGAACTTTGATAAGTGTGGCGCCTTTGATTTTCCTTTTCTATTTTATTCTCTATTAATTATATAGTTCCAGTAATATCTATAAACTGTAAATCATTTAATCGTATCTGGTGTATTGTCTGTTATTTGGGCGGGGTGGAGTACATCACACAGCCTCCACACAAACTGATTACCCAGTCTGGCGGGGCCGAGGGCTGTTTCCCTAGATGACAGCGAGCCGAGCGACCCTGAGGCTGGCCGGGGGGCTACATATACAAGAATCCACCTTTACCCCATTCCCCTACTGGATTGTGACAATATCAGTGAAACTTTCAGACAAGTTATTTTAGCTACACAGTCTCATGGTTCAACTTCCTAGGAGCACACAGTCACAAGAACCACACCTACCCCAGCCCCAACAGCCATGAGCACAGACACATGGACCTACCTACCCCAGCCCCATCCCGCACACAGACACAGGGACCTACCTACCCCAGCCCCACCCCGCACACAGACACAGAGACCTACCTACCCCAGCCCCATCGCCCATGAGCACAGACACAGGGACCACACCTACCCCAGCCCCACCCCACACACAGACACAGGGACCTACCTACCTCAGCCCCATCCCGCACACAGACACAGTGACCTACCTAACCCAGCCCTATCGCCCATGAGCACAGACACAGGGACCACACCTACCCCAGCCTCACCCCACACACAGATACAGGGACCTACCTACCTCAGCCCCATCCCGCACACAGACACAGGGACCTACCTACCCCAGCCCCATCCTGCACACAGACACAGGGACCTACCTACCCCAGCCCCATCGCCCATGAGCACAGACACAGGGACCACACCTACCCCAGCCCCACACCACACACAGACACAGGGACCTACCTACCCCAGCCCCACCCCGCATACAGACACAGGGCCCTACCTACCCCAGCCCCATTGGCCATGAGCACAGTCACAGGAACCACACCTACCCCAGCCCCACCCTGCACACAGACTCAGGGACCTACCTACCCCAGCCCCACCCCGCACACAGACTCAGAGACCTACCTACCCCAGCCCCACCCCGCACACAGACACAGGGACCTACCTACACCAGCCCCACCCCCCATGAACACAGACACAGGGACCTAACTACCCCAGCCGCACCCCGCACACAGTCACAGGGACCTACCTACCCCAGCCCCATTGGCCATGAGCACAGTCACAGGAACCACACCTACCCCAGCCCCACCCCACACACAGACACAGGGACCTACCTACCTCAGCCCCACCCCGCACACAGGCACAGGGACCTACCTACCCCAGCCCCACCCCGCACACAGACTCAGGGACCTACCTACCCCAGTCCCACCCCGCACACAGACACAGGGACCTACCTACCCCAGTCCATTGGCCATGAGCACAGTCACAGGAACCACACCTACCCCAGCCCCACCCCGCACACAGACACAGGGACCTACCTACCCCAGTCCATTGGCCATGAGCACAGTCACAGGAACCACACCTACCCCAGCCCCACCCCGCACACAGACACAGGGACCTACCTATCCCAGCCCCACCCCGCACACAGACACAGGGACCTAACTACCCCAGCCCCAATCCGCACACAGTCACAGGGACCTACCTACCCCAGTCCATTGGCCATGAGCACAGTCACAGGAACCACACCTACCCCAGCCCCACCCCGCACACAGACACAGGGACCTACCTACCCCAGCCCCACCCCGCACACAGACATAGGGACCTACCTACCCCAGCCCCACCCCGTACACAAACACAGGGACCTACCTACCCCAGCCCCACCCCGCACACAGACACAGGGACCTACCTACCCCAGCTCCACCCCGTACACAGACACAGGGACCTACCTACCCCAGCCTCACCCCGCATACAGACACAGCGACCTACCTGCCTGAAGCACCTTCAATTACTCCAAAACACTGAGGTTTGGTAAAATACTGAAAGGCTTTTATTCGCTGTACAATACGACCTCCACGGTGAGTGTCTGCCCCCAGACTGAGGGGGAGGGGCAAGGCGAACACCTTTATACAGGACTCTGTGGGAGGAGCCACAGGGGCAGTCAGCAGAGGGGTGTGTCCAAACAGGTAACCGAGTTACAACATATATACATGGTTTACCACACTACCCCAGCCCCACCGCCCATGAGCACAGTCACAGGAACCACACCTACCCCAGCCCCACCCCGCACACAGACACAGGGACCTACCTACCCCAGCCCCAACCTGTACACAGACACAGCGACCTACCTACCCCAGCCCCACCCCGCACACAGACACGAGGACCTACCTACCCCAGCCCCACCCCGCACACAGACACAGCGACCTACCTACCCCAGCCCCACCCCGCACACAGACACAGGGACCTACCTACCCCAGCCCCACCCCGCACACAGACACAGCAACCTACCTACCCCAGCCCCACCCCGCACACAGACACAGGGACCTACCTACCCCAGCCCCACCCCGCACACAGACACAGCAACCTACCTACCCCAGCCCCACCCCGCACACAGACACAGGGACCTACCTACCCCAGCCCCACCCCGCACACAGACACAGCGACCTACCTACCCCAGCCCCACCCCGCACACAGTCACAGGGACCTACCTACCCCAGCCCCACCCCGCACACAGTCACAGGGACCTACCTACCCCAGCCCCATCGCCCATGAGCACAGACACAGGAACCACACCTACCCCAGCCCCACCCTGCACACAGACACAGGGACCTACCTAGCCCAGCCCCAACCTGTACACAGACACAGCGACCTACCTACCCCAGCCCCACCCCGCACACAGACACGGGGACCTACCTACCCCAGCCCCACCCCGCACACAGACACAGCAACCTACCTACCCCAGCCCCACCCCGCACACAGACACGGGGACCTACCTACCCCAGCCCCACCCCGCACACAGACACAGCAACCTACCTACCCCAGCCCCACCCCGCACACAGACACGGGGACCTACCTACCCCAGCCCCACCCCGCACACAGACACGGGGACCTACCTACCCCAGCCCCAACCTGTACAGAGACACAGCGACCTACCTACCCCAGCCCCACCCCGCACACAGACACGGGGACCTACCTACCCCAGCCCCACCCCGCACACAGACACTGCGACCTACCCCACGGAATGATTAACAAATAATGAGGCTTCATGCAGCAGTGGCGCACTGAATCCACAGTAGGATCTAGAGGCAACCCAGGTCCCAGATTCCCAGAAAACAAAATCAGAAACAGATTTTGGTCAGAGAGGCCGTCAGTGGCAGCATCAAACACAAGCCAATCGGAATGCAAAGTAAAAGCCTCAAATAACTGGCTGACCGACATGAAAACTTTTGTACAACTTTAGGCATAGGGAGGATTACAGTCAACCTTGCTGAAGCACCTTCAATTACTCCGAAAGACTGAGGTTGGGTAAAATACTGAAAGGCTTTTATTCGCTGTACAATACGACCTCCACGGTGAGTGTCTGCCCCCAGACTGAGGGGGAGGGGCAAGGCGAACACCTTTATACAGGACTCTGTGGGAGGAGCCACAGGGGCAGTCAGCAGAGGGGTGTGTCCAGACAGGTAACCGAGTTACAACATATATACATGGTTTACCACATTCACCCCTCCTTTTTTTAAAAAGAGTCCCACGGGGTGAAGTGACTGACAATATTTACAAGAAGTATATTTACAGGTTAAGTCTATCAGGTGGTCGAGTCCGTCGCTGTGATCTACGTAGCACCGGCGATGGCGGTTGTGCTGGCTCCGGCCTGACTTCAGGTGCCAGCACGTTAGGCGTCGGTAATCCCTCATGCGTGTGCGTCATGCCCGGTATGGGAGTGTCGTGTGGTGTCTGTATAGGGTTTGGGGTGCACGGTGTCTTGTAGGTACATACATTGGTGGGTACAGGGTCAATAGTCACCACGGAGTGTTCAGGGTAGGGGCCCAGAGCTCCTGCGGGCGCCAGGTCGCGGATGGAGACCGTGTCCTCCCGCCCATCAAGTAAAACCACGTAGGCATACTGGGGGTTCGCATGAAGTAAGTGAACCCTCTCGACTATCGGGGAGTATTTATTGCTCCTCGCATGTTTCCGGAGCAGCACTGGCCCCGGGGACGTCAGCCAAGTTGTTAGGATGGTACCAGTGGTCGACTTTCTGGGAAAAGAAAAGAGCCGCTCATGAGGGGTGGCATTGGTGGCTGTGCATAACAGGGAGCGGATGGAGTGGAGTGCCTCGGGAAGGACCTCCTGCCAGCGGGAGACCGGCAGTCCCTTTGACCTGAGGGCTAAGAGTGTGGCTTTCCACACTGTGCCATTCTCCTTCTCTACCTGTCCATTCCCCCGGGGATTATAGCTCGTGGTCCTACTGGTTGCAATTCCCCTAGCCAGTAGGTATTGGCGCAGCTCGTCACTCATAAACGAGGACCCTCTGTCACTGTGGATATAGCATGGGTATCCGAACAGAGTGAAGAGCTTGCGCAGGGCTTTTATAACTGACGTGGTAGTGGTGTCGGGGCAGGGGATAGCGAAGGGGAACCGCGAGTACTCGTCAATTACGTTAAGAAAGTACACATTGCAGTCGGTGGAGGGAAGGGGGCCCTTAAAGTCAACACTCAGTCGCTCAAAGGGGCGGGTGGCCTTGATGAGTGGTGCCTTTTCGGGTCGGTAGAAGTGCGGTTTGCACTCTGCGCAGACTTGGCAGTCCCTGGTCATCATCCTGATCTCCTCAAGGGAGTAAGGCAGGTTCCGAGCTTTCACGAAGTGGAAAAGCCGGGTGACTCCCGGGTGGCAAAGGTCTACATGTAGGGCGTATAGCCGGTCGATCTGCGCGCTGGCGCATGTTCCCCGGGATAGGGCATCGGAGGGCTCGTTGAGCTTCCCAGGCCTGTACATGATGTCATAGTTGTAGGTGGAGAGTTCGATTCTCCACCTCAGAATTTTATCATTTTTGATTTTGCTCCGCTGCTCATTATTAAACATGAATGCGACTGACCGCTGGTCAGTTAGCAGGGTGAACCTTTTGCCGGCAAGATAGTGCCTCCAGTGCCTTATAGCTTCCACTATGGCCTGGGCATCTTTCTCGACCGCAGAGTGCCGAATTTCAGGGCCTTGAAGGGTGTGGGAGAAGAACGCCACTGGTCTTCCTGCCTGGTTGAGGGTAGCAGCCAGCACAAAGTCGGAGGCGTCACTCTCTACTTGAAAGGGAATGGCCTCATCCACCGCATGCATTGCTGCTTTGGCAATGTCCCCTTTTATGCGGTTGAAGGCCACGTGGGCCTCGGCAGAGAGGGGGAATGTGGTGGACTTGACCAGGGGGCGGGCCTTGTCTGCATAGTTAGAGACCCATTGGGCGTAATATGAAAAGAAGCCCAGGCACCTTTTGAGGGCTCTGAGGGTATTGGGAAGAGGGAGTTCCAACAAGGGGCGCATATGGTTGGGGTCAGGGCCAATGACTCCATTCTCCACGACACACCCAAGGATAGCACGTCGGGTGGTCCCAAATACACACTTGTCCTTGTTATAGGTGAGGTTGAAAGATTTGGCCGCTTGGAGAAATTTTTGGAAGTTGTTGTCGTGATCCTGCTGGTCGTGACCGCAGATGGTGATGTTATCCAGATATGGGAACGTGGCCTTTAGTTGGCACTGGTCCACCATCCGGTCCATTGCCCTCTGGAAGACAGATACACCATTCGTGACACCAAAGGGGATGCACAGGAATTGATAAGGCCTGCCGTCCGCCTCGAAGGCAGTGTAAGAGCGGTCCTCCCGGCGGATGGGGAGCTGATGGTAAGCGGATTTTAGGTCTATGGTCGAGTACACCTTGTACTGTGCTATCTGATTGACCATATCCGCGATGCGGGATAGAGGGTATGCGTCGAGCTGGAAAACCTATTGATGGTCTGGCTATAGTCCACGACCATCCTATTCTTCTCCCCGTTCCGAACAACCACCACCTGCGCCCTCCAAGGACTTGTGCTTGCCTCAATGACCCCCTCTCTGAGCAGCCGCTGCTCCTCCGACTTAATGAAAGCTCTGTCCCCCGCATTGTACCTCCTGCTTTTAGTTGCCACAGGTTTACAGTCGGGGGTCAGGTTGGCGAACAGAGGTGGGGGAGGGATCCTGAGGGTGGATCCTGGTGGGGAGCGCTTTGGTCGAGGTTCACAGAAGCCAGGGTGGGGTCGCTGTCTTGGTCCGGCGTGGTGGGGTGCCCTGTGAGCACCCGTTGGTCGTAGGTGGTGGGAGGTGGCGCCGACCAAGATGGCTGCCCCCATATCTCGCACGTGGTGGTGGCGTGCAGGGAAGATGACGGCAGGCAAGATAGCGGCCCCCATGTCTCGCACGTGGTGGCAGTGTGCAGGGAAGATGGCAACCCCCACGTCTCGCACGCGGCGTTGCTCGATCCCGCTCGCGGTTTTGACTTACAGACCTTGGCGAAGTGGTCTTTCTTTCCGCAGCTGGAGCAGGTAGCTTGTCAGGCCAGGCAGCGTTTCCGGGGGTGCTTCTCCAGTCCGCAGAAGTAGCACTTCGCGGACTCACGACTGGCTGCAGCCGAGGTTGATTCGCTGGCAGGTTGCGGGATCTGCGGCACCCACGAGGCCATCGGGGGATCGCGTGCCTGGAGAGCCTCGGAGTTATGCAGAGCGGCCTCCAACGTATCAGCCAGCTCCATCGCCGAATTTAGGGTAAGATCGGCTTTTTCCAGCAGCCGCTGGCGCACGTACACTGACCTGGTCCCCGTGACGAAGGCGTCTCTCACTAGGAGTTCTGCATGCTGCGCCGCCGTCAGCTCCTGGCAATTGCAGGCTCGCACGAGCGTCCGTAGGGCCTGGACGAACTCAGCACTCGATTCCCCGGGGCGTCGCTGCCGTGTCGCTAAGCGATGCCGAGCATAGACGCTGTTTATCGGCCGCAGGTATTGTCTTTTGAGTGCGTTCATTGCACCGTCGTAGTTCGGCTGCTCTCTGATCAGCGAATAGACCCGTGGACTGACCCTGGAGAGTAGAACTCTGCGCTTCGCTACGGGGTCGGTCGCTTTAATCTCCTCTAGATACACTTTGAAGCAGGCCAGCCAGAGTTCGAAAGCGTTTCCAGCTTCAGGTGTTTGCGGATCGAGGTCTAAGTTTTCTGGTCTCAGGGACTGTTCCATGTTTTAAAACGTACAGCGAATAAAATTGAAGCACCTTCAATTACTCCAAAAGACTGAGGTTTGGTAAAATACTGAAAGGCTTTTATTCGCTGTACAATACGACCTCCACAGGGGGAGGGGCAAGGCGAACACCTTTATACAGGACTCTGTGGGAGGAGCCACAGGGGCAGTCAGCAGAGGGGTGTGTCCAGACAGGTAACCGAGTTACAACATATATACATGGTTTACCACACTTGCAAAAAGATTGGAAGCCATATTCAGCTGCATTTCAACATACTGTTTCAATCTTGTTGCAATGTTTGATAGCTGAAACTGTTTACGTTTAAGTTCAAGTCGCGGACTCCAATGTCCAACTGCTTCAGTGACTTCTCAGAACCATATACTGTATCATGTTATAAAGAAACATATTGTTATTTATTCATTCTCAGTGTGTGGCAGAGGGACTGAAAAGCAGAATTTATTGCCCTGCCTCAGTTGAGCTGTGAAGTTTTGTATATCTGCTGCTCTGAAAAGAAAACTAAAATCAGGAACAGAAAATTAAAAGCATTTTTAATACCTTTGTTTCATAATGTTAATGATGTTCTGCACTTTAACGTGCCAACTAATAATATTAATCCATAAAAGGTTATTCTATTTGGATTCTAAGGAAATTGCTATTATGGAGTCCTATTATAAACAAGTACAAAGGATATTCTTCCTGAGACTTTCAAGTTCCTCCATTGCATACGTCCATTAGTTTACTCTGAGTTGTTCAGTTATCAAAGCAATTCTCCCATCCAGTTTTAAAAAGCAGGTTTGGGCCATAGTACCTGATAAAAATGTACCTCCGGAGAAGTGCTTTCTTAATCCTGCTTCTATAAGGTCATGGAAGATGAAAAACCATGTGGAACCAAGCATCTTTGCTTCAGGCATATCTGCACAATTATTCCAAAATGATGTGAGATATCCAGGTGACTGTGTCCTCTGGAGAAATCACAAAATCATTTCAAGAGCTTTTCAGATTCGCCACAAGAAAATGGATTATCGATGAGATCTGAATCTGAAAAATCTTCCTAAAATTTATTTTACAAATATGTACTTCATAATGTATTAGTAAATACAGTACAATGCAGAAGTCTTAGGTGCACATATGATGTCTGAGACTTGTGCACTGCACTAAAAATTTGCTCCGGGCAAATTTTGACCAGGACCACTGCACACCGTTTTCAAATCTTCTTAGCAAATCATCTCATCCACAGCGAGTACAGCATGATTGAAGCATGAGGGATCGGAGGAGCAGGGAGCCGCTGAAACTGTGGCTTTTTTTGAAGATTCTAGTGATGAGACATCCTGTGAAATAGCTGTTTATCCCACTCCACCAGCTTCTACTCCCTCAGGGCTTCCAGGACATCCACACCTGCCATCCCTTAATCCCTCAGGGAATCCACATCCACCATCCCCTAATCCCTCAGGACATCCACATCCGTCATCCCCTAATCCCTCAAGGTCTCCACACCCACTATTCCCTAATCCCTCAGGATATCCACATCCATCATTCCATAATCCCTCCGGACATCCACATCCGTCATCCCCTACTCCCTCAGGGAATCCACGTCTACTATCCCCTAATCCCTCAGGACATCCACGTCCACCATCCCCTAATCCCTCAGGACATCTACATCCACCATCCCCTAATCCCTCAGGGCCTCCACATCCGTCATCCCCTAATCCCTCAGGGTCTCCACACCCACTATTCCCTAATCTCTCAGGACATCCACATCCACCATTCCATAATCCCTCCGGACATCCACATCCGTCATCCCCTACTCCCTCAGGGAATCCACATCCACCATCCCCTAATCCCTCAGGACATCCACATCCACCATCCCCTAATCCCTCAGGACATCCACATCCACCATCCCCTAATCCCTCAGGACATCCACATCCACCATCCCCTAATCTCTCAGGACATCCACATCTGTCATCCCCTACTCCCTCAAGGAATCCACATCCACCATCCCCTAATCCCTCAGGACATCCTCATCCGTCATCCCCTAATCCCTCAGGGTCTCCACACCTACTATTCCCTAATCCCTCAGGACATCCACATCGACCATCCCCTAATCTCTCAGGGTCTCCACACCCACCATCCCCTAATCCCTCAGCACATCCACATCCGTCATCCCCTAATCCTTCAGGACATCCACATCCACCATCCCCTAATCCCTCAGGGAATCCACATCCACCATCCCCAAATCCCTCAGGACATCCACATCCACCATCCCCTAATCCCTCACGACATCCTCATCCACTATTCCCTAATCCCTCAGGACATCCACATCCACCATTCCATAATCCCTCAGGACGTCCACATCCACCATCCCTTAATCCCTCAGAGAATCCACATCCACCATCCCCTAATCTCTCAGGACATCCACATCCACCATCCCCTAATCCCTCAGGACATCCTCATCCACCATTCCCTAATCCCTCAGGACCTCCTCATCCGTCATCCCCTAATCCCTCAGGGCATCCTCATCCACCATCCCCTAATCCCTCAGGACATCCACATCCGTCATCCCCTAATCCCTCAGGGAATCCACATCCACCATCCCCTAATCCCTCAGGGTCTCCACACCCACCATCCCCTAATCCCTTAGGACATCCACATCCATCATCCCCTAATCCCTCAGGACATCCACATCCATCATCCCCTACTCCCTCAGGACATCCACATCCGTCATCCCCTAATCCCTCAGGACATCTTCAGGTTGACAGGTAGATCTTCAGCACAGATTGAAACCAAGTGTGTGTGTACTCCAGCAGCCTGCACCAGGCACCGATAAGGACAGAGTCACATTAAATCAGGGGTTCCCAAACTTGCGGACGTGGGTCCCTCAGTTACATTGCATAAAAAAGTTTAGGATCCCCTGCATTAGGCACAAATTATCACACATTTCTCTTGAGATCTGAAAACTGGATCTCCAGATGAAGCAGATGGCTTAAGTATCTAACATGTCAATTCAAAGTAAATTTATTATCAATGTGCATATGTCAAAATGTACTACCCTGACATTAATTTTCTTGCAGGTACTCAGAGAAACGGGAAATACACTAGAAGCAATATACACAACAACTGACAAACAAACAATGCACTAAAGAAATTGTACAAATAGAAAAAAGATAAATTAAATAAATAATCCTGGTTATTATTAATATTTAAATTGAGTTCTGCTCACACACAACTGACCGGGCATTGTTTTTGGTAGTCACTGTGGTTCATTGGTTAAGGTCATCCATAACCTGGCAGGAGCTTCAAATTTATGGAACTTCAAAATGTCATTACCAATCACATTGAATGTCGAGACTCCACAGGTTATTTGTATTGCACCTGCACCATTCCCAGGCCCAGAAATGATATCCAAATGTCAACAGGTAAATGGAACAATCAGATTCCAGAAAATTCAGGATGTTTGCAAAGAAAACTGGTTTTACCTTAAGCATCACTACACCTCAAGAATTCAAATAGCGTATTTTTGCAGGTGGCAGGGTAGAGATACATCTCGACCAAATGAGGTGTTAGACATTTCTTCCCTCTGCTAGCCTGCAGGTCACCCTTGGGCAAGGTGTAGCACCTACTTAGTCCCCTGATTAGGGTCATATGAAGCCTTGAGAGCAGGTGGTGGATGGTTGGTTGTATGAGCAGCTGGTGCCTATCACAATTTCTGTTTATGAGACCACTGGTGTAGGTAGACAAACTCTGAAGAGCATTGAGGATAGCTGGGATCAACCATCTTGTAAAGATACGGCCCAGAAGAAGGCAAAGGCAAATTCCTTCTGAAGAAAAAATTACCGAAAATAATCATGATCATGAAGACCATAATCACCTTCGTCATGTGACACGGCACATAGTGCATGGTTTGTCAATGATTAATATGTCATGCATTTGTTCAATATTTCATTACTCAGGACATTTGAATGGAAGGAAGATTTGGAAATCAATAAATATTTTAGCAGACAAAGTTTTGACTAACACACAGTGCATAAATGTGAACTGCCTGGAGCTACCAGTGACATTAAGAATATATTAAATTTTTCTGAAAATACCAGTCCATTGCACAAAACCTATATACACAATAGCTTATTATTCTGCGGTTGAAATATTGAAGAATTATTCTCACAAAGGTCAATTTCATTTTATTTTTGCACGACAAAATAAAATCTCAAAAGCCATTAAGGGGTTATTCAAATAATAATCCTGCATGATAACACAAATTTAGCAAATAAGGCTTTTGATGCCACAAGTAAAACATCAAGCTAACAAGTTGAATGCATTTCCAATATTTAACAGGTATTGTATTAGCTATTATATTAACTCACAAAGCAAACATAGATATTGCTCACCTTTCAGAAAACAATGAAGTTTTTTCCTGTGTTGCTATGCTTGAGTATTATTTGATTAACTATCTTTCCAATTCTCAGTCATGTATTGAATTAGCAAAAACAAATTGAAGTAATTGAGTCCTGGGAAGGGTCTCGGCCAGAAACATCAGCAATCTATTAATTTCCATAGATGCTGCTGAGCTGCTGAGTTCCTCTAGCATTTGCTGTGTATTGTTTTGAAGAAATTCTTGTTGATTGCTACCTTTATTTATTTACATATACAGTGTATATAAATATACTGTGGAATAGGTGGAATATATGCAGTGTGGAATAGGCTATGTGAGTTACGCCTCCCAGCAATCCCCCAATTTAATTGGAGCCTAATCATGGGTCAATTTACAATGACCAATTAACTTACCAAACAAAAGGTCTCCAGACTGTGGGAAGAAGCCCATGCCGTCACGGGAAAAGTGAGCAAACTCCTTCTCGGCAGAGGTGGTACTATAAAATGCTACAGTGCCCACCTTGTGGATTACAATATCCCACAGGTATAGCTGCTTAATTGATATGTATTCAGGCCGTAAAACCAAAGAAATTCTTTTAAAGGAGAAACAAAAATGAAATACTGGAAATGCTCAGTCGTTGAGGCAGTGGTTGTGGAGTGAAAAATGAGACAATGTTTCATTTAAAAGTCCTCCAGCTCCCACCATGTTTTCAGACTGAATTCCAGATGACTACGTATCTGAATGTGAGAAGAATCAAGCACACTCTTCCGCTTTGTAGACGATACCACCGCAGTCCAAAGATGTACCGGTTGGTAGGTTAATTGGTCATTGTAAATTGTCCCATGATTAGGCTAGGGTTAAATTGGAGGATTGCTGTCTGACTGGCCCAAAGGGCTGGAAGGGCACGTTCTGCGCCGTATCTCAATACATAATAAATAATCAGAAACCACACCCACCCTGGGCGTTCTCTCTTCCATTGGGCAGAAGGTATGAAACCACCTAACTCCTGTATGACTAATAAGATGACCAAATAGTTTCCTAGCATAAGTTGCACTCCTGACCTCCCAATTTGCCTCATTGTGTTTACCTGCTCTTTCTGTGCAGCTCAAACACTTTTTTCTGTATTTTGTTACCTTGTTCTACCACAATGCACTGTGCAATTATTTATGAGCAGTACGCAAGTAAAGGTTTTTCATCTTCTCTTAGTACATATGGCAAGAGTAAACCAATCCGGATTTTCTAAAAATTACTTTCTGTTCCTGCTGCTAATGGATTCTGCTAGTGGAAATTGATGGCTCTTATTCACTTTACCCAAGTCTCCTAATGTTATACAATTGAAACTCTCCCACAGCTTTTTTTTTGTTCCAAAGAACACTACAAGTAGATTTATCAATCCTCTTCATAAATTACCTTCTTCAAACCTGGAAAAATCTAAAATCTTCTTTACGTCCTCTAATATTAGGACATATTTTGCATATCAACGTAAATTCCAAATTCTCATCGTCATGTGCCACGCTGTATGATGTGGGCAATCATGATCTTTCCATGACCACGATTGTTCTTGGCAATTTTTTCTAACAAAATGGTTTGCCATTGCCTTCTTCTGAGCAGTGTCTTTACAAGATGGGTGACCCCAGCCATTATCAATACTCTTCAAAGATTGTCTGCCTGGTACCAGTGTGATATGCATCAGCCACTCGAGTGACCATCCACCACCTGCTCCCATGGCTTCATGTGACCCTGAGTGGGGGGGCTAAGCTATATCTTGCCCAAGGGTGACTTGCAGGCTAGAGGAGGGAAGGAGTACCTTACTCCACCTTTGATATCTCCATACTGCTACCACCAAAAATCAATCCATTTTATTAAAGAAAGGACTTGAGAAAAGACCATTTCATTTTTGTCCTTACTGCTAAACTAGGCAACTAATTTCAGGAGTTCAACATTCACCTTGTAACAATAGATACAGCAATTAGAGACAAAGGAACACTTACAGTACGCTGGAGGAACTCAGCAGGTTGGGCAGCATCAGTGGAAATGGGAAACAGAGTTCAAGTAGGTGGCTACCAGGAGATCCTCTCTGTTGTGGCGGACGGAGTGGAGGTGCTCGACGAAGCGGTCCCCCAATCTGTGTCGGGTTTCACCGATGTAGAGGAGGCCGCACCAGGAGTACCGGATGTGTGGATCACTGGATCTCCTGGTAGCCACCCACTTCAACTCTGCTTCCCATTCCCATTCAGATATGTCCATATATGGCCTCCTCTACTGCCATGATGAGGCTAAACTCAGGTTGGAGGAGCAACACCTCATATACCGTCTAAGTAGTCTCCCGCCCCTTGGTATGAACATAGAATTCTCCAACTTCTGGTAACTCCCTGCCCCTCCCTTCCTCTATCCCTATTTCACTCTGCACCCTCCCCTAGCTGCCTATCACCTCCCTCATGATCCCGCCTCCTTCTTCTACTACCCATTTTTTTCCTGCCTATGACGTCGATGTTTCCCCTTTCCCACCCCTTTGTCTTTCAAATTACTGGTCTTTCAACTGAAGCTACAAGCATTCTTCAAATCCTTCCCCGTCCTTCATTCTTCAGTCCTGACGAAGGGTTCCATCCCTAAACGTCAACTCATCGTTTCCACTGATGCTGCCGGATCTGCTGAGTTCCTCCAGCGTACTATAAGTGTTGCTTTGATCCCAGCATCTGCAGATTATTTTGTGTTTAAGAGACAAAGGAACTCTCTGGTACTTATCAGAGTTAAGCTGATAATTGGAGATTCTTGGACCATTTACCAGAGACCTAATTATTTATGGTTTCTGCATTGTTCTCCCTGAGAACATAGTCATTACATTAGACCATAAGATATAGGAGCAGGTTTAGGCCATTTGGCCCATCGAGTCTTCTCTGCTATTTCATCATGGCTGATCCACTTTTCCCCTCAGCCTCAATATCCTGCCTTCTCCCAATATCCCTTCATGCCCTGACTAATCAAGGTTCTATCAACCTCTGCCTTAAATACACCCAATGACTTCTAGCCTCCACAGCCACCTGTGGCAATGAATTCCACAGATTCACCATTTCCTTGCTAAAGAAATTCCGCACCTTCATTCTAAAGGACACCCCACTATTCTGAGGCTGTGTCTTCTGGTCCTAGACTCTCCCACCATAGGGTTCATTCTCTCCACATCCGCTCCATCAAGTCCTTTTAACATACGATAGGTTTCAATGAGATCCTTCTACCCTGACATCCGGAGGAGGTAAATCTAGAAAAATGCACGCAGACAAGAAAAACTGCAAAGCTATCCGAAGCCAGGCTAGAAACATTAGATATGGTGGCACAATGACATGGCAGCTCTGCCCGCTGCTTGTCACCTCTTGGAACCCAGACTTGATCCTCATCTCAACTGCATTTTACATGAAATTTGCCTCTGTCTGAATGAGTCTTTACCAGGTGAGTGGCTTCATTCCACATTCAAAAATGCTTTGGTAGGCTAACTGGCTAAAGCAAATTAACTCACAGCATAGACTAATGGCAAGTTAGGCATGTAAAGAGTACATTATAGCAGTACATGACTTTGGTGGGGAGGGTGGATTGGGACCAATGAATTTTCTCTATGAGAGGATGGCTTGATCTTGTTGGACCAAATAATGCAGGACATATACAAGAAAAAGAGGGGAAAAAAGTAGTGGGCAGTGTTCATGCGTTCAATGTCTATTCAGAAATCTGGTGGCATAGGTAAAATATAAGTAAATGACATCCACTGCCTCTCCTTTGTCCACACTGCTTGCTCCTTCCTTGAAGAACTCTTTCAGATTTGTCAGCCAAGATTTCCCTATACAGAAACCATGCTGACTTTGACTTATTTTATCATTAGTCTCCAAATACTTCAAAACATCATTCTTAATAATAGACTCCAACACTCTCTCAACCATCGAGCTTAGGCTAACTGGCCTATAATTTCCTTTCTTTTGCCTTTCTTCCTTCTTAAACAGTGGAGTGATATTTGCAATCATCCAGTCCTCCAGTACCATGCCAGAATCAAGAGATTCTTGAAAGATCATGACCGATGCATCCAATATCTCTTCAGCAACATGTTTCAAGACGCTAGGATGTAGTCCATTTGACCCAGGTGACTTATCCACCTCAAGATCTTTTAGTTTGCCTTGCAACTTTTTCTTTTCTAGTAGCAAAGGCACTCATGGACCTCTGGCACACTGCTAATGGCTTTCACAGTGAAGGGAGATGCAATGTACCCATTAAATTCATTTGACATTTCTTTGTCCCCCATTACTACCTCAACTGCCTTCCAGTGGTCCAATATCAACTATCACCTTTCTTTTACTTTGTATAACTGAAGAAAATCCTTTAGTATCCTGCTTTATATTATTGGATACTTTGCCCTCATATTTCATCTTTTCTCTTCTTTTGGCTGTTTTCATTGCCTTTTGTTGGATTTTGAAAATCCTAATGCTTCTCCTTCTCAAAATGCAGTATGAATTCAATCATATTATGATCACTGTCTCCTAAGGTTTTCTTTACCTTGCCTCCCTGATAAAATCTGGATTATTATACAACACTCAATCTAAGATAGCCTTTCCCTGAATAGGCTCAAGCACAAGCTGCTCTAAAAGCCACCTTATAGGCATTCAACAAATACCCTCTCTTGCCATCTGACACCAACCGGATATTCCCAATCCCTTGCATATCGAAGCCCCCATTACAATTGTGACATTACCCTTATTACGTGCCCTTTCCAATCTCAACCTCACATCTTGGGTACTATTGGGAGGCCTAGATACGATTCCCGTAATATGTTTTTAAAGCCTTAGTTTCTTAACTCCACCCACAAAGATTCAGCAGTCTCTAACCCTATGTTACCTCTTTCTAAAGACGTAATCCCATCTCTTACCAACAGAGTCACACCAACACCTATGCCTTCCTGTCTGCCATTTTGCTACAAAGTATATCCTTTGATGTTCAGCTCCCAACTATGGCCTTCTGTGACTCAGTGATGCCTACAACGTCATACTGACCAATCTCTAATTTCGCCACAAGTTCACCCACCTTATTCTAAACACTATGTGTTTTTAAATAAAGCACTTTCAGTCCTGCATTCTTAGCCCTTTTAAATTTTGCCTGTGTCACAATTTAGCTTTTTGCACCATTGCATTTGTACCCAATCATTGGCTTGTCCTTCCTTACATTCATGTTACACCATCATCTACTTGTAAATCTGCTGACTCATTCTCAGCTCTATCAGACTGGTTCCCATCCCCCGTCATAAACCGCTCCCAACAGCTCCAGCAAACCTGCCCACAGGATATTGGTCTCCCTCGGATTCAAGTACAATCTCTCCCCTTGGTACAGGTTACACCTGCGCCAGACGAGGTCCCAATGATCCAGAAATCTGAATCCTTGGCTCCTGCTATAATTCTTCAGCTATGCATTTATCTGCCACCTCATTCTATTCCTATCAGGGACAAATTAACATCAGGGGCCAATAATCACTGTGTTGTGGGCAGCTGGAATATACAGTAAATACCTTAGTAAGATCACATGGAAAGGTCTGATATATGGGATTACCAAACTGTCCATGTTCAGTTCAGGATCCCTTGAATGCACTGCTCCCTCAAGAAAAGTGGGTATAGTGTTAATTTCGGTCAAATTGATGTCTAATTTATTTCTGATAGTCCATTGCAAGTAACTACTACCTCCTGTATATCTACTGCACCCCCAACATAGGCTACAGAGACACTCAAGTCCAGATTTGTACATTATCATTTTCATGAGGTAAACATCACTATCTTTCATTAGACTTTGAGTGACATTTTCTATGAGGACATTAGAAAGAGGTGACATTGGGTCGGAAGGTATTGATTCATTGTGGGTAGAGCTAGGGTAAAAAGACCCTAATGGGAGTTGTATACAAAACCCCCAAACAGTAGTAAAGATGTGGCCTACAAATTACCAGTGACAGAAAATGGATGCCAAAAGGGAAACATTACAATCATCATGGGCAATTTTAACATGCAAGTAGATTGGAAAATCAGGTTGGTGTTGGATTCCAGGAGGAATGATGGCACAATTGAGGCTAACAAGGGAAGTCAATGCCAACGTGAAAGCCAAAGAGAGGGTATACAATAGAGCAAGAATTAGTCAGAAGCTTTTAAAAACCAACAGAAGACAACTAAAGAAGACATTAAAAATGTAAAGAAGGAATACAAAAGTAAGTTAGCTAATAACATTAAAGAGGATACCAAAAGATTCTTCAGGTACATAAAGTGTAAAATAGAGATAAGAGTGGATATCGGACTACTGAAAAACTGTGTTGGAGAGGTAGTAATGAGGGGCAACAAAATGGTGAATGAACTGAGTAAGAATTTTGCATTAGTCTTCACTGTGGAAGACACAAGCAGTATGTTGGAAGTTCCAAGTGTCAGAAGGCATGAAGATGTGTGAAGTTACCATAACTAGAGAAAAGGTTCTTGGAAAACTGAAAGTTCTGAAGATAGACAAGTCACTTGGGCCAGATGGTGTAAACTCCAGAGTTCTAATGGAGGTGACTGAAGAAATCATCGAGGCTTTATCAGGTAGGAGGTACAGAAGCCTGAAGGTACAGACTTGGCGATTCAGGAACGGCTTCTTCCTCTCTGCCATCCAATTCCTAAATGGACATTGAACCCATGAATACTACCTCACTTTTTAAATATATAATATTTCTGTTTTTTGCATGATTTTTAATCTATTCAATATATGTATACTGTAATTGCGGAGGCATTAGTAATAATCTTTCAAGAATCACTAGATTTTGGAATGGTTCCGGAAGTCTGACCTCAGTGGTTGGGAAGATGTTGGAGTCGATTGTTAAGGATATGGTTTCAGGGTACTTGAAGACACATGATAAATAGGCCATGATCAATATGGTTTCCTGAAGGGGAAATCTTGTCCGACAAATCTGTTAGATTTGACATAATTTATTTTAAGATCATTTTGTTTTAAATTTGCAGGAAGTTGCTTAAGTTTCACTTCTCTAGCCTAAATTGAACAACAAGATAAAAGCTCCAATGAATTATTTAATCCAATCCATTTTTTTTCTTGCTTAGAAGAATAACATCAAATAAAAACGAGAAATAGTGGAGAAAGGATGAGAAATAAACTAGAAGATGACATTGGCTCTTTGAGCTGGCTGCCTGCTCATCTTTGCCAAATTGAAATGGTTTGACATTACTCACAGTGTTTTCTCACCACATTTTATATATTCTGATAGCTACTATTTACACCTTTGACAGAACTGATATACTTCAGTTTTTTCCTTTAAAGACAATTCTATATTAAATATAGAAGTATACTTAGTTTCTAATAGAGCAGAAGTTCCCAACTTAGGGTCCACAGACCCCTCAGTTAATGGCATGGGTCCATGGCATAAAAAGGTTGGGAGGACCTGTAAATGAGTATTAAGTAAAAGACTTGGAATAAATGCAAAGTATTAAACAGTGAATATTTTTTATCTTCACTTGGCAGTAATCTGGCAGTGAAAATTGTCTGACTGGTGCAGAACTATATTGGCATTTTATTCCAATGACTAAAGCTACAGCATGCCAAACTATCTTCCAGACATTGAAAGAAAGTAAAGAAAAACATTGGATATCTGCAGCTCAGCAGATACTTTACAGCATTCAACCTGAGTGACTGCATGATTTATAAACAAGAAACACCTGTGAGTGTTAATGGGCTGGTACTAATTGTTATTTTCCAATGAAGCAGTTTAAAAGTAAATAAATTACCTTCTCACTCAAGCAGTAATTGTAAGACGACATGAATAAATGCAATCATATTGAATTACGCTTTTCACTAGACCTTATTTTTCTCTCAAAGCAGAGTGAAGTTTTAAAAGAATTTTGAAGAAAATAAGTCTGTTCCAAAACCTGAATTGTTTCTGTTTTTGCAGTACTGTATGTCCAAAAACCTCTGCTGAATGAGTAAAAATTCTTCCAGCTGAATTGCTGAAGTTATTTTGAGTAATCTCCACCACAAACACTGATCCCGAGACAGCTTTGTCTATCTGTCTCCACCCTACCACCCTGACTCCTTCTTCCTTGCTGAGGCCAAACCAATCCACTCACAACTTGGCCTTGTGCTTGAGTTGAGCGTTAGATGACATGTCCGTCAACTTCTCTGACATGTCTTACAGCATATTGGCTTCTGCTTTTATTTTCTCTTCACACTGGTTAAGTGACCTAAGCTCCTTCTCACTTTCTTTGTGTCACATTCTATCCCAACCTCATCCCTACAGAGTTCTGTTCCTTAATTACACTCCAAGACTCAAATCTGAGATTTACTTTCTATTTATCTTCAGGCTACACTCCATGAACCTTCAAGACACACACAGTATGTTCTATCCAGCACAGCGTTCTAACACAAATGTTGACCTGTCTTCATCTCAATGACATATAGCTTTGCAAAATCAAATCTATCAATACATTTAGCTGGGTTGCAAGAAGAGAGGAAATGAAATTTGAAACACTGGGGTGCAAAGGGTGTGGGGGTGGGGGGGGAGAGAGAGAGAGAGAGATTTGATAGATTTCTAGATGTTAAGGGAATTGAACAATTGGAAAATGGCACTAAGATTAAAGATCAGAAATGGTCCTAATGAATGTTGGCGAATGCTCACAGGGCGTAATAAAGAGAAAATGGCAAGGTGCCGAGGAGATCACTCATTAAGCAACAACAGATGGGCTGAGATAGAGGTACACACAGAGGGTGTCAGAGAATTTGAAGTAGGCATTCACGGTGATTGAGTGGATATGTACTGGCCTACTCACGCTCTTATTTCTTATTTTCCCACATTCTTCTCTTCTCTTCTGGTAATTCCAGACTGCATTCATCTCATCCAACATACACCTCCTCCAGAAATACAACTATCATCTTCTCAGGTGTCCACCACTCTGGTTTTCCCTTGCTCTCTCTATTCCTTCCTCTTCCAATTAAAACAATTTCCATTTCTCAGTTTTCCAATCTGATGTATCTTCTTTCTATCCATACAATTGCTGCCTGATCTGCAGAATATTGCCAGGATTATTTAGTTTTACTGTAGTATTGTATTTTGCTTTTAGAAAAACCTCATACACTAGATTGTCTTCCAAGAGCTTTTCAGTGATTGCTGCTGCTTCCATTTCAGTTACCTTTATAATCCACTTCCCGGATGTGAATGTCATCTGTGATATTGAATGCTACAATGCATCCTCTGTGGAGCTCATCTACGTTCTACTGAAATTTCTTTTGATTTATTCTAAGGCAGGGGTTACCAACTTTTATATGCCATGGAATCTAATATTAACATAGGAGTCTGTGGACCTCAGGTTGGAACCATAAGACCATAAGACATAAGAGCGTAATTAGGCCATCTGGCTTGTCAACTCTGTTCCGCCATTCAAACATGGCTGATCCTTTTTTCCCCTCCTCAGTCCCACTAGCTGGCCTTTTCTCCATAACCTTTCATGTCGTATCCAATTAAGAACCTATCAGGCTCTGCCTTAAATATGCCCAATGTACTGGCCTTCACAGCTGCCTGCAGTAAAAGAAATCCACAAATTCACCACCCTCTGGCTAAAGGAATTTCTCTGGATCTCCGTTTTAAATGGACACCACTCTATCCTGAAGCTGTGCCCTCTTGTCCTAGACTCGCCTCACCATGGGAAACATCCTTTCCACATCTACTATGTCAAGGCCTTTCAGCATTCAAAAGTTTTCAATGAGATCACCCCTCAACCTTCCAAATTCCAGTGACTACAGGCACGGAGCTATCAAACGTTCCTTGTATGATAACCATTTAATTCCTGGAATCATTCTTGTGAACCTTCTCTGAACCCTTTCCAATGCCAGCACACCTTTTCTTAGATGGCGAGCCTCACCAGTGGCTTATAAAGCCTCAGCATCACATCCTTGCTCTTGTATTCTAGACCTCCTGAAATGAGTGCTAATATTGCATTTCCCTTCCTCACCACCAACTCTACTTGCAAGTTAACCTTTAGGGTGCTCTACAAAAGGACTCCTGCGCAAGTCCCTTTGTAGATCAGAGTTTTGGATTTTCTACCCATTCATGTGCGATTGTTTATGTGGATGGGGCATTGGGGGGGGAGGTGAATTTCAGGGTTGTATACTGCATACATACTTTGAACCTTTGAATCACTTCTGCACCATTTGCTGAAGCCAGTTGTTTCTAATTATGTTGATATGATTTCTTTCAGACCTGCAATTGGTGTGTTCTTTTATAATCACGCAATTCAAGTCACTTGACTCCAGATATATCCTTCGCCATCCACTTGGCGTCTCTCCCACAATGGAGTCGACCCATCAATACATTCTGTTATTTCCCAGTTTTGTTTCATCTCTTTTGTTACTTTTCAAGTGTGCTCTTCAGTTTGATTGAGTTTTATGTGGAGGGTGGATCATTGGATTTTCCTGGGGATTCATGCTCCTGAAGGCATTTGACTGTTTCATCAAAACATTCCGAGTGATTTTGCTTGCGATAGTTTATTGGGAAACTATCCCAATAAGTGGCATTTGATCAGCGTGTTGGTTTCATTTCTCAGTGCTGAGTGCTCCAGCAGTAATTCAAAGAGATCAACTCTATTCCTCTGGCTGAGGACGGAATCTCCTCCCATTTCTGTGATGTGGAACATGCAGTTAATTTAATTTCCTCTGTGCATTTCTCTGATTTGTATCATCCCTAATTGGAGAAGTTTGTTATCTCATTAACTGTTAACAGAGCATTGTTTTTTTACTAGATATTTCCCTTTGAATAGTTGCATCTTTTCATGATTTCAGAGATTATTTTTAAGTTATTTAAGTGATATAATGTTAATATGTATTGCTATTCCAATTTTAACTTAAGATTGCTGGCTATGGGCTTGATTCTCAAGCTTTTTCTGACTTGCATGGTAATGTGAATTTCATGTCCCTGGAACTGTCACAACCAGTCACTGTGTGCAGATAACAAGTGTAGGAAATGCACAGCAGGTAAGACAGCATTCTGTGGAGTTAATGTATGTGGTCAATGACTCTTCATCTAACATTACTGACCTGAAACACTAACTCAGCTGCTCTCTCTACAGAACACCATCTTATCTGCTGAGCATTTCCATCTCTCTCTGTCATTATTCCAAAGTTGTTGCTTAGTTTTCAGATTTTCATTTGAAATGGATATTTAGTTTGAATGTCTCATGCATTCTCAAGTTCTCTGCCATCTAACGTGGTATGGATATTCTGAATTATTTATTCCCATCCATCTGTCATCCACAGTATGATTTCACTTTCCATTTATGATTTCACATTCAATTTCTGATTTCACAGTCACAGTATGATTTCACTTTCTGATTATGATTTACATTCATGATATGATTTTATTTTCAGTTTGCCTGTTTGTTTCCTTGACTGATTTTGCCACGAGCTGCTGCAGGGCAGTTTTTCTGTGAATATATGTGGCTGCATTCGGCTCCAGTTTAGCCTTTCTCCTAGTCCAGTTTGATTCATTAGTCAAGCTGGATAAACCCATTTTCTTTTCTCAACACTGATGAGAGGTTAGCTGTTTGAGTTATTTGCATCTTCACCTTCATCCTGTCCTAAAATAAATGTCTCCATCCTGATCAACGCTTTCTGAAAATCTGGCTACACTAAGTCCAAATCAACACATTATTCTAAAGAAGGGCGATGGCCCAAATCGTCAACTGTTTACTCTTTTCTAAAGATGCCGAGTTCTTCCAACGTTGTGTGTGCGTTGCTTGGATTTCCAGCATCTGCAGATTTTCTCTTGTTTGTGATCTTTAGAATCCCTTGCACTTATTAATTTCCATGGATGCTGCCTGATCTGCTGAGTTCCTACAGCATTCTGTGTGTGTTGCTTTGGATTTCCAGCATCTGTAGAATCTATTGTGTTTACGTCATTCTGTTCTTTTAATTTGCATTGACTGACTGAATTACTAAAACTAGTAAAAAAACATCATTAACTATCTCACTCGTCCTTGCTTCAGGCTTTAGAACTCCTATCTATGCAGCTAATGATTCAATTTTGTCTCAAGGAAAGTCCTTTACAAAGATCTTCTCAAGACATTTACTCCCTGCCTCAATTATTACTTAGATATTGAAAAAAAGTCTCTATTGTCTGCAAAAAAAAAACAATCCTCTTCATCAATGTTTAAAAAACTCTTCAGTTTTGATTCAGTTTTCTGAAACTCATCATCACTGACAGTACCCCACACTCATCATCATGGGCTTGAACTTCCAGATATCAAACCATCTGGCACATTCTTGATGTACACAATCAACACAGGTTCTTGCTGATGTTTTTGTTTGAAATGTCTAATTCAACATTTTGTTATTCCCAGAGGCGTGTTTCTTAATTACACTTTTTAATTCAAATACACAAGTTGTCAGACTACAGTCCATGTGCTACGAGAAATACATAATGTGTTTATGACACCGAATATAATTCATTACGGTGGATACGGTCAGGGACGGACTTTAGGCAGGGCTAGGCTGGGCTGCAGAGGGGTCCAAAATAGGTAGCTATCATCATAAAAAAAAAGACGAGAGTGGAGCACAGAAAAGAAAAAAGAGACAAGAAAAAGAGGACTTTGAGAAAGAAGCTTTAAAAAAGACATTGAAATTGACAGAATTTTTTAAACCTGTTCTCGATGATGCAGCAGTACCATCGCTCTTGTCACAGTCTGAGACCGGTGGACAAATGGAGTTCAACAGCTAGCGCTAGCATCAGCGTTAGCACAGGACCACCGTCCTTGCCATGGTCTGCAGCTAACGCCGAGGATCCTTACAGCACTGATCCTGCTCGCTGGGAAAAGGAAACGTTAGATGATTCAGTCTGAGCATTCTGGTCTGAGAAAGGGCCGGAGTCCTGCCAGAATAAGGATGTGGATATCAAAGCCTCAGAACGAGTATACAAACAGCAGAGATTTTTTTCTCCAAATTTCACTTCAAACGCAAGCTTGTAAATTGTAAGTACATATCAAGGCAATGGCTCGTATATTCCCCTTCCACCGGCTGTGTGTTTTGTTTTGTGGAGGAGATTGTCCATTTCAGGGAATTTGTAAGCGGCAAAGATATTTTATCCACAACAGAGCTCGAATGCTTCCTCGGAGAAAAAAACACTTGCAGGTCATCTTCCCAAATGTAAGCATTGCTTTGAGGCTTTCACTGACTCTCCCTGTCACAAATGCAAGTGGTGAGCGATCTTTCTCCAAGCTCAGGCTAGTGAAGAACAGGCTCAGATCCACAATGGGACAGGACAGGCTGAATCATCTTACTCTGATGTCACTTGAAAGTGATCTTGTTCGGAAACTGGATTTTAGTGATCTGATCAAGGACTTTGCTGTGAAGAAACCCAGAAGAACTAGGCTTTAATTTTAAAAAAATAAGCATCTGACTTTGTTAATATCTAGGCTTGTGTGTCAGTGATTTTCCTGTTTTTGTGGCAATAGGATAATGGTTGTATCAATAGTTGACAAACCTAGTAAGTAATAAGTGGTCTTTACTCTGCAAGCCACACAGCACGGCAACAGGTTAATATGTGCTAGATCTCCTTTTTCAAAAAGATTGTTGGAGTATTGTCAAGTTTCCTAGTTTGCCATGGTGCCATCTCTCTTGGCCTTTTTGTCTCTCATTTCCATTTTACTTTCTCAGAACACACAGTTGAGAAAAATACCTAGGTAAAAATGCTTTGGCATTGTTCGAGAAATAAGGCCTATGGTATGTGCAGCAATAGCTAAATGAAGATTTAAGATTGGCTACATCATATTTTGTCTACCCTCATAACTTTACTAAGCCAACTAAGCCTAGGTCAATTTTTGAGTGCTTTAGATGCTGTCCTTCAGACTAAGAATCTGCATTACTTTCTGTTCTCCCTCTTAAGGCCTGTAAGTTTATAGCCTACGAATGATTCTAAACCAATGTCTTGGTCCACAGCTATGATATTTAGACCAGCATGACCTTTGCTCTTGTTCTTGCCTTTTTTTGCTTGGTACAGTAGCATTTTACTGTGTCGGCAGGGGCCCATCAGGGCCTCCAGCCCAGGGGCCCCAACTCCACTAAATCCGGCCCTGGATACGGTACAATAATAATGGAGAAAATCTGGAATTTGTAACAACAGAGGCACTTTTTATTTTGTAAAGAATATAAAACCATGATAGAATTTGATCTTTTGGTATATTCCTTGTAAGCATAATCCAAAACTACTCTAGACTTAAGAAGAGATCTCTCTTCAAGATTTTATTCCCAGCTTTATTTCCATATTGTTAAACATGAAATATGGTATGAACTATTACATGGGCAAAATTTAAAATTACATTAATTTTTATTTGCTTTAAAAAATGTTGCTTTATACAGTTAGGGGTCATGTTATGAGACCTGTGGGCCTTTGCAGCTTGCTGTAGAGTGTTGGACTTCTGCATTTCTTGGACAATAGTATTTACTAATTATTAGAGCTATTAAGCCCTGGTGCTTTCAGTTTAATCTTGTCAAGTTAATTGTGATTGGCATGTGTTTCTCACATTCTATGATTATTTAAGTGGGACTCTTGTTTAGCTTCATGTGAGGGCCTTGTGTTGAGAATGATCTGTTTTGCGGTGTCACTTGGCATGCTCTGTTGGCATTCTCACGTCTAACCTCTTGATTCCTTCTCTATACAGGAATCTGCCATTCCTCCATATCTGGGTCGAGTCATTGCCAGTGTTTACTGTGACAGTATCTTCCTTTGCCTTTTTGCTTTCTTAGTGGTTCTTTGATGTTTTTTCAAGCTTTTCCAATTTTCTAATTTCCCAATATTCCTGATGACTTTGTGTATGTGAGTACTTAACTTGATGCCTTTCTATATTTCCTTAGATATCCAAAGCTAACTCATCCACCCTTACTGAGCTTGCTTTTAAGTGGAATATCCTTCTGTTGAGCACCATACAAAATCTCTTTAAACCAAATAACCCAGTCTACAGTTTCCAGCTCCTCCCTCATCCCACTGTAGCCTCCATGTTTAAGGATGATGCTATTGCACTCTTGATTTGTATGAGAAAAATCAATTAAACTATAATCACTCTATCCAAGATCATTAACTTTACTTGTCTCATTGAACAGGATGGGATCTGAGATAACATCCTCCCTTGGAAGTTCACATATTGTTCAGGAAAGCTGTCATGAAAAAAAGAACTTAGACTTCATTCTGTGAAGTCCTCCTTAAGCTTGCCTTGAGCAACATGATTCGCCCTATCTAACTGCAAGTTAAAGTTCCCCCATGACAGCTGCCATTCTGCTCTTAAGTTCATCCGATATTTCATGGGTTATTGCCCATGCCACTGAAAGGCTATTATTCAGTAGTCTGTAGACAACTCCCACCAGGGATTTTTTTCCTTTTGCTATTCCTAATCTCAGCTCAAGTGGACTCAGCATTAGGCTCATGATGTCTTACCTTCCTTCCTATCCTCTGTATTACCTGATACCTTTCAATATTTACTTCCTAATCATCTTCACTGTGCAATCATGGTCCCTTAATGTCCAGTAAATTGTATTGAATTGTACCACATATTCCCTGAACTAGTTTTGAATATTATGCGCATTCAGATAAAGTGCCCTTACACTCATTGTCCTTTAAGAATCTGGGAAACTTTGCATCCTTTTACATTATTGTGGGGGTTGCACTTACGAATATCAAATACAGAGTCATTCATCAACTATGGTGACGTGATCTGTCCAGATTTGCCATTTTCCTGCCAAATCTACCAGTACTTCCCTAAAGTGTGTGTCTAGTCATGAACTTCCACAACAAGTTAGTTACTATTAGACTGGTAAGGTCTGGATATTAAAAATCTCCGGAAAAATAACATTTTATTTTATATCTTTTAACTTGTCAAACAATTAAAACAACATCAAAATGAACAAATACATTTAAATTAACCCAATTAAATTGAAAATATATAAATATTGATTATACTTGCCTCTTTTTCCCCACGGTCATCCTTCCACATACAAACCGAATGGCCTCACTGGACTTGTGCCCATAAAGCCTGAACGGTCTAAAGAATTTCTAGTGCAACAGCTATGGAAGTTTATGCTTTTCTCTGGACTCCAAGAGGAGTTTATTGACAGAAAGCTTTTGAAAAATCACTTTCAGGACTTCTGCATTTGTGGGTGTTGCAAAACCTATGGATGACATACTATGTAATAATATTATGATAATGTACCACATCGTTGCAAGAATCACTTTATCCTAGGTGACCAGCTTCCCATGCATGGCATAAAGGATTATTACCGGGGAAAGAAAAAGATTAAACTTTCTTAATACAGTTTAAGGCTATACCCATTTCAGCATGAGGATAGATGCTGTGGAACAACAAAGATTTTGCTTCCTGAATTCTTTTGGGTGTATCTTATGGATTTTGGGCTGCTAATCATGAAAATCACCATGAAATTTCCCTATAACACACCATTTTAAAAAATGCCGATATTTGTTATTTCAATTGATATTTCAAGTCAATTAAAATGATGCCCAAAATGTAAGTTGAAAACTTTTTCTATCTTGTCCAGGCATACTTAGGAGGACGGATGCTGCATGTAAGACAGGTCTTAGCAAGTGTATAAATTTCCGTGAATGATTTCAATATTTGAGACAGATATTTTCCAGAATAACAAATGCCAAGATTGAGAAGGCATTTTTGTTGGTCCACAAATCAAACAGGTCATCAATAACAGGCAATTTGTAGAATTTCTAGTGGGACCAGAGAAAATTGCATGGAAGGCTTTCAAGGATTTGCTGATTTTTTTCATGGCAGCTGCACAGCACCAATCTATGTGCAGCTGGTTGACAGCATGTTTCAAGCATATAAAACCATGAAGTGCACCATAACACTGAAGATTCATTTTCTGCATTCCCATTTAGATTTCTTCTCTGCTAATCTTGGCACTGTTAGTGACGAGCATAGTGAAAGGTTTTACTAGCACATTGCAGTTATGGAGAAATGGTATCAGGGCTTAGTTGAACTATTACAAAGCTTCAGCATTGTTATACAATTAAATGCATTATATTCAATAGAACTTAATTTCTTGTTGCTAGAAATTCCTGCATGATACAAGTAGTCTGAAATTATATGTGTTCAGCTTCAAGCAGAATATCATAAATTAAAAAAAACACATTCTGAGAAGCAATACTTCCGAAAAAAATTGTTGTCCCGTGAAATCAAAGCAACAAATCGGTACAATCGAAGGAACTCTTCTGAAGTTAGAGGGACTGGTTGTATAAATGCATGTCCCCGGGCTTTTGATATTACAATGGAGGACTGACTATAATATCTGAGTCCTTGAACACTTCCATCTTAAAGCACAGTTTTGTACAGACCCTCATTACAATGCACAGTCATACTGGGCTTGATTAAAAACTGTGCACTGCTATTGATATGTCAGGATTTCATGTGTTTATCATTTATTTTCAACAAATTGAATATATTAAGAATGGCATGGGTACAGTTAGGTTTGTGCTTAATAACTTAAAAATTTATTGAAAAAGACATATCAATGACAAATTTGTTATTCAAGCTGATGTTTTTTTTGAAGTAATTATTCAAAGAAATTCTTCACTAACACTGCCAAGACAGGTAGCTTAATGAAATGGTTGGAACAAGACCACCTGCTCCACTAGCATATTTTTAATGATAGCAGGTCAAGAAGAATTCTAGAGATATTCTTGATACTTTTAACAATGATGAGCTGAATTTTCTTCTGCACTTTGATGCAATAAGAAAAAATGAGAGTGTAAAGTTAGTGAGAAGGGCAAGTAAATAGAACGCTTGCTTCTGCGTAAACTGGCAACTTATAAATAGTTAACAGAAACTTAGAGAAAATATAGGGAGATGATTAAAGGTTTTGAAAAAAGTAATACTGATCTGCAACTTAAAGTAGGTTTAAGTGCTCTAATAAGTGGGATAAATGCCTGAACCTTAAATATTCATGGTCTACAGTGCCAGGGAATGGTGGCTGCAGTGTACATTGTCTACAAAATGCACTGCCTTTACTCACCAAGACTCTCCTGACACCACGTCTGGAAGGTGCAGTATTTACCACCAAGGAAGACAAGGACAGCTAGTGCACTGGGAAACCACCTCCAGATTCCTTTCCAAATCACACAGTACCCCAGCTTGGAAATAGAGCAACGGGCCTTCATTCCCAAGTCTAAATCCTGGATTTTCTTTTCCAGCAGCACTTGAGAACAGTAAAGTTCAAGTTTAATCATCATTCAACCGTACGTGAACACAGCCGAATGAAACAGCGTTCTCCAGGTGCAAAACCTACACAGCACAACACACATAAGATACCAGACATGAGAAAAAAAAACACGGCCAGTTCTCTGAGTGACCTATCCTGTAAATGGATGGACATGTCCTGTAAGTGCCCAGCCTTTACTAGGAGGACAGCAGCAGTTCAAAAAGTTTTTGAAGCTCAAGGAGTATTTGGGATTATACATTGACACCTGGATCAGATAATAGGAATGAATGAAAACCAGTATTCGTTCGCCTATCAGTGAATAGTCCAACACAAACAGTTTTAAAACCATCCTAGTGACACTGGCAGCGCCCCGCGCTTGCGCAGCTCTCCGGTGAAAAATGATGTCGTATCTGTTAAATAGGGGCCGTGGGCAATTCTGATTTGATGGAGAATGAACGTGAAATCACAGAGGAACATCTGGAGAAATTTCTGAAACGCCCGTCCGCTGCTGTCGTTACTGTGTGGTTGGGAATCTTTCGGAGGGTAGGCCTCAAAATCCCTGGCCTTGCCTGCTTTTGGTGACTGAGAAGGAGGTCGAATCATTTGGACAGAGATGGAGCTCAGTACTTGGTGTCGGAGAGCTGATCAGAGCTCGAAATTTTTGGATGACTCAGAGTTGGATTGTGGTCGGCATGGCAGGGAGAGTTTTTCTTCCTCCTCCCGTCTGTGTGAGATGTGGGACATTTGAGAAACTTCGGACTTTACTGTGCTCACGAACTTTCTTCATCAAGTTATGGTATTGTGCACTGTTGTAACTATATGCATAATTATATGGTTTTGTCAGTTTTTTCAGTCTTGGTTTGTCCTGTTTTTGTGATATCACACCGGAGGAAATAATGTGTCATTTCTTAATGCATGCATTACTAAATGACAATAAAAGGGGACTACATGTCTTCATAATCTAAATTACCAACAGCCATGGTCAGCAATGCTACATCAAGGATGCTTGCACCAAGCACAGACTTCATATTAGATAAAAAAGTCACACAGTACAGTAAGAAAAGCACAAAATGAATCTTACATTCCCATAGAATTACTTAGAAATATGTAATTTATTACATAGCATGTAGAATTGTAGATATACAAAAAACTCTACATGTATTTAACCTCAGCGGCAATACTCCCTGTAATGAATAGTACAGCTTAAAAAAGTTGCAGGACTTCAACTGCATCTACAATGACTCAAAGAGCAGTGGAAATTTTAAGAAACCACTGCATTGTATTTTATCCACTCAAACATCTTTGTCCCAACAAAAAATCATATTCTTTTACCTTCCTGTTAACATTAGATATTTATACTTCGTAGTCTTCTGCGAAAACTTTGAGTTACTTTGATTTTTGAGTGAGCCTTCAGATGGCTATACATGAAGATATGTGATGCATGAACTAATGCCGCAGGGTCACAAGCCGGGCCCTGATCAACCCTGGCTGGGTTGTAAGGTCTGATGTTGAAAGACCCAAAACACACTGACCCCAGGTTACATCGCAGATGAGGATGTGTCCCAGGATGCATCTCAGCATCACCTGCTCACCAGTTATCCCAGAGCTAAGCATTTAACAATTGCAAATAAACATTCCAGATTGCTTAGTAACTATATGAAATGATTCATTCTAATACTTAGCCTAGATAAAAACAGCAGCTATATTTGATTAGGAGTTTGAGGAGATTTGGTATGTCACCAAAAACACTTGCAAATTTCTACAAATGTATGGTGGAGAGCATTCTAACTGGCGGCATCACCCTCTGGTATGGTGGGGACGGGGTAGTAATCAGGATTGAAGTAAACTGCAGAGTTCTAAACTTAGTCATCTCTATCTGGCCAGTAGCATCCATAGTATCCAAGACATCTTCAAGGAAGAATGCCTCAAAAAGGCAACATCCATCATTAAGGACCCCCATCACCCATGTCATGCTTTGTTCTCATTGCTACCATCAGGAAGGAGAGACAGAAGCTTGAAGGCACACACAAAATGATTCAGGAACAGCTTCTTCCCATCTGCCATCTGATTTCTGAATAGACATTGAAACCATGGACACTTATCTCATTACTCTTTTTGATTTTAATTTGCACCGTTTGTTTAATTAAACTATGATACAGTATATACACTTATGCTAATTCACATTTTCCTCTATTGTTATGTATTACATTGTACTACTGCAACAAAGAAAACAAATTTCACGACATATACCTGTGATATTGAGAATAACAGAAGTCTTAAGATTATACCAAAATATAAATAGCTCAGAAAACAAGAGGAAAAAATAATACCATCCATTCCTTGAACGTCTCCTGAAGTCTTTCATACCAAATGAAGCATTTTAAAATGTCACCATCATTTACATTTTAGCAAGCATATTGCAGAATTTGCACACTATGCTGCACAAAAAGGTTAAGTACATGCATAGTTATAAGAGATAATCTGCATCAGTTCTTCTGCTCAGGATCAGATCTTGGCCAGCTGCTGTGCCTGTACTTCAAATTATGACAGAGGATTCAGTTTATTCAGCAGAATAAACAGATCAGGTTTCAATTCACTGCTTCAGCATATGGATGGTATCTATGCTTGTGTAGTGCTCTATTGACTTGGTAAATTGGTTTATTATTGTCATGTGCACTAAGTACAATGGGGAAACTTTGATTTCTATGTGATTCCCTCTGTACACTCATTATTGTGTGACTCAGCACTGAGTTCAAAAACAGCTGATAAAATTTCAGATGGTAATGAAGTGGTGTACAAGAGCAAGGTACATCAGCTGGTTATGTGACATGACAACAACAGCTTCGTCCTGGTTGTCAGTAAGACCAAGGAATTGATTGTGGACTTCAGAATGTGGAAGTCAGGAGAACACACAGAAGTCCTCACTAAGGGGTCAGCGATGGAAAGTATGAGCAACTGCAAGCTCAACTTCTCAGAGGATCTACCCTGGGTCCAACATACAGTATTGATGCGATCAAAAGAAGGCACACCAGCAACTCTACTTCATTACGAGTCTGAGGAGATTTTGTATGTCACCAAAGAACCTAATATTTTTATAGATAATAGCATGTTAGTTTCTAAATCCTTTTAGAATGGAAATGAGGAGGAACTTCTTTAGCCAGAGGGTGGTGAATCTATGGAATTCATTGTCACAGGCTGCTGTGGAGGCCAGGTCACTGGGTGCAATAAAGGTGGAGGTTGATACGTTCTTAATTAGCCAGGACGTCAAAGGTTATATTGAGAAGGCAGGAGAATGGGGTTGAGAAGGGAATGGAGGAGCCATGATGGAATTGTAGAGCAGACTCAATGGGTAAAATGGCCTAATTTTGCTCCCATATCATATGGTCTTCTGGCCTTATATTGAATTTTGACATTGTAGCCACTAGTAAGACTCATCTGCAGGAGGGGCAAGACTGGCAGATCAATGTTTTGGAGTCCCGTTGTTTTAATGTGATGGAGCGGAAGGGATTAGGGAAAGGGGGTGGTCAGAGAAAATCTCATGGCTGTGCCATTTTGGCAAATTAGCCTTCAGAATAAATGTATTGAGTACAGGAGTTGGGATGTTATGTTGTAAGATGTTGGTAGGCCTAATTTGGAATATTGTACGCAGTTTTGGTCACCCACCTATAGGGAAGATAAAAATAAGATTGAAAGACTACAGGGGAAAATTACAAGGATGTTGCCAGGACTAGAGGACTTGAGTTATAGGGAAAGATTGAATAGGTTAGAACTTTATTCCCTGGAACCTAGAAGTTCGAGGGGAGATTTGATAGGGCTGTATAAAATTATGAGGTATATAGATAGGGTAAGTGCAAGCAGGCTGTTTTCACTGAGGTTGTGTGAGACTGCAACAAGAGGTCATGGGTTTTTGAGGATGAAGGATGAAATGTTTAAGGGAAGATAGGGGGATCTTCATCACTCAGTGAATGAGCTGCCTGTGCAAGGAGTGCATGCAAGCTCAATTTCATTTTGGAAAAGTTTGGATAGGTACATGGGTGGGAGGGGTATTTAGGGGTATGTTTCCAGTGCAGATCGATGGGACTAGGCAGGTTAATGGGTCAACCCAGACTAGATGGGCCAAAGGGCCTGTTGCTGTGCTTTAGTTTTCTATGACTCTGTGACTCCTTTTACGACAGGATGTATTCTGACTGGCTGATATGGACCCTCCAGTGCACAGGATTGTAAAAGCTACAGAGTGGTGTCGATTCAGGCAGTTTCATTACAGCACAATCTTCCACACCACTGACGACCATCTTCAAGAAGCAGTTCCTCAAGAGGATGGCATCCAACACTAAGGGTGCACGTGCAGTGAGGGTCTTCCCAATAAAGAGACATTTTTCAAATGGAACAGGCTAAGTCTTTGTACTGAAACAAGACAGTGAACAAGAAAAGAGTAAGAGAGAGAGAGAAAAGAGAGAGCGAGGAGAGAGGGAGAGAAAAGAGAATGAGAAAGAAAAGCAAAAAATAGCAAAAGAGAGGAAGAGAAATGCCATTGCCTTGCACTTGTGTTGACCTCCTCTCTTCCTTCCCGCCATAGTGTTTAACAGATAGTCTATGATGTGTTTGTCATCCATGGGTGTGAGTTCTAGTATTGTGCATATAATACATATGTTTTCAATGTGTTTTTTGATCAACTTCACAATTTCATGCAGGTGATCTTACTGGGTGATATCATTACAAAATGCAAATGGCTACTGTATATTTTCTAAAAGTGTTCATTTTATTAGTACATGTTCTTTAATTAACTATGTTCTTAATAGTTAATTGTGTATATTAAATTATCCATAATTATTTTATCACTCAAAAAGAATTTATTAGTGTACAACCACCAAAGTTCAAAGTAAGTTTCAAAGTTCATATACAGTATGTCACCATTTACAACTTTAAAATTCATTTTTTGCAGGCATACTCAATAAATCTATAGAATAATAACTATAACAGAATCAATGAAAAACTGCACCAACTTGGGAATTTAACCAAGTGTGCAAAAGACAACAAACTGTGCAAATACAAAGAGAAAGAAATAATAATTATAAATAGTAGGCAATTAATATCAGGAAAATGAGATGAAGAGTCTTTAAAAGGGAGTCCATTGGTTGTGGGAATATTTCAATGATAGGGCAAGTGAAGTTGGGTAAAGTTATCCCCTCTGGTTCAAGATCCTGATGGTTGAGGGGTAGTAATTGTTCCTGAACCTCGTGATGAGTCCAGAGGCCCCTGTGCCTTCTTCCAGATGACAGCATTGAGAAGAGGACATGTCCTGGCTGGTAGGGGACCTGATTATGGAAGCTGCTTTCCTGCAACAGCACTTCACGTAAATGTTCTCATTGGAGGGGAAGGCTTTACCCGTGATGTGCTAGGCTGTGTCCACAACAAACTTGATCACTTTAGCAGCAAAACAGGGACACTGTGCTTAGCCAGAGAATCCAAGAATTCTGTCTGAGGCAAGAGAAAAAACTGCGGGAGCAGTGGATGGGATGTTTGTATCATTGTTAGCTGGGTGAGGTGCCAGTCGACTGGAGGGGAGCAAATGTTGTGCTTATATTTAAGAAGGGGAGCCAGGAAAAGGGGAAGAGTTAAATGTTCCAAGAGATGGTGAAAAACACATCTTGCATACTGTTCACACAGATCAGTTTATCACAAAAGGACAAGGTAAAATAATCACAGAGTACAGGAAAGTGTTACAGTTGCAGAGAAAGTGCAGTGCAGATAGACAATAAGGTCCAAGGTGATAATGAGGTTAATTGCCAGGTTAACAACCCATCTGGTCACATTAGGACACTCCTTACTAGTCTTATCACTGATGATTGAAGCTGTTTTTGAGCCTTGGCCTTATGTGCTTTTAGGCTTTTATTACTTCTGCCCTATGGCAAGGAAATGAAGAGAGAATATTTGAGGTAGAATGGGTCTTTAATTATACTGACTGCTTTATCAAGGCATCAAGAAGTATACAGAGAATTAGTGGAGGGGATAGTTTCTATGATATGCTCAGCTGTGCCCACAATTTCTTTTGGTTAACAGCAGAGCAATTGTCGTGCCCAGCCATGATGCAGCCAGGTAGGATGCTTTCTGTGGTGCATTGATAAAAATTGGAAAGGGTCAAAGAGGTCATGCCAAATTTCTTTAGCCTCCTAAGGAAGTAGAGACACCAATAAGCTTTCTTGGCCGTGGTGTTAATATGTACCAACCAGGACAAGCTATTGGTGATGTTTACATATAGGAACATGAAACTCGCACCCTCTCATCTCCATTGATGTGAAATGAATAAACAGTCGACACTTCATGCCAAGATCCATCTTCAAGACTAGAAAGGAAGTGGGAGGATAACAGAATAAAGAGGTGGAGGAAGGAAAATGAGGATAGGTGGAAGGTGATAGGTGAAGCCAGGTGGGTGGGAAAGGTAAAGGGCTGGAGAGGAAGAAATTTGATAGGAAAGGTGAGTGGACCATAGGAGGATGAGAAGGAAGAGGGCACCAGGGAAGGTGATAGGCAGGAGAGAGAAGCAAGAGGTCAGAGTGGGGAATAGTAGAGGGGAGGGGGAGGGAATTTTTTCTTACAGGAAGGAGAAATCACTATTCATGCCATCAGGTTGAAGGCCTCCATGCAGATAGAACTTGAGTGGCCACCTCTCCTACACTCTGAGAGAGGCATCATTGTGACATGAGAGGAGGCCATGAACTGACCGGTTAGAATGGAAATGGGAATCAGAATTAAAATTTTGGCCACTGGGAAGTTCCTTTTTTAATGGATGGAGCAGAGGTGCTCAACGAAGCAGTCCCCCAATTTACATTAGTCTCACCAATGGAGAGGAGGCTGCATTGTGAGTACCGGACACGAATGATGACCCCAGCAGATTTGCAGAAGTGTTATCTCAACTGAAATGACTGTTTGGAGCACCAAATGGGGGTGAAGGAGGAGGTGAATGAGTAGGTGAGGCACATTTCCCAGCTGCAGGGATAAGTGCCAGGAGAGAGATTAGTAGGTGGGAACAAATTGAAAGGGAATCACAAGGGAACAGTCCCCGTGGAAAGTGGACCAGGGTGGGGAGGGGGGGAGTAAAGATCTGTTTGATCGTTGGATCAGTGTGGATTTGGCGGACTTTGCGGAGGAGAATGCTGCATTGGATGTGGAGGCCAGTGGGGTGGTCGGTAAGGGGAGGAGGAGTTAGTCTATTTCTATTCCTATCTCTGGATAAATAATTACACAGACACCCATTTGTTCTTTCCTTTTAAAGCACTTATTTTCAGTTACTTACATTGTTTGGAAGATATCTTGCCAAATTATATTGGATTTTCTGGGCATCGTGAATACTTAAAATGCTCCATTGAGGAAGAGTGCACTCTTATGGGTGAACCAAATTTATTCCATCAATTCAAGTCAATTAATGAAACGTGATGTCAGTTCCGTGCATTCTGCTGTAGCTGATTATAATCAGCAAACTAAACCAGGCCACAAGATCAATAATTTTTATATTTATTTTTAATGGGAAGTGGGCATTTCTGGCAATAGCAGCATTTATTACATTTACTATCCAGTCCTAATTGCTCTTGAACTGAAGTGGCAGCAAAGAGTTAACCACAATAGTTTCCCTCATATTTGTGAGTTTAACCCTTACATACTGTTTGGGTCAAATTTGACCCGTTTTTACATTTGACAGCAGTAAAGACACCCTAAATGCCATTTTTTTAGCCGAAATTTGATGACTTTTCCTAAAGTGACCCAGAATGTGCAAAAATGAAAATATTTAAAAAATGTTATACTTTGGTACAGGTGCTACAGATTTTTGTACATTGAGGCTGTTCTGGGTCAAATTTGACCTGTATCTATTGAAATGGATTTTAGATCTCTGAAACATTAATTAAGGATTAATCACCCATTTATTAATGTCAGATAGGCTATTTATACATTCTAAATAGATCTATGGGTCAAAGTTTGGTATAGACACTTGTTATGAGGGGATTCTTGGGCCAGGTCAAAATTGACCCGGAGCATACTGTGAAGGTACAGAATATGAACAGGTTGCCTGGGTTAAGATGGAAGTGCTTTATTTATGAAACATATTGTTACGTTCTTGTTTTAAAAACCCAGGGTGATAATTGCTGTTATTAGTGCTCCTTCACATTAGGGAGGAATATGTTAATTGTGGGTGAGTTACTGGAGAATCATTTTATTCTGCAGTTTATGGACTGACTGAGTGGCAATTGCTTGTAATATCTGAGTGAGGACCTTATTAAAAATGCCCTTTGGTTCCAATATAAATATCAGTATTATCAGAATCCAAGACAAAGGTTAATTCCAAACAATGCTATTAGAATAGAAATGTATTCACTACTTGAAAGCAAGTAAATCCACAACAATTGAAGTGGAGCAGATGATGTCTTTGAAACCTATAATTTTGTTGCAATCACTTCTGAATCAATCCAAATTTTCTACCTGCATGCTTTGTGAATTTTGATTCACCACAAGACTAAATCTAAACCTCTCACTGTGCTTCTTATTCTAAAATGGAATTTTTCAAGATAATATCCCCTTCAGCAGAAGACCACATGAAATATTGAGCTCTAAAAAAATGAGCAGAACCCAAACTAAGAAAAGCTTCCATGATCATTTCTATGATCAAACAAAAAAAAAACAAGTTGTTTGCTCTATCTGTCTGTTTGCTAAGTATGAAACAGGCACTTCTGGCCCTCCAAGCTGCACAGTCTAACCTAACCATGGGACAGCTTACAATGACCAATTAACCTACCAACCAGTATGACTTTGGACTGTGGGAGGAAACCGGAGCACCCGGAGGAAACCCACACGCTCACAGGAAGAAACGTATATACTTGTTTACAGAAGAACTCCAAACTCTGATGTCCCAAGCTGTAATAGCGTTGCACTAACTGCTAAGCTACCGTGACTTGGGTATGGGAGGAAGCCAGTGGGTTAAGCAGCTTCTGTTGAGGAATTGCCAATGTTTAAGGACAAAGTCCTGCATCAGTGTGTCAACAATTCCGGTCAACATACTTCGCCTCCCGTTGAGCTCTCAAGAAAAATGTTTTTCTTTCAATCCAGATCACAGCATATCCAGACTTTGGTGAGTTTGTGACTAAACAGCTTGTTGAACATTTCATGTACATCTGCTCTCATTCCATCCTCCCGCCACCCCACTAGGAATAGGATTCCCCTGGTCCTCACCTACCACCCCACCAGCCTCTGGGTCCAACATATTATTCTCTGTAACTTCCGCCACCTCCAACGGGATCCCACCACTAAGCACATCTTTCCCTCCCTCTCTCTCTCTGCATTCCGCAGGGATCGCTCCCTACGTGACTCCCTTGTCTATTCGTCCCCCCCATCCCTCCCCACTGATCTCCCTCCTGGCACTTATCCGTGTAAGCGGAACAAGTGCTACACATGCCCTTACACTTCCTCCCTTACCACCATTCAGGGCCCCAAACAGTCCTTCCAGGTGAGGTAACACTTCACCTGTGAGTCAGCTGGGGTGATATACTGCGTCCGGTGCTCCCGATGTGGCCTTTTATATATTGGCGAGACCCGACGCAGACTGGGAGACCGCTTTGCTGAACACCTACACTCTGTCCGCCAGAGAAAGCAGGATCTCCCAGTGGCCACACATTTTAATTCCACATCCCATTCCCATTCTGACATGTCTATCCATGGCCTCCTCTACTGTAAAGATGAAGTCACACTCAGGTTGGAGGAACAACACCTTATATTCCGTCTGGGTAGCCTCCAACCTGATGGTATGAACATCGACTTCTCTAACTTCTGTTAATGCCCCACCTCCCCCTCGTACCCCATCTGTTACTTATTTTTATACACACATTCTTTCTCTCACTCTCCTTTTTCTCCCTCTGTCCCTCTGAATATACCCCTTGCCCAACCTCTGGGTCCCCCCCGCCCCCCTCCTTGTCTTTCTTCCCGGACCTCCTGTCCCATGATCCTCTCGTATCCCCTTTTGCCTATCACCTGTCCAGCTCTTGGCTCCATCCCTCCCCCTCCTGTCTTCTCCTATCATTTCGGATCTCCCCCTCCCCCTCCAACTTTCAAATCCCTTACTCACTCTTCCTTCAGTTAGTCCTGACAAAGGGTCTCGGCCTGAAACGTCAACTGCACCTCTTCCTAGAGATGCTGCCTGGTCTGCTACGTTCACCAGCAACTTTGATGTGTGTTGCTTGAATTTCCAGCACCTGCAGAATTCCTGTTGCTTGAGCTTGTTGAACATGAGTTTTTCTGTCCTGTGTTGTGTTTTTGTATAATATGGATTTGTTAAGTTTTAGGAAAAACTTAATGTAAATTGCAGTAATTTACAAGTAACAACAGGGTCGGGTGGAGATATGTTCCCACCAAGGAAGTATGAGCTGGCAGGGTCGAGGTATGTCTCCACCAAAGGAGGTGTGAGGTGGTGGGGTGGAAACATAGAAACAATGAAAACCTACAGGGCAATACAGGCATTTCGGTTCACAATGCTGTGCCCAACATGTTCTTACTTTAGAAATTACCTAGGGTTACCAATAGACTTTTATTTTTCTAAGCTCCATATACCTATCCAAGATTCCCTTAGAAGACCCTATTGTATCCGCTTCCATCACCGTTACCGGCAGCCCATTCCACGCACTCACCACCTTCTGTGTAAAAAAACTTACCCCTGACATCTCCTCTGTACCTACTTCCAAGCACCTTAAAACTGTGCTCCCTCATGTTAGCCATTTCAGGCCTGGGAAAAGGCCTCTGACTATCCACACAATCAATGTCTCTCATCATCTTATACACTTTTCTCAGGCCACCTCTCATCCTCCACCACTCCAAGGAGAAAAGGCAAAGTTCACTCAACCTATTCTCATAAAGCATGCTCCCCAATCCAGGCAACATCCTTGTAAATCTCCTCTGCACCCTTACTATAGTTTTCACATCCGTCCTGTAGTGAGGTGACCAGAACTGAGCACAGTACTCCAGGTTCCTATACAGCTGTAACATTAACTTTCAAAAAAAACATTACCTTTCAGCTCTTGAACTCAATCTCATGGTTGATGAAGGCCAATGCACTGCATGCCTTCTTAACAACGTAGTCAACCTGCGCAGCAGCATTGAGTGTCCTATGGACACGGACCCCAAGATCCCTCTGATTCTGCCAACATATTTTACCTACTAAAATGAACCACCTCACACTTATCTGGGTTGAACTCCATCTGCCACTTCTCAACCTGGTATTAATTCCTATCGATGTCCCACTGTAGCCTCTGACAGCCCTCCAAACCATCCACAACACCCCCAACCTCTGTGTCATGAGCAAATTTACTAACCCATCCCTCCACTTCCTCATCCAGGTCATTTATAAAAATATGAAAAGAAGGATTCCCAGAACAGATCCCTGAGGCACACCACTGGTCACCGAACTCCATGCAGAATATGACCCATCTACAACCATTCTTTGCTTTCTGTGGCAAAACCAATTCTGGATCCACAAAGCAATGTCCCCTTGGATCCCATGCCTCCTTACTTTCTCAATAAGCCTTGCATCGGGTACCTTATCAAACGCCTTGCTGAAATCCATAAACACTACATCTACTGCTCTTCCTTCTTCAATGTGTATAGTCACATCCTCAAAAAATTCAATCAGGCTCGTAAGGTACAAACTGTCTTTGACAAAGTTATGCTGACTATTCCTAATCATATTAAACCTCTCCAAATGTTCATAAATCCTGTCTCTCAGGATCTTCTCCATCAATTTACCAACCACTGAAGTAAGACTCACTGGAACAATATCCGCAACCCTCCAATCCTCCGGAACCTCTCCCATCCCAATTGATGATGCAAAGATCATCGCCAGAGGCTCAGCAATCTCCTCCCTCGCCTTCCACAGTAGCCTGGGGTACATCTCATCCAGCCCCGGTGACTTATTCAACTTGATGCTTTCCAAAAGCTCCAGCACATCCTCTTTCTTAATGTCTATATGCTCAAGCTTTTCAGTTTGCTGTAAGTCATCCCTGCAATCGCCAAGGTCCTTTTCTGTAGTGAATACTGAAACAAAGTATTCAGTAAGTACCTCCGCTACCTCCTCTGGTTCCATACCTACTTGTCCACTGTTACACCTGATTGGTTCATATTCTCTCACATATTATCCTCTTGCTCTTCACATACTTGTAGTATGCCTTGGGGTTTTCCTTAATCCTGCTCGCCAAGGCCTTCTTATGGCCCCTTCTGGTTCTCCTAATTTCGTTCTTATGCTACTTCCTGCTAGCCTTATAATTTTGTAGCTCTCGATCAATACCTATTTTTTTGAACCTTTTGTGAGAGTCACAACCATGGATTTGGCAGTGCAGTAGATACGGCAATTGCGCTTGTGAATTTGCAAGTGTCAGCTAACTATTAACTAATCGTGATTATATTTAACTCCATAGTTGTTGTGGTAGTGCCTGTCGAGGCTTGGACAGAGCACAGCAACGCTTGTCAACGAGGCGCCGTTGTTTTCATTTGAGAGCTTTAGTTAATGGCCCTGTTTGTCCTAGTGTTTATCGTTTTATTTTCCCTTTAACACTGTTCGCACTAAAGTCTGTGAAATATCAACCTGCTTCAGTGCCTCTCACTCCACTCTTGGACCATATCCGAACAAGTGACAGTAAGCTTTCCTTTTCTTCTTGACTAGGTTTATAACAGCCTTTGTACACCACAGTTCCTGCACCCTACCATCCTTTCCCTATCTCATTGGAACGTACCGATGCAGAACCCCATGCAAAATATCCCCTGAACGTTTGCCACATTTCTGCCATATATTTCCCTGACAACATCTGTTCCCAATTTATGCTTCCAAGTTCCTGCCTGATAGCCTCATGTTTCCCCTTTCTCCAATTAAATGTTTTCCTAACTTGTCTGTTCCTATCCCTCTCCAATGCTATGGTGAAGGAGATAGAATTGTGATCACTATCTCCAAAATGCTCTCACTCTGAGAGATCTGACACCTGACCAGGTTCATTTCCCAATACCAGATCAAGTACAGTCTCTCCTCTTGTAGGCTTATCTATATATTGCATCAGGAAACCTTCCTGAACACACCTAACAAACTCCACCCCATCTAAACCCCTTGCTCTAGGGAGATGCCAATCAATATTGGGGAAATTAAAATCTCCCAGCAGAACAACCCTGTTACTATTGCACTGTTCCAGAATTTTTCTCCCAATCTGCTCCTTGATGTCCCCATTACTATTGAGTGGTCTGTGAAAAACACTCAGTAGAGTTATTGACCCCTTCCTGTTTCTAACTTCCACCCACAGAGACTTAGTAGACAATCCCTCCATGACCTCCTCCTTTTCTACAACCGTGACACTATCTCTGATCAGCAGTGCCACACCCCCACCTTTTTTTGCCTCCCTCCCTGTCCTTTCTAAAACATCTAAAGCCTGGCATTCTAAGTAGCCATCCCTGGCCCTGAGCCATCCAAGTCTCTGTAATGGCCACAACATCATAGCTCCAAGTGTTGATCCACACTCTAAGCTCATCCATTTTGTTTATGAAACCCCTTGCATTAAAACAGACACATCTCAAACCATCAGTCTGAATGTATCCCTTCTCTATCACCTGTCCATCCTTCATCTCACACTGTCTACAAGCTTTCTTGATTTGTAAGCCAACCACCACACCCCACAGACATTCAAGTTTGGTGGACATAGGTATCCACCAAAGGAGGTGTGAGGTGGTGCTGTGGAGAAACATCTCTACCAAATGTGGTGTAAGGTGCACCTTCTCTCCGCTAGCCTGCAGGTCATCCTTGGGCAAGGTGTAGCAACTGTTTAGCTCCACGATCAGGGTCACATGAAGCCATGGGAGCAGGTAGCGGACGGAAATTTTGAATCACAGGAGGAACCAACATATCGATGCAGCTACAAAGCAGGTATGACAGCAGCCTTATTTCATTAGGAGATTTGAAGACTGTATGTCACCAAAACAGTTGCAAACATCTACAGGTCTACCATGAAGAGCATTCTAACTGGCTGCATCACCGTCTGGCATTGGGGGGGGGGTGCGTGGTGCAGAAGTTACTGCACAAAATAAGGATCAAAATAAGCTGCAGAGAGTTGTAAAATTAGTCAGCTCCATCATGGGCAATAACTTCATAGTATTCTGTGTGGTCTATAAGGAGTGATGCCTCCAAAAGGCAGCGTCCACCATCAACAGTACTTACCATGCTATCCCATGCCTACTTCTCCCTGAGTACAGGCAGAGACGGAAGACTGCAGCACCAGTAGTGAGGACCAAGAAGGTATGGGCGAGGGAAGCACAGGAGCACCTACAGGATTGCTTTGAATTGGTGAACTGCTCTGTATTCAGTGATTCATCATCAAATCAGGATGAGTATGCTACAGTTGTTACTGACTTCATTAAAACATGTGTGGATGAGTGTGTGCCTTTGAAAACTTACTGTATGTTTCTAAACCAAAAGCTATGGATCAACCAGGAGGTTCATCATCTGCTGAGGCCTCGATCTGTGGCATTTTAGTTTGATGATCAGGTCTGTACATGAAAGACAGGTATGTCTTGTGGAGGGCTACTTGTAGGGCAAAGAGACAGTTCTGAGCGAGGTTGGAGGTGACATCAGATGCATGACAGGGTTTGAAGAACATTACTTCCTATAAAGTGAAACTCAGTATGATGAATGGCAGCGATGCTTCACAACCAGATGAATTCAATGCCTTTTATGCCGCTTTGAAGGGGAGAATATAACTACAGCTGTGAAGATCTCTGCTACACCAGTAACCCTGTGACCTCTGTCTCAAAGGCCTATGTCAGGCTGTCTTTCACGACAGTGAACCCTCACAAGGTGGCAAGCCCCGATGGTGTACCTGGTAAGGCTCTGAAGACTTGGGTCAACCAACTGGCAGGAGTATTCAATTACATTTTCAACCTTCCACTGTCATGGGTGGAAGTTCCCACCCACTTCAAAAAGGCAACAATTACACCAGTGCCCAAGAACAGTGTGAGCAGCCTTAACGACTGTCATCCAGTTGCACTCACAGCTACGGTGATGAAACGCTTTGAGACGTTGGTCGTGACCTAATCAACTCTTCCCTCAGAAAGGACCTGACCCACTGCAATTTGTCTATCACCACAACAGGTCAATGGCAGACACAATCTCAATGGCTCTTCACACAGGCTTAGATCACCTGGACAATACAAACACCTACGTTAGGATGATATTCGTTGAATATAGCTCACCACTTAACATTATCATTCCTACAGTCCGGATTGAAAAGCTTTGGGACCTGGGCCTCTGTTCCTCCTTCTGCAAATGGATCCTCGACTTCCTAAGTGGAAGCCACAATCTGAGTGGATTGGTGATAACATCTCCATCTCACTAATGATCAACACTGGGACACCTCAAGGATGTGTGCTTAGCCACTGCTCTACTCTCTCTACACCCAGGACTGTGTAGCTAGGCGCAGCTCAAATGCCAGCTATAAATTTGCTGATGATACAACCGTTGTTGGTAGAACCTCAGATGGAGATGAGCGGACATACAGGAGTGAGATATACTAGTTATTTGAGTGGTGTTGCAGCAACAATCCTGCACTTAACACCACTAAGACCAAAGAGTTGACTGTGGACTTCAGAAAGGGTAAAATAAAGGATTATGAACCAATCCTCACAGAGGGATCAGAAGTGGAGAGAGTGAGCAATTTCAAGTTGGTTGGTGTCAACATCTGTGAGGATCTAACCTGGTTCTAACATATCAATGCAGTAAAAAGAAGGCAAGGCAGCAGCGCTATTTCATTCGGAGATTGAGGAAATTTGGTTTGTCATCTAAAACTCTTGAAAACTTCTATGGACATGCCATGGAAAGTATTCTGACTGGCTGCATCACTGTCTGGTATGGGGGTATCCTCGTCACCCTGGATATACCATCTTCTCATTGTTACCATCAGAAAGGAGATGCAGAAGCCTGAAGTCACACACTCAGTGATTCAGGAACAGCTCCTTCTCTCTGATTACTGAATCTGATTACTAAATAGACATTGAAACAATGAACACTACCTCATTTTTCTTTTCTGTTTTTGCACAATTTTTAACTTAACTATTCAATACACACATATGTGAAACACTCTAGTTTCCTTGGCTGCATAAGTCTAGGGAAGAGAATCTCCGGCTCTGCCAAACATGTGAGATTGAAAGGCTCTCCCACCCCAAACCCCTTGTTTGTGAGGATGCTGTGTAATTTGCTACCCTGTTACAAATTAGTGCCACAAAATTACAGACAGTACACTGCATACGATTAAAGGAATTATATTTATGAATCTTAACTAAAGGGTTAGTAAATAATAACAAAAAGAGATCGGTCCATTCTAATTAAACAGCAAATGTGCACAAGTTGGAGCTCATCTGGAACTTCTCTGTCACTCACGCGCTGGGCCCTCAGTCAACGTGAAAGCACACACCACCTTCCGAACGTCGCTCGCAATCCATGTCGAATAAACGGTCTCCCACTGGATCGGGTGTTATGGCTGGTTTTCCCCAGTGTCTTCTCTCTTCATCTTCTCTCGAACAAAAGCCCAAGACCAACCTTATTGTCCCTCACCAAGAAAAACTGCCTAGTAATTGGATGGCACACATTACATATCATCCCTTACCTTCAACAATAACCGAAATAGGCTGAAAGCAGAACAAACAGCTCTTACAAAGCTGCTAAATGAAATACCTACAGCATAACAGTAAAGACATGAACCAGTGCACTACATATATACTTAGACCATAAGACATAGGAGCACAGTCTTCCTCAGTGAAGACAGATGCAAAATACCCAGTGGGTATCTAGTGGTCCAATATCAATTCTCATCTTCCATTTACTCTTTATATAATTGAAAATACTTCTGGTATCCTGCTTTATAATATTGGCTAGTTTACTCTCATATTTCATTTTTCCCTTTTTTGATTGCCTGTTGTTGGATATTTTTATCACTAATTATTATCGCAACACCAACAAATTACATTCAATACAACCAATTGCCAATTACACTTTGACTGTTTAACCCAGCCACCCCCCAACCTTAATCACCATTTTCCCCTCCACCCATCATCCTCTTCCTCATCCCCAAGCCCCTCTCCACCCCTCTCTCCTCCCCCATCCCTCTCCCTCCACCAACCAACTGAGTAGTAGTGCATACACAGACAGAGCATTTCTATTTTAACAGAAGATCTTTTAAGTTAGATATCAAATTTGCCCACTTTAAGATTGTGTTTGGTCGTGCATCATCTACTCTTGCTGATGAGAGTTCCAGGTAAGAAATGTCCTAAAAGCTCTGAAGCCAGTGAGTACTTGAAATGTCATGGGGAGGTTTCCAACTCTGAACTACAATCTTCTTAGCTGCAGCAAAGTCTGCTAAAAGCTTCCCAATCATCTAACTTCCCACTCAAATTTGCTACCTCATATGCCCTTTCATTGATTTTTATGCAGTCCTTAATTTGTCTTGTCAGCCATGATTGTCTATCATTGCCATTTAAGAACTTCATTCTCTATAGGACATATCTATCTTGCGCATTGTGAACTATTTCCAGAAAATTCATCCACCTCTGCTGTGTCGTCATCCTTGTCAGTATCCTCCTCCAAACCACCTGGGCAAGCTCTTCGTTCATGTCTCTATATTCATTTGCAACACTGATACTGAGTTATGCTTCTCCCTCTCAAATTGCGGTATGAATTAAATCATGTTATGATTACTGTCTCTTAAGGATTCCTTTACATTAAGCTCTCTAATAAGATTTGGGTTATTACACAACACCCAGTCTGAAACAGCATTTCCCCGAGTAGGCTCAAGCAAAAGCTGCTCTAAAAAGCCATCTCATATGCAGTCAACAAATTCCCTCTCTTATGATCCGACACCAACCTGACTTTCCAAATCCCCTTGCATAATGAAGACCCCATTTCAATTGTGTCATTATCCTTATTACATGCCTTTTTCAGCTCCCTTTGCAATCTTAACCTCACATCAGGGTTGCATTTGGAGGCCTATATATGATTCCCACTAATTTTTTACCTTTGCAATTTCTTAACTCCATCCACAAAGATTCAACATTCTCTGACCCTATGCCACCTCTTTCCAAAGATGTAATTCCATCTCTTACCAAAAGAGCCACACCACCTCCTATGCAGTAGAAATTGAATATTTGGACTTTCAGAAAGCCTTTGTTAAGGTGCCACACAGGAGGCTACTTCAAGTTTAGAGCCAATGTTATTACAGGAAAGTTACTGGAATGGTTAGAGCATTGGTTGATTAGTAGGAGGCCTGGTTCGTTGCCAGTGACTAGTGGTGTTCTGCAGAGGGTGGCGTTGGGACCGCTTCTTACTATGCTGTATATCAATGATTTAGAAGAAGGAATAGATGGCTTTGTTGTGACGTTTGCAGATTAGGGGCAGGTAGTGTTGAGGAAACAAGGTAGGCTGAAGAATGACTTAGACTGATTAGGAGAATGGACAAGAGATTGGCAAATGAAATACAATGTTGGAAAATGTATGCTCATGTACTTTGGTAGTAGAAACGAATGTGCGGACTATTTTCTAAATGGGGAGAAAATCCAAAAGTCTGAGTTGCAAAGGGACTTGGGGTTCTTTGTGCAGAGCACACTGAAGGCTAACTTGCAATTTGTGTCAGTGGTGTGGAAGGCAAATGCAATGTTAGCGTTCATTTCAAGTCTAGAGTACAAGATCAGGGAAATGTGATGTTAGCGTTCATTTCAAGAGGACGGGAATATAAAAGCAAGGATATAACGTTGAGACTTTATAAAGCAATGGCGGGGGCTTACTTGGAGTATTGTGATCTGGTTTGGGCACCTTATCTTGCTAAGGATGTGCTAAAACTGGAGAGGGTTCAAAGGAGTTTCATGAAAATAATTCCAGGATTGAATGGCTTGTCATATGAAGAGTGTTTGATGGCTCTGAGCCTGTATTCACTACAATTCAGTGGAATTGGGTGTGGCCTCAGTGAGTCCTATCGAATGGTGAAAGTCCTTAACAGAGTGGATGTGGAGAGGATTTTTCCCATGGTAGGAGAGTCTGTAACCAGAGGACACAGCCTCAGAATAGAGGAGCATCTTTTAGTACAGAGATGAAGTGGAATTTCTTTATCCAGAGAGTGGTGAATCTGTGGAACTCTTTGTCACAGCTGTAGAGGCCAAGGTTTTATGTATATTTCTGGCAGAAGTTAACAGATCCTCGATTATTCAGGGCATGGATAAAGGATCAGTTATGATGACATGGTGGAGTCGACACGATGGACCAAATGGCTCCTATATCTTATGGTCTTATCAAGAAGTTGAAGGCACACACTCAATGATTCAGGAAAAGCTTTTTCCCCTTCGCCATCCAATTTCTGAATTAAAATTGAACCCATGAACACTACCTCACTTTTTTTTTCATTTTTCTGCTACCTATCTAATTTTAGCTATTTAATGTACATATACTGTAATTCACAGTTTCTTTTGCATCATTATGTATAGCATTGTACTGCTGCTGCCAAGATAACAAATTTCATGAAAAATGCTGATTCTGATCGGATCTTCTGAAAATGAATCTAAGGTCAGAGATCAGATCAACATCGATGATGTTAAATGTTGAAGCTAGCTGACACAGCTGACTGGATTAATCCTGCGCTTCTTTCTTACTTTCAAGTATTTGAATGCAATTATTGATCTCAAACTGTTGTATTAAGCCACACATAATTTGACTACGCTATTTTCCAGTTTTGCAAGTAGTTTTCTTTTTATCCCCTGTCAAGTTAATCATCTTAATGGAGTCATGCATGATAACTGGATTTGCCCACAAAATAAGGGTTACTACATTTTTAAGTAATTAATTTTATGTCAACTACTTGGAGATAATGCCTGGAGATATGATAAGACAGTATATAACTGCAGGACTTTGAATGATTTAATAGAGTTAATCATTATATTTTGACTCACATTCACTTCAGAACCACTAGGGACGAGTATATATCTCATTATTAATACCTCAAAGGTTCCTTAAGGTTGTCATAGCAAGAGGGATGGTCGTGAGGATAAGCTTCCTCTACCTATTAAATGCTCTCAATAGCGTTTATCTCAAATAGCCTCTGACAACCAATTCCAGCTTTCACATGTGGCTTACCTACTAAGCCTGGCAGAACCATTTCCACTGACAGGAGAAGAGGCAAAGGCAGGTTACTGGCACCTTAAAGCCAGTTGCTTTGGGCAGATGGGGCTCATCAACTGTGATTGGCAGCTCATCTAGGAGAAGGAAAACTCTGATCTCAAACTTCCGCTGCCTAGCGGCTCCACCCACTCATGGGGAAGGCTTCGGGAGTAAACCCGGGGGCAAAAATCCTGAGCTGGAGTCCCTTAGGCTGTCCTACATGGTGTTGAATGCTGACTGGCAAACCCTGCGATGCCACTGGGGCCAAACTGTATCGGTCTCTGCCATTCCTTTGGATTCATCAGCTGCATGGAGAGGGAGTGTCTGCTGTATGGGCAACAGCTCGCTCTCCATATCGAACTGCCCTGGCTTGCGTATCACGTAGACAGCTGGGAGGCAACATCCATGGTCAACCCTGACCAATGGAGGACTTAATTTGTTTCTAAAGCCTCTCAGGTTCAATATTATAGCATACAGCAAATTATTATTATTAAACATAGATATAGCTATTTGCTAGCATAAGTAACTAAGTCCTGCATCTACTGTCTTGTGCTGTCAAAATAATGAGTTTTCCAATGATCATTGCAGAACTGTACTTTTTTATTGGTCTTTTAGCAAGAAAGATATAGCATGCACTCAAAATAATGGATGTGTTTTAAATAAAGAAGATCTGCTTTGAAGCTCGCACTATTACTGAAAGTAATTCAGTATTAGCACATTACTAAATATTTATGTTAATTTTCTACCAAAGCAGAGCATGAGTTAGCAGAGATGAGTGACTCCATCTTTAACTGCAGGAAGCTGTCAGAAACATAGAATATTAATTCATTATCTGTAAATAAGAGAAAAGGTAATAAGATCATAAAATGTAGGAGCAGAATTAGGCCATTTGACTCATTGAGTCTGCTCTGTTACTTCATCATGGTTGATCCAATTTCCCCCTCAGCCCCAGTCACCTGCCTTCTCCCTGTGTCCCTTCATGCCCTGACCAACCAAAAATCTATCAACCTTTGCCTTAAATATACGTCTATGTTTTCTTTTCATGCTCTCGGCCATAGAACTGAAAGAGGACACTATGAACTACAGTCCAATCCATAACACCAGAATTTCAATAACATCATTGACAGCATTAGTGTTTTCACCCAGTAGCCCCTCCAAGAGCAGCGACTTGAACCAGCGCCCCCTCTGAGGTCAGCAACACGAATTAGTGGCCCCTTCAAGGACAGTGGCATGAACCAGTGTCCTCTTTAGGAAAGGAACATGAACCAGTGGCCTTTCCAAAGACAGTGGCATGAACCAGTATCCTCTCTAGGGAAGCGACATGAACCAGTGGCCTTTCCAAGGGCAACGACTTGGACCAGTAGCCACTCTGAGAACCGTTCACTCTCCTTCACATTTGCCTCAATGTTTCAATCCCCCTTGGTGCTTTATTTGGCGAGCAATATAGTTGATCATGGACCCTTGTCTTGTCTCTGAGCTTCTCCTCATCGTAGATGTGTTCGTATTTCTTTCCTGGCGCTTTCTTGGGGACAGCGGAATGCTAGTTTACTCGATCAATCTACAGACTATAAGTCACAGGCTCCGACAGTTTCAAAATCAAAATTAAAAAAGTGCATATCACCTTCCCCTTTCAAAGTTTCCAAGTGATCACTCCCATTGTGACTTGTGATCCTCTGTCCTCACCACCAAGTCTCCATCATATGGCACCTTCCATTCTAACTGCAGAAGATGCAATACTGACCTTTCACCTCTTCCCTTCCAACCATTCGGGAACACATGCAGTTCCACCTGGTAACACAGGGATTTACTTGAACCTTTCCAACCTGATATACACAAGGTTGCCTCTTCCACAGAACCTTTGCTTAATGGCATTGGTCCATGGCATAAAAGAGGCTGCCTACTCCCTTGGACAACATCAGTGGCGTGGAGAGGGGAGACTTGCAGCATGGGCAACTGCCAGTCCTCCGTACAACCTTGCCCAGGCCTGCGCTCTGGAAACCTTCCAAGGTGCAAATCCATGGTCTCACGAGACTAACGAATGCCTATAATAAGCTATACAGACTTACACACACAATGTGGAGGAGCAACCCCTCATATTCCATCCAGGTGGCCTCCAACCCAGATCCCCCTTCCCTCTTCTTCTATTCTCCACTCTGCTTCTCACTTCCTTTTGAGCCTCTCCCCCTTCCATTTCTCCATTTCACCAGTTCCATCTGATTCCTTCTACTCCAGCCCTTTGCCTTTTCCACCTATCTCCTACCAGCTGCTTTCTTCATGCCCTTCCTCCATCCATCCAGCTTCAACAATCAACCTCTAGCCTGTCCTACTTCCCTCCCTCACCTTTTATTCTGCCATTTTCCCCCTTCCTTTCCAGTCCTGATGAAGGGCATTGGATCAAAACATTGACTGTTTATTCATTTCCATGGATGCTGCCTGAGCTGCTGAGTTCCTCCAGCATTTTGTTACTCTAGAGTTCTAGCATCAGCAGACTCTCTTGCATTTAAGACCATGAGATATAGGAGCAGAATTAGGCCATTTGGACCGTTGAGTCTGTTCTGCCATTTCACCGTGTCTAATCTATGATGGAGTTATAAAGCCTTTAAGCCGTAAAGACTTGCCATATTAACACACATTTCAAACATGTTGTGGAAGGTGTTGCACTGTGCTGGATTTTAAGTTTTGTCAAAACTCCAACCAGAGTCTCTGGGAACGTGGTTAACTCAAACCTGAACTAACTGCTTCAGGTGGCATTCATACAAAAAATAATAGTTTGATGGCATCCGTTAGTCTAGCGAGACCATGGATCTGCACCTGGAAAGTCTTGCTTCAGTCTCTCCAGGGTGCAGGCCTGGGCAAGGTTGTATGGAAGACCGGCAATTGCCCAAGCAGTAAGTCTCCCCTCTCCAAGCTACTGATGTTGTCCAAGGGAAGGGCAAGGGCCGATACAGCTTGGCACCAGTGACGTTGCAGGAGTTGCCAGAATGAGGTTGAAGGCAACGTCCGACTACCTTAGGGACTCCAGCTCCGGGTTTGTCTTCAGAGTTTACTCCCGAAGCATTTCCCATAAGTGGGTATGTCTGCAAGGCAGCGGAGGTTTGAAATCAGATATTTTACTTTTCTTGAAAACCTAGGTTTCAGTATAAACGTGAAAAAGAGTAAGATAATGAATGATAGTCTCTTTCAAATTCACTTCAACCAGAACAGAAAGAAAGAGGAAAACTTCAGTTTCTTTGTGAATAAATTATTTTGGCAACTAGTCTCATACTATTTTATTTCTTATCACTCTTAGTGATTTTGAAGGAGGCTACTGAGATGTTTGGGAGCATTCCAGTTCACACAGCATTCCCATCATCCACAATTCTCCATGAGATTTCCATGTCCCTTTCTTGCTTAACTAATGACTCCCAGTTATTTTGCCACTCACCTACACCAGGGGTAATGTACAGAGGCCAGTGAAATCACCAGCACAACATTGGCATGTAGGAGGCAACCAGAGCATAGGGAGGACGCCTATACAGTTGTAGGTGGAATATGTCAACCTCATATGCCACCCAAGGTCAAATTGGGGAGCTGAGTGGCAGAGGCTATTGTGCAACTTCCATGTTATACTAAAAATTCATCATTATCATTATTATCTGCTGTTTCGTATGACATGGGCAAACATGGTCTTTCCATGACACCAATTGTTCTTGGCAAATTTTTTGACAGAAGTGGTTTGCCATGGCCTTTTTCTTCCAAGAGAAGTGACCCCAGATATTAACAATAATCTTCAGAAACGTATCTGGCATCTGAAACATGATACGCACCAGCTGCTCATACAACCATTCACCGTCTGCTCCCATAGCTTCATGTGAGCTTGATTGGGGGTCTAAGCAGATGTTATACCTTGCCATAGGGTGAGCTGCAGGCTAGCAAAGGGAGGAGAGGATTACATCTCCTTTCATAGAGACATAGCTCCACCCTGCGACCCTAAAACTAAATGATAATTGTATAAAAAGTAGGATATAATTAAACATTACAATACAAAGATCATTTGAAATAAAAAGGCAAACATCTGGGATTTACCTGTCTATCCATGACCAATCAATAAACCAGTTTATTACCCAATAAACTATATGATAACTTCTGTGTTGTGAATTCATAAACTGACTAATAGTAGCAAATGTTTTTACTAAAAACCTTAACTGACCATCCTTAAAGCAATAATGCTATTTTGTATTGAAGAATCAGATCTTTATAATCTGCACCTGATGGATTGCAAAAATTACAAGATAGAAAATATAAGAAGGTCAAATTCTCATTTGCAAACCAGCTATTTTTGTTACAAAAAATAAAGCCTCAAAGTTGGATGTTCACACCTCACACCAAGGCATTTGTCAAGGTACCCCATACAAGGCTTATTGAGAAAGTAAGGAGACATGGGATTCAAGGGGATATTGCTTTGTGGATCCAGAAGTGGCTTGCCCACAGAAGGCAAAGAGTGGCTGTAGATGGGTCATATTCTGCATGGAGGCCGGTGACCAGTGGTGTGCCTCAGGGATCTGTTCTGGGATCTCTACTCTTCGTGATTTTTATAAACGACCTGGATCAGGAAGTGGAGGGATGGGTTAATAAATTTGCTGATGACACAAAGGTTTGGGGTATTGTGGATAGTGTGGAGGGCTGTCAGAGGTTACAACGGGACATTGATAGGATGCAAAACTGGGTTGAGAAATGGCAGATGGAGTTCAACCCAGATAAGTGTGAGGTGGTTCATTTTGGTAGGTCAAATATGATGGCAGAATATAGCATTAATGGTAAGATTCTTGGCAGTGTGGAGGATCAGAGGGATCTTGTGGTTCGAGTCCATAGGACATTCAAAGCTGCTACGCAGGTTGACTCTATGGTTAAGAAGGCATTCGGTGCATTGGCCTTCATCAATCGTGGGATTGAGTTTAAGAGCCGAGAGGTAATGTTGCAGCTACCTGGGACCCTGGTCAGACCCCACTTGGAGTATTGTGCTCAATTCTGGTCACCTCACTACAGGAAGAATGTGGAAACCATAGAAAGGGTGCAGAGTGGATTTACAAGGATGTTGCCTGGATTGGGGAAGCATGCCTTATGAGAATAGATTGAGTGAACTCGGCCTTTACTCCTTGGAGCGACGGAGGATGAGAGGTGACCTGATAGAGGTGTACAAGATAATGAGAGGCATTGATTGTGTGGATAGTCAGAGGCTTTTCCCCGGGGCTGAAATGGCTAGCACAAGAGGGCGTAGTTTTAAGGTGCTTGGAAGTAGGTACAGAGGAGATGTCAGGGGTAAGTTTTTTATGCAGAGTGGTGAGTGTGTGGAATGGGCTGCCAGCAGTGGTGGTGGAGGTGGAAATGATAGGGTCTTTTCAGAGATTCCTGAATGGCTACATGGAGCTTAGAAAAATAGAGGGCTATGGGTAAAGCCCAGGTAGTTCTAAGGTAGGGACATGTTTGGCAAAGCTTTGTGAGCCGTGGGGCCTGTATTATGCTGTATGTTTTCTAAGTTTCTATGTTTCCTCTTAATTTTGTATGAGTATCTATTTTTTTTTCAGCTGGTTAATTAGACTAAAGATGTGAAAGAATTGATGAGAAATTGCACTTTCCATTGGTTTCCAGTCACTTGAAATTGAGAACTTAATGTTCCTGTCAAAATGTATTCCAGATAAGCTTCCTGGAATATATAAAATTTGTAAATACACTATAAGGTAAATATGATACTCAAAGCAAGGCACAGAAAATGCTGGAAGAAGTCAGCAGGACAGGCAGCATCTACGGAAATGAAAAAACAGTCGATGTTTCAGGCCGAGATCCTTCTTCAGGACTGGAAAGGTGGGGGAAAATGTCAGAATAAAAAAGTGGGGGGAGAGGAAGGAGGATAGCGAAAGGTGATAGGTGAAGACATGAGGTAGGAGAGGTCAAGCACTGAAGAGGAAGGAATTTGATATGACCCGGAATTAGATATTACACTGATCCTTTGCACTATTGAATAATATCTTTATATCAGACAAATACAAATCAGGATATGTTTTGAGCACATATCATTAAACTTTTGCCATAGCTTTTCTTTAGTTCTTTCTGTTCACTAATTTCTCACATTTTACCCTTAGTGCATGTAAATATAACAAAACAAGAATAGAACCAAGCCAAATGACCACTGCGACATGGTAATAGGTAGTTTCAAGGATGATCCTGTGTTTGAGTGCCAAAACATGTCATTCAAATTTCATTTCAATTTCTCTATTTATCTCAGTTTTAAACTAATGTAAACCATTAAAAATGCACAATTTCCTGGGACAGAAAATTCTGATGGTTTACAAATTTTTTGAGCAAAGAAGCTTCTCCTCATTAACATATACTGCCATTTTCAATTATTTATTCATATACTTTCCCTCCTCTTTCTCCATATCCTTCTTTTAAACTAGTGCCCTACCGTTTATAGTCTTTTTGCAAACCTAAATGCAACGATTCAAATGTTTCCATGTTAAATTTCATCTACCCCGTATGAAGCCATGTATTTGTCTGTCTATCAAGACCTTCTTCTGATTTGTCGCAGTCTCTCTCATGGCTCATTATCACTGTCAGTTTCATGGGTACAGCTATGCTTCATTGTACTGGTTTTGAAATACTTAATGAATTCAGAAATGGTAACAGCTGTCTTGATGTTATGTCATCCAGTTATGTTCAATTTGTTCTGCACCATCGGTCTACAGGCCATGACAGTCAGGGACTTGGGTGATATTAATATTATTATTATTTTGTGACTATATGTTTTACTGCTATCGTAATTACATGTGCCATATGTTTATCTGTTTATTATTATTACTTCTTTCTTTATGTATTTGTAGTTTGTCGTCTTCTGTGCACTGGTTGAAGGCCAAGTTGGTGTGGTCTTTGATTGATTCTGTTATGGTTATTATTCTACATAAGAAATAGATGCAAGAGTAGGCCATCTGACCCGTCGAGCCTGCCCCACTATTCAATAAGATCATGGCTGATCTGACCATGGATTCATCTCCACCTACCTGCCTTTTTTTCCATAACCCTTAATTCCACTACTATGCAAATATCTACCCAACCTTGTCTTAAATATATTTACTGAGGTAGCCTCCACTGCTTCATTGGGTAAAGAGTTCCACAGATTTACCACCCTTTGGGAAAAACAGTTCTTTCTCATCTCTGTCCTAAATTTCACCACCTGCATGAGATGATGGGACTTTTGAGAGACTTTGAGACTTTTACTGTGCCATGGTCTGTTCTTATCAAATTACGGTATTGCTTTGCACTGTTGTAACTATATGTTATAATTATGTGGTTATTGTTAGTTTTTAAGTCGGTTTGTCATGTGTTTTCATGATATCATTCTGAAAAAACATTTCTATCATTTCTTAATGCATGCATTACTAAATAAAAGGGGACTGCGTGTCTTCATAATCATAATCATAATTTACTCCACCAAATCTTGATGCTATGTTTCCTAGTTCTAGTCTCACTGACCAGTGGAACCAACTTTCCTGCCTCTATATTATCTATGCTTTTCGTAATATTATATCTTTCTATACAATCTCCTCTGGTCCTTCTGAATTCCCAGGCAACTCAATCTCTCCTCATAGTCTATCCTCCTCATCTCTGGAATCAACCTGGCAAACCTCCTCTGTACCACCTCCAAAGCCAGTATATCCAAGTAAGGGGACCAGAACTGCACACAGTACTCCAGGTGCAGCCTCACCAGTACCCTATGCAGTTACAGCAAAACCTTCCTGCTCTTAAATTCAATCCCCCTAGTATTATAGATGTATTGAGTATGCCTACAAGAAAATGAATTTCAGGGTTGTATATGGTGACAATATTGATTGATAATAAATTTTCTTTGAATTTTGATATAGGCTATTTTCCAATCTTCCGGTACCTTTCCAGAATCCAGTAGGACTTGATCTCTTCTCACTGCTGCCATCAGAAAAAATGTACAGGAACCGTAGGACCCACATCTCCTGATTCAGGAACAGGTATTACCCCTCAGCCATCAGGATCTTGAACCCAAGGGGTTACCTTCACATAGTTTCATTTGACCCATCATTTAAATGTTCCCACAATCCATGGTCTCACTTTCAAGGTCACTTCATCTCCTGTCCTTGATATTTGTTGCTTATTTATTTGTTATTATTATTTCTTTAATTTTGTATTTGCTTAATCTGCTGTCTTCTGCACTCTGGTAAGTGCCGTCTTTCATTGATTTTCTTATGGTTATTTTTCTATAGATTTATTGGGTATGCCCACAAGAAAATGAATCTCAGGGTTGGATATGGCAACATATATGGACCTTGATAATAAAATTTACTTTGAACTTTATTTGTCTTGTGGTGTGTGTGACTGTTGGTATTGTATTTTGCACCTTGGCCCCATGAGAACACTTTCATTTGGCTGTGTTCATTGATGTGTTTGAATGACAATTAAACTTAAATTTGATGAAACAGGTACCTATTGGGAAAAATATAGGAAAGCTCAAAGTAAATTTATCATTTTGATCATAAGCTGTTGAAGTTTCAAACTTTTGGGTTTGTATTTTCATTGTTGTAACTCCTGCCGTAGACAATAGACAATAGGTGCAGGAGTAGGCCATTCAGCCCTTTGAGCCAGCACCACCATTCACTGTGATCATGGCTGATCATCCACAATCAGTACCCTTTTCCTGCCTTCTCCCCATATCCCTTGACTCCGCTATCTTTAAGAGCTCTATATAACTCTTACTTGAAAGAATCCAGAGAATTGGCCTCCACTGCCTTCTGAGGCAGAGCATTCCACAGAACCACAACTCTCTGGGTGAAAAAGATTTTCCTCAACTCCGTTCTAAATTGTCTACCCCTTATTCTTAAACTGTGGCCTCTGGTTCTGGACTCCCCCAACATCGGGAACATGTTTCCTGCCTCTAGCGTGTCCAATCCCTTAATAATCTTATATGTTTCTATCAGATCCCCTCTCATCCTTCTAAATTCTCATGTATACAAGCCTAGTGGCTCCAGTCTTTCAACATATGACATTCCCGCCATCCCTGTAATTAACCTCATGAACCTACGCTGCACTCCCTCAATAGCAAGAATGTCCTTCCTCAAATTTGGAGACCAAAACTGTACACAATACTCCACAATGCAGAGGACACAGAATGGTACAGCGCAGTACAGGCCCTTCAGCCCATGATATTGTGCAAACTCTGTTATCTACTCCAACGTCAATATAATGCTTCACTCCCACATAGACCTCGATTTTTCTTTCATCCATGTACCAATCTAATAGATTCTTAAATGCCCCAAATGTATCTGTCTCTGTCAACACCCCGACATGTTGTTCTACACAATTATTACTCTCTGTGTAAAAAGCCTACTTCTGACAGTCTTCCAAACACCTTAAATTTATATCCCTCATGTTAGTCATTTCTGCATGATGGAAATGATATTGGCTGTCTACTCAATTTATGCCTCTCATTATCTTATGCACCTCTATCAAGTCAGTTCTCATCCTCCTTTGCTCCAAAGAGAAATGCCTGAGCTCGCTCAACCTATCCTCATAAAACATGCTCTCGAATCCAGGCAGCATCCGGGTAAATCTCCTCTACACCCTCTCTAAAACTTTCACATCTCTCCTGTAATGAGTACTGAACCCATTACTCCAAGAGCGGGTCTAACCAGAGTTTTATTTAGGTAGAACATTACCTCATAACTTTTGAACTCAATGCTCTGACTAATGATGGCAGATTGATCAGAAATGAAGGTGTGATTGTGCTGAATTCTACGCTGTAATCAATAAACAGCAGCCTGAAATAGGTTCCTGAAGAAAGGTCTTGGGCCAAAACATTGACTCTTTGTTCACTTCCATAGATGCTGGCTGATCTGCTGAGTTCCTCCAGCATTTAGTGTGCTTTGCCTGACATATGTATTTCTATTGTCCAAGTGATCCAAGGCCATGTGGAGAGCCACTGAGAGTGCATCCACTGGAGACTTATTGTGACGATAGGCAAATTGCAGCAAGCCCAAGTCCTTGCTTAGGCGGGAGTTCATTTTGGCCATGACCAACCTCTCAAAGCTCTTCATCACAGTAGATGTGAGTGCCTTTGGGTGATAGTCATTTAGGCAGCTTACCATTCTTGATGCTTTGTGATCATTCACCCTCACAAGAAGGGACTAATATCTTAGTGGGAAGGTTTGTTAATGATGCATAGTTGGGTTTAAATCAGAGTTGCAGGGGGATGGGAACCAGAGTGCCAGAACAGTTCATGGAAAGATTGAGGAGGTAGATGTTGGTAAGACCTCAGTCAAATTGAAGAAGCAAAAGGTTGAGCTTGGTGCAACTAGTGTCCTGAGCTGTGTATATTTCAATGCAAGAAGTTAAGTAGTAAAGGCAGATAATAGTGCTGAAGATGAGATAGCTATTAACAAACAAAGGGAATGTGTACACGAGGAAATCTGCAGATGCTGGAAATTCAAGCAACAGACATAAAATGCTGGTAAATGCAGCAGGCCTGGCAGCATCTATAGGAAGAGGTACAGTCGACGTTTCGAGCAGGGACCCTTCATCAGGACTAACTGAAAGAAGAGATAGTAAGAGATTTGAAAGTGGGGGGGGGGAGGGGAAGATCCGAAATGATAGGAGAAGACAGGAGGGGAGGGGTGGATCTAAGAGCTGGAGAAGGGAGAGGATAATGGGATGGGAAGCCTGGGGAGAAAGAGAAGCGGGGAGGGTAGCCCGGAGGGTGGAGAGCAGGCAAGGAGTTATAGTGAGAGGGACAGAGGGAGAAAAAATAGAAAAAAATGGGGGGGGGGAATATATAAAATAAATAAATAAGGGATGTGGTGTGAAGGGGAGAAGGGGCACTAATGGAAGTTAGAGAAGTCTAATTTAAGCCTCTTAATATTGAAAGGCATGGACAGAGTGGATGTGGCAAAGTTGTTTCCCATGATGGGGGAGTCTGGTACGAGAGGGCATGACTTAAGGATTGAAGGGCGCCCTTTCAGAACAGAAATGTGAAGAAATTTTTTTAGCCAGAGGGTGGTGAATCTATGGAATTTGTTGCCACGGGTGGCAGTGGAGGCCAAGTCATTGGGTGTATTTAAGGCAGAGATTGATAGGTATCTGAGTAGCCAGGGCATCAAAGGTTATGGTGAGAAGGCGGGGGAGTGGGACTAAATAGGAGAATGGATCAGCTCATAATAAAATGGCGGAGCAGATTCGATAGGCCCAATGGCCGACTTCTGCTCCTTTGTCTTATGGTCTTAAGTCAATGTTCATGCCATCAGGTTGGAGGCTACCCAGAAGGAATATAAGGTGTTGTTCCTCCAACCTGAGTGTGGCTTCAACTTTACAGTAGAGGAGGCTGTGGATAGACATGTCAGAATGGGAATGGGTCGTGGAATTAAAATGTGTGGCCACTGGGAGATCCTGCTTTCTCTGGCAGACAGAGCATAGGTGTTCAGCGAAACAGTCTCCCAGCCTGCGTCGGGTCTCACCAATATATAGAAGGTCACATCGGGAGCACCGGACGCAGTATTTCACCCCAGCAGACTCACAGCTGAAGTGTTGCCTCACTGGAAGGACTGTCCGGGGCCCTGAATGGTGGTGTGGGAGGAAGTGTAAGGGCATGTGTAGCACTTGCTCCGCTTACAAGGATAAGTGCCAGGAGGGAGGGATGGGGGGGACGAATGGACAAGGGAGTCGAGTAGGAAACGATCTCTGCGGAAAGCAGAAGGGGGGGGGGTGGAGGGAAAAATGTGCTTAGTGGTGGGATCCCGTTGGAGGTGGTAGAAGTTACGGAGAATTATATGTTGGACCCGGAGGCTGGTTGGGTGGTAGGTTAGAACAAGGGTAACCATATAGTGGGGTGGCAGGAGGATGGGGTGAGAGCAGATGTGTGTGAAATGGGAGAGATGTGTTTGAGAGCAGAGTTGATGGTGGAGGAAGGGAAGCCTCTTTCTTTAGAAAAGGAAGACATCTCCTTCGTCCTAGAATGAAAAGCCTCATCCTGAGAGCAGATGCGGCGGAGACGGAGGAATTGCGAGAAGGGGATGGCATTTTTGCAAGAGACGGGGTGGGAAGAGGAATAGTCCAGGTAACTGTGAGAGTCCATAGGCTTATAATAGATATAGCAGAGGGAATGTGTAGTTGAGCTCAGAAACTGCAAGGGTAAGAAGACCTTGATGGGAATTGTATGAAAACCCCCAAACAGTAGTAAGGATGTGGCCTACAAATTACAATGGGACATAAAAAATGCATGCCAAAGGAGCAATGTTACAATAGTCATGGGGACTTCAATATGCAGGTAGATTGGGAAAATCAGGTTAGTGCTGGATTACTGAGGGGGAATTTACTGAGTATCTACGAGATGGCTCTCTAGAGCAGCTCCTGTTGAGCCCACTGAGGATCAGCTATTCTAGATTGGACGTTGTGCAATGAACCAGAATTGATTAGAGAGCTTAAGGTAAAATTACCTACATGGATAAGTGATCATAGTATGATCAAATTCACCCTAAAATTTGAGGAGAAACTAAAGTCAGATGTAACCATATTACAGTGGAGTAAAGGGAACTACAGAGGCATGAGGAAGGAGTTGGCCAAAACTGATTGGAAAACAACACTGACAGGGATGACGGCAGAGCAACAATGGCTGGAACTTCTGGAAGCAATTTGGAAGGCACAGAATATATACATCCCAAAGAGGACAAGGTATTCTAAGGGAAGGTTGACACAATCATGGCTAACAAGAGAAGTCAAAGCCAACACAAAAACCAAAAAGAGGACATAGAGCAAAAACTAGTAGCAAGTTAGAGGACTTGGAATCTTAAAAACCAACAGAAGGCAACTAAAAAGTAATTAAGAAGGTAAAGATGGAACATGAAAGTAAGCTAGCCAATAATATTAAAAAGGATGCCAAAAGATTCTTCAGATACATAAAGTGCAAAAGAGAGATGAGAGTGGACATTGGACCATTGGAAAATGATGCTGGAGAGGTAGTTGGAGAGGGGGACAACAAAGTGGCAGATGAACTGAATAATTATTTTGCATCAGTCTTCACTGTGGAAGACACTAGCAATATGGTGAAAATTCCAGATGTCAGGGGTCATGAAGCATGTGAAGTTATCAATACTAGAGAGAAGATTCTTGGAGACTGAATGATCTGAAGGTAGATAAATCTCCTGGACTACCAGAACACTTCAGTGTTCTGAAAGGGGTAGCTTAAGAGATTGTGGAAGCATTTGTATCACTTTCAAGTATCACTGGATTTGGGAATGGTTCTGGAAGACTGGAAAATGGCAAATGTCATTCCATTCTTCAAGAATGGGGAGAGGCAGAAGAAAGAAAACTATAGGCCAGTTAGTCTGACCTCAGTGGTTAAGAAGATGTTGGAGTCAATTATTAATGATGAGTTCTCAGGGTACTTGGAGGCCTATGATAAAATAGGCCATAATCAGCATGGTTTCTTCAAGGCAAAATCTTGGTGACAAATGTGCTGGAATTTTATAAAGAAGTAACAAGCAGGATAGACAAGGGAGAATTGGATGATGTTTTATGGCTGGATTTGCAGAAGGCCTTTGACAAGGTCCCACACAAGAGGCTGCTTGACAAGCTACAAGCCTACTGTATTACAGGAAAGTTTCTAACATGGATAAGGTAGTTGCTGATTGGCAGGAGGAAAAGAGTGGAAATAAAGGGAGCTTTTTCTGGCTGGTTGCTGGTGACTAGTGGTGATCCACTGGGGTGTGAGTTGGGACTGATTTCTTTTTCCATTATATGTCCATAATTTGGATGATAGAGTTTTGTTGCAAAGTTTGCAGATGATATGAAAGATAGGTGGATGGGAAGGTAGTTTTGAGACTGTAGAGTGTCTACAGAAGGACAGACAGGTTATAAGAATGGGCAAATAAATGGGAGATGGGATACATTGCTTGGAAGTGTATGGTCTTGAACGAGTTGACTATTTTCTAAATGGAGAGAAAATGAAAAAAGCTGAGGTGCAAAGGAACTGGGAGTCCTTTTGCAGGATTCTCCAGGGGTTAATTTGCAGGTTCAGTCTGTGATGAGGAAAACAAATGCAATGTTAGCATTCATTTCAAGGGGACTAGACTATAAAAGCAAGAATGTAATGTTGAAACTTTATAAAACACCAATGAAGCCTCACTTGGAGTATTGGGAACAGGTTTGAGCAACTTATCTTAGAAATAATGTTCTGAAGCTGATGAAGGTTCAAAGGAGATTCACGAACATGTTCATGAATTGAACACATGAAGAGCGTTGAAGAGTGGTGACCTCGTTGAAACTTAGTAAATGGTGAAATGTCTTCATAGAATGGATTTGGCTTCCTATGGTGGGAGAGTCTAAGACCAGAGGATGCTGCCTCAGAATAGAGGGTTATCATTTTACAATGAAGATGAGGAGGAATTTCTTTAGCCAGAAAGTGGTGAATCTGTGGAATTATTTGCTACAGGCAGCTGTGCAGACCATGCCTTTATGTATATTTAAGGCAGAGTTTGATAGATTCTAGTTTGGTCAAGGCATGAAGGGATACAGGGAGAAGGCAGGAGATTGGTGCTAAGAGAAAATTTGGATTGGCCATGATGAAATAACAGAGCAGACTTGATGGGCCAAAGGGCCTAGCTCTACTACTATATCTTATGGTCTTATGTTCCAAGGTCAGCATTCGAGACAGAGATCACAGGGCTATCAGGTGTAGTTTTACTCTCCCTTTCAAAGTGTGCATAAAAGCATTGAGCTCATCTGGGAGGGAAGCATCAGAAACATTCATGATGATAGATTTTCACCTTGTAGGAAGTAATTGCCTGCAAACCCTACCAGGGCTGACCTACATGCAATGCTATCTCTAACTTCAATCAGAATTGCATTTTTTTTGCTTTTAAAATAGCTTTCTTCAGGTCGTGCCTGGACTTCTTGTATAGTTCTAAGTAACCAGTCTTGAATGACACTGATCTAGCCTTCAACAGACTACAAATCTCCTGGTTCATCCATGACTTTTGCTTTAAACATCTCTGCTATGTTCTTGTAGGCACACACACATCCACAGGTCTTGATGAAGTTGACGAAAACAGTAGCATACTCATTCAGATTTAAAAATGAAGCCCTCAATATTGTCCTATTCACTGACACAAAGCATCCTATAAGTACTCCTCTTGCTATATCAAGAAGACCACACCTTCTTGGTCCTCATCACTAATGCTGCAGACTTTAGTCTCTCCCTATACACTGGGAATGGAAGTACACTAGATGATCGGACTTTCCAAAGGGTAGGAATGGGATGGCATGTTAAGCCCTCTTGCTGTTGGTATGACAGTGGTATACATACAGGCTGTGGTATAACCACAGTATTATACCCAGAGGCATAATACACTCCATCTACTACTGTGCTCTGCCTTCTCTGGGAAAGACAATTCTGAATATAGGCAGCAAATTTTGATGCCATGTCTCCTGACTACCTGAACAAGCATACCATAGGGAACATTGTCAAATGCCTTAGTAAAATCCATACACATCACAACCACTACTCAACCCTCATAAACTTGTTTTGTCATTTTCTTAAAGAATTCAGTCATGCACATTGATTATCACTATCACTATCAGTAATCAAATGATTCTTCCCCAAATGCCCATAAATTCTGTCTCTAAGAATCCTTATAACTCTCAAGATCCCTGTCTGATCCTTAATTTCTATACCTTAAGTACCCTTCCTTCTTCCTCTTGACAAGATGTCCCACTTCTCTTGTCAGCCATGATTCCTTCTTCCTACCATCCTTTTCCTGCCTCATTAGGATTAAACGACCAAGAACCCAATGCAAGTGCATGTGTTCCCAATTTATGATCACAAATTCCTGCCTATTAGCATCATTATTCACCCTCCTCTCATTAAATACTTCCTCATATTGCCTGCCCCTATTCCTGTCCAAGGCTATGGTAAAGGTTATGGAACTGGGGTCACTATCTCCGAAATGCACACCGACTGAGGGATATCTCACCTGACCAGGATCATTGTCTAGTACTAGATCCAGTATAACTGCTCCTCTAGTCAGCCTGTCCACGTACAGCATCAGAAATCCCACCTGGACAAATCTCATAGTTTCTGCACATTTACACTAAGGAGTAACCAATCAGTTGGGACTGCTTCATTTAGATAATGATTTAGATAATGGAATAGATGGCTTTGTTGCTAAGTTTGCAGATGATAAAAATATGGTGAAGTAACAGGTAGTGTTGAGGAAACAGGTAGGCAGCAGAAAGATTTAGACAGGTTAGGAGAGTGGGCAAAAGAGTGGCAAATGAAATACAATGTCGGAAAATGCATAGACATGCACTTTGGTAGTAGAAATAAATGTACAGTCTATTTTTTAAATGGGAAGAAAATCCAAAAATCTGAGATGCAAAGAGATTTTGGAGTCCTTATGCAAAACACCCTAAAGGTTAACTTGCAGGTAGAGTCAGTGGTGAGGAAGGCAAATGCAATGTTACCATGCATTTCAAGAGATCTAGAATACAAGAGCAGAGAGAGATGTGATGCTGAGGCTTTATAAGGTACTGGTGAGGCCTCACCTTGAGTATTCTGAACAGTTTTGGTCTCCTCATCTCAGAAAAGATGTGGTGGCATTGGAGAAGGTCCAGAGGAGGTTCACAGGGATGAGTCCAGGAATGAAAGGGTTATCAAATGAGGAACGTTTGATAGCTCTGGGTTTGTACTCACTGGAATTTCGAAGAATGAGGGGAATCTCGTTGAAACTTTCAAATGTTGAAAGGCCTAGACAAAGTAGATGTGGAAAGGAAGTTTACCATGGTAGGGAAGTCTTGGGCAAGAAGGGCCTCAGAATAGAGGGGAATCCATTTAAAACAGAGATTCAGAGAAATTTCTTTAGCCAAAAGGTGGTGAAATTGTGGAATTTGTTGCCACATGCAGTTGTAAATGCCAGGTCATTGGGTGTATTTAAGGCAGAGCTTGATAACTTCTTGATTGGACACAAAATCAAAGGTTACAGGGAGAAGGCCAGGGACTGGGGCAGAGGAGGGGAGAAAAAGGATCAGACATTTTTGAGTGGCAGAGTAGACTTGATGGGCCAAATAGCCTAATTCCCCTCCTATGTCTTATGGTCTTATGGGCTAATCAATATAAGGGAATTTGAAATAATCCATGGCAACATTCCTGTGTCTCCTCTGTTACTGGGGAGTCTGAAAAATACTCTGAAAAGAGTGATTGCTTCCTTCTTGTTTCTGACTTCTACCCATACTGACTCAGTGGACTATCCCGCCATGACTTCTCCCCGTTCTGTAGCTGTGGTGATATTGCTGATTGGCCATGCCACCCCCTCATCTCCTCTACTCACACTCTGTCACTTTTGAAACATCTAAACACCAGAAAATCCAACAGCCTTTCCTGACTTTGTGACATCCAAGTCTCTGTAATAGCCACAATGTCAAAGTTTTATGTACTGATCCATGCTCTAAGTTAATCACCACCCCTATTCCTGATACTTCTTGCATTAAAGTAGTCACATTTTAACCCATCTAACTGACCTATCCACAGCCTATCCTTCCCCACAGGCTCTCTACATGTTGCATCTAACTTACACCAACTACTCAAAGTTGGAAGAATGTTGGCACCCCTTGAGTTCAGGGGTAACACATCCGTTTTGTACAGATCATACCTTCCCCAGAAGGGATCCTAATAATCCACAAGTTTGAAACCCTGTCCTCTGCGTTAATTGTTTAGCCGCACATCCACCTGCTATATCATTTTATTTGTGCCCTCCCTGGTGTGTGGTACAGGCAGGAATCCAGAGGTCACTACCCTCGAGGTCCTTTTTTTAACTTCCTACCTAGCTCCCTATATTTGCTCTTCAGAATCTCATATCCCTTTTCCTATCAATTCCATTGGTACCAACATGTAATTGGAATTGAAGTAAGTATTTCAATACAATAACTGTTTTAAACATTTTAGGCTGTGTTAGTTTGGAGCTACCTTCTGCAAGTGCAGGCCTATGCTGTACTAGTGCAAAAACTCCGATAATTCCCATCCAAAACTATCCAGAAGGTCCAACAGATTGTCTGAATACTTTTTAGATTTGGCATCACACTACGTTGGTGCTGTACTCCATATGGAATCAACCCCATGTGTTTTTACAATACCTTCAATCTGCTAGATTTCAGAGCTTTCTCAAGTCAGATGAGGAATGGACTAAAAAGGTTCTGTTGCTATTTTTACTTGCATGTGCAGACACAGACAGATTTTCAAGTGAGGTGTAATAGCCAGTCAAGATGTACCTGCAATTATGATCCTATAGTATGCTAATAGTTCACTTAACCCACATATAGAGTGAAAATATATTCACGTAGCAGTGGAAGTCTGGTTGTAATGCCAAATACTTCAGCGGCAGTTCAGTCGATTGATTAGAGAAACTCGAACATATATCAGAGCGACGGAGGAGAATGGATTTAGTGTAATTAATATTTCAGTGTGCTTCACACCTAATATCTGAATAGAAAATACAGTATATTTTCATGCACAAAGCAGACCTGAATTCAGTTACATTGTTGCACATTCACAGGCTGATGCGCAGAGTGAGCCGAACGATCAGACTGCAAACACCATCGGCAATGGCCACCCTCAGCACTGTACAGCACAGGTTACATGTGAGTAATTCACCCGACATAGCCATCACTCTAAGTATCTACTGTCTTAAACTTTGCCAAGTTTGCAAAGAAAATGTGCACTTCACCAAGACACTCAGGGGCAAGTACATCAATCTGAGGTGCAGCATGACTAACAAAATATGTAAAGTGCACAGGTAAGAGATATAGTTGCTGGAAGAGCAAAGTATAGAAAAATGAGAAAGGCTTTAAGTTCAAAAGTTCAAAGTTCAACGTGCATGTATACATTATACAACCTGGAGGGTCATCTCCTTACAGGCAGCCACGAGTCAAAGAAACCCAAATGAACCCATTAAGAAAGGCCGTCAAACACCCAAAGTATAGAGAAAAAAATCATGCAAACAATAAAAGTAAGGAAATGACATTCAGGACTGAAGATTAGCCATGCATTACACTGCAGCTGGGGCAGGCTACAGCCTCAGTTCAGCAGAGAGCCGAGTAAACGTTGTGGGTCAGTGAGCAGAACCGTGTGGAAACAACCCATCTCTTGCCTGCGGTCCCAACACTCTGACCTTTTCAAGTTGGCTGACTTTAAGCTGTATAACTAATTTAAGTACTGATAATTTAAAGGATCAGTGTATGAAGCATATGTTTAGCATATATTCAGCATGAAATTAATGTTCTGCCTTCTTTAGAAATAGATTATTCAGGTTAACCATGTATTACAATCTCCACAACTGCATTTAGGGCTATCTAATTTACCATCATCAAGATATTTAATCTGCCCTCTTTGCGCATCAATCACTGCAGTTTGAACTAACCAACTTCAAAAAAAAAATCAGAATCAGCTTTATTATCACTGGTATGTGAAATTTGTTAACTTAGCAGCAGCAGTTCAATGCAATACATAATCTAGCAGAGAAAAAATAAAATAATAACAATAATAAATAAAATAAAAATGATAACCATAAATAAATAAACAATTACAGTATATGTATATTGAATAGATATTAAATCGGAGCACTAATCAAGATATAAGCACGGGAAGTAAATCACCATCAGAATGAGAAATAAAACATATGGATGGAAATTGGTGATGAATTCATAAATAACAGATCGCATTTGGGACCCAGCACACTACAAAGGTTTTACTGATTGAATTAGACAATGCATCTCATTAATATTTACCCCCAGAGAGTCAAAGAGCACAGAAAAGCCCTTTGGCTTAATAAATCCAAATCAATCCCTTTTCATTTGCTAGGATGATATCTCTCAATGCCTTACCTATTAACTCTCTGTCTAGATGCCTCTTCAACATAGAAGTTGTATCTGATTCTATCATTTCCTGACAGCACAATCGGATATAATCTACTATCTGTATAAAAGACTTCCTTCCTCTTCAAAACTCTCTCCTTTCATCTTAAAACCTGTGCCCTCTTGCTTTTGAAACCACTATTATGTGAAAAATATTTTAACTATCCATTTTAACTATGCCTCTCTCTTTTTTAATATATTTCCATCAGGTCACCCCACAACCTCCTTTACATTGGCATTCTCAAGTTCAAGTTGAATTATCATTCAACTGTATGGGATATAGACATATAAAACTGTGTTCCTCTGGGGCCAAGGTGCAAAACACATTATCAACAGTGCACTCCACCAAGCACATTCTCTTAAGGCAGAGCTACATCAAGTTAGTTTGATGGTTTCCGTTGATAAAAAATATTCGATGTGGGATTATGTGCATTTCAATCTATTGGTTTTGATTACATTTGCCTTCTAGGCTGTCCATCATTCCACATTCACACCTTGTCATAACAACAGGGCCATATATTTGAAAATGATTAATTTATTCCCACTGGTCTGATAAATAGTACTTTAAAGAAAGGGGCTTCCCTTCCTCCACTATCAAATCAACTCTGCTCTTAAACGCATCTCCCCCATTTCACGTACATCTGCTCTCACTCCATCCTCCCGTCACCCCACTAGGAATAGGGTTCCCCTGGTCCTCACCTACCACCCCACCAGCCTCCGGGTCCAACATATTATTCTCCGTAACTTCCGCCACCTCCAACGGGATCCCACCACTAAGCACATCTTTCCCTCCCCGCCTCTCTCTGCATTCCACAGGGATCACTCCCTACACAACTCCCTTGTCCATTCGTCCCCCCCATCCCTCCCCACTGATCTCCCTCCTGGCACTTATCCGTGTAAGCGGAACAAGTGCTACACATGCCCTTACACTTCCTCCCTTACCACCATTCAGGGCCCCAAACAGTCCTTCCAGGTGAGGCAAAACTTCACCTGTGAGTCGACTGGGGTGATATACTGTGTCCGGTGCTCCCGATGTGGCCTTTTATATATTGGCGAGACCCGACGCAGACTGGGAGACCGCTTTGCTGAACATCTACGCTCTGTCCGCCAGAGAAAGCAGGATCTCCCAGTGGCCACACATTTCAATTCCACATCCCATTCCCATTCTGACATGTCTATCCATGGCCTCCTCTACTGTAAAGATGAAGCCACACTCAGGTTGGAGGAACAACACCTTATATTCCGTCTGGGTAGCCTCCAACCTGATGGCATGAACATCGACTTCTCTAACGTCCGCTAAGGCCCCACCTTCCCCTCGTACCCCATCTGTTACTCATTTTTATGCACACATTCTTTCTCTCACTCTCCTTTTTCTCCCTCTGTCCCTCTGAATATACCTCTTGCCCATCCTCTGGGTCCCCCTCCCCCTTGTCTTTCTTCCCGGACCTCCTGTCCCATGATCCTCTCGTATCACTTTTGCCTATCACCTGTCCAGCTCTTGGCTCTATCCCTCCCCCTCCTGTCTTCTCCTATCATTTTGGATCTCCCCCTCCCCCTCCAACTTTCAAATCTCTTACTCACTCTTCCTTCAGTTAGTCCTGACGAAGGGTCTCAGCCTGAAACGTCGACTGCACCTCTTCCTACAGATGCTGCTTGGCCTGCTGCGTTCACCAGCAACTTTGATGTGTGTTGATAAATAGTTCTCATCATTCTTATTTTTGATCTAATCAAGTTTAACGATAGCCAATAATTGAAATAATTTGACATAGTTCTATTTGTGACACACACTCCCAGAGTTTTTTTAATCACATTCCAGCAGGTCAGAATTTCTGCATTCCATGCAGGTTTCATATTAACAGCAACACGGTCAGAGAAATCAAGAGCTGAGACCCCTTTTCGTGTGATTACAATCAACACTACTCTTCAATTATCACAGTTACCAAATCAAAACCAGGTGCACATTGAACAAAAGACTGATTTTTAAGTAGGTTAATTATATTTGCAGAAAGCAGTGAAGCAGGAGGGAAATAAATGAATGGAGTCCTCTATTTATTGCTACATTGCTGGAATGCTGTGAAAGGGTGAAAGCACTCTGGGTTGCGGTCTGGTTAGAATTCAAATAATGATGCAGAACAGTGATGGGAAATAGTTAATGCAGTATTCGACAGAGTCCAGAGTCCAGCTAAAGAACAAAAGGAAAAGACACTTACAGTACTGTGCAAAAGTCTTGGGTGCCCTAGCTATATAGGCACCTAAGACTTGCACAGCGCTGTACTTGTGAACATGGAGCAGACATCAAGTAGGTGAATTCAGTAATAATTTAACAACATTCAAAGTTCAAAATAAATTTATTATCAAAGCACATATATGTCACCATATACAACCTTGAGATTCATTTTCTTGCGGGCATAATAAATCCAATAATAGAATAATAATCATAACAGTATCTTTTCACCAACTTGGGTGTGCTATCACTGTGCAAAAGACTTTAAACTGTGCAAGTACAAAAAGAATGAAATAATAATAATAAATACGCAATAAATATTGAGAACAGGAGATAAAAAGTGAAGGAAAGCAAGCCTGTAGGTTGTGGAAACATTTTAGTGACAGGGCAAGTGAAGTTATCCTCTTTTGTTCAAGAGCCTGGTGGTTGAGTGGTAATAACAGTTCCTGAACCTGGTGATGTGAGTCCTGATGGCAGCAGTGAGAAGGGGGTATGGCCTGGGTGGTGGGTGTCTCTGACGATGGATGCTACTTTCTTGTGACAACTTTTCGTGCAGATGTGCTCAATGGCGCGGAGGGCTTTACCCACGGTGTACTGGGCCATATCCTCTACTTATTGTAGGGTTTCCATAACAGGCTCTGATGCCTGAAGAGGGTAACCTCTCTGACTCTGGAGCAATTACCTTCTTACAATACACCATTGAACTGCCAGCAGAGAAAATGCACTATGTGTGGAATAAAATATTAGAAAAGGTTATGGTGTCTGTGGCCCAGTGAATAGTGAACTTTAGATCTATATTTCAGTGATACAGAACATACCGAGAGAACAATAGACCATGTAGCTAAAGAGTGGTGGTTGAAAAGATACCTTTCATCCCTATTCAAAAGGAAATAGAAAACCTCATTAAAATAGGGCTTGTTGAAGCTCTGACATGATCAGTGGTTCAAAGAGTAACTCTCATCTTCCACTTTGTGTTGTTCAACGCACCTTTGCCTTCTGCATTTGGGCACTGCAGCTTGCAAAGTCAGAGAAAGCTGGAAGTTTGATGCCTGTGTATTTGATTACTTGCTTCACAACCACAGCTGAATCCAGTGGCAGGTCAAGGACTTGCTGAGCTGAGGGTCACATTGGCCCTTTATCTCAGCAGAGTCTGGAATCAGTCAGCCAAGGCTGACAATTAGGCAGCAGCTTCACTCTTATGAATATGCTTGAAAAACTTTGTTAAAGCGTTAAGTTCAGATCAAGATTTTTGTTTAGCACACTTCACTGCACTATTTTTATTTATTGAGATACAGCATAGACAGGCCCTTCTGGCTACTTGAGCCAGGCCACCCAGCTGATTTAACACTAGCCTAATCACAGTGCAATTTACAAAGACCAATTAACCCACGCCTGGTTCGTCTTTGGACTTTGGGAGGAAACCGGAGCACCTGAGGAAACCCATGCAGTCACGGGGAAAACGTACTAAGTCCTTACAGAGAGCAGCAGGAATTGAACCCAGGTCGCCTGTACTGTAAAGCATTATGACTTAATTAGTTTGCAGTCTTTAATGTATTATATTTCCAAATACTTAGTTTACTTAACTAGATTTAAACTGTCTATAATATATTTGTCAAATGTTGGTTGGATATCAGCGGCTTTAAGGATAGAACTGAGGCAGGACCACTTGGTTTGTTACTTGGTCACCACTGAGTCATGCATGTAGAAGGCATACACAGTCCAGTCATGCATGTGGAAGGGATACACAGTCCAGTCATGCATGTGGAAGGGATACATTCCAATAAACAATATATCATGGGATCATGGGAGGTCTGTTTAGCCACAACGACAAGGGTGGGAGTACCAGACATTAGGTACTGACAGGCAGAGCCCAATCTGACCCATAATAGTAAAACATCAACATGGCTTTTGAAACACCTTGGGTAAGACAGTGCTTAAAAAACTATTCAATAAAGTTGAAGCACATTTCTTATCATAGTATATGTGCAGCATCGACTGTGGATGTTGCTTCCCAGCTGTCTAGATATGAAAGCCAGGGCAGCAAACTGTTGCTCGTGAAGCAGGTTTCCCCTCTCCGCGCATCTAATTAACCCAAAGAAACGGCAGAGACCGATAGAGTTTGGTACCAGCAGTGTCACAAGAGTTTCCAGTTTCCTGTCAGTATTGAACTCAACATAGGACTGCCTTGGGAACTCAAGCTCTGGATTTTCCCCTCAGGGTTTACTCCTTAAGCCTTCCCCATACGTGGGTATAGCTGCAAGGCAGCAGGGGTTTGAAATCAGAGCTTTCCTTCTCCTCGATGAACTGCCAACCACGGCTGATGAGTCCCATCAACCCGAAATGTATACAGTATGCAGTCATGAGATTCATCTTCTTGCAGACAGGCACAAAACAAAGAAAGACCAAAGAACCTGTTTAGAGAAACCCCCACACAACAAGACAACCAGGCGTGTGAAGAAAAGAACAAATTGCGCAAACAGCAAAAAGCAGGGCTAGTGGGAGGGTATGTTTCAGTGTGGATATGCAATTCAGAATCTAAATTCTGACTTACACCACCAGCTTCAAGAACTGTTACTACCATTCAACCATCAGGATCTTGCAAAAAGGAGGTTAACTACATTCATTTGTCCCATCAATGAAATGTTCCCACAACCAATGATCTCACTTTAAGGACTCTTTATTTCATTACTTCATGTTCACATTATTTATTGCTATTTATTTATATTTGTATTTGCATAGTTTGTTGTCTTCTGCACTCTGGTTGATCTTTCAAATATCCTGTTATAGTTACTGCTCTGTAGATTTGCTGAAAATGCCCACAGGAAAATGAATCTCAGGGTTTTATATGGTGACATATACGTACTTTGATAATAAAATTTACTTTGAAATTGTAAGTAGCAGGCAGCATTCCAGAATGATCAATAGATGGCTACCTGGATGGTGATTGTTCAAAATGTAATTTAATGATTTAGAGTATTGAATCAAATATAACCAAAGAGAAGTTCTGTGCTGATTGATCACATCAAGCCACCACAGAAATGCAGGTTGTGCATTTGAAATTGCTCTCTGAATAAGTCAATGTAACAATCTCTTCAGGGTGGCCACATGAAATGGGAGCTCATTGCAGCCTAGTGTCTGTTTAGTCAAGCCTGGCAGGTGCATTAAATTGAAACCATTCCAGTGTAATAATAATAAGCTTTGACCTAGAAAAGTATTTAGAATAGTTTTACTTATACCAGAGTTTCCAGAGAAATGTCCCTTCACCAGATGATAGAGTCCCAAAGTTTTTCTTAACTACTAAATATCCACTTGACTGTACTAAATTCACAGTTCGAAGTAAATTTTATTATCAAATTTTATTATCACCATATGCAACCCTGAGGTTCATTGTCCTGTGGGCATACTCAGCAAATCTCTAGAATAATAACAATAAGAGGATCAATAAAAGATCAACCAGAGTGCCGAAGACAACAAACTGTGCAAATACAAATATAAACAAATAGCAATAAATAATGTGAACATGAGATAATGAAATAAAGAGTCCTTAACGTGAGATCACTGGTTGTGGGAACATTTCAATGATGGGACAATTAAGTGCCTGTTGGTTGAGGGGTAGTAACTGTTCTTGAATCTGGTGGGGCGAGTACTGAGGCTCTTGTACCTTCTACCTGATGGCGGCAATAAGAAAAGATTATGGCCTGGGTGGTGGGGATCATTGATGATGGATGTTGCTTTCCTATAAAGGTGCTTCATGCAGATGTGTTCAATGGTTGGGAGAGCTTCATCCATGATGTACTGGGCTGAATCCACTACCTTTTGGAGGATTTTCTATATTGAACTTCATGCAGGTAAATATTGAATTAGCTTTCATTGACAAAAGGTTAACAGCAAGTTTGATGCCATTCTATGTTCTATGTTTTATGTTCTATAATCAGCAGGAAGTTTATGAAGGGTGAGCCTATTGGCCTTGACTCCCCTACAGGAATGAGAACGAAGTGGGAGAGAGGCGAAGCCCATTTTGCTTCACTGCTCAGCTTGCCACAAATCCTGTAAACAAACATTTGCTCCATCATTATAGCCTAATGCCTGAAAATTAGCAAATGCAATTTCAAATCACATGTTATAAAATTAGATGTTAATCCTGGGATAAAGAGTGTGAGATGTTGAAATTAGATCTTCTCATAACCTTTTTTTACAAGTGCACAGTGACGCCATAAAAGGGAAGCTGGCTCTTGAATAATTAGATCAAATGAAGACTGATTCTTATAGGAAACGAAGAAAGTAGCAGGCGTGGAGGACTTAAGTGGAGACTAAATTTGCTGTGGCTATAAGAATGGAATATTCTCAGTTTATGAAGATAATACCATCAATGGACTATTTGTACCTAGTGTTGTAATGTGAGCATTATTAAAAGTAAGTTTGAGATAAAGTTGTTTACAATATATATTAATGATTTAGATGAGGGAATTACAAGTAACATCAGCAAATTTGCCGATGACACAAAGCTGGGTGGCAGTGTGAAATGTGAGGAGGATGTTTTGAGAATGCAGGGTGACTTGGACAGGCTGAGCGACTGGGCAGATGCATGGCAGATGCAGTTTAATGTGGATAAATGTGAGGTTATCCACTTTGGTGGTAAGAACAGGAAGGCAGATTATTATCTAAATGGAGTCAAGTTAGGAAAAGGGGAAGTGCAACGAGATCTAGGTGGTCTTGTACATCAGTCACTGAAAGCAAGCATGCAAGTACAGCAAGCAGTGAAGAAAGCCAATGGCATGCTGGCCTTCATAACAAGGGGAATTGAGTACAAGAGCAAAGAGGTCCTTCTGCAGCTTTACAGGGTCCTAGTGAGACCACACCTGGAGTACTGTGTGCAGTTTTGGTCTCCAAATTTGAGGAAGAATATTCTTGCTATTGAGGGAGTGCAGCGCAGGTTCACGAGGTTAATTCCCGGGATGGCGGGACTGTCATATGTTGAAAGATTGGAGCGACTGGGCTTGTATACTCTGGAATTTAGAAGGCTGAGAGGGGATCTTATTGAAACATATAAGATTATTAAGGGATTGGACACGTTGGAGTCAGGAAGCATGTTCCTGCTGATGGGTAAGTCCAGAACTAGAGGCCACAGTTTAAGAATAAGAGGTAGGCCATTTAGAATGGAGTTGAGGAAAAACTTTTTTCACCCAGAGAGTGGTGGATATATGGAATGCTCTGCCCCAGAAGGCTGTGGATGCCAAGTCTCTGGATGCTTTCAAGAAAGAGATGGATAGAGCTCTTAAAGACAGTGGAATCAAAGGTTATGGGGATAAGGCAGGAACTGGATACTGATAGTGGATGATCAGCCGCGATCACAGTGAATGGTGGTGCTGGCTCAAAGGGCCGAATGGCCTACTCCTGCACCTATTGTCTATTGTTTCTTTGGCATGAAGTTGTTGAGTGTGCCTTTTTCAAAGTAGAAGTTACTACAAATTTTTGCCGACGAGGTGAACTGGTTTTGTGGACGTGTCGGCGCGTTTCAAATGGGAGCAGCAGCGCCAATAAGGGGCCTCATGTTCAGATGGTTACGTTTGGGACTATTGTTGAATTTGTGGAGGTAACGGAGGACTGGCCGGAGTGTGATGATAGGTTGGAACACTTTTTCTGTGCTAATGGAATTACTGAGGAGGCTAAGAAGCGCTCTATTCTCCTGAGCGTGTGTGGGGCGAAGACTTACAAGCTAATAAGGAATTTAGCAACACCGCGGAAACCGGGGGACATTCCATATGACGAACTGGTCAAGCTCGTGGGAACCACTACAATCCGAAACCTTCTGTGATAGTCCAATGGTGTAAGTTTCACAGTCGTTTCAGGAAGCCAGGTCAGTCTGTGGCCAATTTCGTGGCTGAGCTCTGGCAGCTGTCGGAACATTGAGATTTCGGAGCGGTGTTGGAAGACATGCTCTGTAATAGATTGGTATGCGACATTAATAATGACGGCATACAACACTGCCTGTTAGGGGAAACCCCACCACTGACTTTCAAGAAAGCTTTAGAGATTGCCCAAGGTGTGGAGATGTCTGCTAATAATGTCAAGGATATCCAGAAAGGACATGGGGGGTCGCAGTCGGTGGCAGTGCACCAGGTCAGGAGGGAGACTGGTAAATAGGAAAAGCGTGTGAGTCCTGTCGAAGGTTCTCGGCCCGAAACGTTGACTGTACCTCTTCCTATAGATGCTGCCTGGCCTGCTGCATTCACCAGCAACTTTTATGTGTGTTGCTTGAGATTCCAGCATCTGCAGATTTCCTCGTGTTTGGAATGTTTCCGGTGTGGAGGGACGCACTATGCAAATGATTGCAAATTCAAAGACACTGTCTGCCATGCTTGTAGCAAAAAGGGACATTTAGCTAAAAAGTGCGGAAGTTCAAAGGGTAAGATTAAGCCTGGGCAGGGGAAAGCTCAACAGGCTCAGGCAGACACACACCATCTAGAAGAAGCAGATGAAGAGGCAGCGTGTGCCTACAACATGTTTGCAGTGGAAACAGATGAGGAACCACCTGAACCATATTATGCCACAGTCACTGTCAGGGGAAAGGACATTAAGTTTGAGATTGATTCAGGGGCTACTGCATCGGTCATTAGTGAGGAGACCTACAGGAGGACATGGGGGTCCAACCTGCCTCCCATCAGACCATCAAATTTCAAACTCAGGACCTATATGGGGCAGCCCATACCTCATTTAGGGGTGTTATATGTGGACATTTCAGCCGGGGGTCAGAAGGCTGAAGCTAGGCTAGTGATAGCTAAGGGCAGGGGGCCCAGTCTGTTGGGTCATGATTAGCTTCGCAAAATCCAGCTAAACTGGTATGAAATTAAGTACGCACACACAAGCAGCGGTACAGTGATGTTTTCAGGGATGAGCTAGGAACACTGAAGGGCGTAACAGTGAAACTCCATGTCGACCCTGAAGCTACACCACTTTTTTTTAAGCCCAGGTCGGAGCCCTATGCCATGAAAGGCAAAGTCGAGGAGGAGCTGGGATGTTTACAGAGGCTAGGCATTATTGAGCCCGTCCAGTTTTCAAGGTGGGCGGCTCCCATTGTTCCAGTTTTGAAGGCAGACAAAACGATAAGGAGATGTGGGGATTATAAGCATACGGTGAATCTGGTCTCTAGGCTGGAGGAGTACCCATTGCCACGGGTGGATGACCTGTTTGCGACCCTGTCAGGGGGTAAGCTGTTCACAAAGCTGGGCGTGAGCTATGCCTACCAACATCTGCTGCTCGACGAGGATTCAAAGGAGTATGTCACAGTTAATACGCACAAGGGATTATTCAAGTACAATCGTCTGGTGTTTGGAGTGGTGTCCAGCCCTGAAATTTTCCAAAGGACGATGGACACTTTGCTGCAGGGGATTCCACACGTAGCAGTGTACCTTGATGACATTTTGATCACGGGGACTACGGAGGTGGAGCATCTGGCTAATTTAGAACGGGTGCTGAAGAGGCTCTCAGACACGGGGCTGCAGTTGAAATGCAGAATATGTGCGTTTCTGTCATCGAGTGTGACTTACCTGGGACACAAGATCACAGCTGAGGGGCTTTGCCCTGTGGAGGACAAAGTGAGAGCTATTAAGGAAGCCCCAAGCCCTAAGACCGTCACGGAACTCAGATCATTTTTGGGCATGGTGAGTTATTATGGCAAGTTTCTTCTTGACCTCTCAAGGGTTTTGACCCCACTGTATAAGCTGCTTCACAATGACACTAAGTGGCAGTGGGGTGAAGAGCAGGAGAAAGCTTTCAAGGAAGTGAAAGAACTCCTCCACTCAGCGAAGCTGCTTGTTCACTATGACCCAGACAAGGAGATCACCCTGGCATGCGATGCCTCTCCCTATGGAGTCGGGGCAGTTCTCTCACATGTAATGGAGGAACGCTCAGAGAGGTCTATTGGTTTTGCTTCACGTACCCTGGCAGCTGTGGAGAAGGGATATTCACAGCTAGACAAAGAAAGTCTGGCCATTGATTTTGAAGTCAAACGCTTTCATCAGTACCTTTATGGACGCGCATTTACAATTTATACGGACCATAAACCACTGATGAGCCTGTTCAGTGAGACTGGATGCATCCCACCGCTAGCCTCAGCCAGGATACAGCGTTGGGCTCTTACACTGTCAGCCTACTGGTACACTATAGTGTACAGAGCGGGTGGGAATAATGCAAATGCCGATGCACTGAGTCGACTACCTTTACCTGAGACACCTGTTACTACATATGTGTCTCCAGAGACTGTGTTTTCATTGGAGAGGCTGTCAGAGACACCTGTAAAGGCGACCCAGATCAAGCAGTGGACAGAGAGGGACCCAGTCCTGTCCCAAGTCAAGACTTTTCTTTTACAAGGTTGCCCCAGAGTCGTGGAAGGAGAGGAACTGAGGCCTTATGCCAAACGCAAGACAGAACTCAATCTGCAGGATGGCTGCATTTTCTGGGGGGCGAGGGTCATCGTGCCTCCCCCTGGCCATTAACAGATTGTGGAAGAAATTCATGAGACTTGCCCAAGAGTGTCTCGAATGAAAAGCCATGCAAGATCCTACGTTTGGTGGCCAAGAAAGGATCGGGATCTGGAGAACAAGGTAAAATCATGCATGCAATGTCAGACTAATCAGAATATGCCACCACCAGCTCCTTTGCATCCATGGGAGTGGCCAGGCCACCCCTGGTCTAGGCTACATTTGGACCTGCTGCACCCGAACATGTAGGCAAAAGTGGAGAGAAAGCAGGAAAAGCAGAAGGAGGGACATGACCAACATGTGCGAGAGAGGCAGTTAAAACTGGATGACAATGTCTATGTGAGAAACAATCAGCAATGGCTGCCTGGGGTTATTCTTAAGCAGAATGGTCCCGTCTCCTATGTTGTAAAGCTGACTGATAGGCATGTTTTCCGCAGACATCAGGACCATGTGCGCCTGCATCATGATATCGGCTCAGAGGCAGATAGTTCCATGGAATTTCCATTCGTGAGACAGACTATGATGGAAGCATGTCCACCAGTGACTTTACCAGAGGGCGAGACGCTGGCAGAGGGGTCGGGGTCCCCTGAGGAGGATGGACATTCTCACACAGACACACAGACCCCTCTCATGCCCCAACACCAGATCCACCCAAAACACCCTCACCAGTGGTGCCTGCTGGGTCACCGGGGGTAGTGCGCAGACCACAGCGCATGCGTAAACCTCCTGACAGACTGAATCTTTGATGGGACGGTTTTTTTTTGTTGTTGTATTGAATGTTGAATCTGTCATGTTTTCCAGATATTTTGTGTTGGTAAACTGTTACTGAGATACTAGTATGAGTTTTCAGGGGTACACAAGTTAATAACACCACTGTTTTTATTTCCTAGTTTTTTTACATTTGGGGAATGTTGGATTTTAAAGGGGGAGAAGTGTTGTAATGTGAGCATTATTAAAAGTAAGTTAATACTAATTAGGATAATGGGGAGGGGGGAGGTTTACTTCCATTCTTTTTACTTCCAGTGCTTTTTTATATAGTGTTCCTGCCATGCCGTACGGGTTGTAAAAGCCTCTGTATATACATAACGGTTTTGACGTTTGAGATAAAGTTGTTTCTTTGGGCATGAAGTTGTCTAGTGTGCCTTTTTCGAGGTAGAAGTTACCATACCTAGTGCCTAAAGATGTAAACACGAAGAATTCTGCAGATGCTGGAAATTCAAGCAACACACATCAAAGTTGCTGGTGAACGCAGCAGGCCAGGCAGCATCTCTAGGAAGAGGTACAGTCGACGTTTTGGGCCGAGACCCTTTGTCAGGACGAAGGGTCTCGGCCCGAAACGTCGACTGTACCTCTTCCTAGAGATGCTGCCTGGCCTGCTGCGTTCACCAGCAACTTTGATGTGTGTTGCTAGTGCCTAAAGAATTCAGAATCAAATAGATATAATTGGTGTCAGAGCAGAAATCGAGGTTGCTTTTATACACTGCTCACTCTAAGCTGTGCAGGTGCATGGCCACACAGTAACTGAAATGCTTCCACACACACACCCTTTGTTGCTGACCAGCTGGAATAAAGATGGACAGAATCAGAATCAGGTTTATTATCACTGGCATGTGATGTGAAATTTGTTAACTTTGCAGCAGCAGTTCAACGCAATACATAATCTAGCAGAGAGAGAGAAAAAAATAATAATAAATAAAATAAAATATAATCATAAATAAACAGGCAAATCAATTACGTGTATGAATAGATTTTAAAATGAGCAAAAAAACAGAAATACTGTATATTTAAAAAAAAGTGAGGTAGTGTCCAAAGTTTCAATGTCCCTTTACATAGGAATCGGATCACAGAGGGGAAGAAGCTGCTCCTGAATCACTGAGCATGTGCCATCAGGCTTCTGTATCTCCTACTGGATGGTAACAGTTAGAAAAGGGACTGCCCTTGGTGCTGGAGGTCCTTAATAATGGACGCTGCCTTTCTGAGACATAGTTCCCTAAAGGTGCCCTGGGTACTTTGTAGGCTGCTGCCCAAGATGGAGCTGACTAGATTTAAAACGTCCTGGGGAAGATTTTCTTTGCTGCACTGTATGTTATTATACCCTTCAATTAATAAAATCAAAAGTATGTGATTTTTCAATTGATTTTCAAATCAGATGATAGAAATGTAAATTGATTTTCAATTTTAATTCTAAATATTCATGGTATGCATATTACAAACGTAAAACATTTTAAGTGCTGCGCAGTTTTCAGACTGTGTAAAAATTTCCTGATCACTGCAATGGGTCACCGCAGTGAAAAAAGAGGGAATGTTGGCCTTAATCTTTCAGGATGGCCTCAGACTAGTAAATTTCAACCAAGTGAAAGTAATTGCACATTTAAAAAGATGAAAAATAGAGGAGGTGGTGTGGCCAATAAAAATAATAATCATTAAACAGTTGAAGAAAGTAAAAGGGTAGGGTGCTATTGTATTGCTACGACATTTCATAGGGTTATATGCAAGGATCGGGGAACTGCATTTAATACTGACAGTTACAGGGAGTTTACACTGCCATTGATAATGAGGTGAAATTTGAGGCTCGGGGTTACCAATAATGTCTTCTGGAGCTTTATCGTGTCATTTAGAAACAACTAACAATATGACAACTAGTTTGTACAGAACAAGAAGCCACAAAACAGAAATGAGGTGAATGACCAAACTGTTTTAGTTTCTATCGCTTAGCAAGTTAGAGTGAAGGTGGCATAAAATATTGGAAATTACATTCCCAACATTTCACAAATTGAAAAATAACTCCTGGAAGGCAATTAGAAAATGCATAAATTATTGACCAAAACTTGTTCAGAGTTGCAAAAGGGCAATGGATGGATTTGTGTAGCCTCCAACCTGATGGTATGAACATCGATTTTTCCTTCCAGTAAAAAGAAGATCTCTCCCTCTCCCTTCTTCTTCTATTCCCCATTCTGGCCTCTTACTACTTCTCACCTGGGTCCACTGTTCCTTCCCTCTCTCTTATGGTCTACTCTCTTCTCCCATCAGATTCCTTCCTGCCCAGCTCTTTACTTGTCTTACCCACTTGGCTTCACCTATCACCTTGCAGCTCTCCTCCCCCAGCCCTCCCCCCCTCCCTTCCTTTCCAGTCCTGAAGAGAGTCGGCCTGGAACATCGACTGTTTATCGACTTCCGTAGATGCTGCCTGAACTGCTGAGCTCTTGCAGCTTTTTGTGTGTGTTGCAGTGAAAATATAAAGTGCTTGTGTGTTCTAAAGATCAAAGATTCACTTGGATTTTTCACAGTAGTTGCTCTGAGCATGGTATTATCCTGGATTCCACAGCACTTTGAACACTAATACTATAGTAGCAATTTTTTTATTAAAATAGTTAAGGTACAGTTTGCTTACAAACAGATAATGAAAAGTACATTACCAAATATTTATTTTGTATAACAAGTTTAACATTTTAGTATTCTCACCTTGAGCATACGTTTTTGTCCATAGCAGTTTATAAAGCTTCAAGTATAAACATGAGAGAAATAAGAATTGACCTTGGCTTATAGGATTCAAGCATTTTGGTGAAAATCAATGTAGCTTTCTATGTAATTTTCAAGCCACCCACTACTGTAGAAAAATGATTAAATATTGACTATTTTATAATACTTTTCATTCTCTCATCAAAAGACCATGAAACCATGAAGGACATGGTGTCAAAAATACTTCCCAGCATCGGGCCCAGCCATCAGTACAAGCAGGCATCTTGCAGTGACGTCCTCAAATGAACAGTTCCACTAATTGCTGTCATCTGCAGGACCATTTGCTAAGAAAACAATTGAGCTCAAACCTAATTATCTGCACTGATCAGAATTTTTATTTCATTTATTAAATCTATTTATATTAAAACCCAGCAGCTGAGATTCAATATCTTGTACTAGAAATAATTTTATAGATTAATTTCATATAAAATAAGGAACATTAAAAATTCTGATTTAGACCATAAGATATAGGAGCAGGTTTAAGCCATTTGGCCTGTTGGGTCTGTTCCGCCATTTCATCACGGCTGATCCATTTACCTTCTCAGCTCCAGTCTCCTGCCTTCTCCCCGCATCCCTTCATACCTTGACTAATCAAGAATCTATTCCACAGATTCACCTCCCTTTGGCTAAAGAAGTCCCTCCTCATCTCCATTCTAAATGGATGTCCCTCTATTCTGAGGCTGTGTCCTCTGATCTTACACTCCTCCACCATAGGAAACATCCTCTCCAGATGTACTCTATTGAGGCCTTTCAACATTCAATAGCTTTCAATGAGGTCACCTCTCACTCTTCTGAATTTCAGTGAGTACAGTCCCAGAGCCATCAAATGCTTCTCATATGATAAACCTTTCAATCCCAGAATCATTTTTGTGAACCTCCTTTGAACCTTTTCCAATGTCACCACATCCTTTCTTAGTTAAATTCCTCTCCGCGCCTGGTTTGGCGCATCAGGTGGCAACATTGCTGTTTCTTTAACGGTTGTTTGTTTTATGAGGCCAAGACGCCAGCTTGATGCTCAACCCAGTGTCCAAGGAGCTGGCCAGACTTGAACTGGGCCTCTTTTTATATTCTAATCCACTTGAAATTAATGCTAATATCGTATTTGACTTCCTCATCGCCAATTCAACCTGCAAATTAACCTTTAGGGAATCCTGCACTTTCCTATCATGTTGTACTTTCCCAGCTTAGGACTTAAACATCAATCAGGAACAATTAAATTCAGAATCTGGATCAGAACATGATTAGTATTTAGCATACTTCATTCACAAGTAACCACAATGCTGCGTTATGTTTTATCTGGTGTTTCAGGCTGTCGTTCATCCACTGGATGGACTTTCCATGTTCTTATATTTCTTAACTCCTTTTGCAACTTCCACCGTTCCAGTCTAAATATATACTGAAAGCAACTGAGGGAAAGGAGGATGTAAAGTTACGAACAAAAATATAATAAATAGGGTAAAATATTTAAGAGTGTTCTCACTCGAGAGCAGTCCTAACACATGAAGATCTTCTTCTGTATCATCACATTTGTGTCAATGTGAACCGATCATCAGCACACTTGAGTGCAGATTTATGTCATTGATCTGATTGCTGGGTGCACTAAAACAAAGATCACTTCTTGTAAACCTCAAACACAGTAAATGATTGCACAGTTCTGGCTATGCACCAGATAAAACAGAGAGACACGGGAGACAGCAGATGCTAGAATCTGGAGCAGCAAACAAGCTGCTGGAAGGACACAGGAGGTCAAGCAGCATTTGTCGGGGATGAAGATTTGTTAATGCTTCAGCTCAAGATCCTGCATCAGATAATTATTTTTTATTGAGATACAGCACGGCGTGTAGGCCCTTCTGGCCCTTTGAGTCGTGCCACCCAATAACACTCCCCTCCCCTCCATTTAACCCGAGACAAATCATAGTCTAATTTGCATGATCAACTAGGCTACCAACCAGTACATGTTTGGACTGTGTGAGAAAATCGTGGTACCCAGAGGATACCTCATGGTCACGGGGAGAATGTACAATCTCTTTACAAACAGAGGTGGGAATTGAACCCAGGTCACTGGTACTGTAAAGTACTGTGCTATCTCATAAGTATATATATGTTTACCCTTGTATCGAGAAATAGAAACATAGAAACGTAAATAGGTGCAGGAGAAGGCCATTCGGCCCTTCGAGCCTGCGCTGCCATTCAGTATGATCATGGCTGATCATCCAACTCAGAACCCTGTACCAGCCTTCCCTCCATACCCCCTGATCCCTTTAGCCACAAGGACTATATCTAACTCCCTCTTAAATATAGCCAATGAACTGGCCTCAACTGTTTCCTGTGGCAGAAAATTCCACAGATTCACCACTCTCTGTGTGAAGAAGTTTTTCCTAATCTCGGTCCTAAAAGGCTTCCCCTTTATCCTCAAACTGTGACCTCTCGTTCTGGACTTCCCCAACATCGGGAACAATCTTCCTGCATCTAGCTTGTCCAATCCCTTTAGGATTTTGTACGTTTCAATAAGATCCTTCCTCAATCTTCTAAATTCCAGTGAGTATAAGCCTAGTTCATCCAGTCTTTCATCATATGAAAGTCCTGCCATCCCAGGAATCAATCTGGTGAACCTTGTTTGTACTCCTTCTATGGCAAGAATGTCTTTCCTCAGATTAGGGGACCAAAACTGCACATAATACTCCAGGTGTGGTCTCACCGAGGCCTCGTACAATTGCAGTAGTACCTCCCTGCTCCTGTACTTGAATCCTCTTGCTATGAATGCCAGCATACAATTCGCCTTTTTCACTGCCTGCTGTACCTGCATGCCCACTTTCAATGACTGGTGTATAATGACACCCAGGTCTCGTTGCACCTCCCCTTTTCCTAATCGGCCACCACTCAGATAATAATCTGTTTTCCTATTCTTGCCACCAAAGTGGATAACCTCACATTTATCCACATTAAACTGCATCTGCCATGAATGTGGGAACAGTATCCATATATTGAAAAGCTTATTTTGTTTGTTACAAATGGATGATTGTAATTGTGTGTCCACATCCTACAATGAACATAACCTGTTGAGACGAGGGATCTTTGAGCATGCACTCCAGTTCATAGAAAAATTCAAGAATGGTAGGGCAAGAAGAGAATTTTGGAGTGAGGGTGAGACTGGGTTACTCATCCTGAGACAGAACGAAGAGACAATGTATTTGATCATCTTTGGGAATGCTCATTTTAATGCATCCAAGACTATTGCAGACTGGTATGCCTCTCGTCCAACAAAGAAACAAGTTTATTGGCTGATAATGAGACAAAGATGGCAGTGATGAATGTGAAGGAGGCAAAGTTCAATGAGATTACTGACTCACATTAACTTAGACAGGTCAGCAAGCTGGATGATGGATTTGTCATTGGAAATGGTAAATTATGAGGGGAAAAGAACAGAAAATGGAAATTGTCCTATAAACAAGTCAAAATTAGGGAGCACATTCACCTCAAAGTTCCAAAGGTCAGCACAAAGGGGATATGATAGAGGTATACAAAATTATCTAGGGTATAGACAGAGTAAATGCAAGCAGGCTTTTTACACTGAGGTTTCCACCCTCTGGGACTGCAACCAGACGTCATGGGTTAAAGGGTGAAAGGTGAAAAGGGTCAAAGGTTTGAAGTTTAAATTTAATGTCAGAGAAATGTATACAATATACATCCTGAAATGCTTTTACTTCGCAAACATGCACAAAAACAAAGAAGCACTCCAAAGAATGAACGACAGGTAAACATGAGAACCCCAAAGACATCCCCCCAGTTCCCCCCCGTGCGTAAGTGGCAGCGATCAACGATACCTCCCCCCCCCATCCTCACCAGCAAAAATAAACGCGCATCGGTACCATCACCGAGCCCAAGCGTGTGCTAAGTTGAAAGGGGAACATGAGGGGAAACATCTTCACTCAGAGGGTGGTATGACTGTGGAATGAGCTGCCTGCACAAGGGATCGATGCAATTTCAGTTTTAACATTTAAGAGAAGTTTGGATGTGAGGGCTATGGTGCGGGTGCAGGCTGATGGGACTGGGCAGTTTAAATGGTTCAGCATGGATTAGATGGACCAAAGAGCCTGTTACTATGCTGTACTTTTCAGTGATTCTATGACTGTTTGACAAAGCCTGATCTAGCCGCATCCTGGCATAATGTATCAGCTGTGAGCTGTTGAACTGAAAATGATCTTTTTTCAGCAATCCACCAAAACCAGCAAGAACTTAATTTAATTCTGCTCTAAAGAAAACAGTTTTTCTCCCCCAGCAGAGTAGAAAAGTCAAATATTGGAGGGTATGCACTGAAGGTGAGCAGGGGAAGTGTAAAGGAGGTAGAGTATATGCCACAGTGTGCAGCAGCTGTCGTGAATAGGCTGGAATAGTGGTGAAATCAGGGACAACACAGACACATACTGTAAATATGCAGGAATGCAAGGATTTGTAGGCAGAAGAGATTTGGCATTGTGCTCCACACAGATGTTGTAAAGACCGGGCCAGGTAGATTAGGAAAACAGGATGATGGGATCAAGGGCAAGTGTCAGGCCGGTTCTGCTCACTGCCCCGCGATATTTTACTCTGCTCTTCATTGCACTGAGGCTGAGGCCGTCGGCCTGCTCCAGTCACTCGGCCTCCATGTCTATAGTCTCCGCGACATTTACTCCGCTATGTGCTGACCTGAGGCCGTGGGTCTCCTCTGGGCTTCGTGTCTGAGGACTCACTTCTGTTCTAAATGTTATTTGCTACTTTTATTGCGTGCATGATTTGTTTTATCCCTCTCTGCACATTGGGCGTTTGTTGAACTTTTTCTGTGGGTTATTTTGGGTTTCTTTGTTTTTAAGGAGACAAATCTCAAGGTTGTATAACATATACTTATTTCAATAATAAAAGCACTTTGAACTTTAGAACTTTAGATGAAGGGCCTGTTCCTGTGCTGTACTGATCTATGTTCTGTGCTCTAAAAATAGCTCGTCAGGGTGGTGCTATGTTTTGTCAGTTTGGGCGCTGAAAATCTTTTAGCCCAAAACATCATAGCATTGGGTCCCATTACAAAAGAGTCAACATAATTACTGAGCCAAAGTCAACTCGAGTGAGTTATAACATAAGGAGAACAGTAAGGATGCAGATGCATTTGAAGGATAGACAAAAAAATAGCAAAATAGAATTAATTTTGGATTCGAAAAGCAAGACACCATATAAGCAAAACATTTCAAAATTCACAGTTCAAAGATCAAAATAAATTTTACCATCAAAGTGCACATATGTCACCATTTACAACCCTGAGATTTATTTACCTGTAGGTATCTATAGAATAATAACTATAACAGAATCAGTGAAAGACTACACCAACTAAGTGTTCAAGCAGTGTGCAAAAGACAACAAACTGTGCAATTACAAAAAAAAGAAAGAAATAATAGTAAATAAATAAATAATAAATGTTGTGAACATGAGATGAAGAGTCCATTGGTCATTGGAACATTTCAACAACGGGGCAAGTGAGGTTGAGTGAAGTTCAAGAGCCTGATGGTTGAGGGGTAATTACTGTTCCTGAACCTGGTGGAGTGGGTCCTGAGACCCCTGCACCTTCTTCCAGATGGCAATGGCGAGAAGAGAGCATGTCCTGGGTGATAGGGGATAAATGAAACAAAATGCAACAGAAAAAAGATGATATAGAGCAAACTGTTAGAGAAACTGTTTGAAATGGATACAATAACAATATTTAAAAGACATTTGGATAAGTACATGGAGGGAAAAGGTTTAGAGGGATATGGGCCAAGCATGAGTAAGTGCGACTAATATATGGTAAATAGGCATCTCCACAGCAAGAAGCAGTTAGACTGAAAGATCTGTTTCTGTGCTATTGTTATTCAATGATTCCATGACATGCAAAATAGACTGGTCATTCTTTTCAATTCTTTTCCTATGTAACCCCAGGCTCGTATGCAAACTTGGTTCATTAGCCGGCTCTGCTGGTAGCCACAGGACTCAGCAGTGAGAGGACCTTTCATAAGCAATATATGTCTAGGATCGGTATGATTCAGGGTTCAACCAAACAAGAATGTTTGTGATGTTGGGCAGACTATTGTTTAAATGGGGAGAGAATTCAAAGTTCTGTGATGCAACGGGACTTGGGAGTCCTCGTGCAGGATACCCTTAAGGTTAACCTCCAGGTTGAGTCGGTGGTGAAGAAGGCAAATGCAATGTTGGCATTCATTTCTGAAGAATAGAGAATAGGAGCAGGGATGTGATGTTGAGGCTCTATAAGGCACTGGTAAGACCTCACTTGGAGTACTGTGGGCAGGTTTGGGCTCCTTATTTAAGAAAGAATATGCTGACGTTGGAGAGGTTACAGAGAAGATTCACTAGAATGATTCTGGGAATGAGAGGGTTAACATATGAGGAACGTTGTCTGCTCTTGGACTGTATTCCTTGGAGTTTAGAAGAATGAGGGGGGACCTCATAGAAACATTTCGAATGTTGGAAGGCATGGACAAAGTGGATGTGGCAAAGTTGTTTCCCATGATGGGGGAGTCTAGTACGAGAGGGCATGACTTAAGGATTGAAGGGCGCCTATTCAGAACAGAGATGCGAAGAAATTTCTTTAGTCAGAGGGTGGTGAATCTGTGGAATTTGTTGCCACGGGCGGCAGTGGAGGTCAAGTCATTGGGTGTATTTAAGGCAGAGTAGCCAGCGCATCAAGGTTATGGTGAGAAAGCGGGGGAGTGGGAGAATGGATCAGCTCATGATAAAATGGTGGAGCAGACTTGATAGGCCAAATGGCGAACTTCTGCTCCTTTGTCTTATGATCTTATGGTATTATGGTTCCGATTAAAGAAACCTCAATTTGAGAGAATGCTGTGTAAGTACTACCAATACACAATTGTCAATTGGCAGGAAATAACAGGACGTACACCGCATAAAATTATGGAGAAAGAATATTGAAAAATTTCAGCTTTATCGAACAGTTAGTAGGAAAGAGAAAAGAAAAAAATAAAAGGACCCATTACAGTTAAAGCAGAGTAAGTGTGTGCGTAAATTTGGAGCTCATCCTGGAGTTGTCTTTTTACTCACACGTTAGACCCATGGTCTGCGTGAAAGCACACACCACATCCCAAACTTTGATTGAGATCCATCTTGAACAAATGGGCTCTCTCTCTCGGGAGTATTGCTCCTTCCTCCTTGTAACTATTCATCTGCACAAAGCACTTTGTGCAACAGGGACCCACCTTCCCATGGCATTCTCAGCCGTCTTCCCTCCTGTCGTCTTCACAACTTCTGCCAAAAAGCTCCGTGAACCACACTGTCCATCACCAAAACTCTCTAGAACTTCCTCCCAATTCCACCATCTGGATTGGCTGCACAATATTCTTAAGTGGAACAGCAGAACTTTTATGTCTAGCTGAAACCAAAACATTCTATATCGATCTTCAAGGAGTGGTGCCTCAAAAAGGCAGCATCCATCATTAAGGAACCCCATCACACAGGACATGCTCTCTTCTCATCGCTACCATCGGGGAGAAGTTACAGGAACCTGAAGGCACACACTCGGCAGTTCAGGAACAGCTTCTTCCCCTCTGCCATCTGATTTCTGTCGAATGGACATTAAACCCATGAACAATACTTCGCTACTTTTTTTGCACTACTTTTTAAATTAAATTTGTTAATATTTATAAACTGTGAATTATAGTTATTTATTTATTTCTCTCATCATGAAGATCCTAGATATGCTGATATGCTGGTCCTGGCTCACCTCTGACCCTTGGTCAGATTAGCAATCGATCCCCTGTAGTTTGCCTACCAAGAGCACATTGGAGTCAAAGATGCTGTCATCTACCTGCTGAATGCAGCCTACTCCTATTTGGATAAGGAGGGCAGAACTGTGAGGGTCATGTTTTTATGATTTCTGAAGTGCCTTCAATACTATACCGTCCTCATTGCTGGGGGTAAAGCTCCATTTAAAGCAGGTTGGCACTTCCATTGTATCCTGGATAAAGGACAACCTGACTGGCAGACCACAGTATGTGCAGCTTCAGAGCTGTGTGTCAGAAGCAGGGCGAAAAGCAGCACTGGGGCCCCACAGGGGACTGTATTGGCTCCCACCATTGGTTCTGTAATAACTGTATAGGAGTCAAACTGGACACACTGGAGGCTGTGGTAGAACAAAGGACCCTATGGAAAATCCTGGCAATTCTGGACAATGTTTCTCACCCTCTGCATGCATGCCACCTTGGCTGAACAGAGGAGCACATTTAGTAGTAGACTAATACAACTGTGCTGCTCCAAACAGCCCTAGATCAGGTCATTCTTACCCTCAGCCATTTGGCTCTGTAATGAGTCAACTGATAGCCAGGGAAGTGATGACCCTCCCCCCACCTCCTGTTAGACCGCTTGTGGTAACTTATTTTTTTAATTCTTTCTTACTTCTCCTCTAATATTTGTATATCTGTGCACTTGTAATGCTACTGTGACATTGTAATTTCCTTTGGGATCAATAAAGTATCTATCTATATAATCTATCTAATTCACAGGTTTTGTTATTTTGTATTGCAATGTACTGCTTCCGCATAACAACTAATTTCACGGCACATGCCAGTGTTATTACACCTGATTCTGATTTTGTGAATCAAGACTGTGGTAGGTAACTGAAGACTTAGAGAAGATACTGGTAAGTGGAATGGGCAGGTTGGTGACATGTAAACTGGATCAATGTGATTCAGTTTGCACTTGGAGATGAATACGTGGGAACAGAGAGTAAAAATTCAAAAAGGATACAAATGCAACCAGACAAAAGATAAAAGGATGAAAACACTGAAGAGAAATTAAGAGGCAATAAAAGAAATGCAAGAGCATTTTACATTTTGTGAGTATAGATATAGATACAACAATTACATCATTATGAATTTTAAATGGAGTAACTATGTCAACAATTAGAGATTTTTTTCCTACCCCTTTACAGTGAAGGAATAAAGCAAGTCATCGTAGGAAAACAATGTATGCTTGAGATACTGGGACTCTGGCCCTGGGCACCGAGTACTGGCTGAAAGAGGTACCAAAGTCCAAACCATTAATAGGAAGTTTTAAAGCCTTGACATAGTCAATGGTGGTGACATTGACTGTCTGTCCTTAGTTAGTATTCAATGACAATGGTAGAACTTTTTGAACAATTAAGTTCCAAATGCTGATGAAACATTGACACTAGCGTCACTGACATTTCTAGAATGTTAATGCATGATTTGAAAGAATAAATACTGGGACTAAATATTTAAAAAAAAAATATATATATCCACATCCCTGCTACACTCCTCTGTTCCACTGGATAAGATCTGAGGCAACCCTTAGACTTTGTCTACTGATGATATCTCATCACCAGGACAAGGAAGCCGACTTGATGGATTTGAATTTGTCTGGTGCTGTGGTGATTAATGTCCCAAACACTATAAATTCATATCTGGTGGGTGGAAATTCACTCCAGGAACTATTGAACAGAATAGCTTCTGCTTCTGTTAAAACCTGGCCAATTTTACTTCCATCATCAAAAATGGTTAACATTGAACTGACAAAATATGTTGGAAGTTGAGAAATAGATCAAAGGAAATGCTAACCTCCATTGATGTCCTGTTCAATATAAAAGTGGGTAACAAACTTTTAGTAATATAATGAGTGAAGAAGATCTGTAATTAGCACAGTAAAGGAAAATTCAGTTCCAATCATCTGTTTGCGATACAATTATTTTGGCCACATAGGACTCATCAGCTGTGGTTAACAGCTCATCTAGAAGAAGGAAAACTCTAATCTCAAACCTCCACTGCCTCGTGGCTCTACCCATTCACAGGGAGGTCTGCAGGACTAAACTCCAAGGGAAATATCCAGTGCTGGAGTACCTAAGGCCATCCAACGTTGACACAAGAAAGTCTGCAGGTGCTGGAAATCCAGAACGACACATACAAACTTCTGGAGGAACTGAGCAAGTCAGGCAGCATCTGTGGAAATGACTAAACAGTCAACATTTCAGGCCGAGACCCTTCATCAGGACTGGAAAGGAAAGGGGAAGACACCTGAATAAAAAGGGGTGTGGGGGGAAGGAGGATGGCTAGAAGATGATAGGTGAAGCCAGGTGGGTTGGAAAGACGAAGGGCTAGAGAGGAAGGAATCTGGTAGACCATAATACATTGAGTTCAATGCTGACCGGCAATTCCTGCAATGCTGATGGAGCCAAACTATATTGGTCTCTGCTGTTCCTTTGGATTCATCAGCTGTGGGAAGGTGGGGAGGCTGCTGCATGGGCCACAGCTTGTTCTCCATATCGTACTGGCATGGCTTTTACAGTATATCACGTAGACAGCTAGGGCACAATATCCATGGTCACTTCTGATCAAGGGAGGACCTCAAAACAGTGATGTAAAACCAAGAGTCTGGATTATGTTAAAACTGTTCCATATGAATGAAAATGGCAGCAACTGTAGTTCCCATGGATCAAAATTAATTTTCAGTAGGAAATTCAAAATAGTATTCAAGAAACTAAGGAATATGGAACAACATACAGGTGGTGAAATGAATAAGACCAGAAAAACAATTATATGAAAGGTCAGTTAGGGTTTTGTGCAAAAAGAGTCAAACACCAAAAATTAATCAATAAAATTCCTTCCATAAATGTAATCAATAAATGAACCAAAAATAAAATTATCAGAAATAAAATTGTCAATAAATTTCCATCCATACTTCCTGAATTTGTTAACATTTGTTAAAATTCAACAGAAATTTTTGTTGTGGATACTTCTGCTGGAGAACAAATCGATTGACCGAGGCATTCTCAATGATGATCTTACTTTTCAGTTTGGTCCATCTCAGAATGGACACAGTCATAATATAATCATTTAGTCCTGATAAGTGATCAAGCCAAAACATGTTTTCAATGCTGTAGTTTCAAAATTAGGGTGCCTGGTTGAAGATACATTTCTACCTAAAGAGGTGTAAGGTACTCATTTCCTCCGCTAGCCTTGGGCAAGGTGTAGCACCTGCTTAGTCTCCTGAACAGGGTCACATGAAGCCATGGGAGCAGGTGGTGGGTGGTCGTATGAGTAGCTGGTGCATAGCACAGATCCTGGTTATATGAGAACTGACACAAGGCAGACAATCTGTGAAGTGTATTGATAACGGCGGGGTCATCCATCTTGTAAAGACACTGCCCAGAAGGCGACAATGCAAACCACTTTTGTAGAATATTTTACCAAGAACAATCGTGTTCATGAGATCATGAACGCCTACATCATATGACATGGTATATAGTGATAATGATGATGATGATGAGTTTCAAAATTACTATTTTATTGGATTCCTATTTCACTGTTGGCATTAAATAGTAAAGATATTTTACAAGCATGGCAGCTTACATATAAAAAAAATCAGCCCGCACCAGGTAATTTTTTCTGTACTTTGCCATGTTGGAATTGTACTGTTTTAAAGTTAGAATCACACTGAAAAGCACTGCCAAGTATTTCATTGGCTCCCTGCACACATTCTAAGCAACAGTTTCAAGATAACTCCAATATTTGTATCAACATGGTAAATTATGAGAAACTAAATGAACAGGCTTCCCATTAGATGGGTTTGTACAAAAAAATGTTAAATAAAAATAAATATGGTTGATCGACAAAAAAAATCGCAAAATAAAAGGCAAAATTTACTCGCGGTTAGCTAACAGGGATCTGGGAAGCATAGCAAAGCTGACTTTGGATTAGTATAGGATCAAAATCCACAAAACCAGCTGGCTCTGATATTCGGTCTGAGTCCATGTACCATGGAAAGAATGTAGGTCCATGGATAAGTGATTAAATAATTCCACGTTGACCATGGTGCCTACCTTGCCAGTCCCAATTTCCTGTGTTTGATCCATATCCCTCTAACCCCACCATTCCATCTACCTATCCAAATGTATCTTAAATGATACTACTGGACCTGTCTCAACTGGTTTCTCTGGCAGCTCGATCCATATGATCACCATCCACTGTGTGGAAAAAGTTGTTCCTCAGGTTTCTTCTAAATCTTCCTCTTTTTTCCCTAAATTTACACCTCTGAGATTTGGATTCCTCTGTTATGACAAAAATGAAGGTTATTATCTACCTTATTTATGCCTCTCGTGATTTTATAAACCTTTACAATATGAGTTCCCAACCTTTTTAATGCAATGGATTCCTACCAATAACTGAGAGATCTTTGGATCCGAGGTCGGGGACCCCTGCTTTGGAAGGAATAAAAGTATTGCCTGACAAATCTCTCCCTATGACACAGGACTTGTCAGATCTTGGCAACATCTTCACATCTTTTTCTGCACTCTTTCCAGTTTAACCACATTTTTCCTGCAACAGGGTGTCTAGATCTCTATACAGTATTCCAAGTGTGGCCTCACCAATGACTTACACAACTGCACATAATGTCCCAATTTCTATATTCAATGTCCTGACTGGGATCAGCATGCTAAACAACTTCTTCACTATCCTCTCTATCTGTGATGCAATCTTCAACAAACTACTTACTTAACTCTCTCTTTCATTACACTCCCTAGTGTCCTGCTGTTCATAGTACAAGTCATATGCTGACATGCATCATGTCACCCTTATCTGTATTGAAATCCACTTGCCACTCCTCAGTGCAGTTCCCTATCTAATCAAGACCCTCCTATAATCTATGATAATCTTTTTCACTATCAACAGGACATCTGATTTTTTTTTTGTCATATGCAAACTTACTGATCAAGCCTTGTGCATTTGCATCCATATCATTAATATAAGTAATAAATACCAGGGGTGCCAACATGAACCCTGTGGAATGCATTCTGAGAAATAATCTTTAACCAACACTCTCTGTATTGTACTTCACAGCCAATTTTGAACCCAAGTAACTAGCTCTTTCTGGATTCCAAGGGACCTAATCTTCTAGAGCAGTTTATCATGTGGGACCTTGTTGAAGGATTGATAAAACCAAATAGGCAATGTCTACTGTACTACACTTGTCCACCTTTTAGCTTCTTTTTCAAACTCAGGAAGGTTAATCAAGTACAACTTCCCAACACACAAAGCCATACTGACTTGTCCCAATCAAACTCTGTCTATTCAAATGTTAGTAGAGCCTGTCCCTCAGAATTCCACACCACTGATGTCAGGCTTACCAGCCTGCAGTTGTTTTTGCTAGTTATAAATAATAGAACAATGTTAGCCACCTTCCAATCTTTGGGCACGTCACCAGTGGCTAACAATGAAGCAAATCTCTTTGCAAATGTTGCTGCAAATTCTTCTTTAACCTTCTACAGTGAGTCCAACTTTCTATCGGCCTTGTCATGCTTTGTGGCAGCACCGATTGATATAATCTGAAATACCTTCGCCTTCAATTTTTTTCATGGCATCTTGCGAAACCCGCGTTTGTGTGGCATCAGGGGTCACTTCAGCCACAGAGGCTACTACCAAGGACTTTGTCCTGCTGATGGAAGCCTCCTGCAACTCCATTACATTTTCGTCCTCTCCAACCTCTTTGAGTAACTCAGTAAACGATGGAGGAGGGCGTATCTTGTGGGTTATTTGAATATGTACAGCAATCACATCATGTGACAGCGTGCTCTTCACAACTTGCTCCACCCTCAAGCAATTTCTCTCAGATTGTTGAATGCCCCCTTTTGTGGCACAAAAAATGAAGCAGCTTCTCCAACCTGAAAATGTGGACAGGCAACTTTTCTCCTTCCTCCTGGAATGTGTGGCTAATCTTCATCCTAAGATTGGCTGCAATTTCCGCAGTGCCAAAAGCATCTTCCAGAGCTTGCAGATAATTAGCTGACGTGACAAATGGATTTTCTGCCTTGAGGAACCTCACTCTATCAGTCACCAGCCCCTTTAAGCTCCCTACCAGTCTCTGTTCTTTTTCATATTATCTGAGCACTACCATTCATCCAGTGACTGAGATGTGTGCTCAGCCCAAGACTCGTATTCTTCTTCCCCATCGGGTGGGGGCCTGATCCCAGAGAACACGCCCAGCCTACGATAACTTTCGCTCTCTGCAGATATACTTCTGCATTTATCAACCAGTGATGTAATAGCCAAACAACCTGAGAATTTAAATCAACCGCTGAAAGACTCATTAAACCTTTCACATCAGACAGTTCCTTTCCTTCACTCTGTAGTAACGAGAGCAACTTGTCTTTGAAGTCTCCACCCTCAGCTTCGAGAAATTTAACTTCCAATTTGGCACCCTTGCCTACACACCTCTCTTTTCTAAAAGTATGGACGGCCCATGGCCCCACCTCTCCCGGGATCCCGGTGGTAACAGGCAGATCCACTCCTGTCACATCATGGTTAGTCCGAACTAAAACCACATCTTTGCCCGCTGTCTGGTTAAATTGCTAGTCCATGATCGTAATTTTCCCTAATGCATTAATGATACTTAAAACCGTAATCAATAATTCAGCTGGGCTGTGGATATCCATCCTGCTCAAGACTCAAGCCTGAGTTATGGGTAGTCTCTTTGAATTGCACCAATGCTTAATTCCTCTTGAAATGAATGCTAACATTGCATTTACCTTCCTCACCACTGACTCAACCTGCAAATTAACCTTCAGAAAATCCTAAACAGGCACTCCCAAGTCCCTTTCCACCTCATGTTTTTTGAATTTTCCTCCTATTTAAAAAATAGTCTATGCTTTTATTTGTTCTACCAAAGTGCATAACCATACACTTACTGACACTGTATTCCATCTACCACATCTTTGCATATGCTTCTAATCTAAGTCCTCCTTGCTTCCTCAATAATACCTGCTCCTCTACCTATCTTTGTATTATCCACAAAATTGGCCACAAAGCAGTCATTTCCATCAGACAAATCGCTGACATACTGTATAATGCAAAAATAAGTTGTCTCAACACAAACCCTCTTGGAATTCCACTGGTTACCGGCAGACAATGTGAAAAGACCCCCTTTATTCCCACTCGTTTCCTCCTGCCAATCAGCCAATCCTTTACCAAAGCTATTATCTTTCTTTCAACACCATGGGCACTTATCTTCTTCAGCAGCCTCATGTGCATCACCTTGTCAAAGGCCTCTTGAAAATCCAACTAAACAACATCTACCGATTCTCCTTTGTCTATGCTGCTTGTTATTTCTTCAAAGAATTCCAACAGATTTTCCTATAAGGAAACTATGCTGAATTTGGCCCACTTTATCATGTATTTCAATGTACTGCTGCCACAACGACAACAAATATCACAACATATGCCAGAGATTAAACCTGATTCTGATTTATCCATTCTACCAAAGTGCGTGGCCATACATTTCCCTACCTACACTATATCCCATCTACCACTTCTTTGCCCATTCTCCTAATCTGTATAAGCCATAGTTTCCCTGTTTTCTTTGTCCTCTCCAATGAGGTTCCTTCTTCTTCAGCCCCTTACCTCTTGCACCAATGAGATTCCTTCTTCTTCAGCCCCTTACCTCTTGCACCAATGACTTCCCAGCTTCCCACATCATAACCCTCCCCCACCCACCTTTCTCCTCGCCTAGTCTCACCTACCACCTAATAGCTTGTACTTGTCATTCCCTCCCCTCTCATTTTATTCTGGCTTCTATTCCCTTCATTTACAGTCCTGATGAAGGGTACCAGCCCAAAATATCAACTGTTTATTTCCCTGTTGGATTCTTTAGCCTTCCTCTTCCTCTATTCCCCTCTTACCTCTTCTTAACTCCCTATCGTTTCCTTCTGGATCCTCTCCTCCTTTCCTTTCTCCTACATTTCACTCTCCTTTCCTCTCAGATTTCTTCCCCTCCAGTCCTTTACCTTTTCCACACACCTGGCTTCACTTGTCACCCTCTAACTTGTCTTCCTGTCCCTCCCCCAGCTTTTTATTCTGGCATCTTCCCACTTAATTTCAAGAACCCGAGAAGAGTCTGGGCAGAAAACATCGAATGTTTATTCATTTCCATGTTTGCTGCTTGACCGGCTGAGCTCCACCAGAGTTTAGTGTGTGTGTGTTGCTTTGGATTTCCAGCATCTGTAGAATCTCTTGTGCTTATTCATTTCCATAGATGCCTGACCTGTTGCATTCATCGAGCAGTTTGTGTATGTTGCTCAAAATGAAATATTGGTCTCTAATTCAGTAGCAGGAACAGATTAACATTTCCAATTTACACATACAGACTTATGTCATTACCTGTATAAAATGACAGTAAACAGCAAATACTGGACTAGTCTGTCTTCCACTGCACAAAGCAGGGTCAGAGGCCTGCCATCGTACAAAGCACTGTCAGTGGCCTGTCATCATACAAAGCACTGCCAGTGGCCTGTCATCATACGAATCACTGCCAGTGGCCTGCCATCGTATAAAGCACTGCCATTGTAGAAATCACTCCCAGTGGCCTGCCATCATACAAAGCACTGCCATTGTACAAATCACTACCAGAGGCCTGCCATTGCACAACAGAGGACCAATGGCCTGCCATTGTGCAAAGCACTTCCAAAGCATCAGTGAATCCAATATACACGGTTGCTGATGACACCACTATGGGCTGTACCACAGGGGGTGATGTATCAGTGTATAGCAGGGAGATTGAAAATTTGACTGAGTGGTGTAATAACAGCAACCCCTCACTCAATGTCCTTATGACCGTAAGATATAGGAGCAGAATTAGGCCATCTGGTCTATTGAGTCCGCTCCACCATTCAATCAGGGCTAATCCTTTTTTGTTCTATTCCTCAACCCCAGTTCCTGGCCTTCTCCCCGTAACCTTTGATGCCATGTCTGATCAAGAACCTATCAATCTCTGCCTTAAGAACACCCAATGACCTGGCCTCCACAGCTGCATGTGGCAACAAATTCCACAAATCAACACCCTTTAGCTAAAGAAATTTCTCCACATCTCTGTTTTGAAAGGGTGCTCCTCTATCCTGAGGTTGTGCCCTCTTGTCCTAGACTCTCCCACCATGGGAAACATCCTTTCCACACCTACTCTGTCTAGGCCTTTCAACATTTGAAAGGTTTCAGTGAGATCCCCCCTCATCCTTCTGAATTCCAGCGAGTACAGACACAGAGCCATCAAATGTTCCTTGTATGATAACCCTTTCATTCCTGGAATCATCCTTGTGAACCTTCTCTGGACCCTCTCAAATGCCAGCACATCTTTTCTAAGATGAGGGGCCCAAAACCGTTCACAATACTCAAAGTGAGGCCTTACCAGTGCCTTATAAAGCCTCAGCATCACATCCCTGCTCTTGTATTCTAGACCTCTTGAAATGAATGCTAACATGGCATTTGCATACACACAACCAACTCAGCCTGCAAGTCAACCTTCAGGGTGTTCTGCACAAGGACTCCCAAGTTCCTCTGCATCTCAGATTTTTGGATTTTCTCCCTGTTTAGAAAATAGTCTGCACATTTATTTCTACTACTAAAGTATATGACCATGCATCTTCCAACATTATATTTTATTTGCCACTTTCTTCCTCATTCTCCTAATCTGTCCAAGTCCTTCTGTATCCTACATGCTTCCTTGATACTACCTGCCCCTCCACCAATCTTCATATCAATAAGATCAAGGAACTGGTTGTAGATTTCAGGAGAGGTCCATGAGCCAGTACTCATTGGAAGATCAGAGGTGAAGAGGGTCGGTAACTTTATATTCCTGGGTGTCCTATCTCAGATGACCTGTCCAGGATTCATCATATAAGTATTATTGCAAAGAAAGTATGATAGCACCTCCACTTCCTCTGGAGTCTGCGGAGGTTTGGCCTGTTATTGAAATGTTTGACAAGTTTTTACAGATGTGTGGTGAAAAGTGCATTGACTGGCTATATTTCATCCTGGTTTGGGAACACCAAACAGAATTTCCTGGGGTTATGAATGGCTAGAGGGTAGTGACTTTGGAATTCATTGCCTCAGGGGGGTGTTAAGGTTAAGTCATTGGGTGCATTTGAATTGGAGATTGCCAGATTTTCTGCTCCTATATCTAATGGATTTACAGAAGCGTGACTTAACACAAATTTTCTCATACATTTCAAAGCACTCTTTCAAACTAGTGAGACTACAGCCAGAGGTCATATGTTAACGGTGAAAGGTGAAATGGTTAAAGGGAGCATGAGGGGAAACGCCTTCACCCAGATGGTCGTGAGAGTGTGGAACAAGCTGCCAGCACAACTGGTGCATGCAAGCTCGATTTCAGTGTTCAAGAGAAGTTAGGATAGGTACATAGATAGTAGGGTAATGGAGGGCTGTGGTCAATGGGACTAGTTAGTTGAAATATTCGGCATAGACTAGATGGGCTGAAGGACCTGTTTCTGGGCTGTACCATTCTGTGACTCTGTGATCAATACCTTTGAGCAGAAAATCCTACCAAAGGTAATGGATTGGGCCCAGTACAATCATGGGTAAACAATCCCCCTCTCTCATTGAGCACACCTACAGCATGAGTCCCCAACCTTTTTTGCACCGCGAACCGGTTCAGTATTGACAATATTCTTGCGGACCGGCCGAAGGGGGAGGGGAGGGTGTTCAAGTAGGGTTGCCAACTTTCTCACTCCGAAATAAGGGACAAAAGTAGCAGTCAAATATGGGACACTTGTGTTTACCCCAAGAAAGACTACCATGACCATGAAGCCTTGCGCGGGCACCTGTGTGTGCATGCATGACATGTACATATGTGACGTGTGCATGCGTGTATGTGCTGTTCTTTTTCTACAAATCAGTTTTGGCTTAATCTTCCCGATTCTGTTAAGTGAAACTACACTGTACATACATTATTTCTACTTTATATAGGCTGTGTATTTATCATATCATTCCCGCTTTTACTATATGTTAGTGTTATTTTAGGCTTTATGTGTTATTTGGTATGAGTTGGTAGGTTATTTTTTGGGTCTGGGAATGTTTAAAAATTTTTCCCATAAAAATTAATGGTAATTGCTTCTTCGCTTTATGCCATTTCTGCTTACGAACCATTTCATAGGAACGCTGTACCTTAGCAGGGGAAATACGGGACAAGGTGGTCCCATATGGGACAAACCAATTCAGCCCAATATACGGAATGTCCCGGCTAATACGGGACAGTTGGCAACCCTATGTTCAAGTTCAACAGTGCGTGACAGGGAATGAGGAAAGGTGCAGCTGACTCATATTGTTTCATATCGCCAAATTGTATCGCTTCCTCGCAGCCCGGTAGCACATGCTTTGCGGCCCGGTACTGGTCCGTGGCCCGGTGGTTGAGGACCACTGATCTACAGTACATGAAACGTTGCCATAGAAAAGCAGTGTCGATCATCAAAGATCCTCACCACCCCAGGCCATGCTCTTTTCCCGCTGCTGCCATCAGGTAGAAGGCACGAGAGGTTCAGGACTCACACCACCAGGTTCAAGAACATGAGGACATGAGTTCAGAGTTAAAGGGCAAAAGTTTAGGGGTAACATGAGGGGCAACTTCTTTACTCAGAGAGTGGTAGCTGTGTGGAACAAGCTTCCAGCAGAAGTGGTTGAGGCAGGTTCGATGTTGTCATTTAAAGTTAAATTGGATAGATATATGGACAGGAAAGGAATGGAGGGTTATGGGGCAAGTGCAGGTGGGTGGGACTAGGTGAGAGTAAGAGTTCAGCACGGTCTAGAAGGGCCGAGATGGCCTGTTTCCGTGCTGTAATTGTTATATGGTTAACAGTTACTACCACTCAACCAGCAGGCTCTTGAACAGAAGGGATAGCTACTCTCATTTAAGGTCTCTGTTATATTGTTATTTCATATACATTACTTATTGCTATTTATTTATATTTGCATTTGTACATTTTATTTATAGTGTACAGTTATTGTTCTATAGATTTGCTAAGTATGCCCACAGAAAAAGAATCTCAGGGTTGTATGTGGCAAAATGTATGTATTCTGATAATAAATTTCACTTTGAATTTTGAATCCAAAACAGAATTATTCTAATATAACAAATGCTGAAAATTATTGCTTTAAGACATAACTTTAAGAGGCAGGAAAAGATATTGTCCCAAAATTTTCATTATAACAACTTGTGTACCTTAAATTCTAATATTTTCTCTTTTATCTGTCTTTTCCTCTCTTCTGAAATTGCTAATTCAATTGTGAAATACAGCTGACTGGATGTGTTACATTCTCTGATAATTCAGAAGACTATTTTAAATATTCAGTTTTGATAGATTAACTGGCAAAGTTATTTAACCATAAGTTCATCAGATGTTTGAGGATATTCAGCTGTGAGATCCCAATTAACTCTCAGACAGGCTTGAGTTTGGACATTTATTAAGGAGGAGAATGGAATGCTTAGTAAATCTTTTTTTTTGTCTAGATATTTCTATCCAAAAGCCCAACATTGTCATAGGGTGTTGGTAGAAATATAATAAATTGCTAAAAGCTGCTTTTATTACTTTGGCAAAAAAAAATAAGCAGCAATCAGAATCAAAATCAGGCTTATTATCACTGACGTGAGGTGAAATTTAACAGCAGCAGTTCAATGCAATACATAATCTAGCAGAGAAAAAATAATTTAATAATAATAATAATAATAATAAATAAACAAGTAAATCAATTACACCCTGGGTGCTGGAGGTCCTTAATAATGGACGCTGCCTTTCTGAGACACCGCTCCCTAAAGATGTCCTGTGTACTTTGTAGGCTAGTACCCAAGATGGAGCTGACTAGATTTTTAATCTTCTGCAGCTTCTTTCAGTCCTGTGCAGTAGCCCCTCCATACCAGACAGTGATGCAGCCTGTTAGAATGTTCTCCATGGTACAACTATAGAAGTTTTTGAGTGTATTTGCTGACATGCCAAATCTCTTCAAGCTCCTAATAAAGTATAGCCACTGTCTTGCCTTCTTTATAACTACATCGATATGTTGGGACCAGGTTAGATCCTCAGAGATCTTGACACCCAGGAACTTGAAGCTGCTCACTCTCTCCACTTCTGATCCCTCTATGAGGATTGGTATGTTTTCCTTCGTCTTACCCTTCCTGAAGTCCACAATCAGCTCTTTCATCTTACTGAGTTGAGTGCCAGGTTGTTGCTGTGGCACCACTCCACTAGTTGGCATATCTCATTCCTGTACTCCCTCTCATCACTACCTGACATTTTACCAACAATGGTTGTATCATCAGCAAATTTATAGATGGTATTTGAGCTATTCCTAGCCACACAGTCATGTGTATATAGAGAGTAGAGCAGTGGGCTAATCACACACTGCTGAGGTGCGCCGGTCGGGGAAGTTTGGGGGAAGAAAAGAGTAGTCCTTTAACCAAGATATCAAAAAAAATGAAAGAACCATAATTGCAGAACAAGAAACAGATTTAGGACTTCAAAAATATTTGTGATTAATAGCATGTTACATTAATAGTATGATTAATTGAATTGTATCTACACCAGGTTCTGATGACAGTGATATATTTGGCATATTAAAGATGACTGAACAGGATCAGACTCGATAAATATTTCATGGCTTCAATAAAAGGTGAAATTTACAGTCAAGTTAGCTAATAAAGTACAAAAATCTCTCAAGCTATCTAAGGCCCTTGATGGCGATGAGCCAGGGAATCTTCAAAGTGCTGGAGAAGATAACATGATGGCAGGTGAGTAAGCCAACTAGAAGCTGTGCGGCAAATGAGCCAGTTCCCGACAGCCAAGCAAATTAGGACGGAGCATGCAACTGTAATTGCTTTGCCACTCACAGTAAATATGACACAGCTGGAAATGTTGGTTGAACTTCCCATGAACATGCAACAGTTGAAGGAGGGAAGATCATTTAAACACCATGAGTTGAGAGAGAAAATGTGCTGTAAGCTCCATTCTCTGAAAAGAAAACCCTAAAATGTCCTGGGATATTGGCATAAGCAAATTTCTCTACATCAAGTGACATAAAATACAAGGCAGATCTTATTGGTTATTTATAGTATCTGATCTATGTTTGTAAACTGGTATGAGGTCATTAAAAACCCTAGATCTTCAAATTTTAAAGTCGATACAGATAATTCAATAATTTTTAACAACATTTTGTTATTTTTTCATTTATTTAGGGATACAGCATGGTAACAGGCCTTTCCGACCCAGCGAGCCTGCACTGGCAAGTTACACCCATGTGTCTAATTCACCTACTAAACCGTAAGTCTTTGGAATGTGGGAGGAAACCGGATTATCCAAACAAAATCCATGTAGTCACAGGAAGAGCATACCAACTCCTTAGGTATAGCAGTGGGAACTGACCCTGGATCAGTGATCCTACAATGGTGTTACGCTAACCACAACACTACCATGCTGCCTTTTGTAAAATTAATCAACATTAAATCTGAAAGAGTTGCTAGCTCAGTAGAACCAAATTAAACAGTCAACAGACCTGTTATGGGCCGTATTAAATCTATGCATATCAGAATCAGAATCAGGTTTAATATCACTGGCATACATCATGAAATTTGTTGTTTTTGCAGCAGCAGCACCATGAATTGCATAATAATAGAGAAAGGGTATGTGAATTACTGTAACTACAGATGTATTTAAAAGTTAAATTACATAAGTAGATCAAAAAGAGAAAAAATTAGTAGTGAGGTAGTGTTCATGGGTTCAATGTCCATTCAGAAATCGGAGGGCAGAGAAGAAGCTGCTCCTGAATTGTTGAGTGTGTGCCTTCAGGTTATTGTGTCTCCTGCTTGGTAGTAGCAATCGGAAGAGAGCATGACCTGGATGATGTGGGGTGGGTCCTTAATGATGGATACCACCTTTATGAAGCATTGCTCCTTGAAGATGTCACTCCATCTTCAAGAAGGGAGAGAGACAGAAGAAAGGAAACTATAGGCTTCAGTGGTTGGGAAGATGTTGGAGTCGATTATTAAGGATGAGGTCTTAGGGTACTTGGAGACACGTGATAAAATAGGCCATTGTCAGCATGGTTTCCTCAAGGGAAAATCTTGCCTGACAAATCTGCTGGAGTTCTTTGAAGAAATAATAAACAGGACAGACAAAGGAAAATTGGTTTATCTTGTGTACTTGGATTTTCAGAAGGCCTTTGATAAGGTGCCACATATGAGGCTCTTGAACAAGCTACCAGCCCATGGTATTACAGGAAAGTTTCTAGCATGGATAAAAGTGGCTTATTGGCAGGAGGTAAAGAGTGGGAATAAAAGGAGCTTTTTCTGGTTGGTTGCCGGTGACTAGTGGTGTTTCACAGGGATCTGGTGTGGGACCCATTTTTTTTATATTATATGTCAATGATTCAGATGATGGAATTGATGGCTGTGTTGCAGAGTTTGCATATCATGTAAAGATAGCTGGAGGGGCAGGTTGTTTGAGGAAGTAGAGAGGCTGCAGAAAGTTTATGCAGATTAGGAGAATGGGCAGAAAATGGCAGATGGAATACAATATCAGAAGTGAATGGTCATGCACATTGGTAGAAGAAATGAAAGTCTTGACTATCTTCTAAATACAAAAAAAAGACTGAGGAGTCCTTGTGCTGAATTCCCTGAAGGTTAACTTGCAGGTTGAGTCTGTGGTAAGGAAGGCAAATACAATGTTTGCATTCATTTCAAGAGGACTAGAATATAAAAGCAAAGATATAATGTTAAGATTGTATAAAGCCCTAATGAGGCCTCACTTAGAATATTATGAACAGTTTTGGGCCCATTGTCTTAGAAAAGAAGTGCTGAAACTGGAGAGGACTCAAAGGAGGTACACAAAAATCATTCCAGGATTTAATGGCGTCATATGAACAGTGTTTTATTGGCTCTGAGCCAATTCAAAAATTCAGGAATTCAGAAGAATGATGGGTTACCTCATTGAAATGTATCAAACGGTTAAAGACCTTGATAGAGTGGATGTGGAGAGTATGCTTCCTATTGTGGGAGAGTCTGAGATCAGAGGATACAGCCTCAGAATGGAGGGGCATCCTTTAGAATGGAGATGAGCAGGAATTACTTTAGCCAGAGAGTGGTGAATCTGTGGAATTCTTTGTCCAGGCAGCGGTGAAAGCCAAGTCTTCTAGTATATATTTGGGCAATGTATTCTTGAGGCAGAAGTCGATAACTTCTTAATTGGTCAGGTCATGCAGGTGTACAGGGTGAAGGTAGGAGCCTGGGACCGAGAGGAAAATTGGATCAGCCATGATGAAATGGCTGGGCAGACATGGTGGGCTAAATGGCCTAATTCTGCTCCTATGTCTTACGGTCTAAGATGTCCTGGATACTACCGAAGGCTGGGATGACAAAAATGACATATGCACATTTCTAAAGGAAGTACTTTCTGCACCTTGATAGCTTTGATGTTATTACTAAACTTACAATCTACACCAATCTTGAACAGAACATCTGATAAATTAGAGATAAAAATTCACCAACATACAAAATCTTTCACAAATCAGAGCAATGAATTCAATTTAGCTAAAATTCTACAAGCAACTTACCTAATCCTGTTAGCATTCCTTGCAGTAATCTGCTAGACATAGATTTCTTCCAACTCTAGATATTCTTCAGCAAAACAACGCATACATAAAAGGATCTCAATAATATTATACTTCCCTTGAGTTTTCTCACAAGATCTTTGGCCCAGATGCATGAAGAGGTCTTGATTTTCTGCTTGACGCGTACTCCAGAGCACTTAAGCAGCACGGCATTGAACTCATGGATATTCCCAGGACTACTTGTTTCATAACACAGGTGATGTGCACTTGGAACCATTTGCCTTGACCTGGAAATCTCTTTTTATCACATTTTGATGAGCAGTCAGTGGAAAGTAATCTTCTAATCTCATGAGGCTCTATGTATCTGTCATGAAGTTGTTATTATATTTCTATTGTACTCTGTATAAGCTTGCAGAATCATGGTAAACTTTTACTTCAGCTGTGTAGTAGACCCAAAGAAATCTATGACATTCTTTCTGATAACAACCATCTTAGAATCAGAATCAGAATCGTGTTAAATATGAAAAAGTTCATGTGTGTTCCACTGGTGTCTGTATAGGGACCACTTCTTTTTTCATTGATTTGGATGATGAAATTGATATCTTTGTGGCCTTGGTATGGATGATATGCAGACGGGGGGAGAGGCAGGAAGTGTTGAGGAATGTGGAGGCTACAGGACTTCGACAAATTAGAGGAATGGGCAAAGGAATGGCAGATGGAATAGTGTCAGGAAATGTATGGTCATGCCCTAAAGGTTAATTTGCAGGTTGAATTGTGGTGAGGAAGGCAAATGAATTGCTAGCACTCATATCAAGAGGTCTAGAATATGAAAGCAAGGATATAATGTTGAGGCTTTATAAGGCAATGGTGGCACCTTATTTGGAGTATTGTAAGCAGTTCTGGGCCCTTATCTAAGAACGGTGTGCTTTCATTGGAGAGGGTTGAAAGGAGGTTCACGAAAATTATTCTGGTATTGAAAGGTTTATCACATGTGGAGCGTTTGATGGTTCTGGGCCGGTACTCACTGGAATTCAGGAGAATGATGGGTTATCTCCATGAAACCAATTGAATGTTGAAAGGCCCCGAAAGGGTGGATATGGAGAGGATGGTTCCTATGTTGGGGGAGTCTAAGACCAGAAGACAGAGTCTCAGAATAGAGGGAGGTCCATTTAGAATGGAGAAGGGGAGGAATTTCTTTAGCCAGAGAGTGATGACTCTGTGGAATTTGTTGCCACAGGCAGCTGAGGAGGCCAAGTCACTGGATATATATAATGGCAAAGGTTGATAGATTTTTGATTAATCAGGGCATGAAGGGATATGTGGACAAGCTGGGAAATTGGGGCTGAGAAGAAAAATGGATCAGTTATAATGAAATGGCAGAACAGACTTGATGGAGCAAATGGCCTAATTCTGCTCTGGTATTTTATGGCCTTATTGTCTTTGTATCAGTGGCAGATGTTGTGATTACCACTCTGCACATATTTTACTCAATCTGCTGTTGAGCTTGTCAATCATGCTTTTACTGCTAGCACTGTTTAGCAATTCCAGTTATCTTCAGGTTAGTCAGGTTCTGTAAGCTGAGGTCCATGCAATGCTTTCCTTCTCACTGGTTCCAAATCCTGTTCACTCATTACCCTGAGCACAAGAGCCCAGTATGACTTTCTGTTAGGTAACATCCTCATGCCAGTAGTCAGTTCTCCTGTTAACATTGTACCTCATTATTCTCCTTCAATCAGAAAATTTTTCAAAACACTTTGTTTCCTTCCAACTCGCATCATCTTTACCATTATGTGCTGTGTTGTATGGCGTTGCCAATCATAGTCTCATGACCATGATAGTTCTTGACAAATTTTTCTACAACAGTAGTTTACCAATGCTTTCTTCTCCTATCAATACTCTTCAGAGATTGTCTGCCTGGCATCAGTGACCTCATAACCAGGACATTTGACATGCACCAGCTGTTCATCTGACCATCCACCACCCGCTCCCATGGCTTCATGAGACCTTGATTGGAGTGGGGGAGAGAGGTAGTGTGGGTAAGCAGGTGCTACACCTTGCCCAAGGGTGACCTGCTGTCTGGAGTAGAGAGTCCTTTGGTAGAGATGTATCTCCACTCCACCACCCAAGTAGGAAGGTTATTGGCTTCATTAGACATGGCATTGAAAATCAAAGTAGGGAGGTTATGCTCCAATTTTAGAAAACCTTGATCAGACCTCAGTTGAAGTGTTGTGAGATTTTGGGGGGATTTAATAGAGAACTGTTCTTCACCCAGAGAGTGGTAAGTAGCCGGAATGCATCTGCTGAGATCATGGTTAAAAATGCATCACTGATGGCATTTAAGAAATCTCTAGAGGAGCATTTGAACAGTTTGCACATTGAAGACTGTGGACCAAGTACTGAGAGATAGGATTAGTACATATGTACACCCAGTGGACAACTTGGACAACTTGGGTTGAGTTGCCAACTTCCATAGTGTATGATTCTATAGTTATAAAATTGTTAAAAGACAACCATCTGTGACCAAAAGTTCCAACCATTTTTAATTCCGATCCATATGAGAAGACCAGTCAGAAAGAAAAGGTTCCCCTTGTTTCCCTTAATTCCCCCATGTATTCTAGGGTAAGGCTAAAGGCAGCAGGTTTCATATTTTCACTGTAGGTATGATTAACGAACATAGAAGTAATCCAGAATCTCAGCAGAGAAGGTTTACAAGGATGTTGCCGGGACTTGAGAAACTCAGTTACAGAGAAAGATTAAATAGGTTAGGGCTTTATTCCCTGGAGCGTAGAAGAATGAGGGGAGATTTGATAGAGGTATATAAAATTATGATGGGTATAGACAGAGTGAATGCAAGCAGGCTTTTTCCACTGAGGCAAGGGGAGAAAAAAACCAGAGGACATGGGTTAAGAGTGAGGGGGGAAAAGTTTAAAGGGAACATTAGTGGGGGCTTCTTCACACAGGGAGTGGTGGGAGTATGGAATGAGCTGCCAGACGAGGTGGTAAATGCGGGTTCTTTTTTAACATTTAAAAATAAATTGGACAGATACATGGATGGGAGGTGTATGGAGGGATATGGTCCGTGTGCAGGTCAGTGGGACTAGGCAGAAAATGGTTCGGCACAGCCAAGAAGGGCCAAAAGGCATGTTTCTGTGCTGTAGTTTCTATGGTTCTATGGTTTCTATGTTCCTCCATGCTCTCATGTCCATCTCCATCAAATCAGGATTGTGCACGGCACCCTACGTGACAAACAACAGATATTTGGGAAATTAAAATCTCCCACCTCGACAACCCTGTTATTATTACACCTTTCCAGAATCTCTCTCCCTTTCTGCTCCTCAATGTCCCTGTTACTATTGGGTGGTCCATGAAAAACACCCAGTAGATTTATTGACCCCTTCCTGTTCCTAACTTCCACCCACAGAAACTCTGTAAACAATCCTTCCATGTCTTTCTCCTTTTCTGCAGACATGACACTATCTCTGATCAACAGTGCCATGCCCCCACCTTTTTTGCCTCCCTCCCTGTCCTTTCTGAAACATCTAAAGTCTAAGTAGCCATTCCTGCCCCTGAGCCATTCACGTCTCTGTAATGGCCACAAGATCATAGCTCCAAGTACTGATCCACGCTCTAAGCTCATCCGCTTTGTTCATAATACTCCTTGCATTAAAATAGACACATCTCAAACCATCAGTCTGAGCGCATCCCTGAGTTTAATAAAAATCATTTTCTATGGATAGGCAAGATTATGTAAAAATGGTTTCCCATCACTACACACATAATTCTATGCAACAAAGTATTTCACATATCCTTTAGAATTTGATGAAGATAGAGGACTGCAGAATATTTACATACGACATGAATTATCAGGTCAGGCCAGTCACAAAATGCAAATCGTATCCCATGGAACACTGTCCCGAATTCTCCATTTCAAGTCTCAGTGTGAAAAAAATATTCTTTGCTTTTTTAAGTCTGGTTGAAAGTCAATGAGATTCAGGTTAGACTGAAGAAAACAGTTTGGTTCAAATCATCGTTACTCTCTGCCTGAAGGAAAATTACAGCATGTGTACCAGCCTGGTAATCCAAAAACAGGCAACAAATGAACAAGGTAAAGACAATCTGAAGTAAAAGTAATCTCTCTTCATCTATAAAGGAATTCAAGCTATTTGATTACTGCTGCACCTTATATCTGGAACTCCAAACCCATCCAACAATCTCAATCAATTAACACTGCCGTATCAGTTTCATTTTCACGAATTAATGACCTTAAGCCTTGCAGTTATTGGGCAGGAGCAGATTATCATGACCATTAACAGTAATCATATACAGCACCTAAAGTTTGGACTAAAAGAGACTGTCGTAAATTATTTACAACATTTCTACTTATATATGCCAGAATGAAGCGTGCAGTACAGACCAAAGCTCTGTGAATTATTTTTCAGTGTTTGATGACACCAAATTTTAAATACACAGTACGACAACCATAATTGAACAATTTTCTCAGTTTTATTGCTATCATCATGGTGTATATGCTGACTGGAATGTCATTCCATAGAGCAGTTACCTGAGTGCCATATAGACAACAATTTTTCATCTGTATTCCCAAGACAGTTGTTAGCAAGCTCTTTTACTGGAGTCCAAGGTGACCGAGCTCAGAAACATTTTTACTAGATATTAACAGGTATGTGCTTTAGAATGTCAATGTATAATAATCAGAAGAAGAATACAAAATTACTTCCTACTCTGGCTCTGAAGCTCTCATTTTAATTATGGCCAGTTTAAAGCATTATCTCAGCAATGATGAGTGACCAAGCCTGTATTTTCACTTAGCAGTTTTTAACCGATAAGGTCACTGGGAAATTGACAGTACTATGAGAGATCAACTGTGCATAATATCCTCCCATTTATCCCATTCAAATGTCTCAATATCCCTCCTTTCCAGTCCTGAAGAAGGCTGTTAGCTGGAAACATGAACTGTTTATTAATTTTCATAGATGCCGTCTGACCTGCCGAGTTCCTCCAGCATTTTGTGTGTGTTACTCTCAATATGCATGGCAATTGGCGTGCCATTGTGGACGTCTTGTTCTCTGTTACTCCATCACATGCTGCTTATCATTTTGGGAGGTATCGGCTGAAAGATAAGCTGTGTAATATGGCTGGACTCTTGCAGGACCTTTCTAGGCTTATTTCCAAAGGCTGCGAAAACTGCTATTCTGCTTGACAGACACAAAACATGGAATCTTTAGCTCCACCCTCCAATGCTAAATGACATACTGTGCCCCCCCCCATAAACCACCATGCAACCACTACCACAGCTGACTAATCAGCTTTTCAGACACGAAAAAGTAAAACATCTATTCTCCCAAGAACTAAAGGCATTCCCAGTGCTCATTCTTGCTTCACAAATTAATGGCTTTACCCTCTGGCAATATGTGAAAAAAAAAAACAACAGTTGTTGGTTGGCATGATAGTCATGTAACTGCTCACGCATTTTTTTGTATAAATGTGCAGGGATTTATATACTGGTCTTTGCATCATCCATTTCATCCATATTTATCTGATTTTTATATATATTAGCATAATCATGGCCAGTTTAAAGCATTATCTCAGCAATGATGAGTGACCAAGCCTTTATTTTCACTTAGCAGTTTTTAACCGATAAGGTCACTGGGAAATTTACAGTACTATGAACTACTATGTCAGTCAGAACTATGGTCGATTAGGCAATGACATTACAATCAAGATAGACTTTCCATTGTATCACTTATTTTGTTAATTAAATTGGCATTATAAAGTTTTGTTGTTGATCTTGCTTCTATTTTCCAATAAAGCATTGGAACATTACTCTTCCAGCACATAAAATCAGCATCCCATGTTGGCTGTATAACCCATGAGTAACTATCAACGTTGATAAATCAGTAGCTTCAGCCAGAAATGAAAATACAGCATAGTCACATACTTCCATGAAATTCATGGCAATTGACTCTGTCATTGACATCATTCCCAGTCCCAGTTCCTGTAGCAAGTTATTTTCACTTCCAGTGATCTAAAATTAGAAGAAAAATCTTGGAAATGCCCACCAAATCAAACAGTGTTTGTGGAGCAAGAAAAGCAGATGGGTAACTTTACAGCTGAACAGGCCAATTCCAAAAGAAGCAGATGAAATTAGTCTTCTGCAAGATGAATTTGATGTTGCATTGTACAACTAGATGGAGGATGAGGAGTTGTTCTTTGAGATAATATTGAAACAATTTATAACATCAGACTACGAGTGTGATGTAGAATTAAAGTGACACATTACGGGTTGCTCAATGTCATTCTTGTGAACTGACAGTACAACAAAGCTTCAAAGATTCAAAAGCTCATTTTATTATCAAAGTATGCATTCAGTATATAATTCTGAGATTCGTCTTCTCCAAATAGCCATGAAGCAAAGAAAAAAACATGTGAGCGGTTGAAAGAATGACATCAACCCCACCCCTGCACAAAAAAACAAAACAATTGCAAACCCCAAACCCCCAACACCCTCTATCGCACAAAACTAACAGATTACCCGCATGGAAAACGGAAGCTAGGACAGCAAACTTCAAACCCACAAACCCCTCCATCACACAAAAAAGTAATATATCGCCCACCTGGAAAATGGCAACACGAACAACAACCCAAAACCCTACCATGCCAAGCGGCAACGAGAAAGAAAACGCAGAAAGATGAAGGAGATTAATATGAATTACAGTTAGTTTGAACTACAGTCTACACCAATAATCACATAAATCTAAGAACTTTGATAACACCCCCCAAGAGCGTTGAGGAAAGCGACCACTCGAACAGAGCGACCTTCCTAGAAGAGCAACTCAAACACAACGGCCTTCTGAGGAGAGTGATTGCTCAAACACAGCAGCCTTCTGAGGAGAGTGACTGCTCAAACACAGCAGCCTTCTGAGGAGAGTGACTCAAACACAACGGCCTTCTGAGGAGAGTGACTGCTCAAACACAACGGCCTTCTGAGGAGAGTGACTGCTCAAACACAACGGCCTTCTGAGGAGAGTGACTCAAACACAACGGCCTTCTGAGGAGAGTGACTGCTCAAACACAACGGCCTTCTGAGGAGAGTGACTGCTCAAACACAACGGCCTTCTGAGGAGAGTGACTCAAACACAACGGCCTTCTGAGGAGAGTGACTCAAACACAGCAGCCTTCTGAGGAGAGTGACTCAAACACAACGGCCTTCTGAGGAGAGTGACTGCTCAAACACAACGGCCTTCTGAGGAGAGTGACTGCTCAAACACAACGGCCTTCTGAGGAGAGTGACTCAAACACAACGGCCTTCTGAGGAGAGTGACTGCTCAAACACAACGGCCTTCTGAGGAGAGTGACTGCTCAAACACAACGGCCTCCTGAGGAGAGTGACTCAAACACAACGGCCTTCTGAGGAGAGTGACTGCTCAAACACAACGGCCTTCTGAGGAGAGTGACTCAAACACAGCAGCCTTCTGAGGAGAGTGACTGCTCAAACACAACGGCCTTCCAAAGAGACCAATAATAAAGGTGCATTCATCACAATGCTCTTCATTGACTACAGCTCGGCATTTTATACTATCATCCTCTCAAAATTAACCAATAGGTTAGATTAGATTCAACTTTATTGTTATTATGCTGAGTACAGATACAAAGCCAATGAAATGCAGTTAGCATCTGACCAGAAATGCAAAGAATAGTGTTATTTACAAAATAACCGTGAATAAAAAGTAACTGCTACAGCACACAAATATATAAGTACCGAGGCAGTACAATATGGGTGCAATACTGCTTAGCGCTGTGATGTGAGGTTCAGCAGGGTCACAGCCTCAGGGAAGAAGCTCTTCCTGTGCCTGCTGGTGTGGGAACGGAGGCTCCTGCAGCGCCTACCGGATTGGAAGAGAGTAAAAAGTCCATGGTTAGGGTGAGATGCATCCTTGATAATGCTTTTCACCCTGCCTGAGCAGTGGTTATGGTAGATGTTCTCAATGGTGGGCAATTGGGTGCCGATAATCCACTGGGCAGTTTCCACCACAAGCTGGAGTGCTTTGCGGTCTGATACGGGACATTTGCCCAACCACACTGAGATGCAGTTGGTGAGTATGCTCTCAATAACCTTCAAGACCTTGGCCTTAATACCTCCTTGTGCATTTAGATCCTTGATTTCATCACTTGCAGACTCCAGTCAGTTTGTTACTGTTTACTGCTCTTTACATAAACTTTTTGATATTTAGCAATTTTTCGTTTCATTATTTTTGAAAGCATCTTCGCCTTACAGGTTTTATTTACATGTGCCTAAGACCTTTGCAGAATAAATTGACTTTAATGATAAATTTACTTTGAACTTTGATTTGACTGACAGAGGTATTTTACAAGTTATATTTATTACAAGATGTGAAGGCCAAACTTCTTTTCAGCACATTTGTATGTCCCTTCAGAGTGAAATGTTATATAATCATAGTCATAGTCATACCTTACTGATCTCATTACAGTTGCACCAACCGAGAATGGAGTATAGATATAGCAATATAAAACTATAAATGATTAAATAATAATATGCAAATTACGCCAGGAAATAAGTCCAGGACCAGCCCATTGGCTCAGGGTGTCTGACCCTCCAAGGGTGGAGTTGTAAAGTTTGATGGCCACAGGCAGGAATGACTTCCTATGACGCTCTGTGTTGCATCTCGGTGGAATGAGTCTCTGGCTGAATGTACTCCTGTGCCCAACCAGTACATTATGTAGTAGATGGGAGACATTGACCAAGATAGCATGCAACTTGGACAGCATCCTCTTTTCAGACACCACCGTCAGAGAGTCCAGTTCCATCCCCACAACATCACTGGCCTTACGAATGAGTTTGTTGATTCTGTTGGTGTTTGCTACCCTCAGCCTGCTGCCCCAGCACACAACAGCAAACATGATAGCACTGGCCACCACAGACTCATAGAACATCCTCAGCATCGTCCGGCAGATGTTAAAGGACCTCAGTCTCCTCAGGAAATAGAGACGGCTCTGACCCTTCTTGTAGACAGCCTCAGTGTTCTTTGACCAGTCCAGTTTATTGTCAATTCGTATCCTCAGGTATCTGTAATCCTCCACCATGTCCACACTGACCCCCTGGATGGAAACAGGGGTCACCGGTACCTTAGCTCTCCTCAGGTCTACCACCAACTCCTTAGTCTTTTTCACATTAAACTGCAGATAATTCTGCTCACACCATGTGACAAAGTTTCCTACCGTAGCCCTGTACTCAGCCTCATCTCCCTTGCTGATGCATCCAACTATGGCAGAGTCATCAGAAAACTTCTGAAGATGACAAGACTCTGTGCAGTAGTTGAAGTCCGAGTGGAACTATCTCTTTTTATGTTTGAGAAAAGATTTCAAAGTTCAAATTTCAAAGTTCAAAGTACTTTATTCTCGAAATATGTTGCAGTATAGAAGCCTGGGATTCGTCTTCTCACAGACAGCCATAAAATAAAGAAACACGATGAAACCAATTCTAAGAAAACATCAAATATGCAGCACACAAAAGAAGTGCGAATCGCGCAAAATTGAAAAACAAGTGAAAAACACAGAACATAGAACATCAAACCAAAGTCATTGAAACAATCTAGGAATGTTCAGTTTAGTTCAGTTCAGATCAATTTGGCACTGTGTCATCGTATTGTTGATTGCAGGGCACTGATCCAGTCTGCCCCGATCAAAATTGCACAAAATAGCATAAAAAAGAGTAACTGGAAATCAGAAACACATCATAACATGAACTACAGAGTCAAATCCACAATCTGGGGTCCAATTCGAAATGTCAAACAAAATGGACATGTGAAATCCACCTAAATCCTTGCTTCCTATACACAGAACTCACCAAAATACTGCCTGTCGTATGCAAGACAACACGCAGCTTTCTGTTCACATGACTACTTTGTGGTTCAGGCCTTGATAGATGCCTTGCATACCTGGTTGCCAGGGTATACCTTTGACGTTAGTCTTAAATGAAAGTTTCATTCTGGCAACAATAGGCACTGAGAGGCATCCTGACCTAAGAGATGTACAAGAATGCCACCACACTGCAGAACATGGACTCTGCATTGGAAGCATTGGGCCAGCTATTCCTTCCAAGTCGAATGTACTGGAAGAAGAAATGCTTGGCAATTAATGGCAGGAATCAATTGACATGACTTGTTCTCTTTCAAAAGAAGATGGTACACATAAGATAGAATGCAAAAAGCAACCAATGACAACAACTCCATGCCTCCATGCAGGAACAGTGTTCATAAATGACATTGTAATGAGTAGGCATTACAGACTGAAGATGCACACTTCAAGACACAGCCGTTTTGCACTGTCACTTCACTGGTATCTCAGTTGCCGCTGAAACCCTAGCAGTATTGATGCAATAGCTGGTTACTGTGGTGGAAAGTTGGGCTTAATGCTAAGTGCAGCTTCCTGCTGTGCCAGCATATTTTGTTGGCACCATGGCTATGATACTGAAGTGGCTTGCACTGTGCCCTAACTGCAACAGAACTTTGAGACTGGTGAGGAACCGCAACAAAGGTCCTGTAGGATATCAGTTTGGTAGACTTCCCCATCACTCTGCAGCATCTTTGCAGGTTGAATACTGCAGTCCAAGGCCTGAAGCTGCAACAGGTACAAGCTCACCTTCAAGTTTATTGTCATGTAACTGTACATACATACAACCAATTGAAGCAACGTTCCTCCCAACCATGGTGCACCAATACAGCATATATCACACACAGCACATAAACCAAAATATTATACGATAAATGAGTTAATAAAATATAATTCAAAGTGCATGTAGTAAAATGCAGCACAAATAAACAAGACAGTAAACAGCTCGCTGTCCTAGTGATGGGATGTTGGTGGTGGCAGGGTATTCATTATTAGATTTAGATTTAGATTATGAGGACACTCAGTCCTCGTTTATTGTCATTTAGAAATGCATGCATTAAAAAATGATACAATGTTCCTCCGGTATGATATCACAGAAACACAAGACAGACCAAGACTAAAACGGACAAAAACCACATAATTATAACATATAGTTACAACAGTGCAAAGCAATACCGTAATTTGATAAGAGCGTAATTTGATATTCTCACTGTTTGAGCAAAGAAGCTGTTACCTCGTCTGACAGTCCTAGTCCTGATGTTTCTGTAGCTCCTTCCTGAATGTAGTGGGTAAGAGAAATTGGGGATGGGTGGTAGGGAGCTTCAACAATGCTTTGGGTTGCTTGTCTGCAATGCTCCCAGTAAATATCACAAATAGGGGGTGCGGGAGATCCCTCAGTGGTTTTTACTGTTATCTGTAGGGTCTTGTGGTCCTATGCCTTGCAGCTTCCAAAGTTCAAAGTTCAAAATAAATTTTATTATACGATATGTCGCAATGTACAACTCTGTGAGTCATTTTCCTGTTGGCACGCTCAACGAATGCAAATATAAATAAATAACAATAAATAATGAGAATATGAGATAATGAGATAAAGTCCTTAAAGTGAGATCATTGGGTGTAGGAACATTTCAATGATGTGTAGTTATTTCCTTTTATTCCAGAGCCTGATGGATGAGGATGTGGTAACTGTTTCTGAACCTGGTAGCGTGAGCCTTGAGGCTCTTGTACCTTCTACCTGACAGAAGCAGTGAGAAGAGACAGGAGGTTGGAGTCCTTGATGATAGATGTTGCTTTTCTATGATGGTGTTTCATGCAGATGTGCTCAATGGTTGGAAAGGCTTTACCCGTGATGCACTGAGCTGAATCCACCACCTTTTGTAGGATTTTCCATTCAAAGGCATTGATGTTTGCATACCAGGCTGTGAAGCAGCCAGAAAAATAATCTTCACTATCACGAAATGATGCAGCCAGACAGTTGAGTCTTCCAGTTACTCAGCGTCAACATCCATGCCCATCTGCAGTGTCCTCAGCTGGAATTCAGCAGTCTTCCAGGAACTATGCTTAGCAACATTCAATGGAAGAGCTAAAATAGGTAAAGTAACATGATGGCAGGCAGCAAAGAAGTGAACAAACCTAGCTGTTTTTGTTGACTGCAGGTAATTTACTGTGTTTCTATTTATGAGTTAATGAGATATGCTAAATCTGAGATGCATTTTTGGACCAGTGGACAAGGTTGCCCAGTTTGCCAATTGTTCATGGCTGAAAAGGGCAAGTTAGGTTGTGCTCTCTCTTCCTGCTGCTGTTGTGAATTGTGCCGCAGATGGGATAACTGGTTGCTCATAGGTACAGCGATTATCCAGAAGAATGGCCTTCAATTGGAACACAGAATATTCAGGAATTTAAATCAAAGGAATTAAATGAATTTGGAATGAAAATCTAAGAAATGGAGGAATGAAGGAAGAATGAAGGAATCAGATTGTTCCAAATCCTTTTGGTTCATTAATGATTGATAATATATGAAGACTATATTGAACTAGAAATAAGTGAATATGCCTGGACTCTTTCAATTTGGTGCTTTATAGTCCGTGTTTCTCACTCTTTTTTTGCCAATTATGTGATTTGATTTTTTTTTTGTTGCGAATGGGAAAGGGTTGATGCTTTTCTTTGAACAGGTTTTATAGTTTTCTTTGTTTTATGGCTGTCAGTGGGAAGGCAAATAGCAGGGTTGTATACCACATACATATTTTGATAACAAATGTACTGTGAGAATAAAAATACTCTGTAGCATCCAGGACATTTTCAAGGAGTCAAAAGGGCGACATCCATCATTAAGTACCCCCATCATCCAAGTCATTGCTACCTTCAGGGAGGAGGTACAGAAGTCTGAAGGCCACACTCAATAATTCAGGAACAGCTCCTTTTCCTCTGCCATCCAATTTCTGAGTGGATATTGAACCCATGAACACTACCTTCACTACTTTCTTGCAATACCCATTTAATTTAACTATTTTATATATATACTTCATGACATACGCCAGTGATATTAAAGCTGATTCTGATATTGAATCTTCAATCTTTGAAAACTTGCCATCTCTACTGATTCTGACCTACGTGTGACTATTGACCTTCCTCAATGTTCCTGACTCCCAACATCCATCTGAAATGACCCAGCAAGCCACTATTTCAAAGCAAATTAGATATGATCATGCTAGGAATGAATTATAATAAAACGTGTTCAATAGACCTTGATCAATCTTGACGGTCACTTCACAGTGAGCAGTTCAAGTAGAAGAATCTTATCCTGAGTACACCAAAGGCAGCCTACAGAGAGGAAGTCATCATCCTGACACAGTGGAGTCACGAAAACAACCTCTCCTTCAATGATGCAAAAAAAAGGAGCTGGTTGTGGACCACAGGAGGAATGGAGAAAGGCTAACCCCTATTGACATCAATAGATCTGGGGTTGAGAGGGTGAACAGCTTTAAGTTCCTCGGCATGCACATTATCGAGGATCTCATGTGGTCTGTACATACCACATGAGAAGTCAATGAGATGTAGGACTCTGGTCAGACCCCACTTACTGTGCTCAGTTCTGGTCACCTCACTGCAGGAAGTATGTGGAAATCATAGAGAGGGTGCCGAGGAGATTTACAAGGATGTTGCCTGAATTGGGGAGCAAGCCTTGTAAAAATAGGTTGAGTGAACTCTGTCTTTTCTCCTTGGAGTGGTGGAGGATGAGAGGTGACCTGATAGAGGTGTATAAGATAACGAGAGGCATTGATCATGTGGATAGTCAGAAGCTTTTTCCCAAGGCTGAAATGACTAACACGAGAGTGCACAGTTTTAAGGGGCTTGGAAATAGGTACAGAGGAGATGTCAGGGGTAAGTTTTTTATGCAGAGAGTGGTGAGTGCGTGGAATGGGCTGCCAGCAACGGTGGTGGAGGTGGATACGATAGGGTCTTTTAAGAGTCTCCTGGATAGGTACATGGAGCTTAGAAAAATAGAGAGCTGTGGGTAACCCTAGGAAATTTCTAAAGTAAGTACACGTTTGGCACAGCATTGTGAGCTGAATGGCCTGTATTGTGCTGTAGGTTTTCTATGTTTCTATGTTTCAATGTTTCTATACCAACTGTATGATGAAAAAAGCACAACAGCACCTCTTTCACCTCAGACAGTTGAAGTTGTTGGGTACCGAGAGATCTTGTCATTTACAGGATCATAGTTTTTGTTAAATAGTTTCATAATTTCTCTATGTATTTCATGATATTTTGATTTACTACTTGTTTTAGTATACTAATTTTGACATTATTTGAATATTTGCATATTAGTTTGCTATACACCATGTTGGTCAATTACTGAGAGAAGATGAAATGAGGGACTGTAGAACATAGAACAGGACTGCAAACCCACAAGCCGTTCCGTCCACAGTGTTTGTGTCATCCCATCTGCCTGCACTTTGTCTATATTCCTTCAGCCAGCTCCATGGACCTATCTAAAAGCCTTTTAAGTACTCTTATTGTATCTACTTCCGCCATCTCCCCAGGTAGTGCATTCCAATCACCAACCAGCCTCTGTTTAATACACTTGCCAAGCAATGACTCCTCTAAACTTCCCCCTCTCATTTTAAAACGATGCCCTCCAGCACTCCAAAGCAAACAATCTAAGTTTGTCCAACTGCTTCTTATAGTTCCATAAGAAGGAGCACAATTCGGCCTATCTCATCTTCTCCACCACTTCATCTTGTTTGATCCATTTTCACTCTCAATCTCAATCTCTTGCCTTCTCCTCCTATCCCTTCATGCCATACCTTATCAACAACTTATCAGCCTCAACCTTAACTATACCCAATGACTTGACTTCCACTTCCTCCTGTGGCAAACAAATTACACAGATTCACTCCCCTCTACCTAAAGAAATTCTTCCTCATCTGTGTTCTAAATGGACATCTCTCTATTCTGAGTTGTGCCCTTTGATACTAGATTCCCCCACAATAGGAAACATCTTCTCCATATCCACTCTACCTAGGCCTTTCAATATTCATTAGGCTAAAATAAGATCCACCCCATTCTTCTAAACTCCAGTGAGTACAGATCCAGAGCCATCAATTGGTCTTCATAGAATAACTGTTTCTTTCCTTGAGTCATTCTCATGAACCTTATCTGAACCCTCGCCAAGATCAGAACATCCTTTCTTAGATCAGAGGCCCAAAACTGCCGATAATTCTTAAGCCAGGCTTCACCAGTGCCCTATAAAGCCTCAAAATTCCTTCCTTGCTTTATATTCTATTTCTCTCAAAATGAGTACTGACATTACTCACAACACACTGGAGGAACTCAGCAGGTCGGGTAGCATCCCTGGAAAAGATGAGTCAACGTTTCGGGCCAGAACCCTTCATCAGGACTGTAGAGGGAAGGGGCAGAGGCCCTAATATTTGCCTTCCTCACCACCAACTCAGCCTGCAAGTTAGCCTTTAGGGACTCCTGGCTAAAAACTCCCAAGTCTCTCCACATCTCCGATTCTGGAATTTTCTCCCTGCTCCTTCTAGCAAATTGCATGGCCGTGCACTTCCCGACACTATACTCCATCTGCTGCTTCTTTCCCCTTTCTCTTCGGTCTATTTTTCTGCAGCCTCCCAGTTTCTGCAACATCACCTGCCCTTCCACCTATCTATGTATGATCCACAAGCTTTACAACAAAGCCATCAATTCCACCAGCAATATCATTGACAAATGATGTAAGAAGAAATGGTCGCAGCACAGACCCTGATAGAACATCACGAGTCACCCGCAGCCAACCAGAAAGGGCTCTTTTTACTCCCACGCTTTGTCTCCTGTCAATGATTTATCCAGGCTAGTATCTTTCCTGTAATATCATGGGTTCTTAACTTGTTAAGCAGCCTCATGTGTATGTGGCACCTTGTCAAAGACTTATGAAAATCCATGTACACAACATCTACAGATTTTCCTTTGTCTACCCTGTTTGTTATTTCCTCAAAGAACTCCAACCGATTTACCTGGCAAGATCTTCCCTTAAGGAAACCATGCCGACTTTGTTTTTTTTATTACGTGTCTCTAAGTACCGAAAAATTAACATCATTAGCAATCAACTCAAACATCTTCCCAACCAGGAGGATTTCATGAAGTAAAATTTCTTGTGTTCTTGTGGATGTGGCACACCTCAGAAATGTGGATCTACAACCTTTTCATCATTCTCCAGGATCTAGGTGACCCTGCGGAGTCCCCCTTTTTATCTGTCCCATTGATTGCCTTGAACTTGTTGAATTGTTGCAGTTTATTAGGTGTAAGTGTTCCCTTAGCGATCTTTGAAAGGAAATTCCAGCACTTACACCCAATCATTGTTCCCTCTAAGCTTGGTAGGTGCTTGGCTGCACAGTAACTGAACCGCTCCCACGCACAGTCTTTGTTGTCGCATAGCTGAAATTTTCTATTATATAATGTTAATATAAATTTGAAATACTCTGTAATTAATTATGGGTTAATGAATATAATCCATTAATTTTCTAATTAATTCACGTACCACAACCTTTATTTTGAAACATTTTAGAGCTTCAGTGTCGTTACATTGTTTCAAGTTACAGCATTGTTACAAATAGTAACAATAAACAGAATAGAAGTTGGTAGCTTATTGTTAATACCCACTGGATGCCAATTCCATTAAAAGTGCTGCACAGTTTTCAGGCCATATAAATATTTCCTGCTCAGAGCAATAGTTGGTCCATGCAGCCATAAAAGAAAAACTTAGAAGGAACATTGGACTCAATGATAAGGATATCCTCACAAATGTGCCTTTCCCTGCTGTATTAATGATGTCATCAGTGAAACGTGCCACTATTGGCTCAATTCAATGGTAGTTTACTGGCTGCTTGAAATATGCCAACGGTGAATCAGTTTAGTTTGTGAATTAAGCCTGGGATAATACTGTCAAAACATTCATATATGGCCCAATTGCTGAGAGAGAGGTACTAAAGCGGGTTGACGGTTCACTGACTTGAATGAGAGCCATTACAGAATTTAAGGGTAAAGAAAAACAAATGCTGGGAAAACAGGGCCATTCACTCAAATTCTCAAACTAAAAGTTGAACGCCAACAATGTGGCTGGAAGCAATAACTAAATACTAGATGTAAGCCGCCTCATTACAGCATCAGTCAAAATGATAGTCCTCTTTCCCAGACAAGGATGAGGATAAAAAGGGAGCATTAATGTTTCTGTGCTTTTGGTCAGGTCTCGACAAGACTAGAACAAAAAAAAGGGAGTGAAATACCACCATAATGAAACAGTAATCAGCTGGAGTATTCATATTCATTAGCACAATTACTGAACCTGTTTTGCTGCCTGCCTGCTCTGGCTCATAGACCCCACAAGGGAGTCCATGGTTGTGACAAATACTGCCTTTTTGAAACCTCTCACAACTCTTTTCACCCAGTTTTTCTTCATTTTAGAAGCCCATGCTGTGCTGAATGCCCTCTGCTCATGCTGTCAGGCAAGCTATGCTCCACTGGACAACAACACAGTTATTGTTGGCCAATGGAGTACAGCTTCTCTGACATCTTGCACAAGTCTTGAAGTCATGTGTCATTCCTCTAGTGTCTAGCACACACATAGACCTCAGCAAAGATTGTCAAAGCCTATCAGAGTACTCAGTCAGCCATAACTGCAAGTGTTTGATGATCACCATCTAGTGCACGGATGGCTGGTCCTTCCTGATGATGAATGTAGATTTAGCTTTGTGCACAATTGGCATTGTGCTCAATAAACATTGCTGATGTCGTGGACCTCACCTTCAGCAAATAATAGCTTTGCATCTGTTGCACTTATAGACAACAAGCAATCCTATAAAAAGTAGTGGGTATGACCCAGTCCATCATGGGTAAAGCCCTCCCCACCATTCAGCACATCTACATAGAAACCAACTGCACCATCAGCCATCCCCACCACCCAGGACATGCTCTCTTCTGACTACTGCCATCAAAACTAAAATACAGGAGCTCAGGACTCACACCATTACAGTCAGGGACAGCTATTAATCCTCAACCATCAGGCACTTGAACCAAAGGGGATAACTTCACTCAACCTCACTTGCCCCATCATTGAAATGTTCCCACAATCAATGGCCTCATTTTCAAGGACTCTGCAACTCATGTTCTCGATATTTATTGCATATTTATTTATTATTATTATTATTTCTTTCTTTTTGTTTTTGTACAGTTTGTTGTCTTTTGTACACTGGTTGAATGCCCAAATTGGTGCAGTCTTTGATTGTTTCTATTATGGTTATTACTCTATTGTGGATTTAGAATCAAAATCAGGTTTGTTATCACTGCATGTGTCATGAAATTTGTTAACTTAGCAACAGCAGTTCAGTGCAATATATAATATAGAAGAAAAAATAAAATAATAATAATAATAAATAAGTAAATCAATTACAGTATACGTATATCAAATAGATTAAAAATTGTGCAAAAAAAGAAATATTATATACTTAAAAAGTGTGGTAGTGTCCAAGGGTTCATTTACGATGCTTGCTAGAAAATGAATCTTGTATATGCTAACATCTATGTACTTTGATAATAAATTCACTTAGAATTTTGAAAATTCACACCAGAAATATGCTGGAAGTAATTCAGCACCCATAGCCACAAAACAGAAAACACTTCAGAGCTGAATCTATTACATTTGAATGCACACTTTTTGAAAATATTTGACTGCGTGGTGCTTTCTTTATTCCATTTCATTTTCTTAGTTGTCCTTCCCTTCCCTCATTATTCTCTTTTTCAAACAGGTATTACAATGGGGAAAAGTAGAAAACTCTTTCTTCAAACAAAGAATTTAAAAGATGTGAAATGCATTACTACAAGTAGTTATGGAAGCAGATTCTATTCAACTTACAAGTGAATGAAATAAACATTTGAAGAAGAGCTTTAAAAAGGAAGAAAGGGAATTGTGTTTTATCACTCTTATGATACGTTAGTGCTCACAACCACTGCAGGCTTAATTGTCAGCTTTTGTAAAAAGAAAATTATTGATCCTTTTAACATACATCCGCATATTCTTTTCCTTTTTCTCTGCAAACAATCAGAATGTGATTTTTTAAGCCATGAAAGGCATTGCAAAGTCACTGATTCATTTTTAAAGCACAAAAAATATTTTATTATTGCTTGTTCACAACATTCACTGCTGAACATGGCACTTCACACACTAACTGCAACAGGGACATTTTACGTCTTTTAACATAATTTAGTATTCAGCTGTTGACAGTAAGTCTCAGAAATTCAATTGCACGCTTCACATTTCTCGAAAAGCAGCTTTTTTCCATGCCATTGCAAAACCAGATTGTAAATGACTCAAAAGAATTCTTGGACATTGCCAATAAATAGGTAGGTACAAATTCAAATACATTTAAATTTGTATTTGTATACATGTATACATTTATTATCAAAGTATGTATACATTATACGACCCTGAGATTTGTCTCCTTGAAGGCAGCCACAAGCCAAAGAAACCCAAAAGGACTCATAAAAAAGAAAACCATCAAACACCCAAAGTGCAGAAATTTACGAACAATTAAAGTAAGCATATAGAAAATGAGTCAACAGACATGAAGACTATAGAATTGAATTATGAATTTTAAGACAAAAATCATTGCCCCTGGCAGGTTATTTCCATTGAAAGTGTCAATCAAACTCATACTCCACTTAACACACACAAAATGCTGGAGGATCTCAGCCCAAAATGTCAACTCTACTCTTTTCCATAGATGCTGCCTGACCTGCCGAGTTCCTCCAGCTTTTTGTGTGTGTTTCTTGGATTTCCAGCATCTGAAGATTTTCTCTTGTTTGTCATTGTCTTACTACACTGTCACCTTTCTCTCGTAAAATCAAAGTGTTCCAAACTGAGTGCAATTTTCAATTTCTAACACGATGATTTTTCACTGAAAAATTCTGACACCTTCATTTGTTTTAAATAACATTGAGGTTATTAAAGCAAAAATATAGTCATAAAAATACAGCACAGAAACAGGCCATTTGGCCCATCTTGCCCGTGCCAAACTATTTAAATTGACTAGTCCAATCAACCATAGCCTTCCATAACACTTCCCTCCACGTACCTATCCAAACTTCTCTTAAACATTGAAATCAGGCTCGTATGCATCACTTTCACTACCAGTTCTTTCCACACACTCTGAATCTCTGAGTGAAGAAGTTTCCCCTCACATTCTCCCTAAACTTTATAAATGTCTATGATGTTTATGTCAATAAATTTGCTGTTCAGAACCACTGAAATTTTATCTAATCAAATTATATTTCATTCATGCCCATTTGGCCCAGTGGAATTCAGAACTAAATTAGAGATGACAAGTTTCTTGTCCTTTGGGTATTTGACTTGTCAGTTTATCTCCAGCAATGTCTGCCATCAAGCAATTAAAATATATTCATACATAACTTTTCGCCAGCCAAGAGTCTCTACCATGATTTAAATCTTTGACTACAGAGATGTGTGTTCATCACTATGCAAGTAAAACATCTCCAGATGGCTACTCTTGGCCATAAGTTCCTTTTTGTGATTAAACCTGTAACTTCAGGCAAGTAAATTGTCACATCTTTGAACTACTGTACTGAGAAAAACAACACCAGCAGCTCATAAATCAATATGCAACAAAATGTCAGCCTCAAATGTTGAACCATCTTATTTTAATTGGAAATGTACCCTTTTCCTTTCAAAACTCAAAATTAAGAATGTTCACCATGTTTGATGACCAAAAGTGATCATTCTGACAGGGTTGATGATCCTGCTGAAGTCAGTTTGCAACCTGTGTTGTTCTTTGACTTTACCTCACCTTAACCCTGATTTAAAATCAAAGACCTGGCTCGGGTGGTGTGGTGTGAGGAGCTTCCAGGGTGCCGTGATGGTGTAGTGGTTGGCATGATGATATTACAGCTCGAGGTGTCAGAATTTAGAGTTGAATTCCAACATTGTCTTTAAGGAGCTTGAATGTCCTCCCTGTGGATGTGTGGGTTTCCTCCAGGTGCTCTGGTTTCCTCCCACATTCCTACTAAGCAGTTAGTGGGTAAATTGGTCATTGTTAATTGTCCTGTGATTAGGCTAAGGTTAAATATTTGGGGTTGCTGGGTGGTACGGCTCATTGGGCTGGAAGGGCATGTATCTCCAAATAAAATGACAATAGTTGACTAATATTGATACACTGGTCTGCATGTAGTTGAAGAGCATTCCCGTTTTCATAATAGTAACATGCTGGTGATGTAGAAAAGAGGTGCAACTCATAGAACCCTTTTTACTGGGCCATATGTCTTAAATTAATGAAGACTTTCAAGTCCTGTAAAATTTTGAGTGCATATTAACATAAAAAAGTAGTTAAAGATATAGCAAGAGTCATAGGAAGGTGGGGAATGGAACTTAAATGCAGCCTAACCAGAGAAAGGATAGCATGGCAGTGCAGTGGCTAATATAATTTGTGTAAGATTGACGTTTGATACCCACTATCATCTGTAAGTAATTTGAATGTTTTCCCTGTGACAGCATGGGCTTCCTCCCTCATTCCAAAAAAATGTAAGAGTTAGGGTTAGGAAAGTTTTGAGCATGCTATGTTGGCACTGGAAGAACTGTGAATCTCCACACATCTGAAACTGTGTTGATCATTGACACACACTAGAACTGAAGAAGAGCCTAACCAGAGTAGGGATAGCACAGTAGTGTAGTGGCTAGAGTAAGACTTTACACCACCAGCTGAAAGATTATTTCACAGTATATTTCAATGATAATGTAATCCTAATGACAATAATCATAATCTTAGAATGGTAACATAACTTCTTGACTCTTGAAGTCTTGAAGACCTGTCCTGTACCCAGCAGGTAAGTGCAAATACGAAGCACGACAGCCCCTCTACTTCCTGTAGAGTTTGAAAAGACTCAGTATGATATCTAAAACTTTGATAGACTTCTACAGAAGAGTACTGGAGAATGTATTGACTGAGTGCATCACAGCCTGGTATGGATACACCACCAATGCCTTTGAACAGAAAATCCTACAAGATGTACTGGATAGGGCCCAGTCATCACGCGGAAAAGCTTCCCCACGACTGAGCACATCTACATGGAACACTGTTGTAAGAAAGCAGCATCCATCATCAGCGACATGCACCACCTAGGATATCCTCTCCTCTCGCTGCTGCCATCAGGAAGAAAGTACAGAAGCCTCAGGACCCACACCACCAGGTTCAGGAACAGTTATTACGCCTTAACCATCAGGCTCTTGAAGCAACTAATGGATTCAGTTTCAAAGACTCTTCATCTCAGGTTCTCGATATTTATTGCTTATTTATTTATTATTATGATTTACCTCCTTTTTTTGCAGTTTTTGCATATGTTGTTTGAACACCTAAGTTGGTGCAGTCTTTCATTGATTCTGTTATGGTTATCATTCTATAGATTTACTGAGTGTGCTCACAAGAAAATGAATCTCAGGGTTGTATATGGTGACATGGATGTTCTTTGATAAACAAAATTTACTTTGAACTTAAAAGACAAAATGTAATAGGATGTGGAATTACCTAAGGTTGTGAACTTTGGATGGAAAAAAGTAAGTCGGTGCTTATTTTTTTAAATAAGGAGGGATTGGGAAATACTGATGTTTTAAAGGGAACTTGTTTTCCTTCTACGTAAGTCACCAAGAGCTAACATGGATGGGGAAGGAAGATGAAGAAAAGTATGTTGTTTCCTCTGTTCAGTTGTTTATGTTGGACAAGCCTGTGATCTACAAGTGTGTCGGACTGACGTCAGCAGTGAGGAATTAACTGGAGAGAATTCTGAGGGATAGGATTGACCAGCATAGACAGGGTCTGAATAGGAGCCAGCATAGTTCTGTGCATGGAAAGTTATGCTTGATGAATCTTTTAGAGTTCTTGAATAAGTAATAAAAAAGGTAGATGAGGGTAGGATAGGAGATGTTATTTATTTGGACTTAGCAAGGCCTTTGGCATGGGTCCCACATTTTGGGGTAATCTGGAAGGTTAGGTTCCATGGAATCTAGGGAATACTAGTTAGGTGGATGGAAAATTGGCTTGGAGGTAGGGAGCAGAGAGTGAAGTTGGAGGATGTTGCTCAGAATGGTGTCTGGTAATGAGCAGTGTGCTACAGAGGTCAGTATTGGGGTAGATGTTATTCATTATGCATATAAATGATTTGGATATGACTAACAAAGCTTGATCAATAACTTTTCAGATGACACAAAACAAGGTCCAATCATGTCATAAATCCAATTTCATCTGCTTTTCCAAAAAAAAGTGAAGTTTTACTGATAGTGCTGAAGGTTAAGGAAGTGGGTCAAAGAGTAGCAAGTAGATTTCAATGTATGTAGGTAAATGTGAGGAGATGCATTTTGGAAAGTCTAATCAGCACAGGATTTATATTAGTGTTTCCCAAGCTTTTTCAAGCCAATGCCCCCTAAAGCACTTTCAAACTTGCCAACGCCCCTCTTAGGCACAATATACTTTCTGGCGATCCCATAGTGTAAAAACATGTCGACCATATGCCGACATGAGGAAAATGAATCTGCTTTAAATTTTTATTTGTCTTTAAACCTAGCTTACACAGTACCTGTGCACTATACAGCAGCTTCGATATCAATGTGATCTCTGAGATTGATGGTTTTTAGCAAGAGTTGAAGTTGTGAGAACTAAGGTCTTAAGTCCCCATGGGTAACGATGTCCAAACGGTTTCTGTTTTTTGGAAGTATGTTGTTCACAGCACTGAAGCCTCTTTCAACAAAGTAAGAGGATGGAAATGCAATGTTCTCCAAAGAGCAGGAAACTTCATATGATAGTATAGCCACATACCACAAGAGCTGACATTTTTGAAAAGAATTTTTGCTTCTTTATTATTCTGAATTTTGATAATTTCTTCTTACAAGTTCTCTTCCTGTTCTTCAACCTTGCAAAGAAATGGGTTAATTACCCAGTCTGGGATTTCCAGATCATTCAAACCCTTGAATGGATTCTGAAAATTCTTCTTCAGTGACTGCAGGTATAAGCAGTACTCTTGCAAATCACCATCTGTGAAAGAGAATGCCAAACCTTACATGCAGGGAAATTGTGAGAACATTCTTCTCCCAATATTTTGCTTATATATTTCCAATTTTCCAGTAAAAGTGGACACCACACTTTTTGCCTGGATTAAATTTAACTTCTCACTCTGCAGTTTCATATTTAGAATGTTCATTTTGTCATACAGGTCAGCTAGGCATGCAACTTCTCCACGTAGAAGTTCAATCTTGTCTCCCAAGCTCTTGTCGACTTTGAGCAAAATTTTAACCACAGTGTCAAAAAGATCAAAGAAAGGTTTTAAGCAGCAGCCTTTTGACAACCACTTTGGTGCGAAGAAGCAAACATTCAAACTCTTCATCATTATCTTGACATAACTGAGAAATATTCTGCTATTTAATGGATGAGTTTTAATTTTGTTGATAGCAGACATTACAAAGGTCGTGCTTGAAAAAAGTCACTGGCTGAGATTTTTGGCTGTGAGATGTTGATGATGAATTACACGGTGGATTGCAAACGGACTTGGAATTTCTTTTTTCATAAATACAATTAAACCAGCATGGTGACCTATCATATATGGTGCTCCATCTGCTGCACAAGAAATCATGTTTCTCATTGGAATACTTTTATCCACAATATACATTTTGAGCTCATTGTAGATTGATTCTCCGTTGATATTTGTTTTTAACTTTTTACAGAAGAGAATCTCTTGATAAACTTTTCCATTTTTGATAAACTATATATATGCCATTAGCAATACCTTTTTGTCTCGCACAGTTGACTCATCCAATTGTATCCCAATTCTGTTTTTTGTAGCTCTGTGCATAGTTGATACTCAATGTCTTCATTCTTATCGTCAATGTGACGAGCTACAGAGTTATTACTCAGAGGAATTGATATGAAAATACTGTTATTCATTTTGAGAACAATGGTGAGCACTTCTGATACAGCAGGCATTATTAATCTTTCACCAATTGTATAAGCTGAGTAATACCATTAGTAGCGAGTTGACACGTGTGGAACAATGGTAGTGGTACGCAAAGGAACAAAGAGCAATCATGAAGGTGATCATAACAGCAGAAATAACTTTGACAAGGATTCAGACTGAAATCTGAATGTTAGTCAGGGTAGGGTTGGTGTTCGGCAATCTACCTTTATGCTATTCCAGGTGGCGCGATTGATCAATGATGTAAGGTCTTATCCACAAAGATGGTTCTTGATCGCACATGTGATGCCGAGGTCAGTTTGAACAAGTCCAAAGGAATCCGCGGAGTCAGCAGGTTCACTCATTGGCTCTATTTCTCTGTTTGGTTCTGGCCAGTACTGTGTCATTGTGTGACCTATTTTCCGTAGGTCTGTAGAGAAAGTTGAGAGGGTGTACTTGACTTATCAGCTGTTAAAATGCATGGAGTCATTCCATGCCGCAAGACAAGGGGAAATGCTGGGCACCCTGGTTGCTAACTTATGCATCCCCAATAACACCTGTTTGGTTAGTAAGGTTGGAGGAGATTGCCGAGTTTCAGACTCGTTATGACGACGAGTGCTCACCACCTGCAGAGCTGTGGTTCTTCCTTTTTCCAGTGTCTCATCCTTTTGTTTGAAAGTGCCTGCTCTAGTAATGGTCAGTCAGGTCTCGTGCCTCAAATTAGGGTGCCGCTTACTGCCCCCCCCCAAGAATCTTGAACGAATTCTATTTCCCTTAATGCCCCCTTAGGATGCCTAACCACCCCCTTGGGGGGTAGAACCTCCCCTGTTGGGAATCACTGATTTATTTTATCGAAGGTTGGGTTCTAGGCAATGTAATGGAACAGAGGAAGCTTGGAATACAAATACATGGTTTGTTGAAAATGACATCACAGGTAGACAGCGTGATGAAGAAAGCATTTTTCCCAGGAAAGGGGAGATAAAAATAAGGGGCAGAGATTAGGGTGAGGGGAAAGATTTAAAAGAGACTTGAGCAGCATATTTTTTACACAGATGATGGTGAATATATGGAAGAAATGGCAAAAGGCAGATTCTCCTGGTGGCTACAGATTTCTATTTGACTTCTCAGTCTCATAATGACATGTCTAACCATGGTATCCTCTACTGCCATAAAAAGACCAAGCTCAGGGTGGAGGAGCAACAGCTCATATTTCATCTGTGTCACCTCCAACCTGATGTCATAGACACTGAAGTTTTCTACTTCCAGTAACTTTTGGTAATTTCTGCTCCATTCCTACTTTCTCTTTTTCCATTCTCCATTCCGTTAATGTCTCATCCCTTTTGTTCTCATCTGCCCATCATCTCCCTCTGGTTCCTCCCTTCCCTCCCTTTTTTCCATGGTCCATTGTCCTCTCCTGTTTAAATTCCTTCTTCTTCAACTTTTTCACTCCTCCGCCCATCACTTCCCAGCCTCTTACTTCATCATACCCTCCCCCACTCACCTAGCTTCCCACTCAACACAAACAAAATTCTGGAGGAACTCAGCAAACCAGGCAGCATCTATAGAAACGAGTGTTGTCAACGTTTCGGGCCAAAACCTTTTGTCAGGAGAGAGTGAGTGAGCTTCCCCCTCACCTGGTCTCAACCATCAGCTGCCAACTTCAACACAAAATACTCTGCAGATGCTGGGGTCAGAGCAACACCCGCAACACGCTGGAGGAACTCAGCAGGTCGGGCAGCATCCGCGGAAATGATCAGTCAACATTTCAGGCCGGAACCCTTCGTCAGAAAGCTCATTAATGTAAGGTCTCTAACCTTAATGAAAGCTGAGCATTAGCATGCAGCCCCCTTTTTGCCCTATGTTCCATAGAAACATAGAAACATAGAAAATAGGTGCAGGAGTAGGCCATTCGGCCCTTCGAGCCTGCACTGCCATTTATTATGATCATGGCTGATCATCCAACTCAGAACCCCGCCCCAGCCTTCCCTCCATACCCCCTGATCCCCGTAGCCACAAGCACAACAAACAGAAGCTGCTCAATTATAAACTTCACACCTCTGAAATCTAGATTATGCATGTAATATTCCACACCAAGCTGGCAAAGTCATGTCTACACTTCACAGGCAGATCTCATCCCTGTACAGCAAATATTGGGTACTAGATAAACAGACAAACTAATCAGCATGAAGCTGCTGCTGAAAGTCAAAGAAGAAAAGACAGCTCAAATAAAATGAGAGCTTCAAATTCTATGAAATATGTGAAAATCTGAATTAAATGCATATTTTCACATTTTGAATATATCTGTAATGTATTTTCTGGACGTTCAATTTCATCTATTACATATTTAGCTCATCATTTTGTGAGGTAATGTACTCCACTTTCCTTTGATTTTCATTTCAGATGTAACTAATACCTTCTGGCTTTCAATTTCTTATGACCGTATTTAATTCCATTTTGTGCAAGTTATAGAATATTTGCCTCTTCACTTTGTTATCGACCTGTAGGTGAGGGTAGTGATCTTAGAAATGTCAGCCTTCTGCAAATCCAATTTGTGCTACAAAAGAGAAGTAATTTGATTCTCTAACAGAACACCTCTGAACCTAACTCATATTTGCAATTCCTGTTTACATAAAATGTGATTTCTGTAATATCACAGGCAAAAAAATGTAACCAACTTAGAAATGCTATCTAGATTAAACTACTCCATTTAGATCTTAAATAGCTAACATTCCTGACTTGTTGCTGAGGCCATGAACAAAGCATTGTATTTTATTGCAAACTATCTGAAATTTTGAAATGAATAATCTTTTATCCAGAGTGCTTTTATATATATTACATCATATTTGGGTGGTGGGGTGGAGATACATCACTACCAAAGGAGGTGTAAGGCACTCCTTTCTTCTGCTAGCCTGAAGATCACATGTCCTGGTTATGCGACCAGTGACGTTAGGCAGACAATCTCTGAACGGTATTGAAAATGGCTGGAGTCACCCATCTTGTAAAGACACTGCCTAGAAGAGGGCAATGGAAGACCATTTCTGTCAAAAAGTTTGCCAAGGACGATTATGGTCAATGATTGTGATCACCCATGTCATACTATATGGTGCATAATAATGATTACATCATATAGCATGTAGCTTTAAGGTTTATCGCAAATAGAATTTCTAAGCATTTCAAGAGATTTTTCTAACAAAAGGCTTATTTTTAAATACCCATGACCGATTGCTCTACTTTCTTTCGATCGGTTTCTTCCGATTGCTCTACTTTCCACCTACAGTCCCAAGACGTACTGGTTGGTAGGTGAATTGATCATTGTAAGTTGTGCCGTGACTAGGCTCGGATTAAATCCGGCGATTGCTGCATGGCGTGCCTCGAAGGGCCTATTCCATGCTGTATCTCAAAAAATAAAAAAAAAGCTGTTTGAAGAAAAGTGTATTTGGGATGTCAGAGGTAGGTTTATTTTTACATAGTGCGTGGAATGCACTGCCGGGGGGATGGTACATTCCGGATAGCTACAAGCCTCTTAAATCAGCACAAGAATGAAATAAAAATGGAGGAGTGTGTGTGTGTGTGTGTGGGGGGGGGGGGGGTGGGGGGGGGGCGGGGGAGGGGAAGGGTTTAGATTGATATGGGAGTAGGTTAAAATATTGGCACAACATCACGTGCCAAAGGGTCTGTTCTGTGCTGTATCATTGTATGTTCTATATTCTACTAGTTGTATTTTGTAAGCTTAATGCATGACTCTGACACTATGATGCCTTTGTAGGTATTGTGGTCAAAATGTAAGTATTTTTGCTTTTTCCACACTCACTGGTCAGCACATGCTGTGCAAAACCACCCCAATCCAACATAGCAAGATTCTGGTGGTCTTTCATGGTCAGATCATGGTCAGATAGATAATAAAAGTACAATAGATATGACACTGTAGACATAAAGCATGTGCATACTAATTTGGATGATATGAACTGCAATCATATGAAATTGGAACAACAGTAGGCCCTTCACCTCTTGACCCTGCTCCAACAATTGATTAGATCATAACTAATTTGTTCGTGGTCTTAACCCTTTGATGCCCTTGCTTATCAGAAATTAATCTGCCTTTGCCCTATGAGACTTCAGTGAGTGAAAAAAGACATTCTCACTGCCATCCATGTACAGGTCCTTATTTTTAAACAATGAAAACACAGGTCTGGCACAGGGAGGATCTTTCCCCTTGATGGGGATATTTTCAGAGAAAAGGAATGTTTTACGCTAGGGGCTGCAGAAGCTTCATAGAATTTACAGACCAACAGACAAGTGTACATAAAGGAAACAAGAAATATGACAGTGATGCTGGAAGAAAGGAGTTGAGGTACAAGGTCATCCACAATTTTCATAGGCAGATGACCTAATCCTGATAATACTTCTTATATTCTTTCCCTCCTACAAGACGAGACATCCCCTCCACATCCTGTCATGATCTTATACTTTTCAATCAAGTGACATCTCACTTCTAAACTACAGAGACTGAAAGTTTTCCCCTTAACATATCCTGCCCAGATATCTGTCTAAAACTCTACACATATTACCAACTATGAACAGAATCTTCCTGTTTCTTGTCTTCAGTTCCCTTTCAATAAACAATCACAAGTATTGTCCACTCACATATTCTATCAATATCCCTTTGTATCCTGCTCAGGTTTTCTTCAAAATTTGCTTTCCTAGCTATTCTCATATTATTATGTAATGCAGCAACCATTTTTTTGATTTCTTCATCCAAGTCATTTGAATAATTTGTAAGGAATTCAGGCTGCTGCAGTGTTTCCTGGGGCATATTGTAATATATTGTTAACCAGAGAAGATTCATTTTTTCCTACTCTCTAGTTATATACTGGTCAGCCACCCAATCTTCTATTATACGAATAGGTTACTTCCAGCACTGTAGGCCTTTATTTTTCAGCATAACATATGATACAATGTCCTAGTTAATGTTTCTTGGAAATGTTAAGTATTGTACTCAAAATGTAAGTATATTTATCATTCAAATATGCTAATTTTTCAAAGTAAACTACAGCAGAACAAAGGGATCTGGGAATACAGGTCCACAATTTCTTGAAAGAGGTATCCCAGCTAGATAGGGTAGTAAAGAGAAATTTTAGCCCATTGTTCTTTAGAAATCGAAGTGTTGAGTACAGGTCAACACATACAAATGAAGGATCTTGGCAAAATACGTTGACTGTTTTCTCTTTTCATAGATGAGGCAAGACCTTCTGAGTTTCTCCGGCATTTTGTTTGTGTTGCTTTGGATTTCCAGCATCTGCAAACTATCTCGTATTGAGTACAGGAGATGGGATGTTACGTTGAATTTGCACAAGACATTGATGAGATCAGATTTGAAGTATTTCTGGCAGTTCTGGTCACCAATCTCTTGGAGAGATAGCAAAAAGTTTGACACTTCTGTGGTGGAATTATCAACCCAGGCGAGGGTTGGACACTCAAATAACTCCCCACCGGTCACGGCCTGTTCACACTGGGAGAGCCACTAATCGATCCTCCAAAACCCACTTTTTCTGTGGGCACAACAAACCTCATCCAGTGTCCAAAACCATGTGTCACAGGTCTATCATCTGACTTTCTATTTATCTCACCATGCTGAATACCAACTGTCACTCAAACAGCTCCCCTCTTCTCTCTCTGTAAGAACTTGGAAACGGCTAGTGTCCTTGTAGAAAGTGTAATCATGCTGTGAGCAGTCTTCGCCTCTCTCTCTTTCTTTCTCTCTCTTTCTAACAAGGTGTTTGTGTTGGGCACCTCTCTCTCGCCCTTTTCAAAAGCACAGTTCGTAGGGGTAATTCAGGACCCCGCCACAATAGGAGAATGAGGGGAGATCCTATAGAGGTATAAAAAATTATGGAGGGGGGTGCATAAGGTAAGGCAGGCATACAGGCTTTTTCCCTGAGGTTGGGTGAGACTAGATGGTGAGGTCATAGGTTAAGGGCGAATGGCGAAATATTTAAGAGAAGTTGAGCGGGAAGTACTTTATTCGGAGGATAGTTCAAGTGTGGATGAGATATTAACAGAACTAGTGGATGTGGGTTCAATTGCAATGTTTGAGAGAAGCTTGGATAAGTACACGGATGCAAGTGGTATGGAGGGCTATGAACCAGGTTGATAAACAGGTCAGCGCCGAATAGTTGGGCTGAGGGCCTGTTTCTGTGCTCTAGGATTTTATACAACAGTCCAGTAAACCAGTTCAACCTGATTTCCCTTTCATAAAGGGGTATTGGTTTTGCCAGATTATCTTGAATATTGAGATGAAGTTTAACAGAGTGGCAATACTTTTACAAACATTATTTCCTGAAAGTGAAAGCACGGATTGATAAAACATGAAGCAATAAAGCAAGCAACAGATGTACTGTAGTTACTAAGGACATTACTCAAGAGTAAATAAATGCTAATAAATAACTTGAAAAGCGAGTGATTCTAGAGCATTTTTTAAGCCTAACATTAAAGATCTCAAAAATGTCCTTTTTTGTTTGATGCATCTTGTGCTTATATTTTCTTAACCTATAACCATGGCTGTTTTAATTTTGAACAAACATTGCTACCATCAGAAAGGAGGTATAGAAGTTTGAAGCTACACCCTCAATGATTCCGAAACAGCTTCTTCCCCTCTGCCATCCTATTTCTGAACAGACAGTGAACCATGAACACTACCTCACTACTCTTTTTATCTCTCTTTACACTACTATACACTAATAAAAGACCATGAGATCATAACATATAGCAGCAGAATTAGGCCATTGACCCATCGAGTCTGCTCTGCCAATTCACAGTGGCCGACTAATTTTCCCTCTCAGCTCCATTCTCCTGCTTTTTCCCGTTACTCTTCATGCCCTGGCTAATCATGAATCTATCAACCTCTGCCTTAGATATACCCAATGACTTGGACTCCACAGACACCTGCGGCAATGAATTCCACAAATTAAACACTGTCTGGCTAAAGAGATTGCACCTCATCTCCATCAATTCCTTGTCAAATGCTAATTATCTGCTGATTGTTCTTGAAAATTTGAGTTCAAGGCACAAATCCTCAATTCAATAGACAATAGACAATGGGTGCAGGAGTAGGCCATTTGGCCCTTCGAGCCAGCACCGCCATTCACTGTGATCATGGCTGATCATTCACAATCAGTATCCAGTTCCTGCCTTATCCCCATCATCTTTGATTCTGCTATCTTTAAGAGCTCTATCCATCTCTTTCTTGAAAGCATCCAGTGACTTGGCCTCCACAGCCTTCTGGGGCAGAGCATTCCATACATCCACCACGTTCTGGGTGAAAAAGTTTTTCCTCAAGTCCGTACTAAATGGCCTACCCCTTATTCTTAAACTGTGGCCTCTGGTTCTGGACTCACCCATCAGCGGGAACATGCTTCCTGACTCCAGCGTGTCCAATCCCTTAATAATCTTATATGTTTCAATAAGATCCCCTCTTAGCCTTCTAAATTCCAGAGTATACAAGCCCAGTTGCTCCAATCTTTCGACATATGACAGTCCCGCCATCCCGGGAATTAACCTTGTGAACCTACGCTGCACTCCCTCAATAGCAAGAATGTCCTTCCTCAAATTTGGAGACCAAAACTGCAGACAGTACTCCAGGTGTGGTCTCACCAGGGCCCTGTACAGCTGCAGAAGGACCTCTTTGCTCTTGTACTCAATTCCCCTTGTTATGAAGGCCAGCATGCCATTAGCTTTCTTCATAGCCTGCTGTACTTGCATGCTTGCTTTCAGTGACTGATGTACAAGAACACCTAGATCTCGTTGTACTTCCCCTTTTCCTAACTTGACTCCATTTAGATAATAATCTGCCTTCTTGTTCTTACCACCAAAGTGGATAAACTCACATTTATCCACATTAAACTGCATCTGCCACGCATCTGCCCACTCACCCAGCCTGTCCAAGTCACCCTGCATTCTCATAACATCCTCCTCACATTTCACACTGCCACCCAGCTTTGTGTCATCGGCAAATTTGCTGATGTTACTTTTAATTCCCTCATCTAAATAATTAATATATATTGTAAACAGCTGCGGTCCCAGCACTGAACCCTGTGGTAACCCACTGGTCACCGCCTGCCATTCCAAAAGGAACCCGTTAATCGCTACTCTTTGTTTTCTGTCAGCCAGCCAATTTTCAATCCAAGTCAGTACTCTGCCCCCAATACCATGTGCCCTAATTTTGCCCACTAATCTCCTATGTGGGACTTTATCAAAGGTTTTCTGAAGGTCCAGGTACACTACATTCACTGGCTCTCCCTTGTCCATTTTCATAGTTACGTCCTCAAAAAATTCCAGAAGATTAGTCAAGCACGATTTCCCCTTCGTAAATCCATGCTGACTCGGACCGATCCTGTTTCTGCTATCCAGATGTGTCGTAATTTCATCTTTTATAATTGACTCCAGCATCTTTCTCACCACCGACGTCAGGCTAACCGGTCTATAATTCCCTGTTTTCTCTTTTCCTTCCTTCTTGAAGAGAGGGACAACATTAGACACCCTCCAATCCACAGGAACTGATCCTGAATCTATAGAACATTGGAAAATGATTACCAATGCGTCCACGATTTCTAACGCCACCTCCTTAAGTATCCTGGGATGCAGACCATCAGGTCCCGGGGACTTATCAGCCTTCAGACCCAACAGTCTATCCAACACCATTTCCTGCCTAATTATTCAGCTTATTATAGAGGTCCTTCACATTCCAGGTTGTAGCATTGAAGTGATGGACAATGGATAAGCGTTCAGCATCAACGGAGATATAATCTGAGTTGACCTATATCATTCAGGTTTAACACCTATTCTATTTCCTGTATGTAAAATTTTCAATTTTTCTTCCTCTTGAATTGGTTGGGACACTTGAAACTATTAACGCTGCATACTTTCTTGCATAGCCAATATTTGTAAAATCCGAAGTACGTTTCTTTATATACAAAAAGGTTATGGAAAGATGCCAGCAATATCGTGAAGAATTCCACCCACACGTTCATGCCCCTTTCTGATTTGAGAGGAGGCTATGTATCATCTACACCAGCACCAGCAGACTCAAAAAAACAGTTACTTTCCCCAGGCAGTAAGGCTGATTAACACCTCCACCCATTAACAAACTACTCCACACCCCCTACCACCACTAATTTATCATTTCCTTTCAGAGTCACCTTATGTACAGACACTCCTGTGCCTAGCGTCACTTTATGGACATTCAAATAATCTATAGAAAAAAATATCTTATGTATTTATATTTATTATGTTTTGATATTATTATGTTTCTTATCTTATTGTGCTGCATCAGTTTTGGAGTAACAATTACTTTGTTCTCATTTATACTTTGTTCTGGAAATTACATTAAACACTCTTCACTTTTCTTTGACCTATGAATTACACCAGTCATTAAGAAAGCAGACAGTTTGTCATTATCCACTGGGTATTCCTTTTCCCTCCAGCTCTGTTCCCCCCTCCTTAATCTTCTCAAGGAATTCCAAAGCTAATGAGAAATATCATTGTTTTTAACTCTAAGCTAAGTAGTCCTCACAGAATGTGTTATTTAATAAGTCACTGCTTATTTGCAGTTTTGTGTCTGACAATATCTTTAACAAACAGCATATGCTGCAGGCCCCAGTTACTATTCCATTATTTATTGATCTCCGAAAAATACTCACCACAGCTTCATATATTTCTTCCCCCATTTCATTTTTAAGATTTGAAGGACCATCCCAATTGGCCTCTTTTATTTCCATCTTCCTGACAGTAGCTATATCGTTCCCTTCTTGGGCTGCAGCCCATTGCTGAGTTACACAGATGTGGTCATTCTTTACATCTCCTACCAGCTACAGCCCACATTCAACATCAGTTTCTCTCATGACCCTGTGATATCACTCTAGGATGCATTTTAGAGTGCTCTTTAAGCCCAAGTTGATATTTCTATGCATCTTGATATAATATAAAATATTTACTTCCTTAAGGTTGGTATATCTGGGGGTGATAATGGTGATAAGCTCATACTATCTATTAAATGTTCCCAATGGCGTGAGCCTCAAATAGCCTCTGACAACCAAGCCCACCTTTTGGATTTCACATGTGGCACAGCTACTAAGCCCAGCAGAAGAAGGGGTAATAGTGGGTTACTGGTGGCTGAAAACCAGTCACTTCAGGTGGATGGGGTTCATTAGTCATGGTTGGCAGCTCATTCAGGAGAAGGAAAACTCTGATCTCAAACCTCCACTGCCTTGCAACTATACCCACTCGAGGAGAGTGAACCCCAAGGGAAAAATCTGGAGCTTAAGTCCCTAAGGCAGTCTAACATAGAGTTCAATGCACATTGGCAATTCCTGCGATACTGCTGGTGCCAAACTGTATTGATTCTCAGCTGTTCCTTTGGGTTCACCAGATACATGAAATGGGCAACAGCTCACTCTCCATATTGTACTACCCTAGCTTGCGTGTCAGGTAAACAGCTCGGACACATGATCAACCTTGACCAACAGAAGCCTCGGCACCTTATAATCCAATACATTTCCTCCCTTGCTTTTCTTTCCCATTTCTGACAAAGATTATTTGACCTGAAATGTAAGCTCTGGTTTTCTGTCCACAGATGTTGGCCTGACCTACTGACTATCTCCTGCACTATCAATTCTGTTTCAGATTTCCAGCATCTGTAGTTTCTAGATATGCATTTCTTTTCCTAATTGGCACTTTGGGATTAGCTATTGCAAAAGTGTGGCCCTTTTTATCAGAGTATTATGAGCCTATTTAGCCATTTCCTTTGTTTAACTGTGTTTACCAAAGATCTTGCCTGTATCCTCTGCTTTCTTTCATGTATGATCTTTCCATGAAAAGAAACATCAATTTCCCAATTTTTTCGCTGACTCGCAAATGTATTACTGGTGGTGAGTTACTTTAAACAGCTCCAAATTTACAACTGTTGTACATATCTCAGAAAGTTAATTTGACCATTGTAAAGGTATTGTTGGGTCTGACTTATATCTAGATAACTTGTCAAAGTGATGTGATTTCCAGCTTTATTAAAGTTAGATTGAATGTAAACTAACAAGCCCCATTTCATGCTATATTGAAGAATAGATGGGTAGAAGTTGGACCTTATTTCATGCATTTCACAGATTAAAACCAGTCCAAACAAGAATTAATGCCTGGATATGCATGAATAGCAAAGATTCCAGTTTAAGGTTGCCATCTGATAGTCTAAAACTAGCAAGGAGTGCTCTACAAATGTAAATAATAACCATTCACTAGGTTATATTTTTCAGAACCAAGATTGCAAAGCATGAGCTGTTGGGCTAATTCACTTCCTCAACTTACCTTGAGGGAGGGATTGTTTTCTTGACATCACTGTGTCAGAGAGATGACTTCTTCCCTGTAGGCCATCTCATTATTGTTTGAGATGAGGCCAATCAACGTAGTGTCGTCAGCAAACTTAATAAGCAGATTAGAACTGTGGGTGGTGACACAGTCATGAGGGTACAGAGAGTAAAGGAGAGGACTTAGTACACAGCCCCGAGGGGCACCTGTGTTGAGAGTCAGAGGGGTGGAGGTGAGGGAGCCCACTCTTACCACCTGCCGGTGATCTGACAGGAAGTCCAGGATCCAGCTGCACAAAGCGGGGTCAAGGCCAAGGTCTCTGAGCTTCTTGTTGAGCCTGAAGGAGATTGTAGAGTTCAATGCTGAACTGTAGTCCAAGAACAGCATTCTCACATAAGCATCCTTCTTCTCCAGACGTGTAAGGACAGTAAACATAGAAACATAGAAACATAGAAAATAGGTGCAGGAGTAGGCCATTCGGCCCTTCGAGACTGCACCGCCATTTATTATGATCATGGCTGATCATCCAACTCAGAACACCGCCCCAGCCTTCCCTCCATACCCCCTGACCCCCGTAGCCACAAGGGCCATATCTAACTCCCTCTTAAATATAGCCAATGAACTGGCCTCAACTGTTTCCTGTGGCAGAGAATTCCACAGATTCACCACTCTCTGTGTGAAGAAGTTTTTCCTAATCTCGGTCCTAAAAGGCTTCCCCTCTATCCTCAAACTGTGACCCCTCGTTCTGGACTTCCCCAACAACGGGAACAATCTTCCTGCATCTAGCCTGTCCAATCCCTTTAGGATCTTATACGTTTCAATCAGATCCCCCCTCAATCTTCTAAATTCCAACGAGTACAAGCCCAGTTCATCCATTCTTTCTTCATATGAAAGTCCTGCCATCCCAGGAATCAATCTGGTGAACCTTCTCTGTACTCCCTCTATGGCAAGGATGTCTTTCCTCAGATTAGGGGACCAAAACTGCACACAATACTCCAGCTGTGGTCTCACCAAGGCCTTGTACAACTGCAGTAGTACCTCCCTGCTCCTGTACTCAAATCCTCTCGCTATAAATGCCAGCATACCATTCGCCTTTTTCACTGCCTGCTGTACCTGCAAGCCCACTTTCAATGACTGGTGTATAATGACACCCAGGTCACGTTGCACCTCCCCTTTTCCTAATCGGCCACCATTCAGATAATAATCTGTTTTCTTATTTTTGCCACCAAAGTGGATAACTTCACATTTATCCACATTAAATTGCATCTGCCATGAATTTGCCCACTCACCCAACCTATCCAAGTCACCCTGCATCCTCTTAGCATCCTCCTCACAGCTAACACTGCCACCCAGCTTCGTGTCATCCGCAAACTTGGAGATGCTGCATTTAATTCCCTCATCCAAGTCATTAATATATATTGTAAACAACTGGGGTCCCAGCACTGAGCCTTGCGGTACCCCACTAGTCACCGCCTGCCATTCTGAAAAGATCCCGTTTATTCCCACTCTTTGCTTCCTGTCTGCTAACCAATTCTCCACCCACACCAATACCTTACCCCCAATACCGTGTGCTTTAAGTTTGCACACTAATCTCCTGTGTGGGACCTTGTCAAAAGCCTTCTGAAAATCCAAATATACCACATCCACTGGTTCTCCCCTATCCACTCTACTAGTTACATCCTCAAAAAATTCTATGAGATTCGTCAGACATGATTTTCCTTTCACAAATCCATGCTGACTTTGTCCGATGATTTCACCGCTTTCCAAATGTGCTGTTATCACATCCTTGATAACTGACTCCAGCAGTTTCCCCACCACCGACGTTAGGCTAACCGGTCTATAATTCCCTGGTTTCTCTCTCTCTCCTTTTTTAAAAAGTGGAGTTACATTAGCCACCCTCCAATCCTCAGGAACTAGTCCAGAATCTAACGAGTTTTGAAAAATTATCACTAATGCATCCACTATTTCTTGGGCTACTTCCTTAAGCACCCTGGGATGCAGACCATCTGGCCCTAGGGATTTATCTGCCTTCAATCCCTTCAATTTACCTAATACCACTTCCCTACTAACATGTATTTCGCTCAGTTCCTCCATCTCACTGGACCCTCTGTCCCCTACTATTTCTGGAAGATTATTTATGTCCTCCTTAGTGAAGACAGAACCAAAGTAATTATTCAATTGGTCTGCCATGTCCTTGCTCCCCATAATCAAGTCACCTGTTTCTGTCTGCAGGGGACCTACATTTGTCTTTACCAGTCTTTTCCTTTTTAGATATCTAAAAAAGCTTTTACAGTCCGTTTTTATGTTGCCTGCCAGTTTTCTCTCATAATCTTTTTTCCCCTTCCTAATTAAGTCCTTTGTCCTCCTCTGCTGAACTCTGAATTTCTCCCAGTCCACAGGTGAGCCACTTCCTCTGGCTAATTTGTATGCTTCTTCTTTGGAATTGATACTATCCCTAATTTCTCTTGTCAGCCACGGGTGCACTATCTTCCTTGATTTATTCTTTTGCCAAACTGGGATGAACATTTGTTGCAGTTCATCCATGCAACCTTTAAATGCTTGCCATTGCATATCCACCATCAATCCCTTAAGTGTCATTTGCCAGTCTATCTTAGCTAATTCACGTCTCCTACCTTCAAAGTTACCCCTCTTTAAGTTCAGAACCTTCGTTTCTGAATTAACTATGTCACTCTCCATCTTAATGAAGAATTCCACCATATTATGGTCACTCTTACCCAAGGGGCCTCTCACGACAAGATTGCTAATTAACCCTTCCTCATTGCTCAAAACCCAGTCCAGAATAGTAAGTAGAGCAATGGCTATTGTGTTGTCTGTCGATCAGTTTTGTCGGTAGGTGAATTGTAGGAAGTACAGTTTGGGTGGTAGCAAGCTGCAGATGTAGTCCTTGACCAGCCTTTCAAAGCATTTGCTTATTATTGACGCAAACATGAGGAATTCTGCAGATGCTGGAAATTCAAGCAACACACATCAAAGTTGCTTGTGAACACAGCAGGCCAGGCAGCATCTCTAGGAAGAAGTACAGTCGACGTTTCGGGCCGAGACCCTGGACGAAGTCCTGATTCATTTTTTTGCGGGCATACTCTGATCTAAGCTGGTGTTTAAATTGCCTAAACAGCGCATTGTACCTCGCACTAGGACCCAGGCACTACTGCTGTAACAGGTTCGGGGCCTAGACCACGCTGTCTTGAGACTCTCTCTGGGCCCTGATTTCATCATCCACCTCAAAGCCACTCTCAAGCTCTTCAAATCAGCTTGGGGCCCAGAGCAACCCAACCTCACACTTGAACCAGCTGTATGGGCATTGGAATTCTATCTGTATTGATTCATTCTCTGAACTTGCCTAGCCATCTCTCACCCCTTCAGTGTCTGTGGCAATAATTTAACACAATTTACCTCAGAAAAGGTATTTTTAGTGATGCTTTTAGTTGTCTTGTTTTAGCTTTTTGACTACCAGGAAGCTGTTGCACATGTTTGATAGTGCCATCTCAACCTGAAGAGGGGCCTCTTCCATTCTCTCCTGGTCTTTGATAATCCCCGAATGCCAGGGCATCTGTAACTTTTGAATTAACCTTTTGTATACCTAATTCCAAGTGAGAGCTGAGAAAACACATCTAAAATAAGCATAAATTTTCCTTAAGGCTGACCATGGTTGTTCTTGGCAAATTTTATCTTCAAAAGTTTATTGAAATGCTTAGAAATTCTGTCAGGGATAAACTTGAAAATTATCCATTAGATAAAGCAATCATCATCATGTTGACAAAGCCAATCATAGTCTTTGACCATGATTGTTCTTTGCAAATGTTTCTACAAAAGTGGTTTACCATTGCCTTCTTTCAGGCAGTGTCTATAAGATGGGAGACCCCAGCCATTATTAATACTCTTCAAAGATTGTCTGCCTGGCATCAGTGGTCACAAAAGTGACCTGCAGACTAGCAGAGGGAAGAAGTGCCTTACACCTCCTTTGGTAGGGACGTATCTCCACCCTGCCGCTCCATGATTACTGTGCCTCTGATAAAATTGAAAGGTTTGTCTTCTTTTCCAAACTGGGTGCTATGAGTCTTTGCTTGTGAGTAGTTTTGCATTGATTCTATTGTATTTCTCTGTTCTACTGTGAATGCCTGCAAAGAAATGAATCTCAAAGTAGGATATGGTGACTTATATGTATTTTGATAATAAATTTACTTTGAAATTTGAACTTGATTAGAATATGATTATCTTAATGTTTATAATGTTCTATTTTGTAGATATGCTTTGCAATGTCAATTAGGAATGAATTAATATTTTTTTAATGACCATAACATCCATAACTCTAGAGATGTTGGAGTATATGGAATAAACTCAATACACAGGCATTATAACTTTCCAGCATAATGGTTGTATTTGTCATTCAGCAAATGTGTGTGAAGGGTAGGGGGCAGCACTGTAGACTCCCCCTCTTCACCACTGCTCTCTGCAACCTGACTTTTGGCCAGCCTTGTACTAGAATGCCACAGCACTCTTTATCCATTCTGGTAACCTAGAATTTAAACACTTCTGATGAAGGAAATCCACAGTACAAAAAAACTGATAAGACTGGAAATACTCAACAGTTCAGACTGCATCAGCGACAGGAAAACAAAGTTAACTTTCAGCTTGATAACTTTTCATCAGAAGTTGGAAAAATTAGAAATAGAGCAAGTGTTAAATTACATAGAAAGTAGATAAGGGCAGACAGGGAGAAATAAATGAATTGGGTGCTGACTAGGGAGATTGAATTACTCAAGTGATGTCAGGTGAGGTGACATGGCTAAAGGAAGCAAAGATATTTCTGAATATAAGTGTAAATCCCAGCAGGTTAGCTGCTGAGTTTTGAACTAATAAAATGTCAGCACAGGGAGAAGTCGCCATGAATTTGTCTAATTTGTGTTTAAAGGAATACACCTTTACTCAGTGTGGAATCAGTTCTATTGCAATTTGCAAAACTGGTTGGCCCTGACACAACATCTGGCATGGCTCAGAAAGCAATTAACTTTCAGCGTCAGAAATAAACATCGGTTTTGTAGTCCATATTTTTAGAATCATGAGATAAAAATAAAAACAAGCAATTATCTTCCTGTTGGCCTAATGATACAACTAGTGGCTTTGTAACAAAAAAGCTAAAATTAACCACAGTTCAAAACACACAGAAAAGTATTCTGCAATGTATTAATCATAACATCTATTTTTATTATTGTTCCTTTGTACATTATGTGCCATGTTGTATTATCAAGACCATGGTTGTCTTTGACCATGATTGTTCTTGGCAAATTTTTCTACAAAAATCATTTGCCACTGCCTTCTTTTGGGCAGTGTCTTTACAAGACAGGTGACGCCAGCCATTATCAACGCTCTTCAGAGATTGTCTGCCTGGTGCCAGCGGTCACATGAACAGGATTTGTGATATGACTATCCACCACCAGGTCCCATGGCTTCACGTGACCCTGATCCGGGGGCTAAGCAGGTACTACACCCTGTCCATGGGTGACCTGCCGGCTAGTGAAGGGAAGGGGCATCTCATACCTCCTTTGGTAGAGACGGATCTCCACCCTACCACCCTAAATGGACATTATAAACCTGTATTTAAAGCAAAATATTTTGTGACTTGCAGAAGCAGAGTCAGGTAACTCTAGAAGCAGCAATATAAAAAGAGTTGGTATCACATTTTGATATGTAGCATGAAATAGTTCCACATTCTGCCCTCACTGCATCTTCCCACCACCCGACCAGGGATAGGGTTCCTCTTGTCCTCACCTACCACACACCTGCCTCTGCGTCCAGTACAGTATTCTCCATAAACTTCTGCCATATCCATCGAGATCCCATGAACAAGCACACCTATCCCTCCCCCCAACCTTCTGCTTTTTGCAGGAATCGCTCCCTATGCAACTCCCTTGTCCATTCATCCCTCCCTGCTGATCTTCCTCCTGGCACTTATCCTTGCAAGTGAAACAAGTGCTGCCCCTATCCTTACACCTCCTCCCTCACTACCATTCAGGGCCCCAAGCAGTCCTTCCAGATGAGGCGACACTTCACCTGTGAGTCTGTTGAGATCATACACTGTATCTGGTGCCCTTGTACAATGGTGAAAGCCGACAAAGATTGGGAGACTGTTTCGCCGAGTACCTAGGCTCCGCCCACCAGAGAAAGTGGGATCTCCCAGTAGCCATCCACTTTAATTCCACTCCCCATTCTGGTTCAGACATATCAATCCATGGCCTCCTCCACTGTCACGATGAGGCCACACTCAGGTTGGAGGAGCAACACCTTGTATTCCTTCTGGGTAGCCTCCAACCTCATGGCATGAACATCGATTTGTCTAATTTCCAGTACCTTATCACCTTACATGCCCATCACCACTCTCTGGTGCTCCCCTCCCTTTACTTTCTCCCATGGCCTTCTGTCCTCTCCTATCAGATTCCCCCTTCTCCAGCCCCTGTATCTCTTTCACTAATCAACTCCCCAGCTTGTTACTTCACGCCTCCTCCCCCCCCCGGTGTAACCTATCACCTTGTGTTTCTTCCTCTCCTCCTCCCACCATCTAACTCTGACCCCTCTTCTTTTTTTTCTTCAGTCCTGATGAAGGGTCTCAGCCGAAAACAACGACTGTACCCTTTTCATAGATGCTGCTTGGCCTACTGAGTTTCCCCAGCATCTTGGGTGTGTTATGTGTATTTCCAGCATCTGCAGATTTTCTCTTGTTTGTGATTCACATTTTCAATATTGCTTTTAAAATCATTTAAATCTGCAGGATATCATAGAGTGGTAGAGTCATAGAGAAGTACAGCACAGAAACAGGCCCTTCAGCCCATCTAGTCCAAGCCAAAATCATGTAAACTCCTTGCTCCCATTGACCTGCACCAGGACCATAGCCCTCCGTACCCATATTTGAATTTCCACTTGAGTTTTCGAAGCAGTGAACAGAATTAGAACCGCATAATGCACACTGCTGATGTGTATCTCTCCTTGGCACATGATCATTTCCCAAAAATAAAGTAGTATACATTTACATTTTAGCATGCGACGATGAGGTGGTAAAATAGTCAAAGATTCAAGATTCAAAGTGCGTATTCAGTATACAATCCTGAGATCCTTCTTCCTACTGACAGCCAGAGAACAAAGAGAGATCATGGAACCCGTTCAAAGAAAAACATCAAACCCCCAACATGTAAAAAAAAGAATAAATCACACAAATGGCAAACAAAAAACAAGCGAAAAACACTGAATTTAAATCACCAAACCACAAATCACAGAACCATTTCAGGCATATTCAATTCAATCTAGTTCTGTACTGTTCATTGACTTCAGGCCTCAGAGCTAATCCATCCTGATCATAATCACACAAAATACCAACAAAAAAGAGGGACCAGAAACTAGAAACATAACATACTGCATTTATTGTAAAAACTCTTTAATTTTCACCATTTATTGAATCTAGTAATTCTGAAATATGGGTGTTATTATCTTCTTTAACTATTTGAATCTTGAATAGGTATTGAAATAAAATAGAACCAAATCAGAAGTTAATATATTACATGTGGAATCATTTCTGGAATACTAGATTGCACTTTTTGTTCCTCCATACTGTACAAAAATTGTATGTTATATTTAGATAACTGCTAACCAAAACAAACATTGTTATATTACAATGAGATCTAAAGAGTGATGAACAAATACTTTGGTCAAAGCAGTGAATTTTCTTCACTTTTCTCCTTTATTCAATAACTTTTCAATTGCTTTGAAGGTTGAAATTTAAAGCTTTTTTTTTGCTTTATTAGGTTCAGTCTTGCAAACAGTAACTGCATGATTAGAAATGCAAAGGAACTTCAAAGAGTGGCCAACATACAGCAAGGAAGCTGATTCACACAGCCATAATTTTTGTAATTGCAATTATTTTGAACAATTTCAGTGATGCTGTAGATCAGCTCATTGTTTAAAACTGTCAATTTCTGGCACCAATTAGGCCTAGTTTAGCCCAATTAGAAGCACTCTTGGTTCCAAATGAGAAGATTGCAGGCGCAAGTTATAGGGAAGGAGAGGCCATTGAGTTCACAGCCTAGTTCGCAGTATTATTCAAGAACTGGACAGGGATGTTGTAATTGATAGGTTGAAGTCTGAAGAACAGAAATTTGTCACTCATACTAAATGGTGGTTGTATTAGCAGATGCGTGTGATCTTTGCTTTCCAAATTTTGATTTGATTTATTTATTGAGCTACAGCATAGAGTAGCGCCTTCCACCCCTCCTCGCCACACCAACCAGCAAACCCTCGATAGAATCCTAGCCTAATCACAGGACAATTTAGGGTGACCAATTAAGCTATCAACCGGTAGGTTTTTGGACTGTGGGAGGAAACCAGAGGAACCCGATGCGGTCATGGGGACAGAAAATACAAACTCCTTCCAGCAGCGGTGGGAGTTGGTACTGTGAAATATTGTGCTAACCACTACACTATCATGTGCCTTGGCAAAATTTCAGTTCCATGTCAATGGAATTGAGGATGGAATTCTTTTCCGCAGTCTTTGATGAGGGGAAAATATAATTCTTGCCATAAGACATTCTAGGGTTCATAATTCAGTTGAGAACAAAGCTTAATAGAAACATAGAAACATAGAAAATAGGTGCAGGAGTAGGCCATTCGGCCCTTCGAGACTGCACCGCCATTTATTATGATCATGGCTGATCATCCAACTCAGAACACCGCCCCAGCCTTCCCCCCATACCCCCTGACCCCCGTAGCCACAAGGGCCATATCTAACTCCCTCTTAAATATAGCTAATGAACTGGCCTCAACTGTTTCCTGTGGCAGAGAATTCCACAGATTCACCACTCTCTGTGTGAAGAAGTTTTTCCTAATCTCGGTCCTAAAAGGCTTCCCCTCTATCCTCAAACTGTGACCCCTCGTTCTGGACTTCCCCAACACCGGGAACAATCTTCCTGCATCTAGCCTGTCCAATCCCTTTAGGATCTTATACGTTTCAATCAGATCCCCCCTCAATCTTCTAAATTCCAACGAGTACAAGCCCAGTTCATCCATTCTTTCTTCATATGAAAGTCCTGCCATCCAAGGAATCAATTTGGTGAACCTTCTTTGTACTCCCTCTATGGCAAGGATGTCTTTCCTCAGATTAGGGGACCAAAACTGCACACAATACTCCAGGTGTGGTCTCACCAAGGCCTTGTACAACTGCAGTAGTACCTCCTTGCTTCTGTACTCAATTCCTCTCGCTATAAATGCCAGCATACCATTCGCCTTTTTCACTGCCTGCTGTACCTGCATGCCCACTTTCAATGACTGGTGTATAATGACACCCAGGTCTCGTTGCACCTCCCCTTTTCCTATCGGCCACCATTCAGATAATAATCTGTTTTCCTATTTTTGCCACCAAAGTGGATAACTTCACATTTATCCACATTAAATTGCATCTGCCATGAATTTGCCCACTCACCCAACCTATCCAAGTCACCCTGCATCCTCTTAGCATCCTCCTCACAGCTAACACTGCCACCCAGCTTCGTGTCATCCGCAATCTTGGAGATGCTGCATTTAATTCCCTCATCCAAGTCATTAATATATATTGTAAACAACTGGGGTCCCAGCACTGAGCCTTGCGGTACCCCACTAGTCACCGCCTGCCATTCTGAAAAGATCCCGTTTATTCCCACTCTTTGCTTCCTGTCTGCTAACCAACTCTCCACCCACACCAATACCTTACCCCCAATACCGTGTGCTTTAAGTTTGCACACTAATCTCCTGTGTGGGACCTTGTCAAAAGCCTTCTGAAAATCCAAATATACCACATCCACTGGTTCTCCCCTATCCACTTTACTAGTTACATCCTCAAAAAATTCTATGAGATTCGTCAGACATGATTTTCCTTTCACAAATCCATGCTGACTTTGTCCGATCATTTCACCGCTTTCCAAATATGCTGTTATCACATCCTTGATAACTGACTCCAGCAGTTTCCCCACCACCGACGTTAGGCTAACCGGTCTATAATTCCCCGGTTTCTCTCTCTCTCCTTTTTTAAAAAGTGGAGTTACATTAACCACCCTCCAATCCTCAGGAATTAGTCCAGAATCTAACGAGTTTTGAAAAATTATCACTAATGCATCCACTATTTCTTGGGCTACTTCCTTAAGCACCCTGGGATGCAGACCATCTGGCCCTGGGGATTTATCTGCCTTCAATCCCTTCAATTTACCTAACACCACTTCCCTACTAACATGTATTTCGCTCAGTTCCTCCATCTCACTGGACCCTCTGTCCCCTACTATTTCTGGAAGATTATTTATGTCCTCCTTAGTGAAGACAGAACCAAAGTAATTATTCAATTGGTCTGCCATGTCCTTGCTCCCCATAATCAATTCACCTGTTTCTGTCTGCAGGGGACCTACATTTGTCTTTACCAGTCTTTTCCTTTTTACATATCTATAAAAGCTTTTACAGTCCGTTTTTATGTTGCCTGCCAGTTTTCTCTCATAATCTTTTTTCGCCTTCCTAATTAAGCCCTTTGACCTCCTCTGCTGAACTCTGAATTTCTCCCAGTCCTCAGGTGAGCCACTTTCTCTGGCTAATTTGTATGCTTCTTCTTTGGAATTGATACTATCCCTAATTTCTCTTGTCAGCCACGGGTGCACTACCTTCCTTGATTTGTTCTTTTGCCAAACTGGGATGAACATTTGTTGCAGTTCATCCATGCAACCTTTAAATGCTTGCCATTGCATATCCACTATCAATCCCTTAAGTGTCATTTGCCAGTCTATCTTAGCTAATTCACGTCTCATACCTTCAAAATTACCCCTCTTTAAGTTCAGAACCTTTGTTTCTGAATTAACTATGTCACTCTCCATCTTAATGAAGAATTCCACCATATTATGGTCACTCTTACCCAAGGGGCCTCTCACGACAAGATTGCTAATTAACCCTTCCTCATTGCTCAAAACCCAGTCCAGAATAGCCTGCTCTCTAGTCGGTTCCTCGACATGTTGGTTCAAAAAACCATCCCGCATACATTCCAAGAAATCCTCTTCCTCAGCACCTTTACCAATTTGGTTCACCCAATCTACATGTAGATTGAAGTCACCCATTATAACTGCTGTTCCTTTATTGCACACATTTCTAATTTCCTGTTTAATACTATCTCCGACCTCACTACTACTGTTAGGTGGCCTGTACACAACTCCCAGCAGCGTCTTCTGCCCCTTAGTGTTACGCAGCTCTACCCATATCGATTCCACATCTTCCCGGCTTATGTCCTTCCTTTCTATTGTGTTAATCTCTTCTTTAACCAGCAACGCCACCCCACCTTCCCTTCCTTCATGTCTATCCCTCCTGAATATTGAATATCCCTGAACGTTGAGCTCCCATCCCTGGTCACCCTGGAGCCATGTCTCTGTGATCCCAACTATATCATAATCATTAATAACAATCTGGACTTTCAATTCATCCATTAATATAAATATTCTGGAGGGAACCTTCAGCAGAAGGGCAAAGGAAACATGAGAATAGATTAATGGCCTACAGCCAAAGAAATACAAAACTCTGTAGTAAGAAAGGCACAGCAGCTAGCTAGACAAGCCAGAGTCTCACAGCTCCAACTTTCAATCTTGATCTCTGGTGCTGTCCGTGGGGAGGAAGCACATTTTGCCTGTGATCACTTGGGTTTATTTTGTGTTCTTTAGTAAGTTCTTCCATCCAAATGACACACTAGTGGGCTATTTCCCCACTGTAAATTGTCTATAATGTGAGTGACAGAATGTTGGGTGAGTTAATGGGAAAGTGAAGAGTAAAAGGTTACCTAGAAAATCAGCGGTTAATGAGATTGATCCGTGAACTGGAATAGACTGAAAAGACCTCCTTTGTCATTAGGAACTATGGAATATGGACTATTAGAATGAACAATCATATGAAGGGTATCTAAGAGATATAATCAACAATTGTAACACAAATATTGCCAATTTTACAAATCTGTTACTTTTGTAAAGTGAAACTTAAATGTGACCATTGAGATTAAAGAACAGAAACTGGCCCTTTGGCCCACAGTAATTATGCCGACTATCTTCCCAGCCAGACTAATAGCACTGCAATAATTCCAAGTCCCTTATTCAGGATGGCCCTTAAATGCTGTTTCTGTTCCTGCCTCCACCACTCCACAACCAGCTTATTCCAGATGTAGTTTCCCTTTCTGTCAAAAATTTAACCTTGGATCTCCTTTAACGCTCTTCCCACTCACCTTAAAAGTATATTGTTTATAAGTTTACATAACCTTCATCACTTTCTACTATGCCACCAATGTTGGTATTAATCTGGAAACCTATTGAACTTTCCAGCTACAGTCTTTCCAAACCATTAATATCTGTGTAAGATGTTGCAAGGTGTCAGATCCTAAAGGTGTACCCAGTTGGATACTGAAAACCTGTGCTGGCCAACGAGCTAGAGTGTTCAAGGACATGTTAAACCTTTCACCCCTGCAGAGGTTCCCACCTGCTTCATAAGGTCGTCGGTCATAGAGGTGCTCCTGAAGAGAAAGTTGAGCTGCCTACAGCTGGCACATTTCAGTAGCTCCTGACTAGGCTTTGGAACATCTAGACCAGGGGGTTCCAACCTTTTATATGCCATGAACCAATACAATTAAGCAAGGTTTGGAACCTTTGATCTAGACAACAGCAAAATATACACCAGACTGCTGTTCATTAACTATAGCTCAGTGTACCATACAATTATCCCCTTAGAACTAACCTATAAGTCTCAAACATCGGCTTCTGAACGTCCCTCTGCAAAAGATCCTCGGCTTCCTTACTGGGAATCCTCAGTCAGTGTGGATCAGTAATAACATCTCCATCTTGCTGATAATCAGCACCTCCAATGCTTAGCCCACAGTGCTACTATCTTTACATTCATGACAGTATGGCTAGGCACAGCTCAATCACCATCTATAAATTTGCTGCTGATACCACTGCTCTTGGTAGAATCTCAAATGGAGATGAGGAGGCCTGCAAGAATGGGATAGGTTGGCCGGTTGAGTGGTATTGCACCAACAGCCTAGCATTCAACATCAGCAGGAGCAAGGAATTGACTCTTGACATCAGGAAAGGGGAATCAGAAGAACACACGCCAGTCCTCAGTGAGAGGTCAGCAGTGCAAAGTGTGTGCATGGGCATCAACATCTCAGAGGATCTGCTCTGGCCCCAACGCATTGATGCAGTTATGAAGAAGGCCCTACTTCATCTGGATTTTGAGGAGATTTTCTATGTCACCAAAGACAGATGTATGATGGAGAGCATTCTAACTGGCTGCATCATAACCTGGTATGGAGGGGCTGCTGCACAGGATCGCTAGAGACTGCAGAGGATTATAGCCTTAACCAGTTCCATATTGGGCACAACCCTCCTCACCATTGAGGGCATCTTCAAGAGGCAGGCCTCCATCATTGAAGACCCTTACTATCTGGGAAATACCTTCTTTGCCTTCCTACTGCCACGGACGTGCAGGAGCATTTACACCACATTCAACATTTTAAGAAGTTTCTTCCTTTCTGCTGGCAGATTTCCGAGTGTTCCGTGAACCCATGAACTGCCTCATTATTCGCTTCTTGCATTATTTACTTATGATGTGACTTATCATTCTGATATGTATTGCACTGTACTGCTGCCGCAAAACAACAAATTTCACAACATACAGCACTGTGCAAAAGTCTTATAGCTAGGGTGACTAAGACTTCTGCACGGTGCTGTAGTAATTTTACGTATTACACTGTACAGCAGTCACAAAACTCTATGTCAGAGATAATAAACCTGATGCTGATTCTATTGACAAACAACAGAGTACCCATCACAGATTCTAATGGTGACAGGTTTATCCCCTAAAAAAGGGGTACCCAACTGTTTTTATGCCATGGACCCCTACCATTAACCGAGGTGTCTGTGGATCTCAGGCTGGGGACCCCTGCCCTAAAACTAAGCTAATTTTGTATCCAATTTACTTACTCACCCTGGAGCCATGTATTCTAAATTTCCTGCTCAGCGCAAACCACTGCTTTGGGACTGTGCTTCATAGTTGCTTATTCATAAACAATAACATGCTTTTGATGTCTTCAAGTGCAGCAGTGGAGGTGGAATTTATTATTTTTCACAAGTACCAAGATGACTATGGTGTTATAGACACTGTTCCCACTGAGCTGCACATGTGGCTGGCCAGGAAATAACTGAAATATTCCCACACACAGAGACTTTGTTATCACACAGTTGGAATTTTCTTTCAGATAATGATTTAGTAAAGTGCCATGCAGTTTTCTGGCCATGTAAACATTCCCTGCTCGTAGTGTGACGAAAGAGGGTTACAAAGAGTACACATAGATTAAGATGTTAACTGTCCTGTGCTCGCACCAGTGGGATCAACAGTTGATCTGCCACCGGTCTTCAGGAGAAAGAGAGATAAGGAAGACAATAGAGCAGCATTTGGAAATGTTAATGAAGAGACGAGAGAGTTTAACGGAAGGAGACACCGGTCTGAGAACTGTCAAGATCAGCTCCTTTTTGAACCCTGAGCTGTTTGAAGTGTGATGGACAGGCGATACCCCAGCAGGGGGATAAAAAGGGACAGGTTCGCTGAGGCAGGACACACATGACACCACAAGGTAACGAAACCCTGGAAGCGGTGCGCCTCCCACAAGTAGGTGGGAGTTTTGGAGGGCTGGTCGCAGGACCAAGCCATAGACGCACAGGATGGGGAGGTACGATCGGCGGGAACCTGGTGTGTGTCCGCCCTTGCCTGGGTGCCAGGTTCACTGTAGAGGAATGATCGTATCTGAAACGGAGGGGTCACAGTTGGTGACCTCAGAAGACATTACAAAGGGCTCGCCCGAAAGCTGACTGCGAGGAATATTGAAGGTCTGTGTGGAAGCCGTTTTGAATATTCATTAGCTTTCGCCCTCTCTCCTTTCCCCCCCTGTCCACCGGCACGGCAGTGATTACTGTGAACTGAACTGAACTCAATTGAACTGAACTTTGCGTCACTTTGAAACTGGTCATTTACCCCTAGGAGACGGTAGAGCTTGATTGATCCTATTATCCTAGTTCTGTGTACATGTGTGTTTATCATTGCTGAACTGTTGTATTTATTATCCTTTTGATTAGAGTACTGTGTTCCTTATTTCTTTAATAAAACTTTCTTAGTTCCAGTAATCCAGACTCCAACTGAGTGATCCATTTCTGCTGGTTTGGCAACCCAGTTATGGGGTACGTAACATAAGTGGGGTTCTCGTCTGCGATTTCGAACGCTAAATTTGGGACGGGGTAAATTGATTGGGTTAAAATTCCCGAAAGAAAGAAAAGACAAACAGCAGAAATGGAGGCTGAGGAATTTATAAAGGAGCCGACCTTGGAGGCATTAGAGGATGCCAGGAAAGCGGAATTGGCAGCTGTGGCCAAACGGTTGAATCTTGTTAAGGGGAAGTCGACAATGAGGAGAGAGGAGATACACAGAGCTATCGTAGAGCACTATGTATCTAAATGTGTGTTTCCCCAAGGGGAGCTGGAGGTGATATCTATTGGAAAACCTGGTGGAGACGCAGTACAGGTGCAGCTTGAAAAACTGAGACTCGAGCATGAGTTCCGGGTACGACAGCTAGAACACAAAGAGAAGCAGTTAGAAAGGCAGGAGAAAGAGAAACAGTTAGAACGACAACGGCAAGAGAGAGAGAGAGAGACAAACAGTTGGAGCGAGAAGAGAAACAGAGGGAAGGGGAGTTCGAGCTGGAAAGGTTAAGGATGATGGCAGCGCAGGGGCCCATGCCGAACCAAGGTGGAGGGTTCAGGGCGACCCAGGAGGTTAGGCTGGTTCCCCCATTTGACAATACCGATGTGAATCGGTACTTTCTCCATTTCGAAAAAATTGCTACAAGTCAGGACTGGCCGAGGGATAAGTGGGCTGTTTTGCTTCAGAGTGTACTTAAAGGAAAAGCCCAACAAGCTTACTCAGCTTTGTCCGCGGAAGATGCCCAGAGGTATGAGGTGGTGAAAGAGGCCATCCTCAGGATTTATGAGTTGGTCCCGGAGGCATACCGGCAGAGGTTCCGGAATGTGAGGAAGCAGTGGGACCGCACGTATTTAGAGTTTGCCCGTGAGATGCAGACATATTGTTAGCATTGGTGCACCTCGAAGGGGGTGGATGGGGCTTATGACACACTGCTACAGCTGATCCTGATTGAGCAGTTTAAAGGTTGTGTCCCTGAAGGTATGAAACCCTACCTAGATGAGAAAGAGGCAGCCACGTTAGCCGCAACTGCTAAGTTAGTGGATGAGTACGCGTTGACGCATAAAATGAAGTTTGCCCCGAGTAAAGGTTACCAGAAGGGTAGTCAGGACGGTGGGGAGAGTCCACTAGAAAAGTCAGAAAATAAGCCGGGGACTAGTGAGAAGGATAAGGTAGACCAGGAGCAGTCTGGCAGGAAGTCTCCTGGGGTCGTCTGTTATAATTGCGGGAAAGTCGGACACTTTGCGTCCAGGTGCTTTGCCCCAAAGAAGGAGACGGGAAAAGGAAAAACGGCAATTTTGACTGGCTGTATTGAGCTGGTAAACGAACCGCTAGGAGAGGAAAGGTCTGCCAAAGTTCAGGAAGGGCGCGAGAGGTTTATCTCGGCCGGATTGGTGTCGTGAAGGAGGGGTTAAACCCAGTTCCAGTGTGGATCTGGAGAGACATGGGAGCGTGTCAGTCATTGATATTGAAGAGTGTATTAGAGTTTGGTTCAGAGACCCAGACTGAGGAGGTCAAGGTCAAAGGTATTGGGGAAGGGACAGGGGCAGTCCCTTTACACCAGGTACACCTACAAAGCAACTTGGACTCTGGACTAGTCACGATCGGGGTGAGGCCCGAATTACCGATGAAAGGCGTGGAAGTCTTACTCGGTAATGACCTCGCGGGGGGAATTGTGTTCCCAGCCGTGAGATTGACAAGTCAGCCTGCCAGCATTGAGGCTCCGCCCGTGGACTCGCAGGTTTATCCCGTTTGCGCAGTAACTCGGCGGATGTCGAGGAGGGCTGCAGAGGCTGATATAAAGTTAGCTGAGACATTTCTGCCAGCCTTGTACGAGGAGGGGGTAGAAAGTGAAAAGAAGGAACGTAATGAAACAGGAGGAAGTGGGGAAATTAAGGTAGATTTATCATTAGAAAAGAAGGACTTTATACAGGCACAGGAGCGAGATGAGGAAACAGCTCGCTGTGAAACAGAGTTAGGAAGAGAGCCAGTAGGCTATGGTGTGAAGGGATAGGTGCTAAGGAAGGAAGGGAGACCACGTACCGCAGATGAGGAATGGGGGATGGTGCCAAAAATCTCTGGGGATGAGACTTTTAACCTGGCCCACAAGGTACCTCTCGGTGGACATTTTGAGGTGCTGAAGGAAACAATTGGCGGAATCATGAAAGAGGTTTACTGGCTGCACAGGAGGAAGGATGTTATTGATTATGGCAGACACGAACTGAGACGGTCACAGGCTTTTGATATGCTAACAAACCTAGTCGGTGTTAGCGCGGAAATCAATGAAGCTAGGGTCCCCCGATAAGAAAAAAAAAACATTTTGAAAAGATGAGTATAGTATCGACCAGATGGGAGAAGGCTATTGTTTTGGCCAGCTCTGCTGATAAGGTCTCTCCCTTAATCCCCGAACAGAGCGACTCTTTAGGAGAATTAATTAAACAGCTCGCACGCGTGTGTTTGATTGTCCCGAGGCGATGCAAAGAACTGGGACGTTGGGTGGTGTTTGTTACGCTAGGTCAGCCTAGTGAGCAACATCTCTATAGAATGAGTAATTCAGTGACGAAAGGGCTAACGAACACAGAAGTGTATATTGGCGATGTAATACGGCTGTCTGAAGCCAGCTTGATAGTGAACCTTGAAAAAAATGAGTTCAGCCACACGAAGGTCACTTATCTGGGAATTGTGGTAACACAGGGGCAGCTGGCAGCTGCGGGCTATCTCTGACATCCCAACCCCGACAGACAAGAGGGCCCTCAGAAGGCTCTTGGAGATGGTGGGGTACTGTAGGAAGTTTTGCAATAACTTTGCGGTTACTACCCCTCCCCCTCCTACTAAGCCCTTGCTAAAGAAAACTAAGTCGGGATGGGACGACCCTTGTTATCGTGGTCCGGGACGAAACCCAATGAGAGGTTACACTAATCACAATTCATCAGTGTTTTCGGCCACTATGAAGTTTGCTAAGTTGGAGCCTGGTTTAAAGGATTATTAAAATAACATATATAAAAGGAACAGAAAATGTGATTGCTGACTGTCTGTCAGGTTTTGACAACTTAAAATTCTCTGTATTAGCCAAATAGCTGATGAAGATGAATATTTGTGTGTATCTAATAATGTATTCATGCTTGTAATTTTTACCCCGGTAAAAATCCTTAAAGGTGAGGGGTGTGACGAAAGAGGGTTACAAAGAGTACACATAGATTAAGATGTTAACTGTCCTGTGCTTGCACCAGTGAGATCAACAGTTCATCTGCCACCTGTCTTCAGGAGGAAGAGAGATAAGGAAGACAATGGAGCAGCATTTGGAAATGTTAATGAAGAGAGGAGAGAGTTTAACGGAAGGAGACACCGGTCTGAGAACTGTCAAGATCGGCTCCTTTTTGAACCCTGAACTGTTTGAAGTGTGATGGACAGGCGATACCCCAGCAGGGGGATAAAAAGGGACAGGTTCGCTAAGGCAGGACACACACGATACCACGAGGTAACGAGACCCTGGAAGCGGTGCGCCTCCCACAAGTCGATGGGAGTTTTGGAGGGCTGGTCGCAGGACCAAGCCATAGACGCACAGGGTGGAGAGGTACAATCGGCGGGAACCTGGTGTGTGTCCGCCCTTGCTTGGGTGCCAGGTTTACTGCAGAGGAGCGATCGTATCTGGAAACGGAGGGGTCACAGTCGGTGACCTCAGAAGACATTACAAAGGGCTCGCCCGAAAGCTGACTGCAAGGAATATCGAAGGTCTGTGTGGAAGCCGTTTTGAATATTCATTCGCTTTCGCCCTCTCTCTCCTTCCCCGCCCCCGTCCACTGGCACGGCAGTGATTACTGTGAACGGAACTGAACTCAATTGAACTGAACTTTGCATCACTTTGAAACTGGTCATTTACCCCTAGACGACGATAGAGCTTGATTGATCCTATTATCCTGGTTCTGTGTACATGTGTGTTTATCATTGCTGAACTGTTGTATTTATTATCCTTTTGATTAGAGTACTGTGTTGCTTATTTCTTTAATAAAACTTTCTTAGTTCCAGTAATCCAGACTCCAACTGAGTGATCCGTTTCTGCTGGTTTGGCAACCCAGTTACGGGGTACGTAATAGTAGCAATGGTTGGTCTGTGCAGCTGTAATAAAACATGGAATCAGGCCCTTCAGCCCATCTGATCCATGCCAGCCAAGATTCTATGTGAGCTCATCCTATTTACCCATGTTTGACCCATATACCTCTAATCCAGGAGATCCCAGCCTGGATTCCCCAGACCTTTCAGTTAATGGTAGTTCTCCATGGCATGGAAAAGGTTGAGAAGCCCTGCTCACAACCTTTCTTGTCCTTGTACCTGTCCAAATACCTTTTTAAATGTTGTTAATATGGTGAAAAGCTTTTATTTGCATACCAACTATACACAGTTAACCTGTAAATTTATATTAATACAGTTGGAAATAATATTCAAAAGTTCAAAGTGCAAAGTAAATTTATGGGCCATCACCATATATAGCCCTGAGGTTCATTATGAAAACAATTCTGAAATGTATGTTTCCTTGTACAATAATAGAATGCTGAAATTAAGTATTTCTATTTTAAATATTTAAAAGCTTCTCAAAGGAAATCAACCTGATCAATTATAGCAGCGTTTAATTTGCTCTCGGCCTGGTCAATTTTCTGTGTTGAACCTTCAAGCATGAAACTTGTTAAAGCATTTTTCAAAGGTTACAGAAGCTCAATATGTGCAGCACGCTTTTGAACAAATGTTGCACAATCTAATGGAAATCCTAGGTCACACATGGTATAACAGAAGTCAAAGGAAACATAGGGCACGTTAGTAAATAAAAAGTAGATCTTATTAGACCACAAGATATAGGAACAGAGCTAGCCTTTTAGCCTGTTGCCTCTTCTCCCCCATTTCAACATGGCTGATCCATTTTTTTCCCTCAGCCCCAATCTCCTGCCTTCTCCTTGTATCCCTTCATGCTCTGACTAATCAAGAATCTATCAACCTCTGCCTTAAATATACTGAAACACTTGGCCTCCATAGCTGCCTGTGGCAAAGAATTCCACAGATTCACCACTCTCTGGCTAAATAAATTCCTCCTTATCTACATTCTGAATGGACACCCCTATATTCTGAGGCTGTGTCCTCTGGTTTTAGACTCCCCGATCATAGGAAACATCCTCTCCACATCCACTCTGTCAAGGCTTTTTACCATTCAATAGGTTTCAATGAGGTCACCTCTCATTCATCTGAATTCTAGTGAATACAGGCCCAAAGGCATCAAACATTCTTCGTATGACAAGCAACGCTCACAACACGCTGGAGGAACTCAGCAGGTCGGGCAGCATCCATGGAAAAGATCGGTCGACGTTTCGGGCCGGAACCCTTCGGCAGGCCAGCATCTGCAGATTATTTTGTGTTTACTCATATGACAAGCCGTTCAATCCTGGAATCATTTTTGTGAACCTTTTTCGAACTCTCTCCAGTTTCAGCACTCCTTTCAAGATAAGGGGTCCAAACCCACTCACAATAGTTCAAGCGCGGTCTCACCAGTTTTTCTATAAAATTTCAACATTACATCCTTACTTTTATATTCTAGTCCTCTTGAACTGAATGCTAACATTGCATTTGCCTTCCTCATCACAGACTCAATGTGGAAATTAACCTTTAGGGAAGGACTCCCAAGTCCCTTTGCATCTCAGTTTTTTGTATTTTTTCTCCATTTAGAAAATCATCAACCCTTTCATTTCTTCTAACCGTACATGACCATACGCTTCATAACACTCTATCCCACCTGCCATTTCTTTGCCCATTCTCCCAGCCTAAGTCCTTCTATAGCCTCTACCTCTTCAAAACTACCTGCTTCTCCACCTATCTTCATATCACCTGCAAATTTTGCAACAAAGCCATTAATTCCATTACCCAAATCGTTGACATATAACATAAAAAGAATCAGTCCCAACACAGACCCCTGTGGAACACCACTAGTCTCCAGCAGTCTGCCAGAAAAAGCTCCCTTTATTCCCACTCTTTGCCTCCTGCCAATCAGCCACTGTTTTATCCATGCTGGATTCTTTCTTGTAATACCACAGGCTTGTAGCTTGTTAAGCTGCTTCATGCATGGCACCTTCTCAAAGCCCTTTTCTGAAAATCCAAGTCCACAACTCAATCAATTCACCTTTGCTATCCTGCTTGTTATTTCTTCAAAGAATTCCAACAGATTTTTCAGGCAAGATATTCCCTTGAGGAAACAATGCTGACTATGGAGTATTCTGGAGGAAGGGAACATTTCAAGAAGTTTGAAATAAGTACTTTCCCTCTGCTTCACAATATGAGATTATACTGCTATTATTTCAATAGAAGAGATGATCGTAGTGATGCAACTTAAAAGGCAGTTCATATACTTACCCAGTTCAGCATATAAAGTTACCATACTAAAATTATGTGGCTGTTCGTTTATTGAAGGAAGGAAGGATAGAAATTATGCAGGCTTGAGCCATAGCCTTCCAGTCTTTCTTCAATATGGGTGTGATGTCAGAAGACTCATAGATTATTAATCTTACACACTAGTTTTTAAATAAAGGGAAAGGTTTAAATTCAGTCAGTTAGTATAAAGTTGGAGATAAATTTTATGCATGATAATTCTGCTCGAGATAAATTGGCATTTGCAAAAGTCAATAGTTAAAAAGAAATCCAGTAGGAGTTATTAAAGTCAAATAGTATCTGACTAGCTTGATTCACATCTTAATTGAAACAGCAATGTTAACCGAGGAGATATATTTTCAAAATTACTTGAAAAAATACCCTATATTAAATTTCTAAAGAACTTAAAGCTTAGAAGAATTAAAAGGATATTAGCTATTCTTTGTGATGGCCAGATCTTGTCTCATGAGTTTTACGTAAAATGACTAAGCACATTGATGAAGGTAGAGCAGTGGATGTGGTTGATATGGATTTCAGTACGACATTTGACAAGCCTCCCCATGGTAGCTCATAGAGAAAGTCAGGAGACATGGGATCCAGGGAAACTTGGCTACATTGACTCAGAATTGGCTTGCCCAGAGAAGATAGAGGGCGCTCGTAGACCCAGAGGTTGTGACCATTGGTATTCCAATTTGTTATCTGCTCTGGACTTCTGCTCTTTGTGACTTTTATAAATGGCAGGTGGGTTAGTAACATTGCAGATGACAGGAACCTTGGTGGTGCTGTGGATAGTATAAAAGATTTTTGTAGTTTACCACGGGATGTTGATATGATGCAGAGCTGAGCTGAGCTGAGAAGTCACAGATGGAGTCCAATACAGAAAAGTGAAAATAGATTCACTTTGGAAGGTTGAGCAGAGTTAATGACAGGATTATTAACAGTGTGGAGGAACAGAGGTTAAAGTCCACATCCATACATCCCTCAAGGTGGTGCACAAGTTGACAGGCTTATTAAGAAAGTGTGTGGTGTGTTGGCCTTCATTAATTGGGGGATTGAATTGAATTGCCATAAGGTAATGTTGCAGCTCTATAAAACCCTGGTTAGACCACACTTGGAATATTCTATTCAGTTCTGGTCACCTTATTATAGGAAGGATTTGAAAGGTCAGAGAAGGTGCAGAGGGGATTTACAGAATGATCATTGGATTAGAGCGTGTAACTTATGAGGATAATTGAGTGAACTTGTGCTTTTCTCTTTGGCAAAGAGGAGGATGAGAAGTGACTTGATGGAGGTGTACAAGATAATAAATGGCATAGAGTGGACAACTGGAGACCTTTTCACTGGGCAGAAATGGCCAACAGAAGGGGGCATAACTTGAAGTGAAGTATAAGAGAGATGTCAGAGGCAAGTTTTTTTTTACACAGAGAATCGTAGGTGCAAGAAACTTGCTGCCAGGGGTGTGGTAGAAACAGACACATGAGGGATGTTTGAGAGGTTAGAAAAGGTTCAGAGAGCTAGGTAATGTTCAAGATCTAGCAGATTGTAAGGCTAATAGGAAGGACCTTAAGAAGGAAATTAGGAGAGCCAGAAGGGGTCATGAGAAGGCCTTGGAGGGCAGGATTAAGGAAAAACCCAAGACATTCTACAAGTATGTGAAGAGCAAGATGATAAGACGTGAAAGACTAGGACCTATCAAGTGTGACAGTGGGAAAGTGTGTATGGAACTGGAGGAAATAGCAGAGGTACTTAATGAATACTTTACTTCAGTATTCACTATGGAAAAGGATCTTGGTGATTGTAGTGCTGACTCGCAGCAGACTGAAAAACTTGAGCATGTAGATATTAAGAAAGAGGATGTGCTGGAGCTTTTGGAAAGCATCAAATTGGATAAGTTGATGGGACCAGATGAGATGTACCCCAGGCTACTGTGGGAGGCAAGAGAGGAGATTGCTGAGCCTCTGGCAATGATCTTTGCATCATCAATGGGGACAGGAGAGGTTCCAAAGGATTGGAGGGTTGTGGATGTTGTTCCTTTATTCAAGAAAGGGAGTAGAGATAGCCCAGGGAATTATAGACCAGTGAGTCTTACCTCAGTGGTTGCTAAGTTGATGGAGAAGATCCTGAGAGGCAGGATTTATGAACATTTGGAGAGGTATAATATGATTAGGAATAGTCAGCATGGCTTTGTCAAGGGCAGGTTGTGCTTTACGAGCCTGATTGAATTTTTTGAAGATGTGACTAAACACATTGATGAAGGAAGAGCAGCAGATGTAGTGTATATGGATTTCAGCAAGGCATTTGATAAGGTACCCCATGCAAGGTTTATTGAGAAAGTAAGGAGGCATGGGACGTAAGGGGACATTGTTTTGTGGATCCAGAACTGGCTTGCCCACAGAAGGCAAAGAGTGGTTGTAGACAGGTCGTATTCTTCATGGAGGTCGGTCACCAGTGGAGTGCCTCAGGGATCTGTTCTGGGACCCCTACTCTTCGTGATTTTTATAAATGGCCTGGATGAGGAAGTGGAAGGATGGGTTAGTAAGTTGGCTGATGATACAAAGGTTCGAGATTTTGTGGATAGTGTGGAGAGCTGTCAGAAGTTACAGTGGGATATTGATAGGATGCAAAACTGGGCTGAGAAGTGGCAAATGGAGTTCAACCCAGATAAGTGTGAAGTGGTTCATTTTGGTAGGTCAAATATGATGGCAGAATATGGTATTAATGGTTAAGACTCTTGGCAGTGTGGAGGATCAGAGGGATCTTGGGGTCCGAGTCCATAGGATGCTCAAAGCTTCTGCACAGGTTGACTCTGTGGTTAAGAAAGCATACGGTGCATTGACCTTCATCAATCGTGGAACTGAATTTAGGAGCCGAGAGGTAATGTTGCAGCTATATAGGACCCTTGTCAGACCCCACCTGGAGTACTGTGCTCAGTTCTGGTCTCCTCACTACAGGAAGGGTATGGAAACCATAGAAAGCGTGCAGAGGAGATTTACAGGGATGTTGCCTGGATTGGGGAGCATGAATTATGAGCATAGGTTGAGTGAACTCGGCCTTTTCTTGTTGGAGCGACGGAGGATGAGAGGTGACCTGATAGAGGTGTATAAGATGATGAGAGGCATTGATCGTGTGGATAATTAGAGGATTTTTCCCAGGGCTGAAATGGTTGCCACAAGAGGACACAGGTTTATGGTGCTGGGGAGTAGGTACAGAGGAGATGTCAGGGGTAAGGTTCTTACTCAGAGAGTGGTGAGTGTGTGGAATGGGCTGTCGGCAACGGTGGTGGAGGCAGATACGATAGGGACTTTTAAGAGACTTTTGGATAGGTACATGGTGCTTAGAGAAATAGAGGGCTATAGGTAAGCCTAGTAATTTCTAAGGTAGGGACCTGTTCAGCACAACTTTGTGGGCCAAAGGGCCTGTATTGTGCTGTAAGTTTTCTATGTTTCTATGTTTCTAGATAGGCATATGGATGAAAGAACAATGGAGAGCTATGTGGGAGGGTAGCATTAGGTTGGTTTTAGAGTAGATTGAAAGGGTGGTACAATATCATGGGCAGAGGAGACAGTATTATACTATTCTACTGTATGTTCTATATTCTAACACAACTCCATAATTTGATTGGAATGTGTTGTGTCTGTGCACAATGACATATCAGTTATAAAAGCATGCACACGGGAGATGGCTTTAACTGCTGTATTCACATTGCAGCAAGACGGAGTGAGTGAGAACAGTGTGCATGCGTGGACAACAGCATATGTGCAGACAACAGATCAATACGTAGTGCTAAGCGGCGGGGGGGTGTCATTACTCTAAAAGAAATAGATCCATACATTACACTTCCTCACCCTTTCAAAAATTGTATATGTACAAAGCATTCAATTTCCCTTTCTTAAACCCAGATTCCAAGTAACCATGCTTTCACAATAACAGTCCATAACTAACTTTACAGTTCTGAAGGTTCACTCATTTGGGTGGCACCCTGCTTCTGTTAGGATAATGCCCCTGGACCTGCGGAGTGGCATCAGGTTTGGCAGGCGTCTTGCCAATGATAACGTTCTCATCATGACTCAGGACTTGTAGAGTGGCATAGGGTGCAAGGCAACATTCTCAGTTTCTGATGTCATGTTGATGTCAATAACACGATCATCACTGAGAAGTAAGTCCGTTGACGGTAATGTGCCATCTTGTTGGATGCAGTCGACTCAGGTGTGTTCTTCAGTTGAGTATGCAGTAGTTGGTCCACATGTCATCTCCAAGTCTGATCTCCAACATCCACTGTGTACATCTGTGGTCCAGTTCTTGTAGCTATCCTACCAGGTGTCTTCTCAGCAATCACATGCAAGGATTTCCTCGGTACAGTCTAGAAGTTCCTTGCTGTTTCACTTGGCAACTGGATGAACTGTTTATTCTGTACTTCCCTCCGGAAGTCCGATTTCAGGAGGTCTCCGCAAGATCCCAGATCCCTTCTCATGACCAACATTACAGGTGTTTGATTTGTTTCCACATGAACAGAGTTCCAATTCACAAAAAGGAAGTTGTTCTCCTTGTCTATCACTGTAATGGACCTCTTGAAGGTTTGGATAAACCTTTCAGCTAACTCATTCGTTGCTGGGTGGTGAGGAGCTGACTTGAAATGTCTGATGCCATTTTTCTTCATGAACAGTCGGAATTCTTCTGACATGTATGGTGGACTGTTGTCACTGACAATTGGTTTGGGTAAGCCATTTCTGTTGAAGGTAGTCTTCAGGGCAGAGACAGTCTTTGCTGAGGTGGTTGACTTCATTGATATAACCTTCGGCCACTTCGAATGAGCATGCATAACAGTCAGAAACAAGGAGTCCAAGAATGGAGCAGCGAAGTCAATATGTACTCTTTGCCACGGTGATGTTGGCCACTCCCAGGGGTGTAAAGGTGTCTATGAGAGTACACTTTGAACTTTTTGGCATCCCAAACAGCTTTTGGCCAAGGCTTCAATCTGTTTATCTATTCCCTATCACCACACCTAGCTCCAAGCGAGACTCGTCATCCTGACTGTAGCCAGGTGTCCTGCAAGCTGATTTTCTAACACTGTGGTGCACAGATTAGAGAGAATCACATCACGAGAGCCACGCTATCAGGGTTCTTTGACAAACTGACAATGGCTCTTGTCTCACTTAGAATTCTGGAAACTTAAGTGTGACTATGACTTAGCCTTCTTTGCATGGTGCTTTCATAGACATTTAACAATGTGGGGTCATTTCTTGTTTCCCTTTGTATTTCAGAATTTGTTACCAGCAGCTGGTCCACTGATGCAATGTGGGACACTTCTGTTGGGTCTCGGTATGAAGACTTTTCTTCTTCAGTTGCCTGTAGTAGAAAACATGACAGGCCATCAGTGTTGCTGTGTTGTTTGGTATCCTTGAACTCTATGTCATGACAGTGGGCTCTTAGGAACAGTGCCTAATGTTGTAACCCGTTAGCAGTCATCACTGGAATTTCCTTCCTGGGTTTGAAAATGACCACAAGGGGCTGGTGATCAGTCACTAACGTAAACTTTTGTCTGTAGAGGTGTTGGTGGAACTTCTTTATTCCCCATAACAGCCTAAGGGCCTCTTGGCATATTTTAGTTGTGTTCTGCGCTCATCAGTGATTGTGAAGCAAATGCAATCAGCCGTTCAGATCCATCTTTCATAACGTGTAACAAAATGGCTCCAGTGCTACCAGGAGACACATCTTACACTATTCTGATGGGCAGGGATGAGTCATAATGGGTGAACAGTTCATTGGATATTATTTCCTTGAATGCTTTTTCACACCTTTCTGACTATTTCCACTTCACTCCTGTCTGTAACAGTGTGATCAATGGATGCAGCACTGTAGCAGTGTTTTGGAGAAACCAGTGGTAGTTTTTACAAGGCCTAAGTATGACCTGAGTTGTGACACATTTTCCAGTTTGAGTGCCTGTAGCACTGCTTCAGCTTTCTCTTGTGACTTATGTAAGCCTTGCTTGTCAGTGAATTGTCCACAATATGAGATTTCATTCTTGAAAATCTCACATTTCTTTCTCTTTGCGTGCAGACCATAAACACTTTATGCCTGTGTCATATTTTACCAAGGTTCTGAAAGCGCTCTTTATCGTTTTTGCCAGTCATGATTATGTCATTAAAGTAACGTTGTGTTCCTGGGATATCTTGGAGCACTTGGTCTATTGCTCTTTCCCAAATTGCTGGAGCAGATGTTATGCCGGAGACGAGATGATTATCCTGGAACAGTCTCATGTGAGTGTTGATTGTGAGGAACTTCCTGCTTGACTCCTCAATCTCCATTTGCAGATAGGCTTGTGACAATCAATATTTGAAGACCTCTCCCTACCTGCCAAAGATGCAATGATGTCTTCTATTTCTGGCAGGGGATACTGTATAGTTTGCAGCACAGGGTTGATGTTCTCCTTGAAATCCCAACGTATGCAAATGGTTCCGTCCTTCCCTTTCTTGATCACTGGGATGATGGGCATGGCCCAATCACTCCACTCAACCTTGCAGAGCATTCCAGTTGCCTCCAAGCTCTACAGTTCAGCATTCACCTTAGGATGTTGTGTGTAAGACACTGGACACACTTATAGAATCTTGATGTTGCTGTCTCATCCAGTTTATTGCTGGACTTCATGCCTTTGAGTTTACCAATCCCCTTCTCAAAGACCTTCTCATTAGCATTAAGCAACTGTGCCAGTCTCTGGTTAACGCTACCATTTGGGCTGCCATTGCCTGTTGATGTCTCACTGATACCTTTGATTGAGTGCCAGTCTAGTTGGATTTATCTCAACCATTCACGTCCGACAGTGCTGACCCTCCACTTTTTAATACATAAAGCTACGTCTGTTGTGTTTGGCCTCCATACATCACAGTTACTTTCAGTTTGCCTTTTGGAGAAACTTTTTGACCTGTGTAGGTCTTTAGCATTACTGAAGTCTTCTCTAAATGCATCTTAGAAAACAGTCTGTTGTAGTCAGCCTCTGAAACTATGGATAAATCTAACCATATATCAGCTCCATTTTCAGTTTTATTCCGGACACATCTTTTGTTATCCAGGTGATTTTTTTTTTATCTGCTTCAGTTATGCTATGCAGTTCCGGGTAATTCACCGTTGTCAGACTCTGTTGTCTGATTCTGTTTTACATTTGGTAACTCTATACATTTGCTTAGTTTTGTGATTGAGACTTTTCTCTCAGTTGTGCTTTTTGTCTGCCTTGCACATTCTCTCTATGTGACCTTGTCTGTGACACTTTCTGTAGACTTTTTCTTTGAACCAACAGTCATTTGCATCATGGGATGATTTGTCACAGTGATAACAGCTTTGGCTTTTTGCACCATTCAGAGACATTTTGTGCATTTCACATTCTAACCTTTTCCATTGTTCTCTTGCCTCCTTTGCTGCAGTGTCTAATGATATTGCAGTGTTCAATGCTCGTTCTAAGATTAGGTTTCTTTCAGATAATAGCCGTTTTTGAGTGCTTTGACTATGCACTATGACTAAGCCTGTCCCTTAATGCATCAGAAAGTCCATTTCTGAAGTCACAGTACTGGGAAAGTTTGCTCAGTTCTGCAATGTATTCATGCTTTCATCTTTTGATTGGTTCCTTTTGTAAAATCTAAATCTCTCAGCTATTACCAGTGGTTTAGGGCTCAAGTGATTTTGTGAAATTGTAACAATTTCATCGAATGTCTTGCTTGCTGGCTTGCAGGGGTTACTAAGTTGCGAAAGTGACTGTACAATCTTGCACCAATTAAGAAACGTATGGGGCTTTCTTTTGCTCCTCAGTGTTGTTTGCATTACAATACAGCTTCACTCTCTCGACATATGATTCCCAGCCTTCACAAGCACCATCAAATTTGTCAGTTTTCCCGACTGAATACATCGCCATGTTATTTTCACTCTAAATTCAGCATGTCTTTCACAGTTACTCATGCATTCCTTTATTAGTGTCCCTGACAGCCTGCTCATGCTGTTTAACTCTGGCTGTTTCATCCCGTAACTGTCGGTGTAGTTCATGATATTTTCTGACATTCAGGTTCGTACTCATCGCCAATTTGTTGTGTCTGTGCACAACTGCATATCAATTAAATAAGAGCACGTACACGGGAGCTGGCTTTAACTGGTGTATTCACCTTGCAGCGAGAGAGAGAGAACAATGTGAATGCGCAGACAACAGATCAATACGTAGTGCTAAGGTGGGGGGGGGGAGTTATTGCTCTAAAAGAAATAGATCCATACATTGCAGAATACAGAACATTGGTGAATAGTTATCTTTTCAGACCAGTTATTTCTAAATGCCAAGCACCTCAAGGGATGGTATTCAGATAATGTTTAAAATATATTAATATGCTAGGTATTTTAATATTTATGTAAAAAGAACAATAAATATAAAGTCATTTCTTGTTTAATATATTTGGTCTCTTCAGAAATGAGAATTTGCAAAGACAGGCTGGTGAAATGGGCAAACAGATCAAAGAAGTGTGAAATTAGCTATTGTTGTTCCAGAATAAGCAAAGGAGATATGAATTAATGAAAATGTTTCAAATAAGATGCTCCACAACATTTACTTGTGTACTTGTTCCAAAATAAATCTTTGAAAATGATAAGCTGTCAAGAAATCTTTACACAAGCAAAGGAGCTGAAACTTCACACTCTAGTCTGACATGATGAAACATTAGAGAGTTCAATTCTGGGCAATTCCTTCATAATGTCATCATGGCCTTGGCCCCAAAGCAGATTCACTTGAAAGAAATGTAGGGTTCCATTTATGTGGAGGGATTGTAGCAGAGAACAGAGGAGGCAAGGAATGAGTGATCAAAAACATAAATCGTATTGAACATTTAAACAGGAAGAAATTATTCCCAGTAGCAAAAAAAAAAGACAGATTTAAGTTGATCTATCAAATGCTTTGGGATAACATGAGGAAATTTATATTTACAAACATGGGAGTTTGCAGATGCTGGAAATTCAGAGCAAAATGCACAAAATGCTGGAGGAATTCAGCAGGTCAGGCAGCATCTATGGAAAAGAGTGAATAGTCAACATTTCAGGCTGAGATCCTCTTCAGCACTGAGATGGAAGGGGAAGATGCCAGAATTGAAAGGGGAGGGGGTGGAAGGGAAAGAGGCTAGCTGGAAGGTGATAAGTGAAGCCGAGTGTGTAGAAAAGCTAAGGGCTGGAGAAGAAAGAACGTTATTGGAGAGGAGAGTGCAATATAGGAGAAAGGGAAGGAGGAGGGGACCCAGGGGAAGTAATAGGAAGGTAATTTTATTTTTACAAATTAAAGTAATTTTGATCTGAAATATGCTGATTGAAATCACAGTGGATGTAAGTTCAATAAAAACTTTTAAAACGGAGCTACAAATTCTTGAAATAGTGAAAAACATAAATCTGTGGGGAAATTGTAGGGTAAGGAATAAAGGAAAAGTTTCATCAAAAACCTGGCACTGGAAAACGAGACTCTGATTGTGATGTGTAACTCTAATTCTAAGAATAGACTAATGATACATGGCCTCTCCTGGATAGCGTGTGCTTGAAAGTGACAGTAACCTCATGAATTCTCTACGCTCTTTCTGAAAGTTGTTATGATAATTAAGCCTGATTGCATTCACTGTATCTATACCTCTCATAATTTTGTATACCTCTATCAAATCTCCTCTCAATCTTCTACATTCCAAGAAATAAAGATCTAAGCAACTCAATCGTTCCCAAAAACTCAGGTCCCTTCTCCAGACCCTACAACTTCCTTGTATTCACTGTATTTAATTCATCCATATGATGTACCACAATGCAGGCACTATCTTTATCAGAAGTAGGCAAAAAGCTCAATAGAATATGTCTGTACAAATTCTTGGAATGTTGTTACCTACTATTGTTTATAGTGTAATCAATGAAAAGTCTGGCTATCCGATGTTTATATCTGAAGTTCAAACCTGAATCTTTCCCCCAAATTATTTTAGACATAGAATAGTACAGCACAGTACAGGCCCTTCGGCCCACAATGTTGTGCCGACCCTCAAATCCTGCCTTCCATATCAGCACCCACCTTAGATTCCTCCATATACCTGTCTTGTAGTCTCTTAAACTTCACTAGTGTATCTGCCTCTACCACTGACTCAGGCAGTGCATTCCACGCACCAACCACTCTCTGAGTAAAAAACCTTCCTCTAATATTCCCCTTGAACTTCCCACCCCTTACCTTAAAGCCATGTCCTCTTGTATTGAGCAGTGGTGCCCTGGGGAAGAGGCGCTGGCTATCCACTCTACCTATTCCTCTTATTATCTTGTACACCTCTATCATGTCTCCTCTCATCCTCCTTCTCTCCAAAGAGTAAAGCCCTAGCTCCCTTAATCTCTGATCATAATGCATACTTTCTAAACCAGGCAGCATCCTGGTAAATCTCCTCTGTATCCTTTCCAATGCTTCCACATCCTTCCTATAGTGAGGTGACCAGAACTGGACACAGTACTCCAAGTATGGGCTAACCAGAGTTTTATAGAGCAGCATCATTACATCGCGACTCTTAAACTCTATCCCTCGACTTATGAAAGCTAACTTAACATAAGCTTTCTTAACTACCCTATCCACCTGTGAGGCAACTTTCAGGGATCTGTGGACATGTACCCCGAGATCCCGCTGCTCCTCCACACTACCAAGTATCCTGCCATTTACTTTGTACTCTGCCTTGGAGTTTGTCCTTCCAAAGTGTACCACCTCACCCTTCTCCGGGTTGAACTCCATCTGCCACTTCTCAGCCCACTTCTGCATCCTATCAATGTCTCTCTGCAATCTTTGACAATCCTCTACACTACCTACAACACCACCAACCTTTATGTCATCTGCAAACTTGCCAACCCACCCTTCTACCCCAACATCCAGGTCGTTAATAAAAACCATGAAAAATAGAGGTCCCAGAACCGATCCTTGTGGGACACCACTAGTCACAATCCTCCAATCTGAATGTCCTCCCTCCACCACCACCCCCTGCCTTCTGCAGGCAAGCCAATTCTGAATCCACCCGGCCAAACTTCCCTGGATCCCATGCCTTCTGACTTTCTGAATAAGCCTACCGTGTGGAACCTTGTCAAATGCCTTACTAAAATCCATATAGATCACAATCACTGCACTACCCTCATCTATATGCCTGGTCACCTCCTCAAAGAACTCTATCAGGCTTGTTAGACACGATCTGCCCTTCACAAAGCCATGCTGACTGTCCCTGATCAGACCATGATTCTCTAAATGCCTATAGATCTTATCTCTAAGAATCTTTTCCAACAGCTTTCCCACCACAGACGTAAGGCTCACTGGTCTATAATTACCTGGACTATCCCTACTACCTTTTTTGAACAAGGGAACAACATTCGCCTCCCTCCAATCCTCGGGTACCATTCCCGTGGACAACGAGGACATAAAGACATAAAGATTATATGCAATTCAATCTGTGCTCAAAACTGGTTACTATTGAATAATTATGAGTTAACTGAATTACCCATATAAATTATCTTGTCAGTTAATTCTATTTACTCATATTTTGCACAATGCTCAAATAATTCAAGTATTCTATGGTTAAAATTGTTGACATTTCACATTGACCTTTAATAAATCAACAAAGAAATTGTAATACTTGAAAACAGAACTGTAAGTACTGGTGTATTCAGAGTCATTAATTCATTTTAACCTTGAAGTAACAGTACATTAGCATCTAAAATCAGATTCTGTGCTAAATCTCACTGCTAAACGTCAAAGCTAAGCTTTGTCTAAGAATAGGACTACAATAGGCACAATAGGTCTACAGTAGATCTGATCTCATTGGCTCTTCACCCGGCTTTGGATCACCTGGGCAAAACTAATACTTACTTCAGACTGCTGTTTATAGACTATATCTCAGCCTTTAACACCAATAAAAAGAACTAAAGGATGTACCTGTGCCTCTGCACCTCCCCCTGCAACAAGATGCTTGAATTTCTCACTGGAAGACCGGTCTATGAGGATTGGAAATAACATCTCCACCTAGCTGACAATCAACACTGGCACACCTAAAGGATGTGTGCCTAGCCCACTGCTCTACTCTGATTACACCTACGACTGTGTGGAGAGGCACAACTCAAATGCCATCTATAAACTTGGCAGAATTTCAGATGGTGAGAAGAAGGTGTAAAAGAGCGAGATATATTAGTTAGTTGAGTGGTGTCACAGCAACAAACTTGCAATGAACATCAGTAAGATCAAAGAACTGATTGTAGGCTTCAGAAAGGGTACGATGAGGGAACACACACCAGTCCGCATAGAGGAAAGAGTGAGCGATTTCAAGTTCCTGGGAGTCAACATCTTTGAGGATCTGTACTGGGCCCAATAAAGAAGGCTGGACAGCGATATATTTCTTTGAGGAGTTTGAGGACATTTGGTTTTGTCACTAAAGGTACTCACAAATTTCTACAATGTACTCTGAGAGCATTTTAATAGGCTGCATCACTGTCTGGAATGGGTGGGTGTGGGTCTACTGCACAGGATTAAAAGAAGCTGTGAGAAGTTGTGAACTCAATCAGCTCCACCATGGAAACTAGCCACCCCAGCATCCAGAACATCTTCAAAGAGCAGCATTAAGGACCTCCATCACCCAGGACATGCCCTGTCCTCATTGCTACCTTCAGGAAGGAGGTACAGGAGCCTGAAGGAATACACTCAACAACTCAGGAACAGCTTCTTCCTCTCTACCATCTGATTTCTGAATGGACATTGAACACATGAACACTACCTCACTACTTTTGGCAGTATTTATTTAATTTTATATATTATATATATATATATATATATATATATATATATATATATATATACACACACACACACACACACACACACACACAGAGTGGCATGCAAAAGTTTGGACACCACTGGTCAAAATTTTTGTTACTGTGTATAGCTAAGCGAGTAAAAAATGAACTGATTTCCAAAAGGCATAAAGTTAAAGATGACACATTTCTTTAATATTTTAAGCAAGAAAATTTTTTTATTTCCATCTTTTACAGTTTCAAAATAACAAAGAAGGAAAAAGGCCTGAAGCAAAAGTTTGGGCACCCTGTATGGTCATAGCAACTCCCCCTTTGGCAAGTATCACAGCTTGTAAATACTTTTTGTAGCTAGCTAAGAGTCTTCCAATTCTTGTTTGGGGGATTTTTACCTATTCTTCCTTGCAATAGGCTTCTAGCTCTGTGAGATTCTTGGGCCGTCTTGCATGCACTGCTCTTTTGAGGTCTATCCACAGATTTTTGATGATGTTTAGGTTGGGGGACTGTGAGTGCCATGGCAAAACCTTCAGCTTGCGCCTCTTGAGGTAGTCCATTGTGGATTTTGAGGTGTGTTTAGGTTCATTATCCTGTTGTAGAAGCCATCCTCTTTTCACCTTCGGCTTTTTTACAGATGGTGTGATGTTTGCTTCCAGAATTTGCTGGTATTTATTTGAATTCATTCTTCCTTCTACCAGTAAATGTTCCCCATACCACTGGCTGCAACACAAGCCCAAAGCATGATCAATACACCCCTGTGCTTAACAGTTGGAGAGGGTTCATTTCATGAAATTCTGCACCATTTTTTCTTCAAACATACCTTTGTTCATTGCGGCCAAAAAGTTCTATTTTAACTTCATCAGTCCACAGGACTTGTTTCCAAAATGCATCAGGCTTGTTTTGATGTTCCTTTGACCTTTTTGAATAGAACTTTTTGGACATGCAGGGGGCCCAAACTTTCGCTTTGGGCCCTTTTCCTTTTTTGTTATTTTGAAACTATAAAAGATGGAAATAAAAATGTTTTCTTGCTTAAAATATTGAAGAAATGTGTCATCTTTAACTTTATGTCTTTTGGAAATCAGTTCAGTTTTTACTCGCTTAGCTATTCACAGTAACAAAAATTTTGACCAGTGGTGTCCAAACTTTTGTATGCCACTATATATTGTGTAATTCACCGTTTTTATTATTAGGTATTGCAATATTCTGTTGTCATAAAAACAACAGAATTCATGACATAATCTGTGCCAGTGTTAGCAAACCTCATTCTGATCCTGATTCTGAAATTATGTTATGCTTCTTCTAGACCTACAGTATCTATACAAATATTAAAATTTATGTCTCTAAAATGTGTATGAAATCACACTCTAATTATTAGAAAAAGTCTTTCTCTAATTAAATGTAGTAATTATGTCATGAAAAAGATAACATTACTCATCAAAATGACAACTTCGCTCTAATTTCTTAAGATATTCCAAATCAGTGGTAGTCCCTTAGTACACTGAAAGAAAGTATAGTTTACATCACGTTCAACAAAAAGAGCATTTGTCTATTAGGTGAGATGCTTTTTGTAAAATTTAGCTAAGTCTTTTCTTTAAACTCTTTACTATCATTGCAAATTTATGCTGTTTGTAAAATTTATACAGATAAAATTTAATATATCCTTGCAACACACAAAATGCTGGAGGAGCTCAGTAGGTCAGGCAGCATCTATGGCAATGAATGAACAGTTGACACCATTTTGGGTTGAGATCTCTCTTCAGGAGTGATGAGATTTTTTTTGCATCGGAGTGATTCATGTCATTAATATACTTCTATTGTAAGCCAGAATTATCTCTTTGAACAGCTAATGTCACATTAGAATTTGAATAGTAATGTACAATAAGACCATAAGATATAAGAGCAGAATTAGGCCATCTGGCCCATCGAGTCTGTTCTGCCTTTTCATCGAGACTGATCCAATTTTCCACTCAGCCCCAATCTCCTGCCTTCTTCCCATATCTTTTCATGCCCTGACCAACCAAAAATCTATCAACCTTAAGTATACATACAAACTTGGCCTCCAGAGCTGGCTGTGTCAAAGAATTCCACAGATTCACCACTTCCTGGCTAAAGAAATTCCTCTTCATCTCTGTTCTAAAAGGATGCACCTCTATTCTGATATTGTGTCCTCTGGTCTTAGACTCTCCCATCACAGGAAACATCCTCTTCATACCCACACTATCAAGGCCTTTCACTATTTGATAAATTTCAATGAGGTCACCCCTAATTCTTCTGAATTCTAGTGAATTCAAGCCTAGAACAATACAATGTATTAAGGTACAGACTAGGTTAACATCTACATGTACCTGTTTAAATAAAATCAATAAATGATATCTGACCTACATTATGGTCTTATTTTCTTCTTTAAACAATAACACATTCCCTGGTGGCCAAACATTTTAATTCTGATTCCCATTCCCACTCTAACGTGTTGGTCCATGGCCTCCTCTTGTGCCAACATAAGGCTACCCAGAGATGGAGGAGCAACAACTTATACGTATTCCATCTGGGTAGCCTCCAGTGCCATCAGCATGAATATTGATTTCTCCTCCAGTGAACAAATTCCAACGTGCCCTCTCCATTCCTTTGCTCCCCACACTGACCTCTTACCTCTTCTCACCTGCCTATCTCTTCCTCCTGGGTTGCCTCCTCCTTCCCTTTCTCCTACAGTCCACTCTCCTCTCCTATCAGATTCTTTCCTCTACAGCCCTTGGTCTTTCCCACCCACCTGGCTTCACTTATCATCCTCCATCTAGACTCTTTCCCCCCACCCAATGTTTTATTCTGGGATCTTCCTCCTTCCTCTCCAGTCCAGAAATATGGTCTCAGCCCAAAATATCAACTATTTGCTCTTTTCCTCCGATGCTGCCTGACCTATTGAGTTCCACCAGCATTTTGTATGTTTTACTCTGGATTTCCAGCAACTGCCAAATCTCTTGTGTTTATTCATTTCCATAGATGCTGTCTGACCTGATGAGTTCCTTCAGAATTTTGTGTGTGTTGCTCTGGATTTCCAGCATCTGCAGAATCTCTTGTGTTTATTCGCTTCCACAGGTGCTGCCTGACTTGTTGTGTTCGTCCAGAATTTTCTGTGCGTTGCTTAACACGATGTTGTTATTTTACAGATTCAAATCACTGCATATAATTTATGCACAACCCATTAGAGTCTTCCATGGAAAGTTACCTTCATTAATCTTGAACCACATTCAAAAACAGATCTCCAGAGGTGAACTGGAGTAGGCAGATTATAATAAATAATTTGCTTCTAAGTAGCCTTGTGTGAGATCGTGCAGACGATTAATTATAAAGGATGTGGTTTAAGCTGGCTCAGGTCACTTACTGACATACTCATAGGTGTCAAGCCCATCTGCACTCTATGACCTTGCACTAAAAAAAGTCAATGAGTTCCCAGGTGTCAATAGAAATGACGTGAATCACACTGATGTAAAAAAGCTCTTCAGTGTGACTGATGAGAGAATATTCATTTCCTCATGCCTGTACAGCAAGCACAAGGCTGCTGAATCAACATGACTTTAAAGTAATCTGCATTGCCATATCTTGATAAATAAAAGTATTGTTTATCCTTCAATCTTACCAAATTGTGTGCCTGTAGTTCATGTAAGGCAAAGATAGGTTGGCTCCCCCTCTGCATATACCTGGCTCTTCCATAGAGAGAGTTCAGTAGACCAAGTTCCTGGGAGTTCACATCACCTGGTTTCTCGATATCTTCTCCCTAAAGAGGAAGGCACAGCAGCGCCACCACTTCCTAGGGGGACTGAGCCAAGCGAGGCTCCCACCATACCCCACTTAACTGAGTTCTACAGGAGAATCATTGAGCATGTCCTGACAAGCTGCAACTCTGTCTCACATGGGAGCAACAGAGCAGCAGACCAGAAGTCCTACGCAAGACTATGAGAACAGCCAAAGGGATCAGAGGGGTCTCCTCGTCATCCATCGGGAACATTTATCAGGAGCGTTGCATAGGCAGGACCCTTAGTATTATCAAGGATCCGACCTATCTATCCAGAGTCTTCTTTGACCTTCTGCCGTCAGGCAGGAGACTCCAGTGCATGAAGACAAGAACGGTCAGGATGGGAAACAGTTTCTTCACTCAGGCTATTAGGCTTCTAAACTTCCTGTCACATCACATTTGAAGTGTCACCGGATAATTCACATTGTACCCTACAATACCTCATTTATGCACTTTACTTTGTTTGTCTTGTGTAATTCATTTGTAGATTTTATCCTTTCTCCCTAAGTTATTGTGTGCTAATGTGTACCAGCATGCTCTGCACCCCGGTCAGGAGAAAGTTGGTCTTGTTTGGCAGTATACACTTGTACAGTTAAATGACGATAAACATGACTCGAACTTGACTTAGCTTTCTGTGAACTGGGATTTATCAGCCCTGAACAGTTCATTTGCTTCTAACTAGAGTAAGAGATCATTCGTATAATGTGATGTTCTGGCCCACAGTTGATTATTAGATGAGATTTATCTGGTTAAGAAGAACATTTTCAAGGACAGACATTAACTAAATAGTAATTATGTGAACTATGTTGCATCTTTTATTTGAAATTTTGCACGTGTATGCGAATGTGGTAATAGAGAGACATGGAACATTTTGGCTATGGAGGCCAAGTCATTGGGTATATTTAAGGCAGAGGTTGATAAATTCTAGATTAGTGAGGGCATGAAGGGATTTGTGGAGAAGGAAAGAGGCTGGGGCTGAGAGGGAAAATGGGCCAGCCTTGGTGAACTAGTGGAGCAGAATCAATGGGACAAATGGCCCAATCCTACTCCTATATCCTATCGTCTTATGGTCTAACTTTTACTTGAGCATTTATATTTGAATCTCTCAAGCATTATAAAAATCAAATTAGCTTCAAAATATTAAGTAGAACATTTCATCTTCAAGCTGTTTCATTCTAAACCAAATTATGTCATTATTTTAACTTTAATAAGTACCATATATTCAATTTTAACAGAAGTATATGACTTATTATTGCTGTAATGACTGTATAGGAAGAGATAATTAGAAAAGGTTATAGTCTGCATGTTATAGAACAATAACATTCACTCAGAAATGCAAGAACTCTGATCTATTGTTAAATTTTCTTAGTCTTTTGGCAATACAAATATATTCAGCTGCTAGCTCTATGCAATGTGAAATCGTTGATCTACGTCTGTGTGAGAAATACTGGACCTTGGTAAAGCTGACAGGTTTCCTAAACACTTATTCTCCAGTCTCTGATACTACCTTGTCAATGTCAGTCATTCTGCTGATAGTGGCCATTTAGCAGCAGAAGACAAAAACAAAAATGGATTCAGAAGCAATTTTGAAATCAAATAAATAGTCATGTTCATACATAGGTTACATGCCAGAGCACTGAAATTCAATCACACCTTGGGTACGTACTTGCTCAAACAGTATTTAATAGCTATAATCATAAACAAGTTCAAAGTACATATATGTCACCATATACAACCCTGAGATTCACTTTCATGTGGACATAATCAATAACTCTAATAATAGAATAACTATAATAAAATCACTGAAGGACCACACCAGATTGGGCGTTCAACCAGAATGCAAAAGGCAACAGACTGTGCAAGTACAAAACAGGAAGAATTTATAATAATAAATAAATACACAAATAAATAAATAAATAAACATGAACATGAGATAAGAGTCCTTGCAAGTTAGTCTATTGGCTGCGGGAACATTTCAATGATGGGGCAAGTGAAGTTGAATGTAGTTATCCCCACTGTTTCAGAGGAGTAATAACTCTTGCTAAACCTGGTGGTGTAATTCTTGAAGCCTCTGTACCTTCTCCCTGATGGTAGCAACGAGAAGAGAACATGTCCTGGGTGCTGGAGGTCTCTGATTATCAACGCTGGTTTCCTCCGACAGAGCTTTGTGTAGATGTGCTCAATGGTGGGAGGGCTTTACATGTGATGGACTGGGCCGTATCCACTACTTTTTGTTCAAGGGCATTGGCATTTCCATACCGGGCTGTGATGTAGCCAATCAATATGCTCTCCACTACACATCTATAGAAGTTTGTCAAAGTTTTAGCTGTCATACTGAATCTTCACAAATTCCTAAGGATTATGAAGGAGAACTCCCTAGGTAAATAGGACAGACAGCATTTGTCTGTAATAAATAATAACAATTAGTGGAATACTAAACAAAATTCGTGATACATCTTGACTACAGTTTTGTTTGTGGTTTAACTGTTGGGCATCTCAGATATTATTTAATGGTAGCTGATATGGGTGGACTCTAACTGAAAACATTGCAAATTGGATGATTTAATTTCTCAAGTGCCACATTGAAGATGCTACTGTCAATATGTAGAAGAATCACAGTGATCAGGATCAATGAACATCAAAAAATATAAAAACAAGTGATTCTGCAGATGCCAGAAATCTGGAGCAACACATTCAAAATGCTGGAAGAACACAGCAGGCCCAGCAGCATCTATGCAGAGGAATAAATAGTCAATGTTTTGGGCCAAAACCCTTCGTCAGCTAATAGTTCATTGGAATGTGAAATCATTAATGTACATCCCTGTGAACAAAACTGGACCTGGGTAAAGCAACAGCTCTGAGTTAAGACAACATACGTTGTTAATGACACTGAGTGCTAGCAGATAAGGGAGGCTTCCTGCAAGAAGCAAGAGAACAGCTTTGCATGACATTTTTGATGTTTCCTTGAAGGGATCTGAGACATCAGCAGACAGATACTTGTTGAAGAATACACAGCCAGTGAATACACAGTCAACCACATATCTATAGAAGTTTGTCAAAGTTTTAGATGTTGTGCCAATGCTGCACAGACTCTAAAGGAAGTAGAGGCACTACTCTGCTTTCTTAGTAATTACAATTATGTGCTGGGTCCAGGATCGGCAATCGTGATGGAGTTGAATAAAGATGAAATGGGAAAAACAGATTTAAGCTCATACTTCTGATTACAATCTGGATTCTCGGGACCAAAGTTACTGGACTTTGATGCTTTACCTTAGCAACTGAATCTCTCCTCATACTTCATTCCTCTTCCATTCATTCTTTATGAGCTGTGTTATATGACACGGTTGATTTTATAGTCCTTCCACGACCATGATTGTTCTTGGCAAATTTTTCTACTGAAGTTCTCCAAAGAACCGTCAGGGCTGCGGAAAGGATTGTTGGTGTGAAGCTGCCCTCGATCCAGGACTTATATGCATCTAGAGTCAGGAAGCGAGCAAGCAGCATCATTGTAGACCCATCACACCCTGGACATCACCTGTTCCAACTCCTTCCTTCTGGCAGGCGCTTTAGATCACTGTATGCCAGGACAAATAGGTACAAGAACAGTTTCTTTCCGTATGCCATCAGTCTTATGAACACTTGAATTTTAGTCTATTATAAACCAAGTCCACCTGTACATACACAGGTATACCTCACTGTATATAGTTCATGTTTATTTGCACTATTGTTTTGTTTGCTTTTTGATTCTGTACAGCGAGAGCTCAGGGAAGCCGGCATCAAATTCTCTGTATCTGTCCACATACTTGGCGATAATAAACGATTCTGATTCTGATTCTGATTCTGAAGTGATTTGCCATTGTCTTCTTCTGGCCAGAGTCTTTACAAGGCAGGTAACCCCAGTTATTATCAATACTCTTCAGAGATTGTCTGCCTGGCGTCAGTGGTCGCATAACCAGAACTTGTGATATGCAGCAGCTGTTCATACGACCATCCACCACCTGCTCTCATGGCATCATGTGACCCAGAGTGCTACACCTTGCCCTGGGGGTCTGGGGGAAGCAGTATCTTACACCTCCTTTGGTAGAGACTTAACTTCACCCTGCCACCTTCCCTCACTGGACTACAGAAATGTCCTCAGTCATGATGCTGGGCAGGCATTCTCACCTCAGGACTCTCAAACATGGCTGTAAGATATCCATCACTGCCTTATGTCTTTATACCTGGACAATAATCACACATCCCTCCACACATTAGTTTGCTGATCCACCCTGAAGTCTCTGTACTAACTGCAGGATCTCACAATTGTGGAGTTGATGCCATAGAATCATAGAAAACTACAGGACTGAAGAAGGCTTTTTGGCCCATCCAGTCTGTAATGAACCATTTAAACTGTCCATTCCCATCAATCCACATCCAGACTATAGCCCTCCATACCCCTCTCATCCATATACCTATCCAAACTTCTCTTAAGATTTGCAATCCGGATTGCATCCCCCTCTTCTGTTGGCAGCTCCTTCTACATTTTCATGACCCTCATGAAAAATGTGAAAAAAGTTTCCCCTCATATTCTCCTTTTCCCCTTTGATTCTTAACCCATGACCTCTGATTACAGTCTCACTCAACCTCAGAGGGAAAAAAGCCTGCTTACCCCTCCTCATTTTTTATACTTCTATTAAATCTCCCCTCAGCTGTAAATCAATTTGTTACAGTCCTTGTCCTTTCATCTCTGAACTTCAATACTAAGCAAAACTAATTTCTTGGTCTCACAGTTTCCAGTTATTGCTGTTCAATTTTAGTCCTGACTGCTGAAGACTATTCATTGCTGTCTCCCAATGTGCACTGAAGATTATATCTGATTCTACTCTCCAAGACTTCAGATGTTTTGCACCAAAATATTTTTGCTGCTGACAGAATTCCAAATGGGACTTGTCAGAAACAGAGCTGACCAAAGGAGATAATGAATACAGTGGTGCCTGCCAAAATCCAAAATAAAGTAACCAAGAAGCATTTCAGCCAGTAGCTGTCTTCCCCTAGGCAAATATGTGCTGGTCAAACCTAAGGGTTACACACAGGACAATTTATAATGCCCAAACGCGTTACAATCATCTCTGAACTTCGACACAGTCTTTGGGCTGTGGGCTGAAAGCGGAGCACTGTTCTAAAGTTCAAAGTTCAATTATTATCAGAATACATACATGTCACCACCTACAACCCTGACATTCTTTTTCCTGCGGGCATACTTAGCAAATCTATAGCACAGTAACTTTAAACAGGATCAATGTATGACAAACTGTCCAAATACAAATATAAATAAATAATGAGTATGAAGTAACAAGGTAAAGAGTCTCTAAGGTGATGCCATTGTCTGTGGGAACATCAAAAGTAGAATGAATATAATTATACCTTTTTATTCAAAAGCCTGATGTTTAAGGAGTAGTAACTGTTCTTGAACCTGGTGGTGTGAAAACTGAGGCATTTGTACCTTCTTCCTGATGGCAGCTGTGAGAAAAGTGCCTGGCCTGGGTGGTGAGGATCTCCACATGCAGTCACAGGGAGAACATACAAACTTCATACAGACAGTAGTGGCAATTCAGCCCTGGTCGCCGGTACTGTAAACCGTTGTACTAACCAGTACGCTACCGTGATGTTGTTTGAGGCAGGTTTTTCATTACAAGTATGCATCATATACCTATGCATAAACTCAACTGTGACTTTAATATTCCATATATTATGTCAAATACAGAATTAAAGAGGCATGAGAGAGGAGCTTGCCCAGGTGGATTGGAGGAGGATCCTGTCAGAGGTGACAGCAGAGCAGAGAAGGCTGAAGTTCCTACGAATAGTTCACAAGCCGTAGGGTAGATATTTCCCATAGACGTTGTTCTTAAATGGCAGGGATAGGCAAGCGTGGCTGATGAAGGAAGTTAAGGACTGCATAAAAACCAAGGAAAGGGTATCTAAGGTAGCAAAAATGAGTGGGAAGTTGGATGAATGGGGTGAGGGCAAGCTAGCCAATAATTTAAAGCAAAACACTAAAAGTTTTTTTCAGTAATATAAAGAGTAAAAGGGAGTTGAGAATAGATATTAGACCACTGGAAAATGATGCTGGTGAGGTAGTATTGGGAGACAAAGAAATGGCAGATGTACTTAATGGGTACTTTGCATTTGTCTTCACAGTGGAAGACACTGGCAGTGTGCCAGAGGTCCGTGAGCGTCAGGGAGCAGGAGTGAGTGCCATTGCTATTACAAAGGAAAACAAGCTAGGCAAACTCATAGGTCTTAAAGGTGGATAAGTCACCTGGACCAGATGGACTACATCCCAGAGTCCTGAGAGAGGTTGCTGAAGAGATAACGGATGCATTGGTCATGATCTTTCAAGAATCACTTGATTCTGGCATGGTCCCGAAGGACTGGAAGATTGCAAATGTCACTCCACTCTTTAAGAAGGGAAGAAGGCAAAAGAATGGAAATTATAAGTCAGTTAGCCTAACCTCAGTGGTTGGGAAAGTGTTAAAGTCTATTATTAAAGATAAGGTTGTAGAGTACTTGGAGACTAATGACAAAATGCATCAAAGTCAGCATGGTTTCTGTGAAGGCAAATCTTGCCTGACAAATCTATTAGAGTTCTTTGAGGAAGTAATAAGGAGGGTGGAAAAGGGGAGGTAGTGGATGTCATTTACTTGGATTTTCAGAAGGAATTTGATAAGGTACCACATGAGGCTGCTTAACAAGATAAAATCCTATGGCATTACAAGAAAGACACTGGCATGGATAGAGGAATGGCTGACAGGCAGGAGGCAGTGAGTGGGAATAAAGGGGCCTTTTCGGGTTGGCTGCCAGTGACTAGTGGTGCTCCGCAGGGATCAGAATTGGGAACACTATTTTTCACATTGTTTGTCGTTGATTTAGACAATAGAATTGATGGCTTTGTGGCAAAGTTTGCAGATGATACGAATTTAGTTGGAAGGGTAGGTAGTACTAAGGAAGCAATGTGATTGTAGCAGGACTTAGACAAATTGGAAGAATGGGCAAAAAAGTGGCAGATGGAATACAGTGTTGGGAAATGTATGACCATGCATTTCGGTAAAAGGAACAATAGTGCAGACTATTATCTAAATGGGGAGAAAATTCAAACATCAGAGGTGCAAAGGGACTTAAGAGTCCTCATGCAAGACTCCCAGAAGGTGAATTTTCCAGTTGAGTCTGTTGTAAAGAAGGCAACTGTAAGGTTGGCAGTTATTTCAAGAGGAATAGAATATAAAAGTAAGGAGACAATGCTGAGCCTTTATAAGACACGAGTCAGGCTGCACTTGAAGTGTTATCAACAGTTTTGGGATCCATATCGTAGAAAGGATGTGTTCTCATTGGAGAGAGTCTAGAGGAGGTTCAAGATAATGATTCTGGGAATGAAGTGATTAACATATGAGGAGCATTTCGAAGCTTTGGGTCTGTACTCACCGGAATTTAGGAAAATACAGGGGGTGAATCTCGTTGAAACCTACCAAATGTTGAAAGGACTAGATAAGGTAGATGTGGAGAGAACATTTCCTGTAGTATGGGCATCCAGACTAGAGGGCACAGCCTCAAAGCTAAGGGGTGACCTTTCAGAACAGAGGTAAGGAGGAATCTTTTTAACCAGAGATTGGTGAATCTGTAGAATGCTTTACCACAGACTGCGGTGGAGGCCAAGTCTGTGGGTACATTCATTGCGAAAGTTTATAGTTTCTTGATTGGTCAAGGCATCAAAGGATATGGCGAGAAGGCAGATGCATGGGATTCAGTGGGATCCGGCATTAGCCATGATAGAATGGTGGAGCAAACTCGATGGACTGAATGGCCTAAATCTGCTCCTTTGTCTTATGGCCTTATCGTCTAATTGCTCTTTGGGCTAACCTATTTTATTCTGTTTAATTCTTACACTTCAGGCTCACCACTTTACTAAACTGCACTTTGCTGCAGAAAGTTGTAAATTCAGACAACCCCATCATGGGCACTAGCCTCCCTAGCATCCAGGACATGTTCAAGCAATGATACTTCAGAACGGCTCCCATTTTGGATACCCATTACGCAGGACATGCCCGCTTCTCATTGCTGTCATCAGGGAGGAGATACAAGAGCCCGAAGACACACACTCAATGATTCAGAAATTTACAACAATGATAACAATAATAATGTCTTTATCATTATGCCTTGCAATGTACTGCTGCTGCATAACAACAAATTTCATGACATATGCCAGTGATATTAAACCTGATTCTGATCTTCACCTGGTCTCTTAATATCACCTTCCTGAATAGGAAGGCACAGAATCACTTCCACTTCCTGAGGATATTGCGGCAAGTAAGTCTTCTCCCCCATCTGTAACTGAATTTTACATTGAGAGAGTCCTGGCAAGTTGCATCTCCATCTAGCGTGGGAGCAGCTGAGCATTGACAAGAAGTCCCCAGAAAGGACTGTGGGAACAGCTGAGGGGATCACAGGGGTCTTTCTACCATCCATCGGGAACAGTTATCAGGAGTGCTGTGTATGCAAGGCCCTTAGTATTATCAAAGATCCCACCTATCCATCCAGCATCCTCTTTGACTTTCTACCATAAGGGAGTAGACTCTGATGCATAAAAACAAGAATGGTCAGGATGGGAAACAGATTTTTCCCATCCTGAAGTCCCTGCCACAACGCATTCAAACTGTCACCAGTCAATCTGTTCAGCACCTTACAATATTTAATTTATACACTTTACTTTGTTTATTTATGTGTCATTTATTTGTAGGTTTAATTCTTACTTTCCCAAGTTACTGTATGTTATGTGTACTACTATGCTTTACACCCTGATCCAGAGAAACATATTAAATATTACGTGTTGCAATGTGCTGCTCCTGCATAACAACAAACTTCACAATATATCCTAGTGATATTAAACTTGGATGTTTCTGATTCAGATTCTATATCAAATGTTATTTTTACAGTGATCAAAAGGGATAGTATATCTTTGACATGTGAAACGTGTCATAAAATGCCCATGTTGGAAATACTGAGGAGGTCAGGAAGCATCTATGGAAAAGGAAAGTGAACTTTTCAGATCAGAATTTTATTGCCAGATTTACCTGCTATGCTTATTTCATTGTGCTTAACTGCATTAAAAGACAATGAGTGCTTATTATGTAATTTACATTCATCAAAGCTGTGTAAACATCTGCCTGAAGATAACCCACTTTATTACATTTCCTATTGAGTTTATTACTTTCCGGACAGTTATTATTGACTGTCTTCCAAATGCTATTCCAAAAGACAAGCTTTCTGACTAAACAGAGCTCGTTATCAGATAATTATTCCACTTAGTTTATTTCACTTAAACTAAAATGTGTTTTCATTCAGCTATGTTAAACCTTTTGATTGTCTCCTGACATTAACGGTTCCATTTTATCATCAGAAAGACTGGGTCAAAGAGCTTTTCAAGATTCTGGTCTGATTTCATATTCTCTTTCTTTGACAGGTTGAAATGGCTGTCACAATCTCTCTTGTATTCAGTCTATTTGGATTGAATCAAATCTGCAATGCTCCATCAGTTCAGAGAGATTCAACGTAAGTGATTATGCAGCTTCCTACTACACTGATGGACATGTCCCCTCTCAAAACTTAAGTTGCATTTTAAAATAAGGCATGCAGCTTTTGACTTTTAGCTTTCAATAGAAAGATATTCTTCTGCTTGTTTTAAAACATAAACGAGAGAATCAGACCACAAAGGTTGTAAGAACAGAATGGGTGGATGAAAGCTGATTAGTCCTCCTGTCACTCTCTCCCATAACACTCTTCTCTATCTCATTTCAATGATAACTGAGACCCCTCAACACAGACCGATGATGCTTGAGAACCAAACGGCAGTCAGCGTTCAGTGATGCATTTGGGATGCACACACCATTTGCATTCAGAACAACAGACTTCCCAACCCGGTTTTCAAAGTGACAGAGGGAGTTGTGCACACAGCAGCAGTAAAGCAATATGAAAAACAGCCTTCGCAAGTTTATGTTAGGGTCACAGGAAGGGTGTCAGTGTGCTGTCTGAGTGTCCAGAAGTGCATTCAGCCTTTAGATCACACCCAACTCACACTCTGAGCTTTACAACTTCACTGTCAACTCTATAAATGCCATCCTTGCCAGTTTCATTTATTGCACAGGATTGAAATAAAATGTAGTGACTAGTAAAGTTAGTCACCATCATCATGGGTACTAGCCTCCATAGTATCCAGGAGGCTATGGAGGACTGATGCTTCAAAAAGGTGGCATCTATCATTACCGACACCCATTACCAAAGATATGCCCTCTTCTCATTGCTACCATCAGGGTGGAAGTACAGGAGCCTGAAGACACACACACAATGATCCAGGAACAGTTACTTCCTCTCTGCCATCCAATTTCTGAATGGATATTCAAACCCATGAACACTACCTCACTACTTTTTTATTTCTGTTTTGGCACTACTTCTTTAATTTAACTATTTAATATATTTGTACATAATGTAATTTATGATTTTTACTTTATTATTATGCATTGCATTGTACTGCTGCTGCCAAGACAACAAAAGTTACGACATATGCCAGTGATACTAAACCTGATTCTGATTCTGATACACCAGGTGTATCCAGACAGAAAAAACAACAACTATCCCTTTCAGAACACTGTACGGTTGTGCATGCGAGACTGCAGCCAGTAAACAGTGAGAATGAGGACCTCATTCTTAGACCTGTCAATAGTGTAGTTTAGGAGAGGACTCTTTTCCAAATATGCTGTGATATACTACTCAATTCATCATAGTTTCTACTGGACTAGGGAGTCTCATGATCCTCTGTCACAAGCTCTGTAGTGAGCCATAGACTGTTGGGCTTCTAGGTTTCTCGAGCACATGTATTTACTAATTGCTGTCTTAACTAGAGTCATTAAGCCCTGGTGCTTTCTGCTTGATCTTGTCAAGTTAATTGTGACAGGCACGGTCTTTCCACATTCCCTGATTATTTAAAGGGGACCCACTTAGAGCTTTGCAGAGTCCTTGTGTGTGTTGAGAATGATTTGTCTTGTGGTGTTGTTGGTCGTGCTATTGATGCACTAATTGTATTCCATCGGATAAGCCCTTGTTTCTGTCTCTACATGGGAATCTGCCCTTCCTCCGCACCTGGATTCAGCCATTCACAACACTCACCGTGACAATCCTCGAAGTAACCAAAATATCTGTATCACTGGCAGCTTCGAGGATACGATACATGTTATTTTATATAAAAACAAGGATGTAATGGTGATGCTTTATAAGGCACTGGTGGGACCTCACTTGGACTTGTGTGAGCAGTTTTATAGCCTTTATCTAAGAAAGGATCTGACTTTGGAGAGGGTTCAATGGAGGTTCACAAGCATGATTCTGGGAATGAAAGGTTTATCACATGAGGAGTGTTTAATGGCTCTAGAACTGTGTTCACTGGAATTTAGAAGGATGAGGGGATATCTTATTGAAATCTATCAAATATTGAAAGGCCAAGATAGAGTGGATCTGGAGAGGGTGTTCTCTATGTGGGGGAAGAGTTTATTTAGCTAAACCGTGGTGAATCTGTGCAATTAGTTGCCACAGGCTGCTGTGGAGGTCAGGTCATTGGGTGTATTTAAGAAGGAGGTTGATAGATTCTTGATAAGTCAGGGTGTGAAAGGTTATGATGAGAAGGTAAGAGAATGGGATTGAGAGGGAAATGGATCAGATATGATGAAATGGCAGAGAAGACTAATGGTCTAGTTCTGCTGCAATGTCTTATGGTCTTATTTTTGCACTGAGTTATCAGCTAAATACAACCGTAATGCCAATGGTCTATTTGCCAGGCCAACCACTACATCACCTTCACTACTAACTCCAATTTTGGTGTGAGGAAAGCCAGGGAACTGCGGTGGTGGCCCTTTACCTCACATCAATAACAACAGACCTATTGCCATCAAAGTGCTAGCACAAACACCAATTGTAAATCAGAGGCCACCAACTCCGTGTGCTCAGAAAGTAAAGGGAAAGAACTGTCTGATTTTGTATAAGCAGTTCTCACTAAAATTAACCATTAGACCGTTAACAAGGAGGTGGCATGGCACACATGACCAATGCGGTGTGTACAGCTCGTCACCTCTGAGCAGCCCAGTTTACGGGCAGTAGGACGATTACTAAACAGAACACGGAGCTGCTGAAGTCAGATTTTGGTCTGGTGTAGGTACTTCATTAAATAAAAAAAGCCTGGTGTCTCTGAGATCACAGTTACATACCCCGTCGGGCAGAACTCTACCCTTCTGCATCATTTACTTGGAGAAGGTAGAACAGCAGCAGCATTAGGATTAGTCTGAATTCGTGCAAAAATTTCAAAAAAACTCTCTTATATTTCAACCACTCTTTTACTTAGCACAGTGCCTACAAAAAGTATTCAACCTCCCCCTCCCGCACCACCCCTGGAAGTTTTCATGTTTTATTGTTTTGCTATATTGAATCATAAGAGCATAAGACAAAGGAGCAGAAGTCGGCCATTCAGCCCATCACCATTTAAATAATAGTCTGCCGATTTATTTCTTCTGCCAAAGTGCATAACTATACACGTTCCAGCATAGTATTTCATTTGCCACTTCTCTGCCCATTCTTCCAATCTATCCAAGTCTCTCTGCAGACTCTCTGTTTCCTCAGCACTACCGGCCCCTCCACCTATCTTCGTATCATCAGCAAACTTAGCCACAAAGCCATCTATTCCATACTCCAAATCATTGATGTACAATGTAGAAAGAAGCGGCCCCAACACGGACCCCTGTGGAACACCACTGGTAACCGGCAGCCAACAAGAATAGGATCCCTTTATTCCCACTCTCTGTTTCCTGCCAATCAGCCAATGCTCTATCCACATATGTAACTTTCCCATAATTCCATGGGCTCTTATCTTGTTAAGAAGCCTCATGTGTGGCTGAAAATCCAAATATACAACATCCACTGCATCTCCCTTGTCTAGCCTACTGGTAATTTCCTCAAAAAATTGTAATAGGTTTGTCAGGCAGGATTTTCCTTTAAGGAAACCATGCTGAGTTCTGCCTATCTTGTCATATGCCTCCAGGTACTCTGTAACCTCATCCTTGACAATCGACTTCAACAACTTCCCAACCACCGATGTCAAGCTAACAGGTCTAAAATTTCCTTTTTGCTTCCTTGCCCCCTTCTTAAATAGCGGAGTGACATTTGCAATCTTCCAGTCCTCTGGAACCATGCCAGAATCTATCGACTTTTGAAAGATCATTGCTAATGCCTCCGCAATCTCCACAGCTACTTCCTTCAGAACACGAGGGTGTATTCCATCTGGTCTGAGAGATTTATCTACCCTTAGACTATTCAGCTTCCTGAGTACTTTCTCTGTCATAATTGCGACTGCGCACACTTCTCTTCCCTGCCACCGTTGAGTGTCCGGTATACTGCTGTCTTCCTCAGTGAAGACTGATGCAAAATACTCGTTCAGTTCCTCTGCCATCTCCTCATCTCCCATTACAATTTCTCCAGCATCAATTTCTATCGGTCCTATATCTACTCTCACCTGAATCACAGTGGATATAAATTTGTCTTTTTTGACACTGATCAACAGAAAAAGACTCTTTTGTGTTAAAGTGACAACAGATCTCTTCAAAGTGATATAAATTAATTACAAATATAATACATAAAATAATTGCATAAGTATTGACCCACTTTAACATGACACACCAAATCATCACTGGTGCAGCCAATTGGTTTTCGAAGTCACATAATTAGTTAAATGGAGATCAGTTTTTGGAGACCTGTGTGCAGTCAAGATGCTTCAATTGATTGTAGTAAAAATAAACCTGTATCTGGAAGGTCCAACTCCTAGTGAGTCAGTATCCTGGCAAAAACTACACCATGAAGACAAAAGAACACTCCAAACAATGCCCCAAAAAGGTTATTGAAAAGCACAAGTCAGGAGATAGATATAAGAACATTTCCAAGTCACTGAATATCCCTTGGAGTAGAGTTAGGTCAATCATCTAGAAAAGGAAAGAATATGGCACAGCTGTATATCCACTTAGAGTAGGCCGTCCTCAAAAACTGAGTGACCGTGCAAATAAAGGACTTGTGAGAGAGGCTACCAAGAGACCAACGACAAATGATAGAGTTACAAGCTTCAGTGGCTGAGATGGGAGAGACTGTGCATACAACAACTGTTGATTGGGTGCTTCTCCAGTCGCAGCTTTATGGGAGAGTGGCAAAGAGAAAGCCACTGTTGAAAAAAACTCACATGAAATCTTGGCTTGAGTTTGCCGCAAGGCATGTGGGAGATCCTGACATCAGCTGGAAGAAGGTTCTATGGTCTGATGAAACCAAAATTAAGCTTTTTGGTCATCAGACTAAACTCTATGTTTGGTGTAAGCCAAACACTGCACGTCATCAAAAACATACCATCAAAATGTACCATAGCATAGTGGTGGGTGCATCATGCTGTGGGATGCTTCACCGTAGCAGACCCTGGAAGGATTGTGAAGGTAGAGAGTAAAATGAATGCAGTAAAATCCAGGAGGAAAACCTGATGCAGCCTTCAAGAGAACTGTGATTTGGGAAAAGGTATGTTTTCCAGCAGGACAATGACCCCAAGCATAAAGCCAAAGCTACACAGGAATAGCTTAAAAATGTCCTGGAGTGGCCAAGTCAGAGTTCAGACCTCATTCCAACTGAATATTTGTGGCTGGACTTGAAAAGGGATGTTCATTCACAATCCCCAAGCAATCTGACAGAGCTTGAGCAGTTTTGTAAAGAAGAATGGGGAAAAATGTCCAAAGCTGATAGAGATCTATCCACACAGACTCAAGGCTGTAATTGCTGCCAAAGGTACATCTACTAAGTACTGATTGGAAGGGGGTTGTGGTGAAACAATAAAACATGAAAACTTCCGAGAGGGATGGAATATTTTTCTAGGCACTGTAAATTTCTTGCCTGCTACATTTAAAGAAAAATAGTAGAAACCATTGTTTCTCCAAATCATGGAAATGTTCAATAACTATCAAGAAGCTTGATATTATCTAAGACAAAGCAATCTGCTTGATTGGCACCCATCAATCACCTTAACATTAATTTTCACTACCACTAGTGCACTAAATTCACTGCAATCACTTGCCCAGGCTACTGTGACAGAATCTTCTAAATCTGCCATCTCTACTACTGAGAAGGACAAAGACAGCGTTTGTGCATGAAAACACCACCACCTGCAGGTAACACCACACTGGCTTTGAAGTATATCATAGGCTTTTCATTGCCCTAAGATCTAAATTCTACATCCTGGAACTCCCTGTCAAACAGCAGTATGGAGCTACTTTTGCCCAAGGACCACAGTGTTCAAGAAAGGGAAATTAAAGATAGATAATGTACATGCTGGCATAGCGAATGGAATAGATCCTGAAAATGAATGAGAAAAAAATTAGCCTGGTTGGCTGAGTTGTTTCAGGTCTTGGCAATTTACTAGCAAGTGTTTCATCATCATACGAGGTCACATCATCAGCCAAGAGACTAGGGAGAATTGGTTATGCCACATTAGAGCCAACCTCTACACATGAAGGCCAAGAAGAGAACACATTCAACTTGGCATCAGTGAAAGCAATGGTGCAAGCAAACATATGGCATGCAGGAGAATTCCTAGAAGCCTGGTTTTCTGAGAACCGTTCTGTAAATTGACATGTAAACCCCGATCCTCCTTATGAGCCAATGTGGTCAGAATTCCAGCCCGCAATGCACAATATTTGCCACGCATCAAACATCTACGAGATTTCACAATTGAGTTTCCGTAATGATGACCAATCAGCTGATGATAAGTATAACAAGACCAGCTTTCAAAGAACAGACCACAATTAAGAATTGCTCTGACAATATCCACTCATATGATGTTTGCAAGTAAATTGCCAAGATCAGAGAACTCAACCCAAACACCAACAACCCAAGTTACACATCTTCCCAATTATTTTCAAAATATTAGCCTGCTAATCTATTTACGATGTATGCATTCCTCACCAAGATGAGTACCGTAACTTTCATAGCAGCAGTAAGGACTTCCAACAGAACTGTTAATGACAGTGGCACTTCAATGCGCTGAGTTACAATGGCCAGGCAAGAACCTCATCTGGATGGATAGCAGAGAACTCATACGGTGAGAGTCAGTTTCACACGTGCTGATAATGATTGTGGAGGAATCCCTTACCTGCTTATGGAAGGGAAGCTGATTTCATTTCATGGTCTAATCTTGAAGGTCTAATTTTGTCATCGAAGTGTGGAGACACTCAGAGTCAGAATGAAAACCATATTTAATATCACAAGCATATGTCATGAAATTTGTTGTTATGTGGCAGCAGTACGCAGCAATACATAATAACAATATTATTATTGTTGCAAATTACAGTAAATATATATATTAACAAAGTTAAAATTAAGTAAGTAGTGAAAAAGAGAAAAAATAAGTAGAGAGGGAGTGTTCACAGATTCAATGTCATTCAGAAATCGGATGGCAGAGTGGGAGAAGCTGTTCCTGAATCACTGAGTGTGTGCCTCTAGGCTCCTGTATCACTTTCCTGATGGTAGCAGTGAGAAAAATACATAACCTGGGTGATGGGGTCCTTAACGATGAATGCTGCCTTTTTGAGGCATCGCTCCTTGAAGATGTCTTGGATGCCAGGGAGGCTTGTGACCAAGATGAAGCTGACTAAATCAGAATCAGAATCAGGTTTATTATCACCGGCAAGTGACGTGAAATTTGTTAACTTAGTAGCAGCAGTTCAATTCAATGCATAATATAGAAGAAAAAAATAAATAAGTCTTATTCAGTATACTTTATACAGTATAGGTATATTGAATACATTAAAAATTGTGCAAAAAACCAGAAATACTATATATTTTTTAAAAAGCGAGGTAGCGCCCCAGGGTTCAATGTCCATTTAGGAATCGGATGGCAGAGGGGCAGAAGCTGTTCCTGAATCGCTGAGTGTGTGCCTTCAGGCTTCTATATCTCCTACCTGATGGTAACAATGAGAAAAGGGCATGCCCTGGGTGCTGGAGGTCCTAAATAATGGGCACTGCCTTTCTGAGACACCGCTCCCTAAAGATGTCCTGGGTACTTTGTAGGCTAGTACTCAAGATGGAGCTGACTAGATTTACAACCTTCTGCAGCTTCTTTCGGTCCTGTGCAGTAGCCACCCCATCCCACCGCCATACCAGGCAGTGATGCAGCCTGTCAGAATGCTCTCCACGGTACATCTATAGAAGTTTTTGAGTGTATTTGTCAACATAGCAAATCTCTTCAAACTCCTAATAAAGTATAGCCACTGTCTTGTCTTCTTTATAACTACATCGATATGTTGGGACCAGGTTAGATCCTCAGAGATCTTGGCACCAAGGAACTTGAAGCTGCTCACTCTCTCCACTTCTGATCCCTCTATGAGGATTGGTATGTGTTCCTTCATCTTACCCTTCCTGAAGTCCACAATCAGCTCTTTCGTCTTACTGACGTTGAGTGCCAGGTTGTTGCTGCGGCACCACTCCACTAGTTGGCATATCTCACTCCTGTACACCCTCTCGTCACCACCTGAGATTCTACCAACAATGGTTGTATCATCAGCAAATTTATAGATGGCATTTGAGCTATGCCTAGCCACACAGTCATGTATATATAGAGAGTAGAGCAGTGGGCTAAGCACACACCCCTGAGGTACACCAGTGTTGATCGTTTAGCGAGGAGGAGATGTTATCACCAATCTGTACAGATTGTGGTCTTCTGGTTAGAAAGTCAAGGATCCAATTGCAGAGGGATGAACAGAGGACCAGGTTCTGCATCTTCTCAATGAGGATTGTGGGAATGATGCTATTAAATGCTGAGCTACAGTCGACGAACAGCATCCTGACATAAATGTTTGTGTTGTCCAGGTAGTCTAAGGCCGCGTGAAGAGCCATTAAGATTGTGTCTGCCGTTGACCTATTGTGACGATAGGCAAATTGCAGTGGGTCCAGGTCCTTGCTGGACCTGGACAGGGGTTAAGTCTAGTCATGACCAACCTGTCAAAGCATTTCATCACTGTAGGTGTGAGTGCTACCAGGCAATAGTTATTAAGGCAGCTCACATTATTCTTCTTAGGCACTGGTATAATTGCTGCCTTTTTGAAGCAAGTGGGAACTTCTGCCCATAGCAGTGAGAGGTTGAAAATGTCCTTGAACAGGTTTTCAGAGCCTTACCTGGTACTCCACTGGGAACTTCCGCCTTGTGAGGTTTCACTCTTTTTAAAGACAACCTAACATCAGCCTCTGAGACAGAGATCACAGAGATATTCACAGCTGTAATTGTATTCTCCCTTTCAAAGCGGACATAGAAGGCATTGAGTTCATCTGGTAGTGAAGAATCACCGCTATTCATGCTTTTGGGTTTCGCTTTGTAAGAAATAATGTCTTGCAAGCCCTGCCAGAGTTGTCGTACATCCAAAGTTGCTTCCAACCTCATTCGCAATTGTCTCTTTGCCCTTGAAATAGCCCTCTGCAGATCATACCTGGTTCTCTGGTATAGGTCTGGGTCACCAGACTTGAATGTCATAGATCTAGCCTTCAGTGGATGAGGTACCTCCTGGTTCATCCACAGCTTTTGGTTTGGGATTGTGCAGTAAGTCTTTGTAGGCACACACTTATCCACACAGGTTTTAATGAAGTCAGTAACAACTGCAGCATACTCATCCAGGTTTGAAGATGAATCCTTGAATGCAGTCCAGTCCACCGATTCAAAGCAGTCCTGTACGTCCCTTGTCCATACCTCCTTGGTCCTCACTGCTGGTGCTGCAGTCTTCAGTCTCTGCCTATACTCAGGGAGGAGAAGTACAGTCAGGTGATCAGACTTCCCAAAATGAGGGCATGGAATAGCACGGTAGGCATTCTTGATGGTGGTGTAGCAATGGTCCAGTGTTTTGTTTCCTCTGGTATTGCAAGTGATCTGTTGATGGTAATTGCTTAGTGATTTTTTTCAGACTGGCCTGATTAAAATCCCCCAAACGATGGTGAAGGCGTTAGGATGCACTGTTTCATGCATGTCGATCCCATTGCTCAGATCATCTAAAGCCTGATTGACGTTGGCCTGAGGTGGAATGTAAACTGCTACCAAAATGACCCCAGAGAACTCCTGTGGTAGGTAAAAAGGACAGCTCTTAAATACTAGATATTCCAAGTCTGGTGAGCACAAATGGGACAACACTGATATATTTGTGCACCAAGAAGAGTTGACCATGAGGCATACTCCTCCACCTCTGCTTTTGAGGGACTTTATAGATCTATCCTGACGGTGTATAGTAAACCTGTCGATCTGAATCGCTGCATCCAGTACAGTAGGGGTTAACCAGGATTCCATGAAACAAAGGACACACGCGTTCCTAATGTCCCTCTGATTCAGCACCCTAGCTCTGAGATCATCGATTTTATTCACCAGAGACTGCAAGTTCGCCAGCAAGATACAGTAGTTGGTATTGGGAGTTTAAAACCCTGTTTCCTTACATGTACTTGTAAACCCAATCTGCAGCCACGCTTCCTTCGTGAGTGCTTCTGTCCATAGCCAGAGTTGATTCCGTCAGTTTTAAGCATCAATAGTCCATTTAAACACATTAAGGCATCTTTGTTGACTGTACTGACCTTGGAAGCAGTTGTGCTTTTTAGCTGTACCAGGCTGAAACGAGAATATTTAATCATATCCATTGAGAGTACTGCTGCTACATGAGTCACCCCTATGCACCCTGGAAGTGAAAAATTTACTAGTCTCTGCAGCTTATTTCAATCCTGTGTCATAGCCAACTCCCAGATGGTGATGCAGCCAGTTAGAATATTCTCCATGATAGATCTGCAGAAAGTAGTGAGTGTCTTTGGTGACATACCAAATCTCCTCAAACTCATTGTGAAATATAGCCACTGTCGTGCCTTCTTTGAAACTGCATCAAAATGTTGGGCCCAGGACAGATCCTCAGAGATGTTGACACCCAGGGAATTGAAGTTGCCCATTCTTTCAATTCTGATCCCTTGATGAGGGCTGCTGTGTGTTCCCTCTCACCTTCCAACATACTTCCTGCTGCATATCACAGTGACCCACAACTGTTCCTGCATCATGCATAGAAGTTTCATCACCCAGCAGGGGAAACTACCAGAAGCTGTCAGATAAAAGTCCAGAGTTAAAATCAGCTGGGTATCCTACCCATACTCTTGAAGTAGGAGGCTTTGCACTCCTGCTGGGTGATGTAACATTTTGAGAGAAATGACTTCTGATAGTCAGATATGTCACTATAATTTAGATTGATGTTGTGGTTGATAAAAGTATTGGAAGGTAACCTATTTCAAAGGAGCACTGCATTCAGAATGTTCTTTATGGGCCTGATAATAAATGCTGAAATTGGTGAAAAAACAGCCCTGTATCTCTTTCACCAATCAACTTCCCAGCTCCTTACTTCACCCTTTCCCCTCCCGGTTTCACCGAACACCTTGTGTTTCTTTGTGCCTTCCCCCAACCTTTTAAATCTACTCCTCAGCTTTTTCCTCCAGTCCTGCCAAAGGGTCTCAGCCTGAAAGAGTCTCAGGTCTTTTAAGAGACTCCTGGACAGGTACATGGAGCTCAGAAAAATAGAGGGCTATGGGTAACCCTAGGTAATTTCTAAGGTAGGGACACGTTCGGCACAGCTTTGCGGGCTGAAGGGCCTGTAACATGCTGTAGGTTTTCCACGTTTCTATTCTATGAAACATCGACTGTACTTTTTTCCATAGATGCTGCCTGGCCTGCTGAGTTCCTCTAGCATTTTGTGTGTGTTTCTTGGACTTCCAGCATTTACAGATTTTCTCTTGTTCATATTTGGTATTATGATTGCTAACAAATAGCATGATGATTATTCCCTCTACTTCAGGAGTTCCCACCCTGGGATCCATGGACCCAATATTTAATGGTGGTCCATGGAATAAAAAAAAGGTTGGGAACTTCTGCTTTATTTGAACAAAGTAACAATAAATATACCCCAAATTTTAACAATAATTGGAAAGAGAAATTCAAAATTGCAGTAAATTTGCTCAACAAATGACAATAATAGTGCCAAATATACCATCCATCTTCGGCTGATCAGTTTGAGGTAGTTATAGGTCCATTGCACCCAAATGATGAAATCAGTACTTTCTAATTGTGCTAACATGGAAGCCCAGGAAGGGTGGCCAGCTCTTCATCTGAGACAGATGATATCCTGTGATACCATGACATCCTGTGACAGATGACACTGATGGCAATAATATTCTCAGTATTCTGGCAATACCATACTAAGTACTGTAGGCTATCAAACAGTGCTGGACATGTCATAAAATTAGTTCCCACTCAATGGATAATTCTCATGCAGCATTGGTTCCCCCAGCCAATTAGTGGAAAGTTTGTGCCTGATAACAGACATGGATCCCTGCAAGAGACATAACATTCTGTGTCTGGCATGGGAGAAAGTTACCTGGCAGCCAGAAAAATAGAATCATTGGTTTGATTCAATCTCCCTTTTAGAACAGCATCATTCCCACTGACTTTGAGAACCTTCGTCCCAGGAGCACTCAAAGTGGGGAAGGAAGATTTGAGATGTTACGCGGGACATTGAGGCTGTGTATCCAGACCACGCAAAAGGCTTGCAGAAAATGCAGAAGTACTGTATCACCTCAATGCTCCACCAGCCATGCCCATCTATGGAACTGGCTGCAGTACTCACATTGGTCTCATCAGTTCCTTTACCACCTAAAAAACCTAGGGCCGAAGCAAGTACTTCTCAGTCCTGAGGTGCTGCCAAAGAAGGTGAAGAAACTACAGACCTGTCCCATGACATATCTGTGTTGTTTCCCAGTAATTTACAACGTCTATGTTTTGTTAAAATAATGATCACGTGTCAATTACTACATCCACAGCCGTATTTACACACACGCGCATGTGCACAGCATATACAAGAATAAACACTTGTAAGTCAGGCCAGATATATCAGTCAGCATAAGCCAGTCTTTTTCTCAGCAAATCATCCAAAAGCTTAGAGCAGTGATTCCCAGCCTGGGGTCTATAGACCTCTCGGCTAAAGGCAGACATCCATGGTGTAAAAAAGGTTGAGAACTCCTGATTTGGACCGAGACTATAGAACAGAGGTGGCCAACCTTTTACATTCCATGCGTCAATTTTTTCACGCACGAGTTCAGATGCGCATACAACTCTTGTACCCCCATTCAATTCTTGTAAAAATATGTTAATATAGACATATTCAGCATTTTTACATGACATATTGATTTAATATAAAAACAAGATAAACATTACTTACCTTAATGAGACTTTTGAGTCTGTTTTGATTTCTCCAAGCTTTTAATGTTTGGAGTTAAATTAGTTACTGAGAGCAGCAGAGAATTCTTCAAATTTGAATCAGTCAGTCATGACCTCGTTTTGTTTTTAATCAATTTCATGGCTGAAAATGTTTGTTCACATCTGTATGTCGTTCCGAAACAACAGATATAACTCTGGGCAAATTTTCTTAGTTCTGGAAAATGTTCACAGGGTAATGATTGCCAGAAATTAATCATGTTAGAAGCATTTGGGACTGAGGAAAGCTCATCAAATTTCATGTTCAATAATGAATTTGTTTTCAAGTCAATAAGTTCCAATTGTATATTACTAAGTATCTTCATGATTTTTGTTCACTAAGTAAAAGTGGGTTTATAAATGCAAGTATGCAGTTGTCTTTAGCAAAATCACGAAAACGACTTTCAAATGACTCTTGCAATAACCTGATCTTTTCACTATATTTTGTAAAATTGCTATTATCTTCAGCACATTCACTCTGCTCTTTTAAGTGCAGAAACTGGCTTAAATCCTCATTTTCTAACTGAGAGACGAACAGTTTTAACTTTGTCTTGAATGCATTGATATCATTTACTAAGCTAGGAAACCATTTGTTCTTGCCCTGGAGTTTCAAGTTTAGATTATTGAGATGGCTGGTAACATCAACTAAAAATGCTAAATCAAATAGCCAATTGCTATCACATAAAAGAGTTCTTTCCTCAGGCAGGTCATTTTTCTCTTCTAGAAAATTATGAACAGTATTTTTCAGTTTCCAAAATCTACTTAGAGACTGTCCTCTAGAAAGCTGAGGCACCTCACAATGAAGGATGAGATCGCCATATCCCAAAGCTAACATGTCACAATATTCTCTGAATTCTCGTCTGTTTAATCCTCTTGCTCTAATTTTATTCCCGTATTTCACAACCAGTAACATAACATGCTGCAAAATTAAAGTTTTTCTGCACAGTGACTCTTGGTGTATAATGCTGTGGTGTTTTAGTAGAGGACAACCTAAAAAGTTTTCAAGCAAAGTTGTAGTCCCAGCGGCTTTACCTATCATTGATGGCACACTGTCAGTACAAACACCGATAAGTTTACTAGAATCTAGTTGCAGATTTTCTAGGCATGATTTTACTTCATCAAATATGTCTGATCTTCTTGTTTTTCCATGAAGCGACTCAAGACCGATAAGTTCTTCAAAGATGTTAAAATTATCAATTCCTCTTATAAAAATGCTTAACTGGGCTACATCACATATGTCAGCAGATTTGTCCAAAGCTAAAGAAAGGAAAGCACAAGCATGGACAAGGTCTTTCAATTGCTCAGATACATCATGACAGAGTTCTTCGGTGTGTCTCGTAAATGTTTGCTTTGACAAAGCAATTTTGTCTATTTTCTTTTTGTTATTTTTATCACCAAGACATCTTGCAAATATTTGGAGACAAGGCTTAACAATTTCTTCTCCATCAGAGAAAGACTTCTGTTTTTTGGCCAACGCTAATGCAATTTTGTAAGACACTTCTGTCATCGCCAAACTTTCACAACTTCTTTTGCTCATTTTCTTTTGCACTGTGATGTGTAACTAAATGTAAAGACTAGGCTTAATTTTCAAAAATGTACAAAACTGCAAATGTTCACAAAGGACGAACAAAGCACAATTCCATAGTGCATGAGTGTCAATTGTAAACTGACTGGCAAAAACCTGCGACACACCGCTGGTGCAGACGCCCGGCGTCTCAGGATCGAACAAGTATCAAGCCTCTATTGAACAGTTATGGTAAACACAAAATAATCTGCAGATGCTGGGGTCAAAGCAACACTCACAACACGCTGGAGGAACTCAACAGTTCAGGCAGCATCCGTGGAAAAGATCGGTCGACGTTTTGGGCCAGAACCCTTCGTCAGGACTGTAGAGGGAAGGGGCAGAGGCCCTATAAAGAAAATGGGGGGAGGGTGGGAAGGAGAAGGCTGGTAGGTTACCTCTCTGCTTCCCCTCCCCCACCCCTTTATCTTTAACTAGGTAGTCTGCAGCCCCTTGGTGTGAACATAGAATTCTCTAACTTCCGGTAATTCCCTCCCCCTCCCTTCCTCTATCCCTATGTCACTCTGCCCCCTCCCCCAGCTGCCTATCACCTCCCTCATGGTTCAGCCTCCTTCTACTACTCATTGTGTTTTCCCCTATTCCTTCTTCACCTTTCCTGCCTATCGCCTCCCTGCTTCCCTCCCCCATCCCTTTTTTTATCTTTCTCCTTACTGGTTTTTCACCTGGAACCTACCAGCCTTCTCCTTCCCACCCTCCCCACCACCTTCTTTATAGGGCCTCTGCCCCTTCCCCCTACAGTCCTGACGAAGGGTTCCGGCCCGAAACGTCGACCGATCGTTTCCACGGATGCTGCCCGACCTGCTGAGTTCCTCCAGCGTGTTGTGAGTGTTGCTTGAACAGTTATGGAACGTCTACAGAACAAAAGCCCTTTTTTCCTAGTTTGATTCATTGAACATTTTTTTTTAAATTGAAAACAGATTAATGTGAAAGAAGATAACATTCGCCAAAAAATGTGCACGAAATAATAAAATCACTAAAAATAATTGCTAAGTTTTAGATTTATTCTCAGTAAATCCCATTTCTAGCTCGAAAATACTTGAATTCCTGTTATAGATTTTTTTTTCTACAAATCGGTTTTTGGTTAATACTTTTTGCATGAGTAGGCTTACCTTTTTATTATTATCACTAGGGAGCAATGCACCACTTCTAATTATCCAATGCACCACTTTTGGCGCGTTAGCCATCCCTGCTACAGATCTTATCTTGCTTGGTTGTGGCAGGAATGGATTGGTTTTGAAATATTGTCTGCTTAGAATATACGTTTTGAAGGCAAGTAGGCAATATTTCCAAACTGAAAATTTCAACCATCTATTCATACTTCCAATCTCCTAACAATATTTAGAATGCATTTCTAGCACATCTTCCAAAGATGCTGAATCGCTTATGAAGGTTTTATTTTCCAGTCTTCATCTTTATTCACAATATAAGTACATATTTTTATTTTCAGTTACCTTGAAATTCATTAGTATTTTAATACTTCATAGACTAAGAAGTATACAGCCACATGGGAGGAGTTCACATATTGAACAAGTAGGGTTATCCTGCACATCTGGCTTCCAGGTGTCTCTCTGTACTCTCCCCCATAACGGACACAACACTCTTCTATTAGATTTAAAGTTAGAATATTGATCACAGTCACTTTCTTCACACCAAAGGAATTTCTTCAGATTTAGATTCAAATTTATTTGTCACATTAACATCAAAACATACAGTGGAAATGTGTCACTAAAGTACTTAGAATGTCTATAATCTAAAAGTCTAAATTTTTGTCAAGTCTGTGCAACGCTCTTAGTAAAACACTGCCTCCACATAATTTTACTAAAAGTAATAGTTTACACTAATTGGAATGAATTTTCCAAGAATATAATCACAATAAGATATTCTTTCAGGATTCCTCATATTCATGTCAATTGCTGAGTTAAGGTACAAGGTCCTGGTTCCTTCATTTCAAGTTTGTCAGGATGGGTTTTGAAGAACACACTGGCCTAATTGAAAGCATTTTCTGTCTGTGCTTAAGAAGTAACCATTCTCTTCATGGTTCCCCATATTTAGAACAGTGAAAACTACAACAGAGAGAAAAAACAAGAAATGTATAGAATCGCAAACAACAGGAATTCTGCAGATGCTGGAAATTCAAGCAACACACATCAAAGTTGCTGGTGAATGCAGCAGGCCAGGCAGCATCTCTAGGAAGAGGTACGGTCGACGTTTCAGGCCGAGACCCTTCGTCAGGATCAAAACGTCGACTGTACCTCTTCCTAGAGATGCTGCGTTCACCAGCAACTTTGATGTGTGTTGCTTGAATGTATAGAATCATCTGGATCTTCTTGCATTCTGATGTAACAAGTCTGAAAAGAAATGACACTGTACCTTGCATGAACATCTGGGCTCTAAATCTAAATTTCAAATACAAATTTAAGTAGATATATTAAAATATACGCACGTAACTTGAAGCCACTTTAGTAATCTTTCACAGCAATGTTATGTCTCCTTATATTTATTATTTGGTTTTAATTGTTTTTCTCCATCTGTATGAATTAACTCATTATGCAAAATGATTATTCATTGCGTCAGCTCCACAAATCTGTTCTCTCTGAACGGGCAATAGAAGGTTCAAATACAAGACTGAATTACTGCAAATGATAGGTGACTGAGAAGAAATAATATGTTGCTGCCTTTTATTTCTCCAGGCAAGAATATGAAAAATTACATGGGGAAAGGACACAATTGCCTTCCTTTACTGATAGTTATTAGATTCAGCTGATAAGTAATTGTACCTTTGATGCCTGTTTTCATTTCCTTTTGCGTAGGTTTGGAGAAATACTTTTAAATTGAGTTTGTGTGATACTTCTGATACTCCATTGACTAGGATGTCATAATATGCGTTATTTCTTTATCTGAATTACTGCAATGATGGGCAGAGTCACTTTGATTTCCTAATTATGTGTTAAATGGAACATATCCCTTGAACTTGGTCAAACCTAGGGAGCTTTGCCATTGGAAGAGTATAATACAAGGAACAGGCCATTTGAACAACCATATCTGTGCTAATCATGGTGCCAAACTAAACTAATTTCTTCTGCCTATACATGATCCAGTCCTGATCAGTTTACTTGTCTATCTAAATGTTTCTTAAACATTGTTATCATCTTTCCTGCCAGGGAGGAGAAGATGGCAGCCCAACGCAGCTTGCAGCAGCCACTCTGGTGAACGACATCTGTTATTTGTCAAGTAGGACTCCACTGAGAAGCAGCACAGAGCATCATAGGAAGTCATTCCTGCCTGTGGCCATCAAACTTTACAACTCCTCCCTTGGAAGGTCAGACACCCTGAGCCAATAGGCTGGTCCTGGACTTATTTCCTGGCATAATTTACATATTACTATTAAATTATTTAGGTTTTATTACTATTTAATTATTTATCGTGCAACTGTAATGAAAGCCAAATTCCCCCGGGATCAATGAAGTATGACTATGACTATGAGGATGCTGTGCACAATCCTGATTTGATGGAAACAGACATGATAATACGGAGGAACATCTGGTGAAACTTCTGAAATGCCTGTTTTGCCACCGCCGCTGCAACTGTGTGATCCAGAATCTCCGGAGGGGAAGGTCCCGATTCCTCGGCTTTGCTTGTTGCTCGGCGGCCGGGGCGGGGTCGAAGCGCTTTGCAGAGATGGTGCTCGATATCAGAGGGCTGGTCGGAGGCTTGAAGTTTTCGAATGGACTCGGAGTCCGCTGCGGTCGGGTGCTCGAATGCATCGGCAAGTTTGCGGCGCTTCCATTTGAGTGAGATGATGGGGCTGTCGGGACTTGAGAATTTCTTTTACTGTGCCCGTGGCCTGCTCTTTATCAAATTACGGTATTGCTTTGCACTGTTGTTACTATATGTTATAATTATGTGGTTTTGTCAGTTAGTCTTGGTTTGTCCTGTGTTTCTGTGATATCTTTCTGGAGGAACACTGTATCATTTTTTAATGCATGCATTTCTAAATGACAATAAACGAGGACTGTGTCCTCATAATCTAATCTAATCATAATCTAATCTAATCTGTGCTCCATCACCTCAAACTCCTACAAAATTAACCTAATTTCTTCTGCCTACACATGATCCATATCATTCTATTCCTTATTTACTGATCTAAGTACACCTGAAATATTGCTATGATCTCCACTTCCACCATCACCACTGGCAGTGCGTCACAAGTTCCTACCACTCTCTGGGTAGAAAATCTACCCCATACCACCCCTTTCAGCTTCCCCCTCCCTGCTTCAAAGCTAGTCCTTCTTTTATCTGATATTGCCACCCTGGTAAAAAAAAGACTCTGACTGTCTATCCTATCTATCCTTCTCTTAATTTTACATGCATCACTTAGGTCACTTCTCAGCCTTCCATTCTTCAGAGAAAGCAATCCAAGTTTGTCCTTTCTCAGTTTGTGTCGATTACTCTTTCATCCAGACAATATCATGGTAAACATCTTCTGCACCCTCTCCAAAGTCTCCATTAGCTTCTTGTAATGGAGAGGCCAGAACTGCACAGAGTACTCCAACTGTGATCCAACCAAAGTTTTATATGACTGAAACATGACCTCCCAAAATATATACTCAACACCCTGACCAAAGGAGCAAGTGTGGCATATGCTTTCTTTACCACCCTATCCAGATTGGTGCTGCCACTGCCAAACAATGAGGCAAAGGGTTGAAGAGCAACTGGTAGAGTGAAAGAGCAAAATGCTCTGGTCTATCATGGAGGGGTGGATACTGGGATGAGATAGTATGGGCTGTGCAGAAATCGACCTGTTGCCTGCCTGGTCCATTCTAATTGATTGCATTCCGCAATTAGGGCAGTGGTTTCTGTGCACGTTTAATTACATTTGCGATGCCTCAAAAAGTTGGCATCCATCATGAAGAACCCATTACCCAAGACATGCCCACTTCTCATTGCTACCATCAAGGTGCAGGTACAGCAGACTGAAGACACACACTCAGTGGCTCAGGAACAGCTTCTCCCCTCTATCATCAGATTTCTGAATGGACATCAAACCCATGACCACCACCTCACTAATTTTTTCACATTTTGCATTACTTAATTAATTTAGTTTTTAAATATATACATACTTCTTCCTGTAATTTACAGTTTTTGTTATTGTACTGCTGCTGTATAAGGTAGCTGGACAAGAATGAGTTTCATGAAACGTTATGGAGAGGTAGGGTTTTGGTGAGATCCTGACAGATTGGAAAGCTTGATTTCCTGATGGTTCATACAACTTTTCTGTGTCATACCTCTTCAGTGGATGAGAAGAGAGTGATATTTGACAACAGCAGGAGTTGTTGATTCAGTGTTTCTGCCTACATAGGTGACTATATTTGCTGTAAGTGGAATACCAAGTGTGGCAGCATTACATCTGTAACAAAGCATCAGCATGGCTTCCCAGTCGGTGAAGCAACTTCCACAATCAGCTTTTATTAACAGAAAATATCTTTGCTTTTCAAACAACACCGTCTTCACAAACACAAGAAGTTCTGCAGATGCTGGAAATCCAGAGTAACACTCACACAATGCTGGAGGAACTCAGCAGGTCAGCCAACGTCTATGGAAATGAATAAACCATCGACATTTTGGGCCCTAGAACTTTCTTCAAGACTAGAAAGGAAGGGCAAAGATGCCAAAATAAAAAATTGGGGGAGGGAAAGGAGGATAAGCTAGAAGGTGATAGCTGAAGCTAGATGAGTGGGAAAGTTAAATGGCTGGAGAAGAAGGAATCTAATAGGAGAGGAGAGAGAAAGTGGAGGAAGGGGAACCAGAGGAGGTGATAGACAGATGAAGAAAAGAGGTAATAAGCTAGAGTGTGGAATAGGAGGGAAGAGGGAGGAAAAAAATTTTCAGAAGGAGAAATCAATGTTCATGCCATCAGTCTGGAGGCTACCCAAGTGGAATATGAGGTGGTGCTCCTCCACTCTGAGCGTGGGCTCATTGTGGCAAAAGAGGAGTTTAGGAACCTGCATGTCAGAATGGGAATGGGGATAGGAATTAAAATAGTAGCCCACTGGGACATTCTGCTTTTGGCGGATGGAGCAGAGGAGCTCGACAAAGCAGCCTCCCAATGTAGAGGAGAATGCAGCTCAGCAGTCACATCTGATACATATCCAATCCCTCCTGAAATGATTACAGGGCACTAGGCATGCAACAGAGCAACAAGGTAAGACTCCAGTATAAGGTCAAACAGTTCTACAAAGTGTCCATTGACAAGGTACATTAGAGGTTTCTCAGCATGACCACTAGCAGTTATGCTCATAAAATAATATGAGTAGGATTTATTGGTGTGGATTACTCATTTCCTGGTCAACTACTTGAAATCAGGTTCTGGCAGGCTGAGGTTATTTTGATTCTGCAGTTCTCATTAATTTGAATAACACTGACCTTTTATAGACCAGCTGAAACATTTAATCTTCTGGGGCATCAGAAAGGTAATATCATACCATTTTCAAAATAAAAGGCTCTTGCTTTGAAATGGTGCCCAGCTATTGATTTGAATTGATTGTGATTGAATTGGATCTTTTACAATAAATCTGTTAAAGATAACAACTACCATCAGCCATTCATACTCGAGATTATGCAGATTATCCATTGTATAAGTGAGCCATTTCCTTTTAACATTGAAGAGCGAGAACTCAAGTGATTGCTGCAGCTGAACTGCAGAGATCATTAGGACGGCAGTGACGGGTTTGACTGTCATTTTTGGAAGCAGATTTTTATCATTGTTAATAAGTGAAACTCCATATAGTGCCAATATAATGAATTCCAAACAGAAACGAATGTACAGATTTTGTGCTGGTTTTAGAGAACCTGTACTGTTGATGCTTGGTGTGTGGTCTTACGCAGCTGGCAGCTTCCTCAGGGGAGCGTGAAAGGAAGTCCAGACACCTGCGAATAAAATAATCTTCCCAGCAGTCATTTGCAGAGGGCTTGACAACTCTGACAAACGCCACTGCCTAGAATGCTAATCTATAATAATAAACAATTCTGAAAATACAAAGTGAAAAATAGAGAACACTGCACCAGGCAGCTGCCATGATGTGCTTGGATACATTTCTATTTCATATATGGACCCCTGATAACAGGGTGAAGCTATTTATGATCTTCGTATGCAAAAAAAAACAAGAAGTTTGGAAAATGGAAGAATTATGCACAAGGGAAATGGGTCTAGATAAGGTAGGGATCACATACAAGGACTTGAGGATAGCTGGGCACGACACATAAGTAAGGGAACTAAGCACAAATTTTCAAAAAAGCTACTCAGAAGGGACCAAATAGTAAGGAACAAAAATGAAAACAAGGGAACTGAGTTTAAATAGGGAAAAAGTAATGCACAAGGAAACTATGGGTGGACAGGAAGGCAGCAATGCACAAGGAAATTAATGACAATTTGCACAAGAGTTAAATGCAAAGTAGTAGCATGTACTGCAATTGTGGAAAAATCAGTGCACAATGGAACTCAGAACTGACTGGAAGAAGAGCCAACACACAGAGGAACTGGAACTGATGGTAGTTAGGGACAGAGGTACATTCCAGTGTGAGTGGGGGAATTTATATAAGAGCACTGCACATAGGTCAAAGTTCAAAGTAAATTTATTATCTAAGTATATATATGTCACCATATATAACCCTGAGATTCATTTAGGTGGGCATACTCAGTAAATACAATAACCATTATAGAATCAATGAAAGATCACACCCAACAAGTTGGACAATGCATGTGAAAAAGATAACAAACTCTGCAAATGCAAACGAAAAAAAGGAAATAATAATAGCAAATAAATAAGAGATAAATATCAAGAAGATGAGATGAAGAGTCTTTGAAAGTGAATCCATAGGCCGTGAGAACAACTTAGAGATAAAGGAAGTGAAGTTGAGTGAAGTTATCCTCTTTAGTTCGTGAGACTGATAGTTGAGGGGTAGTAACTGGTCCTGAACTTGATGGTGTGAGTTCTGAGACTCCAGTACCTTCTTCCTGATGGTATCGGTGAGAAGAGATCATGCCCTGAGTGGTGAGGATCTTTGATGAATGGATGTTGCTTTCTGGTGACAATGCTTCATGTAGATGTGCTCAATGGTTGGGAGGGCTTTACCCATTATGTACAGAGAAGGGCCGTATCTATTACTTTTTATAGGGTTTTCCATTCAACGGTATTGGTGTTTCCATACAGGCTGTTGCAGCCAGTCAATATACTCTCCACCACACATCTATAGAAGTTTGTCAAAGTTTTAGATGTCATCCCGAACCTTCGCAAACTTCTAAGGAAGATGTTGCTGTGCTTTCTTCATAATTGCACTTATATATCAGGCCCAGGACAGGTCCTCTGAAATGATAACACAGAGGAATTTAAAGTTGCTGAACCTCTCCACCTCTGACCGATGAGGACTGGCTGATCCTCTCCACCTCTGATCCCCGATGAGAATGGGCTGACCCTTTCTATCTTTGATCCTCCACGGAGGACTGACTCATGACCACACACAAGGTGTACTGAGGGAATTGAGGGTAGAGATTGCACATAAGAGAATCAAGGTGAGGAATCATATCACACTCCTGGAGCAGATAAGGGGACAGAATATAGGTAGGGAAAGTTACTCATGCTATATTCCTGTCTCCTGCATTCACTTGGACTTATATAATTTTACCTGTGTTTGGGTCTCATTATAAGCCCTCACTTCCCTTGTATATAATTTTTTCTCTACCTACTCTTCAAATCTCTTGTGTAATGACAAAATTCTCTGGCACAATGTTCTCTTTGGTATCTTTTGTAGCAATCCCTACTCATCAAATTTGCAAATGATTCTTTCTTATTTCCAGTTAGATTAAGTGTGTGAGATTCTTTAGTTAATAAGAACGAACATCAGAATTTAAAGTAAACAAAGGATATTTGGCTCCTTACCACCATTTGAGAAGATCATGGTTTGCTTTTTCTCAGCAGAACCATTTTGAGTGCAACAACGTTAGTAAGATGAAGGAATTGATTGCAGATTTCAGAGAGGGTAAGATGAGGGAACACGCAGCAGTCCACATTAAGAGATGAGAAGTGGAAAGGGTGAGTGATTTCAAGTTCCTGGATGTGAATATCACTGAGGAACTATCCTGGGTCTAACATATTGATGCAGTTACAAAGAAAGCATGACCGCGGCTGTATTTCATTAGGAACTTGAGGAAATTTGGTATGTCAACAAAGACACTTGCAAATTTCTACGGATGTACCGAGGACAGCATTCTATCTGGCTGCATCACCGTCTGATATCAGAATCCATTGCACAGGATTGAAATAAGATACAGAAAGTTATAAACTCAGTCAGCTCCACCAGGAGCACTAACCTCCCCTGCTTCCAGGATATCTTCAAGGAGTGATGCCCGAAAAAGGCAGCGTCCATCATCGAAGATCCTCATCATCCAGGACATTCCTTGTTCTCATTGCTACCATCAAGGACGAGGTACAGGAGACTGAAGACACACACTCAATGATCTGGGAACAGCTTCTTCCCCTCTGCCATCAGATTTGTGAATGGACATTGTACCCATGAACACTACATCACTACTTTTTGTTTCTATATTTGCGTTACTTGTTTAACTTCTTGTATATATACTTCTTACTGTAATTTACAGTTTATATTATTGTGTTTTATGGTGTACTGCTGTCGTTTACCAACAAGTTATATGACATATGCCAGAGATGATAAGCCTGATTCTGTTAAAGGTACAGAATATTTTCTAAACAAGGAGAAATTTCAAAATCAGAAGTGCAAAGTTACTTGAGAGTCCTTGAGCAGGATTCCATAAAGGTTAACTTGCAGTTTGAGTCGGTAGTAAGGAAAGCAAATGCAATATGAGCATTCACTTCAAGAGGACTCGAATATAAAAGTGAGGGTGTGAAGCTGAGGCTATTTATGGCATTGGCCAGAGAGCACTTGGAATGTTGTGAGCAGTTTTGGGGCCCTTATCTAAGAAAAGATGTGCTGGCATTGGAGAGAGTGCAGAAGACGTTGATGAGAATGGCCCAAGAATGAAAGGGTTAATGCATGAGGAGCATTTGATGGCTGTGGGTCTGTTTTCTCTGGAATTTAGAAGAATTGGTGGGGGGGAATCTCATTGAAACCTATCAAATATTGAAAGGTCTGGACAGAGTGGATGTGGGGACGATGTTTCCTATAGTGAGGGAGTCCAGGACCAGAGAGCACAGCCTCAGAATTGAGGGATGTCCATTTAGAACAGAGGTTAGGAAAAACTTCTTTAACTACAGGGCAGTGAATCCGTTAAATTCATTGCCACAAGCAGCTGTGGAGTCCAGTTCATTGGGTATATTTAAGAAGGAGGTTGATAAGTTCTTGATTAGTTAAGGTGCCAAAGGTTACGGGGGGAAGGCAGCAGAATAGGGTTGAGAAGGACAATAAATCAGCAGTGATGGAAGGGCGGAGGAGACTTGATGGGATAAATGGCCCAATTGTGCTCCTATGTCTTGTGGTGAACTCCCATAACTTTGGCTTCTCTTTTCATCCTCTTTAATTATATGTGACTCACTTCTTATTGATCCTCAGTTCTATTGAATGTGACCTCTTTCATATCCATGGTCACTCTGTTCTATAAACCTTTTTCACTATAAATTTCATTTCATTTCAACACCCTCAAATTTTCTGTCTTATTTCTATATCTGATCATTTCCTATTTATGCATGGTTTTCTTTCTTTCATGACTGTCTGTCAGGAAGACAAAGCGCCGGGCTGAATATTGCATACATCTTTTGATAATAAATGTATTTTGAATCTTTGAATTCCTTTCTGTGCGGCACTATCTGTACCTTATGTGTGTTTGACCCTGAAGTACATAAAGGTGACTCACAAGCAAAATAGAAGCATTAGCAGGCCTTGCTTTGTGTTGTGTCTCTTCCAGGATTGTGCTTGTATGATCAAGGTTACTCTGTTCTTCAGCACTACCTCCTTATACCTTGATTCCCAGTCTATTTTATGACCTTGTACATAACTTCTACCTACTGTGTGGCTGGTTCTCCTAACTTCCCTCAGGTCCCCTGTGCACCAATATTTGTTTCCGATTACATCCCATGGGTGTGTCTCTTGTTATTCACACTGAGTTCCCCAGGTTTGGTTCTTTTTCTCTATTTATCCTTAATTCCCATGTGCCTGGCACGTTCCTTTTCCACCTTCAGTTCCCTTCCAGATGAACGTTTCCCCTTCCATTCTCAGTTCCCCTGTAAATGACTCTTTCTCCATCTCCTTCTAATATATTACACAAAACTCTTAGATATGACTCAGTTCATCGTAACGGTGATTTGCCCCGCTATATGATGAACTTAGACTGAGGCTATATGCCTACTCTGGCTGCTCTGGGATTTACGTCTATGGAATCAATTTGGTTCATACTGCTGTTGCTCACTTTTACTGTTTGCATAATTTGTGTTTTTTTCTGCACATTGGGTGTTGGTCTTTTTTAATTGGTTTCTTTTCAGTTTCTTGCTCTGTGGCTGCCTGTAAGCAGACAAATCTCAAGGTTGTATAATTTTTGCATACCTTGAACTTTAACTAAAGAAAAATAAAAGTAACATGACACCATGTAGCCTTACAGACTTCCTTCTCCACTTAAAGTCATGGTGCTCTTTTCACTGCCGATTTCCCACACCGATTCATTGTCTCTGACTTCACTCACTCTCCAGTACCATTGAGACTCTTTCCCTGCTAATTCTCACCTCTCCTCTGCATGATGTTTTCCCTTTTTATCCTTAGCTCCTTCATGTGTGAATCTTACCCTTTCTACTTACTGTTCTCCTGTGTGTGATTCCTTTTCAATCTCCTATTAGTTCTGCTTTGAGTGACTTTCTTATCCATGCTCACATCATCATCGCTATGGTGACACTATAGTGGCCTGTCTTCCTCTTGACGTGGGAGATGAGAGTGTGAAGAACAAAGTGGTGAATCTGTGGAATTCATTGCCACAAGCGGCTGTGGAGGCCAAGTCAATTGTTATACAAAAGGCAGAAGTTGATAGATTCCTGATTAGTCATGGCATGAAGGGATATAGGGAGAAGGCAGGAGATTGGGGCTGAGAGGAAAATGGATCAGCCATGATGAAATAGGAGCAGGATACCCTAAAGGTTAACCTCCAGGTTGAGTCGGTGGTGAAGAAGGTGAATGTAATGTTGGCATTCATTTCTAGAGGTATAGAATATAAGAGCAGGGATGTGATGTTGAGGCTCTATAAGGCACTCGTGAGACCACACTTGGAGTATTGCATGCAGTTTTGGGCTCCTTATTCTGGAAAAGATTTACTGACATTGGAGAGGGTTTAGAGAAGATTCATGAGAATGATTCCATGAATGCAAGGGTTACCATATGAGGAATGTTTGGCAACTCTTGGGCTGTATTCTTTGAAGTTCAGAAGAATGAGGGGGAACCTCATAGGAACATTCTGAATGTTAAAAGGCCTGAACAGATTAGATAAGGCAATATAATTTCTCGTAGTAGGGGAGTCTAGGACAAGAGGGCACAACTTCAGGATTGAAGGACGTCCATTTTGAACAGAAATGCAGAGAAATTACTTTCGTCAGAGGGTGGTAAATTTGTGGAATTTGTTGCCATGAGTGGCTGTGGAGACCAAGTCATTGGGTGCATTTAAGACAGAGATAGATAGGTTCTTGATTAGCCAGGGCATCAAAGGGTATGGGGAGAAGGCAGGGGAGTGGGGATGACTGGAAGAATTGGATCAGCCCATGATTGAATGGTGGAGCAGACTCAATGGGCCGAATGGCCTACTTATGCTCTTATATCTTATGGTTTTATAGTCTTATTATCATGGACAGGGAGAGTGTTTCAAACATGTTCTCAAACCTCCTTGAAAAGTGCAACTTTTCAATGGGAACGCCAAGAAACTTTATTTGACTTGCTGGGAGTACATAAAAACATGGCATCGATGCACTGCTTCTCAAACTCCCATCCTGTTGCCCATCAAGCTGCTCCTGCCCCATCTATAACACGATATGTAGGTCCCACACTGGACTCATCAGCTATGTTAACATTGGATCAGAAGCAAACGTTCTCAACCTTGAGGGGTTGCCTCAAATGATAAGAGAGAGAAAGATAAACAAAGAGCGAGACAAGAGAGATAGAGAAAGAGGGAGAGTGAATGAGAGAGACAGTTAGAGAGATACATACTCACTTCTATTGTGTGCATTTCTCTTACTGTCTGCTGTCAGTTCCCTTGTTTCTGCCTCTGTCCCCAACGATCGTTAGATCCCTGACCCTTTAATGTTCTACATCCTTTTCATTGTTTAGTCCTGACGAAGGACCTGTATTTACAAGGTCCATCTCTCTTCTAGTGCTGCTTGGTCTCTTTTATCAACCAAATCTGTAAAAATTGCAATACCTGCTAAAATGGCTGTTGCATTATTCCTAGTGCTTTAGCCAGTATTTATTCCACAGTCATCATTTCCAAGACTGGTTATTCAGTCATCACTACATCGCTATTTATTGCATCTTGATGTGTCCAATGGACTTGCATGTTTGATGCATTATAATTGACTGTTCCAACCAGTATTTATTTGGGACCAACTGAAACACATTTGAAAGGTGTAATGTAAATACAAATCTTTAATTTTCCTTTATGTGCACAGGCCTCGCTAATTAAAAAAAATTGCATAACAGATCACCAATCCATTTAAATACATCTGGTGTACTACATTTAGAATTAAATTTAATAAAAGGATAAATATTGGATGTTGGAGATATTAAATAATTTTGATTCTTGCCATTATGTAGTAACTCCTTGTCGCAGCTCTTGGAAATATGGCAAAGTGTTAGCCCTGCGTGTGACTGGGGGACTTTACAAGGCAGGCAATACTGCAATCCGCAACCACAGAACAACAAAACAAGATTGTTAACCTTTATGTGACACACTGCTCTTTATGTGTTGCATGGAGGGATTATGTGATAACTGCTATTACAAAGCAGCAAAAGTCAAAAGCTGAAAGGTTACTTTAGGCAAATGTATCATAAGTACTGATGATTGTACACAAGTAAGCTAGATGATGCAGTCACATGCTCAGATAACGTACTATGGCTCAAACAATAGATTTTTCTGACCATGCTATTTATCAGTCAAAGTTAAGCAGCTGTCAAATTTGCAAATAATCATTAAACTTTTAAACATTACTTTGGTATAGAGCTTTTGTGTTCCTTAGGTTCTAGATTCCTTAGGAAGGTCTATGATTTAAATTGCACAAATATGCAAATCTGAATCATTCCCTAAAGCAAAATATTCCAAACGTGATGCAAATGTATTGTAATTATCCTCTTACATATTTATCTTGTGTGAATACCACTGGTATCAACTTAAATTTTAAAATTACCCTTCATAGGATAAATTTATCAGAAAAAAATTATTTACAGTTGAGCTTGTACTCTGCATAGTCAAATTATCAAGTTCTCATCATTGATACACAATTTGGCTGTGTCACGGCCTGATATGGAAACACCAATGCCTTTGCACAGAAAATCATACAAAAGGAAATGGATACGGCCCAGTACATCATGAGTAATGTCCACCCACCGTCGAGCACATCTACGTGAAATACTGTCTCAGGAAGGCAGCATCCATCATCAGAGATTCTCACCACCCAGGCCATGCTCTCTTCTCGCTGCTGCCATCAGGTAGAAGGCATAAGAGCCTCTGAACTCGCGCCATCAAGGTCATGAACAGTTACTACCCCTCAACCAACAGGCTCTTGACTAAAAGGGGATAAGTACACTCACTTCCCCATTATTGTGATGTTCCCACAACCAATGATCTCACTTTAAGGGCTCTTTATCTCATTATTTCATGTTCTTGTTATTTATTGCTATTTATTTATATTTGCACTTGCACATTTTGTTGTCTTCTGCACTCTGGCTGATCATTCATTGACCCTGTGAATGTTATTATTCTACAGGTTTGCTGAGTATGCCCAAAGGAAAACTAATCTCAGGCTTGTATATGGTGACACATATGAACTTGATAATAAATTTACTTTGAACTTTTGATCTATGAAAATAGTGTAGTAAATACATGTATGTAGATTAACACACACAAAATGCTGGAGGAACTCAGCATGAAAGGCAGTATTGACGGAAGAGAACAGTTGATATTTTGAGCCGAGACGCTGAGGTCCCCCAGTGTTTTGCGTGTTGCTCAAAATTTCAGCATCTGCAGAATCTCTTGTTTGTAATAAATATGTAGATATCTTGGTGACAAATTGCATTGCACATTTAATGTACACATTATACTGTATGTACAGGTGTTTGATCAAGTAGTTTGAGAGGTTACTCTGTTCCATTAATCCAAATAACTCATTATCTGTTGTTAACACAGTACAGAAGAAATCAGAAAACTCAAGACAAAAGCAACTACATCAGATTCCTAAGCAACACACGCACACAAAAAGCTGGAGGAACTCCACAGGTCTGGCAGCATCTATGGAAATGAATAAACAGTCGACATTCTTTAGGATTGGCAAGGAAGGGGAAGACACCATAATAAAAAGGTGGGGTGAGGGGAAGGACAAGCTGGAAAGTGACAGAGGAAGCTCACCTCAACCAGTAGGAAGAGTCAAGGGTTGGAGAGGGAGGAATATGATAGGAGAGGAGAGTGGACCATAGGATAAAAGGAAGGAGGAGGGGATGAAGGAGATTTGATAGACAGATAAGAAGAGGTAAGAGGCCACAGTGGGGAATTGAAGAAGAGACAAGGGGGAGTGATTTTCTTTACCGGAAGGAGAAACCAACATTCATAGCATTAGGTTGGAGGCTATCCAGATGGAATATAAGTTGTTGCTCTTCCACCTTGCGAGCAGCCTCATCTTGATACAAGAGGCCATGGATGATGTAAACTAGTGCTTACATCAATTCCTCCCTTTTCATTTGCTACTAGCAATCCAGTACTAGCATCCATCATAAAATTAATCAAGCAGAAAAAGATGTGTGATTTCTTTCAAATACAGTACTTTCAGTGGCCAGTTAATTAGCCATATAATGGATCATCCATCTTTGTTAATTCCCTACAATGATACAAGCACAATCTATTATTATTTCTGAGCTGCAGCTTTTCTTCATGATGCACTGTACAGTCATTAATATCGGTGTGTGGCAGCACCCTTGTGGCACTGTGTCTCCATTAGCTCCATGTACCAGCTTCCTACACAATTCATGTCACTGTCTAATCTAAAACATTAAACAGGTAAGAGACAGAATATGCACGAGATGCAATGAGTATGTCTCTGAAGATTTGCTGTACAGTGATCATAATAAGAGAAAGAATAGAATTTATACACTAGTCAAATGGGTATAGAAAACAAAAAATAAACAGAACTTCTCATTAAAACAATTAAAATCAGCTACAATGTGAGGTGCAGGGTACAGAATTTAATAGGTCTAAAATCATGCACAGGAATTACAATGCACAATTGTGTTTCTGCTAGTTATAATTATTGCACCATTTAGACAGCACTAATTGTACTTTTCATTGGCTTGACACTTGTGCAGTGATAAAAATTATAAGTGGCTTCACCCTCTTAATCAGAAAGTTCATTGTGGATGCAATGGGGACTCACGGAAATACTGAAAAAAAGCACAGCTTGGCAGGGTTCAAATTCTGTACTGGAGTCCTTGCTGGAGAAGGCGGGAAGGAAGGATGGTGTGACTGCAGAGTCTCCAAAATTCAAAGCTCAAAGTAAATTTATTATAAAAGTGCATATACAACCCTGAGATTCATTTTCTTGCAGGCATTCACTGTAACGTGTGACAGGCTGGAGATACATCTTTACCAAAGGAAGTGTAAGGTGGTCCTTCCTTCCACCAGCCTGCAGTTCACCCTTGGGCAAGGTGCCTCACCTGCTTAGACCCCCCCCCCACCCCAGGTCTGGGTCACACGAAGCCATGGGAGCAGGTGGTGGACGGTCCTATGAGCAGGTAGCACATATCACAAGTCCTGGGTATGCGATCACTGATGTCAGGCAGACAATCTCTGAGAAGTATTGACAATGGCTGGGGTCACCCGTCCTGTAAAGAGACTTCCCAGAAGAAGGCAATGACAAACCACTTCTGAAGAAAAATGTGCCAAGAACAATCATGGTTATGGAAAAACATGATTGCCCACGTCATGCGACACAGATGGTGATAATTCACAGTAAATTCTAACAAACACAATAGAATCATCGAAAAACCACACGCAAGATGAACATTCAACCAGTGCACTAAGGAAGCTCTCAGATTACAAAAGCAAAGGGAAATGAAAATGGAAGATCTGGGTCATTGTCAGGAGTATAAATAAGATTTTGACGCAGTTGCACAAAGAAAGCCAAAAAAACTTCCATTGTGGACTATCAATTCATCTTTAAATGACAGAGCTACCAAATACACTATTAAGCTGACCATGCTCCTACCATTCACCTGCTTATAAAGATTAAAGACTTACTTAATTTGCCACATGTATATCTAAACACTGTCACACACAATCAAATGTGTTGTCTGTGTCAATGTCCAACACAGTTTGTGGATGCGCTGGGGCAGTTTGCAAATGACACCATGCTTCTCACACCAATATGGCATGCTGACAACGTACTGACCCTAACCCGTATGTCTTTGGAACGTTGGATAAACCGGAGTACTGGGAGGAATCCCATGTGGGCAGAGGGAGAATGTAGGAACTCCTTATAACAGCAGCCCTTGCGCTGTTATGCTAACCGCAATGTTATCATCTCACTCGTTAGTGAGGAAGCACCATCTAACATACATATGTCCCAGCTTTTATTTTAAATGTGATTAATTAACATTTTAAAATGTCTTGGCTTGGATGTAATTAATCAGAAGCATTTAAGTTTTGAGAGGAACTTAACCTCTTAAATGTGGGGCATTGCTGAAATAGCTATCAATGTTTCTTCAACAGGAATTCCAGACAGGGTTTAAAGGCACATTTTATTATCAAAGAATGCAATCAGAATACACCCCTGAGATTTGTATTGCTCTACTCGTCTCTCATTCATGTGACAATATTACTTGTACAACAGAGTCTCACCAATTGGATTAGATGGGAAATCAGCAAGTGGCAATACTTACAGAACTTAGTAGATGATTAGTGGGTGTTGGCACTGACAGCACCAGTTTCATAGTTCAAAGTTTATGTTTCAAAATAAATATATTATTGAAGTACATACAGTATATGTACAACTCTGAGATTCATTTTCTTGCAGGCATACTCAATAAAGCCATATTAGAAGAATAACTATAATAGAATCAATGACAGACGGCACCAACTTGGGAATTAACCAGTGTGCAAAAGGCAGCAAATTGTGCAAATACAAAAAGAAAGAAATAATATTAATAAATAAATTAGTAATAAATATCAAGAACATGAGATGAAGAGTTTGAAAGTGAGTGCATTGGTTGTGGGAGCATTTCAAAGATGGAGCAAGTGAAGTTGACTGAAGTGATTCCAGAGCTGACAGTTGAGGGATAATAACTGGTCCTGAACCTAGTGGTGTGAATCCTGAGGCTTCTGTACCTTCTTCCTGATTGCAGCAGTGAGAAGAGGACATGACCTGGTTGGTGGGGTGTCTCTGATGATGGATGCTGCTTTATCTAAACTTGCACATTAAAGGTAATTGCAATTTAACGCTACTTTTGCCAGCATCCCTGTTTTCATTTTCCTTTCATCCCTAAAAATCCTGTTCCTTTAAAATCTATTGCAAGAAAAGTAGAACATGCCGGAAACTCCTAGCAGGTAAGGACCCTGATTAGCAAGGGTGTCAAAGGTTCAAGATGCTTCCAGTCAATATGGCGCCTGTGTACAATGCCCTTTTGGCCGATATCTTGTTAATAGATCATGAAACCATATATTTCACTTCTTTTATGTCTTTTTCATCTTGAATGTGATTCTGGAACTGTTGGAGCCTGTGATTTGCAGTTTGGAGATCATTTGGGTGTTTCTGCACTCTGCATTCTCCAAGGGGATTCTGGGAGGCAGAGGCAGTGTGCGGGAACCTCATGTCAGGAAGGCTGCAAGCGATGTTCGACACCATTTTGCCAATTAAAGGGAGGAGGGAGATTGAAACACCAGCTGCCTGCCTTTTTATCACTGGGTGGGGGAGTCACTCTGCTGCCAAAGGAGGAGACTGCCTTTTTATCGCTGGTGAGATCACTCTGCTACAGAGAAGGAAGACACTTTTTTTTAAAATTGCTGATGAGTTCGCACTGCTACGGAGAAAGCACATAACATAAGAACATAAGAAATAGGAGCAGGAGTCGGCCATCTGGCCCGTGGAGTCTGCTCTGCCATTCAATAAGATCAGGGCTGATTTGGCCATGGACTCATCTCCATTTACAAGCTTTTACCCCATAACCCTTAATTCCCCTACTATGCAAAAATCTATCCAACCTTGTCTTAAGTATATTGACTGAGGTAGCCTCCACTGCTTTATTGGGCAGCGAATTTCACAGATTCACCACTCTCTGGGAAAAGCAGTTCCTGTTAATCTCCGTCCTAAATCTACTCCCTCGAATCTTGAGGCCATGTCCCCTAGTTCTGGTCTCACCAACCAGTGGAAACAACTTCCCTGCCTCTGTCTCAAATATCCCTTTCATCATTTTATATGTTTATATAAGATCTCCTCTTAGGTCTTCTAATGAATGTTGCCAAGTTTTGGATCTGCACTTGGACTGTGGAGTTTTTTTCAGTCATATAGTTTTTTTTATATTCAGCACTTTTTGCCCAATCTTTCCCGTAATTTTGCACGTGGAGGGGGGCCATTTTGGGGGGGGGGGTCAATGTGTCTATTTTATTCTTGTTGATTTTTTTTTGCAGGGAGAAGGGATTTGGGGGCTGATGTTCGTGCTGCCTTTCTTTTCAAACTTGGTTTTTTGGCTATCCAGAGAATTTCAGAGTTGTATTATTTGATAATAAATGAACCTTGAACCTTTGAAAGGTTATGGGGTGAAGGTAGGAGAATGAGGTTGAATGGGAAGAATAAATCAGCCATGATTGAATTATGGAGCAGATCAATGGGGCGAAAAGCCTAATTCTGCTCCTATGCCTTATGGTCTTCTGTGGACAGGAAAAGAAAGGTAACGTTTCTGGTCTGAGCCCTTTTACTAGAACTGGGAAAGAGAGAATACATTAGTTTTCAATTACAAAGAATATGTGGAATGAATAGATCAGCCTGTGGCTCTTGAACCATAGGGGATAACTTCACTCAACTTTATTTGCCCCATCACTGAACTGTTTCCACAACCTATGGACTCACTTTCACAGACTCTTCATCTCAAGTTCTCACTACTTATTGATTTTTTGTTTATTTATTTACTTATTTGCAGTTGGCTGTTTTCTACACTCTGATTGAACAACCTAGTTAGGTGGTCTTTCATTGATGCTGCTATGATTATTAGTCTATAGATTTCCTGAATATGCCCAGAAGAAAATGAATCTCAGGGTTGTATATGGTGAGAGATATGTACTTTGATAATAAATTTAATTTGAACTTTCAATGTTGAATGAAGGGAATGTCTCTAACTGCTTTGTGAAACAGAACCTGGTCATATTATGTTTTACTGACAGCAAGGAAATATGCAGCAGGCTATGTTACAATAATGCAGAGTGAGAGAGGAAAAAACTGAGCCACACCTACAGATGGATGAGTGGTAGGACTTGGCAGTTCTGATATAGAGAGAAAGAATGCAGAATTCATTGAGTCCAGAAAAATACAATATGCCCAGACAGAAAATGAGGTTGTTGAGATTAATTAAAGGTACATGAAAATTTTAAAAAACAAGAGATATTGTTCAAAAAAGGTTCAAAAACATCAATGTTACATCTGGGCTGCAATATGAAATATCAGAAACATTATACTGTACAGATGCACACATTATTTCAGCTGGGGAAAAACAGTTATTAAAACCTTACGAATCATGCTGTGTGTTAAAGTATTCATAATGCAGTCAAACACTTAGTTAATATTAGCACCAATTAAACACTTAAAGAAGTCCACTTGAGGAATTCATTTATTTTCTATAGACCATCAATCAATGAAAATACTTTGGTTAGCAGTGATACACTTAAGCTTTTAGGTTACATGCAGATATGAGAAACTCTGTTCCTGTTAATTATTAAACTATCTTCAAATTTCAAAGTAAATTTATTATCAAAGTACATATATGTCACCATATATATCCCTGAGATTCACTTTCTTGTAGGCATATGCAATAATATATCTATAGAATAACAACTATAACAGAATCAATGAAAGACTTTCCCAACCTGGGTGCTCAACCAATGTGCAAAAGAAAACAGACTGTGAAGATACAAAAAGAAAGAAATAATAACTAATAAATAAATAAGCAATAAATATCAAGAACATGAGATGAAAGTCCATAGTTGTGAAACATCTCAATGATGGACAAGTGAAGCTGAGTGAAGTTATCCCCTTTGGTTCAAGAGCCTGATGATTGAGGGTAATAATGCTCCTAAACCTGGAGGTGTGAGTTCTGGAGTTCCTGTGTCTTCTTCTTGATGCCCGCAGTGAGAAGAGAGCATGTCCTGACTGGTGGGGTCCTGATAATGGATGTTGCTTTCCTGCAACAGTGCTTTATGCAGATGTGCTGTTGGGCAACAAAGGCTGAATTCTCCCAACTCATCGACAAAGAAGTTAAATTCTTCCTACTCTAATATCTCTATTTTCTTTTTCAGAGTGGCTGGGGTCCTGATGGGATCTTTACTCTACAGTGGCACTCATACTGTGATTCTGCATGTCAGCGTGTTGCTGTTCTTGGAGTTCATTTATCAGCTGTGTTTCAATATGCCCAGGTTTGGGCCTGAAGTTGGGTGCCTTTAGAGCCTTGCACAGCCCTCTGGCACCAATTTTCGCTGGTGTCGCGAACTGAAGCATAGCAGGAGCCAGAACATTGGAGTCAGCAAGAAGCCCTCTCTCTCCCTCTCTCCCCGTCTCTGTTTCTCTCTCTCTCTGTTTCTTTCTCTCTCTCTCTCTCTCAATGTGAGGGAGAGGTTGCTGTTGATTCTCACGTCAGGGATTTCAAAATAAAAAGCAACAGTACAGACTGACTGTAACATACAAATAGCGACAATTGTCTCTCCTCTCGCTGTGAAAGGAACGATCCCAGCCTCTCCCTTGTTAGTGAGAGAGAGAGAGAGAGAGAGAGAGAGAGAGAGCCTGAGGGATGTGGAAAAGTTGGAGTGAACAGTTAGTTTTTGACGGACTGTAGATCATGGCCTCTCCTTGGGGCTTTGCTGTTGCTTGCATGTTGGGTGTGGGAATGCTGATGCTTCCTGCTGGAATAAGTGGGGGATGTTTGATGCTGCTTGCTGTTTCTTGTACTTGGGAGGGGGTTGGGTAGGACTTTGGGGTTCTTACGTTTTTTTCTGTCATTCATGCTTTTGGCTTTTCCTTCTGTTTTGAGGTTGTCTGTGGAGAGTAAGAATTTCAGGTTGCATACTATATACATTCTCTGAACCATTGAACATATACATTCTCTGAACCATTGAACATATACATTCTCTGAAGCATTGAACCTTTACATTCTCTGAAGCATTGAACCTTTACATTCTCTGAAGCATTGAACCTTTACATTCTCTGAACCATTGAACATATACATTCTCTGAACCATTGAACCTTTTGATGGACTGGGGCGTACCTACTACCTTTAGTAGGACTTTGCGTTTAAGGGCATTGGTGATTTCACATCAGGCTGTGATGCAGCCAGTCATTATACTCTCCACTACACATCTATAGAAGTTCGTAAAATTTTTGCAAGTCATGCTGAATCTTCGCAAACTCCTAAGTAAAGGCACTATCGTGCTATCTTTGTTATTTCACGTATGTGCTGGGCCCATGACAGGTCCTCCGACATAATAACAAAAAGGAATTTAAAGTTGCTGACCCTCTCCATTCTGATCCTCCAGTGAGGACTGGCGCACGGACCTCTTGTTTCCTTCTCCTAACAGTAAATAATGCATTTAGCAATTTAAATGATGGGGTAATAATGAGAATATTAAGTCATGTTGGCATGAAGGAAAAGAGATTTGACTCCCTGACTCTTCCAAGTCTCTGTTGACCTGTACACTCCTGTGCAAAAGCATCCCTAACACATAATAGGAAAGACAATTCATGTCACCCTGCTAAGGTAGCATGGCTGCAATCCACTACCAATGATCCAGAGATCAAATAATTTTGCACTCTCGCAACACCTGGCATTCCGACAGCTGTAAAAACCCACAATAAGAACAAGTGAGGAAAAGGAATTACAAACAAAATCTGAATTGAATGGCACCTACAGGTGCTGAATTGCTAACTTAGGCTTCAATGTTCCAATTTAAAATGGCCCATTTGATCCAACAATCATTTATATTGCTGCACCAGGCATGCTACCCAGCCTCCAGAGGTGTGCTTTCCCCAGCACCCAAAATATAACAACACCTGAGGTATTCAACACCAATGCCTATTCCTACACCCGGACAGATGAGTGGAATAATTACTGATTAGTGAATTAATTGGTTTAAAGGAGCTCTACAGTTCCAATTAGGAACATAAGAACAACTATCATTCCAAAACACCTTTAACTTCTTCTGTGTCTTTTACATAACAATTACATCGCTCACTGTCTGTGACAGTCATGTCTTCTATCACTTCTACTTCTGCAGGATCAAAGAACACAACTGGTGTTGAATAATTAACATAGGTAAGGAAACAATGTTCCACAGACTGCTATTAATTGAGGGGTGTGTAATATCACAAGATCAAAAACAAACAAGAAACAAACACTATTTATTTTCATTCTAATGCACTCCAGAATGAGAAATCCTGAATTTGCATTTTCTTAATTTGACTTGCATTATCCAACCATAACAATTTGAAGAAAATTCTCTGTTCAGAAACAGCTGAGTTGTCTTCTTAAAATGACCAGTGTTATACTGAATAGATCATTTGCTTCTCACACAGATGGTTATATCCTGGGTCTCCGTGTCACTCAATTCCACTGCCATTTTGACGTTTCTATTTATTGAGATACAGTAGAGTATGCCTTTCTGGCTCTTCAAGTTGCACCACCCAGCAACCCTGAATTTATGACGACTAATTAACCTACCAAACGGTACGCCTTTGGACTGTGGGAGGAAACCGGAGCACCCGGAGGAAACCCACGCAGTCACAGGGAGAACATAGAAACTCTTTGCAGCCAGTGGAGGGAATTGAACATAGGTCACTGGTTGGTACGGTAAAGCGTTGTGCTAACAACTACACTACCGCACCGGACTGTGTGCAGCTAGGTAACTGGAAGGATTACATCATCACTTTATCCAATTTCAGCCCAATTCAGATTTTGATCGACTTGGTGTTTCATTTAGTCAGGATTGAATTTAATTTTCTTTGGAGAGTGACAAGCATGTCTTTGTTATGTCTCTTGTAAAGCATGCATACTTTTGAGCCTTACATTGCTCTGTCCTCTCAACCATTGAGCACATCCAGAATAAATGCTGTAGCAGGAAAGCAGCACCCATCATAAGACCATAAGACAAAGGAGCAGAATTAGGCCATTTGGTCCATCTAGTCTGCTCCACCATTTCATCATGGCTAATCAATTTCTCCTCTCAGCACTAATCCCCTGTGTTCTCCCTTCATGCCCTGACAATGAAGAATCTATCAATCTCTGTCTTAAATATACATACAGACCTGGCTTCCACAGCTGCCTGTGGCAAAGAATTTCACAGATTCACCACTCTCTAGATCTCCATTCTAAAAGGACAGCTCTCTATTCTGAGGCTGGGTTCTCTGGTCTTAAACTTTCCCAACTACACAAAACATCCTCTCCACATACACTCTATCGAGGCCTTTCACCATTTGATAAGTTTCAAAGTGGTCATGCCTCATTCTTCTGAATTCTAGTGAATACAGGCCCAGAGTTATCAAATGCTCTTCATATGACAAGCCGAACAAAACTGAAATCATTCTCGTGAACTTCCTTTGAGCCCTCTCCAGTTTCAGTACATCTTTACCCAAAACTGCTCACAATACTCCAAATGAGGCGTCACCAGTGATTTATAAAGTCTCAACATTACATCCTTGCTTTTATAGTCTGGTCCTCTTGCAACAAATGCTAAAATCACATTTAGCTTCCTCACCACAGACTCACCTGCAAATTAACCTTTAGGGAATCCTACACAAGCACTCCCAAGTCCCTTTGCACCTCAGTTTTTTTGTATTTTCTTTCCATTTAGAAAATAGTTTACACTTTAATTTCTTTGACGAATGTGCAGGACCACACACTCCCAACATAATATTCCAATCGCCATTCTTTGCCTGTTCTCCTAATACTTAAGTCCTTCTGTAGTCTCTCTAGTTCCTCAAAACTACTTACCCCTCCACCTGTCTTTGTATCATCTGCAAACTTTGCAACAAAGCCATCAATTCCATTATCCAAATCATTAACATAGAACAGTTTTCGGATGACTCTGCCATAGTTGGATGCAAGGGAGATGAGTCTGAGTACAGGGCTACGGTAGGAAACTTTGTCACATGGTGTGAGCAGAATTATCTGCAGCTTAATGTGGAAAGGACTCCTCAATCTGGTCTTCCCAAGAAACTGTCAGTTCTACCACGACCACCTGCTTCAAGGTTTCTGACAGAATGATCACGTCAGGCACTTTAAGCAAGGTGTGCACATATCATGTGGTAGCATCATGACATATACAATTTACTAATTCTGACATATAATCCACAATGAATTATTTGAACAAAGCTAATTAATTGGCTACAAAGTCCTCTGGGGTGTCATGTGAATGTTGCTGTATCAATGCTATTTGTTTCTTTCTATACAATTCTCTCTGCATCATATCATTCAAATAATTGTCTGAATCTTTCTATCTAGCTTGTATTTTTGCAAGTACCTTCTAGAAGTTCTGGATATATGAAATTTCCTTTGCTGATATTTTTCTTTGAAATTCATTGGCAATTACCCACTGTATTATACCTGGAGAATGTTTTCTTCTCACTTATACGTCCGAAGAACATTCCACTGAAGTGGCAGTGCTCAGCCCAAGTGCGTATCAAAGTGGCAGGGCCCGTCTGAGAGCGAGGACCTACCCAAAATTTGGTCAATTTAAGTATCAGGCAAGATCGAAAAGGTCAGGGTGTCGGGGCTGGAGACAAGGAATGGGCCGGTGTTCAGCTCGCTGCTCTGTGCGGTTTACTCATCTCTGTGCTGAACTGAGACTGGTCTGCAACTAATGGGCTTCTGGATCAACTGCAGTTGGAGCAGGCATTTTCAGTGGTTTTGCCATGGACTAGTCGAGCAAAAGGCCCGTTTCTGTGCTGTTCTTCTCTATGACCATGACTCTAACTATCTTTGTGACTATGGACCTACCCTCAAGAATTTCAGTTCTCACTGTTATTTGCTTTCTTTTATTATTTGCACAATTTCATTCTTTTTCTGCACATCGGGTGTTGGATGGTCTTTTTTTAAATGGGTTCGATTGGTTTTCTTTGTTTTGTGGCTGCCTGTAAGGAGATGAATCTCAAGGTTATATATAGTATATGTACTTAAATAATAAATGTATTTTTGAACATTTGAACTTTGAACTTTCCTATATACACTTCAGAAAGGGAAAAAAGGAACCTATTTTTCTAGATTCTTGGTGTCTTGGTCCTCTCTCCTGTTTCTGCCTTTGAACCTTGAACTTAGTCAAGCCCCACAATCCATTCTGCCGTTTGGAATAGTCAATTCCATATGAAAACATCCATTATTAAGCTTCTAGTACACCATCACTGAAACACCTTCTGCCAATCTTCAGCCTCAATCTTTTTGAATTTGGATAACGTGCTATTGATGCATTACCTTTCTTTCACTCTGCTCACATCAACTAGACTCCCTCATGGGACCTTGGCCAATCAACTTCTTCCTGTTGTTTACATAACAAGGCCAAAGCAATTCAAGATTTTCATTTTGCCATTGTTGGCACATTTTCACAGACCAACCATCCTTTCCACAAATTTCCTTTCCACCATTTTCTTCAACTCTGCCCTCCTAACATCACATCACCATTCATTTTTCACTTCTAGGGTACTGAAGTATTCCAAATTCTAATCCCAAATCTTTCACATGCCTTGAAATTGGAGAATAGAAATTAATGCAATGAATGACACCACTTGCTCCATTGTCTATATATTTGCCAGTGAAGCTCTGTCTAGACTATTAATAAGGGAGGAGGAGATGGCGGCGCGACGCAGCTCGCAGCAGCCACTCCGTTGAATGATATCTGTTATCTGACAAGTAGGGTGCCGTGCATGATCCTGATTTGATGGAGACAGATGGGAGAGCACGAAGGAACATCTGGTGAAACTTCTGAAATACCTGTTTCACTGCCGCTGCTACTGTGTGATCCAGAATCTCCGGAGGGGAAGGCCCCGAGTCCTCGGCTTTGCTTGTTGCTCAGCGGCCGGGGCGGGGTCAAAGTGCTCGGCAGAGATGGTGCTCGGTGTCAGAGGGCTGGTCGGAGACTCGAAGTTTTCGGACGGACTCAGAGTTTGCTGCAGCCGGGTGCTCCAATGCATCGGCAAGTTTGCGGCGCTTCCGTCTGCATGAGATGATGGGGCTATTGGGACTTGAGACTTTTTTTTTTACCAAGCTCATGGTCTGCTCTTTATCAAATTATAGTATTTTTTTGCACTGTTGTAACTATATGTTATAATTATGTGGTTTTGTCAGTTTTAGTCTTGGTTTGTCCTGTGTTTCTGTGATATCTTTCTGGAGGAACATTGTATCATTTTTAGTGCATGCATTTCTAAATTACAATAAATGAGGACTGAGTGTCCTCATAATCTAATCTAATCTAGTCCTCAAAGATTTTATTTTCTTGTGGGTGATGGTACATCAAGTAGCTGGACTTTAGGAAAGTAGCATCAATCCTCATGGAGCCTCACCACCTGAGACATGTCCTCTTCTCATTACTATCTCCACAGCGGAAGTCCAGGAGCCTGAAGATACCCATTCAATGATTAGGAACAACTTCTTCCCTCCACTGTCAAATTTCTGAATGGTCTATTGAACCCTTAACCCTTCTCATTATTCCTTTATTTTGTTCATTTATAGATTTTATATTTTGCACTATATACTGCTGCCACAAAACAACAAGTTGCCTGAATTATGTCTATGATGATAAATAGGAAGTAAAACTGAGCTGAGAAGTGGCAGATGGAGTTCAACCCAGATAAGTGTGAGGTGATTCACTTTGGTAGGTCAAATATGATGGCAGAATATAGTATTAATGGTAAGACTCCTGGCAGTGTGGAGGATCAGAGGGATCTTGGGGTCCGGGTCCATAAGACACTCAAAGCAGCTGCGCAGGTTGATTTCGTGGTTAAGAAAGTATACGGTGTATTGGCCTTCATCAATCGTGGAATTGAATTTAGGAGTCGAGAGGTAACGTTGCAGCTATATAGGACCCTGGTCAGACCCCACTTGGAGTACTGTGCTCAGTTCTGGTTGCCTCACTACAGGAAGGATGTGGAAACCATAGAAAGGGTGCACAGGAGATTTACAAGGATGTTGCCTGGATTGGAGAGCATGCCTTATGAGAATAGGTTGAGTGAACTCAGCCTTTTCTCCTTGGCGCGACAGAGGATGAGAGGTGACCTAGTAGAGGTGTATAAGATGATGAGAGGCATTGATCGTGTGGATAATCAGAGGCTTTTTCCCAGGGCTGAAATGGCTGCCACATGAGGACACAGGTTTAAGGTGCTTAGGAGTAGGTACAGTGGAGATGCCAGGGTAAGTTTTTTTACACAGAGAGGGGTGAGTGCTTGGAATGGGCTTCCAGCAACGGTGGTGGAGGCGGATATGATAGGGCCCTTTAAGGGACTTTTGGACAGGTACATGGAACTTAGAAAAATAGAGGGCTATGGGTAACCCTAGTAATTTCTAAGTTAGGAACATGTTCAGCACAACTTTGTGGGCCGAAGGGCCTGTATTGTGCCGTAGGTTCTCTATGTTATTCTATTTTTTTTTCTAAATCTGATTCCTAATCTAATTCTGCTTCCTTACAGTCCTGGTACTGTATGCTAGCTTCCAACCTCTTCTTTAATTTTTCTATTTATTGATGTCTATTGACACGCATCTTCAGGGAATCTGGTTTTTCTTAACAATTCTGTTCAAGCCTATGAATTTTGAGTGCTTTGATTTATATCTCTCCTCAGAAGAGAAAATAATCTTACCAATCCAATTTTTGCTCAGCTAAAATTTGACAATCCTGCCGAGATCCTCATAAGTCTCCTCTACACTCTAGATCTCGGACAAATTTTTTTATAATATGGCTTAGCTGTATAAAGCACTGGTGAGACCTCACTTAGAGTATTGTGAGCAATCTTGGGCCACTTTTAAGAAAGGATGTGCTGACATTGGAGATGTTTCAGAGGAGGTTCACGAAAATACTTCTGGGAATGAAAGAGTTATCATATGACCAGTGATTGAAGACTTTGGATCTGTACTCACTGGAATTTAGAAGAATGAGGGATGATCTCTTTGAAACCCATCGAATGGTAGGCAGGACATTGGATAACTACACTCACCATGGTACCTACAGACCAGTAAACTTAACGTGTATCTCAGGCAAGATAATGGAAAAAAATGATGAACAAGACAGCAAAGTTGCTGATAAGAACAGGCATGTTAGCAGAAAGCCAGCTTGTGTTCAGAAAGGGGAAATTGTGTTTTACTAATATACTGGAGTTCTATGAAGAGGCAACTAAAATTAATGATAAAAATAGAGCAGTTGATATCATTTACTTGGACTTTCAGAAGGCTTTTGACAAGGTACCCCACGAGAGGTTAACAATCAAATTATGGGAGATAGGGAATCAGGGTAAGGTGTGCGAATGTGTGCTGAATTGGTTCAAAAAAAGAAAATGAGTCGTGGTGAGAGGATCATTTTCACACCCAGATGATGTTAAAAGTGGGGTTCCAGAGGGTTCAGTTTTGGGGTCGCTGCTGTTTCTTAATTTACATTGATGATTTGGATAAGCACATAACAAATAAACTAGTAAAGTTTGCCGATGACATAAAATTAGGAGGATGGGCTGATAACATTCAGGCAGCAGAACCAATACAAAATCGAATGTGGGCAGATAAATGACAGATGAAATTTAATACAAATAAATGTAAAGTATTAGATATAAGAAGTAGAAATCTTAGATATAAATATACAATTGGGGGGTCTTGAGTCAGAAAGTGCACCTAATGAGAAGGATTTAGGCATCTTGGTAGACTATTCACAGTCAACATCTAGACAATGCACAGAAGTGCTTAGGAAGGCTAAAAGAATGTTAGGCTATATAATGCGCTCAGTGGAGTTCAGGTCTAGAGACGTTCTCCTTAAGCTGTATAATGCACTTCTAATGTCAGAACTTGAATACTGTGTACAATTTTGGCCTCCATATTGTGTGAGAGAAGTGAAGGCATTGGAGAGCATTCAGAGAAGGGTGACCAGACTCATTCTAGGTCTACAGGGTATGAGCTATGAAGAAAGGTTGAAAGAATTAAATCTTTTTAGCCTAAATAGATGCAGAATGAGAGGAGACATAATAGAAGTGTTTAAAATTATTAAGAGTATAAGTAAGGTGCATGCCAGCTGTTAATTCAAAATTAAGGACGCAGGGTCATAGGTGGAGACTGGTTAAAGTGAGATTTCAGACTAACATCAGGAAGCATTTCTTTACACAGTGAGTTGTGGACACAGGGAACAAACTACCTAGTAGTGTAGTTGAGGGTAGTACCTTAGAGACTTTCAAATCTAAACTCAATAGTTATTTCAACATACTATGTGAATAGGAATTTGGCAATCTTTGTTAGGCCAATGGCCTGTTCTTGTTGAGAACTTTCTAATGTTCTAATGTTCTAATGTTGAAAAGCCTAGAAAGAATGAATGTGAAAAGGATGTTTCCTTTGGTGAGGGAGTTAGGACCAGGAGAAACAGCCTCAAAATAGAGAGACATTCATTTACAACAGAGATGCGGAGGAATTTCTTTTGCCAGAGAATGATGAATCCGTGGAAGTCGTTGTCACAGGTGGCTGTGGAGCCCAGGTTACTGGGTGCATTTTAAAATGGAAGTTGATAGATTCTTGATTAGTCAGGGCATGAAAGGTTGCAGGGAGAAGACAGACGAATTGGGTTTAGATTGAAATAGATCAGCTATGATGAAATGGTGGAACAGACTCGATGGGCTGAAGGGCCTAATTCTGCTCCTATATCTAATAGTCCATCTTACACTCCTGCTACGATCCCTGACTTAAACTTTACAAAGCCAACTCCATTTATATGTAGTTTGGCATCGATCAATGAGTCAATGAGATTATCAAGGCACTTCACTTTACTTTGAAAGTGCAACGGCATCTGTTATCCATATCACAGAGTTCAAAGGGAGAAACTCCTTATCTACTCCCCAAACCTCCACCATATAACTGACTCTGCCCAGTAGCAACTCTTCATGGAGCAGGCACTTTCCATTCAATAAATGTGAATCCTTACAATCCAATAGCTACTATAGAGGTTCACGTTAGCCTCATGGCTTTGCAGAGATCAACCAGTGAGGGATAAAACTTCTCACCTCAACAATACTTTCTATTTATGTAGCTACTTATAAACAGGAAAACATCCCAGGGCTACGCAAAATTGTTGACAAACAATCTTAGAATCAGAATCAGGTATATGTCATGAAATGTGTTGCTTTGTAGCAGTAGTACATTGCAATACATAACAATAAAAAACTGTAAATTACAGTAAGTATATCAAATATTCTGTAAAGCTATTCCTGAACTGTTGAGTGTGTGCCTTCAGACTCCATCAAGGAAGAGATAGTAGCAATGAGAACAAGGCATGATCTGCATGATGGAGGTTCCTAATGATGGATGCTGCCTTTTTGAGGCATTGCTTCTTGATGATGTCCTGGATACTATGGAGGCTTGTTCCCATGATGGAGCTGACTAAGCTTACAATTCTCTGCAGCTTATTTTGATCCTGTGCAGTGCCTCCCCCCGCCACCATACCAGATGGTGATACAACCAAATAGAATGCTCTCCATGGTACATCTGAAGAAATTCACAAATGTTTTTGGTGACTTACCAAATCTCCACAAACTCCTAATGAAATATAGCCACTGTTGTGCCTTCTTTGCAAAAATATGTGAAAGCAAAATGTAATGAGGCTGCCAGGACTGGGAGGAAAGAGCACAGATTGCCATTACATAGCAGTACAAGGAAAGTGAGAGGGTGTTAGGTGGAGCCAGATAGATAGGGATGATGGACAGGTGGAACTAGGTGTCCGAGGGCAGGGTTGGACATCAGTGAAAGACATAACAAAATGAATGCTTGTGGTCTATGACCCTTCATTGTGTGTTTTCAAAGGAACTGAAGTTTGCCTTCAGCATTTTCTCTTTCATATCAGGTATCCACTATCTGTGCTCTTTGAGTTCTATTGGCAGGTTGCATTGTACCCAATTGGTAATTAAGGCACCATCTGAAAGTTTTAGTAGCAGTTACCAACAAGACTCCACCTGCACCTTGTCAGTTTGAACATGTTGAGAGAGCCCATTTCCCCAGGGATGTCCTAAAACCAACAATCATACATATGAACATATGAAATAGTGCAATACATACTGAAAATAAATGTCTGAATCCACTTCAGAATCAGACTTTTATTCTGATATGATTGGGAGATATAACAAGAATGGTCACGAACCTGTCCACAGCAAGGAGGATTTCCCGATGGCCAACCATTTTAATCCCACACCCCATTGCCATTCTGACATGTTGGTCCATGGCCTCCTCTACCACCATGATGAGGTCTCTCTCAGGTTGGAGGAGCAACACCACATATTCCATTTGGCTAACTTCCAAACAGACAGCACACCTTGCCTTTCTCCCATGGTCCACTTCCCTCTCTTACTGGATTCTTTCTTCTGAAGTCCTTTACCTTTTCCACCTATCACTTACTAGCTTTCACTTCACCACCTCCCACCTACCCTCCCCCTCACCTGGCTTCCCTGATCACCTTTAAACTTGTTCTCCTTCCACTCCTCCCACTTTCCTGTTCCGGATTCATTCTCCTTCCTTTCCAGTCCTGATGAAGAATCTTTCCCCTTTATTCCTCACGGTAGATATTGCCTGGTTCTGCTGAGTTCCTCCAGCATTTTGTGTGTGTTACTCTAAAATCAAACTGTTATTTATTTTTCTCCATTCATATTCTGGTGATAATGAGGACCAGTTTCTTCCTATGAATTTAAATACATATTTTAACCCATTTCAGTTTGAACAAATATTGCTAATGTAAGAGATGCACTAACTTTGATAAAAAAAATTGGAATTATTATGATAATGTCAGTTTGCAGTATATTCTCAAAGAAATGAATGTAGATGTTATCTCAGCTTGTCATAATTACCTTTCATTAAACCCTGGGCCCCCTTGGCATTTTGTACAAGCTGAACAAGTCAGCGATCTCAGCTCAGAAGAGAATAGTGTACTGTACCAGACTAAGACATCAGGATTAATGTTTAAAACTCACAACTAATCTAGATTTATGTTGACTTCAAAGACAAAATCCAATGATTTATAAACCACGATCTCATTGCATTTTATTTTCAAAACAGCTGATCTAAAGCTGAAGGACTTTTATTTCTGTTGATATGGAAGCTTTTTTAATACCTAATTCTTTTGCATCAGGCTTTCACAAACAAATTGAGCATTCTGTCATGTTGTAGGTCAGATTGGGTCATAAATTTAACTAGGAATATCCCTGCAGATTGTTTGAAAACTAATTTTGATATTTTTGTGATTTGTAATAAGTACTTGTTTTGCATATCAGAACACCATAAAGAAACTAAAATGAAACTATGATTTATGGTTTAATATGGCTCTTGCCAGACACCAGCCTGCTCATGAATGTTCACTGATTGCCAAGGTCATTGCATATAACCTTAATTGTCACAATTTACTGATCTTTGATAAAATCAAGCTGAAAATTAAGCCTAAACAAAGTTAACGTGCTCTCAACTATATTTTAGGTAATTGTAAGATAGTTCTTAAATTGTTCCATCATCTGTTCCTCATTTGAATAATGAAAGTGAATGAGAGCTAAATGAATTGCAATAAGATGTATTTCGCATGTTACTCTTACTGTTACAGATACATGTATTTAGCATGTTCCTGTTCTGTTACAGATGCATGTATTTAGCATGTTATTGTTACTGTTGCTATTCCTAATACATGCATTAAGGATGTTACTGTTACTGTTGTTGTTCCATTATTTCTGTCATCTGAAATCTGGATAAGAATACTAAGCCACTGATGTCATTTGTGTTGGTTACAATGGTGCATCATTGTAACACACACAAAATGCTGGAAGAACACAGCAGGCCAGGCTGCATCTATGGAAAAGAGTAAATAGTCAACATTTTGAGCCAAGAGAGGGGGAGGGGCTGAAGTGAAGAGCTGGGAAGTTGACTGCTGAAAGAGATAAAGGGCTAGAGAAGGGGGTGCCTCTGGTGCTCCTCCCCCTTCCCTTCCTTTCATGGTCTTCTGTCCCCTCTTATCAAATTCCCCCTTCGCCAGCCCTTATCTTTCAATTATCAGCTTCCCAGCTCTTTACTTCACCCCTTCCTACCCCCTTGTTTCACCAATCACCTGCCATCTTTGACTTCTTCCTCTCCTCCCCCCAGCTTCTTATTCTGACCTCTCCCCTTCCTTGCCAGTGCTGAAGGAGGGTCTTGGCCTGAAATGTTGACTGCTTATTCTTTTCTACAGATACTGCCTGACCTGTTGAGTTCCTCCAGCGTTTAGTGTACATCGCTCTGGTTTCCCAGATACTGCAGATTTTCTCGTGTTTGCAAACATTGTTGTAATAAATTTTCAATGAATTAGCTGCAAATACAAAATAGTGTCAGTGATGTTGCAACAAAATTGCATGCAAAACTCATTCGGCCACAAAATAGATATTTATAGCAAATACTGCTCAGTTCAGGAAACAAAATTTAAAAGAAATATGTGGCAGGTTCTTCAGAGAGAGAGAGAAAATCATCTCTTTCCAAACCCAGTTCACCCCTTGGAATCAGTACAGGAGCATCGATACATTGAAGCATAGCATATATTCTTCCATTGTGTCTCCGAAGCCTTTTGAAGTTGAGCAAATCAATATCTTGTGTCTGTTTTACGCAGAGTTTGATAGATATCGAAACTATCATTAGGTTCCCATTCTTTAGTGAACTCTCAGTCATTCCCAGTGAGATGCCAGCAGTTCTGTTGACACATTCATCACAACTTTTCTCATCACAAATGTTGTGACAATATGTAAAGCTGCCAGGTTTACCTACTCAACTTGCTTTACAGCACTATTTATACACAGTGTTATAAAGCTATGCCAAGTAATCATTGACAGAACTCATCTATTATGTCAAGCTGTATCCAAATTTCTGACCCGTATGGATGACTGCACAGGGATATCGTGGGCTGATATATTGTCGAGCATCCACTCCAATAACATGAAGGAAAGACAGGCATTCTTGGTAACAATTCAAATCTGGTACTGCTCTTTAATCAGCTTTGCTGATATCAGTCATCTGTTGTTCTTTGCAGAGGTAGAATCTCCCCCACATTTTGCCTACTTGCAGTACCAGGACAGGACCTGCAGACAGAAATAATGCAGTACAACAAAACTCCCCTGTGATCTTGGTTAGGTCCCAATATCTCTATCTCAGCCTTACATTTTCCTTCGATCTCTCTGAATGCAGTCCAAGTTAACACTGCTGAGACTTCATTCCTTTCTAGTACTTACTTTATTCCTTGCTTTTAATATTGTTGACTTGAAATAGAAAGGGTGGACATATCTTGTGGAGTCTACAGGCATCAAAACATAGCATTACATCTGGAAGAGGTCTCAATTCTCGCTACATTTGGGATAAGGCAGGGCCGAGACTATTCCATCTAGTGATATCTTCAAACGTTCAGAATTTACCGATCAATCCAAAAAGATTATATTGGTTATCTGGCTAGACAAAGGTTACATCAGTATAAAAGTTATATCAAAATATCTGCAAAATGCCAGCATGAAGTTGTTGCTTTCGTATTTAATCCAGGAAGTCAGCACTAATTCCTCACTCATGAGTTCTGCTTGTCCTCACCTACCACCTCATCAGCCTTCACATCCAACACATCATCCTCTGCAACTCCCACCATCTACAACTAAACATTACCTCTCCCCACCCCCACTCTGCTTTCTGTAAGGGTTGCTCCCTCCATGTTTCCCTTATCAATTTGTCCCTCCCCAACTGAAACATATCTCTGCAAGTGACAGAAATGCTACACCTGCCCATTCACCTCCTCTGTTACCTCCATTCAGGGCCCCAAACAGTACTTCCGGGTGAGGTAGCACTTCACCTGTGAATCTTTTGGGGTTATCTATTGTATCTGGTGCTCCCAATGAAACCTAATGTAAATTGGGGACCGCATTGTTGACCACCTTCGCTTCATCTGCCAAAAGCATAATTTCTCAGTGGGCCAAAAGCATAATTTCTCAGTGGCCAAATTACTTTAATTCCTATCCCCATTCCCATTCCGACATATCAGTCTATGGGCTCCTCTTTTGCCAGAATCAGGCCACTTTCAGGGTGGAAGAATAACATTTCAAATTCCATCTGGGTAGCCTCCAATGTGATGGCGTGAGTATCAATTTCTCCTTCTGATATTTTTTTTTCCTTTCCCCTTCCCTCTTTTTTATTCCCCACTCTGACCTCTTACCTCTTCTCCTCACCTGCCAATCACCTCACCTGGATCCCCTCTTTCTTCTCTTTCTCCTATGGTTTACTCCCCTCTCCTGTAAGACTCCTTTCTCTTCAGCCCTTAACCTTTCCAACACACCTGGCTTAACCTATCACCTTCTAGCTGCTCCTCTTTCCCATCTCCTGCCACCCACCTTTTTATTCTGGCATCTTCCCTCATGCTTCTCAGTCCTGAAGAAAGATCTCGGCCCAGAATGTTGACTTTTAGCCATTTTCAAAGATGCTGCCTGACCTGTGAGTTCCTTCGGTATTGTGTGTGTGTTACTGTACACTAATTGTTATATTCTAAAGAGTTTAAACTCAGAAATTATGTTATAAATTTTGAGTAAGTTTACCTATTTCATCAAAGGTTCTTAACTTAAGTTTGCTAACTACTGCAGCAACACTAGAAGTCATATTTCCTTAAGGAATATTTCATACCTCTGGCAGCCTTTGAAAAACTACTTGAATGCACGCTATTTAAAATAATCAAGGAATGATGCGTTTAAAGAAAGGTCTTCTGTTTGTTATATGCAAGCAGTAAGTGCACAAGGTAAGAGACTTTTGAATTGAATCTACAAAAATAATCACAATATTCTAAATTATGCCTCAGAGCCGAGTTTTACCTATTTTAATTTATTTAGAGATACAGCGCAGAACAGGCTCTCCTGGCCCAGCGAGCTGCACCAACCAGCAAATTTCCTTTCTAAAGCCAGCCTAATCACAGGACAATTTACAATAAGCAATTAACCTACGAACCGGGATGTTTTTCAATTCTGGGAGGAAACTAGAGCACCCGGAGGAACCCACGCAGTCATGGGGAGAACGTACAGATGCGTTGGGAATTGAACCCCAAACTCTGAGTTCCCTGAGCTGTAATAGCATGGCACTATTCGCTACGCTACTGTGGCACCGATGGTGCTTTGGTTGAAATTAAATCAGTTCAAAGGTCAAAGAAAATTTTATTATCAGAGCACATATACAACCCTGAGATTCATTTTCCTGCGGGCATACACAGCAACTCTATAGAATAGTAACTATAACAGGATCAATGAAAGATCAACCAGAGTGCAGGAGACAACAAATTGTTCAAATGCAAAGATAAATAAACACCAATAAATAACAAGAACATGAGATAATGAGATAACGAGTCCTTAAAGTGAGATCATTGGTTGAGGAAATATCTCAACAGATGAATATGTGAGTGTCGTTATTACCCCCTTTTGTCAAGGAACCTGATGGTTATGGGGTAGTAACCGTTCCTGAACCTGGTGCTACGAGTTAGTCATTTGGTCATTACATAGTCATTGTTAATATTTTTGCAAAAATGGCTTCCTCTATTGTCAGATATTATGGTAATAACAAATAGGAATATTTACTTTGATTTCTGGGAAATGCATGGTTTCCATTATAGGAAATCACAATTTCCATAACCAACTAATATTATCCACACCCATGTCAGAAGGCATTCAGCAACTTAGGACTCAGCTTGTTTCATTTTTTGGCTTACATTGTTTAACTGAGCTTTCCTACTTTGAAGCTTCCTCCTTACGTTCAATTCAACAGAAAGCAGGTCAGCTGCAGCTCATGATTTTGAATGATTGTGAGGGATTGGTTTCATAGAGTGAGAGAAATCAAGTTATTTCTATTGCAACCATCACTTACTGATACAAAGCTCATCACTCTAAATCTTATCATATCCATTAACAAATTCAGGAACACCCCGTTCTAATTCACTTCTGAATGAAGTATTACTGGAAATACAGCTTTTTATTGCCCGTCCCTAATTGCTTTTCACAAGGTGTTGGTGAAACTCCTCCTTAAACCAACACCAGGCTATTAATGAACTTGCAATTATTTTCACATATTACAGCTCCTAACAAGGCGGTATAATTGATGTCTTTGAGCCAGGTAGTTTAGATCTCAGGGATACAGATTGCTCCTTCAGGCTGCTAGATCAGCTACTACGAAAATAAAAACAATCTTCCCAATTGGACCATCAGGAAATAGCTATACATTCATCACTCAGTCACCACAAAACATCAAGAATTACACATTCCACCTCCCCTGGGATGCAAAAATAAATGATGTCATTATATAGCCAGATCTTCAGCAAAAACTCAAACAATCCCAAATAACTTAATCAGTCAGAAGACCGTACTGCAGAGACACTTTTGTGGCATTCAATGAAAAAATAAACACAACAATTGATGCTTCCATGTGCTCTGAGGAATCAGGGACCTCTGAAATTAACATTTACTACAGGCTGGGAGCTAAATCCAAGAACTACAAAGAGATTGAGAACTAATTAGACCACACTATGCTTGTTGGAATTTAATTGTCTTTTTCCTGAGACCATAAATTACAGAGACCAGGATTAGGTTACTTGGGCCATTCAGCCTACTGTGTCATTTCATCATGGCTGATCCAATTTTCCTCTTAGCCTCAATCTCCTGCCTTCTCCCCATATCCTCTCATGTCCTGACCAATCAAGCATCTATCAATATCTGCCTTAAATGTATATACAGACTTGGCCACCACAGCTGCCTGAAGCAACAACTTCCACAGATTCACCACTTTCTGGCTAAAGAAATCCCTCCTCATCCCTGTTCTGAAAAGATCTCCCTCTATTCTGGGGCTGTGTCCTCTGGTCTTAGACACTCCCATAATAGAAAACATGCTGTCCACATCCATTCTATCAAGGCCTTTCACCATTTGTTTGGTTTCAATGAGGTCACTTCTCATTCTTCTGAATTCTACAAGATATAGGAGCAGAAGTAGGCCATTCGGCCCATCAAGTCTGCTCTGCCATTCAATCATGGGCTGATCCAATTCTTCCAGTCATCCCCACTACCCTGCTTTCTCCCCATAACCTTTGATGCCCTGGCTAATCAACAACCTATTTATCTTTGTCTTAAATATACTCTATGACTTGGCCTCCACAGCCACTCGTGGCAACAAATTCCACAGGTTTACCACCTTCTGACTAAAGTAATTCCTCTGCATCTCAGTTCTAAAAGGATGTCCTTCAATCCTGAAGTCGTGCCCTCTTGTCCTAGAATCCCCTACCATAGGAACTAATTTTGCCATATCTAATCTATTCAGTCCTTTTAACATTCAGAATGTTTCTATGAGATTCCCCCCTCATTCTCCTGAACTCCAGGGAATACAGCCCAAGAGCTGCCAGACATTCCTCATACGGTAACCCTTTTATTCCTGGAACCATTCTCGTGAATGTCCTCTGAACCCTCTCCAATGTCAGTATATCCTTTCTAAAATAAGGAGCTCAAAACTGCATACAATTCTCCAAGTGTGGTCTCACGAGTGCCTTACAGAGCCTCAACATCACATCGCTGCTCTTATATTCTATACCTCTAGAAATGAATGCTAACATTGCATTCACCTTCTTCACAACTAACTCAACCTGGAGGTTAACCTTTGGGGTATCATGCACAAGGACTCCCAAGTCCCTTTTCATCTCTGCATTTTGAATTCTCTCCCCATCTAAATAATAGACTGCCCATTTATTTCTTCCACCAAAGTGCATGGCCATACACTTTCCAACATTGTATTGCATTGAATTCTAGGGAATACAGGCCCAGAGCCATCAAACACTCTTCATATGACAAGCCATTCAATCTTGGAATTATTTTTGTGAACCTCCTTTGTACTCTCTCGAGTTTTAGTAACTTCTTTTCTAAGAAATGAGCCCAGAATTGCTCACTATACTGCAAGCGAGGCCTCACTATTGCTTCATAAAGTCTCAATAAAGTCTCCTTCTCTGACCTATTGATAAGGCTTTCCATAATGTTCAGAAATTCAAAGTTCAAAGTAAATTTATTATCAAAGTACATATAGAGTTCCATATAGAACTATGATACTCATTTTCTTGTGGGCATAATCAACAATCCATAATCGAATAATAACCATCATAGAATCAATAAAAGACTGCAACAATTTAGGAATTTAGCCAGTGTCCAAAAGACACGAACTGTGCAAATACAAAAAGAAAGAAATATTATTAAAAATAAATAGGTAATGAATATCAAGAACATGAGATGAAGAATCCTTGAAAGTGAGTCCAAAGGTTGTGGGACAGTTCAATGATGATACACGTGAAGTCGAATGATGTTCTCAGGATAGTACAACTATGGTTTCACTCTCCAAATCACTGATCACAACTAATTATGTGACTTCTAAAACCAATTTGCTGCACCTGTGATGATTTGTTGCGTCATATTAAAGGGGTTCAATACTTATGCAATCAAATATTTTGTGTTTTATATTTGTAATTAATTTACATCACATTGTAGAGATTTGTTTTCACTTTGAAACGAAAGAGTCTTTTTCTATTGATCAGTGTCAATAAAGCTGAATTAAATCCACTGTGATTCAATGTTGTAAAACAATAAACGGTAATAACTTCCGGGGGGGGGGGGGTGGGTGGTGAATACTTTTTATAGGCACTGCTTAGTGCTCCTCGTAAACAAGCCAAGGTCTAAAAATGCACAAGGAACTCTGGAAAAAAATTCATCATTCCACAGAACAGCAGATTGAGATGTTAAACCACAAATTAGCCATAATGGTTAATAGACTCTCCTTATTGTTGTGTAAAATATATAAAAATATAAGCATGCAAGGAAACAGAATGTTCCATGTTCATCTTCATAACCAATGTAATTGTTTTTTTGGTTACAAAGTCTCCTGCAACATACTGACTGGTCACTTTAGCATGCAACTTTATAAATTGGCAAAATTTAAGAAAATAACATTTATTTTCTTGAACTTGGCAATAAAACCTTTGGCGCTTTAGGAGATTTTGCTTTTTGGGGTAACTTTGCGTGGCCCAAAATAATAGTAACCATCCAAGCAACTTTCAAAGTTCATTAAGTTCTTCAACATATTTGAATACAAAACTAAAACAACGCTCTGGGTGAGAGCAGGAAAGTGGGAATAATTTTGTGACAAAAGTAAGGTTTTGATCTTCAAATACACAGAATTGTGTAAGAGATGACCTATTTCCATTTGGTATGAGAACAAAAAAGAAATAATGGCCTTAGAGGTAGTACAGAAATAATCTATCTATCTGCTTGCTACCTGAAAAATCAGGATTAATTTAAACTGGCCAGGTTACAGAGTCGTTTGTATTTCCCAGAATGTTAGGATTTTTAAGGGTAAAGAACAAAGTTTAGAAGATTTGTGAATTCTAGTATACAGTGAGAAGCTACTTCCACTGATAGTAGAATTTAGGAGTATAGGGAGTTAGGACTTCTATTATTTGTAAAGATGGAATTACATTTGATACAGATTCTGAATGCCACTTGTGTAAAACAGACTTTCTGTCAACCATACCTAAGGTGCTGATAACTATTCATCACGTTTGAAGACATAACTATCTGCACTGACACTGTCCCACTCGTATTCTCACTGTTCTGCTGACTGACAACTTTTGCTCCCTTACTACTCTGAGCACATCCCCTTCCATTTTCCAACATTTCCTCTGCAATTTCTAACAGCATCCAGTAGGTGAAGAGAAAATGTTTTCATCTGAATAGTAAATGAAAAGTTATCAATCTGTATAGCCCTTTAGAGTGACGTTTGGTTGTGCACCATCATCACCACCATAGTCTGTGTCCTATGATATGGGCGGTCATGGTCTTCCATCTGTCTAAAATCTGCACTTCCTGTGGGGAAGGACCCCTTCACACTGTTGTTCTCAGTCTTTTCTCTATCTTTGACCATCATTGTTCTTAGCAAAGTTTTCCACACAACTGATTTTGCCATTGCTTTCTTCAAGGTGGGTGACCTCGGTCATAATCAATACTCTTCAGTGATTGTCTACCTGGCATCAGTGCTTGCATAACCAGGACTTAGAACCATAGAACCATAGAAACTACAGCACAGAAACAGGCCCTTTGGCCCTTCTTGGCTGTGCCGAACCATTTTCTGCCTAGTCCCACTGACCTGCACACGGACCATATCCCTCCATACACCTCCCATCCATGTATCTGTCCAATTAATTCTTAAATGTTAAAAAAGAACCCGCATTTACCACCTCGTCTGGCAGCTCATTCCATACTCCCACCACTCTCTGTGTGAAGAAGCCCCCCCTAATGTTCCCTTTAAACTTTTCCCCCCTCACCCTTAACCCATGTCCTCTGGTTTTTTTCTCCCCTTGCCTCAGTGGAAAAAGGCTGCTTGCATTCACTTTATCTATACCCATCATAATTTTATATACCTCTATCAAATCTCCCCTCATTCTTCTATGCTCCAGGGAATAAAGTCCTAACCTATTCAACCTTTCTCTATAACTGAATTTCTCAAGTCCCGGCAACATCCTTGTAAACCTTCTCTGCACTATTTCAACCTTATTTATATCCTTCCTGTAATTTGGTGACCAAAACTGAACATAATACTCCAGATTCGGCCTCACCAATGCCTTATACAACCTCATCATAACATTCCAGCTCTTATACTCAATACTTCGATTAACAATGGCCAATGTACCAAAAGCTCTCTTTACGACCCTATCTACCTGTGACGCCACTTTTAGGGAATTTTGTATCTGTATTCCCAGATCCCTCTGTTCCACTGCACTCCTCAGTGCCTTACCATTAACCCTGTATGTTCTACCTTGGTTTGTCCTTCCAACGTGCAATACCTCACACTTGTCAGTATTAAACTCCATCTGCCATTTTTCAGCCCATTTTTCCAGCTGGTCCAAGTCCCTCTGCAGGCTCTGAAAACCTTCCTCACTGTCTACTGCACCTCCAATCTTTGCATCATCAGCAAACTTGCTGATCCAATTTACCACATTATCATCCAGATCATTGATATAGATGACAAATAACAATGGACCCAGCACTGATCCCTGTGGCACACCACTAGTCACAGGCCTCCACTCAGAGAAGCAATTCTCTACCACCACTCTCTGGCTTCTTCCATCGAGCCAATGTCTAATCCAATTTACCACCTCTCCATGTATACCTAGCGACTGAATTTTCCTGACTAACCTCCCATGCAGGACCTTGTCAAAGGCCTTACTGAAGTCCATGTAGACAATATCCACTGCCTTCCCTTCATTCACTTTCCTGGTAACCTCCTCGAAAAACTCCAACAGATTGGTTAAACATGACCTACCATGCACAAAGCCATGTTGACTCTCCCTAATAAGCCCCTGTCTATCCAAATGCTTGTAGATTCTGTCTCTTAGTACTCCCTCCAATAAATTACCTACTACTGACGTTAAACTCACCAGCCTATAATTTCCCGGATTACTTTTCGATCCTTTTTTAAACGACGGAACAACATGAGCCACTCTCCAATCCTCCGGCACTTCACCCGTAGACAGCGACATTTTAAATATTTCTGCCAGGGCCCCCGCAATTTCAACACTAGTCTCCTTCAAGGTCCGAGGGAACACTCTGTCAGGTCCCGGGGAATTATCCACTTTAATTTTCCTCAAGACAGCAAGCACCTCCTCCTTTTCAATCTGTACAGTTTCCATGGTCTCACTACTTGATTCCCTCAATTCCAAAGATTTCATGCCAGCTTCCTTAGTAAATACAGACGCAAAAAACCTATTTAAGATCTCCCTCATTTCCTTTGGTTCCGCACAAAGCCGACCACTCTGATCTTCAAGAGGACCAATCTTATCCCTTACAATCCTTTTGCTCTTAATATACTTGTAAAAGCTCTTTGGATTATCCTTCACTTTGACTGCCAAGGCAACTTCATGTCTTCTTTTAGCCCTCCTGATTTCTTTCTTAAGTATTTTCTTGCACTTCTTATACTCCTCAAGCACCTGATTTACCTCCTGTTTCCTATACATTTCACACAACTCCTTCTTTATCAGAGTTGCAATATCCCTTGAGAACCAAGGTTCCTTATTCCTATTCAATTTGCCTTTAATCCTGACAGGAACATACAAACTCTGCACTCTCAAAATTTTCCCTTTGAAGGCTTCCCACCTACCAATCACATCTTTGCCAGAGAACAACCTGTCCCAATCCACGCTTTTTAGATCCTTTCTCATTTCTTCAAATTTGGCCTTCTTCCAGTTCAGAACCTCAACCCTAGGACCAGATCTATCTTTGTCCATGATCAAATTGAAACTAATGGTGTTATGATCACTGGAACCAAAGTGCTCCCCTACACAGACTTCTGTCACTTGCCCTAATTTGTTTCCTAACAGGAGATCCAATATTGCATCCCCTCTAGTTGGTCCCTCTATATATTGATTTGTGATATGTACTAGCTGCTCATATGACCATCCACCACCTGCTCCATGGCTTCATGTGACCCTGATCAGGGGTTTAAGCAGGTGCTACACCTTGCCCAAGGATGGCCTGCAGGCTATCAGAGGGAAGGAGTGCCTTACACCTCCAGCTGGGTCCGACAGAGACTGTATTTCCACCTGCCACAGTTCGGCCATTTCATACTTGAGTTATCATAGACGAACTTTGGTCTATATTGTGCTGAACCTTTTTTGTTGTTTGGGTACTGAAATCTAAATCCCAGACTTCTAAACACGTGCATTGAAACATAAGTGCCTGGCATTTATTGACAGACTCAGAGTGCAAAAGCCCGCACATCACTCTGTTGCTCCGGGTCAGATCTAAGAACGCATTCTCTCTAATTGAGATTGAAGGGCAAAAGTAAAGGGAGATTAGCTCTTTATTAATTTGATTCACTTAATTATTTTAATATTAGTTAGCTATTTCAAGTCTCAGACATCAAACAGATATGTTAAATACCTATCAAAGTCAATAACAGCTTTTACATCTGGAAAAATCTTCTGAACAGGTGTCTTGGGTTTTGCCTTTGTGTGATGTGCCTCTACAGTTTAGAACTCACTGCTGGACTCTGGGGTGGGGAAGGAGAGCTAGGTAAGCCCTCAACATCGGATCCAAATGCAGAGTCACCGACTGGTAGGAGAACCAGACTTTGAAAGTTCAGATTCACTCCGGATGATATACGAGGGTTGATTGATATATTCGTGGCCTAAGGTAGAAAACCTAGCACATTTATTTTTCAACATAGTCCCCTCCTATATTTACACACTTCGTCCAGCGGTCGTGGAGCATACGGATCTTGGACGTCCAGAAAGTGTCCACAGATGGGGTGATTGATAAGTTTGTGGCCTAAGGTAGAAGGAGATGAGTTACACAGCTCTCGTTACATGCACATGCAGTTCAACTCTTCGAGTGATTATGCAGAAAGTTTGAAGTTAATAACTCATCACTGAGGATAACAGGTACAAAGCTTCAAAAATCTCTCTTTTTTTAGCTTTTAAGTACATTTTAATAAGCAGAAATGTTAATACCTTGAGTTGTTTATCTTTGGTTTACGAGCTGCACAAACATTTTTTGGTATTTGTGCAAAGCTGTAAACTGGGAGCTCACAAAACACAACATTGAATGCATTTTGTCGAGTAAATATGCTGAAAAGGATCAGAAACTATTTTGTATGGTAACTGTTCCTGATTAACCCAATGTTATGTTCTATATCTTAAGCTAGCACTGTTAAAAGTAATAATAAATTATCAAAACTAGAAATGTAGCATTGGTCCACTACACATCCATTTTATACTAAAAAGAAAAAACCATGGATGTATTTCCTTAACACAAAATTTTGTCGACCAGTGATTTAATGAGAACATATAAGCTCTCTCATGAATATTTAAACAGCCTAAATCATTGAATAATTGTGTGACAGATGTTGAAGTGAAATTACACTCTGCAAGTCTGATTTAAATGACTTCAGCTGCAATACTATTCAATCAAAATTAGCAATTTATTTGTTCAGTTTTACTTCAAACAGCTTCAAACTTGTTGTAATTTCTGCATACAAATTAACTTAGGGTATTGGTTAAGACTTCCTACTGTTTACCATGATTTAATCAGTATAATCCACATGAGACGTCATAGTTCATTGACAATAGTTCTGAGCAAAGGTTAAAGTTTTGTACAGAAGCATTCGGAACATATATATAACTAGGGCGCCTAAGACTTTAGTAGATTACCGTAGTAATTTTATGCATTGCACTGTGCCACTAAGGCAAAAAAATCAAATTTCATGACATATATAAATGATAATAAACCCTATTTTGATATGAGTCTCTATTGTGGGCTGAGAATAGGGAGAGGGGAATCATGGTTGGGAAAAAGGGGAAGGGAGAGGGGAGGGAGCGGGAAGCACCAGAAAGACTTTCTATACTGTTAATTAAACCAGTAGTTTGGAATCATATGACCTTGCCGGGTGTCTCAGAACTGGGTGTGTCTGCACCTACATCACTCACCACCCCAGTACTCCATCAATTGTGCCTCTTCATGAATCCCTGGAAAATGAGTGGCTTAATTTAAGCATGTTTCAAAAATACTTACATGCTACATGAACATGTACAAGAAGGAGAATAGTAAATAATTCAACATAGTTTAATATCAGGTTACATGAGTAATTTTTAAATTGACTGGACACATTGGTTAAAATGTCTATTTTTTAACAAAAATACCACCTTCAGTTGTATTGACGAAATCCACGTAAGGTTATTACTTTTAAATTAGTCATAGAATCATAGAAAAATACAACCCAGAAACAGCCCCTTCAGCCCATACTGAATCATTTAAACTGCATACACCTATCGACCTGCATAGGGACCAGAACCCTCCATACAACCTACCATCCATGTACCTACCCAAACTTCCCTTAAGCATTGAAATCGAGCTCACAGGCATCAGTTGTCCAAACAACTCACTCCACCCTCTCATAAACCTCTGAGTGAAGAAGTTTCTGCTCATGTTCCCCTTAAACTTTTCACCTTTCACTCTTAACCCATGACCCCTAGTTGTAGTCCCACCGAATCTCAGTGGAAACAGCCTGCTTGCATTTACCCTATCTATTCCCCTCATGATTTAATATACCTCTATCAAATCTCTTCTCAATCTTCTAATTTCTATGAATAAAGTCCTAACCTATTCAATCTTTTCTTATAACTCTGTTCCTCCAGATCTGGCAACATCTTTGTATTCTTTGCAGGTTAATTGGTCATTGTAAATTGTCTCCTGATTAGGTTTGTTGTGGGTTGCTGGGGTGTTGTGGCTCGAAGTGCCTACCCTGCTTTGTATCACTGAATAAGATAAAAATAAATAATTTTTCATAGAGTGTAGAAATCATCAGGGCCTGTAGGCTAGAGACAGTTCAACTGAGAGATATGTGTGTGACTGTCTAATTGAATTTCGATTAAGAGGCTTAGAAGTTAGGGGAAGAAATTTTCTGCATGACATACTTTTATAGTTACTAGCAAACTGAGGTCTTTAAGAGAAGCAGCATGATCTCTTGAAGTGGTTGTCACAAAAAAAAGAGATGAATCTTTCTGCATGATGTCATTCAGCCTTAGTAACTGAGTGAACCCATTCAGAAAATAGTGTTTCCTGAAAAATTCAAGCTCTCATGAGACAGGGTTTGAAACTTTATAACTCATGTTTTTTGTTATTGTTCTTTACTGAGTGCATATGAACCACATGGCTTGCCATCAAAGCTGGTTGAGTTTAACTAGCATTTGCAGGCCTGTGGGAGTTTGCTCATTCTATAAGTGAATTTGGAAGGTTTAATAGAGATATGTCTGATATAGGCCCATATCTCAGGAGTATACACGAGGGCAAAGTTTGCTGTTGCACAGTGGACAATGAGGTCTCTGAACTTGCACATTTACATGGAAGGTCTATGTCCTGCAGCTCACTGACCTCAGTTCTGGAAAATTTGCCACATTGTTCCCATTCTTGATACTAAACTCCAGACGTCAATTTGAAGTCGGTCATGATAATAAATAATCAACAAACAAAAGAAACAATACAAGGGTAATTACAAATTTTGTCCAACAGAAATGGTAAAGAAAGAGCACCATCTCCCAAATTTCCAATCTCAAGTCAAGTCATATCAAGTCACTTTTGATTGTCATTTCGACCATAACTGCTGGTACAGTACACAGTAAAAACAAGCCAACGTTTTTCAGGACCATGGTGCTACTTGAAACAATACAAAAACTACACTGAACTACGTAAAACAACACAAAAACTACGCTAGACTACAGACCTACCCAGATCTACCTATTCCATCATGCACCTCTTGCCAAAATACAGTGGAAGCTTTTGGGTCCAACTCTGGCCCCATCAGCCAGCTCAGAACTATAGATGTGGCATTGGAAGTCAGTAATCTTCAACAGTGAGGCCCTGCCTGAGAGGAAGAAATTATTACCTGTTGTCAGCACAAAGCATTTCTGTAAATGACAGAAATACATCCCCGGCAGAATAAAAGGTTAGAGAAGGCAGTTACTAGCATAAACAAGCGTACCACGCAGATGTAAGGCTTTTCCTGAGATCAAAAATTATATGGTAGCTTGTCTATATACTGTTCGCTTGGTTCAGCCAAAAACAAAGCATCAAAGAAGAATCAATGTTAGAAGACTCACTAACAGTGACAAAAACAATTTATATTTACAATGCAAAGTGTGCCAAAGTACCTCAGGAAATGTTAGCAATTTATTTGACAATCCAGAGGCAGTTTGGAATATACCTCCAGTTTGTCAGCCCCAATAAAGACTTGAGGTCTGTGTGTTCTGAAGAGCTGATGAGTCTGATTGGGTCAATGGCCTTGGACATTAGAAAGTACTGTACTCATACTGCTATTCATCCTACAACATAAGACCATAAGATATGGGAGCAGAAGTAGGCCATTTGGCCCATCGTGTCTGCTCCACCATTCAATCATGGACTGATCTAATTCTTCCAGTGATCCTCACTACCCTGCTTTCACCCCATACCCTTTAATGCCCTGGCTAATCAACAACGTATTTACCTCTGCCTTAAATACACCCAATGACTTGGCTTCCACAGCCACTTGTGGTCACAAGTTCCACAGATCTACCACCCTCTGACTTAAGTAATTTCTCCGCATCTCAGTTCTAAAAGGACATCCTTCAATCCTGAAGTTGTGCCCTCTTGTCCTGGGATCCCCTACCATGGCAAATAACTTTGCCACATCTAATCTGTTCAGGCCTTTTAACATTCAGAATGTTTCTATGAGATCCCCCCCCCCCCCCATTCTCCTGAACTCTAGGGAATGAAACCCAAGAATGGCCAAACATTCCTCAAACGGTAACCCTTTCATTCCTGGAATCATTCTCATGAATCTTCTCTGAGCCCTCTCCAATGTCAGTATATTCTTTCTAAAATAAAGAAGCCCAAAACTGCACACAATACTCCAAGTGTGGTCTCATGAGTGCCTTATAGAGCCTCAACATCACATCCCTGCTCTTATATTCTATACCTCTAGAAATGAATGACAACATTGCATTTGCCTTCTTCATGTGCACTCCCAGTGAATGGCTCAGAATTCCTGGTGTTCTCCTGTATGTCCATTGTCCACTTTGAGCAGTCAATGACACCATCAGACATAGGAGCAGAATTAGGACACTTGGCCCATCGAGTCTGTTCTGACATTTGATCATATCTGATTTATTTTCCCTTTCAACCCAATTCTTCCCATACCCTTTGAAACCCTTACTAATGAAGAACCTATCAACATTCACATTAAGTACACCCAACGATTTGTCCTCCACAGCTATATGTGGCAACTAATTCCACAGATTCACAACCTTCTGGCAAAAGAAATTCTTCCTTTTCTCTTTTTTAAAGGGACCTCCTATTTTGAGGTTTTTCTCTTTGATCCTAGACTCTCCCAATATTGCTAACTTCCTCTCTATGTTCACTTTATACATGCCTTTATATTATTTGGCAGGTTTAAATAAGATTCCCCCAATCCTCCTAAACTCCGGTGAGTACAGGCCCAGAGCCATCAAATACTCCTTATGTATTAACCCTTTCATTCCTGGGGATTATTCTTGTGAACATCTTCTGGACTCTCTCCAAAATCAGCAAATTTTTTCTTAGATAAGGAGCTCAAAACTGCTCACAATACTCCAGGTGTGCGCTGACCAATACCTTGCAAATCCTCATCATCACATCCTTGCTCTTATATTCTGGTCTTCTCAAAATGTATGCTAACATTGCATATGCCTTCCTTACCAATGACTCAACCTGGAAATTAACCTTTAGAGAATCCTGCACAAGGACTCTGAGTCCATCTGCACCTCCAATTGTTGAATTTTCTCCACATTTAGAAAATAGTCTACATCTTTATTCCTATAAGACCATAAGATAAATCCATATCACAAGTGTTGGTTATCTGACCACTGATGCCAGGCAGACAACCTCCAAACAGTATTGATAATGGCTGGGGTCACCTGTCTTGTAAAGACACTGCCCAGAAGAAGATAATGGCAAACCTCCTCTGTAGCGATTTAAGCTCATGCTTATATAACCATATAACCATATAACAATTACAGCATGGAAACAGGCCATCTCCGCCCTTCTAGTCCGTGCCGAACTCTTACTCTCACCTAGTCCCACCGACCTGCACTCAGCCCATAACCCTCCATTCCTTTCCTGTCCATATAGCTGTCCAATTTAACTTTAAACAACAACATCAAACCTGCCCCAACCACTTCTGCTGGAAGTTCGTTCCACACAGCTACCACTCTCTGAGTAAAGAAGTTACCCCTCATGTTACCCCTAAACTTTTGCCCTTTTACTCTCAACTGATGTCCTTGTTTGAATCTCTCCCACTCGCAATGCAAAAGGCCTATCCACGTCAACTCTATCTATCCCCCTCATAATTTTAAATACCTCTATCAAGTCCCCCCTCAACCTTCTATGTTGCAAAGAATAAAGACCTAACTTGTTCAACCTTTCTCTGTAACTTAGGTGACGAAACCCAGGTAACATCCTAGTAAATCTTTTCTGTACTCTTCCTATTTTGTTGACATCTTTCCTATAATTCGGTGACCATGGTCATGAAGGTCAAGAATAATCATGGTCATTGGTAGACCATAGTCACCAACGTCATATGACACGGTACATAAAGAACGAATGAAAGGAATGTAGGAGGAGAGACCTAGCTGCTAAGATAAAGCACCAAAATCCAGTCCTTTTGGTCCCATGATCCAGATGGTAATCAGAAGTATGAGCCTAAATCTGTTTTTCCCATTTCACCTTCATCACCCATCATGATTGCTGATCCTGGACACAGCATGTAAGTGGCATTACGAAGAAAGCACAACAGTTCCTCTATGTTCCTTGGCATCCATGGAGAATTGGTATGACATCTAAAACTTCGACAAGCTTCTATACATGTGTGGTGGAGAGTGTATTCACTGCCTGTGTCATGTCCTGGTATGGAAACACCAGTGCTTTTGAACAGAAGATCCAATAAAAAGTAATGGATCCAGCCCAGTACATCACCGGTAAAGCCCTCCCCATTACTGAGCACATCTACATGAGACACAGTTGTGGGAAAGCAGCATCCATCATCAGAGATCCCTACCACTACACCATGCTCTTTACACACTGCTACCAGGTACGAGAGCATCAGCACTCCCACCATCAGATTCAAGAACAGTTAGTACACCTCAACCATCATTGAACAAAAAGGGATAACTACATTCCCACAACATATGATCTCACTTTAAGGACTGTTTATCTCATTATCTCATGTTCTCCTTATTCATTGTTATTTATTTACATTTGCATTTGCTCAGTTTGTGTCTTCTGTTTGATCTTTCATTGATGCTGTTATAGTTACTACTTTATAGATTTGCTGATTATGCTCACAGGAAAATGAATCTCAGGGCTGTATAAAGTGGCGTATGTACTTTGATAATAAAGTAATCTTAGTAATTTAAACTTTGAATTTTCCATCAGCAAACTGAGAATCACATTTTACCAGAAACTTAACTGGACCAGTGGGTTGAAGCATTGAATAATCTGCTGGAAGAACTCAGTGAGTATGGCATATACCAATTTTTGGGTTGAGATCCAGCAACCAGGCCCGAAATAAAAAAATAAACCATCATTTTTGATTCCACAGGTGCTAGACAAATAAGACCATAAGACCTTAAAACATAGGAGCAGAATTAGGCCATTTGGCTCACTGAGTCTGTTCTACCATTCAGTCATGGCTGATCTTTATTTTCCCTCCTCAGCCTCACTCGCAGGCCTTCTCCCCATAATTTTTGATGCCGTAGCCGGTCAAGAACCTTTCAGTATCCACCTTAACTACACCCAATTACCTGGCTTCCACAGGGGCTTTTGGTAACAAATTCCACAAATTCACCACCCTCTGGCTAAAGAAATTTCACTTTTATCTCTGTTTTAAATAGATGTCTCTCTATCCTGAGGCTGTGCCCTGTTGTCCTAGACTCCCCCATCACAGGAAACATCATTTCCACACCTACTCTGTCTAGGCCTTTCAACATTAGATGGGTTTCAATAAGATTCCCCCCCCCCCCCCCCCGCCATCCTTCTAAGTTCCAGTGCGTACAGGCCCAGAGCCATCAGACATTCCTCATACGATAATGTTTTCATTTCTGGAATCATCCTTGTGACCCTCCTCTGAATGCTGTTCAATGCCAGCATACCTTTTCTCAGATGAGGAGCACAAAACTGTTCACAATACTCAAGGTGAGGCCTCACCAGTGTCTTATAAAGCCTCAGCATCACCCCCCTGCTCTTATATTCTGGATTTCTTGAAATAAATGCTAATATTGCATTTGCTTTCCTCATCACCGACTCAACCTGCAAGTGAACCTTTAGGGTGTTCTGCAAAGTGACTCCCAAGACTCTTTGCATCTCAGACTTTTGGATTTTCTGCCCGTTTAGAAAATGGTCTACCAAAGTGTATGACCGTGCATTTTCCAACAATTCATTTAATTTGCCACTTTCTCGCCTATTCTCCTAAACTGTCCAAGTCCTTCTGCAGCCTTCCTGCTTCTCAACTCTAGCTGCCCCTCCAACCATCTTCATGTCATCTGCAAACTTGGCAAGAAAGCCATCTGTTCTATCGTCTAAATCATTGATATACAGCATAAAAAGAAATGATCCCAAAAGCAAACCTGGCAGAAAACTATTACTCACTCACAGCCAATAATTCTTGAAAGATCATTATTAATGCCTCCTCTACCACTACCTCTTTCAAAATACTAGGGTGCAGTTCATCTGGTCTGGGTGACATGCATATTTAAGTCTTTTAGCTTTTATGAGCACCTTCTCCCTTGTAATAGTAACTGCACTCATTTCTCTTCCCTCATATCCTTCAACACTAGCACATTTCTAGTGTCTTCCATAGTGAAGACTGATGCAAAATACTCATTTAGTTCATCTTCCACCTCCTTGTACCTATTTTACTACTCTGGCCTCATTTTCCAAAAACCCTACATTCGCTCTCATCTCTCTTATATATTTTAAATACTTGAAAAAGCTTTTTCTATCCAGGTTGATATTCTTTGCGAGCTTGCTTTCATCTTTTATCTTTTCCTTCCTATGATTCTTTTAGTTACTCTCTGTAGAGTTTTAAAAGCTTCACAATCCTCTACCTTCCCGCTAATTTGTTGTATGCCCTGTCTTTTGCCTTTACATTTGCTTTGACTACCATTGTTAGCCACGGTTTTACTATTTTACCATTTGAGTATGTCTTTGTTTTTGGAATATATCTATCCTGCACCTTTCTCATTTTTCCCAGAAACTCACACCATTGCTGCTCTGCTGTCATCCCTGCCAGCATCTCCTTTCAATGTTCTTTGGCCAATCCTCTGTCATACCACTGTAATTTCCTTTACTCCACTGAAATACTGCTAAGACAGACTTTACTTTCTCCCTACCAAATTTCAAGTTGAACTCAATCAGATTGTGATTACTGACTCTTAAGGGTTCTTTTACCTTAAGCTCCCTAATCACCTCCGGTTCATTATATAATACCCAATCCAATTTAGCTGATTCTCTAGAAGTCTTGAAGACAAATTGCCCTAAAAAGCCATCTTGTAGGCATTCAACAAATTCATTCTCTTGAGATCCATTACCAGTCTGATTTCCCCAATCTATCTGCATGCTAAAATTGCCCATAACTATCATAACAGTGCCTTTTTGACATGCCTTTTCTATTTCCCGTTGTAATCTGTAGTCCACATCTCAGCAACAGTTGGGAAGCCTGTATAGATCTGCCTTCAGGATCCTCTTACCCTTGCAGTTACTCAACCCACAAGGATTCAACATCTTCAGATCTAATGTCACATCTTTCTCCTGATCTGATGCCATTCTTTACCAGCAAAGCCACGCTAACCCCTCTGTCTAGTTTCCTATCCCTCCAATACGATGTATAACCTTGGACATTCAGCTCCCAACTACAATCACCCTTCAGCCACAATTCAGTAATGGCCACAACATCATATCTGACAATCTGTAATAATGCAACAAGATCATTCAACTTATTTCTTATACTCCATGCATGGAGATATAACACTTTGAAAACTGGATTTACTACACTTTTTGATTCTGTATCCCTAATGCACTGGTACTCACCCTGCTGGCTGTAATTTTGTCCTATCATGTGCTTGTCCTTCCTGACAGTCTGACTGCATGCTATCTTTGCTTTTCTACCCTCTGTCCTATCCTGAGTCCCTTCATTCCGGTTCCCATCCCCCTGTCAAATTAGTTTAAACCCTCCCCAACAGCTCTAACAAACCTGTCCATGAGAATATTTGTTCACCCTTGGTTTCAGATGCAACCCATCCCTTTGAACAGGTCATACCTCCCCCGAAGAGATCCCAATGATCCAAGAATCTGAAGCCCAGACCCCTGCACCCGCTTCTCAGCCATGCATTTATCTGCCAAGTTGTCCTGCTTCTACCCTCTCTGGCACATGGCACAGATAATAATTCAGAAATCACTACTCTGGATGTCCTGCTTCTAGGATCTCTGCCTAGCTCTCTAAATTCTCTCTTCTGGATCTCTTTTCTTTACCTTCCTATGTCATTGGTATCATTACATACCAAGACATCTAGTTGCTCTCCCCGCCCCCCTCCAAAATTCTGGGGATGTGATACGAGACATCCCTGAGCCTGGCACCTGGGAGACAACATACTATCCAAGTGTCCCATTCATGTCCACAGAACATGACTGTCAGTTTCTCTGACTATTGAGTCCCCTATCACTACCACACCCCTCTTTCCCTACTGCACCACTGACCCATGCTGAGTGCCAGTAACTTGGACTCTGTGGCATTCCCCTGGGAGGTCAATCCCCACAACAGTATTCAAAGCAGCACACTTATTATTGAGGGAATGGTTACATGGGTGCTCTGCAATAATTGCCTATTCATCATCCCATTCCTTCTCCTAGCAGTCACCTGCTGCCTGCACCTTAGGAGTGACTACTTTCCTGTAGCTCTGATTGATAGAACATAGAACATAGAATAGTACAGCACAGTACAGGCCCTTCGGCCCACAATGTTGTGCCGACCCTCAAACCCTGCCTTCCACATAACCCCCCACCTTAAAGTCCTCCATATACTTGTCTAGTCGTCTCTTAAACTTCACTAGTGTATCTGCCTCCACCATTGACTCAGGCAGTGCATTCCACGCACCAACCACTCTCTGAGTAAAAAACCTTCCTCTAATATCCCCCTTGAACTTCCCACCCCTTACCTTAAAGCCATGTCCTCTTGTATTGAGCAGTGGTGCCCTGGGGAAGAGGCACTGGCTATCCACTCTATCTATTCCTCTTATTATCTTGTACACATCTATCATGTCTCCTCTCATCCTCCTTCTCTCCAAAGAGTAAAGTCCTAGCTCCCTTAATCTCTGATCATAATGCATACTCTCTAAACCAGGCAGCTTCCTGGTAAATCTCCTCTGTACCCTTTCCAATGCTTCCACATCCTTCCTATAGTGAGGCGACCAGAACTGGACGCAATACTCCAAGTGTGGCTTAACCAGAGTTTTACAGAGCTGCATCATTACATCGCGACTCTTAAACTCCATCCCTCGACATATGAAAGCTAACACCCCATAAGCTTTCTTAATTACCCTATCCACCTGTGAGGCAACTTTCAGGGATCTGTGGACATGTACCCCGAGATCCCTCTGCTCCTCCACACTACCAAGTATCCTGCCATTTACTTTGTACTCTGCCTTGGAGTTTGTCCTTCCAAAGTGTACCACCTCACACTTCTCCGGGTTGAATATACCTGTTCAGTTTGTCTGCCATTTCTGTGTTCCCCATTGCCACCTGTCAGGTGTGATTTTCTGGTAATTCAATGTCTAATCTTACCTCTTTTTGCTCTTTATATATCTGAAAATAAGTTGGTATCCTCTTACATATTATTGGCTAGCTTACCTTTACATTTCATCCTTTCTCTTCTTACTAGTTGCCTACAATTGGTCTTTAAAAGCTTGTCAATCCTTTAGTTTCCAATTTTTGCTGTATTATATGCTTTCTCTTTTGTTTTTATGCTGTCTTTGCCTTCCCTCATCAGCCACAGTTGCCTGATCCTCCTTAAGAATGCTGCAGGGTTTTCTATGAGTCAGATTGTTTGATATGCATAGAGGCTAATGATACTCAATGCATTTCTCCTGATGAAATGTATCCTGCAGTTTGGGGAGGATTTCTGATAGTCAATGCATTTCTCCTGATGAAATACACCCTACGGTTTGGAGAGGATTTCTTTGATACTCAAGGCATCTCTCCTGATGAAATGTATCCTACAGTTTGGGGAGGATCTCTTTGATCAGTTTGGGGAGGACTGTGTCTCTTTGACCAGTTTGGGGAGGATCTCTTTGACCAGTTTGGGGAGGACTGTATCTCTTTGACCAGTTTGGGGAGGACTGTGTCTCTTTGACCAATTTGGGGAGGACTGTGTCTCTTTGACCGTGGAAGTAGGCTGCTGGGGACAACCCAGATGATTTGTTTCCCAAATGCAGACAGCTGGACAACACATCTGTAATTTTCACAATGGGACCCTTAGCATCTCTGTCAGGAAAGCACTAGAACTGGTTTGGGGAGAGTGAACAGGGGACACAGAAGTTAATTAACTATAGCCACAAGCTGTCCTTGTTCAAGTTATCAAAAAAGGTAATGAGTTGTGACTGATGCTGGGCATGCACTGTTGCCCATCAGTTGTCACATAGAGTCACACAACACAAGAAAAAGCCATTCAGCCTAACATGTCTATACAGATCATCAAGTACTAATCTATACTAATCTCATTTAGACCATAAAACATAGGAGCACAATTAGGCCATTTGGCCCATCGAGTCAGCTCTGACACTCCATCCCATTCTCCTCCTTTCTCCCCATAACCTTTGATGCCCTGATTAATCAAGAACCTGTCAACCTCTGCCTTAAATATACCCAATGACTTGCTTGCACATCCCTCTGTGGCAAAGAATTCCACAGATTCTCCATCTTCTTTCAGAAGAAATTTTTCCTCATCTCTGCTCTGAGGCTGTTCCTTTGGTTCTAGACTCCCCCACCATAGGAAACATCTTCTCCACATCCACGCTATCAGCACTTGGTCCATCACTATGCTTATTCAAGTCCTGGTGAGGATTACTTCTTCCTTGGACATGCACAATGAAAATTAGGTTTGGGGAGCAGGGAAAAGATTCCAAAGCCTAAACCAAGGAAGCTGAAAGATTATTGACTGGGTGTTCTAGAAATTATTATCACCATGTTCCAGGAGAGCAGAATATCAATTCACCCATTAAGCTGTTTGGTCAGGATTCCATGAAGTCACCGATCATTAGCATCCTACAGAGAGCAAAGGATATGTATTTAATAAAGAATAAAGTTCCGAAAAGCTGGAAGTACCCAGAAATCCAGGTTCCACCGATATTCCAAAGACTCACCAAAGGTTAGTTGATCATTGGAAATTGCCCTGTGATTAGGTTAGAGTTAAATTGAAGGATTGCTGGGTGCCATAGGTCAAAGGACTGGAAGAGCCTATTCCATGTTGTATCTCAATCAATCTATAAACACATAAATAAATCAAGCACCATCTGTTGAGACTGAAACAGAGTAAACATTGAACAGGAACATTATTTCTGTTTCACTGTATATATGATGCTTAACCTGCTTAATACTTCCAGCATTTCCTACTGATTTCCAGAGTGTTATTTTGTTTCCTTTTTGTTACTTCATTAGGGGATCAGGAATGGTGTATAAATTTGAATCAACTTTCATCGACTGTCAAACTTCACCTTGTGATAAAGAAACATATTGGACTCAGAACTCCTGTGTCAGTGATCCACCTACTCTCACCTCTCTCTTATCCAATTGACCTGCAGACAGCCCTTCAGTTCTTCATATGGTAAATTCTTCCATCACATTGACTCCACGCTGATTGCCGATGCTCAGAACTGCCTACCTTTACATGCTTTTATGAGGCAGAGGACAGAGCCAGCCACAGCTAGAGAAATGCTTCAATAGGCTAGGCCCAGTTCTAAGTTTGCTGATGGCACCACTATTGTTGGCCGAATCAAAGGAATCAACATATAAAAGGGATATTAAAAATCTGCCACAACAATTACCTCTCAATCAATGTCAGCAAGACCGAAGAGATGCTTATTGGCTTCAGGAGGAGGACACCAGAACCAGTCCTCAATTGGGGATCAGAGGTGGAGAGGGTCAGCAACTTTAAATTCCTCAGTGTTAACATTTCAGAGGATTTGGCCTTGGTCCAGTATATATGTGTCATTACAAAGAAAGCACCTCCACTTTCTTAGAAATTTGTGGAGATTCAGCATGACATCTAAAACTTAATGAACTTCTGTGGATGTGTGGTGGAGATGTATTGACTGGTTGCATTACCGCCTGGCTGTGTTCCTTCCAAGAACACACGCTTTTCAACCAGTGCACACAGGAAATTAATGTGCGCACAAAAGGTTAGTTACCTAAAATAATGTAATAATTAATAATTATACTTATTGAAAATAATCTTTTAGCTAAATGTTTCTGTTAACTATTTAGTCGGTTTTTCAAATACCACAATGCCCGTCACTAATTTACGTCACCTCACCTTTCCTGTTCCGGTTTGAGGCACTGATCACATACTTTGAAGAAGATCAGTCAAATGACCCTGTGGCTAAATACTGTCACAAGAAATTGATAAACATCACATACAAAGTAGCTTTACAGGTTTTAAGTGATGAACTGGCTGCACTGTGCAAGATTCTGCAAAAGAGTGGCCTGACACCGACTGATTCACTTCATATTGCACAAGGCAAAATTAACAAGATAAGAAAGCAGTATCTGGGAGACAATGTTTTGTAGAGTGACAAAGTTAAAGTTTTGCTAAACCAGCAACGTGAAGAAAACGTCACAGTAGATACAAGTTCGCTGTTGACTTTTACAAATAGTCTTTGCATTCATTTAGAAGAAAGGTTTCCTGAAGATGAGGTACAGGAATGGTCAGCTTTTGATTTCTCCACAATTGCAGATTGTGACTTCACATTTGGTGATGAAGAAGTTGATGCCTTATATCTAAACTATCATGATTTTATGGCTGAAAATACTGTAATAGTTAGACAGTTTAATGATTTCAAATTTTCCGTGCAAGAAAAAATTAAATGCAAACTGATTTCAAACTTTGCTCAAATGGTGGCATTTGTACCTCAAAATGAACAGTTTTGTGACCTTGCACAATTGATGGACATTGGGTGAACCTTTCTTGCATCTAGTGCGGACTGTGAGCGAGGTTTTAGCCTAATGAATCAACTCAAAAACAAGCTGAGAAACTGTTTAGGTGAATGTCACTTGCATATGTTAATGAGAATCAAAAGCTATCAATTGGATGGAAGTCTTATTAGTTTAGATAGAGTTTACAAAGAATGGGTAAATGCCAAAGACAGGAGAGAGAACAAATAACTGAGTGACTTGAATATGTATGTTATTTTGTTGTTATTCTATGCAGTTTTACGTCAAATATTTTGTAAATCTACATAAACTGTGCCATGTGTGCATTCAGTGCGCACATACTTTTGTCACGGGAAAAATTTGCACAACATAAGATTTTTGCGCACACTGACTACTAAGAATTAGAGGGAACGTTGCCGCCTGGTGTGGAAACTCCAATGCCCTTGTATGGAAATGCCTGCAAAAATAATGGATACGCCCCAGTCCATCACAGGTAAAGACGTCCTCACCATTGAGAGCTGTCACAGGAAGGCAGCATTCATTATCAAGGACCCTCACTATCCAGGCCATTCCCTCTTCTCACTGCTGCCATCAGGAAGAAGGTACTGGAGCCTCAGGACCCACACCACCAGGTTCAGGAGCAGTTTTCACACTTCAGCTATCAGGCTTTTGAACCAGTGAGGATAACTTCATTCACCCCGTCACTGAACTGTTCCCACAACACATGGACTCACTTTCAAGGACCCTTCATCCCATGTTGTCCTTATCTATTGCTTATTTATTTATAATTATTATTTTACTATTATTTCTTTTTCTATTGGTATTTCCACGGTTTATTGTTTATTTGTACATTGGTTGTCTGTCCTGTTGGGAGCAGACTTTCATTGATTCTATAGTGTTTCTTGTACTTACTGTGACTGACCACAAGAAAATAAATCTCAGGGTTGCAAAGGTGACATATGTGTACTTTGATAATAAATTTTACTTTGAACTTTGAAAACCTCAGGCCCTAGACTTAAACTAGACTCATATCTATCAAACAGGAATCAATAGAACATGGGCTGAAGATTCATAAATGAAAAGCAAACACCACTTACATTTCTAGGGCACCTTTAACCATGAAAAATGTGTCAAGGAAATCACAAGAGTGCAAATCAAGTAATCTGCAAAATCCTGTTGCTCTGTTGTTAGATTTCAAAGTGAAATCTAATTTTGGCAAACTTCTGGGAAATCACCACGAAACATTACAAAACTGACGACATCCATCTTCACACAGATCAGTTACTATTGTCAGCTTTTCTGACAGGACAATGGGCTACTGAATCCTGGTGAGATACAATGGTGTGCACATTATGGAGATGGGTAGGTACCAGTGACACTGCCTCTCTCCTCGCAATAATCAACAGACATGTTTACAGTCAGTAGATGCTGTATGTGTACAAATAACATGCATCTCCAATAGTGGTCAAATTTAATTCCTGCACAAGCCATTGAGAGGAACAAGTATTTATTTTTCATCAGCCTCACACTGAAATAAAGCAAAGCGCATAACCATACTGATAGAGGTTAGAATTGGTTAGAACCATACTGATGAAAGATTATTTTCTCAGCAGACCATTTCCACTGATTTTCTTTGAACATTAGATTTTTCTGTTTTTCATCATATTTCCTTTTTAACAACATCTTTCTCCAATAACTTGTCAGACTGCTTGGCAATAACAACAACCTCACCTTCATGAGTGTACTCTCGGTAGAGATTTTAGTGCTTTTAAATTAATATCTCTTCCCAATTGTATCAACACTGGATATGTGTAGGAACTCTGGGACAAGAAAACAATTGTCTGTGGTCATCGTGTTAGTACATATTCATAAACAGTCTGACAACATATGAACTTACATGAATTGAAAACCTGGCACTTTGATACCAGATTTTCAATAAATTTCCATGAAAATGTGTTTAAACCCTAAGAACTAACAATTATATTTTAACAATTACATAGTATACTGATTTCTAGTTTATTGAATATATTCTTTTTACAGATGTGTGGCCTTGGTGCTTTGAATAGATTTTTATGAATGCATTTCTGACACAGCCAAATATGGTGTAAAGGAATATGCGAAAGATTGATCTATCAGAACTGACAACCCACTAGGGCACATTCCGTTTTTGAAATGTCTCATACCCTTATGTAAAATCAAGCGTTCCCATGTGTATTAATGTTCTGAGGAACTCATTATAACATAATAATGATATGAAACTGCATGTTAGATAGTCAATGCTGTGTTTCTCTTTTTTCCAAAGCATAATAAAAAGTAACAACTCAGCAGGTAATCCAGTTTTAAATACACAGAATCACATTAAATGTAGCAGAATAAAATTCAATAAAACTGCACTTCAAGTGCTTTTCTTTTCTTTGTTGTGAGTTCAATTCATAGAGCTGCAGATTACTGCTGACAATTATGAATTAACGTTCACACCAAGGCTTCATGAGAACATTTCACCTTCAATTAACCTTTCTGCTGTTGAGTGATCTCAGCAAATTTTAAAACAGGGAAGTGACTCTGGGCTTTAACATGTGAACTGGAAGATAGACAATTTAAATGAGATAGTGCCAAGATTTTGTTAATTGCTCAGTTTAAAAAGCATTATTAGACATAAACTGCAGATTTGCTACCACAGCATTCAATGTGGGGTGTACATGCACAATTAAAACCAAGGCAATTAATGCTCTTAAATGACAGATTTCTGGCAGCTTTTCTTCAGTCTTTATTTTCTACTGTTTATAATTGTTTGCTCTTTAGTGAAGAAAGTGGACTCAAAATGAATTCAGGGACAATTCATTGCATCGCATTGCTAAATTTTAACTGAGTTTCCCAGCATAAAATCAAACCTGCAATAATTATAATTCTCATGGTCAAATTAGACCCCTGGTAGATGGCAATTTGGCCCATTGAATTCCTGCTGATCCATAGAAAGAGTGATCTAATGACTTATGATTCCGTTCTTTCCCAATAGCCTAGCAATGTAGAAGAGTGCAAGTGAAATGGGTGATCATTTTATGGATTCAAAGTTCAAAGTAAATTTTATTATCAAATACATATATGTCTCCATATACGACTCCTGAGATTGATTATTCTGTGGGCGTAATTAGCCTGTGGGCAAACTGAACAAATGCAAATATAAATAAATAGCAATAATGAATTTCATGACATATGCTGGTGAAATTAAAACTGATTCTGATAAACAACAAGATCATGAGGTAATGATATAAAGAGTCCTTAAAGTGAGATCATTGGTTGTGGGAAGATCTCAATGGATGGACAAGTGAGTGTAGTTATCCTTTTTGTTCAAGAATCTGATGGTTGAGGGGTAGCAACTGTCCTTGAACCTAATGGTGCAAATCCAGAGGCACTTGTACCTTCTACCTGATGGCAGCAGCAAGAAGAGAGCATGGCCTGGGTGCTGGGATCTCTAATCAAGGATTTCGCTTTCCAACAACATGTCAATGTGCTCAATGGTTGCGAGGGCTTTACCTGTGATGTACTTGGCTGAAACCACTACTTTTTATAAGATTTTCCATTCATGGGCATTGGTGTTTTCATACCAGGCCTGATGCAGCCAATTATTATACTTTCCATCTCACTCCTATACAAGTTGGTCACAATTTTAGATGTCATACTGAATCTCCATAGACCCCTAAAGAACCAAGGGACACCCCGTGTTTCTTGACAATTGCACTTATGTGCCCAGTCCATGACAGATCCTCTGAAATAGTGACACTGAGGGATTTAAACCCTCTCCATCTCTGATTCTCTGATGAGGAATGGCTCGTGGACCTCTAGTTTCCCTCTTTTGAAGTCTACAATCAGTGCACCAAATGAAAAGTCAAGAGCATATGATCATGAAATATGTAGTTAAATATAAAAAGGTGCTACGATTCTCTACACTACGATTAGTTGTGATTGTGACTCTGTTATGATTGTGCCATCGGTAGAGTCACCTTGCAGTGCTACAAGCCCAGTACCATCATGACTTGGGTGTTTATCTTAGTGGAGTCTGAATGGCCTCCCTGTGAACAATTGAGCTTTTTCTGGGTGCTGTGCTCCAGTTCCCTCTTTCATCCTGAGGACACATCGCAAGGACACATGCTTAGCCTACTTCTCCACTCTCTCTACACTCATGACTATGTGGTTATGTAGAACCCAAGACCATCTAAAAGTTCACCAATGACACCACTGTTGTTGGGGGAATTTCAGATGATAATGAGAAGGCTTACAGCAGTGAGATATATTGGCTGGTACGAGGAATTCTGCAGATGCTGGAAATTCAAGCAACACACATCAAAGTTGCTGCAGGCCAGGCAGCATCTCTAGGAAGAGGTACAGTTGACGTTTCGGCTGAGACCCTTCGTCAGGACTGGTTTATTGGCTGGTTTTCACTTGTTATTACAACAACTACCTTTTACACAATATTAGTAAGACCAAGGAGCTAATTGTAGACTTCAGGAAGGGAAAGTTGGGAAACATACACCAGTCCTTGTTAGGGTGTGTGCGGTGTAAATAATAGGTAATCTTTCAGGCCGAGACCCTTCTCTGGGACTCAGACTGAAGGGTCTCAACCTGAAATGTTGACTGTTTACTTACCTCCACGGATGCTGCCGACCTGCAAAGCTCTTCCAAAATTTTCTGTGTGTTTCTCAAAATTTCCATCATCTGCACAACCTCTTGTGCGCACTTTTTTAAAACCGCTAAACTGAGCAACACACAGTGTTTAACAAGAACATTTACATCTTTACAATCATAATTCCATAAAGTAATTAATCCGCACTAACAAGGAATAATCTCTCAAAGTCCAAGAACAAATGAAATATCTGTTAAGGTACGTATCTCCATCTCTCTGATGCATCTGTTTAGTGGTTGGGGCAGCTCAATTTTGATTAACGCCATATTGCTTCCTCAGTTATAAAATGTCATATTTGAATTATCAATGGCAAATACCCTTTCACTTCCAAATGAACAATAATAGTTTGAGAACAACCAATTGCTTAAAGATTGAGGGCTTCTCTATATTTTCATTTAACCATTTAAGCCCTCAAATCCAAGTGACTACTGTTTCAAATGGAACAGTAAATAGTTAAAGGTTGTTTGAAATGCCAGGAAGAAGTGCCAATAGCTCCTTCATTTATCATTAATACTACTTTGTTTTCTAAACAATCCAAAAGCAAAAGCTGGAAGAGAATAGTCAATCCAACAACTCAAAAGGATCAAAATAATATTGGGCACCACTCCATTTCTGTAGAATCACATCAAAGATTATGAAACAACACACATCAAAGTTGCTGGTGAACGCAGCAGGCCAGGCAGCATCTCTAGGAAGAGGTGCAGTCGACGTTTCAGGCCGAGACTGGTTAACTGCTAATTCTGATGACCTTAACCAAAGTGAGAATGTTGAATTATCTCATTGATAATTAACAGATGAGAGCAGACCTGGCACTGGAAAATGTTGCTGGAACACACTCCTGATCAAGTGATGCTTGAAAGTAGATCTCGTCCCCAGATTATAAAATACTTCACTGCAGTTTTCAAAGGTTCTCTACTTATTTCTCTGGTGCTTAGATCATGAGTATTTGTGCATTTCATTTCAAAGTTCAAAGTAGGTTTATTATTAATGTAATAATAAAGTTTCATTTTCTTGCAGACATTCACAGTAGAACAAAGGAAAAAACAATAGAATCAATTTTAACGCTCTGGTTAGGATTTTACTGTTGATGTTGTTGGGTATTTCATTTAATGGTTTTCTGTAGAAACCGTGTGATCTGCTGGTAGTATTTGGGTTACCGTTAAAGATAGAGGTTGTGAAGTTCATGCTTAGGAATATTGTGTCATCCAATCAGGATGGTGGAATTGGGAGAAGGTTCCAGATAATGTTGGGTGGAGAGATTTTTGTGATGGACACTAGGGTGGGTCGAGGTCTTTTCGATGGGAGATGAAGAGAGAAGAAGCTTGAGAGAGCCAGTCATAAGATTCGATCCAATGGGAGTGCATGATCAGATGGAGTCCAAGAGGGGAAATCTTACCGGTGATCGGTGAATAGGAGTTGGCACCGTGAGTACATCAGACACATCAGCTTTTGGAAGATTTGAGCTGAAACTTGTGCACATTTGATTGTTTTAATTATGATGGACCCTTTTGTTTTTTTTTAATCCTTTAATAACAGTTTGGTTAACATTCATAAATGTACTTTCTTTATAATTGTATGAACTGTGCAATCAGTTATTTCTTGCAGACAGGCAATTGTATGGGGACAGTAGTTACACAGTATTCACACAGACTGGCGTTTGGATGGACAAGTCCTCCCACCTTCCCGGTCATATTGACCCTGGAGGTACGGAGTCTACGAAAGTTGGTTTTCTCACTGCTGAGTCCGGTGGCTGTTAGTGAGGAGTTAATGAGCCTCATCTCAAGAGGTGCCCAGTAAAAAAGGATTTCATTGTGGGGGCTATCATCTATGATCTGATTTCCTAAATACTGTATTACACTATTATTACACTATTATACTATTATCTGGGAAAGTGATTAAGATGCATGATTATGGACGCCGCAGGGAATAAGCGTTAGTGCGATTCAAAGAGATTATTCGTAACTAAGGCTTGCGTTCTGAGCGGGGTGGACATCTGCAGTCCAGATGAATTGGTGGTTAAGGTTTTAAGTACCGATGAACTTCAATAAAAAATAAATTACCAAAACAAGAATAAGAGATGCATATCTAGAGACAACCGGTAAAAAGAGGTTTCACAATGAAAAACTGCACACTAACAAAAACTGACAAACAACCAATGTGCAAAAGAAGACAAGCTATGCAAAACACAAAAAATGATAATAAATAAGTAAGTAAATAATGCTGAGAACAAGCACTGAATATTGAACAGGAATATTGGCGTTATAAAGCACAAAGTCCTTAGGTTCACATAGATTCTTTTCTGAGTTGTTTGCAGAGGGAAGTCAGTTCTACTTTGCAGTTACAGAATAAAAAATAATACCTTGTCACTGCATTCGATTTTTCTCTGTGCATCATACATCTTCCCTCCTCGTATACACCAGCTGCCACCCCCACCACCTCTCTAGACTTAGAGCTGGGCAAATATTTTCATATAATTTTTATGAGTTAGAGTACTTCTTTTGCTCATTTCTCAGATATTTCACTGACTTCTACTTTCTTTTAAGGAATGCATGCTGCTGAATGGATAGACTGCCCTGGGAGTGGGTTTGTCAAGCTGGGTCACCTCCCTCCAAATTTCTCACAAAACTACCTTGGACCATATTGGCTCGATTTTTTTCTTGGCTATGATTTTATTAACCCCTTTCAATTTTGATTCAACTAGCATTTGCATCAAGGTTTAACATTATGATTTTAAGATGCTATTAGTTTGTGTGGTGGCCTACCAGCCATAAGCTTCTCCTGAGCAGAAGAGTGAAAATGTCTATGATTCACTTGTCATTGCTTTCCTCCAGGGTTTTAAATTCTGGGGTGTACACCATCTGGTCCAGGTGACTAATCTACCTTCAGTTCTTTCAGTTTCTCAAGAACCTTCTCTATAGCTTATATTTTATTAACTTACTTAGAGTCTAATATTTTGCTTTATGTGCTATTTGTGATATATGCTGTGTGGGTGCATCATGTTCCAGAGTAATGTTGTTTTGTTTACTTGTATATATTTACGATCAGATAACAATAAACCTGAACTTGAAGCACAACCGCCTCCTTAATAACAACATATTTCATGTTACTTTAGATAGTGATAATAAATCTGACTCTGGTGAGCAATTAGATATTTAATGCAAACTGATTCATTAGTCTGCAAGCATGTTTTAATTACATACTGTATCTCTTCCCATTATAGCCATATGAATTGTATTAGCTGCAACATAATCACAATGTCATTGCAACTGGATGTCCTCTCTCACTCTCTACAGTACTGTTATTATAGTCCTTGCAAAAGCACATTGTGCAATTATTGCATATATCACTCAATAAACTTAGGATTCCAAGTCTGTGAATTGCAATTGGAACAATAGTGTTTACGTACAGAGATGACGGCAGTGCTCACCAGGCCTGAATAGTGAGTCCTTTGACATGAATAACAATCTGAGTGCAAAGAAGCACTCAGAAGCTTAGGAAGCAGAAATTAAAGTTCAAAGTAAATTTATTACCAAAATACATAAATGTCACCATATACAAGCCTAAGATTTATTTTCTTACAGACATACTCAATAAATCCATAACAGAATCCATTAAAAACCACACCGACTTGGGTTTTCAACCCCTGCACAAAAGACCACAAACAAACTGTACAAATATAAAAATAAATTAAATAATGATAACAAACGAAAGAGCAATAAATACCAAGAACATGAGTCAAAATGTCTTGAAAATGACCCCAAGGGTTGTGGGAACATTTCAATGATGGGGCAAGTAAAGTTGAGAGTGAAGTTTGTCGTTTCAGTTCAAGAGCCTGACGGTTGAGGAGTAATAACTATTCCTGAACCTGCTGGTGTGAGTCCTGAGGCTCCTGTACCTTCTTCCTGAAGAGGTTATGTTGATTAAAAATTTGAAATGGTTTAGTTCCTCTTAATAAAAAGGTTTGGATGGACTTTTGCATAAACTACTAAATGTGTCCATAAAGGAGACATATTTAAAAGAATTTCCAATATTTTTATTATATGATTATGTAATGGATGAAGACTATGGAGCATCATAGCACACACAACATGAAATAGTGAAAGACACTCTATTTTGCCTACATGCATGTTTACTCACCTGTGAATAAACATTTGAATTTAACCAAGAAGCCATGAGTAGTTTCCCTTAATAACCTTTCTTGTGCTTTGAATTATATCAAAATTCGGTGCTGTCCTCCAGTGTTCACTTGACAGAAGACAAGCTACATTGTGTTTGACTGCAGACTGCTGCAACATTCATGGACTTAGGGTCCTGGACTATTTATATTTTGTGTGACTATATATTCACTGATATGTTACCTGTGCTACAGGTGCTTTATGCCATGCATGACTGGAGGTACTGTGTTTTGGACCAGAGTAACAGTGTTTTGTTTGGCTGTATTCGTGGATATTCATGTACAGTTTGAGTGAATGACAATTAAACTTGAACTTGATGCATTAAATATTCTGTTGCCTAATCACAGTAGCTGACCTTCAATTGTAATTAATAATGGAGAAATGCATTATTAAGGTAAGCTCCAAAGGCCAGCTGCTTAATATGTGCTACAGATCTGAAGATTGATATTTAATATATTTCTAAGTCACAGGAATTGAATAAACTATCCTGTTGCAACCCAAAAAGAAAAGGTTTGTTGACTATGATAAATTAGCATACGACAAATTGTACCATTTCTCAACGTGTTTATTACCCTACTGGAATTGTTCAAAATACAAGTTCTTATCTAGAATGTACAAGCTGTGTTTAACAAAAGAAAATGTAACATTAATTAGGTAGTTTTAAAATGTTAAATCAATCCTTTGGTAGGAGCAGAAGTAGGCAATTGTTTTGCCACTGAATAAGATCACAGCTGATCATTTTCTTCAGCATGACTTCTTTGCACTAATCAATATCATTTATTATTTAAAAAAATATATTGATCTGAAATGTGAATATACTATATAGTCTTCTTGGGTAGAATATTGGAAACAATCACTGGAATCTGTGTGAAGAAATTTCACACACACATACATCACTGATTCAAATGTCATTTGTTCCTCTCACCCTTCACTAGCAGGAGAGCCTCATAGGTTTATAACTAATTCCTCCACATCTATGTCTGTGCTTTAACACCATGACAATGTGCATTTCCATCAGGTTACCCAGACATTATCACCTGTGTTTCTACCTTAAAATTTGAAAATTTACTGCTCAGGTTTGCTCAAATTGATTCCTTTGTTTGATTTACTTTTTTTCTGGCAGCAGTATTGTGCAACACGTAAAATTACCACAGCACATATATATATATCTAGCGTGACTAAGATTTTGCACAGTGCTGAAGAAATTTCATGTATTGCACTGTACTGTTGCTGCAAAAAACAAATTTCATGATTTATGTGATTAATGATAAATCTGATTCTGATATGGGTCTCTAGTATTATGGACTGAGAATGGGAAGGGGGCAGGGAGAGGGGAATCATGTTTGGAAAAGCAGAAGGGAAAGGGGAGGAAGCAGGAAGCATCAGAAAAACATTCTGTAATGATCAGTGAACCAGTTGTTAGCAATCAAATGACCTCACATGGTGTCTCAGGGCTGGGTGTCTACACCTGTGCCATCTCGCACCCTGGCACTCTTTCTGTTCCACTTGTACTATGCTTCTCCTGCAGTGCTCCAACCATGCCATTCCTAACATGCTTTGCTCCCATCAGATTTACAAAGTCACTCTATGCACCACATTGACAAGTACAGTACTGTGCAAAAGTCTTGGGCACCCTAGCTAAACCCGACGCAGATTGGGGGACCGCTTCGTCGAGCACCACCGCTCCGTCCGTCACAACAGACAGGATCTCCCAGCAGCCACCCACTTCAACTCTGCTTCCCACTCCCATTCAGATATGTCCATACATGGCCTCCTCTACTGCCATGATGAGGCTAAACTCAGGTTGGAGGAGCAACACTTCATATACCGTCTGGGTAGTCTCCAGTCCCTTGATATGAACATAGAATTCTCCAACTTCCGGTAATTCCCTCCCCCTCCCTTCCCCTATCCCTATGTCACTCTGCCCCCTCCCCCAGCTGCCTATCACCTCCCTCATGGTTCCGCCTCCTTCTACTACCCAGTGTGTTTTCCCCTATTCCTTCTTCACCTTTCCTGCCTATCGCCTCCCTGCCTCCCCTCCCCCACCCCTTTATCTTTCCCCTTACTGGTTTTTCACCTGGAACCTACCAGCCTTCCTTCTTTATAGGGCCTCTGCCCCTTCCCTCTACAGTCCTGACGAAGAGTTCCGGCCCGAAACGTCGACCAATCTTTTTCATGGATGCTGCCCGACCTGCTGAGTTCCTCCAGCATGTTGTGAGTGTTGCTTTCACCCTAGCTATATATGTGTGCCTAAGACTTTTGCACAGAAATGTAAGTTATTGTTTTACACTCAGGTGGCCTCACTGTAAGTTCTTTACCAGCTCTAAGATGTCCTTAACCCTAGCATTGTCCAACCTGTGGCTGAAGATCAGAGTATCTCATGCTGGCTATCATCTTACGTTCATATTAGCAGGACCGATGGCTCATGCTACTTCGCATCCATCCTGGATGGACCCTGTTTCCCAGTCCTGTAGTCAGTTTGCTCATCCATCCTGCTGTCTCCTCTCTTCCACAGAGCGAGCAAGAATCTTCTACCTGTTGGAAAAGCTAAGTCTCCTGCCAAGTAGTGATCTGGATCTCCATCGCTGTCTCAGTCCTAATTACACCATGCTGTCTCTTGATTGATTAATTCTGCATTGAGTTAATGAACATATTCTGCATAATCCGTAACATCGTTTTTTAACAAGTCATCATTATTATTTTACGGCATGTTCTGTGACGTGGGCAATCAAGGTCTTTCCATGACCATGACTGTACTTGGCAAATTTTTCTACAGAAGTGGTTTGCCTATTGCCTTCTTCTGGGCAGTGTCTTTACAAGACGTGTGATCACAGCCATTATCAATACATTTCAGAGGTGGTTTGCTTGGCGCCAGTGGTCGCATAACCAGGAATTAGGATTTGCACCGGCTGCTCATATAACCATCCACCACCTGGTCCCATTGCTTCACATGACCCTGATCGGGGGGGAGGGGGGTTTGCTAAGCAGGCGTAAATCTTTCCCGAGGGTGATCTGCAGGCTAAGGGAGGGAAGGTGCACCTTACACTTCCTTTGATAGAGACATATCCACTCGAATAGGCACCTCGCCACTCGAATAGGCATCTTCACTCTCTCCAGGTTAGAATGGACTTGACTATTTATCATGAGATAGAGGGACAAGTATTAATTCCAAAATAATGCATTGGTATTTATTGTCATTTATGACATGCAAGGTCATTTGCAGGCTGCAGATTGTCTACTGAGATTTGGATGATCTCCTTGTTACTGGAGTATAGTAGAAGGTTTTACAACTTTCCATTCATTCTCAAGATCAGTAGGAATCCCTCATTTGAGATCCCATTGAAGATTATACGCAAACATTAGTTTTAACATCATCAGTCAGGGCATTGAGATTCCGAGTTGAGTCTGAAATAGAGGTACATCCATTTAGAACAGAGATGAGGAGGAATTTCTTTAGCCAGAGTGTGGTGAATCTGTGGAACTCTTTTCCCCTTGACAGCTGTGGAGGCCAGGTCACTGGATGCATTTAAGGCGAAGGTTGATATGTTCTTGATCAGTTAGGGCGTCAAAAGTTACAGGGAGAAGGCAGGAGACTGGAGTTGAGAGGGAAATGGATCAGCTATGATTCAAATGGCAGTCGAACAAGGTGGAGAGGAGGGGAAGGAGGCTAGCTGGAAGGTGAGAGGTGAAGCCAGATTGGCGGGAAAGGCCAAGGGCTGGAGAAGAAGGAATCTGATAGGAGGAGAGAGTGGAGCAGAGGAGGAAGGGAAGGAGGAGGGGAAGCAAGGGGAAGTAATAGGCAGGTGAGAAGAAGTAAAAGGTCAGAGTGGGAAATAAAGGAATTTGGGGTGGCAGGGAAATTTATTTACCACAAAGAGAAATCTTTATTCATGTCATGTTGGAGGCTACTCAGATGGAATATAAAGTGTTTCTCCTCCACCCTGAGGGTGGCCTCATCTTGGCACAGGAGGAGGCCATGGACCAATATGTCCAAATGGGAAGAGGAATTGGAACTAAAATGTTTGGCTACCGGGAAGTCCTACTTGTGGCGGGTGGTGTGGAGAGTCTCAACAAAGCAGTCCGCCAGTTTACAACGTGTCTCACCGACGTAGAGGGCTCCGCATTGTCAATACCAGATGTCAAAAGCAGATTTGCAGGTGAGGTACTGCCTCACCTGGAAGAACTGTTTGGGGTCCTGAATGGAAGTGAAGGAGGTATGTATGAGCTGCTTGAAGATATAAGTGCCAGGATGAAAGATATATTACTTTAGTACTAGAACATTACTGTGCTCAGGAACATCTTTTAAACCATTACCAAAGCCAATATTTTTTAATATTTACTAATTTTTACTATTTTTAATATTGAACATTTGTAATCCAGGGTGTGGAAAGCGCAGAATCAAATATCGCTGTGATGATTGTACGTTCTAGTATCAATTGTCTGGCGACAATAAAGTATAAAGTGTGTGCTAATAGAATTGAGTACAGTGAGTGTAATAGTCTTCAATGAGCCATGTTTATCACATGGTATGATTTTCAATAGTGTCTGTGGGTGTTAAATTTCAATAATATACATTTGCTGAGAAATTTATCATTTTCCTTGCCCTACTGAATAACAATAAAAACAATACAAAGACACCATTTCCAAAAAAATGTGTAAATCAATAGAGCAGACTCGATTGAATGGCCTAATTCTGCTTCTAGGTCTTATGGTCTTATGAACAGGATCACACAGACTTGCATAGACTTATCAAATTAGTGCCTATCAACATTGATTGCATAACAGGAAATGTACTGTGTCAGTCAGTTCAAGTGATGCATTAAATTCACCTTACTAGTGGTTACATCAGTACTAATTGTTATTATTATGCTGCAAATTTATAAAACTCTGGTTCGGCCACATCTGGAGTATTGCATACAGTTTTGGTCACCCAACTATAGGAAGGATGTTGAGGCTTTGGAGAGGGTGCAGAACAGGTTTACCAGGATGCTGCCTGGTTTAGAGGGCATGTGCTATCACGAGAGGCTGGGTAAACCTGGGTTGTTTCCTCTGTAGCGGCGGAGTTTGAGGGGTCGTGAGGGGTGAGTAGAGTGGTGGATACCTGGAATGCTCTCTGGTGGTAGAGGCAAATATATTATAGGCTTTAAAGGAATGTTCAGATAAGCATATCGATGTAAGGAAGATGGAGGGATAAAGACATGGTGTAGGTGGGGGGGGGGGGATTAGTGTTTGGCTGTTTTTGATTTGTCTTTTAGCCGGTTCAGAAAAATAGTGTGGGCTGAAAGTCCTGTTGCTGTGCTGTACTCTTCTATGTTGTATGTTCTATGTTGTATGGTCTATGTTGTATGTTCTATATTGTATGTTCTATGTTGTATGTTCTATGTACTCCATGTCTGAAGTACTAAATATCTGAAAATATCTGGAGGATTTCAGGACTCCCTGAACTCCTCCATCCTGATCAAAAAAGTGCAACAGCACCTTTATTTCCTGCGGAGCATCAAGAAAGCTCGCCTCTGTCCCAGGATACTGACGGACTTTTACCGCTGTACCATTGAGAGCATACTCACCAACTGTATCTCAGTGCGGTATGGCAATTGTCCCGTATCGGACCGCAAAGCACTCCAGTGTGTGGTGAAAACCGCCCAGCGGATTATCGGCACCCAATTGCCCACCATTGAGAACATCTACCATAAACGCTGCCTGGGCAGGGCGAAAAGCATTATCGGGGATGCATCTCACCCTAACCATGGACTTTTTACTCTCCTCCCATCCGGTAGGTGCTACAGGAGCCTCCACTCCCACACCAGCAGGCACAGGAAGAGCTTCTTCCCTGAGGCTGTGAGCCTGCTGAACCTCACATCACAGCGCTAAGCAGTATTGCACCCATATTGTACTGTCTCAGTACTTTTATAATTGTGTGCTGTAGCACTTACTTTTCATCCGCAGTTATTTTGTAAATAACACTATTCTTTGCATTTCTGGTCAGATGCTAAACGCATTTCATTAGCTTTGTATCTGTACTCGGCACAATGACAATAAAGTTGAATCTAATCTAATAAAAGTAACATGCATTAAATCTCTAGCAATCGAGTATCCCTTTGTTCAGAAATGCTAGTGAGACAGCATCTGCCTTCACTCTCCTTTTAACATTCCCAGGCCCTGGCTTCTGTGCTCCCTGATTCCATCTATAAGCGGCATCGTCTCAATGTTACTAAGGATTAACATTTCTTACACACAACCAGTCTACTTCTGCTAATAGACTCATTCGCCTGATTGAATTCATTCTCACCTTTAGCAGCTTCTCCAGATCAAAGATGTAGTTATGGTGCAAGCTAGCTCTGTCTTTCAGTGACATATGTAAAACAGTCTGCTTCAGTTCCAATCAAGTGCCATCCTCAACTGTTTCCTGTACAGCAACAGCTGCATTGGTACTAACTCCTGCACACATAGAGAAATCAAACGTTTCATCATTGTCATCACTTCTCTCACCTTCACACGTTCCATAACTGAACCGTCCCTTCCTATTCGTAGTCTGTATCCCCTCACATCCATTACGAGCCCAAAAATGTCCACAGTTTTCTTGACTGTACTTCTTCCATGCTGCCTTTTGAATATAATCTATTCTGCCTTGCTGAACCTACTGCCTCACTTCATCTGCCAATGTCAACGTGAGTCCTGGTCCATAACTGTTGAATTAAAATGGTCAAAACCACAATGTTAGTTATATCTTAAAATCACTGACTTTTCCACTACGGGGGCTTACACAACTGAATCCTAAGCTCTTGCATTGTCCACAGAAAGATGCACGCACAACAGGTCTGGTACAAGATTCGCACTTGTAACCCCAGTGTTTCCTGTCTACCACCTGGTGAATTCAACCTTGTTGTAAAAATATTTCCTTTTCATCTGAGTTTAAATTATGGCATTGAATTTATTTTCATAATATATGCTTTTTAAATGATATTAAATTGAATAATATTCACTACATTATTTAGCTTCTTAAGGTTGATTCCTTGTTGACATGCTTGATGAAATTGTCAGAATCAAAATGAAGACAGCCTTACAACAGGAAGAATCGTGTTTTTCCTTCGTGTGTGATCCTGACAACAATAATCATGAGCATCTGTACCTCCAACAATCATGGTATTCTCAGCAAAGGCATAATTGTAGTTGATTATTCTTTCTCACCTACCCAAGGATACTGTGGATTAATCTCTAATCAAATAGGAATGGGTTGTGATGTAAATTCTTAGAACAGGATATCAGGAACCAGCCTTATTTCTTTCACATGACGAATATTTTTCATTCTATAATCTCCTTTGTATCTGCTGAAAACTGGCATGACTTTAGAAAGCAAACTTCTTATGAAGTAACACACATCAAAGTTGCTGGTGAACGCAGCAGGCCAGGCAGCATCTCTAGGAAGAGGTACAGTCGATGTTTCAGGCCGAGACCCTTCGTGCAGTTAGTCCTGACGAAGGGTCTCGGCCTGAAACGTCGACTGTACCTCTTCCTAGAGATGCTGCCTGGCCTGCTGCGTTCACCAGCAACGTTGATGTGTGTTGCTTGAATTTCTAGCATCTGCAGAATTCCTGTTGTTCTTATAAAGTAAATGTTTGACATCTATTGTACGAGCTGATGGAACATTTATTTATTTATTCATTTATTTATTGACATGCCGCGTGGAACAGGCCCTTCGATCCTTGCAACCCTTCATTTGATCCAAGCCTAATCATGGTACAATTTGCAAAGAAAAACTACCCCACCAACCGGTACACGTTGGACTGTGGAGGAAACTCAAGCACCTGGAAGAAACCCAGGCAGTCAGGCAATCGCAGGTATTGAACTAGGGTTGCCTGTACTGTAAAGTGGTGTGCTAACCACTATGCTACCATGCTGCCCTGCCATCTGAAATGTTAACCTTCTTCTTCTTTAATGAGGAGTTAATGAAGGCGGAGGTGGAGAGAGAAGAAAAGATGTGATATTGATTATTTCTAGTCAAGTTTGAAGTGCTGCAGTTTAGTTAAAAAACAAGTGACAAATTTATTGTCATTTAACTACATGCATGTATATAGCATATATAATGTACATAGACACGAGTCAATGTTTCTTCAAACCAGGATATAAAGCACAAAACATACACAACACATAGTAACTTAAACACAAAATAATCTGCAGATGCTGGGGTCAAAGCAACACTCATAACATGCTGGAGGAACTCAGCAGGTCAGGCAGCATCCGTGGAAAAGATCGGTCGACGTTTCAGGCCGGAAACCTTCACGGTAACTTATGAAGGTAAGGATAAAATCTACAGATGATGCACACATAAATAACAAATGAAGGTACATTGGTATTAAATATTGTAAAGTAAAGAACGGATTAACCAGTGTGACGAGAGTACACATAGATTAAGATGTAGCTGTCCTGTACTGGCACCAGTGGGATCAGCAGTTGGTCTGCCACCTGTCTTCAGGAGAGAGAGAGATAAGGAAAACAATGGAGCAGCATTTGGAGATGTTAATTAAGGGACGGAAGGAGAGCTGTCAAGATCGGCTCCCCCTTTGAACCCTGAACTGTTTGAAGTGATGGACAGGTGATACCCCAGCAGGGGGATAAAAAGGGACAGGTTCGCTAAGGCAGGACACACGTGACACCCGAGGTAACGAGACCCTGGAAGCGGTGCATCTCCCACAAGTCAGTGGGAGGTTTTGGAGGGCTGGTCGCGGGACCAAGCCATAGACGCACAGGGTGGAAAGGTACGATCGGCAGGAACCTGGTGTATGTCTGCCCTTGCCTGGGTGCCAGGTTTCACCGCAGAGAAACGATCGTATCTGGAAACTGGGGGGGCGGAATCACGGTCGGTGACCTCAGAAGACATCACAAAGGGCTCGCCCGAAAGCTGACTGCGAAGAATATCGAAGGTCTGTGTGGAAGCCCTTTGAATATTCATTCGTTTTTGCTCTCTCTCTCCTTCCCCCCACTGCCCATCTCCCACAGCAGTGATGAACTGAACTGAACTCAATTGAACTGAAATTTGCGTCACTTTGAAACTGATCATTTACCCCTAGACGACGATAGATCCTGTTATCCTAATTCTGTGTACATGTGTGTTTATCATTGCTGAACTGTTGCATTTATTATCCTTTTGATTAGAGTACTGTGTTGCTTGTTTCTTTAATAAAACTTTCTTAGTTCTAGTAATCCAGACTCCAACTGAGTGATCCATTTCTGCTGGTTTGGCAACCCAGTTACGGGGTACGTAACACCAGTGACACCTTGAATATGATGCAGCCGAGAGTTCAGAAGCCTAATGGCCTGGGGGAAGAATGGCCTGGGACCATTCTTGTTTTTATTCATCAGAGTCTCCTGTCTGATGGTAGAAAATCCAAGAGATTGCTGGATGGATGGGTGGGATCCTCAGTAATACTCAGGGCCCTGTCTAAGCAGTGGTCCTGATAAATGTCTCCGACAGATGGTAGGGAGACTGCTATGATCCTCACAGCTGTTCTCACAGTCCTTTGTAGGGACTTTTGGTCTGATGCTCTGTTGCTCCCATACCAGATGGAGACGCAACATGTCAGGATGCTGTCATTGGTGCTCCTGTAAAAGACAGTTAAGGTGGGGCGGGGGAGGGGTGCAAACAAGAATATATTGGAAACAAATTCGATATTCAGTTCAGCACAGACTAGATGAGCCACAGGGCCTGTTTCTGTACCGTGGTGCTCTATCACTCCATGTGCAACATTTGCATTCTCCATTTGAGAAACTCCTTCAGAAAAAACAATATTGCTGACATTTCTGAAGAATAAATAGTTCAGAGGGGGGTGAGGTGGAGATATGTCTCTACCTAAGAAGGTGAAAGGCACTCCTTCCCTCTGCTAGCCTGCAGCTCACCCTTGGGAAAACTATAATATCTGCTTAGCCCATTATTCAGGGTCATGAGAAAAATGGGAGCAGGTAGTGGATGGTCGTAGGAGCAGCTGGTTCATATCGCAAGTCCTGGTTATGCGAACATTGATGCCAGACAATCTCTGAAGAGATATTGATAATGGCTGGGGTCACCCATCTTGTAAGGAACTGCTCAGAAGACAATAGCAAACCAGTTCTGTAGAAAAAATTACCAAGAACAATCATGGTCATAGAAAGACCATGACTGTTTACGTCATATAACATGGCACATTATGATGATGATGATGATGATGATGAAATAGTTGAGAAATTCTAGGTTGTGATGAAATGGGTGCCTAAATGTTGAAGAAGACAATCTGCATGCTGGTTAATTTTATTTACTTTTTTCTTCAATTTCATGTCAGGTCCGATTTAATCACACCAGTTTGCTGATTGTGAGGGGATAGAGATAAATGGTTACAAGGAATCAGAATCAGAATCAGGTTTATTATCACCAGCACGTTTTGTGAAATTTGTTAACTTAGCAGCAGCAGTTCAATTCCATACCTGGATACAAAGTCCAGACAATGGATGTGATTGAAACTTACCAGTAGCAGGGGAGAGCATTTCTCATGGGCTAAGGAGAACTATTTTCTGTGGCTGATTGATTAGGCCCTCGGTTTCAGTTAAAACTAGACAGTGAATGGTCAGTATAAACTTTGCATATTTGTACACAGATCTTGCATTAAACATTGTATAATTGGCACAAGAATCTGATTTGAATTCTTTAGAAGTTTCCCAGGATGATGAAAATTTGATGTCAAATACAGTTCTCGAATGGTTTGACCAATGCCTTTGAGCAGAAAATCCTAAAAAGGTAGTGGATTCAGCACAGAACATGATGAATAAAGCCCTCCCGACCATTGAGCACATCTACATGAAATGTTGTTGAAGGAAAGCAGCATCCATCATCAGACATTCCCATCAGCCAGGCCATCTCTCTTAGAAACATAGAAAATCTACAGCACAATATAGGCCCTTCAGCCCACAAAGCTGTGCTGAACATGCCCTTACCTGAGAAATTACCTAGGGTTACCCATAGCCCTCTATTTTTCTGAGCTCCAATGTACCTATCAAGGAGCCTCTTAAAAGACCCTATCATATCCGCCTCCACCACTGTCACCGGCAGCCCACTCCACGCACTCACCACTCTCTGTGTAAAATCTTACTACCCCTGACATCTCCTCTGTACCTACTTCCAAGCACCTTAAAACTGTGCCCTCTCATGCTAGCCATTTCAGCCTTGGGAAAAAGCCTCTGACTACCCACAAGATCAATGCCTCTCATCATTTTATACATCTCCATCAGGCCACCTCTCACCCTTTGTCGCTCCAAGGAATAAAGGCCGAGTTCACTCAACCTATTCTGATAAGGCATGCTCCCCAATCCAGGCAACATCCTTGTAAATCCCCTCTACATCCTTTCTATAGTTTCCACATCCTTCCTGTAGTGAGGCGACCAGAACTGAGCACAGTACTCCAAGTGAGGTCTGACCAGGGTCCTATATAGCTGCAACATTACCTCTCGGCTCCTAAACTCAGTCCCACGATTGATGAAGGCCAATGCACCGTATGCTTTCTTTTTTTTAAATTTATTTTTTATTGAATTTCATCATCAAACAAATATTTCCATAAGATGTATTTCAGATACTGTACATATATATCACAAATCTCCACATAATATTTACCTGAAGTATACTCTTATGGAAAGGAGAGGAAAAAAAGAACAATCGAGAGAAGAAAACTATGTACAGAGTAGGGAGTGATCTTTTTTTTTACAACATATTCATTGACTTCTGATAATAAAATCAGGCCTATGAGGTGTTATGTAGTTAAACTATTTTTTCCAGTATGAATAAAATTGCTCCAACCTATGATTAACAGATGCTGTTATCTTCTCCATTTTGTAAATGTCCATTGTAATTTCCATCCATACACTTAAAGATGGGCTCTCCTGTGAGAACCATTTCCTGGTAAGGGTTCTTTTTGCCAGCCACCAGCAGTACATTTATTAAATATTTATATTCAACCATCCTTGAGGTATATACCCAAAATATATGGTCTTATCCTCATTTAAAGATGTCTTGTAGGGCATTATGTATCCCACTCCAATAGTCTTTGATAACGGGGCATTCCCAGAAAATATGATGATGGTTTGCATTTTGATTTCCACAATTTCTCCAGCAAGCAGGGGGGTTACTATCGTAATGGGATTTCTGATTTCTTAAGCACAGAGTCAAACTGTGCAGCAGCCTTGAGTGTCCTAAGGACTGGGACTCCAAGAAATCTCTGATCTTCCACACTGCCAGGAGTCTTACCATTAATACTATATACTCCCATTATATTGAACCACCTCACACTTATCTGTGTTGAAATCCATCTGCCACTACTCAGCCCTGTTTTGCATCCTATCAATATCCCACTGTAAACTCTGACAGCTCCACACTATCCACAACACCTCCAACCTTTGTGTTATCAGTAAATTTACTAACTCATCCCTCCACTTCTTCATCCAGATCATTTATAAAAATCACGAAGAGTGGGGGTCCCAGAACAGATCCCCGAGGCACACCACTAGTCACCGACCTCCATGCAGAATATGACCCGTTTACAACCACTCTTTGCCTTCTGTGGGCAAGCCAATTCTGGATCCACATAGCAATTTCCCCTTGGATCCCATGCCTCCTTACTTTCTCAATAAGCCTTGCATGTGGTACCTTGTCAAATGCCTTGTTGAAATCCATATACACTATGTCTTCTGCTCTACCATCATCAAAGTGTTTAGTCACATCCACAAAAAATTCCATCAGGCTCGTAAGGCATGACTTGCCTTTCACAAAGCCATGCTGACTATTCCTCATCATATTATGTCTCTCCAAATGTTCATAAATCCTGTCTGTCAGGATCTTCTCCATCAACTTACCAACCACTGAAGTAACACTCACTGGTCTATAATTTCCTGGGCTATCTCTACTTCCTTTCTTGAATAATGGAACAATATCCACAACTCTCCAATCCTCTGGAACCTCTCACGTCCCCATTGATGATGCAAAGATCATCACCAGAGGCTCAGCAATCTTCTCCGTCGCCTCCCACAGTAGCCTGGGGTACATCTCGTCCAGTCCCGGTGACTTATCCAACTTGATGTTTTCCAAATGCTCCTGCACATCCTCTTCTTTAATACCTACATGCTCAAGCTTTTCAGTCCACTGCGAGTCATCCCTACAATCGCCAAGGTCCTTTTCTGTAATGAATACTGATGCAAAGTATTCATTAAGTATCTCTGCTACCTCCTCTGGTTCCATACACACTTTTCTACTGTCACACTTGATTTGTCCTATTCTCTCACATCTTATCCTCTTGCCCTTCACATACTTGTAGAATGTCTTGGGGTTTTCCCTAATCCTGTCCGACAAGGCCTTCTCATGGCCCCTTCTGGCTCTCCTAATTTCCTTCTTAAGCTCCTTCCTACTAGCCTTATAATCTTCTAGATCTCCATCATTACCTGGTGTTTTGAACCTTTCATAAGCTTTTCTTTTCTTCTTGATGAGATTTACAACAACCTTTGAACACCTCGGTTCCTGTACCCTAATATCCTTTCCCTGTCTCATTGGAACGTACCTATGCAGAACTCTACGCAAATTTCCCCTGAACATTTGCCACATTTCTTCCCTGAGAACATCTGTTTCCAATTTATGCTTTCAAGTTTCTGCCTGATAGTCTCATATTACCCCTCACTCCAATTAAACACTTTCCTAACTTGTCTGTTCCTATCCCTCTCCAATGCTATGGTAAAGGAGATAGAATTGTGATCACTCTCTCCAAAATGCATTCCCACTGAGAAATCTGACACCTGACCAGGTTAATTTCCCAATACCATATCAATATAGCCTGTTTTCTTGTAGGTTTATCTACATATTGTGTCAAGAAAACTTCTTGAATACACCTAACAAACTTCACCCCATCTAAAACCCTCATTCGAGGGACATGCCAATCAATATTTCGGAAATTAAAATCTCCCACAATGACAATCCAGTTATTATTACACCTTTTCAGAATCTGTCTCCCTATCTGCTCCTCGATGTCTCTGTTACTTTTGTGTGGTCTATAAAAAACAACCAGTAGATTTATTGACCCCTTCCTGTTCCTAACTTCTGCCCACAGAGACTCCGTAGACAATCCCTCTATGTCTTCCTACTTTTTTTACAGCTGTGACACTATCTCTGATCAACAGTGCCACGCCCCCACCTCTTTTGCCTCTCTCCCTGTCCTTTGTGAAACATCTAACACCTAGCGCTCAATGTAACCATTCCCACCCCTGAGTCATCCAAATATCTGTAATGGCCACAACATCATAGCTCCAAGTACTGATCCACACCCTAAGCTTGTCTGCTTTGTTCATAATACTCCTTGCATTAAAATAGACACATCTCAAACTATCGATCTGAGCACGTCCCTTCTCAATCACCTGCCTATCTTCCCTCTCGCACTGTCTATAAACTTTTGCGACTTGTGAGCTAACCGCCTCTTCCTCCATCTCATCAGTTTGGTTCCCACCCCCCAGCAATCCAAGTTTAAACTCTCCCCAATAACCTTAGCAAACCTCCCCACCAGGATATAGGTCCCCTTAGATTCAAGTGCAACCCGACCTTTTTGTGCAGGTCACTCCTGCCCCAAAAGAGGTCCCAATGATCCAGAAATCTGAGTCCCTGCCCCCTGCTCCAACCCCTCAGCTATGCATTTATCCTCCACCTCACTCTATTCCTATACTCACTGTCATGTGGCACAGGCAGTAATCCCAAGATGACTACCTTTGTGGTCCTCAACTTCCTTCCTAGCTCCCGGTAGTCTGCTTTCAGGACCTCCTCCCTTTTCCTGCTGATGTCATTGGTACCAATATGTACCACGACCTCTGGCTGTTCACCTTCCCACTTCAGGGTATCTTGGACGCGATCAGAAACATCTTCTTGCTATTGCCATCAGGTAGAAGGTACAAGAGCCTTAGGACCCATACCATCATGTGCAAAGACAGTTTCTACACCTCAGCTATTGTTGAGCCTGTGATTTGTGGTTTGGCGGTCGTTTGGGTGACCCTGGGAGGTGATGAGGTTGCAGGGAGCCAATGTTTGACTTCATTTTGCCAATTAAAGCTTCCATGTTACACCATTAAAGTGTCAAGTAAGATTGAAACATCGAGGTGAATGCGAATGTTAAGTGCCGGCTGTCTCCCTTTTGATGCTGGTGGGATTGTTCTACTGACTGTGTGGCCTGTCGCTGTGCCTCAGGATGTTACCAAGGTTTTCTGAGCTTTTGGATATGGATTTAGACTATGGACTTTCTTTTCCTGTCTTATAGCTTTTTATATTCTGTGTTTTTTTGCCTAGTCTTTCTCGTTTTTTTTGTGAGTGATTGGGGTATTTGGGGCTTGACGATTGTGTTGCTATTTTTTTTTCTTGGTTTCAAGGCTATCTGGAGAAGAAATTCAGAGCTGTATACTTGAATAATAAATGAACCTTAGACTTTTGAATCATCAGGCTCTTGAATTCAAGGGGATAACTACACTCATTTCCCCCATTATTCTGTTATTGATATGTTTCCTACAAACATTGATCTCACTTTAAGGACTTATTATCTCATGTTCTCATTATTTATTGCTATTTATTTATTTGCATTTGCACAGTTTGTTGTCTTCTGCACTCTGGTTGATCTTTCATCGATCCTGTTCTAGTTAGTATTCCGCAGATTTGCTGAGTATACCCACAGGAAAATGAAGTTCAAAGTTGTATATAGTGACATATATGGACTTTAATAATAAAATTTACTTCAAACTTTGAATTTTGGTTATTGATTGGAGGTTAAGTGCCATTAATTCTAAAAGGGCAATGTTAAATCTGATTCCTTTAATATTTTACTTTGATAATTTTTAAATACCTGGACTTTACTCTGAGTTTCCATGACATGTGAGCTGTGAACCGAAGTTGCAAATAATCAGCCAGATTTGTGCAAAGAGAAGACAGCCTGACAACCCGGTGGGATTAGTTTTTAGGTTGCAGCTACCTAGCTCATCTGGGAGGGGAGAACTATCAATGGATATGGAGTCTGTCCTCTGTCTGAGGCTAACAAATTGCGTCCAGTGGGGCATCATAACAATGAAAGATATCGGAAGACTATAATTTAAAACAAAGATTTACTGTTGTGTGTATTCATATCTGTAATGTCATTTACGTAGGATAATTGGATTATGTTAAATCCAGCAGTTTATTACTGTTCTGTGCTGTTTAGTAAAACAGTGTTGTCCGCATTCACTTTAATTTGTTCACTCAGTAAAACTGCAAGATTGAGGCTGACTTTGTGAATATTATTTCTTACTTCAACAGGAAGTTTTTTTACTCAGTGGAATGTATAACAAAGCAAAGTCAATTTGACTTGGGAGAACAGGGGCTCCAAATTTTCAATCTGATTTTTCAGAATTTGTGCAAATATTTGACACCTTTGCACTTGGATGATGGTAGTATTTCAGCAAGCACAAATGATAATCTTGCAAATCTCAAAGACCTGAATTATGTCAGCAAGCCCTTTGACCCAGCTGCTAAGTACAAAGACTTCAGCACAAGCACACAGATTAACCATATATTTTATTGACTCAATTCAGTATCACAGTTACAAAAGAGAGCACATGTAATTGGATGCATTTGACTTAGATGGAAGAGTAGTTAATGATCAGAAGTTCAAGTGTCTAGAATTAAATAGGTAATTGTTTTGCGACTGGGAGGCTGATACTGATGTCAGGTGTTTATTTTCTCTATCATTTACTTCGTTGAAGGTACTGAATGCAATAAATCCAGACATTGATATTTCAAAGTTAGGAAAGAAAGTAATCTGCAATAAAATTAAGACAAGAAATTAAGCTGGGAAGGTTGTAGCAGTGACATGGTGTTAGGAAAATAAATAAGTATGCAGGAAAATGTGCAGATCTTGAATAGCATTGGGGAATGTAAAATTATCCACCTTTGTTGTAAAAAGAAGATAAAATTTTAAGGGATTAGAGGCTAGATAAGCAAAAGACTGGGGTGTCCTTGTAAATGAACCATTGGACATTAGTGTGCAATTAGATGAAGTAGATAGGAAGCAAATGCAATGTTAAATTTTATTGCAAGGTGCTTGGAGGATAAAGGCAATGAAGTCTGGATCCAATTATAAAGAACTTTAGGGAGACTGCAGATGGGAAACTATGAATGATTTGGTCCATTACCCAAGAGGCAATACTACAGAGGTTTACTAGATTGATTTCTAGCATGACAGGGCTGACCTTTGAAGAAAATTTTAAATAAAAAGAAAGGAAGCAGTTTTATCCTCTATTTATCCATTCAGGATGTGCTATCCTCTCACTGCTGCCATCAGGAGGGAGGTACAGGAGCCTCAAGACCCTCACCACCAGGTTCAGGAACAGTTATTATCCCTCAACCATCAGAAAGGAAGTACAGGAGCCTCAAGTCCCTCACCACCAGGTTCAGGAACAGTTATTATCCCTCAACCATCAGAAAGGAGGTACAGAAGCCTCAAGACCCTCACCACCAGGTTCAGGAACAGTTATTACCCCTCAACCATCAGGCTATTGAACCAAAGGAGATGACTTCACTCAGCTTCACTTACCCTGTCATTGAAAGGTTCCCACAGAATAAGAGCTCACTTTCAAAGACTCTTCAGGTTCTTGATAGTTATTGCTTATGAATTATCATTATTAATTATTTTTTATTTTTTCTCAGCTCAAGCTAATATGCCTGCAGAAAAAAATTCTCAGGTTTGTATGTGGTGACATGTATGTACGCTGATAATAAATTTTATTTTGAACTTTGAAATTTATAAAACCTGAAGTATGGGCATAGCCAAGCATGCTCATTTCTTCCTTCAGTTAGTCCTGACGAAGGGTCTCGGCCTGAAACGCCGACTGTACCTCTTCCTACAGATGCTGCCTGGCCTGCTGCGTTCACCAGCAACTTTGATGTGTGTTGCATGCTCATTTCTCAATTGTTAGGAACTTTCAGATTGTTCTAGCAGTGTTTTCTGAAGATTTATATTGCTGTGTAGCCCGAATTGTTTAATGCTGCTGTGTAGATCTTTTTCAATGATACCAGTTGTGGATACTACTATCAGAACAGTGTATACCTTGTTCTTGTTCTGAAGTCTTTCAATTTCCTCTTTTAATTCAGCATATTTCTGGTACTTTTCACTTATTAATTTCTATAAGTTATATGTTTTTGGAATGGCTATACCTATTACGTAAGTTTTTCTTGCTTGTTTATCCTGTATTATTATACTGGGACAATAATTATGGATTGTTTTATCTGTAATAGTGGATCGGTGGTAAAATAATTTGTGGGACTCTGACACTTTAACAGGATCAGGCTTGTAAGGGCACATGACACAACACATAACGGTGATGATGATTGTCTGATGAAGACAAGTATCACCGTTGTATTGTACATGCATACTTTGACTATAAAATGAACCTTAGCAACATTAGTTCCAGACCCACTTGAAAGTGTTAGTAGAGTTATGGATTCAGAAGCATGATCATAAAATAATACATGATTAATTGTATCAAAAAGGTTAGTGGTCTCTTTTGAAAAAAATGTATTTGCATACATATGACTTCTCAGACTACCACACGTTGGCTGGAAATGCAGAAAAATGTTATTTCAATCTCCTCTCCACTTGATCAGGAGGCAAAATTTTGCATAAGAAACTATAGGAGCTGCTACAAAGTTGCAATTTTGGAAAATACATTTAATAACTAGAACATTTGCAAATTTGTGAAATGGGAGTATAGTTTGCAATTTCATTCATTCGTAATGTGTCATGTTGCATGACATGTGTGTCATGGTCTTTCACTGACCATAATTGTTCTTGGCAGATTTTCCTACAAAAGTGGTTTGCCATTGTCCTCTTCTGGGCAGTGTCTTTTCAAGGCAGGTGACCCCAAGCCATTGTCAATACTCTTCAGAGATTATCTGCTTGAGAGATTGTCTGCTTGGCGTCAGTGGTTGCATAACCAGGACTTGTGATATAGAAGCATAGAAACATAGAAAATAGGTGCAGGAGTAGGCCATTCGGCCCTTCGAGCCTGCACCGCCATTTATTATGATCATGGCTGATCATCCAACTCAGAACCCCGCCCCAGCCTTCCCTCCATACCCCCTGATCCCCGTAGCCACAAGGGCCATATCTAACTCCCTCTTAAATATAGCCAATGTACTGGCCTCAACTGCTTCCTGTGGCAGAGAATTCCACAGATTCACCACTCTCTGAGTGAAGAAATTTTTCCTAATCTCGGTCCTAAAAGGCTTCCCCTTTATCATCAAACTGTGACTCCTTGTTCTGGACTTCCCCAACATCGGGAACAATCTTCCTGCATCTAGCCTGTCCAATCCCTTTAGGATTTTATACGTTTCAATCAGATCCCCCCTCAATCTTCTAAATTCCAACGAGTACAAGCCCAGTTCATCCAGTCTTTCTTCATATGAAAGTCCTGCCATCCCAGGAATCAATCTGGTGAACCTTCTTTGTACTCCCTCTATGGCAAGGATGTCTTTCCTCAGATTAGGGGACCAAAACTGCACACAATACTCTAGGTGTGGTCTCACCAAGGCCTTGTACAACTGCAGTAGTACCTCCCTGCTCCTGTACTCGAATCTTCTCGCTATAAATGCCAGCATACCATTCGCCTTTTTCACCACCTGCTGTACCTGCATGCCCACTTTCAATGACTGGTGTATAATGACACCCAGGTCTCGTTGCACCTCCCCTTTTCCTAATCAGCCACCATTCAGATAATAATCTGTTTTCCTATTTTTGCCACCGAAGTGGATAACTTCACATTTATCCACATTAAATTGCATCTGCCATGAATTTGCCCACTCACCCAACCTATCCAAGTCACCCTGCATCCTCTCAGCATCCTCCTCACAGCTAACACTGCCACCCAGCTTCATGTCATCGGCAAACTTGGAGATGCTGCATTTAATTCCCTCATCCAAGTCATTAATATATATTGTAAACAACTGGGGTCCCAGCACTGAGCCTTGCGGTACCCCACTAGTCACCGCCTGCCATTCTGAAAAGGTCCCGTTTATTCCCACTCTTTGCTTCCTGTCTGCTAACCAACTCTCCACCCACACCAATACCTTACCCCCAATACCGTGTGCTTTAAGTTTGCATACTAATCTCCTGTGTTGGACCTTGTCAAAAGCCTTCTGAAAATCCAAATATACCACATCCACTGGTTCTCTCCTATCCACTCTACTAGTTACATCCTCAAAAAATTCTATGAGATTCGTCAGACATGATTTTCCTTTCACAAATCCATGCTGACTTTGTCCGATCATTTCACTGCTTTCCAAATGTGCTGTTATCACATCCTTGATAACTGACTCCAGCGGTTTCCCCACCACCGACGTTAGGCTAACCGGTCTATAATTCCCCGGTTTCTCTCTTCCTCCTTTTTTAAAAAGTGGAGTTACATTAGCCACCCTCTAATCCTCAGGAACTAGTCCAGAATCTAACGAGTTTTGAAAAATTATCACTAATGCATCCACTATTTCTTGGGCTACTTCCTTAAGCACCCTGGGATGCAGACCATCTGGCCCTGGGGATTTATCTGCCTTCAATCCCTTCAATTTACCTAACACCACTTCCCTACTAACATGTATTTCGCTCAGTTCCTCCATCTCACTGGACCCTCTGTCCCCTACTATTTCTGGAAGATTATTTATGTCCTCCTTAGTGAAGACAGAACCAAAGTAATTATTCAATTGGTCTGCCATGTCCTTGCTCCTCATAATCAATTCACCTGTTTCTGTCTGCAGGGGACCGACATTTGTCTTTACCAGTCTTTTCCTTTTTACATATCTATAAAAGCTCTTACAGTCCATTTTTATGTTGCCTGCCAGTTTTCTCTCATAATCTTTTTTCCCCTTCCTAATTAAGTCCTTTGTCCTCCTCTGCTGAACTCTGAATTTCTCCCAGTCCTCAGGTGAGCCACTTTTTCTGGCTAATTTGTATGCTTCTTCTTTGGAATTGATACTATCCCTACTTCTCTTGTCAGCCATGGGTGCACTACCTTCCTTGATTTATTCTTTTGCCAAACTGGGATGAACATTTGTTGCAGTTCATCCATGCAACCTTTAAATGCTTGCCATTGCATATCCACCGTCAATCCTTTAAGTGTCATTTGCCAGTCTATCTTAGCTAATTCACGTCTCATACCTTCAAAGTTACCCCTCTTTAAGTTCAGAACCTTTGTTTCTGAATTAACTATGTCACTCTCCATCTTAATGAAGAACTCCACCATATTATGGTCACTCTTACCCAAGGGGCCTCTCATGACAAGATTGCTAATTAACCCTTCCTCATTGCTCAAAACCCAGTCCAGAATAGCCTGCTCTCTAGTTGGTTCCTCGACATGTTGGTTCAAAAAACCATCCCACATACGTTCCAAGAAATCCTCTTCCTCAGCACCTTTACCGATTTGGTTCACCCAATCTACATGTAGATTGAAGTCACCCATTATAACTGCTGTTCCTTTATTGCACACATTTCTAATTTCCTGTTTAATACCATCTCCGACCTCACTACTACTGTTAGGTGGCCTGTACACAACTCCCACCAGCGTCTTCTGCCCCTTAGTGTTACGCAGCTCTACCCATATTGATTCCACATCTTCCCGGCTTATGTCCTTCCTTTCTATTGCGTTAATCTCTTCTTTAACCAGCAACGCCAACCCACCTCCCCTTCCTTCATGTCTATTCCTCCTGAATATTGAATATCCCTGAACGTTGAGCTCCCATCCCTGGTCACCCTGGAGCCATGTCTCTGTGATCCCAACTATATCATAATCATTAATAACAATCTGCACTTTCAATTCATCCACCTTATTACGAATGCTCCTTGCATTGACACACAAAGCCTTCAGGCGCTCTTTTACAACTCTCTTAGCCCTTATACAATTATGCTGAAAAGTGGCCCTTTTTAATGCTTGCCCTGGATTTGTCGGCCTTCCACTTTTACTTTTCTCCATAGTACTTTTTGTTTCTACCCTCACTTTACACCCCTCTGCCTCTCTGCACTGGTTCCCATCCCCCTGTAGTGAACTAACCTCCTCATGCCTAGCCTCTTTAATTTGATTCCCACCCCCCAACCATTCTAGTCGCTAATCTCCCTGCCAGGATATTGGTTCCCCTAGGATTCAAGTGTAACCCGTCCTTTTTGTACAGATCATGCCTGCGCCAAAAGAGGTCCCAATGATCCAAAAACTTGAATCCCTGCCCCCTGCTCCAATCCCTCAGCCACGCATTTATCCTCCACCTCATCGCATTCCTACTCTCACTGTCGCGTATGCACCACCTGCTCCCATGGTTTCACATGACCCTGCCTGGGGGGGCTAAGCAGGTGCTACACCTTGCCCAAGGGTGACCTGCAGGCTAGCAGAGGGAAGGAGCACCTTACACCTCCTTTGGTAGAGACGTACCTCCACCCCGCCACCCAAAATTTGTAAGTATTTTATTAGAATCAAAAACAACAAAAAATTGCAGAGCCTTTATGTCTGCCTTCAGATTATTCTATGGAGCATTAGTTGCTCTTGAATAGGAATTTAAACCAATATATTACTTAAAAATAGGAACAGAATCTGTCACAAAATTGATGCATGTTTGCATGTACTAATTCAACTATTTGCTGCACTCTCTGCCACTTCATCAGAGAAAGAAGTTTTTAATACTGTTGTGCAATAAGGATTGCTCAGAAGGGGTGGAACGGTGGCACAGTGGCACAGTGGTCAGCACAACACTTTACAGCACAGGCAGCTGGGTTCGATTCCTGCCTCTGCCTGTAAGAAGTTTGTACGTTCTCCCTGTGAGTCCGTGGATTTCCTCCCATAGTCCAAAGATGTACCCGTGGGTCGGTTAATTGGTGATTACAAATTGTCTCCTCACAAGACTAGTGTTAAATAGGGAATTGCTGCATGGCACAGCTTGAAGGGCCAGAGGGGTCTCCTCCGTACTTTATCACAGTAAATTAATAAATAAGATGGTTGATTTTTCCCCATATTATTTCATCGATGTAGTTAACGAGGTAATCGTAACTCAGTTATAAAAAAAGAACCAGTGTGTTTTACATTGCTGCTGATCATTAGATTCAAATTCTGAAGTATAAGGAGAGAAATTCCATCTCCTTTGGTACAGTATCAGCTAAGATACACACAAGAGTGTCCCAAAAATGGGCTAGAAACTTGGTATGATGAGAGACAGGGATCAGAGGGTACTGTATACTTTACAGCAGCTTACGAAACTTATTTAAAAATAGCCTCTACAAACGTAGGGAAACAAATCCCTTGACTAAAGCTGTTACATAACTTTATAAAACAGTACAATGCAATGGAAGGTAATTACATACAATTTATGTGCATAAAATCAATCGCAGTCACCTCAAGCAGTGATTGCAAGTGCAATGGACAAGGAAATTATCCAATTTTGTCCAATTTAGCGGTGAATAGTGGCTAGACCATGAATTAGTTTGGACAGATTGTAGCAGAGCACATCCTATTCCTTTGAAGTCCCTCATTGTCCTGTCCACTTCCCTGTCACATTCATAGCAGAGGTATTGAAAAGACCTCACAATGGGAAAGCTCAAGGCTATATAACCTTTCAAAAAAGATCATAGTAATCTGGACTCAGTTACAATTTTTTATTAAATTCAATTCCTATGGAAGATTTTTGAATAATGGATAAATATTTTAATCTATTCATTTATGAAAATCTAGGTGTTGTCATCGCAATAGCTTGACCATAATATTATTTAATGTCACATTTTAAAACTCAAAGTTATATTTATGTTGCTTTTTTGTGCTGAAAAATATATGTGGATCCTTTTATCTTTATAGAAGTTTGCCATTTTTATCATCATCATTATGTGCTGTATCATATGATGCGGGTAATCAATGTCTCATGATCATGATTGTTCTTGGCTATTTTTCTACAGAAATGGTTTAGTGGTTTGTCATTGCTTTCTTCTGGGCAGTGTCTTTACAAGACAGGTGACTCCAGCCATTATCAATACTCTTCAGAGATTGTCTGCCTGGCATCAAAGGTTCCAGAATTTGTGATAAGCACCAGCTGCTCATACGACCATCCATCACTTGCCCCTATGGCTTCACATGACCCTGATTGAGAGGCTAAGCAGGTGCTACACCTTGACCAAGGGTGACCTGCAGGTTAGTAGAGGGAAGGAGCACCATACACCTCCTTTGGTAGAGATGTATCTCCACCCCACCACCTAGACATTTATATAAAAAAGTTTTAAAATCAAAACACTTGGAGCTAACAATACGCACACAGATGATAAATAACCCACACAAATCACTGGAGGAACTCGTCAGGTCAGGCAGCATCTATGGAAATGAATGGACAGTTGATGTTTCAGGCTGAGACCCTTCTTCTGGGCTGAGAAGGAAGAGGGAAGATGCCAGAATAAAAAGGTAAGGGGAAATGAAGGAGGCTAGTAGGAAAGTGATAGGCAAAGCCAGGTGTGCAGGAAAGGTCAAGGGCTGGAGAGGAAGGAATTTGATAGGAGAGGAGATTGGACTGTAGGAGAAAGCAACGGAAGAGGGTCCCAGGGGGAAGTAATAGGCAAGTAAGAAGAGGCAAAAGGTCTGAGAGGGTGGAATTTGTTTACCAGAACAACAAATCAATATTGATGCTATCAGGTTGGAGGTTATCCAGATGGAATATAAGGTGTTTGTCCTCCACCCTGAGGGTAACCTGATCGTGGGACAAGAAGAGGCCACAGATCGATATACACATGATATGCGTTTTTAACTTTTTATTATCATAAATCCATTCTTGTTTTTGGGAGGTAAAATAACATTATCATTCTGTATAAATAATGTTATATTTTCTCCATAAAACAAATGTTTTTATAATCATGAAAAGTTAAAATGTAAATAATTTCAAACCGAATTCAATCTTAGTTCCAACTCAGTTCAAACTGAAACTGAGTTCATCTTGAACCGACAATAAGCAAAGAAACAACACAGATGATCAAATAATCATGTGATAATTTTAACAAAGCCATATCAATGTTTTCACTGCTGCAACTTTAAAAATGGCTGCGTGTTTAAAGGATTGAGAAAAACAGTGCTGAAGGAGCCAAAGAGATTTGGGGTAAAACAATTAATTGGCTCCAGAATTTCTTGTAGACTGGCAAGAGAAGAAGTGTTTCCCTTTAACCCATCGTTATCTTGTTGAATATCAGAGTGAATACGTTCCTCTTTCCCAGACTGCTGTTATGCTCCCTGCATAGTTCATGACCTATTCCCTGTCAACCCCTCCCCTCCCTTAATCTGCATCCATCATGGCAGTCTGCAATCTCCCCAAGAATTGTCTTGCAATCATTTTCCCTTCTGTAACATCTCAAAGCAGGAATTGCTCTCCCTCTTATCTCCAAACTCTCCCCGTGCTCTCTTACCTCCAAGCTCTCCCCTGTGCTCTCTTACCTCCAACCTCTCCCCTGTGCTCTTGCTCAAAACCATAAACCTTCCTGATCATCTTGCATACAATAGCTGGAGGTAAAATTCAAGAAGGGTCCCACCAAATTGCATCACATCCCCTCTACTGACCCTTCACTACCACACCTAACTCAAGATGCTTTGCTTTAATCAGGTCAAGTAAATCTACCACGGGGTGCAATAAATATTACAGAAGACTATGTGAAATGTAAAACCATGCGTAACAACATGGCTCATTACTCACGTAATTGATCCCTTGACAAATAATCTGCACATTGCAAAGTACTCTGAGGAATAATTTCTTCGGATTTCTTAGCAAATGATCAATTTGCTTAATATTTTTGCATTTTGTGAAATTAATTGCTTTACTCACACTGAACTCCAGTCAGTTATTTTTTGTACATAGAACAAAATAAAATTAAGAATGGGTTTCTTAATGTAATTTAATTGTTAGTTACTTGCTAAAGAAATACATAAAATTCCTTCTTTCCCCATATACACAAATTAGCAATTCCTTAATAGCTAATGTTTATCTTGGCATCTTATTCAGCCCAGAACAGCACTTTCAACCATGCAGCTTCTCTGTCACAATTAAACACCACTGTTCTCTTCAACCTTTTCCTAGAGATGCTACCTGGCCTGCTGCGCTCACCAGCAACTTTTATGTGTGCTGTTTTTTACGAAGCCAAGGTGCTAGCTTGACACACAACTCAGCAAGATGGAAAGCGTGCAAGGAGCCAGCAGGATTCAAACTCGGGACCATTCACCTCAAAGCCCAGTGCCGATGCCACTACACCGTCGGCAGCTATAATAACCTGTTACTTACAGCTTTACTTAAAATGCTCTGTTCATAATTCATCTTCATTCTCACTTAACAGGTCCATCAATAATTCAAATCGACACACAGTCTCATCCTTCCCTTTCTGTAAGTCTGAAACCTTCTCTGCATCCAAATCTTTCCCTTTCCTGATGAGATTTCCTTGACTCAAGTTTAAGTTCAAGTTCAAATTTATTGCCATATATATATGTGTATATTCAAATAAAATAGAAGAGAATAGAACTTCATGGGCATTGTTCAAGACAACAAAACTACAGTGTTGTCATATAACTATATACATATAAGGTTGTTTATGGTGACATATATAGTATGTGATAAAATTTACTTTTGAACTTTATTGTCATTGCTGAAGACAATGAGATTGCATACCACTCCAGTCCGTGCAAAACAGGTATTTACAATGCATGCGGTACAGCTTAATTTAAAAGAAATTCCCATATTTAAATGCAGCAAGTGACTTTGATAGTCTATAATAATCAAAGGCCATTGGCAAGCCGGGTGCAGCATTATTCAACTGCAAAATAGCTATCAGGAAGAAGTTGTTTTTTAGTCAACTGTCTTGGCTAAGATGTTTCTGTATCTCCTACCAGATGGCAGGAGATTGAACAGACAATATCCGGGATGGGATGGGTCTTTAATGATGTTACAAGCACGCCATAGGCATCGAGAGTTGTAGATTGTCTCCAGGTCCGGTAGCTGATATGCCATCAAATGAAACAACGTTTCTCTGGGCCAAGTACTTAGAACTCACACACAACACAGAGGAATGAGTTCTACGTACTGATAACTGGACTCGCCAATTGCTGCTTCTTGTCTACTCCAGCTATTCATCATTCCACTGTTGTCAACCAGTTGCTTGCACACTAAAATTCTCTCCCTGAGCTTCCCCCTCAGTTTAAATTATGAATTTAGATGATTTTTTTTCATATTACCTCTCTCTGTAACTCAGAGTTAGGTTCGCCTGAACTCTGCAATGAACTCTGGGCTTTTGTTGTAGATGTTGCAGTATTAGCAATCTTTTTTAAAAATTCATCGTGCATTACGTATTAAAACCACAACATAGTGGATTTTTACTGGTTAACACATTATGGGCAAATCAGATTCCAATTTTGAACCATGCTGTCTGCAGTCAAAAGAGATATTGCTTTCAGTTTCAGTAATGATTACCCATTTTTGCCCTTCATAAATCTTCCCCAGAATCTGCCTGACATCTGCATTCTATCAGAATCACTTCCTTGATTTTCAGTTCTGATTCCCTATTACCCAAGAGATCTCGACGTGCTTTCTTTCTCTTTCAGGAGCACTAACCTTAGACAGAGAATGCAGGAGACACAAGCGATTGTGGAGGTACTGGAAATGCAGATTAACACACACAAAATGCTGGAGGAACTCAGCAGGCTAGGTAGAATTTATGGAAATGAATAAACAGTCGACATTTCGGGCCAAGAACCTTCTTAAGAACAGGAAAGGAAGGGGGAAGTCGCCTGAATAAAAAAGTAGGGGGAGGGGAAGGAGGATAAACTGGAAGCTGAAGCTAAGTGATGGGGGAGGAGGAGTATGTAAAAAGAGGGTGGGAGGTGATAGCTAGAAAAAGCTGCAGAAGCAGGAATCTGATAGGAGAGGAGAGTGGATCAGGAGAGGAAAGGAAGAAGGAGGAGCACCAAGGTGATAGGCAGGTGAGTAAGAAGCCAGGTTTGTGAATGGAAGAAGAGGGAAGGGAGAGGGAAAAAATACTGGAAGGAGAAGTCGATGTTCATGCCATCAGGTTGGAGGCTACCTAGATGGAATATGAGGTGTTGCTCCTCCACACAGAAAACGGCCTCATCTTGGAAGAAGGGGAGTCCATGGACCAGTATATCAGAATGAGGATGGGGAATTAAAATAATTGGCTGCAGGGAAATTCCACTTTTGGCGATGGAGCCTAGGTGCTTCACGAAACAGTGCCCCAACGTACTTTAGGATTAACCAATGTAGAGGAGGCTGTATCAGGAGCAGCATATTTAGAAGACAACTCCAACTGATTCACAGGTGAAGTGTTGCCTGACCTGGAAGGACAGTTTGGGCCCCTGAATGGAGGAAAAGGAGGAGGTGAATGGGCAGGTGTAGCATTTCAGTCACCTGCAGGGATACGGGCCAAGAAGGAGATTAGTGGGGAGCGATAAATGGACAATGGAATATGAAGGATAAGATCCCTGTGCAAAGTGGTGAGTTGGAATGGGGGTCAGAGGTGTTTGACGGTAGGATCTCATTGAAGAAGGCTGAAGTTGAGGACAATCAGGACACATAAAAATTGCTGGTGAACGCAGAAGGCCTGGCAGCATCTATAGGAAGAGGTACAGACATCCTGACATGTCTCAATAGCAGGGCAGCAGTATGGTCGCATTGTGTATTCCAGGGACCAGCTGATTGCGCAAATGCCGGCCGGTTTAGCGAGCAGAGCGGTGGACACCCCGGCTGAAATCTGGAGGAAAACACACAGAGGATGCGGGGGGATTACAAAGGCGAGGAAAGAGGACCGGGTCGAGACAACAGAGACTTATGGAGAAGAGGAGTTCAGTGGGTAATAAAATGGACGAGTTGACGGCGCTAGCCAGGCATCAGAGAACATTTCGGGAGAGCAGTGTCATGTGTTTTACTGAAGCGTGGCTGCACAAGGACATACCCGACCAAAACTTTTCCATGGAGGGCTTCCAGACCGTTCGGACTGACCGGAAGTGCACTGAGAACGGTAAGCATAAAGGAGTTGGGGGTTTGCTGTACTGCTTAACAACGGATGGTGCAATCTTGGTCATATTATGATCGAGGAACGTATTTGTAGACTGGATATTGAACTTCTTGCTGTTGGACTCCGGCCATATTCCACTGAGATACAACACTGGGCGTCATGGGAGGTTGTTCCTGCCTGTGGCCATTGAACTTTGCAGCTCCTCCCGTGGAGGGTCAGACACCCTGAGCCAATAGGCTGGTCCTGGACTTATTTCCATCTGGCATAGTTTGCATTTTGTTGTTTGATTGTGGTTTTGGTATTGCTATATTTATGCTCTATTCTTGGTTGGTGCAGCGGTAATGAAACCCAATTTCCCTCGGGATCAATAAAGTATATCTATTTATCTGGTGTTCAGCGAAATGGTCTCCCAGCCTGCGTTGGGTCTCGCCAATATATAGAAGGACACATCGGTAGCACCAGATGCAGCACATCACCCCAGCCGACTCACAGGTGAAGTGTCGCCTCACCTGGAAGGACTGTCTGGGACCATGAAAGGTGGTAAGGGAGGAAGTGTAAGGGCATGTGTAGCACTTGCTCCACTGACAAGGATAAGTGCTGGGAGGGAGATCGGTGGGAAGGGATGGGGGGGATGAATGGACAAGGGAGTCACGTAGGGAGTGATCCCTGCGGAAGGAAGAGAGAGGAGGGGAGGGAAAGATGTGCTTAGTGGTGGGATCCCATTGGAAGTGGTGGAAGTTACGGGGAATTATATGTTGGACACGGAGGCTGGTGGGGTGGTAGGTGAGGACAAGGGGAACCCTATTCCTAGTGGGGTGGTGGGAGGATGGGGTGAGAGCAGATGTGCGTGAAGTGGGAGAGATGCGTTTGACAGCAGAGTTGATGGTGGAGGAAGGGAAAACTCTTTCTTTAAAAAAGGAGGACATCTCCTTCGTCCTGGAATGAAAAGCCTCATCCTGAGAGCAGATGCGGCGGAGATGGAGGAATTGCAAGAAGGGGATGGCATTTTTGCAAGAGACAGGGTGAGAAGAGGAATAGTCCAGATAGCTGTGAGAGTCAGTAGGCTTATAGTAGACATCAGTAGATAAGCTGTCTCCAGAGGTAGAGACAGAAAGATCAAGAAAGGGGGAGGGAGGTGTTGGAAATGGACCAGGTAAACTTGAGGGCAGGGTGGAAGTTGGAGGCAAAGTTAATAAAGTCAATGAGATCAGCATGCGTGCAGAAAGCAGCACCAATGCAGTCGTCGATGTAACAAAGGAAAAGTGGGGGACAGATACCAGTATAGGCTTGGAACATGGATTGTTCCACAAAGCCAACAAAAAGGCAGGCATAGCTGGGACACATATGGGTGCCCATGGCTACACATTTAGTTTGGAAGAAGTGGTGGAAATAAAGCGGTGGGGGGCCAGGGAACTTAAAATCATCAAAAAAATTCAGAGTGTGAGAAGTGTCATGAACATAGGGGCCACATAGGGGTGATATACTGCGTCCGGTGCTCCCGATGTAGCCTTCTATATATTGGCGAGACACAACGCAGCCTGGGAAATCGTTTCACTAACACCGATGCTCTGTCCGCCAGAGAAAGCAGGATCTCCCAGTGGCCACACACTTTAATTCCACGTCCCATTCCCATTCTGATATGTCTATCCATGGCCTCCTCTGCTGTAAAGATGAAGCCACACTCAGGTTGGAGGAACAACACCTTATATTCCATCTGGGTAGCCTCCAACCTGATAGCATGAACATTGACTTCTCTAACTTCCGTTAATGCCCCACCTGCCCTTTGTACCCCATCCCTTATTTCTTTCTCTCTCTCTCTCTCTCTCTCTCTCTCTCTCTCTCTCTCTCCCTCTGTCCCTCTCACTATACTCCTTGCCCATCCTCTGGGCTTCCCGCCTCCCCCTTTTCTTTCTCTCTAGGCCTCCTGTCCCATGATCCTCTCATATCCCTTTTGCCAATCACCTGTCCAGCTCTTGGCTCCATCCACCCCCCCCCCCCCCGTCTTCTCCTATCATTTCGGATCTCCCCCTCCCCCTCCCACTTTCAAATCTCTTATTAACTCTTCCTTCAGTTAGTCCTGACGAAGGGTCTCGGCCTGAAACATCGACTAGAGATGCTGCCTGGTCTGCTGCGTTCACCAGCAATTTTTATGTGTGTTGCTTGAAATTCCAGCATCTGCAGATTTCCTCGTGTTTGAGTTGAGGACAATGATGTGTTGGGTGTGGAGGTTGATGGGGTGATAGGTGAGGATGCTGGAGACACTCAGCAGATCAGGCTGCATCTGTGGAAAGAGGGAAAAGGATTAACCTTCCAATCTGAGAGCCTTCTTCAGATCTGGGAAAGGGAATAAGTATAAGAATCACAACAAAAACAATAAAATTCAAGGATAAAAACAAAGTTGTTTCAAAATAGGTTATAAAAACAATTGATGGAGTATTTAATGTTATCAAAGATAGAAAAAAATTCAGTATTCAACATCTCTCTTTCTCATTTTCCATAAGGGGCCTCAAATTTGAAACATTACCTCTGATTCTCTTTCCACAGATGCTGCCTGATCTGTGATGGGTTTCCAGCATTTTATGGGCCCAGAAAAAAAAAGTTCCTCTACTTCCTTAGAAGTTTACAAAGATACGGTATGACATCTGAAACTTTGGCAAACTTTTGTAGATGTTTGGTGGAGAGTATGTTGACTAGTTGCATCACAACCTGGTGTAGAAACACCAATGCCATGGAATTGAAAATGCTACAAAAAGTGATGGATATGGCCCAGCCCAACCCAGGTAAAGATTCTGCCTACAACTGAGCACACCCACTTTGAACGTTGCTGCAGGAAAGCAGCATCCATCATCAGCGACGCTCACTAACCAAGACCTGCTCTCTTTTCACTGCTACCATTGGGAAGAAGGTACAGGATCCTCAGAACTTACACTATCAGGTTGAGGAATAGTTATTACCCCTCAAGCATCCAGCGCTTGAACCACAAGGGAGAACTTCCCTTGTCCCATCACTGAAATGTTCATGCAACTGATGGTCTCACTTTCAAGGACACTTCATCTTACATTCCTGATACTTATTTGATGCTTACTAATTTAGTATAATTATTTATTTCTTTTTGTATTTGCATAGTTTGTTGTCTTCTGCGCAGAGGTTTAATGCCCAAGTTGATGCGGTCTTTGGTTGATTTTGTTATTGTTATTAATCTATGGATTTATTAAGTATTCCACAAGAAACTGAATCTCAGTATTGTAAATGGGGCATATATGTACTTTGATAATAAATTGACTTAGAACTTTTTGTTTACAAGTTTTCAAATACAAGAATTCTGTACCACATCAAGTTTAGGACATTATCCATTGTAACATCAGTCTTATAGTTTTAAAGGCTTTAGTCATAGTCATACTTTATTGATCCCGGGGGAAATTGGTTTTCATTACAGTTGCTCCATAAATAATAAATAGTAATAGAACCATAAATAGTTAAATAGTAATATATAAATTATGCCAGTAAATTATGAAATAAGTCCAGAACCAGCCCATTGGCTCAGGGCGTCTGACCCTCCAAGGGAGGAGTTGTAAAGTTTGATGGCCACAGGCAGGAATGTGTGACCACTTTTTGTGGGGCGCGATCATGGTCTGGCCGAGGGTGTCAGTTTGAGTTTCAGATCCTGATGTTTGACAAGGTTCATCTGGGTTAGCCGGATTGGGATAAATTTCTGGAAGTCAGGCAGTAAATTAGTAGGACTCGGGTGAGTTATGTTTTGCAAAGATCAGGTAACAGATCAGTGGTAAGAGTCAAGTAGAAGATCAATGGCAGATGTACGAAGAGGTTGAAGAAATTTTAATTTAACGTGGCACTTCGGTTGCGAAGAAGAGGTATATTCAGGCAAGCTCTGTAGTCAGGTGTGTTCAGGATCATGATTTGGTCAGTGACAATGTAGTGGTTGGTGCCAGAGTCCTGATTCAGGTAGTGGTCAAGAGTGGGGGCAGAGAACTGCGAAGATTTAGGGGGTTAAATGGTTTACCTAAAAGGAACATACATCGTGCTGGCTCTTCACTCTACGATATTGTGCCGATCCTTTAACCTACTCCAAGATCAATCTAACCCTTCCCTCCTACATAGCCCTCCATTTTCTATCACCCATGTATCTACTTAATGTTCCTAATGAATCTGCCTCCACTACCACCCACAGCACTGCATTCCATGCACTCAGCACATTCCCTGTGTAAAACACCTCCCTCTGACATCGTCCCTATAATACCTTCCTAACACAGTAAAATATGCCCCATTGTATTAGCCATTATAATCTCGTACACCTCTATCAAGTCATCTCTCATCCTCTTTCACTCTAAGAAGAAAAACCCCTAGCTCTCTCAATCTACCTTTGTAAGACATGCTCTTTAATACAGCCAGCATCCTGGTAAATCTCCTCTGCACCCTCTCTAAAGTTTCCACATCGTTCCAATAATGAAGCAGTCAGAGCTGAGCACAGCATTCCAAGTGCGTTCTAATCAGGGTTCTATAGAACTGCAATATTACCGTGCAACGTTACTGCAAAAACTCCAGTATATGCTCTTGAACTCAATGCCTTGACTAATGAAGGCCAACACACCATATACCTCAGAATCAGAATCAGGATTATTATCACCAGCATGTGATGTGAAATTTGTTAATTTAGCAGCAGTACAATGCAATACATAATCTAGCAGAGAAAAAATTATAATACATAAAATAAAAAATAAATAAACAAGTAAATCAATTGCGTATATTGAATAGATTTTTAAAAAAACATACAAAAACAGAAATACTCTATATTAAAAAAAAAGTGAAGTAGTGTCCAAAAATTCAAAGTCCGTTTAGGAATCGGATGGCAGAGTGGAAGAAGCTGTTCCTGAGTCACTGAGTGTGTGCCTTCAGGCTTCTCTACCTCCTATCTGACAGTAACAGTGAGAAAAGGGCATGCCCTGGGTGCTGGAGGTCCTTAATAATGGACGCTGCATTTCTGAGACACTGCTCCCTAAAGATGTCCTGGGTACTTTGTAGGCTAGTACCCAAGATGGAGCTGACTAGACCTACAACCATCTGCAGCTTCTTTCCGTACTGTGCAGTAGCCCCTCCATACCAGATGGTGATGCAGCCTGTCAGAATGCTCTCCATGGTACAACTATAGAAGTTTTTGAGTGTACTTGTTGACATGCCAAATCTCTTCAAAATCCTAATAAAGTATAGCCACTGTCTTGCCTTCTTTATAACTACTTTGATATTTTGGGACCAGGTTAGATCCTCAGAGATCTTGACACCCAGGAACTCGAAGCTGCTCACTCTCTCCACTTCTGATCCCTCTATGAGGATTGGTATGTGTTCCTTCCCGAAGTCCACAATCAGCTCTCTCGTCTTACTGACGTTGAGTGCCAGGTTGTTGCTGCGGCACCACTCCACTAGTTGGCATATCTCACTCCTGTACGCCCTCTCATCACCACCTGAGATTCTACCAACAATGGTTGTATCGTCAGCAAATTTGTAGATGGTATTTGAGCTATGCCTAGCCACACAGTCATGTATATATAGAGAGTAGAGCAGTGGGCTAAGCACACATCCCTGAGGCGCGCCAGTGTTGATTGTCAGCGAGGAGGATATGTTATCACCAACGCACACAGATTGTGGTCTTTCAGTTAGGAAGTAGAGGATACAATTGCAGAGGGAAGTTCAGAGGCCCAGGTTCAGCAACTTTTCAATCAGGATGATGGGAATGATGGTATTAAATGCTGAGCTATAGTCGATGAACAGCATCCTGACGTAGGTGTTTGTGTTATCTAGGTGGTCTAAAGCCATGGGAGAGCCATAGAGATTGCATCCGCTGTTGACCTATTGTGGCGATAGGGAAATTGCTGAGGCAGGAGTTCAGTCTAGTCATGACCAACCTCTCAAGACATTTCATCACTTTCAATGTGAGTACTACCGGGTCATTAAGACAGCCCACATTATTCTTCTTATCACCCTATCAATTTACACTTGAACTTTGAGGGATCTATGTACACAAACTCCAAGATCCCTCTGTTCCTTACACTGTTAAGAATTATACCATTATCCCTGTATTCTACCTTCAGGATCGACCTTCCAAAGTGAATCACTTCACGCTTTTCCGATTGAACCCCACCTGCCACTTCCCAGCCCAGCTCTGCATCCTATCAATGATGCAGTGATAACCTGCTACATGATCCACAACACCAACAATCTTTAGGTCATCTGGCGAACTTACTAACTCAACTTTCCACTTTCTCATCCATGCCATTTATAAAAATTACGAGAGTTTCCCTACAAAAGTTACCGTACAGTGCACTCCAAGACCTGAGACTAGTCAGAAAAATGCCATTTAGTAACGATAAAAGAAGTTCTGAGAAGAGCTGCCTCTGTTTAAATAGCTTGCACCAGCCATGGGCCATGTATGTGTGGGAAAAAGCTGCAAAGAGGCATCCAGTTAGGTTTTGTTTGGCAAAAGACATCATTGTGTGTGTTTTAGTTAACAGAGAAAGTAGAGGAAAGCGGCAGATTTTGGGGAATTTATAGTAAGTTCACAATTTTCCTTTGGGATTGACCTTTTTATTTTAATGTAAATGTTACGCCCAAAAACCTTATATTGTCCTGGTAAATCTATGCTGAGGTCACTTAAGACCATTACATTCCTTCTGAGGTGATGTCCACTCCACTTAACTATGCAAAACCAAATCGTGTCTTATCTGTGTAGCAGCAATATAATTTCCGCTTGTTTGTATTTCAGTTCTCTTGAGATAAAGACCAACTCTCCATGAGTGTTTTAAATTACTTTTTGGACAATCATTAATGTTCAGCGATTTTTATAAATCTCTGCTGACAATTCCAAACACTCAGTTTTGTCAATATTCTTTTACATAATTTTCTGATGAATGATGCATAACATAAGAGTAATTTATCCATTAAAATACCACAGAGAACTCAAATTTCTCTTTTGGTATTGTGATCTGCATTGGGCTGTGGAGATAATTTTATCTTCAATAACAATGGTTATGCCATCACTATTTGTAATGTTTCCTGTTATCAGTGAATCATGTTTAGTTTTTTTGTTGTAACTGGTATTTTATTCCCATTTCCTGAGCAATTATAAGTTCCAGTTAGAATATCGTAGATTTAAACAAAGCTGTGATTCCTTAAGGTTCATATAACTAGGAGAGGTTGTGGGGACAAGCTCCTACTACCTATTAAATGCTTCCAATATCGTACATCTCAAATAGCCTCCAGCAACCATGCCAGCTCCGGGCCTTCACATGCGGCTTAGCTACTAAGCCTGGTGGAACCATTTCTACTAACGGTAGAAGGGCAAAGGTGAGTTACTGGCGCCTTAAAACCAGTCACTTCAGGCAGATGGGGCTTGTTAACAGCTCATTTTGGAGAAGGAAAACTCTGATCTCAAACCTCCGCTGCCTTGTGGCTGTACCCATTCACGGGGAAGGCTTCTGGTATAAACCCTAAAGGAAAAACCCTGAGATGGAGTTTCTAAGGCTACGTTTAGCTTAATCATGGCTGGCAACTCCTATGATGCTGCTGGTGCCAAACGGTATTGGTGTTTGCCATTCCTTTAGATTCATCAGCTGCAGGGAGAGGGAGGCTTGCTACATGGGGAACAGCTTGCTTTCCATGTTGTACTGTCCTGGCTTGCGTATCCAGACTGCTAGGATTCGATATCCATGATAAACCCTGACCGACAGAGGCCTACACATACCGAACAAAACTGAAATATACAAACCGATAGATCAATAATAGGAAATGCAAAGGTCTGTACACAAAGACATTTGTAGATTTTAAAAAAGCCAAAGTACTGGTAGGAAGGATTCATAAAATAAGAAAAAGTGAGTAAATAAAGAGAAAACAGAAAACAGTTTTATTTAGAAAGATAGGTTAGTATACAAACAGAAGATACAAAGAACAGCTGCAAATTTACAGATTAAAAAAAAACAAAACTGAAATTAAAAAAAGTAGTTTCAAGGAGAGTTATATTCTTCAAAAATTATTCCTGCACCTTAGTTACACTAATATGAATAAAATCAAAGTAAATAGTCAGTATTATTAATGTTAATATGAATATTGATTTGTTCTAAATTACAAACCCCACTTCCAGAAAAGTTGGGATATTTTCCAAAATGCAATAAAAACAAAAATCTGTGATAAAATGTTAATTCACGTGAACCTTTATTTAACTGACAAAAGTACAAAGAAAAGATTTTCAATAGTTTTACTGACCAACTTAATTGTATTTTGTAAACATGCACAAATTTAGAATTTGATGGCTGCAACACACTCAACAAAAGTTGGGACAGAGGCGTGTTTACCATTGTGTTACATCACCTTTCCTTTTAATAACACTTTTTAACCATTTTGGAACTGAGGATACTAATTGTAGTAGATTTGCAATTGGAAATTTTGTCCATTCTTGCTTGATATAAGACTTCAGCTGCTCAACAGTCTGTGGTCTCCGTTGTCTGATTCTCCTCTTCATGATGCGCCATACATTTTCAATAGGAGATAGATCTGGACTGGCAGCAGGCCAGTCAAGCACGCGCACTCTGTTTCTACAAAGCCACGCTGTTGTAGCCCGTGCAGAATGTGGTCTGGCATTGTCCTGCTGAAATAAGCATGGACGTCCCGGGAAGAGGCGTCACCTTGATGGCAACATATGTCTCTCTAAAATCCTAATATACGCCTCAGAGTCAATGGTACCTTCACATACATGCAACTCACCCATGCCGTGGGCACTGATGCACCCCCATACTATCACAGATGCTGGCTTTTGCACCTTTCGCTGGTAACAATCTGGATGGTTGTTTTTATCTTTGGCACGGAGAATTTGACACCCGTTTTTTCCAAAAACTAGCTGAAATGTGGACTCATCTGACCACAGCACACAGTTCCACAGTCTTTCAGTCCATTTGAGATCAGCTTGGGCCCAGAGAACTCGCCGGTGTTTCTGCATAGAGTTGATGTATGGCTTCCTCCTTGCGTAATACAGTTTCAAGTTGCATTTCTGGATGCAGCGACAGACTGTGTTGAGTGACAATAGTTTTTCAAAGTACTCCCGAGCCCAGGTGGCTATAATTGTCACAGTAGCATGATTTTTCTGTGCACTTTTCAATCTTATTTTAACTCTGTCCCAACTTTCGTTGAGTGTGTTGCAGCCATCAAATTCTAAATTTGTGTATATTTACAAAATACAATTAAGTTGGTCAGTAAAACTATTGAAAATCTTTTCTTTGTACTTTTGTCAGTTAAATAAGGTTCACGTGAATTAACATATCACAGATTTTTGTTTTTATTGCATTTTGGAAAATATCCCAACTTTTCTGGAAATGGGTTTGTATTATATACATTCAAATAATACATTACAAGCACCTGGAGGAATAAATTCCATCCACTTCCAAGAGTATATTGTGTCTGTTTGTCCATCTGTCAGTGCAAATGTGTGTGCTGCTGCATTTGCCTGACAGAACACAGGATAACATCTTTGACATCTTCCATCATTGCACATTTCCAGGGCTTTCACTGATCACGTTGGAATGGGAAGTCTGTACCAAGAAAACTGACCACTGAGCTGCTGTTGCGCATCTTCTGCAAGGGTTCGATGTGTTGTACATTCAGAGGTGCTCTTCTGTACTGCATGTTGTACTGCGTGGTTATTTCAATAGCTGTCATTTTCCTTTCAGCTTGAACCAGTCTGGCCATTTTCCTTATACCTCTCTGCTGCTTGCTGGATATTTTTTGTTTATCACACCGTTAAACTCTAGAGACTGTTGTGCATGGAAATCCCTAGAAAACAGCAGCTTCTGAGATACTCAGGCAATTTAACTGACACAAAAATCATTCTGCCATCAACATTACTTAAATTATATTTTTCCCCATTCTAATATTTGGTCTGAACAACAACTGAACCTCCTGTCGATGTCCGCATGCAGTTATGCATTGAGTTGCTGCCACATCATTTGCTGATTAGATATTTGCATTAACAGGCAAATATACAGGTGTACCCAATAAAGTGACCATGAGTGTATTAATAAATGAATCAAAATGTTCTTGTTTGACCTGGTTACATTTCTGACATTCCTATTAATAGATTGGATAAAGAAACCTCATTTTCATATCTGTTTTCTTAATTATTTTACACAATGTATTTTCACATGATTTGAACAAAATAATTTATCAACCACAATATTAAGCAGTTAATTCATTTCACTTAGGTAAAACTGTAACTTGAAGGTAAATATATATGAAATAGTTATAAATTGCAAGATTATAAATTCCTGCCACTGTCTGTAAGGAGTTTGTACATTCTCCCTGTGACTGCACAGACTTCATCCGGGTGCTCCAGTTTCCTCCCATAGCTTTTATAGATAAGTAAAAAGGAAAAGACTGGTAAAGACAAATGTAGGTCCCCTACAGACAGAAACAGGTGAATTGATTATGGGGAGCAAGGACATGGCAGACCAATTGAATAATTACTTTGGTTCTGTCTTCACTAAGGAGGACATAAATAATCTTCCAGAAATAGTAGGGGACAGAGGGTCCAGTGAGATGGAGGAACTGAGCGAAATACATGTTAGTAGGGAAGTGGTGTTAGGTAAATTGAAGGAACTAAAGGCAGATAAATCCCCAGGGCCAGATGGTCTGCATCCCAGAGTGCTTAAGGAAGTAGCCCAAGAAATAGTGGATGCATTAGTGATAATTTTTCAAAACTCATTAGATTCTGGACTAGTTCCTGAGAATTAGAGGGTGGCTAATGTAACTCCACTTTTTAAAAAAGGAGGAAGAGAGAAACCGGGGAATTATAGACCAGTTAGCCTAACGTCGGTGGTGGGGAAACCGCTGGAGTCAGTTATCAAGGATGTGATAACAGCACATTTGGAAAGCAGTGAAATCATCGGACAAAGTCAGCATGGATTTGTGAAAGGAAAATCATGTCTGACGAATCTCATAGAATTTTTTGAGGATGTAACTAGTAGAGTGGATAGGGGAGAACCAGAGGATGTGGTATATTTGGATTTTCAAAAGGCTTTTGACAGGGTCCCACACTGGAGATTAGTGTGCAAACTTAAAGCACACGGTATTGGGGGTAAGGTATTGATGTGGATAGAGAATTGGTTAGCCGACAGGAAGCAAAGAGTGGGAATAAACGAGACCTTTTCAGAATGGCAGGCAGTGACTAGTGGGGTACCGCAAGGCTCAGTGCTGGGACCCCAGTTGTTTACAATATATATTAATGACTTGGATGAGGGAATTAAATGCAGCATCTCCAAGTTTGCGGATGACACGAAGCTGGGTGGCAGTGTTAGCTGTGAGGAGGATGCTAAGAGGATGCAGAGTGACTTGGATAGGTTGGGTGAGTGGGCAAATTCATGGCAGATTCAATTTAATGTGGATAAATGTGAAGTTATCCACTTTGGTGGCAAAAATAGGAAAACAGATTATTATCTGAATGGTGGCCGATTAGGAAAAGGGGAGGTGCAACGAGACCTGGGTGTCATTATACACCAGTCATTGAAAGTGGGCATGCAGGTACAGCAGGTGGTGAAAAAGGCGAATGGTATGCTGGCATTTATAGCGAGAAGATTCGAGTACAGGAGCAGGGAGGTACTACTGCAGTTGTACAAGGCCTTGGTGAGACCACACCTGGAGTATTGTGTGCAGTTTTGGTCCCCTAATCTGAGGAAAGACATCCTTGCCATAGAGGGAGTACAAAGAAGGTTCACCAGATTGATTCCTGGGATGGCAGGACTTTCATATGAAGAAAGACTGGATGAATTGGGCTAGTACTCGTTGGAATTTAGAAGATTGAGGGGGGATCTGATTGAAACGTATAAAATCCTAAAGGGATAGGACAGGCTAGATGGAGGAAGATTGTTCCCGATGTTGGGGAAGTCCAGAACGAGGGGTTACAGTTTGAGGATAGAGGGGAAGCCTTTTAGGACCGAGATTAGGAAAAACTTCTTCACACAGAGAGTGGTGAATCTGTGGAATTCTCTGCCACAGGAAACAGTTGAGGCCAGTTCATTGGCTATATTTAAGAGGGAGTTAGATATGGCCCTTGTGGCTAGGGGGATCAGAAGGTATGGAGGAAAGGCTGGGGCAGGGTTCTGAGTTGGATGATCAGCCATGATCATAATAAATGGCGGTGCAGGCTCGAAGGGCCGAATGGCCTACTCCTGCACCTATTTTCTATGTTTCTATGTTTCTATAGTCAAAAACCGTAGCAATTGATAGATTAATTAGTCACTCTAAATTGTCCTGTGATTAGACTAGGATTAAATTGGGGCTTTCGAAGGGCCAGATGGGGCAATTCTGTGCTGTATCTCAATAACCGAAACAAAATAATGTGAACGGTAAAGGAATAATGCAGCTAAAAATGCCACCATCTTGTTAAAACCTTCATGATCACATGTTTAAGATTGAACAGAAATGCCATTGAGATAACGTAATAAAGGTGTGCAAGCTAATAATAATTCATTAGGCATATCATCGGATGAAAATAAAATTTGCAATACTGCCACTGAAACAGAAATAAATTGATTCAACACATTGAAATATTTCATTTTATAATTATGATTTGTATGATCAAAGGCAAAAATACAATAGAACATTACTTGAGAGAGATAAAGAATCAGTAATGCTGACCAGAAATTAATGGATAAGATACATGTGTCTTTGCTCACGTTCATTTCATTGTGCATTAGAAACAGATGATATATGTATGTCAGAAGAAGCCAACTGAATTTGATCTGTTGACAAAGGACCAGAAAAAAACAGCACTGCTCGTGATAAATGTCTGGAATTTGGGCTGAAATATAGTATGGATTGAGAGCTAAAATCTAATTATTTTGCTAATGTTAAGGGTTCCCTGGTGAAATGAGTATTAAGCACAGAATCTCACCTTCTGGTTGAAAGTTCACATACAAAGTTATCCATGACTTGATTATAGACCAGTGAGTCTTACTTCAGTGGTTGGTAAGTTGATGGAGAAGATCCTGAGAGGCAGAATTTATGAACATTTGGAGAGGTATAATATAATTAGGAATAGTCAGCATGGCTTTGTCAAGGGCAGGTCGTGCCTTATGAGACTGACTGAATTTTTTGACGATGTGACTAAACACATTGATGAAGGCAGAGCAGTAGATGTAGTGTATATGGATTTCAGGAAGGCATTTGATAAGGTACCCCATGCAAGGCTTATTGAGAAAGTAAGGAGGCATGGGATCCAAGGGGACCTTGCATTGTGGATCCAGAACTGGCTTGCCCACAGAAGGCAAAGAGTGGTTGTAGATGGGTCATATTCTGCATGGAAGTCGGACACCAGTGGAGTACATCAGGGACCTGTTCTGGGACCCTTACTCTTCGTGATTTTTATAAATGACCTGGATGAGGAAGTGGAGGGATGGGTTAGTAAGTTTGCTGAAGACACAAAGGTTGGAGGTGTTCTGGATAGTGTGGAGGGCTGTCAGCGGTTACAGCGGGACATTGATAGGATGCAAAACTAGGCTGAGAAGTGGCAGATGGAGTTCAACCCAGATAAGTGTGAAGTGGTTCATTTTGGTAGGTCAAATATGATGGCAGAATACAGTATTAACAGTAAGACTCTTGGCAGTGTGGAGGATCAGAGGGATCTTGGGGTCTGAGTCCATAGGACACTCAAAGCAGCTACACAGGTTGACTCTGTGGTTAAGAAGGCGTACGGTGCATTGGCCTTCATCAATCGTGGAATTGAATTTAGGAGCCGAGAGGTAATGTTGCAGCTATATAGGAACCTGGTCAGACCCCACTTGGAGTACTGTGCTCAGTTCTAGTCGCCTCACTACAGGAAGGATGTGGAAACCATTGAAAGGGTGCAGAGGAGATTTACAAGGATGTTGCCTGGATTGGGGAGCATGCCTTATGAAAACAGGTTGAGTGAACTTGGCCTTTTTTCCTTGGAGCGATGGAGGATGAGAGGTGACCTGATAGAGGTGTATAAGATGATGAGAGGCATTGATCATGTGGATAGTCAGAGGCTTTTTCCCAGGGCTGAAATGGTTGCCACAAGAAGACACAGGTTTAAGGTGCTTGGGAGTGGGTACAGAGGAGGTGTCAGGGGTAAGTTTTTTTACGCAGAGAGTGATGAGTGCTTGGAATGGGCCGCTGGCAACGGTGGTGGAGGCGGATACGATAGGGTCTTTTAACAGACTTTTGGATAGGTACATGGAGCTTAGAAAAATAGAGGACTATAGGTAAGCCTAGTAATTTCTAAGGTAGGGACTTGTTCGGCTCAACTTTGTGAGCCGAAGGGCCTGTATTCTGCTGTAGGTTTTCTATGTTCTATGTTTGATTTTGAGCGTGGCAATTTTGAGTGATAAAGTTATAGAGGCACGGAGTCATCAGGACTGAAACAAATCACCGGTACTTTGTGTTGATGCTGACCATCAAGGACCTGTTTACCTACACTTGGTCCATAAACTTCCCTGCCTTGTTGATTCAAGTATTTGTCCAGGTGCTTCTTTAATGTTGTGAGAGCACTAGCCCCCAAGAACAATTTACAGAGTGGATGCCATATTCCAGTCTGGATGAAAATATCTTTTTACATATCTCCTCCAAATATCTTATCCTTACCCTATTCATATTCCCTGTGATTTTAGCAATGCCCACAAAATACTGGAGGAACTCAGCAGGCCAGGCAGCATCTAGAATAAGTGCCAGGAGGGAGATCAGTGGGGAGGGTCAAATGGACCACGGAGCGATCTCTGTAGAAAGCAGAAAGTGGGGGGAGAGAAAATGTGCTTGGTGGTGGCATCCCATTGGAGAGGATGGGGGAAAAGCAGATGTGTTTGAAATAGAAGAAATGCAGTTGAGGGGAGCATGGATGGTGGAGGAAGGGAAGCTCCTTTGTTTGAAAAAGGAGGACATCTCCTTCATTCCAGAATGAAAAGACTCATCCTGAGACCAGATGTGGCAGAGACGGAGGGATTGAGAGAAAGAGATGGCATTTTTTTTTTAAAAGTATCAGGGTGGGGTGAGATATGTTCTAGGTAGGTGTGTGAGTCCATAGGTTTGTAATAGACATCAGTGTATAAGCTGTCTCCAGAGACAGAGACAGTGAGATTGAGAAAGGGGAGGGTGATATTGGAAAAGGACCAGGTAAATTTGAGGGTAGGGTGGAATCTGGAGACAAAGTGAATGAAGTCCACATGTTCAGCATGGGTGCAGTCGTCAATGAGCACAGGAAAAGTGTGGGACAGTCACCAGTGTAGGCTTGGAACATAGACTGTTCCATACAGCTGACAAAAAGGCAGGCAAGCTGGGACTCGTGTGAGTGCCCATGGCTACACCTGGGAGCAGTGGGAGCAGCTAAAAAAGAAATTATTTAGAGTGAGGACAAATTCCGCTAGGCAGAGGAGAGTGATGGAGGTGGGGAACTGGTTAGGTCTGGTGTCCAGAAAGGAACAAAGAGCTTTGAGGCCTTCCTGGTGGGGGATGGGGGTGTAGAGGGACTGAACATCCATAGTAAAATAAAATGATGGGGGCCAGGGAAACTGAAATCCTTTTGATCTTAGACACTTCTGCAATGGAGAACAATTTACTACTATCTGCCTTCCTTACTTACTGCTTGTTACGCTACTGGTGTTTAGGGCATCAATGACGGCCCTCCATCTCTGGCAGTGATCAGAGCTTCCTTTATCATGACAGAAGCTTCCTATCGGTTTTCACTACTGTCAGTCATGCAACCCCCAGGTGGAGACTCAGGAATACCATCACACTCCAGTGTGGAGGGATTTTTCATAACTTGTTTCCATAACAGTTTCATTTTACCAGTCAGGGAAGCTAGCCCTGAGCTGAACCCCTGACCCTGGAAGACCGGTTGACCACTCTTTGGCCTCTACCCTATGACCTGTTTGGTATTGGTGACCCTACAAAGATCCAAAGTATAAAGCCCTGAATCCAGCCAGCAAAGCTTTTTGGGTAATTGAGGCATGCAAACCTCCAAACCACAACAAGGTTATGATCCTCTTGGAGAACTACCATCTGTCTGCTTATGTATAACTTAAGCATCTACAGAATGAAATTGGGAAGTGGGGTGGAGATACATCCCTACCAAAGGAGGTGTAAGGCACTCCTTATCTCTGCTACCCTATAGGTCACCCTTGAGCAAGGTGTAGCACTTGCTTAGACCTCACACCCTGATCAGCGTCACATGAAGCAATGGAAGCAGGTAGTGGATGGTCATCTGAGCAACTGGTGCATATCACAAGTCCTGAGTATGCAACCACTGATGCCTTGCAGGCAATCTCTGAAGAGTATTGATAATGGCTGGGGTCACCTGTCTTGTAAAGATACCGGCCAGAAGGCAGCAATGGCAAACCACTTCTGTGGAAAAACTCGCCAAGAACAACCATGGTCACTGAAAGATGATGATCAACCACATCGTATGACACAGCACAAAATGAACAAACAGAATAAAAGTAGGCACTGCAGCTGTTAAATTGAATTATTCGGGATTATCTTATGTAATAGAGTAAAGGAACAATACTTTGTTAGAGCTTCCTGTATTGAATGCATGTTGGGTTCTCAACCCAAAGGGCACAAATAGTTTATACCTCCAAATAATACATTGGCAGCGTGTTGTGTCCTTGAGCAAGGCACTTAACCACACATTGCTTGCGACGATACCAGTGCCAAGCTGTATCAGCTCGAGTGCCCTTCCCTTGGACAACATCGGTGGCGTGGCGAGGGGAGACTTGCAGCATGGGCAACTGCTGGTCTTCCATACAACCTTGCCCAGGCTTGCACCCTGGAAACCTTCCAAGGCACAAATCCATGGACTCACGAGACGAACGGATGCCTAATACATCAGTCAAACAGTTCTGTCTGTCCATGTAAGTGTGAGCAAGCTAGTGGATCCAATGGTTAAAGAAATGTTTCCGCATCTCTGTTGTAAATGGACACCCCTCTATCCTGAGGCTGTGCCCTCTTGCCCTAGACTCCCCCACCATGGGAAACATCCTTTCCACATCTACTCTGTCTAGGCCTTTCAACATTCAAAAGGTTTCAATGAAACCCCCCCTATCCTTCTCAATTCTAGCGAGTACAAACCCAGAGACATCAAACGCTTCTCGTATGATAATCCTTTCATTCCCGTAATCATCCTTGAGAACCTTCTCTGAACCCTCGCCAATGCCAGCACACCTTTTCTTAGATGAGGGACCTAAAATTGTTCAGGGAGGAGAAGATGGCGGCGCGACACAGCGTGCGTGGTCATTCTGAATGAATATCGTATGTGTTAACTAGGAGGCCGTGCACAATCCGGATTTGATGGAGACAGCCGTGAGAAGCACAGAGAAACACCTGGAGTAACTTCTGAAATGCCTGCTTTGCTGCCGCTGCTACTGTGCGATCGAGAATCTCCAGAGGGGAAGGCCCAAATCCTTGTCTTTGTCTATTGCCTGTTGCCGGGGCCAGGGTTGTAGCGCTCGGCAGAGATGGTGCTCAGTGCTCGGTGTCAGAGAGCTGCTCAGAGGCTCGGAGTTTTCAGACGGAATCGGAGTCGGACTGTGGTCAGATGCTTCCAGGATGCTGCATCGGCAAGTTTGCGGTGCTGGAGGTTTACCGTCTGCGTGAGATGATGGGACTTTTGAGAGACTTTGAGACTTTACCGTGCCCTTGGTCTGTTCTTATTAAATTACGGTATTGCTTTACACTGTTTTAACTATATGTTATAATTATGTGGTTTTTGTTAGTTTTTAAGTCGGTTTGTCATATGTTTCTGTGATATCATTCTGGAAAAATATTGTATCATTTCTTAATGCATGCATTACTAAATGACAATAAAAGAGGACTGCGTGTCCTCATAATCTAATCTAATCTAACCAAGGTGAGGCATCACCAATGCCTTATAAAGCCTCAGCATCATATCCCTGCTCCTGTATTCTAGACCTCTTGAAATGAATGCTAACATTTGCCTTCCTCACCACTGACTCTATCTGCGAGTTGAACTTTAGGAACTCTGAAGTTCCTTTGCATCTCATTTTATGAATTTTTTCACTGTTTAGAAAATATTCTGCACATTTATTTCTACTACCAAAATGCATGCCCTTGCATTTTCCAACATTGTATTCCATTTGTCACTCTCTTGCCCGTTCTCCTAATCTGTTTGAGTCCTACTGCCACCTGGCAATTTCCACAAAATTACCTGCCCCTCCACCAATCTTCTGCATACTTAGCAACAAAGCCCTCTGTTCCATCATTTACATACAGCATAAAAAGAAGTGGTCCCAGCACCAGCCCTTGTGGAACACTAACCCTTTTGAAAGATCATTTCTAATGCCTCCACAATCTCTACCATTTCCTCTTTTAGAACTCTAGGGTGCAGTTCATCTGGTCTGGATGATTTACATACCCTTAGGTCTTTCAGCTTCTTAAGCACCATCTTCTTTGTAATAGTAGCTGCAACATTCACAAAATACTGGAGGAACTCAGCAGACCAGGCATCATCTAGGAAAAGAGTACAGTCGACGTTTGACCCTCTCATCTCTCTTTTATTTGTTACAGCTTTTTTACTGTCCACTTTGGTATTGTTAAGTGGGTTAAAAGTAAGGAATACCTACACAAGTAACTACATTTCAAGTTATAGACCCGGAATGAAGAATACATTTTAAAAAAGAAAAATTTTCAAAGCTATTATTGTACATGAATGAGCATTTAATTTAATGAATCAGGAAGCCTGTAACTACTTACCTAAACTTTGTAAAAATTGGCTTAAATCCAGACAAAATTTGTGTGCAAAAAAGAACAATGGGATATATACCATTATAAAGGAGGTGTCAGGTTTTCTTTCCTTCTGCTAATCTGCAGGTCACCCTTGGGTAAGGTGCAGCACCTGCTTAGCCCCCAGATCAGGATCACATGAAGTCAAAGGAGCAGGAGATGTATAGCTGTATGAGCAGCTAGTGCTTATCATATGTTCTAGTTACGCAGCCACTGACACCAGGCAGACAATCTCTGAAGCGTATTGATAATGGCTGGGGCCACTTGCCTTGTAAAGACACTGCCCAGAAGAAGGCAATGGCAAACCACTTTTGTAGAAAAATTTGCCGAGAATAATCCTGGTCAAAGTCCATAATCATTCACGTCATACAACATAGCACATGATCATAGAGTCATAGAATCATAGAAGAAAACAGCTTAGAAACAGGCACTTCATCCCATCTAGTTCCTACTGAACCAACTAAACTCCCTACTCCTATTGACCTGCACCAGGATCATAGCCCTCTCTATACTCCTACCACCCATGTATCTATGCAAGCTTCTCTTAAACGTTGATTCAAGCTTGCATACACAACTAGTACTGCCAGCTTATTCCACACGCTCATGACCCTCTGAATGAAGAAGTTTCCCCTCATATTTCACTTCAACTTTTCACCTTTAACCCTTAACCATTGACCCTTAGTTATAGCCTCACCCAATCTCAGTGGATAAAGTCTGCTCACATTTACCCTACCTATACCCCTCGTAATGTTTTATACCTCTATCAAATATCCCATTAATCTTCTAAATTCCAGGGAATAAAGTTCTAATCTATTCAATTGTTCCTTAAAACTCAGGTCCTTCAGTCCCAGCAACGTCCTTGTAAATGTTCTCTGCATTCTTTTAACCTTATTTATATCTTGGAAAAAGTACAGAGATAATAACAATGATGATGATGAAAGGAGAACTGGTGGAGAAATGCATAATCATTGTCAAGCGAGAACTGCATTCCTGTGAGGCTACTTTGCCTGGAAGTCTTTGTGCAAGTTATAGGACGGAGGTGCCTTTCTGTTTGTACAAAGAACAGGTATTGTTCAGAGCAAATAACACAGAGGAATTGAGTGTGATGTCAGGAATGCAACCGCATAAGATGATAAGTGTTTGGACCAAAAGCAAACCATTCTTCTAACTGAAACTGTTCTTCATACCAAGAGCAAAATGATGCTCTATATAGAAAAGAAATACTAAAGTAACAGGGTTTGTTCAGTTCCAAATGTTTAGAAATTCTGGAGAACTAAGAATTAGAAATCACACGAATCTGTCAGTGGTATTTTGCTTGCAGAAGTGCCTGGCTCGGCACTGCAAACTTGGTGTTTCTGTGGAACATGTTGCTTCGTGACAACTTATGGATTAACTAACAAGAGAATTTAATCAAGATTATTAAACACATGTATCTCACATTTAATCTTCTTTGCAAAATTGCAAAGTGCATGGAAATGGCATCGAGTAATGATAAAGAACCTTGTCCAATGGAAGCTGCACTCAAGTCTGCAATTTATATTCATGGGGTTATAATTAGGGCTGGAGTTCTCCGTGGAACGAAGAGCTTTCAGGTGAGCTGGTGCAAATTGCTGTTATATATGGGAGAGAATGTATGGTGGTATCCAAAAAGAAGGAGAATCCTATCTGCAGGCTGAGAATAAACGGGGAAGACATAAAACAAGTACAGAACTTTTGCTACTTAGGAAGCTGGGTGACATCGGATGGCAGGTGTGACTTGGACATCAAAAGAAGAATAGGGATGGGAAAAGACACCTTTACGAGAATAAAGAGTATACCGGCCAACACTAAACTAGGCATGACAACCCACCTCAGAGTACTGAAATGTTACATTTATCCAGTTATGTTATATGGTTCAGAATGTTGGACAATATCTAGTAACATTAGGAAACAAATTGTAGCAACAAATATGTTGTTTTTGAGAAGGATGCAAAGAGTATCATGGATGAAATGAATATCTAACGAGAATGTTATGAACAGAGCAAACACAAAAAGAAAAATAATGTATGAGATCATGAAAAGGCAACGTAACTTCATTGGACATGTGATTAGGAAAGGGAGTTAGAATGCACGGTAATTGACGGAAAGATTGAGGGGAAGAAAGCAAGAGGAAGACAAAGACAAATGATGATGGAGACAGCAGCCAGAGAACTGGAAATGAATACCAATGAATTGATCCACTTGACCCAAAACAGGAGTGTGTGGGCCATGGCGGTCAAAGCTCAAACTGGGCACGGCACCTGATGATGATGATATGGGAGAGAGTCCATCCACCACTTCAAAATGGTTTGTTGATCCATCAGTGTTCCTTTGATGCCAAGACAGGAGTTAAGAACTGTGAAAATAAATATTCTCTTGACAATCCCACCAATTCCATTTTAAAATGGTAAACTATTCCTTGCGAGCAGGTGGTGGATAGTTGTATGAGCAGCTGGTGCATATCACAGGTCCTGTTTATATGACCACTGATTCCAGGCAATCTCTGAAGAGTATTTATAATGGCTGGGTCACCTGTCTTGTAAAGGCACCGCCCAGGAGAAAGCAATGACAAACCACTTCTGTAGAAAACTTTGCCAAGTAGAATCATGGTCATGGGATCATAATCATCCACGCCATATAATACAGAAGGTCACAATTAAGCTAATGAAAAGCAATTGGAAGAATTGAATTGATTTGACTTTATTTCTTAAATCCTTCACATCCATGAGGAGTAAAAATCTTTATGTTACGTCTTTGTCTACATGTGCAATGGGCAATAATAGTAATTTATAATAATTTATCATGAATAGAACAATCAATGTAACACAGAGTTCACTCAAATCAGCGTGAGTTCAGCATTCTGATGGCCTGGTGGAAGAAGCTGTCCCAGAGCCTGTTGGTCCAGGCGTTTACACCTCAGTACCATTTCCCGCACTGTCGGGGTACTATATTCAGTTCTGGTTGCCTCATTCTAGGAAGGATGTGGAGGAGTTAGAGAAGTTTCCCAGGATGTTGCCTGGATTAGAGAACATGACTTATGAGGAAAGGTTGCACAAGCTACATTCTTCTCTTTGGAGGGAAGGAGGATGAGAAGCAACTTGATGAAGATGTTTGAGATGATAAGAGGCATAGTGTGGACAGCCAGTGCCCTTTCCCAGGGCATCAATGGCTAACACCAGAGAACATCCTTTTAAGTTGAGTAGATGAAGCTTTACTGGAGATGTCAGTGGTACGTTTTTAACACAGGGGGTGCTAAGAGTCTGAAATGCACTCCTGGGGTGGTGGCAGAGGCTGACACATTAGGGATGATTAAGAGATTTTTAGATAGGCATATGGATGTATGAAAAATGAAGAGTTAATGCAGTGTAAGAGGAAAGGATTAGATTGATGCGGCTGTGTTTTTAAATGAACTTGTACATGCATGTGCTTGCGCATTTGCTAATAAACTTGACTTTGACTTTGAAAAGTGAGGCTGAGTTTCCAGTTGCTTATCATTTTGATTCTCCATTCCCCTCCCATCCCACTTCTTCATCTTTGGTCTCCAGCATTAGGACTCAGTATTGAATTCAGCAATTCAGAATATCTGATGCTATCTAACCTGTTCTGTGTTTTTACCATTTTCTGAAATGAAGTCAAAGTCAAAGTTAAAATGAAAATTATTGTCATCTGCACAAGTTACACACATGCATGGAGCAATGAGAAATTATTTCAGCAACATCATAACCATTGGATTGGATATCCAATGGTAACATTAATAGTCATAGTCATACTTTATTGATCCTGGAGGAAATTGGTTTTGGTTACAGTTGCACCATAACTAATAAATAGTAATAAAACCATAAATAGTTAAATAGCAATATGTAAATTATGCCAGTAAATTATGAAATAAGTCCAGGACCAGCCTATTGGCTCAGGGTGTCTGACCCTCCAAGGGAGGAGTTGTAAAGTTTGATGGCCACAGGCAGGAATGACTTCTTATGACGCTCTGTGCTGCATCTCGGTGGAATGAGTCTCTGGCTGAATGTACTCCTGTGCCCACCCAGAACATTATGTAGTGGATGGGAGACATTGTCCAAGATGGCATGCAACTTAGACAGCATCCTCTTTTCAGAGACCACCATGAGAGAGTCCAGTTCCATCCCCACAACATCATTGGCCTTACCAATGGGTTTGTTGATTCTGTTGGTGTCTGCTACCCTCAGCCTGCTGCCCCAGCACACAAAAGCAAACATGATAGCACTGGCCACCACAGACTCGTAGAACATCCTCAGCATCGTCCGGCAGATGTTAAAGGACCTCAATCTCCTCAGGAAATAGAGACGGCTCTGACCCTTCTTGTAGACAGCCTCAGTGTTCTTTGACCAGTCCAGTTTATTGTCAATTCGTATCCCCAGGTATTTGTAATCCTCCACCATGTCCACACAGAGTCCCTGCATGGAAACAGGGGTCACCGGTACCTTAGCTCTCCTCAGGTCTACCACCAGCTCCTTAGTCTTTTTCACATTAAGCTGCAGATAATTCTGCTCGCACCATGTGACAAAGTTTCCTACCGTAGCCCTGTAGTCAGCCTCATTTCCCTTGCTGATGCATCCAACTATGGCAGAGTCATCCTAAAACTTCTGAAGATGACAAGACTCTGTGCAGTAGCTGAAGTCGTTAATGAGGGTTTTCTCTCTCCATATATACTACTTCATGATCTAAGTATATATAGTAATCTACTTTATTTCAAATTTCCAGCAACTGCCATAATGGCATCTCAAACTTCTAGTACACTGATTCCTTTTTGCTATCCAATTACCCTCATCCACCTTACTGTAATTACATTGCCAGAGACAGATGAGCTGTGATTAACATTCTCTTAGCAAAAGCAGTTACATCACCAGGCCAATCTAACGTCTCCAGCTTATGGGCAATTCTTTCATACTCTCCACTCAGTGCCCTGTCTGCAGTTACTTACTCAGTTCATCAGTGAGAAGAGCCATTGACCTCCAGCAATATCTGATTCTCTCTCGGTAGATGCTCTCTGACTTGCTGGGTGTCCCAACTATTTCCTGCTTTTACTACGGACTAAGCAGCATCTGTAGATTTTATTTTGCAGCTAAGGTCTTCTGAGACCTAATCAGTTGAGAGCCGGACCACTGGAGATCTCATCAGTCACTCACAGCAACAGTCTAATGTGAGCATCTCAATGCAGCATGTTACATTCTGGACTGCTCTGGGTCAGGGGTTAACCAAGAAGTGTTATTCAATTACTGAAACAATTGCAATTCACAATCAAGTCTTGAAGCACACATATAACAGACTATAGAGGCCAATTTTAACACTTCAGCTTCAGAAGGGGTGGATAATTTTTCAATATCAAGTTCTGCACAATGCAAAATGTAAAATGAGGTGTGTTTTGGTTAATAGAATTAACTCAAGTTTGAACCCATCAATAAACTATAAGAATGGTTTAGGTAAAGCTGGCCGGTGCTGTAGTGTCATCAGCACCGGCCTTCGGGGTAGGTAGTACTAGGCTTGAATCCCACGGGTTCCCATCCGTGCTGGGTTGAGTGTTGAGCTAGTAAATCTGCCTTGTAAAAAACAGACAAAATGCCAAAGAAATTGCAAAGTTGCCATCCAGTGCACCACAGAGCATGAAGAGGAAGAACAAGTTTTTGGAAAATTGAAATTTACTACAGATTGTTTGTCAAATACTGTATGTGTCATTCCAAAATATCTTTCCATTGACTTATCTTCTCTGCAAGTGATGAAATCACGTGACACTGTTGGCTGAGGTGAGTTTTATTAATATAAAGTCATAAGAACATAAGAAATAGGAGCAGGAGTCGGCCATCCAGCCCATCAAGTCTGCCCCGCCATTCAATAAGATCATGGCTGATCTGCCCGTAAACTCAGCTCCCATCTACCTGCCTTTTCCCCATAACCCTTAATTCCCTTAAAACACACAGCCTCAGAGTAATGCTCCCATTTGACAGCGTAAATGTACAGTATATAGTTAAATGACAATAAACTGGACTTGACCTCATAGCACAAACAATGCATTACCTTGCACTGTGGTGCGAAGGCACAAATTTCATGACGTACAGTGTGCTGATGATATTTAAACTTATTCTGATTGTCGGTGTAAACTTTGGGAAATTCATATAGAAACGCCCTTTGCTGCTGCTTCACAATTTAGAGCAAACTGCGAAGATAATGAGCTGAAAAGCATTAGACTCTTCTTCAGGAGGATGATGCTGGAGGAATTGAGACTGTAGTATCACTCAGTTGTACCTCCTTATTCCATCAAATGACCATTAAAAAATCAATACGAGTATTAAGTGAATAACCTAATTTAATCTAATAACCTCCCTGCAAAAACAGTTCTGTTGGTATAATCATGGAGGAGAATTTATTCTCATCGTGGCCTTCTCTAGCCAGATGTACATCAAGCACATTACAGACTTTTACAGATCAGGGCACTTGAATGCTACCAAGGTTCTCAATGTGTGAGATCTTCCTTTCTCAGTCCTACATCGAAATTGCTGTCTTCAGGACACATCCACTTTGTGGAATAACTGAGCCAGCAGGACATTTGGAGATGTAGTGCTGCAAGAGCTTAGAATAGCTGTGTAATTAGTTCTAGGAATGAAAGTTAGATGCAGATCATTTAAATTGTAAACGAATCTATGTTTCTCTCTCCACAGTTGCTACCAGACTAAGGCACTTAGATTTTTATATAGTTTCAGATGGTATGTCTTCCACAGCACATTGATCTCAACATCATCAAGACTATCTGGGATCTCCTGGAGAGACAGAAGCAAGGGAGACAGCTGAAGTCTGCAGAACTGTGACAAGTTCTCCAAGATGCTTGGAACAGCTGATTTTCTTATAAAACTGCACAAAAGTGTACCTAAGAGAATTGAGGCAACACACCTCAAAGTTACTGGTGAACGCAGCAGGCCAGGCAGCATCTCTAGGAAGAGGTACAGTCGACGTTTCAGGCCGAGACCCTTCAGGACTCCTGACGAAGGGTCTCGGCCCGAAACGTCGACTGTACCTCTTCCTAGAGATGCTGCCTGGCCTGCTGCGTTCACCAGCAACTTTGATGTGTGTTGCTTGACTTTCCAGCATCTGCAGAATTCCTGTTGTTGCCTAAGAGAATTGATGCAGTTTTAAAAGCAAAGGGTGGTCACACCACATATTGATTTAAGCTACTTTTTTTTTTACTGTTTACTGCTCTTTATGGTAAATATCCTGATACTTAGATACTTTTCATTTCATTGGTTCAAAGGTTCATTTACTATTAAAATATACAACTCAGAAATTCTTCTTTTCCAGATAGCCATGAAGCCAAGAAAGAAAAGAAAATAAGAACATAATGAAATAGGAGCAGGAGTCAGCCATCTGGCCCATCGAGCCTGCTCTGCCATTCAATAAGATCGTGGCTGGACTGGACATGAACACATCTCCACCTACCTGCCTTTTCCCCATAACCCATAATTCCACCACTACGCAAAAATCTATCCAACCTTGTTTTAAATATATTCACTGTGGTAGCCTCCACTGCTTCACTGGGCAGAGAATTCCACAGATTCACCACTTTCTGCAAAAAGCAGTTCCTCCTCATCTCCATCCTAAATCTACTCTCCTGAATCTTGAGGCTATGTCCCCTAGCTCTAGTCTCATCTATCAGTGGAAACAAATGTTCCTGCCCCTATCTTATCTATCCTTTTCATAATTTTATATGTTTCTGTAAGATCTTCTCTCATTCTTCTGAATTCCAGTGAGTACAGTCCCAGGTGACTCTATTTCTTCTCATACTCTGACCTCCTCATCTCTGGAATCAACCAGGTGAACTTCCTCTGCACAGCCTCCAAAAGAACAGCAGCACGATCATCTACCCCCAAACTCTCCTCCCCACACAAAAAAACTAACAAAAATGAAACAGACACATCAACCCCAAATCCCTTTCCCCAGTACACAAAAAAATGAGAATGATTAGGCGAAAAGCACAGAATATAAAAGCTATAAGACTGAATAAAAGTCCATATCCAAAATGCAGAAAATCAGGGTAACATCTTCCGGGCAGAGTGACAGCTTCGAGCAATCAAAGGATGTTCTTCCCTCTCCGGCAGCACAGCAATTCCACCAGCGATCAAAAGGCAGGCAGCCGGCTCTCACCTTCCACATTCTCCTCAATATTTCAATCTCCCTCGTCATTTTAATCATTTTAGACATCAAAATGGAATCCAAGAACGGCTCGGGCCCCATCCCTCAGCTTGCTAGCCATGTCTACATGGACTTCAGAAAGGCCTTTGACAAGGTCTCTCATGGGAGATTAGTTAGGAAAATTCAGTCGCTGGGTATATATGGAGAGGTGGTAAATTGGATTAGACATTGGCTCGATGGAAGAAACCAGAAAGTGGTGGTAGAGAATTGCTTCTCTGAGTGGAGGCCTGTGACTAGTGGTGTGCCACAGGGATCAGTGCTGGGTCCATTGTTATTTGTCATCTATATCAATGATCTGGATGATAATGTGGTAAATTGGATCAGCAAGTTTGCTGATGATACAAAGGTTGGAGGTGTAGTAGACAGTGAGGAAGGTTTTCAGAGCCTGCAGAGGGACTTGGGCCATCCGGAAAAATGGGCTGAAAAATGGCAGATGGAGTTTAATACTGACAAGTGTGAGGTATTGCACGTTGGAAGGACAAACCAAGGTAGAACATACAGGGTTAATGGTAAGGCACTGAGGAGTGCAGTGGAACAGAGGGATCTGGGAATACAGATACAAAATTCCCTAAAAGTGGCGTCACAGGTAGATAGGGTCGTAAGGAGAGCTTTTGGTACATTGGCCTTTATTAATCGAAGTATTGCGTGTAAGAGCTGGAATGTTATGATGAGGTTGTATAAGGCATTGGTGAGGCCGAATCTGGAGTATTGTGTTCGGTTTTGGTCACCAAATTACAGGAAGGATATAAATAAGGTTGAAAGAGTGCAAAGAAGGTTTACAAGGATGTTGCCCGGACTTGAGAAACTCAGTTACAGAGAAAGGTTGAATAGGTTAGGACTTGATTCCCTGGAGCGTAGAAGAATGAGGAGAGATTTGATAGAGGTATATAAAATTATGATGGGTATAGATAGAGTGAATGCAAGCAGGCTTTTTCCACTGAGGCAAGGGGAGAAAAAAACCAGAGAACATGGGTTAAGGGTGAAGGGGGAAAAGTTTAAAGGGAACATTGAGGGGACTTCTTCACACAGAGAGTGGTGGGAGTATGGAATGAGCTGCCAGACGAGGTGGTAAATACGGGTTCTTTTTTAACATTTAAAAATAAATTGGACAGATACATGGATGGGAGGTGTATGGAGGGATATGGTCCGTGTGCAGGTCAGTGGGACTAGGCAGAAAATGGTTCGGCACAGCCAAGAAGGGCCAAAGGGCCTGTTTCTGTGCTGTAGTTTCTATGGTTCTAAGGTTCTATGGGTCTTATGCACACTGCCTCTGCCTCCTGGAATCCTCTTGGAAATTGCAAAGTTCTGAAACACGCAAACGATTTCCAAACTACAAATCACAGGCTCCAACAGTTCCAAAATCACATCCAAGATGAAAAACAAATGTAAAAGACATAAATTAAGTGAAATATATGGTTTCATGTTCTATCCAGAAGATGTCAACCATTGTACACAGGCACTAACTTGACCGGAAGATCTAAATGAATGTTTTTTGAAAGCATCTTCACTGTACAGAATCTTTTTACAAGTGCTTAAGGATTTTGTACATTATTGTAGATAGGTCATTTGGCTTTGCAGTAGCCATTACTTCAGAAAACATTTCATTGAACATGAATTACTTTGAATAGGCTAATAAATCATTTGGGAATGAAAGCCTCTAATTTGGCTTTATATTTCTTGTGCTTTGCTTTTGTTAACAATTAAGAGTCATTTGATGTGCATGGAGAATGCTGTCACTTTTATTGAAATGAATGTAGAGATTCCTCTTCATATTTGCAACAGGTTGCAGTAAACTATAGAAATCTGCACTGAGAATTTGCAATTAGTGACAAATGTTCACATAAAATCCATTTTATTTTGATGTTCTCTTTGCTTTACTTAATTAAACATCTATAAAATTTAAACAGATTTACAAAATTATAATAGGTTCAGAATTAAACATAAATAAAATTCATTAAATTCTCGGTAAATCGTTTGTTCATTCATTATGTGCTGTGTTGTTAGACGTGGACAATCAAGGTCTTTCCATAACCATGCAACACACACAAAATGCCAGAAGGCCAGGCAGCATCTATAGGAAGAAGTATAGTTGATGTTTCGGGCCGAGACCCTTCGCCCTGACATTTTGTGTGTGTTGCTTGAATTTGCAGCATCTGCAGATTTTCTCGTGTTTGCTTTTCAATGACCATGATTGTTTTTGGCATATTTTTCAACAGCAATGGTTTGCCATTGCCTTCTTCTAGGCTGTGTTTTTACAAGATGGGTGACCCCAGTCATTATCAATACTCTTCAGAGCTTGTCTGCCTGGCGTCAGTGGTCACATAACCAGGTCTTGTGGTATCCACCACCTGCTCCCATGGTTTCATGTGACCCTGTTCAAGGTGAGGAGGGGGGACTTGCCAAAGTGTGACCTGAAGGCTAGAAGAGGGAATGAGTGCCTTACATCTCCTTTGGTAGAAACATAACTCCAACCCACCACCCACTCAGTAAATATTAATATACAAAAAATTAAAATAAAATAAAATCAAAAAAGTCAAACATTTAACACATAGGTTCAGCAAACTCATTTAAAAGAGTGGAATCTCTGTTAATATGCTTACCCTTTTTGCCTTAAATGTTCAGGCTGGAGTCAAAGATTGCCTCTTCAGTATATTTTGGCCTTGTGCTCAATGAATAAACAGTTGGATACTTGATGTCCAGCTCAGCTTGGTCTTCTACATTTTGCCAGACATAATATTTCAAGCACACTTAGGCAGATGTACTGATGTGTGAGCAGGTGATAGCTGGCAGTTCTCTTTGAGCCATCAGCACATCAGCCAACATATATCAGACTTGCAGCCTTGAGTTCTGCCTTTGTCTGAAACAACCTTTTACTGGTCGTGGGTGAGAGAGAACATTTGGATGAGAAACTAGAGTAACTGAGAGATCTTTTTTCTTTCTTTAGCACCATGGCTTTTCAATCCCAGAATAGACCCACTTTGGTTTACTTCCAAACCTGCTGTAGGACTTTAATATAAAATCTTCAAATTCCAATGATTAAGTTGACCACCTGGTGTTCACAGCAGCCACTTTCATTAAGTTTAAGTTCAAGATCTATCTGCAATTTTATGTTTAGTGTCTACATTGCATTGCTTCTCCAACTACAACTGCACGTCCTGTATTGAGTGTAAGGTTGACTAACAGGGCTTTGATGAAACTGTATAGGCCAATCCCCTGTTCACAAAATGTAGGGATGACTTACAGCGGACTAAAAAGCTTGAGCATGTAGATATTAAGAAAGAGGATGTTCAGGAGCTTTTGGAAAGCATCAAGTTATTTAAGACATCGGGACTGGACGAGATCTACCCCAGGCTACTGTGGGAGGTGAGGGAGGAGATTGCCGAGCCTCGTGATGATCTTTGCATCAGCAATGGGGACGTGAGATGTTCTGGAGGATTGGAAGGTTGCGGATGTTGTTCCATTATTCAAGAAAGGGAGTAGAGATAGCCCAGGAAACCATAGACCAGTGGTTGGTAAGTTGATGGAGAAGATCCTGAGTGGCAGGATTTATGAACATTTGGAGAGGCATAATATGATTAGGAATAGTCAGCATGGCTTTGTCAAAGGCAAGTCATGCCTTACAGGTAGGAAGCTGAAAGCAGGAGCTCATAGACGGTAATCCTTGGACTATTGCCTGTGCCACACACCAGTGAGGGTAAGAATAGAAGGATCTGGCCGATGACTATGTGGCTAAAAAATTGATGTAGAGTGCAAGGTTTAGGTTTGTCAATTATCAGGATTTCTTCTGAGGAAGTTATGACCTGCACAAAAGGAACATACCACACACAAACTCAAGGGTTGCTAATATCCTGCAGTCAGGTTTACTGGAGCTTTTGGGAAGAGTTTAAACTAGTTTGGTAAGGAGATGGGAACCAGAGTAGAGGGTTGTGACCAGAGTCATGCCACAGTGATCAGAGTGAGGTCCAGTGTTGTTTGCCCTCTACCACACATCAACAATTTGTATGACAACGTTATTATTATGGTAAGTTTGCAGATGACATCAAACTTGGGGGAAGATGGAGGAGGAGAAGATGGCGGTGTGACGGCAGTGCGCGTGGCCACTTTGGTGGTGATGTCTGTTACCTGTCAAGTAGGGGACCGTGCACAATTCTGATTTGATGGAGACAGACATGAGAGTGCAGAGGAACATCTGGAAAACTTCTGAAATGCCCGTTTCGCTGCCGCTGCTGCTGTGTGGTAACCGGAATCTCCGGAGCTGAAGGCCCCGAAATCCTCAGCTTTGCGTGTTTCAGCGGCCGGGGCGAGGTCAAAGGCGCTCGGCAGCGGATGGCTCTCAGGAGGCTGTATCAGAGAGGCTGCTCGGAAGCTCGAAGTTTTCGGACAGGCAGACTCAGTGTCTGCTGTGTTCAGCTGCTCCCAAGGCATCGGCAAGTTGACGGTGCCTGGAGGTTTATGTCAGGGAGTTTCTCCCTTTTGCCGCCGTTATCAGGGACTCGGGAGTCGATCGACTCGGGGACTTCTGAGACTTCATTTACCATGCCCATGGTTTGTTCTTCATCAAATTATGGTATTGCTTTGCACTGCTGTAACTATATGTTATAATTATGTGGCTTTGTCAGTGTTAGTCTTTGGTTTGTCCTGTTTTCTGTGATATCACTCCAGAGAAACATTGTATCATTTCTTAATGCATGTTTGCATTTCTAAATGACAATAAAAGAGGACTGAGTGTTCTCATAATCTAAACTTGGTAGTGCAGTGGACAATAAAGAGAGTTACAACAGAATATAGAACATGTTCATTGTTTAGTAGCGGATTCAATATGGCCTCACCTCTCGTTGGCCTGTCCACATACTCTGTTAGGAGTCCTCCCTAGACACACCTAACAAATTCTGTCCCATCGAAACGTTTTGCACTAAGGAGGTACCAATCAATATTAAGGAAATTGAACTCACCCATGACAACAAATCTGTTATTTATATACCTTTCCAAAATTAGCTTCTCATTCTCAATGTCTCTGTTGCTATCTGGGAAATCTATAGAATACTCCCAATAGAGTAATTGCTCCCTTCCTGTTTCTTAATTCCACCAACACTGACTCAATAGATGATACCTCCAGGACATCCTCCCTTTCTGCATCTGTGATACTGTCGCTGATTAGCAATGCCACTCTTCCACCTCTTCTACTTTGCTCCTGTCCTTTTTGAAACATTTAAACTCCAGAAAATCCAGCAGCTATTCCTGTCCTTGTTACAGCCAAGTCTCCATAATAGCTGTGACATCTTAGTTCTAGGTACTGAATCATGCTCTACTGTGCATTCACTACCCTTGCTCCTGATACTTATCGCATTAAAACAGACACACTTCTGCCCATTAAATGATTGCAATTATACTCTGTCCTTCTTCATAGTCTCTCCATAGGCTGCACCTACCTTTACACCAACTGCTCCATTTTCTGACCTTTCACCTTAGTTCCCATTCCCCTGCTAATTTAGTTCCCAGCAGCTCGAGCAAACCTGCCTGCAAGAATATTCATCGCCCTAGAGCTCTGGTGTAACCTGTCCCTTTTGTACAGGTCATACCCTCCCTAACAGAGATTTCAATGATTCACAACCCTGAAATTTTGCCCCCTGCACCAATTATTCAGCTGCTGCCAAATCATCCTTTTCTTATTCTCACTGGTGTGTGGCACAGGCAGCAATTACGGTGATTACTACACTTGAGGTGCTGCTTTTCAGCTTCCTAGCTAGCTCATCAATTCATTCTTCAGGACCTCATCTCCTTTTCTACCTATGTCATTGGTACCAATCTGTAGCACAATTTCTGGCTGATGACCCTAGTCCTAAGAATGCTGTGGACTTGATCCGAGACTTTTCTGACCCTGGTACCTGAATAGCAACGTAGTCTGGGAGCCTCTTTAACATCAATAAAATCTCCTGTCTGTTCCCCAAACAATTATATCCCCTACCCCAGCCTCTCTCCTCTTCTTCTTCCATTTTGTCTGAGCCACAAAGCTAGGCTCAGTGCCATAGATCTGATCGCCAGGGCATTCCTCTGGCAGGCCGCCCAACCTCAACAGAATCCAAAGTAGAATATTTGTTATGAACGGGAATGGTAACGGAGTCACTCTGCACTATCTGCATATTCTCTTTTCCCCTCCTGGCAGTCAGCTGCCCCATGCAACTTCAGTGTAACTGCCTCCCTGTGGCTCCTGTCTATAAACTCATCATTCTCCGGAATGATCCATAGGTCATCCAGCTCCAGCTCCAGCTCTCTAACATGGTCTGTAAGGAGCTGCAGCCAGGTGCATTTCTTGCAGATGTAGCAATCAGGAAGGCTGCAGTCTCCACATTTCCCACATCATGTAAGAGGAGCACACCTTTGACCTGGTATTCATTATCATTGCTCTAGCTGGAAAGAGAAACTTGAGAGAAACCTTCACCTAAGCCTCTTTAGCCAAAGTGTCAGTTCCCAACTCTAACTCTGTCTCACAATGGCCACTCTGCATTAAAACTCACTGTCCCTCCTGTCCCATGATCCTCTCGTATCCCCTTTTGCCTATCACCTGTCCAGCTCTTGGCTCTATCCCTCCCCCTCCTGTCTTCTCCTATCATTTTGGATCTCCCCCTCCCCCTCCAACTTTCAAATCCCTTACTCACTCTTCCTTCAGTTAGTCCTGACGAAGGGTCTCGGCCTGAAACGTCGACTGCACCTCTTCCTAGAGATGCTTCCTGGCCTGCTGCGTTCACCAGCAACTTTGATGTGTGTTGCTTAAAACTCACTTGTTTTTATTGGCTCTTGCCAAATGTTTAAAAAAACAACCACAATTTCTGTGACACACATCAAAGTTGCTGGTGAACACAGCAGGCCAGTCAGCATCTCTAGGAAGAGGTACAGTCGACGTTTCGGGCCAAGACCCTTCGTCATGAAATAGGAGTAGACTAAGGCCATTTGGCTCATAGAGTATGCTCCACCAATCTATCATGGCTGATTTATTATCCCTCTCAATCCCATTCTCCTGCCTTTTTCCAGTAACCTTTGACACCCTTACTCATCAAGAACCTATCAACATTAGCTTTAATTATACCCAATGACTAGGCCTCTACAGCCATCTGTGGCAATGAATTCCACAGATTCACCACCCTATAGCTCAGGACATTCCTCCTCATCTCTGTTCTAAAGAGACTCTCCTCTATTCTGAGGCTGTGCCCTCTGATCCTAGACTTGGCTGTTTTGAAGCATGCTCTCCACGTTCACTCTGTCTAGATTGGGGAGCATGCCTTATGAGGATAGGTTGAGTGAACTCTGCCTTTTCTCCTTGGAGCGACGGAGGATGAGAGGTGACTTGATAGAAGTGTACAAGATAATGAGAGACATTGATCGTGTGGATAGTCAGAGGCTTTTCCCCAGGGATGAAATGGTTTCAGTTGCTGGGAAGTAGGTACAGAGGAGATGTCAGGGATAAGTTTTTTTACGCAGAGAGTGGTGAGTTTGTGGAATGGGCTGCTGGCGGCGGTGGTGATGGCGGAAACAATAGGGTCATTTAAGAGACTCCTGGATGGCTACATGGAGCTTTGAAAAATAGAGGGCTATGGGTAAATCCTAGGTAGTTCTAAGGTAGGGACATGTTCAACACAGCTTTGTAGGTCAAAGGGCCTGTATTGTTCGAAGGTTTTCTATGTTTCTATGGGTTTCAGTGAGATTCCCCCTCATACATACAACATAACTATGTAACTTAATTAGTTCATAGACAGAAGAAACGCAAAAGAGGTCAGAAATCCAAAGCAACACGCACACAAAATGTTGGAACAACTTAACAGAGTCAATGGAAATGCATAAACAATCACCGTTTTTGGCCGAGCCCCTTCTTCAGAATTGGAAAAGAAGGGGGAAGGTGCCAGAATAAAAAGATGAGGTGAGGGGAAGGAGGATAGCTCGAAGGTGATAGGTGAAGCCAGGTGGGTCGAAAAGGTCAAGGGCTGGAGAAGAAGGAATCTGATATGAGAGGAGCGTGGGCCATAGGAGAAAGGGAAAGAGGAGGCGACAGGTAGGTGAGAAGAGGTAAAGAGGTAAAGAGGCCAGAGTAAGGAACAGGAGAAGGGGGGAAGGGAAGGGAATGTTATTTTAAACCAGAAGGAGAAATCGATACTCATGCCATCAGTTAGGAGGGTACCTAGACATAATACTCAGAGAGTATTTACTGAGAGAGTGGTGAGTGTGTGGAATGGGCTGCCAGCAACAGTGGTGGAGGCGGAATCGATAGGGTCTTTTAAGAATATTTTAGATAGAAACATGGAGCTTAGTAAAATAGAGGGCTAGGGGTAAGCCTAGTAATTTCTAAGGTAGGGACATGTTCGGCACAACTTTGTGGGCCAAAGGGCTTGTACTGTGCTGTAGGTTTTTCAATGTTTCTATGTTTAACATAGAGTGTTGCTCCTCCAGCCTGAGGGAGGCCTCATCATGGAACAAGAGGAGACCATGGAACAACATGTCGGAATGGGAATTAAAATTCTGCCCAGCAAGTAGTTCCCCTTTTGGCAGATGGGAGGGGAGGTGCGGAGTTGGCTGCTAGGTGACTTTACTATAATAGGATGCTAAAGATCAATTAGATTTTTGATCTGAAAACATCCAACATTAGAAAAGAGCAAAATTGACACTGCTCAAATAGCTAGAACTCTGTGGAGAGCTTTCTTTCAAAGGAGTGGCCAGCATCATCACTTTGAAATTTGTCATAACAGTTCAGCCCTGATTTTCACTTATTTTAATTAAATCCACACAAAATATTTATTCCTTCCGTTTTTTCTCGACTATTGCAATTCAATATTGTACATTATTAATACATATTACATTTGATATTTTCACCCATTGCTAAATTTAAATATGTCGTGTTTTTTCTCATTACAATACTGTCTTTAAATTACACTTATGAATAATTACTAATTCAGTATGTGTACCATTTTAAACGTTTTGCATTTTTTGACATATTGTAGAGAACAAAACAGATTTCTTCACTTCAACTGTATAGGTTTTCTAAAACATATTCTTTATATTTTACTAGTGTTAAAACAAATTGGAATTAACACTCACTGGAATTCTGAAAAATGAGACTGATCGAATGTCAAATGGCCTTGATAGAGTGGGTATGTAGAGGATGTTTCCTTTAGTGGGGAACTCAAAGACCAGAGGACACAACCTCAACAAAGAGCGGAGGTGAGGAAGAATTTGTTTAGCCAGAGAGAGGTGAATCTGTGGAACTCATTGCCACAGTTGGCTATGGATGCCAAGCCTTTGGGTAAGGCAGAGTTTGATAGATTCTTGATTAGTCAGGGCATAAAGGGTTACAGGGAGAAGGCAGAAGATGGGAACTGAGAGGGAAAATGGATCAGCCATGATGAACAGGCAGAGCAGGCTTGACGGGCCAAATGGCCAAATTCTGCTACTATGCCTTATGGTCTTAAATTGCATCATTTCGTTCCCCAAAGATTGGCTACCATCTTCAGTGACTGAAGAAAAAGGTGAAATTTTTCTGCTAAGAATGAAATCTTATCCTTCTTCATCAAAAATCTTAATGTTGCAGAAAGTAAATAACTCATCAGATTGAACTACAAGGTTAGCTGACTATGACAGACAATTTTGAATAACAATGTCATGTGCTATGAACCATGAATTGACTGCACCACTTGGTCATCGTGCTGCAGGAGAGGTCATTTATTACAACACTTCGTCACGCTGACCCTTTCTGTCAGGTAATTTGTTCTCAAACCATGAACTTTGGCATCACGAAAGAAGATACAAATCTGGCTGATAAAATCCAGCAAAAGGGTGGGAGATATCAACCAACATCCAGCCAACTGCTGGCTTAAAATTATGTGATGTGTCATATATTTTTCACAAATTGACAGTTGCTAGGAATGTGCTTTAAGCTGGTGACACTTTCTCGAGTCTCTGATGCTCCTTAATACAGCAGACTAGGTTCATCTTCCACACTGTTGTAGTCACAGAGCTGCCTTAAATTCTTCACTATCATGTTGCTAAATCAGCACTATTTCTCAATGTTAGATATGATAACAACACATTATTATTTCATGTGTCTGGCCTTTTGATCTCATTTCAAGCTACTGATGTCCTTCTGAATTAATCACTAACTATCTACAACATTTTTCCTCACACACCCAGTATTTCCTGCTGTCTGTTTCTCTAAAACATGTTCAGACAGGGAAATCATATGCAGAGGAGGAAATTGTAAAATTATTTCTCTGCATTTTACACACAAAACAAATTGGCACCTTATTATGTTAAAAGATGCTGGAGTAGAATTGATTTGCAGTTTTTATGCAATTGTAAGGAAGTGTGTAGTCAAGGCACATTTTAAATTTCAGAGACACTTCACTTACAATTTGAAAAAGTAGAAAGAGAACTAAAATTAACTATTATTCCATGGAAAATAAGCAAAACATGTAAATCATTTCATATGAAAGATATGAATGCATCAATATATGATTGCTATTTGATTTATAATATATGCAGATATGCATACAGTCTAGCAAGTTTGGTGAAGCTTATAATAACTGGTATAGTTTTTGAAATCTGCAATATATTAATATAATCCAGGGAATGCAAAGAATCTAATTTCAGAACAAGTACCAAGTTTATAATGAAGGGCTGCTTCCAGTCACTAAACCTGTAGCTGAGGCATCGAATTTGACATTATACTTGTCAGCTTGGCATCAGCAGCTAGACGTCTGCTTTCCTGTGCCTGCAGTATTGATCACAAGATTTTTCAATAACTTGCAACGTTCAGTGCAGGATTATTACTGGCCAGTAACATCAAGATAATTCAACTACCTGGTGGAGTAGATTGCCGCTAATGGCCTCACCAAATTAAATGAAATATTAGTTATCTCTAATTCATTGCGAATCAAAGCATTTCGTTAACAAATATAATCCTTGTTAAAATGTAATTACCCATGGGACGTAATTGGGCCAGTGTAGTAATGAAGAACAGTGTTAAGGTTATTTCTAGATTCTCACATGCTGTTCATTTTAACCTCTTCCATCTAGAATACACACCCACTAAGGGAACCTTTCAGCTGGGACTAAGTGGGTGGCAGGGTGGAGATACGTCTCTACCCAAGGAGGTATAAGGCACTTCTTCCCTCCACTAACTTGCAGGTCACCCTTGGACAAGATGTAGTGGCCTCCCCCACTCAAATCAGGGTCACGTGAAGCCATAGGAGTAGGTGTTAGGTGGTCAAATGAGCAACTGGTGCATATCACAAGTTCTGGTTATGAGACCACTGATGCCAGGCAGACAATTTCTGAAGAGTATTGATAATGGCTGGGATCACCTGTCTTGCAAAGACATTGCCCAGAAGGCAATGGCAAACCACTTCTGTAGAAAAATTTGCCAAAAACAATCATGGTCATGGAAAGACCATGATCGACTATGTCATACAACATAGCAAATACAAACGAATGAACTAAGAAGACTTCAGGTACTAAGACAGAATTAAGTACCATACATTTTCAACTAATATTTATTTAACAAATACATCGGCTTGAGGGTGGAGCTTAGGACAATGGCCTCTAACAACTATTCCTTTGCTTGCATCTTCGGAAACCGCTCTATTTCTATCTCTAATATCTCTTTTTTCCCTTTTCAGGGCTCTTTTGAAGAGACTGACCCGGAGTTACACGCCGACTTCGGCCCTTTTCGATATGCCAAGGACACGGCCTGGAAGACCAGTGCGTCTTCAGGTTGCCGGACTTTTGTGGCTCTGAAGGCAGGTGGATTCGAGGTCAGTGCTGCCACAGAAATCTGATTTGTCGTAGGAGTACGCAGAAGATCAAAATCAGTGAGCTGGCTGCTGGCTGTGTGCCCAGAGACCTGAGGTCTTTGGGCATAGAGCTTGGAAAAAGCAGCGTAACAGGCTCTTAACACCATAAATCGGTGAGTTGTTTTGTTATCTCTCCCCTCTCGCTACGAAACAGGGACACCTCTTTTTTCCCTTATTAAGGAGAGAGAGAGCCTACGGAATGTCGAATTACCAGGTGAACAAGTGGTCTTTGGGGTGCTGCAAGTCTGTGTCCTTATTGATGCCTTGCTGCATGCTTGAGTGCTTGGTGGAGGGTGCAGATGCTTTTCTGCTGGTGGGGGTGGGGGGGTCATCACTTTCCTCCCTCTTATGTGTGTGGGGGGTAGCTGGGGGGGGTTGAAGTTCTAACATTTAACTGTCTTTCATTCTTTGGGGCACTCCTCTGTTTTCGTGGATGTTTGCAAAGAAAAAGAATTTCAGGATGTATATTGTATACATTTCTCTGACATTAAATGTATCTATTGAAACCCATTGATCACAGTGACCCATCTGACTGATGTCACTAAAATAGAAAGGTTTTCATGTCATCGTGTGCAATGCCTTACCTGCTCTCTTTCCAGTTACAATAAATTGCCGACTCCTGCCACCAGCAAATGAAATCTGCATTGCAATTAGAACCTACAAGTCACTAGATATTTTCTGTAATCACGAATGCTTTTTCTAGAAATAAAACCCAAAATTAAGTGCTTCAACCAATTTTTCTATTACACAAAAGCCTCATCAGAAGTAGAATAAAAAATTCTTTACTCAGTTATTTAGGCAGAACAGCAACAATATTTAAGAACCATAAGTCAATCTGCTTGATAGCTTGTTGAGATATCGTGGATAAGCACAGAAAATGCCTTGAATAATTGAACAAACACAAATAGAATTCGAATCTTTCTATAATTTGGAGGACAAAGGTGAGAAAAAACCTTGTTACTGATAGTTCTGGGTATCATCTTCAGGATATGTAATATTAAACAAAGAGGGGCAGTAAGTTTGTTTCGATAGAATTGTATCCAGCTTCCGTTAGTGAAGTTACAAGTAGGGATTTCAGCAACCTGGATTATACTTGTTGATAACATTGGATAGAAGAGAGAAATTAATTCCGCTGGTTGGAAATCTAGGGCAAATCTGGCATAGTCTAAATATTACACAAAAGCTTTTCAGAAGTGAAATCTGAAAACAATTTGCAAAGGGAGAGACAGATTTGATAAAGGCTTTTGTATGTTGCAAGGGATATTCTGTTTCTTATCAATTCTAACTCGGACTTTCAAAGATTTGGTAGACATTAGGGGTTAGTGGAAAGTGAAGGTACTTGAAATTATATCCTAGATCAGCCTTAATATTCTTGAATGACAGAACAGTTTTGGGCGACTTCTCCTGTTCCATGTTCTGACATTGAAAATCATTTATTAGAACAGCTCAGCACAGCACTGAGCTTCACCTACTGGACCCAGAGACAATCTACAACTCTCAAGGCCTAAGGCTCTCGACATTCATAACATCATTAAAGACCCATCCTATCCAAGACAATGTCTGTTCAATCTCTTGCCATCTAGTCAGAGATATAGAAACATCTTAGCCAAGACTGTAAGATTGAAAAACAGCTTCTTCTTGAGGACTGTTGTGCAGCTGAATAATGCTACACCCTGGCTTGCCAATAGCCTTTAAGTGTTATGGACTCTCAAAGTCACTTGTTGCATGTAAACATGCGATTTTCAAAAATTAAACCGTACCGCATACATTGTAAATATAAGAGTAGCACTGCAATCTTGTTATCTTGAGCAATGAAAATTAAGTTCTATTCTTTTCTCTTCTATTCTATCAATTAGCATAAATACCAGTCCCTCCTCAAACATCAGACTGAGACAACAGTTTACACCATCTGCAAGATGCACTGTAGCAGCTGATATCCTCCTAATCAATGGACTTCTAGAAAGACAAGGGTATCTGGTACAAGGGGACAATATTATATCTAACTCTCCAAACATGAAAAAATACTGTGGCTCCTCGCTTGCTGCTCAGCCTAAACCCAAAAATTCTCCAACCAAACAGTACCATGGGAACATCTCACTGCAGGAACTTCAATGTTTCAAGGAGACACACCACCAATGTAGGATGATTATTAATTATCAGCCTTAAAATTTATTTCCACAATTCAGGACGATATAGTTTAAAGTTTGTAGGTTTGAACAAACGTCAATCTGTCATTTATCAATGTTTACAGTCAGTGGCTTTCACTGAATTTTATTTTTCTGTTGTTAACTGAAGGTCTTAAGGAAATGGTTATCACTGATTCAGGATAATACAGTGTATTAGAAAGATAGGCTTGTTGGCAGAGGGGGTGGTGTGGCTAGGGGATCGGCTGTGCTGGATTTGGTGTTGTACAATGCTCTGAAGATGATAAGAGAGCTTAAGGTTAAGGAACCCTTATGGAACAGTGATCACAATATGATCAAGTTCACATTGAAATTTGAGAGGGAAAAAATAAGATCCAATGTGTTCAAAAACCTAGGTAATGGTAGAGATCTAAAAAATTATAAAGCTAGCAGGAAGGAGCTTAAGAATGAATTTAGGAGAGCCAGAAGGGACCATGAGAAGGCCTTGGCGGACAGGATTAAGGAAAACTCCAAGGCATTCTACAAGTATGCGAAGAGCAAGAGGATAAGACTTGAGGGAATAGGACCAATCAAGTGTGACAGTGAAAAAGTATGTATGGAATCGGAGGCGATGGCAGAGGTGTTTAATGAGGAGTTGGTAGTGTTGAGGAAACAGAGAGCCTGCAGAGAGAATTAGATAGTTTAGGGAAATGGGCAAAGAAGTGGCAAATGAAATACAATGTTGGAAAGTGTATGGTCATGCACTTTGGTGGAAGAAATAAATGGGCAGACTATTATTTAGATGGGGAGAGAATTCAAAATGCAGAAATGCAAGGGGACTTGGGAGTCCTTGTGCAAGATACCCTAAAGGTTAATCTCCAGGTTGAGTCGATGGTGAAGAAGGCGAATGCAATGTTGGCATTCATTTCTAGAGGTGTAGAATATAACAGCAGGGATGTGATGTTGAGGCTCTATAAGGCACTCATGAGACCACACTTGGAGTATTGTGTGCAGTTTTGAGCTCCTTAATTTAGAAAGGGTATACTGACATTGGAGAGGATTCAGAGAAGAGTCATGAGAATGATTCCAGGAATGAAAGAGTTACTGTATGAGCAATGCCTGGCAGCTCTTTGGTTGTATTCCCTGAAGTTCAGGAGAATGAAGGGGGATCTCATAGAAACATTCTAAATGTTAAAAGGCCTGAACAGATTAGATATGGCAAAGTTATTTCTAATGGTAGGGGATTCTAGGACAAGAGAACACGACTTCAGGATTGAAGGACGTCCATTTACAACTGAGATGCGGAGAAATCACTTTAGTCAGAGGGTGGCAAATCCGTGGGACCTGTCGCCATGAGCAGCTTAGAGGCCAAGTCATTGGGTATATTTAAGGCAGAGATGGATAGGTTCTTGATTAGCCAGGGCATCAAAGGGCATGGGGAGAAGGCAGGGGAGTGGGGATGACTGGAAGAATTGGATCAGCCCATGATTGAATGGCGGAGCAGACTCGATGGGCTGAATGGCCTACTTCTGCTCTTATATCTTATGGTCTTATATAATTTGAAAACAACTTATGTCTTATAATCTTGTTGGACATAAATTGAATACTTCCTTCATTTAACACCAAATCATTTTAGAAGGTATTTTTGTCTGCAAAGCTATCAGTTATTCTTTATACAAAGAACAGTTACATTTTACATAGTTGACAACCACAAAACTTTCAGCTGCACTTGCGAGAGCTGAAGACTGGCCTCTTGAACCTCTGTGAAACTATTTCTTCGAGATTGGTGGTTACAGATTGCTGGGACTGCTCACAAAGCCGTACTTCCTCTCCTCTCAGATCAATTCTTGCCTTTGTACAACTTGAACAGCATCTCAAGCCTGACTTGCATTTACGTTGATCCATCATCGGGTTCTCAGTCCACCATTTAGACCATAAGACCAGAAGGTGCAGAAGCAGAATTAGGCCATTTAGCCCATTGAGTCTGCTTCACCATTTCGTGGCTGATCCATTTTCCCCTCTCAGCCCCAATCTCCTGCCCTCCCTGTATCCCTCCATGGGCTGACTAATCATGAATCTATCAGACTCTGCCTTAAATATTCATAAACACTTAACCTCTACAGCCGCCTGTGGTAATGCGTTCCACAGATTCACCACTCTCTGGCTAAAGAAATTCTTCCTCACGTTGTTCTAAAAGGACTCCCCTTAATTCTGAGGTTGTGTCCTCTGGTCCTAGACACTGTCACCATAGAAAGCATCCTCTTCAGATCCACTCTATCAAGACCTTTCAATATTTGATAGGTTTCAATTAGGTCACCTTTCATTCTTCTGAATTCCACTGAATACAGGCCCACAGTCATCAAACACTCTTCATATGGAAAACCTTTTAATCTTGGAATTATTTTGTGAACCTCCTTTGAGCTCGCTCCAGTGGCAGCATTTCCTTTCTAAGATGAGGGGCCCAAACCTGCTCATAATCCTCCAAGTGAGACGTCGTCAGTGCTTTAGAAAGCCTCAACATTACATCCTTGCATTGATATTTATAGGTTTATGTTGTGAAACACAATGTAATTCAGTTTAGCCTAGATTTAGTTTAGTTATACAAAATGCATATGGTTTCTTTGACTGAGGTAATATCAAACACACTTTTCTGACTTAGGAAGCCACAAAGTTATTCACTGGAAACAAAACTGAACCTGTTCAAAACTCACAGCAGGTATGCATAACAGAAAGTTCCACTGTAAGTATTACTTATTAGCTTCTAAAATCATAGAAGTGCACACTTAATAATCTACATTGGTCTATATTAAGGGTTCCCAACATTTTATGCCATGGACGCTTCTCATTAACTGAGGAATCTGTGGACCCCAAGCTGGGAAACCCTGTTCTTTATTATTCAGCAATTTTCTAATCATAAAAAGCTTGTTTCAGATATTGCAGTTCCCTAAAGAGATAGTTACTCGGCAAGAACACCAATCCTGGTTTACATTTCACATATCTGTATACAACCTTGGTTCATGAAACATTTACTAATATGGGCTTGAACATGCTTTGGGAATAACAAGACACCAAACTATAGTACAAAAAATAGCCAATTTTACAGTCAATAAGTTCATAAAGAAAGCTCTTTGTGCATTGTCCTTCATAAATAAATGTATTGAATACAAAATATGGGATGTTATGTTGAAGATGTATAAGATATTGTTGAGGCCTAATTTGGAGTATTCTGTGCAGTTTTGGGCACCTACCTACCAGAAGGATGTAAACAAGGTTGAAAGCGTACAGAGAAAGTTTACAAAGATTGAATAAGCTAAGATTGCATTATTTAGAACATAGAAGATTGAACAAGATTTGAGAGAGGTATACAAAATTATGAGGGACATCGGGTAAATGTAAGCAGGCTTTTTCTGCTGAGATTGAGTGGGGCTACAACTAGAGGGCATAGGTTAGGGATGAAAGTTGAGAAGTTTAAGGGGAACATGAGGAGAAGCCTCTCAGAGAGTCATGAGAGTGTGGAATGAACTGCCAGCACAAGTGGTCCATGCAAGCTTGATTTCTACATTTAAGAGAAGTTTGGATAAGTACATGGATAGTAGAGATATGGAGGGCTATGGTCCTGGTGTAGGTCATTGGGAGTAGGCAGTTCAAATGGTTTTCAGCATGGACTACAAGGGCTAAAAGTTCTGTTTCTGTACAGTACTTCTCCATGACTCTGAAAGTGAATGCTGACCTTCAGATAGGAGATACTGAGGCTCTGGACAAGAAAAAGAAAGAACTATAAACCATTGGGTTTGGGAGGTCAGGATCAAGCGAATCCATTGATAATTATAAAAAGACTGAATACTCTTTAGAGGGAAATCAGGAGGGCAAAGAGAGGGTATAAGATTGATCTGGAAGGCAATGCTTAGGAAAATCACAACAGCTCCAAGAATTATAGTAAGAGTAGAAAGGGTTGCTAGAGAGAATCAGGAGGTCTCTGTGTCATGAGATGGTGAGAACTTCTAATGAATATTTCTTCTGAGGAGGAGAAAATCATTGTTAGTCAAGAGATCAGAGAAATAAGTAGAAATAAGTGGAAACAAGAACATAAGAATATAAGAAAAAGGAGCAGGAGTCGGCCATCTGGACCATTGAGCCTGCCCCGCCATTCAATAAGATCATGGCTGATCTGTCCGTAAACTCAGCTCCATCTACCTGGCTTTTCCCCATAACCCTTAATTCCCCAACTATGTAAAAATCTATCTAACTATCTAATATATCTTAAATATATTTAGTGAAAAAGCCTCAACTGCTTCTCTGGGCAAAGAATTCCACAGATTCACCACTCTCTGGGAAAAACAGTTTCTCCTCATCTCCGTCCTAAATCTTCTCTCCTGAATCTTGAGGCAATGTCCCCTAGTTCTAGTCTCACCTACCAATGGAAACAACTTTCCTACTTCTATCTTATCTATCTCTTTCAAAATTTTGTATGTTTCTATAAGATCCCCTCTCATTCTTCTGAACTCCAGAGAGTATAGGATATTTGCTGCATTGTTAGCCACTGGTTATATGCTCAAGGACTGGAAGGTAGCTAATGTTGTTTTGCTGCTCAAGTTAGGTAATGAGGAGCTACGCAGTGGCCAAGGATGACCTGCAGGTTAGCAGAGTGAAGGTGCACCTAACACCTCCACCCCACCACCCAAGAAAGTGCCTATGAGATCGAGGTGTTATCAGTGATGACTGGAGTCCCAGGATGTCTGTGTGAACTTTATTGGTTAAACAGAGCTAGGCAAAGAGCCACTGCAATACTGCCACTTTTAGGAGTTAGTTTTAAAAGTGGCATCAATGGGAGGGATGAGGTCCATTTGTTCTTGGAGACAGGTAGAACAATTGTTGGGCTTGCAACCCGAGGGGGTAGCGATCATAGTCAATGTGTTGGTATAAGTTTCTGTCAGAGAGAGATCCATCATAAGGAGTAAGTTTATCTGCATGGGGGTTCCTTATGGCCTTCATAGCCTGGAGATGTAGTGGGGATAAGCTGCCACTGTGTATTAACTGCTCCCAATGACATGCGCCCGAAATAGCCTCTGACAAACAAGTCCAGCTCCTGGTCTTCACAGGAGGCTTCATTACTAAACCTGACATAACCACTTCCACTGACAGGAGAGGGGACAAAGATGGGTTACTGATGCCTTAAAACCAGTCGCTTTGGGCAGATGGGGCTCGTCAGCCGTGGTTAACAGCTCAGCTAGGAGAAGGAGAACTCTGATCTCAAACCTCTGCTGCCTTGTGGCTATAACGCACTCCTGGGTAGATTTAGGAAGTAAACACAGAGGGAAAAATCTGGAGCTGGAGTCCCTAAGGCAGTCCTATATTAAGTTCCAAGCTGACTGGCAACTTCTGCGACACTGCTGGTGCCAAACTGTGTCATCCTCTGCTGATCTTTTGAGTTTGTCAGATGTGTGGAGAAGGGGAGCCTGCTACATGGCAAACAGCTTGCTCTCCATATTGTACCGCCCTGTTTTGTGTACCTTGACAGCTAGGATGGAACATCCAATCAACAGAGGGCTCACATCTGAGTGCAGCTCCCAGTATAAACTACTGTGGTCTGGGATCCTATTTCAGCATCTTCTTTTCCGTCTACTTGCTGTGAAAATCTGTTTCTGGATGAATGGCCAGTCCAACCCGTGACACCACTATACATTTGTAGAGGCTTTGTCGCGTCAGGAAAATGGTTGACATCATGACCCATGCGACAAATGCAGATTTTTTTTTTTTGTTAGGCTGTGTATCTGTGCATCACTGTGCCACAGGCCACTAAAGTCAATATGGATTTATCCATGAATGATTTTTCTAGAGCAATATACTTTGGTTTTATAATCTTGCTCTAATTAGTAATGAAATGTGATACTTAGAAGATAATTTGTGTAGAGATGAACTGCTTTTTCCCCAACAGAATTTTTCATAGGGATTGGTTATTATGGGATTTGATGAGCTTTCATGATAAATCCATTCAATTTAACTCTGAAATGAGAGACACACAGCCTTGGAGCAATATATGCTGTGAGTTGTGCAACATACTGAAAGCTTCAGCAGGTTTTAAAACTCATGCATCATCAGTTTAGGCCACATCAGCCTCATTCCCAACCCTTCAGGAATTACCATAAGACCATAAGACAAAGGAGCAGAAGTAGGCCATTCGGCCCATCAAGTCTGCTCCACCATTTTATCATGAGCTGATCCATTTTATCCTATTTAGTCCCACTGCCCCGCCTTCTCACCATAACCTTTGATGCCCTGGCTACTCAGATACCTATCAATCTCTGCCTTAAATACACCCAATGACTTGGCCTCCACTGCTGCCTGTGGCAACAAATTCCATAGATTCACCACCCTCTGACCAAAAAAATTTCTTCGCATTTCTGTTCTGAAAGGGCGCCCTTCAATCCTGAAGTCATGCCCTCTCGTACTAGACTCCCCCATCATGGGAAACAACTTTGCCACATCCACTCTGTCCATGCCTTTTAGCATTCAAAATGTTTCTATGAGGTCTCCCCTCATTCTTCTAAACTCCAAGGAATACAGTCCAAGAGCGGACAAACGTTCCTCATATGTTAACCCTCTCATTCCCGGAATCATTCTCGTGAATCTTCTCTGTACCCTCTCCAACGTCAGCACCTCCTTTCTTAAATAAGGAGACCAAAACTGCCCACAGTACTCCAAGTGAGGTCTCACCAGCGCCTTATAGAGCCTCAACATCACATCCCTGCTCCTATACTCTATTCCTCAAGAAATGAATGCCAACATTGCATTCGCCTTCTTCACTACTGACTCAACCTGGAGGTTAACTTTAAGGGAATCCTGTACGAGGACTCCCAAGTCCCGTTGCATCTCAGAACTTTGAATTCTTTCCCCATTTAAATAATAGTCTGTCTGTTTATTTTTTCTGCCAAAGTGCATAACCATACACTTTCCAACATTGTACTTCATTTGCCACTTCTCTGCCCATTCTTCCAATCTATCCAAGTCTCTCTGCAGACTCTCCGTTTCCTCAGCACTACCGGCCCCTCCACCTATCTTCGTATTGTCAGCAAACTTAGCCACAAAGCCAGCTATTCCATAATCCAGATCGTTGATGTACAATGTAAAAAGAAACGGCCCCAACACGGACCCCTGTGGAACACCACTGGTAACCGGCAGCCAACCAGAATAGGATCCCTTTATTCCCACTTTCTGTTTCCTGCCAATCAGCCAATGCTCTGTCCACGTATGTAACTTTCCTGTAATTCCATGGGCTCTTATCTTGTTAAGTAGCCTCATGTGTGGCACCTTGTCAAAGGCCTTCTGAAAATCCAAATATACAACATCCACTGCATCTCCCTTGTCTAGCCTACTGGTAATTTCCTCAAAAAATTGTAATAGGTTTGTCAGGCAGGATTTTCCTTTAAGGAATCCATGCTGAGTTCTGCCTATCTTGTCATATGCCTCCAGGTACTCTGTAACCTCATCCTTGACAATCGACTCCAACAACTTCCCAACCACCGACGTCAAGCTAACAGGTCTATAATTTCCTTTTTGCTTCCTTGCCCTCTTCTTAAACAGCGGAGTGACATTTGCAATCTTCCAGTCTTCCGGAAACATGCCAGAATCTATCGACTTTTGAAAGATCATCGCTAATGCCTCCGCAAGCCTATTCAGCTTCCTGAGTACTTTCTCTGTCGTAATTGTGACTGCGCACACTTCTCTTCCCTGCCACCCTTGAGTGTCCGGTATCCTGCTGTCTTCCTCAGTGAAGACTGATGCAAAATACTTGTTCAGTTCCTCTGCCATCTCCTCATCTCCCATTACAATTTCTCCAGTATCATTTTCTATCGGTCCTATATCTACTCTCACCTGTCTTTTATGCTTTATACACTTGAAAAAGCTTTTAGTATCCTCTTTGATATTTGCTAGTTTCCTTTCATAGTTAATCTTTTCTCTCTTAATGACCTTCTTGGTTTCCTTTTGTAAGGTTTTAAAAACTTCCCAATTCTCTGTCTTCCCACTAATTTTTGCTTCCTTGTATGCCCTCTCCTTTGCCTTAACTTTGGCTTTGACTTCTCTTGTCAACCACGGTTGCATCCTTTTTCCACTCAAAAATTTCTTCTTTTTTGGAATATACCTGTCTTGCACATTCCTCATTTTTCGCATAAATTTCAGCCACTGCTGCTCTGCCGTCTTTCCCACCAGTGTCTCTTTCCAGTCAACTTTGGCCAGTTCCTCTCTCACGCCACTGTAATTTCCTTTACTCCACTGAAATACCGACACATCAGATTTCGGCTTCTCTTTTTCTAATTTCACAGTGAACTCAATCATGTTATGATCACTGCCTCCTAAGGGTTCCTTCACCTCAATCTCTCCAATCACCTCCGGTTCATTACACAATACCCAATCCAGTACAGCCGATCCCCTAGTGGGCTCAACAACAAGCTGTTCTAAAAAGCAATAGCCTTTTCTATTTCCAGTTGTAATTTGTAGTCCACATCCCTGCAGCTGTTTGGAGGCCTATAAATAACTGCCATCAGGGTCTTTTTACCCCTGCTATTCCTTAGCTCAACCCATAAAGATTCTGCACCTTCCGATCCTATATCACCTCTTTCTAATGATTTAATATCATTTCTTACCAATAAAGCCACGCCCCCCCCCCCCCCCCGCCTACCTTCCTATCCTTCCGATACACCGTGTATCCTTGGACGTTCAGCTCCCAGAGACATGCATCCTTTAGCCAGGTCTCAGTGATGGCCACAATATCATACCTGCCAATCTGTAGCCGTACAACAAGATCATCCACCTTATTCCTTATGCTGCGTGCATTTAAGTACAACACCTTAAGACCAGTATTTGATACTTTTTGCTTTGATTTCATTGCAACTTTATTGCACTTCAACTCATCCCAATGGCTACACATTTGCCCCATCACCTGCCTGTCTTTCCTGACACCTTTACTGCTTACTATCTTAGATTTATTTCTGTTTTCCCCTTCCTCCGCTCTATCATTCCGGTTCCCATCCCCCTGCCAAATTAGTTTAAACCCTCCCTAACAGCTCTGTTAAACTTTCCCACCAGGATATTGGTCCCCTTCGGGTTCAGGTGTAACCTGTCCTTTTTGAACAGGTCATACTTCCCCCAGAAGAGATCCCAATTATCCAAGAATCTGAAGCCCTGCCCCCTACACCAGTCTCTCAGCCAGGTATTCATCTGCCTGATCCGATGACTCTTGCCCTCGCTAGCACGTGGCACAGGTAGCAATCCCGAGATTACTACCCTGGAGGTCCTGCTTCTCAGCTTCCTTCCTAACTCCTGGAAATCTCTCTTCAGGATCTCCTCCTTTGTCCTATCTATGTCATTGGTACCAACATGTACCAAGACAACTGGCTGCTCACCCTCCCCCTTTAGAATATTCAGGACCCGATCCGAGACATCCCATACCCTGGCACCTGGGAGGCAACACACCATGCGGGTATCTCTGTCAGGCTCACAGAATCTCCTGTCTGTTCCCCTGACTATGGAATCCCCTACGACTACCGCATTTCTCTTCTCCCTCCTTCTCTCCTGCACAACAGCGCCAGGCTCAGTGCCAGAGACAGAGCAGTTTAAGAATTTCAGATGGCATGAGTTTCAGTTCTGGTCACCTCACTACAGGAAGGACGTGGAAACCATAGAAAGGGTGCAGAGGAAATTTACAAGGATGTTGCCTGGATTGGGGAGCATGCCTTATGAGAATAGGTTAAGTGAACGCGGCCTTTTTTCCTTGGAACGACAGAGAATGAGAGGTGACCTCATAGAGATGTATAAAATGATGAGAGGCATTGATTGTGTGGATAGTCAGAGGCTTTTTTCCCAGGGCTGAAATGGCTAGCATGAGAGGGCACAGTTTTAAGGTGCTTGAAAGTAGGTAGAGAGGAGATGTCAGGGGTAGTTATTTATGTAGAGAGTGGTGAGTGTGTGGAATGGGCTGCCGGCGAGAGTGGTGGAGGCAGATAAATAATAAAGGCATCCGTTAGTCTTACGAGACCATGGATCTGTGCCTGGAAAGTCTTCACTCTCCAGGGCGCAGGCCTGGGCAAGGTTGTATGGAAGACCAGCAGTTGCCAATGCTGCAAGTCTCCCCTCTCCACGACACCAGTGTTGTCCAAGGGAAGGGCATTAGGACCCATACAGCTTGACACCAGTGTTATCACAGAGCAATGTGTGATTAAGTGCCTTGCTCAAGGACACAACACATTCCCTCGGCTGGGCCTCGAACTCACAGCCTTCAGGTAGCTAGTCCAATGCCTTAACCACTTGGCCACGTGCCCACAAGGAGGCAGATATGATAGGGTCTTTTATGACACTCCTGGACAGGTACATTGGGCTCAGAAAAATAGAGAGCTGTGGGTAACCCTAGGTAATTTCTCGGGTAAGGATACGTTTGGCACAGCTTTGTGGGCCAAAGGGCCTGTATTGTGCTGTAGGTTTTCTATGTTTCTGTTTCTATGTTTCTATGAAGCTGCTGCCATGGTTTTGATAGAATTGAGCCAGGCACTCATTTGCATGAGAGGCCAAAGTGAAGTTAAGCACAGGGTCTAATTGCAGTGCCAATTAAAAAAAAAGCTGATCTTTAGCACCACAGCCATACTCACCCATAGATGGACATGACTATAAAGGATATGAGAAGTTGTGGTGAGAAAAGCAAGTTTATTTCCTTAGACAATACCAATGACAAAGCTACTCTTGAATTATCTTCCACCAACATTTCAGGCAGTTTATTCTAGTTCACAACTACACAAATGCGCAAAGATTAATTTTTTTAGTCTTCTAGATGACTAATCCACAACATAACAGTGATTTAGCTTTCTACCAATCACTATTTAATCAGTGATGTTTTATAAAAAATGACCCAAATTTAGCAGCCTATTGCTAATCTCACAAGATTTGACCTCCAAAAAGGTAGCAGCCTTCCAAAGGACCAATTTCATCTATTCAGAAAAAGCTTTGGATTTGAAACATCTCTGCTACTCCAGAAATAGTGAAGCCAGTCAGACTAAAAAGTAATCAAAGTTCAAACTAAATTTTATTATCAAAGTACATATATGTCACCATATACAGGTTAGAGATTTATTTTCTTGTGGGGATACTTAGCAAATCTATAGAATATTATTCCTCAAAAATACTTGATCCTCCACTATCTTCATAATTTCCGCAAACATGGCCACAAAGCTATCAATTCCATAATCCAAACCTTGGACAAATAAAGTGGTATTCTCAACACAGGCCACTGTGAACATCATCAGACAATGGCAGACAACAGAAAAGGCTCCCATTATTTTCACTCTCTGCCTCCTACCAATCAGCCAATACTCTATCCATGCTGGTATTCTTGTACTATGATAGATTCTTAATTTGTTAAGCAATGTTACGTGTAACATTTTGTCAAAGGCCTTCTGAAAATCCAAATACACAACATCCACCAATCTCCTTTGTCTATCTTGATTGTTATTTCTTCAAAGAATTCCAACAGATTTGTCAGGCAAGATTTTCCCTTAAGGAAACCATGCTGACTTTGGCATATTTTTTCATATTCCTCCAAGTACCCCAAAACCACATCCTTAACAATCAACTCCCACATCTTCTGAATCACTGAGGTCAGATTAATTGGCCTATAATTTCCTTTCTTCTGCCTCTCTCCATTCTCGAAAAGTGGAGTGACATTTGCAATTTTCCAGTCCTCCAGAACCAAGGCAGAACCTATTGATTCTTGAAAAATCATTCTTAATGTCTCCACAATTGTTTGAGCCACTTCTTTCAGAACTCTGGAGTGTAGTCAATCTGGTCCAGGTGACAGCTATCTCAGTCCTTTCAGTTTCCCAAACACCTTCTCCCTAGTAATGACAACTTCACTTACTTCTGCCCTTTGACACTCTCGAACTTCTGGCATACTGCTAATGTCTTGCACAGTCAAGATTGATGCAAAATATTCAGTTCATCTGTCGTTTCCTTGTCCCACATTACCGCCTCTCCAGCATCATTTTCCAATGGTCCAATATCCACTCTCGCCTTTCTTTTACACTTCATGTATCTGAAGAAACTTTTGGCACCCTCTTTAATATTATTGACTAGCTTAATTTATATTCCATCTTTCCCCTCTTTATGACATTTATAGTTGCCTTCTGGTAGTTTTTAAAAGCTTCCCAATGCTCTAACTTTCCGCAAACTTTTACTCTATTATATGCCTTCTCTTTGGCTTGTATTTTGGCTTTGACTTCCCTTGTGAGCTGTGGTTACATCATCCTACCTTTAGAATATTTCTTCTTTGGGAAGTACCTCTGCTGCAACTTCAGAATTGCTCCCAGAAACTCCATCCATTGCTACTCTGCCATCATCCCTGCCAATGTCCCCGACCAATAAATTCTGGCCAACTCCTCTCTCATGCCTCTGTAATTCCATTTACTCCACTGTAATACTGATACATCTGACTTTAGATTCTCCTCAGATTTCAGGGCGAATTCGTTCATATTATGATCACTTGCCCCTAAGGGTTACTTTACCTTAAGTACTCTAATTAATTCTGTTCATTGCAAAACACCCAACCCAGAATAGTTGATTTCCATGAGCAGCTCTAAAAAGCTATCTGATAGGTATTTTACAAACTCCCTCTCCTGGGATCTAGCACCAACTTGAGTTTCCCAATCTACCTGCATATTGAAATTCCTCAGGACTATCATAACATTGGCCTTTTGACATGTATTTTCTATCACCCATTGTAATTTGTAGACCACATCTTTGTTGCTGTTTGGGGGTGTGTGGATAATGTCCATCAGGGTCATTTTACCTTTGCTGTTCCTTAGATAGATAGATAGATAGATAGATAGATAGATAGATAGATAGATATACTTTATTAATCCCGAAGGAAATTTGGTTTCGTTACAGCCGCACCAACCAAGAATAGAGTGTAAATATATCAATACAAAAAACCCGAACAATCAAACACCAAAATGCAAACTATGCCAGATGGAAAATAAGTCCAGGACCAGTCTATTAGCTCAGGGTGTCTGACCCTCCACGGGAGGAGCTGCACGTTCGATGGCCACAGGCAGGAGCGACCTCCCTTGCCACCAAGTGTTGTATCATGGTGGAATGTGACCGAAGTCCAACAGTAAAAAGTTCAATATCCAGTCTGCAAACACATTCCTTGATCGTAATATGCCCCAGATTGCACCATCCATTGTTAGCCAGAACAGTAAGCACCCAACTCCTTTACGCTTACCGCTCTCAGTGCACTTCCGGTCAGGCGGAACGGTATTACCCACCGAACTCCTCTTCTCCAAAAGTCTCTGTTGTCTCTTTCTAATGATTTGATTTCAATTTTTTACCAACAGAGTTCTCCACCTCTCTGGCTTCCTGCCTGTCCTTTCGATACAATGTGTATCCTTGGATAATTAATCTCTAAGCTATAATTTTCTTTCAGCGGAAAGAAAATCCTTCTCATTTGTAACATTTTTTTCTAGCGGCGTCCAATTCCAGCTGTGCACCATCAAAGGCTAGGAGCACCAGAGTATTTCAGTTACTGTGCCGCCAAGAACCTGCACAGCATAGAAGGAACGGTGGTTATGGCAGGGGGGCCATGGGAAAATGGGGTAATGGGAGACTACACAATGCCTGGAAGGTGAGAGACAATTCAGGGACTGAGGTTTGAAGAATAGATATCCATTCAATGTCGGGATGGTGAAAGGAAGAAGGGGGAAATGAGCACCATTGCCAGACCATGGAATGGAGGACGTCAGATCATGGGCAGGGGTATAGATTTGGGTGAGTATGTGGTGGGAGGCACAGACTGATGAAGATTTTGGGGACAACTGGAGATTGAGGCCTGTTTTGGAGACAGAGGGGTCACAGTTGTACAGTATGGTTGAGAATTTTAAAGCTGAAGATTAAACTATGGACATAATGAGTGGCATTTACAATCCAATTCAAAAATATGTAACAATGATTACTCCTTGGAGCATTATACTCCACAATTCTTCACAAGAAACATTGTGTGCTCTATCCTAAGAGGCACAATACACAAGAGGGAAGGAGAGGGCTGCTGCATGCGTGTGGGCTTTGGGGTTCTGATGATTTACGTTACAATTCTTTGGGTTTATTTTTATTTCATGGACATCTCTGTGAAGAGCTAGAATTTCAGGTTCTACACTGTATACATTCTGTGATATTAAACTAAACCATTTGAATCACTTTACACAATCGTTTCACTTAGGAATGAATGGTTTTCAATGGAGTAGCATTGAAAAATATCATTCCATTACTCATCAATGGAGACCTTTTGGGCTATCTGATCTCTGTCAGCTCTCAGCAGTACTATCAATTTCATTCCTCAATTTATTTCCCAGTCATTTATTTTCTTTCACATCTCCATTAATCGTTCCCTGATTCTCACATCAGCCACTGACTTACACCTTCTAACATAGGCGAGGAAACTGAATATCTGGGGAAATCTGTGTGGTTACACAGAGAACGTGCAAACTTCACAAAGACAGCTCGTGAGGTCAGATTTGAATGCAGGTTGCTGGAGCTGTGAGACAGCTATACAATGTGCAACACACTGAGCCACCCAGCCTTTGACTTTACAAGCAAATATTTTACAAATGGGCTTCGTAAGTTGTGGAACCTAGAATCTGTCAATTGCATCTTTTATTTATTTCTTTAGTCAGAGAGTGGCGAATCCGTGGAATCCATTGCCACAGGCGGCTGTGGAGGTCACGTCAATGGATGTATTTAAAACTGAGTTTGATAGGTTCTTTATAAGTCAGGGTGTGAAAGGTTGCAGAGAGAAGGAAGGAGAAAGGGGTTGAGAGGGAAATGGATCAGCCATGATCAAATGGCAGAGCAGACTCGATGGGCTGAGTGGCCTGGGTCTGCTCCAGTGGTTTATGTTTTTATCTGCAGTAGCGTGAAGTCAATTTAAATGAGGATGGACGGCTGTCAGAATATTAACAGTGGTAACAGTGAACAGTGAGACTCAACATCATTATGACTGCAAATTCCAGGCTATTATATGAAGGAAATCAGCTTGCTGTCGACACACACGCAATGGCACAGTCTGCTGATACACGCTGTCAAGGCTCACATGTGAATAATGGACAGATAGTCTCAGATGACCAGTTTTTATGGAATTCATTCAAATCATCGACTTAAGCAGGGTCAAGAAAAACAGATTAAATTTTATTTTAAAGAATAAATTTCCAATAACTTTAATAACAGAATAAAATTAGGACAGATAGAATTCTTTTCACAGGTTTTGCTACAGAAGGCTGTTCACCCCCTCCCTCCACTGCTCACTCCTGGTCATTTCCAGTTCCAGCTCCAACACTACAAAATTCTGTTCAGACCCTTCCGGATTACAACTGAATAAAATGATACAGTAAGAATGAAAAAAATCTGTTTTTCTCCCAATCTTTTTTTGTATATGAAACATCTACTGTCACTCTTTTTTCCTCTAGTGGAACAGTCCACTCGGCAAACACACTGGCTTGTGAATTGGACTCTGTAGCTCACATTATGATGGGCTTCTAGTCATACTTTTCTCGTTGCTATCTTGCGTGATTTTACTCGTGACGGCTTGCAGATAACGAAGGACAGCACTAGATTGAACTGAATATGCCTAGACTCTTTCGATGATTTTGTGGGATAGTGTTTTATATTCTCTGATTGTGCTTGTTTCTTTGCCATTTGTACCATTTGAATTTTTTTGTGTATTGGGGGATCGTTTGATGGTTTCCTTTGAATGGGTTCCATGAATATTTGTATTTTCCATTGCTCTCTGTGGGAAGGCAAATCTCAGGATTGTATACTGCATAGATACTTTGTTAACAAATGTACTTTGAATTCTTGAATCTTATTTGGGTTGACTGACCTCACAGAGGGCTTTGGCTGTATGTAAAATTTGGCATTTGGAAGAAAATAAATGTCAATGGTGGAGATGCACTCTGCTGTATTCTTTTTTTCACTTCAGTCTGGTGATTAAACTTCAGGGTGTAAATTAGCTGTTGCCTGCTTTGAAGCTATACGGAATTTGAACAGATCCCTCTTCAGTTTAGCCTTTGGCCTTCACTTGGTGAATACTCACAATAGGTTCTGTTTGCTACTACACAACATTTACTCCATCTGCCCTGAACTGACGTTGTGGCCTGTTCCAGTTGCAGTGATGCCTGGCTTTCCATCTGTGTTCCCACGACATTTATTCAGCTCTGCACTGAACTGAAGCTGCGGCCTGTTCTGATTACAGTGATGCCTGGCTTCACATGTGTGGTCTAATGACACTGAGGCTTTATGTCTTTCATAAAACTCTGTACTGAATGTTATTTTCTTACTTTTATTGTTTGCACAATTTTTGTTTTTTTTCTCTCCGCATTGGGTGCTCTTTGGTCTTTATCTTAAATGGGTTCTATTGGGTTTATTTGTTTTGTGGCTGCCTGTAAGGAGTTAATTCCCAAGGATGTATATAATAAATGTACTTTGAAGTTTGAAAAGTGAATGCCTCATTTCTATCTTCAACAGATTTCCTTACTTTATCACTAAATGGAAAGGGTAATTAAAACATCTTATAAATTAAAACAATTTAAGATAAATGATAAGAAAATAATTCTTACATGCTAAAGTGTGACCATGGATTGTATACTTTCTTCCAATCCCATGCACTGATGTGCAGTTGGGATACATAACAACTTAATAATTGATCATCTGAAAACCAGGAAAACTAATTTAGTACATAGTCATCCGCCAGGGATTCCAAACTAGGGGTCCATCAACCCCTCGGTAAATGGTTGAGGGTCCACAGCATAAAACATATTGTAAACCCCTGTCGTCAGCTGTCTGACACCCCTATGCTTGGTATTGCATCAGCACCTTTTATGGAGCTCCTTAAATATGACTTATCTTACATATGTCAAAAACATGGGTTATGACCTTTAATTTTACCAAAGAAAAGCTAGCTAGAGTCGCTTAGCACTTTAGGGCAATGGTATTCATCAGGTGCATTCAAATTCAAACTTACAAAAATGAGTGAAAGTTAGTGAAAGTAGTGGGAAAATACCAGTAATTACTAAAAGATATCTACAGGAAACACAATAATAGCTCTGTATTTATACTTGTCCAATGTGAACTCCTCACAGCCCCAATCTCTCTCTCTCTCTCTCTCTCTCATTGAGATCGATGAACTTCTTTAATTTAGCACCAGGACATACCGCCTTTAATTACCAACAAAGTTAATTTAAGACTACACATGAATTAGAATACAATGCACCCCACAATGTAGTTACACTCATATTACAAAATATAAAAAGTATCCACCATAAGTACAGTATACAAAAAAATACATGCACATTTACACATCTCCATTACAAAAGAAACAGAATATTCCGCCATGTATGGTGGGAAAGGCACTATAAAACCAACATCAGCTTGGTTGACAGAGAAGAAAACTCAGTGAGAAATTTTAAGGGTTAAATAGTTCCAGTCATACCAAAATTTCTGACAATCTAGGTAGGCATTTTACTCCCATAGGGATTCAATTCTATCTGTTACCAACTGTCTTCTGGAAGGATAATTGGCAGCGACTGCACAGTAACCAGATGCACCTCCTCCAGTTAGAGACAGGTCCATTATAGATTTGTTCGTATGCAGAGATACAGTTCCGAGCAGGCCCTTTCAGCCCAAAAAGCTGCACCACACAGCGACCCACTTATTTAACAACGGCCTAATCGCAGGACAACTTAGAATGATCAATTAGCATACTAACTGGGACATCTTTGACGGTGGGTGGAAACCGGACCACTTGGAGGAAGTCCACACGGTTCACAGGGAGTACGTACAAACTCCTTACAGTTGGTGCTGGAATTTAACTCTGAACTCCAGACTGCCTGAGCTGTGATAGCTTTGCACTACCACAATGCTACTGTGCCAGCCTCCGAACATCACTAGCCCAATTCTCCAGGACACCATGCACTGATTGCAAAGATAACTACTAAGCAATATTTGTATAATTATCTTTAATGTGTAAATATACCAATCATATTTTGTCCTGTTAATCTGAGGCCCACAAATAAGATGGTTTTATGGTAGTTGTTTAATTGTTGGTTATTGACCATTTAGAAAATTAGATGCAGGAGCTATTTCACCAAAAATTAAGCATTGGTAAAACTTTTTTCTTCAGTAAGATAGAACCAAAGAATCATAGAACTCTACAGCACAGAAAACAGTTCATTCGACCCTTCTAGTTTGTGCCGAAACATTATTCCGCTAGTCCCATTGACCTTCATCCAATCCATAACCCTCCAGACCTCTCCCATTCATGTACCTATCCAATTTATTCTTAAAGCTTAAGAGTAAGCCTGCATTTACCATGTCTGATGGCAGCTCATTCCACACTCCCACCCCTCTGAGTGAAGACGTTCCCCCTAAACCTTTCCCCTTTCACTCTAAAGCCATGTCCTCTCGTATTTATCTCTCCTAATCTAAGTGGAAAGAGCCTATTCATATCTACTCTGTCTATACCCCTCATAATTTTGTAAACCTCTATCAAATTTCCCCTCATTCTTCTATGCTTCAAGGAATAAAGTCCTAACCTATTCAATCTTTCCCTGTAACTCAACTCCTGAAGACCCGGCAACATCCTAGTAAATCTTCTCTGCACTCTTTCAATCTTGCTGATATCCTTCCTATAGCTAGGTGACCAGAACTGCACACAATACTACAAATTTGGCCTCACCAATGCCTTATACAACCTCCCCATAACATCCCAACTCCTATACTCAATATTTTGTTTTATGAATGCCAGGATGCCAAAAGCCTTCTTTACAACCCTGTCTACCTGTGATGCCACTTTCAGGGAATTATGTATCGAACTCCCAGATCTCTTTGTTCCTCCACACTCCTCAGTGCCCTACCATTTACTGTGTATGTCCGACCTTGATTTGTCCTTCCAAAACACAACACCTCACACTTGGCTGCATTAAATTCCATCTGCCATTTTCTGGCCCATTTATCCAGTTGGTCCAGATCCCTCTGCAAGCTTTGAAAGCCTTCCTCACTGTCCACAACGCTTCCAATCTTAGTGTCATCAGCAAACTTGATGATCCAATTTATCACATTATTATCTAGATCATTGATATAGACAACAAACAACAATGGTCCCAGCACAGATCCCTGAGGCACACCACTAGTCACAGGCCTCCAGTCTGAGAAGCAATTATCTACTACCACTCTCTGTCTTCTCCCACACAGCCAATTTCGAATCCAGTTTACAACCTCTCCATGCTTACCTAGCGTCTGAACCTTCTGAACTAACCTCCCATGTGGGACCGTGTCAAAGGCCTTACTAAAGTCCATGTAGACAACATCCACAGCCTATCCTTTGTCTACTTTCTTGGTAACCTCCTCGAAAAACTTGACAAGATTCGTTAAACACAATCTACCATGCACAAAGCCATGCTGACTATCCTTAATCAGCTCTTGGTTGTCCAAATACTTGTATATCCCATCGCTCAGAACACCTTCCAATCATTTACCTACTACTGATGTCAGGCTCACTGGCCAGTAATTACCTGGTTTACTTCTGGAGCCTTCTTTAAACAACAGAACAACATGAGCTACCCTCCAATCCTCTGGCACCATACCCATGGCTAAGGACACTTTTAAATATTTCTGCCAGGGCCCCTGCAATTTTTACACTAGTCTCTCTCAAGGTCCGAGGAAATATCATGTCAGGCCCGGGGGATTTATCTACCTTTATTTGCTGTAAGGCAGCAAGAACCTCCTCCTCATTAATCTCTATATGTTCCATGACACTACTGCTTGTTTCCCTTCCTTCCATATATGCTATGCCAGTGTAAGATCTCCCCCATCTCGTGAGGCTCCACACATAGAAGACCACTTTGATCTTCTAGGGGAACAATTTTGTCCCTTACTATCCTTTTACTCTTAATATACTTGTAGAAACCCTTCGGGTTTACCTTCACATTTTCTGCCAAAGCAACCTCATGTCTTCTTTTTGCCTTCCTGATTTCCATCTTTAGTATTTTCTTACATTTTTTATACTCTTCATGTACCTCATTTGTTCCTTGTTGCCTATACCTGCTATTCACCTCTCTCTTTTTCTTAACCAGATTGCCAATATCCCTTGAAAGCCAAGGTTCCCTGTGCCTGTTAACTTTGCATTTAATCCTGGCAGGAACATGCAAACTGCACTCGCAAAATTTCGTCTTTGAATGCCTTCCACATGCTGAACACATCCTTGCCAGAAAACAACTTATTCCAATCTACTCTTCTTAGATCTTTTCTCATTTCTTCAAAATTGGCTCTTCTCCAATTTAGAACCTTAACTCAAGGACCAGACCTATCCTTGTCCATAATTAACTTGAAACTAATGACATTATGGTCACTGGACTCAAAATATTTGCCTACACATACTTCTGTCACCTGACCTGTCTGGTTCCCTAATAGGAGATCAAGTATTGCAACCTCTCTTGTTGGTACCTCTATATATTGATTTAGAAAACTTTCCTAAGCATATTTGACAAACTCCATGCCATCTAACCCTTTCACAATGTGGGAGTCCCAGTCAATATGTGGAAAGTTAAAATCCCCTACTATCTCAACTTTCCATTTCTTACATCGATCTGCTATCTCTCTACAGATTTGCTCCTCCAATTCTCTCTGACTATTGGGTGGTCTATAATAATACCCTGTTAATGTGGTCACCCCCTTCCTGTTCCTCAGCTCCACCCGTATGGCCTCTGTAGACAAGCCCTCTGGGCTGTCCTGTCTATGCACAGCTGTGATATTCTCTCTGACTAGTAATGCCACTCCTCCCCCTCTATCACGTCTGAAACAATGGAACCCTGGAACATTAAGCTGCCACTCCTGCCCATCCTGCAACCATGTCTCACTAATAGCAATAATGTCGTAATCTCACGTGTCAATCCATGCCCTGAACTCATCTGCTTTACCTACAATACTCCTTGCATTGAAATAGATGCACCTGAGAACATTTCTATCACATACAAACCTTTGATTTCTGTCTATATGCAGTCATCACATGACCTTTATCCTCCTCCACCTCACTATCTGCTCCAATACTCTAGTTCCCCTCCTCCTGCAAATATAGTTTAAACCCCCCCAGCAGAACTAGCAAACCTACTTGCAAGGATGTTCGTCCCCCTCCAGTTCAGGTGCAAACGGTCTCATCGGAACAGGTCCCACCTTCCCTGGAGCAAAGCTCAATTGTCCAGAAACATGAAGCCCTCCATCCTGCACCATCTCCTTAGCCATGTATTTAGCTGCATTATATTCCTATTTCTAGCCTCACTAGCACGTGGCATGGGTAGCAATCCTGAGATTGCAACCCCTGTCCTTCAACTTTGCACCTAACTCCCTAAACTCTCTTTGCAGGACCTCCTCCTCCTTCCTATCCACGTAATTGGTCCCTACATGGACCACGACATCTGGCTGCCCGGATGTATTCTTTTCAACTGGAATTACAGATCAAATAAGGTCAAGATCCTGACCTTGCAGAATCAAGGTAATCCAACGTTAAACTAAATGTTCAGCATGACAAAACGCATTAGTCCAACCAGAAAATAGCCTAGAAAATTAAAGCTTAGTACAGTATCATGGAAACTGGGAGCACTTATAAGCCAGTAATCTTACTGAAGGATTCAAATGAGATTATATATCAAAAGAGGAAAGTGAAACTGGTTTACGGTAAACATCTGACCCCTGAAATATGTAGTGATAAATTTATGGAATCTTCTAATGAAGTTGAAGACTGCACTTCCCATGCATGGAGGAGCAACACCTTATGGTGATTCAAAGATGCCTATGACGCCAACAATGAACCAAGTGACCAAATGGGTGTCCTTCCATACATTTGAAATATTTCAGAAATGACAACCCAACTGCTTCAAGAACATAGAATTTCAGTCACGTATAAGCCAACAGCGAAACTGAGGAGAGCACTTTGCAGACCAAAAGAATGAACCAAGCTTTGAAGAGCAATGTGGTCCACAGAATCCAGTGTGGGGACTGCAACAAGTATTACGTCAGCCAAACTGGGGGGAAAATCTCCACGAGGATCCATGAACATCAACTGGCTGTAAAGAGGCATGACCAACTCTCCCATGAAGGTTGAGAGGGGCACAAATTCAACTGGGCTTCAGTGAAGCTAAGGAACAAGCAAACACATGGCATGCAAGAGAATTCCTAGAAGCATAGTTTTCCACAAACAATTCTGGAAACAAACTCATTGACCTTGATCCTATTTATGAGTCAATGCGGGCAACATTCCTGACAAAAACCCATGGAGTTCGCCACACAGCCAGTCAGTGATGAGATTTCCTCCCTACATCACAACTGAGTTTTTGAAATAATGTTGAATTAGCTCATTGAAAATTATATAAATTCTAAGCATTTGGAAAACGCACCATATTCACAGTGCTCTGATGATGTCTCCTTACATGGTGACGAAGCATTTGCAAGTAAATTACCAAGATCAGAAAACATCTTAACCAATCCTTTTATTCCATGTGGGAAGCCTCCAATCTAATGGCATGAATATTGATATCTCCTTTCCAGTAAACATTTTTCATTTCCCCTCCCCTCTTCTTCAATTCCCCAGTCTGGCCCCTTACCTCTTATCACTTGCTTATCACCTCCTCTGTGTCCTCTCCACCTTCTCTTCTTCCTGTCAGATTCTTCCTCTCCAGTCCTTTATCTTCTCTAACCACTTGTCTTCACCTATCACCTCCTGGCTATCCTCCTTCCCCTCCCCCCAGCTTTTTATTCTGGCCTTTTCTCCCTTCCTTTGCAGTCCTAAAGAAGGGTCTCAGCCTGAAACGTCGACTGTTTATTCATTTTCATAGATGCTGCCTAGCCTGCTGAGTTCCTCCAGCACTTTGTGTATTTTGCTTTGTTATAGTGTTTGCACCTGAAAAGTGCTCCAGAAATATTTTGGGTTATCCGCAGGGTTGAGAAGTGTATAGTTTCAAGCTACTTTTATTATTTAACTTACCTACTGACAAAACATACATCTCTACCAAAGAAGGTGTAAAGTGCTCTTTCCCTCTACTGGCCTGCTATTGGGCAACGTGTAGCACCTGCTTAACTCCCTCCCAGATCAGATTTATGTGAAGCCATGGGAGCAGGTGGTGGATGGTTGTATGAGCAGCTGTTGCATATCACGTGTCCTGGTTATGTGACCACTGATGCCAGGCAGGCAATCTCTGAAGATTATTGATAATGGCTAGGGTCACCCACCTTGTAAAGGCATTGCCCAGAAGAAGGCAATGGCAAATCACTTCTGTAGAAAAATATGGCAAGAACAATCATGGTCATGAAATCATGATCGCCTACATCCTATGACAGGGCACGTAATGACGATAACTCATATTTATAATACTGGTGGCTTTTCCTAATGTTCCCTCACCAGCACCTCTCAAAGTCTCAGCAAAGATGTGGCAAACACCTGCCCTGCTAAATTGCTCTTAATGAGATCAACCAATAAATCAGCATCACACATTTGGAGTCATGCGCAGCAGGAAACGGGTGTAGGAAGAGTGGAGAGCAAGAACGAGTTATTTCCCCAAGAATTTTGTATTTGAGTGACATTATTTGTATCAAAATCCTGTTTATGAGATCATGTTGTGCTAGCAAATGTTCTATTTATTTCATGCAAATAGTTCCAAAAATGGAAAAGCATTGCTTTAATACTAAGACTGTAAATTATAATCTTAGCTTCCTGACAATAATCTCAATAAAGAAAGGGCAAGTAAGGTACAGTATTCACTTTTAAAAGGTGTTTGAAAGACAAAGTACTGTAAGAAGACCATAACAAAAATGAAAGATGCAAAGGTAAGGATGAGGAATCATGGTGGAGGAGGTTAAAATCAAGGCTTAAAATGAAAAAGATGCAAATTCAGGGACTATTTCAAAGATGTGACTCAGAAAAACATGACTAATTTATTTTAGCAGCATCTCTTAAAATTACATTACTGTTTAACAGTTAGGGCAGTGATGTTAGAATCAATTTGCAATTGATGTTTATTTATATCCAAATGTTTCTTGGGGACTGATTAAGGCAGGTGATTGTTAATATAAATTTATTGCTAATCTAGGCTGTGGTGAAGAATCATACAAATGTTAATAGTGCCTGTACTGCCATCATATGGTGAGGCTGTGTAAATGCTCATACCTAATCTGCTTTCATGGAAGGAATGACTGTATAGATTTGAACTTGTATGCTATTGAATTAATAACAATTACTTTCTTTTAATAAACTTCCTGTGTCTTCAATGAAAATTAACATTTTCAAGTACCTTAAATATTTTTGTTGGCCGATTTGTTTTATTTTCCCCTTATTACTGCTCAACCATCAGGCACCTGAACCAAAGGGGACACTTCACTTGTCCCATCACTGAACTGTTCCCACAACCTGTGAAGTCACTTTCAAGGACTCTTCATCTCATGTTCTCAATATTATTTGTTTGTTTGTTTGCTTGTTTATTACTTTTGTGTTTGCACAGTTTGTTGACTTTTGCACCTTGATTGTCTGTCCGCCCTGTTGGGTGTGGTCTTTCATAGATTCTATTGTGGTTCTTGGAATTGCTGAGAATGCCCGCAAGAAAACAGATTTCAGGGTTGAGTACAGTGACATATCGGAATCAGAATCGGGCTTATTATCACCGGCATGTGTCGTGAAATTTGTTAACTTAGCAGCAGTAGTAATGCTATACATGATAATACAGAAAGATAAACAGAAGTAAGTAAAATCTATTACAGCAAGCATATGCACTTTGATAATAAATTTACATTGAACTTTTAGGATCAATGACAATTCCCATGAAGTTGATAGTACCAGTAGGTATCAATAAATGCAAGAGCTGGGACTGAGAAACAGTGCAGCAGTGGAGCTGGACATAGAAGTTTATGGTTCAGGACTGTCAGTTGTTCTTGAAACCATATTCTAAATTGACATTTCAGGAAGATATTGTTTATTGGAAGTGCCATCTCTGTGGTTTGAATCAGATGATAAACTGCAGTCTATATCACATCACCAAGAATAGGAAAGTCCACACAGTACCCCAGCCATCTGTTAAAACCCAATAAACTGCACTGGACAGATACCCCAGCCAGGCACACCATTATTATTTGCACCTTGTTTTATCGCCAAGACAGCAGTGACCACATTTTATAATGTTATTTACAGGCTGCAAGGCACTTTGAGAAATGTTGAATATGAAATTTCATTACACAGCCTTCAAAATAAACATGTACATGCCATAGGGTGGTGTGACGGCGATACATCTTTACCGAAGCTCATGTAAGCCACTCCTTCACTCAGCTATTCTGTGTAGCACCTGCTTAGCCGACTGATCAGGGTCACAGAAGCCATGGGAGTAAGTGGTGGATGGTCGTATGAGCAGTTGGTGCATATCACATGACCTGGTTATGTGACCACTGATGCCAGGCAGACAATCTCTGAAGAGTATTGATAATGGCTGCAGTTATCCATCTTGTAAGGACACTGCCCAGAAGAAGGCAATGGCAAACTACTTCTGCGGAAATATTTGCCAAGAACAATTATGGTTATGGAAAGATTATGATTGCCTTTGTCATACAACACGATACATAATGAATGTACATGCAATACTATTCAGAACTCAGAATACTTTAAAGTGATCCCTCATTAATATAGCATTTTGAATGTTTATTCATGAAAATTAAACAAGGAATTTACAGAACTAATGTACAGAAAGTAAGGAATCGGAAACACCAAGAAACTTAGCAGGTTAAAAGACTGTTCACAACATGATGCCATTTGAATATTTTACCAAGTTGTACCATTACAATAACATATTAATGATGAGCAGCTATTAAATGCACATGTTCCAGGAAGTGAAAGAATCAGTTACCTCATCAATTAAATTGTGAAATGTGGTGTTGGCATGTTTTTGTTGTTCACTACATCACAATGGACAATAATCCACTCTTATTACTTAGCTTTCGATTGGAGTCAATGGTGTTTGCTACTCTACTGGATTTATGCCACTGTCCAATCTACAGCTGGGTAGACTGAAAACCAACGACAGGCTAACCTGCAAGTCAGGTGATTTATGGCAGGACGCCAGGTTCCTTAGCTGATGAAATCCAACCATCCCGTGAGCATGATGTCATTATCTCGTGATGGGCATGATGTAATTGTCTCACGATAGTGGGGTGATGTCCTGTCACGTGATGGCATGTTCCAAACAGTATTTAAACAAAGCCCGCCAATGTGATGCAGTTCTCATTTTTAGTTTTAGTGCAACGTTGTTGTTGCCGGTCGGATGTTTGGAGACGCCACCGGTTTGTTTGTTGCACGTTTATTTTTCCCTTACAATCCAGTATCAGAGAGTGAAGACATGACCAGAGTCATCCGAGCAAAGGACTGGGTAAAGTTAATGTCGTTCAGCGTCTTGGGAATGGTCGACCTTTTTGAATTCATTTGGGAATTGTGGCTTGCACATTTGAGTGAAACCCCTGCAAGGTCGGGAAGGTTTATGCAGTGACCACCCTCCAGTCAAAAGGTCAGTTCCTTTATTTCTTCGTGATTCCTTTGGACAAGGCAGATCTCGGCTGTGATCGGCAGATTCGTCATTACTTCGAAGGAATCGTTGTTTCAGGGAAGTCTCTCCTTAATGACTGTATAAATCACATGGACTTTTGAATTTGTCACTTTAAGTCTGTGCTTGGATGAGAACTCCTTAAGAACAGTTTATAAGTTTGGCTGTTTGTTCGATATAGTCCCCTATCATTCTGGAGGAACATTGTATCATTTTTTAATGCATACATTTCTAAGTGACAATAAACGAGGACTGAGTGTCCTCATAATCTAATCTAACTGTTAACTTCCGGTTAAGGTAGTCGTTCGTTTACCTTTCAATGTTTTGAGCAGAGGTTAATAAATGTTGTTTATTTTATGAAAACTCAACTGAAGTTCATCTCTGTTGCCGTTGATTTATAACATACCAAACAATAAAACTCACCCTGTAATTTAGAAATCCTTTCAGGAGTGATTTATTTATGAATTCTTTTATTCTGTTTTTTTAAATTCTTGTTAGCTTTACCATTGAACTGGCATTAATTTAGACTTTCAGAACTTACAGTATTCTGATGCTCATTTCTGTATTCCTACATTTTATATGTTGCTATTTAATCAAAAAATGCAAGTCAATACACAGGGGAAATGGGAGCTTAACAGAGTAAATGACAACAGTGAACACAAGGCGGTAACCTGCACATCACTGAATGCCGTAATCGTCAGAGGTTAAGTGTACTCTCGCTTTAAAGAAAAGAGGGATTATCCCCGATCAATGATGCTGCAAAAGAATTTAACAAATGGGAAGAGCCATTCCAGATGCAGGACTGTGCAAAGCTCTTAGGTATATATGTATATATATATTTTTTTTTGTTTTGCACAGTACTGTATTTGTCAAAGTGAAGCAGAGATTTAGCTTGTAAATCTGGTAGGAGTCAAGCATGTTGGGAGTAGTGAGGCTGGAGTGCTGCAGAAGGGTATGGGACAGGTGGCTGAAAAGTGTGCCAGGGGCAAGGGGTGGCGCAGGTGCAGACAAACCCAGCCCTGAGACACCAGGCAAGGTCATTTGATTCCAAACTATTGGTGTATTGATCATTACAGAGTATCTATCTGTTAGTCCCCGCTCCCTCCCCTCTCCCTTCCCCCTTTCCACTCTCAGTCCACAATAGAGACCCAGATCAGAATCAGGTTCATCATCCTCACATACGTCAAGAAATTTTGTTTTTATTTTTGTGGCAGCAGTACAGTGCAATACACACAATTAGTGCAGTACTGTCAATAGTCTTAGGCACCCTCGCTATAGGTATGTGCCTAAGACTTTTGCACAGTACTGTACAGAATTTACCACATAGTCTTGTGCTCTTGAACCTTTCTGAATGGTGAAGCGCGCTTGAAGGGCTGGATGACTTACATCTGCATTTTATTCTTATGCATACTTTTCAGATCATTCAGGTTCTTTCACATTCATCAACATCCTAATCGATAATTCTAACCTCATCACTGGTCAGTCTCACTCTACGTTCAGTAAATTATAGAATTTTCCAAGAGTACCACAACCTTGTCACAGGGTTTGGAGGCTTGTGTGCCTCATTGACCCAGAGAACAATATTTGCTAGAGTCAGGGCCTTGTGCTCTGACTGTTGTTAGGGTCACCCATGCCAAACAGGTCAAAGGGTAGAGGCCAGATGAAGAATTGTCCACCAGTCCTCTGGATTTGGGAGTTCAGCTCAGGGCGAACATCCCTGACTGGTCAAAAAACAATTGTTATGGAAACAGCAACGAAGAATTCTATACAGACAGCAATGGAGAACCTTCATTACTGCACTAAACACCAGTGGCATAATGGGCATAAGAAGAAATCATAGAATACACTGTGACTCAGGTCATAATTGTCACACTTTTTTTTTTCTAATATTATCGCTGTGCTGGCAGCCTACAGAGTCTCCCAGTGAGGATACACATAGATTTCAGAATTCTCATTCTTAACTTTAAGTCTCTCCATGGCTTTGTATCCAACACCCCCGATCTTGTTTAGTCCTAAAACCTACTGACAAATCTTTTTGTGATCATCTCTGAAGTTAATCAGTTCACCATTGAAGGCTATGCCTTCAGTTGCAAATAGCCCAAATTATAGTATTTCTTTTTTTATTCTCATCTGCATTGATGCCTCTAAGAAACCCCTTAAAATCTATCTTTTTATTATGTAATTAGCCTCATATTGTAATGTGAAGCTCAGTGATATATTTGCATTTCCTATTCAGGATGTTCCAAAGCTCTTTAAATAGTACATGACTAGGAACAAAATGTTGTACTATAGTAATGTTGTACCCGGGTCATGCATCTGCAGAAATTCTCTGATGTTTCAGCAATAGTTGAATGTGTAAAGGGAGGACAGGAGAATGAATACAGGGCCCTGGTGGAGGACTTTGTCAAATGGTGCAATGAATCATCTGCAGCTCAATGTCAGTAAGACAAAGGAGATAGATGGTGATGGACTTTAGGGGGACTAAGCCTGCTCTGTCCCCTGTTATTCTTGATGGTGAGGATGTGGAAGTGGTGAGGACCTCCATGTACCTGGGAGTGTACCTGGATGACAGACCTGAGTGGAGCACCAACTCAGAGGCTGTGTACAAGAAGGGCCAGAGTCACCTCTACGTCCTGATGTCCTTTGGAGTGTGCAGACCTCTCCTTCACATGTTCTGCCAGTACAACCTTCTGTGCAGTGGTGTGCTGGGGCAACAGCATCAACATGGGTGATGCCAAAAGGCTCAATAAACTGATTAAGAGTCAAACTGTAGACACTGAAGGCTGTGGTAGAACAAAGGACTCTTATGGAAGATCCTAGTAATTCTGGACAATGTTTCTCACCCTCTGCATGCCACCTTGGCTGAACAAAGGAGCACTTTTAGTATTAGACTAAGACAACTTCACTGCTCCAAAGAGCACTATACGAGGTTATTCTCACCCTCAGCCATTAAGCTCTATAACAAGTCAACCCATAGCCAGGGAAGTGATGACCCCCTCTAGTTAGACTGTTTGAGGTAACATTATTTATTCTTTCTTACTTCTCTTCTAATATTTGTTTATTTGTATATCTGTGCAGTTGTAATGCTACTGTGACACTGTATTTTCCTTGAAGAAGAAAGCCCTTAATTCTGAGTGGAGTCACTGGGACACCATCACGACGGCATTTTTTTTTAGCAGGCTTTCTTATTTTTACGAGGCCGAGTTGCTAGCTCGACGCTCAACCCAGCACGGATGGAAAGTGTGCAAGGGAGCCAGCTGGATTCGAACTCGGGAGCCTTCGCTCCGAAGTCCGGCGCTGATGCCACTACGCCATCAGCCGTCTGTAATTTCCTTTGGGATCAATATTACTTACCTACTCATATATCTATCTGATATGGTATTGTAGGAAATACATCAGACAGTCTTTTGAAAACAAGCTCTCACACGTCGCTGTACTAGGAAGAAGATAATCTACTTTAGTAGCATTGAGCAAGGAATAAATTTGCCAGGACACTGGGAATAAAGGTCTTGCTCTTATTTGAAATAGTGTCATGGCATCCCCTGAGGAGAGCAGAGGGGTTATCTGTTTAAAGTCCCATTCAAAAGATGACAGTGCAGCTACCATTCACTATCGCACTGCTGTGTCAGCACAGAACTCTTGACCTGTGACCCAGAATATTTTGATTCAGATGCAATGTTGCAAATAATTAAGCCACAGTGGGTATAGATCTATTTAATTCAAAAGGATTCCAGTTTCTGGTAATCTCTCTCCAACCATTCAACTATTGGTATCAGGCGTTTGGATATAATCTTTGGAGCTATCTTAAAGTGCCTTTTTTTGGGCCAATTTTCACAATATTACCGAGAACCAATCTTGTCAACACCACTTTTACGAGAATGATTTAACACTTATAAAATGGCTCAACAATACATCTTGTTGCCTCCTCTGTGAAACACTAACGTTTATTTTTTGTATTTCAAAGATGCAACATCACATCAGGTTTCTGTTGTATCAAAACACAATTGATTTCCCTTCACAAACAAGAAAAAATCTGCAGGTATTGGAAATCCAAGCAACACACATAAAATGTTGGAAGAACTCAACAGAACTCATTTTCCATGGATGCTGCCTGGCCTGCTGAATTCCTCCAGTATTTTTTGAGCGTTGGTTGAATTGATTTCAATTTTACATTCAGATTCTGTTTCTGAACTTTGACTCTCCTGTTAAAGGCGGAACTGCAATATTCACAAGTAATTTAAAATATCCTTTCAAAATGAAAAGCCAAGTAAAAACATTCTTAAAGTTTGAAGAAACTTGACATCCTCTATATGAATGATCACTTTCCCATAGATCTCAAGTCATTACTTAAAAGTATAAATTACAATAGTCGAGAGTGTTAAACACACAGTTTCAGGAATAGAACCAAAACAGGAATTTCAAACACACCTGGGATTGGATTTGTTGAATGCCTTTCAGCAACATTTCCCAGTCACATAGTTTCTTTCCAAAGTCATTCAATTAAGATTGGAACTAAATTGAATTATATGAAACATGCACTTTTGGTAACAACTTCTCCCCTGGGTTTAATGGTTCAAAATACAGTGTAGAGTATTTCATACCAGTGGAAAAAAATGTTTTTACAAGAGACTACAGATGTGTAACTGTTTTGAGTGCCCCTTTAACTCTTGAATGATATCAATCAGATAACAATTGACAAGCAGGATATTATTTAAAATTGTTCTATTAAAATGATGGCATTATGTACAAACTAAATGATTTAAGACTGCAAAGGCACAGAATCTAGGATACATGACAAGAGGCCTTGATGGAGTCTCTGGATCATGGTGTTAGATGATTTGTTACTGACCATAAAAACTGCTCTGCAAATAATTGGGAATCAAGCTCCTTGAAGCCTGCCGTTCCAATATCTATTATTCCGCTCCATTGCTGCAACCCATGGGGAATCCACAAGTGAGCCAGTTGTGTTTGGCTCATCAGCAATACAATGGGGAATCTGCATTCGCAATTGTGCCCTCATGTCAGAACTGATATAGGAATAGCAGCATGAATTATCTAGAGAGAATTGCAGAACCTGTAGATTAGATGGGACAATATTAGTTAACTAATTTTTACTTCTTTATTTGATTTTTTAATTATTTCTTGTTTTGAAATAATTTTTTAATAGTTTTAACTGGAAAAAAATCTTTTGTATTTTTAATTATTTAAAATAAGACCATCAGTGACCCCTGTGTTACAAGGGTCATTTTTCATGTCAGGGAAAGTCCAAAATCGTTTTAAGGCTTTAACATCTTTGACATTTCAGAGTCTGGAATTATGCCATTTGCAAATGAATGACCAATTCTGACCTTCTTGTTAACAATTGTTCAGGTTCAGTTTTTAAATCAGTGGAGAACTCTGAAATTTGAATGTTGGAGAATTCTGTGAAATGCAGACCATTGAATAATAAAAAGAAATTATGATCGCCATCATTGTGCCATGTTGTATGACATGGATGATCATGGTCTTCTATTTGTCTTTAACCTGAGAAGTTCTGACAAGTTCTTCAAAACTTCTGCCTGTCCATCTCTTGATGTAACTTATGAGTGTTATGCTCTGTCAACCATGACATTTTCTTCCATCAATTTTTCTCGTCATTGAGCTCGAGCTTCTCCAACCTCAGTATGTCCCAGAAATTCCAGTTGCATTTCCCAATTGACATCAGCTCTCTTCTTATTAATTTTTAAGAACACTTCCTCATTTGTTACTCTATCCTTCCATGATATTTATCATTTTTCACATTTCTGCAGCTTCGAGCCTTCCCTCATTTTGCTTTGATATTGTCCAATATTCACTTTCACCTCTTAGTGTGGAATGAACGTGGCACCGCAAAACCCTGTTTCCTACCCATTAGAAATTATGTTATTCTTTACTATCTTGCTCAAATGCCTGAACATGCATTTAGCAATCCTAATCCTTCTGATTTCAACACCAGCTCTGCTGTCAGATGTTATCATGCTCCCCAAGTCATTGAACTTCTATATTTGTACAATTGTGTTGTTGCCCACTCATTTTGCATTTCCGTATTTTCTCTCTGCTGTAATCATTTTGGAGATTGCCATTGTCTCAACTATTACATGTCATTTATTATTCCTCAGCATGAATTTTGACCAGGTCTTGCCATATGAGGCTATAGGCTCAATTATTGTCTGAAAGTTTGGGATTTCATTGAGTCTTGCTAACAGTAGAGCTAGAAAACAGCTTGTGGCATCACCTCATCCCTTCCTGCACTTTTTCCTTCCAACCTTTGGCAAAGCCAGAGTTCCTATAATCACAAAGTTATAGAAAAAGAAAGTAAATAAGAGGTGGTTTTCATTGTATTGTCAGGTAATGCATGAACTGTCCAGAGAGTAGAAATGCACGTGAGGACACTAATCCTTTGTACATTTACATTTCCCATGTGACACCGAGTACAGCATTTGGATGGAAGTGAAGTAATAAAGGCTGAGCAGATAAGACTTTCCAGTCGTGGCTGGAAAAGACCGCATTGCATTATGAAGAATCAAACTCAGGTCTAATATCATTGACATATGTCGTGAAATTTGTTAACTCTGCGGCAGCAGCACAATGCAATACATAGTAATATTGAAAAAATAAATACATGATCATATTATCAACACTGCTGACAAGAATTTGAGCACTGCCATTTTCTCTCATTGATGAGAGACAAGCAAAAGCATGGTGAAATGGTATCACTTGTTGTTCCATAACAGTTGTCACAGCTGTTATTTCTTCACACTTCGTATAGAACATAGAAATTTACAGCACATTACAGGCCCTTTGGCCCACAATATTGTGCCAACCAGGCAATCAATTTTTGAAAAAAAATCACTTTATACCATACCTGCAATTCTCTACTAAAAAAAAAACAGATAATGTCGTACATCACAGTACAGACCCTTTGACACATGATGTTGTGTCAATCTCTATAAATGTACTCCACCATCAATCTAATCCTTCTCACCTACACAGCACATATCCTTTATATACTATACATCAATGTGCCCGTCAAAGTGTCTCTTAAATATTCCTAATGTATTAGCCTCTACCACCATCCCTGGCACTGAGATCCACACACCTACCTCTACCTGAGGTAACAACTGTCTCTGGCATCTCTATTAGACCCTCCTCCACTCACAACAGATGTCTATTGGTATTAGCCATTGCCACCCTGTACAAAAGGTACTGGTCATCCACTCTTTCTGTGCCTCTATTCATTTTACACACCGCCGAAAAATTGCCTCTCATTCTCCTTTGTTCCAAAGGGAAATTAATTAGTTTGCTCAACATTTTTGCTTGAGATATATTCTCCAATCCAGGCAACATTCTGGTAAATCTCTGCACCCTCTCAAAAGCTTCCATATGAGGCAACAAGAACCGAACACAATATTCGAAGCAATGCACACAAAATGCTGGAGGAACTCAGCAGGCCAGGCAGCATCTATAGAAAAGAGTACAATCGATGTTCCAGGCTGAGACTCTTCAGCAGGACTGGAGAAAAAAAGATGAGGAGTAGATTTAAAAGGTGGAGGGGAGGGGAGGGGAGGGAGAAACACAAGGTGGTAGGTGAAACTGGGAGGGAGAGGAGTGAAGTAAAGAGCTGGGAGGTTGATTGATGAAAGAGATACAGGGCTGGAGAAGGGGGAATCTAATCGGAGAGCACAGAGGCCATGGAAGAAAGAAAAGGGGGGAGAGCACCAGAGGAAGGTAATGGACGGATAAGGAGATAAATTGAGAGAAGGAAAAGGGGATGGGAATGGTGAAGGACAGTGGGGAGGGGGCATTATTGGAAGTTTGAGAAATCGATGTTCATGCTATCAGGTTGAAGGCTACTCAGATGGAATATATGGTGTTGTTCCTCCAACCTGAGTTTGGCCTCATCGCGACATATCGGAATGGGAATGGGAAGTGGAATTAAAATTGGTGGGCACTGGGAGATCTCACTTCTTCTGGTGGATGGAGGGTAGGTGCTCTGCGAAACAGTTTTCCAATCTACATCAGTGTAACCAGGTGACTGTTGAGTATCATTTTTTATTGTTAAAGTGCACTTGTGTATTCACCTTGGTAATGATAGCTGCCTGTGCCTTTAAGAGAAAACAGTGATGTCATTTTGCATGGGTGGAGTAGAATGAAGAGTTGCCATTTTCTAGAAAGAATGACCTTTGAAAGCTTTTCCAAGGTTTGGTGAGGAAAGGGGAATAATATTTGATATTATCCATGTAAGTTCATTTATACTTGTTTGTAGATCTAGAATATCAGTAATTTGATGTGTTTTACACGTGGATGCTTCAGATTTTCGCTAGTAAATTGATCAGCGCTGGATAGCCTGATTGCGAAGTTCCTTAATCGGTCTACCGGGTTAGTCTTTTTAGTAATTCAACTACAAGACAATATATTGTAAACATTTATTTGTCTTTCTTTATTGTTTCATGACTGAATGTGAATGTAAGAGAATAATGTGAATGTGTTAATCTTCTGTTCACGTAGTGTGAGCGAGGAGAACTCATTTCAAGGCCTAGCCTGTATGTGTTTGGAAGTTAAGCACGTGTGTGCCAAATGTGAGTATATCTCTTAGTTGAGATCACATGTATTTATTCATGTTTTTGATGTTGTGTATAAGATACATGGGTTGGTGGGATTCTAACATTATTTGTACTGTTTTTTTTAAGAATCGCCACTACTGTATCGGTTTTGTATATTTTAAGTTATTTTCATGCTGCATATGCAAAAAGGGTATGGTCTGAAGTTAAACTGAGATTGTAATAGTGGGAACTGTTTTGTAAAATATTTTTTGTCATTTTTATTTTGATACCCTCTTTCTGCAATAAATGAATTTAAGACCCAAAAAAGTATTTGTCCTGCGTGTCTATTTTCCCCCTGGCTACATCAGGTATCATTGATAAACTGAAATTCTTCTTGTTAATGTGAGATGTCTTCCTTGAAAGTTCTGGAAAGTTGTGCACTCCTGACAGGACCCTTTCTTGCTTACTTCCACATGCCCCTTTTAACATGTTGCTGTCTGATGCATCTTATTGACAAGATGAATGCTAATTCCTACAAACAATGACATTCTTTCTCTTAGGAACTGGTGTATATCCTTGTAAAACTCTTCCTCAAGCCTTGCTAATTTCTCAAAGATTCAAAAATTCCAATAAGATAAGTTGGGGTACACTTAACCAGCCCGATCCATCACCGGCATACCTGCATGTTGCTGAAGATCCTATTAAATAATGCATTGGGTTAGGAGGGGAGGTGGGGTAATAGGAGTTCTTCTGTTTATATGAAGGGTTGATGCTGGCTGGTCTGTCACATCACCAATTCATTGAAAGTGGCTTAACAGGTAGATAGGGTCATAAAGAAAGCTTCTGGCACATTGGTCTTCAGAAATCAAAATCTTGAGTATGGGAGATGGGATGTTGTTTTGATTTTGTATAAGACATTAGTGAGGCCTAATTTGGAGTATTGTGTGAGGTTTTGGTCGCCTACCTACAGAGGACTGAAAACATTTACAAGGATGTTGCCAGGTCTGGAGGACCTGAGTTATATGGAAAGTTTGAACAGGTTAGGAATTTATTTCTTGGAATGTAGAAGAATAAGGAGAGATGGGATGCAGGTATACAAAGTTTTGAGGGGTATAGATAGGGTTAATGCAAGAAGGCTTTTTCTGTTGGGTTAGGGTGGGACTACAAATCAGGGCCACTGGTAAAGGGAGAAAGGTGAAAATGCTAAGGGAAACAAAAGGGTGATGAGAGAGCGGAATGAGCTGCCAGCACAAGTGCTGCATGACAGTTTGGTTTCACTATTTAAGAGAAGTTTGGACAGGTACGTGGATGGAGAGGTATGGAGGACTATGGTCCTGGTGCAGGTCGAAGGGAGTAGGCAGTGCTCGGCATGGACAGTATGATCTGTTTCTGTGACTCTACGACCTTTCTATGACTATGTTTGGCACAGTAGATTTAAAATCAAAAATACATGCATTGAAGGTGGGAGGAGATAAGTTCAAGAAAGATGTGAGGAGTAAGATGTTTTACTTCGAGCCATTACTTTAAATATGTGCTGTCTGGTATGATAGTAGAGGCAAATACATTAGAGGTTTTTAACAGATGTTTGGATAACAACATGGATGTAAGGAAGATAGAGGGGCATAGACATGGTATATGTAGGAGGAATTAATTTTTGGGTTTTTTTGATTTACTTATTAGTTGGTTTGACTCAACGTAGCAGGTCGAATGGCCTGTTCCTGTACTGTACTGTTCCATGTTCTAACACAGTATTCACATTAAACCCTCTACTGCTTTCTGTCACAAGCACTAGACCTGAAACCCAACAGCAAATTCAGGGTAAAAGGAATGTGTCCTGACATTGAAGTACCTTGACTGCCATTAGCTTAGTTATATAATCACAATGACCCAGAGTTCGGTCTCTACTTGTTGACTAATTTGTCAATTTTATCCATTATAAAAATAGACAAGAAACATTGGATGTGAGTTAAACCATTGATTATCCAAGAATATCTCTAACAATATCTTAATTTGAGTGTCCCATCGGGGAAGAAGTTGGCATACATTACATTGCAGAATAATGCATTATCTCAAAATTTGAAATCATTATAATGGTACATATGGTTTTTAATATCGTAAAACCTAATTAGTAACATTTCCAGCTGCATTGCTGATGTGTAATTGCTTATTAACATAAAGATCACTAATGAGCTTTCAACTTCAAATAAATTATTTTAAATATATTTACCCACACAGAAAAGTAATAGTACAGTATCCAAATATGAAAAATGCTTTTGTGGACTAAGACTCATTTGAACAAAATTTTCAATTCATCTCCATAAAATATGAGTTATATACTTTTAACATCACGATGGTACTTCAATGTTTGTTTCAAAAGTTACAAAAATTCTTTTCTTAATCATGTTCTAGACTGCTTCAAAACTATTACTCTATTTATTACCAACTAATGTTGATATTTGAACTTGCTCCTTAGGAACTGCATCTTCATTCCGTTACTTCGATGGAAGAAACAGATATGATTTGGAGTGATACACCACTCCATGGTTTTGGTCTTCTACGTCACATTACCCAAGATTATAATCATGGGCAAAGCTCTGATCCATCAGCTAAACAAGTGTTTATGGGTGAAAAATAAACTATCGGTTTTGCAATAAGAATACAGTTTATAAAAGTTGTGAAATCTGAATTTTGCTCCTCAAAAAATAGATTTATGGACTAATTTAGCAAAAAAAAAAAAAAAAAAATCAGACCCATCTTGTGAAGACACTGCCCAGAAGAAGGCAATGGTAGATCACTTCTGGAGAAAAAAAATTTGCCGAGAAGAGTCATGGTCATGGAAAGACCACAATCACCCACGTTGTACGACATAGCACACAATGAAAAAAATGAAGAGAAAAGCATCAATAACCCTAATCACCATACTAAGATCCAAGATGGGTGATCCTAGCCATTATTAAAAGGCCTAAACAGATTAGATATGGCAACATTATTTCCCATGTTAGGGGATACTAGGACAAGAGGACACAACTTCAGGATTGAAGGACGTCCATTTAGAACAGAGATGCAGAGAAATTACTTCAGTCAGAGAGTGGTAAATCTGTGGAATTTGTTGCCATAAGTGGCTGTGGATGCCAAGTCACTGGGTGCATTGAAGGCAGAGATAGATAGGTTGTTGATTAGCCAGGGCATCAAAGGGTATAGGGTGAAAGCAGGATAGTAGGGATGACTGGAAGAATTGGATCAGTCCATGATTGAATGGTGGAGCAGACTCAATGGGCCAAGTGGCCACTTCTGCTTCTATATGTTATGGTCTTCTGATCCACGCTCTTCAGAGATTGTCTGTCTGACATTAGTGGTCACATAACCAGGACTTGTGATATGCTCCAGCTGCTCATCTGACCATACACCATCCGCTCACATGGCTTCACATGACCCTGATCGGGGGGTTGGGGTGCTAAGTAGGTGCTACACCTTGCCCAAGGGTGACCTAGAGTCTAGTGGAGGGAAGGAGCCCCTTATACCTCCTTTGGTGGAGACGTATCTCCACCTTGCCAGCACTCAAGAAACCACATGCATGATGGCTGTCCGTGAGTTGCTGCTTCCTTGTTCTTTAGGTCACAGTTTTGGTATTTCTTTTAATTGCTATGGTGTTACAGTTGTTTGTCTGTCCTCTGGAGTGATGATGCCATGCAGTATATAATTGCACGAGGAGCTGTTTTGTTTATCTTTGAGGAATGCTGACACTTCCAATACTGGAACAGTTTACACCCAGTTAATTATCTCCTTGATAGTCGTCATTTTCATCGAAGTACTCCTATAGAGAAGTCAAGATCTTCTCCACAGATTTCTCTTGTGGTGGTTATCGGGTCATCCTGTGCACTGCGGATACTCCACATATCTTGTTGACTGGGGCTCAACGGGTTTGTTCAACCCTGCATTGCCTATCACCACACAGTTTCACCCCGGCACCTTATTTCTGCCTGCCCTCATTCAGCTTGCCAGACAGCTTCCTCCTCTGTACATCCACACCATCACCATCCATTGCAGCTTATGCACCTTTCTGACAGTCGGTCCCATCAAGTATGCTGCATGCAACAGATGAACTTCAGTCTGTTCTCATTGCAAATAAGACTACTATGAGAATCCAGAGGGATTTGAAGGTTTCAAAGTTGACAATTGCAGATGAAGAAATAATTGATCAAAAAGCAATTGAAAACTATTCTAATGAAGGATCAGCAACCTCAGTCAATAACTCAATTTTCATCTTGTATGTGCAGAGTGCTGTCGGCATTTATTTATTTTCATCTTGTATGCTGCTTAATGTGCAGAGTGCTGTCGGCATTTATTTCCCTGTTACTGGAAGTCAGCGGCTACTTGGTGTTCATGGCAACGCTAGGTTGGGATTCCAAGTTACACGTTGGTATTGTTACCTGACTGAACTGATATTGTGTTCAAACAGACATGTTGGGTCATAGGGTGTGTTCCTGCGCTGTACTGCCCTATGTTTTATATTCATGATTTTAAAAAAAATCAAAATTTATGACTATAAATTGTGACATAAAAATCACACTACATTTTTTACAAGGAAATTAAGTTCATTAGAAAATTCCCTATGTGTGGGAAGCCAGTCAGGGACACAATCCAATTGCCATATGTTGTAGTCACGCACAAACGCACTACTAAAGAAACACATGGAGGCAGCGAGAGCGGAACTCAGAATGCCTTTACAGATTCAAAATCGTGTGCTCAAATCTCCCCTCCCATGGGCCCCTGTGACCCAACGGGTGGACGTGACGTCAGCCTGTCCCCAGAAGGTCCGCCCCGAGCGGGTAGTTCCAAACGTGCTACCGCGTGTCTGCCTGCGGCTCCCGATGGCGGTTCGAGTCCCGCGTGTGCAGGCCGCCACACCGTGAAGTTTCTTGTCCTGGTGAACAACTATTGATCATCTGAACAACACACATACACAATTAATCACCTGTCCTCTGCCTTCTGCATACATGGGATATCAACTGAGGAATCCTGGATGTGTAGCCAGTAGAGCTCTGGATATAAGCTGAGGACTATGATAACTTTGAGATACATTTGTAAAAGAGGCCACTTGGTCCAGTTAGCAACAGGTCTTGAGAGATGTCTCACACATCAGGTGACTCTGAACGTGGCAGAAGCACACAGCCTCTGCTTGTGCAAGCTGCTTCTATTTCTGTCACTCCTCTCTTGGATTCAACTGAACAACTGGCTGGTATTTCTGGTGCTGGTAATATTCCTCTTTGGTTGAGATCTAACTTCAGAGAAGCAACATATAAAAAGTGAACTAATAAATACTTCCCTTCTTCAATTAAAAAAAATTGTACATAAGTACTATTTAATACAATATCTTCACAAGTTAAAACATATTTTAAATGTAATTAAAATCTCAGCTTGCTAACCATGATGCTTCAGTACATGGTTAAAGAAGTGCTAAACTGAAAATTAAATCAAAAATTTTATTCCAACTGAGTGTTCCTCACACCTGAATAGAAGACGCACCACTCTGCCAGCTTGCGATAAACACAAACATTTGCAGATTTTGGAGCGATCTAGTCAAGGCTCCCACACTTCCGCAGGCTGTAACAATGTCATTTTCACCCAAACCCAATCATCCTCATTGACCATCTTTTATGAAATTAACATCAAACATTAACGATGAACAATCGGAGCTTAGTCTGATTTGAAAATAAACCTGTAATCAAGCTGCTATCTTAAATATTATTGCAAACAAGACCTTGACATCTTTGCTTTTGTTCAGAAAACTGTGGAACTTACAGTGCTACCATTATCATCTTTCATGGTCTAGAGAAATAACTATAATATTGATCATAACAAAGTTTTAAAGATCAATGGTTCAAAATGACTATCATTAGATAATTAGCAGTAATGTAGCTCCAATTACTTGAGTGTCTTTCAATATTTTAACTAATTTTTTCCATTTAGTGTTTAATTCTGAGTTAATAGTGTCGAGATTTCAGAGATATTAATGTTTTAATTCTTACTGAATCTTGAAGTGAGATGTTACATATAGCTACAGATGATATGCCAAAACAAACCATAATGCAAACGATACTGCTGCATTTTTTAACATAGAACATAGAATAGTACAGCACAGTACAGGCCTTTCGGCCCACAATGTTGTGCCAACCCTCAAACCCTGCCTCCCATATAACCCCCTCACCTTAAATTCCTCCATATACCTGTCTAGTAGTCTCTTAAACTTCACTAGTGTATCTGCCTCCACCACTGACTCAGGCAGTGCATTCCACGCACCAACCACACTCTGAGTAAAAAACCTTCCTCTAATATCCCCCTTGAATTTCCCACCCCTTACCTTAAAGCCATGTCCTCTTGTATTGAGCAGTGGTGCCCTGGGGAAAGAGGTGCCTCAAATATTTTTGCCTCTAAGTAATTGACTGTTGGGACCTTAGTGTAATAGGTTTGAAAAATACACTGCTAAAAGAACTGTCTATTATGCTTAAAGAAGACAAATACAAAGCCTGGTAAATATTTTAATATATTACTGTTTTCTTAAACAGAGAAGCAAAGAAGTAATACAATAGACGGACATTTTTGAAGTTTGTACATTTGATTGAATAAACAGAAATTATTTCTTTGATAGGTATTAGCTTTAAAATTACAAATTCTCCTTCTCAACAGGAATTCTGCAGATGCTGGAAACTCAAGCAACACACATAAAAGTTGCTGGTGAACGCAGCAGGCCAGGCAGTATCTCTAGGAAGAGGTGCAGTTGACGTTTCAGGCCGAGAAGTCCCCTTCTCTCTCTTTTTATAGAGATTGAGAGCTTGTCAGTTCCTGGGACGGGGCACTTGGAGATCAGCATTTTGGCACCCGTTAGTCTCGCGAGGCCATGGATCTGCACCTGGAAGGTCTTGCTTCAGACTGTGTTAGAGCAGCGTCTGTTGTGGTTGTAGAGGCCCACACGGGAGTGACAGTCTCGGTTGCAGTGACTGCACTTGAAGGCACTGTCCTCCAGTGTTGTCTTGGGGCTGTTTTTCTGGCGAGTGTGCTTTTCTTCAGCAGCAAGCCTCAGCTTCTCTTCTCCTCTTTTTAGACCTCTGTGTAGTTCCAGCCTCCAGCAAGAGCGATCCCTTGCGATGTCCTCCCACTTCTCAACGTTCATGTTCAGTGACTTCATGTCTCTCTTGCAGACATCTTCGAAACGAAGATAGGGCCACCCTTGTGCTCTCTTGCTGGAGACCAGTTCCCCGTACAGCAGGTCTTTCGGGATCCTCCTGTCTGACATGCGGTGTACGTGGCCCAGCCAGCGGAGACGGCGTTGTTGGAGCAGGGTGAAGAGGCTGGGTATCCGGGCGCGGGCCAGGACCTCATTGTTGGTGACTCGGTCAGTCCATGTGATATCCAGGGTGCATCTCAGGCTGCAAAGGTGGAAGACGTTGAGACACCACTCTTGTCTGTAGTAGAGGCTCCAGGTCTCGCTGCCATAAAGCAGTGTGCTGATGACGCAGGCCCTGTAGACTGCAACTTTGGTGTGCGTCGTCAGCTTTCTGTTCTCCCAGACTCTCTTTGTCAGCCTGGCGAATGTTGAGGCTGCTTGTCCGATCCGTCTGTTAATCTCAGGGTCTAGGGAGAGGCTGTCCATGATGGTGGAGCCAAGGTATGTAAACTCGTGAACTACCTCCAGCTCGTAGTTGTTGATGGTAATGGCAGGGGGGTGCTCAACGCCTTGGCCCAACACGTTGGTTTTCTTCAGGCTGATGGTCAAGTTGAAGTCCTGGCAGGGTTTTGAGAAGCTGTCCATGAGGCGCTGCAGTTGCTGTTCAGAGTGTGTTGCCAGTGCCGCGTTGTCTGTAAACAACATGTCCCTGATGAGTACTTCATGAACCTTGGTTTTCGCCCTCAGCCGGGACAGACTGAACAGCCTCCCGTCCGATCTGGTGTGGAGATAGACACCATCAGTTGATGTTCCAAAGGCGTGCTTCAGCATGACTACGAAGAAGATGGCAAACAGGGTGGGGGCAAGCACACAGCCCTGCTTCACACCGCTGCGGATGTTGAAGGTCTCCGAAGAAGAGCCGTTGAACTGAACGACGCCCTTCATGTCTGTGTGGAATGACTGAACTATCCTGAGGAGCCTCGGGGGACAACCAATCCTGGCGAGGATTTTGAACAGGCCGTCTCTGCTCACGAGGTCAAAAGCCTTCGTGAGGTCAATGAAAGTGACGTAGAGTGGTTGTCTTTGCTCTCTGCATTTCTCTTGTAGCTGTCGAAAGGAGAAGATCATGTCGATTGTGGAGTGTTCTGACCTGAAACCGCTCTGAGACTCGGGATATACCCTTTCGGCTATTTTCTGCAGTCTGTTCAGGACCACGTGGGCGAAGACCTTCCCAACGATGCTCAGCAAGGAGATTCCCCTGTAGCTGTTACGGTCGCTTCTGTCCCCTTTGATCTTATATAGGGTGACAATGTTTCAGTCTCTCATGTCTTGCGGCACTGCTCCCTCTGTCCAGCACTGGCACAGTAGTTTGTGCAGGTGGTTTAACAGGACGCCCTTTGTGCATTTGATGACCTCTGGTAGAATGCTATCCAATCTTCATGTCTTCCCAGTGGGCAGGCTGTCGATGGCTTTACTCAGCTCTTTGGCAGTCGGCAATGTATCAAGTTCCTCCATGACAGGCAGACATTCCACAGCGTCTAGCACGCTGTCCGAGATGCTGTTTTCTCTGAAGAAGAGTTCCGAGTAATGCTCCACCCATCTCTCCATCTGCTTGCCTTTGTCATTGATGGTCTCGCCTGTTATGGTTTTCAATGGTGCTGTCTTGCTCTGGGTTGGCCCGATGGCTTTCTTGATCCCCTCGTACACTCTACGGATGTTGCCTGTGTCAAATGATGACTGAATGCTTTTACATAGTTGTAACCAGTAGTCATTTGCACAGCGTCTGGCTGCTTCCTGGGCCTTGCTTCTTGCTGTTACGGCATGGTAAATTATATCATGAGGACAGCGAGTTGCCGGCCTCGACTCTTGTCGTTGTTGCTGGAGCGATCTGTGTCTCCCTCGCTGAAGAGAGAGATCCTGTCTGAGATACCAGAGTGCTGGGTTATGGACTGTAGTTTTTAATGGGCTCTAGATCAAGCACTCTTTGGGGGCCTTTACTGTTGCTTGCATGACAGGGGTGGGGTCAGTGATTTTGCTGGTGCAAATGGGAGGAGAGGAAGGGTCGATATTTTTACTGCTGCTTGTACAAATGAAGGGGGAGTGGAGAGGAGGCTCTGGAATTCTGTTGTTACTATCATTCACTCTATGGGGTTTCTTGTTTCGTAGATGTCTCTGTGAAGAGTAAGAATATTGTATACATCCTCTGATATTAAATTGAACAATTTGAATTAGAGCTCTCTTATTTTGGGTAACCCTCTCTCCTACCAATGCTAATTGAAACTGTAAGTGATAAAAGCAGGAGCTGACGGCCTTTTTCAGTCAAAGGTCAGACGGTTGTAATCCAGTTGGGTATATTCTAGTTGTGCTGTAGTTGATTAGCAGAATCGTACTGGTGGGTTGAATGGTGTTAACGCCTCAACCATTTTGCTGTGTTGACCTAATGATCTACATTTACCAGCCTGACCTATCTGCAACTTTAAGAGGCATGATACAAATCTCAGATGTAAAGACAAATGGCTTAAAAAAAAACTAAGCTGACTGTGATCTTCTTAAGGGCGCTGGAGATGAACCATAATCATATCCATGTTGTAATTGCTCAGATCCCCAATGCAACAATATACTGTACATCATTTTCCTCTTCAATACTTATTGGCTAAACTCATGTCTGTTTTATGAGTATGCTTGTATCCTGCTTCAAACAGCAAGCAGAATAGCAAACAAGAACTAAAACAAATTAGGCAGAGAAAATTAGAACATGCAATTAAACTGGAAAATTGTTGGACCTGCAGGCTGACGTGCTCCCAGGTCTTGAAAGAATGCATCCTGCTACTTTATACAAAGTGGCTGGTGACATAGTTATAGAACACAGAGCACAGGACAGCACAGAAACAGGCCCTTTGGCCCATTGTTATTGTGCTATGATGCAAATCTAAAATAATCCCACCTGCCTATACATGGTCTGAACCCCTTTCAACTCTGCCTGTTCATGTGTCTGCTGAAGTATCTCTCAGGCATTGTTATTGTATCTGCTTCTACCACTCACCAGTCCAGGGGCTTCCTATACTTTATATGAAAACTTGCTTCACATAATGTTTATTCTTTATCCTACTCACTTTAAATGTAGCCCTCTAGTATTTGACATATCCACCTTGGAAAAAAGACTCTACCCATCCCATCTATGTTTATCAATGTATATATTAGAATCTTGACAGCCCTCAGTCCCTGCTGCTCCAGAGGAAAATGTCCATGCTTGTCAAGCCTCTCCTTATGGTGTATGCACTCTTTCTTTTTTGCTCTGTATGCTGCTGGCATTTAGGGCAGCAATGAAGATCCCTCCAGAATTCTTCATTGCTGTTTCCATAACAAATTTGTTTTACCAGTCATAGTTGTTAGTCAAGTTGAATCCCCAAACCGGGAGGACCAGTCGACCACTCTTATCTGGCCTATACCCTTTGATCTGTTTGGCGTGGCTGACCCTACCAAAATACAAAGCATAAGGTCCTGACTCCAGCCAACATAGCTCTCTGGACCGTTGAGGCACACAAGCCTCCAAACCACAATAAAACACATGCTCTACAACAGGTAAAAGACCCTGATGCTCCAGAGGAAAGTGTCCATGCTTGTCAAATCTCTCCTGATGATTTATGGACTCCAATCAGGCAATATCCTGATAGCCTCTTCTGCATCTTCTGTAAAGTCTTCACATCCTTGTAATATGGCAATCGGAACCGCCGAACAGATCTCTAGTGGGATTACAGTGCTACCAGAGAGGGAAGACTGCCTTTCGATCGCTGGAGGGATCGACGTGCTGCCGGAGAGGGGAGGCTGCCTTTTAATCACTAGTGGCATTGTTCTGCTGGACTTGGACTATAGACTTTTTATTTCCAGTCTTATAGATTTTTTTTATATTCTGTTTTTCACCCGATCATCCTTGTATTTTTTGTGTGCAGCGTAGCAAGATTTGAGGGCCAAAGTGCCTGTTCCATCTTTGTTCATTTTGTGTGCAGGGAGGTGGGGGGATTTTGGGCTTGATGATCACGCTACCATTCTTTTCTTTCTTGGTTTCATGGCTCTCTGGAGAAGAGGAATTACGGAATTGTACACCTTGATAATAAATGAACCTTTGAACATAATTCTCCAAATGTAACCTAACCTAAAGTTTATACAGCTGCAGTGTGATTGGCCAATCTATGTTCTCAATGTTCCAATGAAGGTGAACATACTCTGCACCATGGGTTCACAACCTTTTTTATGCCATGGACTAATACCATTAAGCAAGTGATCCATGGACCCCGGGGTCTGATCCTCTGGTTTACACCTCCTGCATCCCTGTCACTAGCATTACAGTTTTAGGAGGCTCCCCCCCCCACCCCCGCCAACTCCCCAAAGGGTTTTGCCACTCAATGCATATCTTCTCATGATTGATTTCCTGAAGGGTGTCACTCCATTTAAACACAATGGATTATTCTCCATTGGCTATTTAACCACCCATATTTCCAAATGATCTATTTCCTGCTGTATGGTTTGACTATCTCACCTCACAATCAGAAATGCACTAATTTTCACTTTGGCTGCAAGCTCACTTTCAGCAGATGATCTTTATACTTCAAAGTTCCATAAATTTAAGTGTCTGTAACATTTGATTATCAGAGACAGAATTGGCAGTCCAATAGAGAAGTGTGGAACAATTAGACAATGGATTTTGTATATTTACAAACAAAAAAATCATTAAATTTAAAAAAGCAAGCTTTGAGAATGTTTGAATGATTCAATTGTTAATTTAATCTTTGATAAGAAACATTTGACATCCTCATTGGAGAACACTGTTTTAAGGCCTTCGTTGGTCAGGGTTGACCAGGGATATTACATCCTAGCAGTCTAGATACGCAGGCTAGGACAACACAATATGTAGAACAAACTGTTGCCCATGTAGCAAGCTCCTCATCTGATGAACCCAAATAAATTGCAGAGACCGATACATTTTGGCAGCATCAGCTTCGCAGGAGTGCCAGTCTGTTGAACTCAATGTAAGCCTGCCTTAGCGACTTCAGTTCTGGATTTTTCCCTCAGGTTTACTCCTATAGCCTTTCTCTTAAATATGTACAGCCACAAGGCATTAAACGTTTAAGATCAGAGTTTTCCTTCTCCTATATGAGCTACCAACCATGGCTGACAAGTCTCATCTGCTTGAAATGACTAGTTTTAAGGCACCAGTAACCTGCCTTTGCCCTTTCTCTTGTCAGTAGAAATGGTTCTGCTGGGATTTGTAGCTAAGTCACATGTGAAGGCCAGAACCTGCACTTGGTTGTCGGAGACTGTTAGTTTAAATATATTTTAAAATGAATGTCATTTAATTACCAGTGATCCGGAAACACTCTGACTTAACAAGACATTTTGAATTCTTGACAGGAATCAAATAGGTTGGACAGAATGGAAGTATAACTTTATGAGAAAAGGAAAATTGTGCCTATAGCACAATAGAAAAGCATACACAGGCACAATGGCAACCATTTACTGAAGGTATTACAAAACAGGGATGTACACAAAGCAGCGAATGTCACAACTATCCTTAACTAGGGACCTGTGATTCATGGGTTGGATAAAAGTGTTTTCTGATACCAAGAGGTACAAAATGAGATAACTCAATTCAACTCCTAATGAGTGTAATTTATACCTCAATTTGTTTCCCTAATTCAGTACCAATTATAATCCCACAGGAGAATGAAACAGAAAAGAAGTCAACACATGTTCAGCATAGGATAGTATTTTTAAAATGAAGCCGAGATATATAAAGCAGAAGGAACTTCCTGGCTGTCCTGAGACTAATATAAGAGTGCTTGTTACTGACTCTAAGAGAAAGAACTTGAACTTCCCAGGATTAAGTGCCAGAGACCCAAAGGAAAAACAGAAAGAAATGACAACAATGCCATTAGGCTACGGAACTCCCTGCCACATTGTAATTGAAGTGTCACTGGTTAATACATTCCGTACCATACAATATTTAATACTAATACACTTTAATTTACTATATGTGTAATTCATGTGTAGATTTTATACTTACCTGCATAAGTTATCGTGTATGTTATGCATACCACTGTGCTTTAGACCATGACGTAGGAGCAGAACTAGGCCATTCAGCCCATCGAGTCTGCTCTGCCATTCTTTCATGCTGATCCCAGATCTCACTCAGCCCCATACACCTGCCTTTTTGCTGTATCCTTTGATGCCCTGACTGATCAGGAAACTATGAACTTCTGCCTTAAATATCCCCACAGACTTACCCTCCCTGCAGTCTGTGGCAGAACATTTCACAGATTCACTACTCTCTGGCTAATAAATAATCCCCCTTACCTCTGTTTTAAAAGGTTGCCCCTCAATTCTGAGGTTGTTCCCTTTAATTCTGGATACCCCTACCATACTGCCAAATCTATGAACCCTTTCCTCTGCCATTTCATTTACAACTTAAAAATACAAACATTTTCGTGTTTACTTTGAACATTGTAACTTTCTGAACAGATCAGCATTCATGCAAAGCCTCAGTCCAACCCTGGATCCACCTAAAAATGCACAAGGAGCATGCAAGAAGTAATCTGAAAATGTTATTATAGAAATTTAAATTAAATTTTTAATCTGGATTGAAACTTACTGTTCCTAAGGATATAATAATTATGACAGTAGCACTGTATTCTCACCACTTAAATTTTCAAACCCTTGTGATAACTTTCCATTTTTAAACACATAGCCAAATAGGGAGTAAGAATGTCTTATCATTGCTTTGAGAAGATGATTTTCATTGCCACAAAAGTGATTTTTTAAATGACAGATATCAAAGGTATTTTTCAAGGTATCTCTGAGCAGCCAAAGTGCAACACCTGCCCATTCACATCCTCCATCACCTTCATTCAGGACCTCAAACATTCCTTCTAGGTGAGACAACACTTCACCTGTGAATTTGTTGGGATTGTCTATGACATCTGCTGCTCCCAATGCAGCCTCCTCTACGTTAGTAAGACCTGTCGTAAATTGGGGGACCACTCTGCTGAGCACCTGTTACCCATCTGCCAAAAGCAAAACTTCCACTGGCCAAACATTTTAATTGCCATTCCCATTCACATTCTGACATGTCGGTCCGTGGTCTCCTACTGTGCCCAGATGAGCTACCATCAAGGTGGAGGATCAGCATCTTACATTCTGTCTGGGTAGCCTCCCATCTCTTGGCATGAATATTGATTTCTCCCTTGGTGAAAAAAAATTATCTCCTCCCCCCTCTTCTTCTAACCCTACTCTGCCCTCTTATCTCTTCTCACCTGCCTATCACCTCCCACTGGGTTCCCTTCTCCTTCCCTTTCTCCTATAGTCCACACTGCTCTCCTTTCAGATTTATTCTTCTCCAATCCTTTACCTTCCTGCCCACGTGGCTTTACCTGCTACCCTCCATCCTCTTCCCCTGACCTTTTTATTCTGGCATTCTCCCCTTTGCTTTTCAGTCCTGATGAAGGGTCTCGGCCCAAAACATCAACTGTTTATTAATTTCCATAGACGCTGCCTGACTTGTGGAGTTCCTCCAGTATTCTGCATGTGGTAGTTTTCATATGCCTGTTTAAACAGGAATGAAATTTTTGTTAATTGTGTGACTGCATATCCTTCTGGTTAAAGTGAAATGAGCAAGGTAAAGTGTCTTGCTTAATCTTCAGAACCTAGCCCTTCAAATAATAGTCTTAAAAATGCATTAGGTTAAATCCTTTAATCTGGATTTTTAATTAGTTTTCCATTTTACATTGTCAGTGAAAGAGATTATTATTTGATGCTAAACAGGTTTTCTCCTTCAGGTTAAAGGCAGCAATTTCAGCAGGAAAGAAATGGTGTTCTTTCACATTTATACATCACATGGTCTTCCTGACCAATCACAGGTGATGATCATTGTCATGAGAATAGGTTGTCAAACAATTGATGAATGTCATTAATTTAATCTTGAATAGCACACATAGAAATTATTCATCAAGCGTAGAATGAGCTTCATTACCTCACAAAGTAATGTCTGCGTTTTTGCTGTCCAACAAAGTTAAACTAGTCTAACATTAGGTCACCTAATGCTTCAAAGGAAAGACGATGCTCAATTTCTCTGCACAAACACAAATTACCAAATTTAATGTCCAGTGGTTTTGAATGATGGTTAAGATAAGCCAGCCCAGATTTTTGTTTTAGTCAGACTCTCCACTTGTTTTGCTGATTTGCAAAGGCATCCATGCATTTATCCTCACACTTGCATATTGGAACACAGAACAAAATCACCCTTAGAGTCTTATATTCTCTATGCATATTTCCACATTAGTAGGGAGCATTTTCATTAAATATAACTGCATGCCCATTCAAGAAGCTATCAATCTCTGCCTTAAATACACCCAATGACCTGGCCTCCACAGCTGCACATGGCAACAAATTCCACAAATTCACCACCCTTTGGCTAAAGAAATTTCTCTGCATCTCTGTTTTGAAAGGGCGCTCCTCTATCCTGAGGCTATGCCCTCTTGTCTTAAACTCTTCCACCATGGGAAACATCATTTCCAAATCTACTCTGTCTAAACCTTTCAATATTCGAAATGCTTCAATGAGATCGCCCATCATCCTTTTGAATTCCAGCAAGGACAGACACAGAGCCATCAAACATTCCTCATATGAAATCCTTTCATTTCTGGAATCATCCTTGTGAACCTCCTCTGGACCCTCTCCAAAGTCAGTATATCTTTTCTAAGACGAGGGGCCCAAAATTGTTCACAATACTCAAGGTGAGGCCTCACTAGTGCCTTATAAAGACTTAGCATCATATCTTTGCTCTTGTATTCTAGACCTCTTGAAATAAATACCAACATGTCATTTGCCTTCCTCACCACCGACACAACCCACAAGTTAACCTTCAGGGTGTTCTGCACAAGGACGCCCAAATCCCTCTGCATGTCAGATACTTGGATTTTCTCCCCGTTTAGAAAATTTATTTCAGTACCTCTCAATTCTGTATACCTCTATCAAACCTCACCCAAGCAATAAAGTACTGACCTATTCAACCTTTCTCTATAACTCAGGTTCCCAGCAACATCCTTCTTAATTTTCTCTGCACTCTTTCAATCTCATTTAATTCCTTCCTGTAGGTAGGTGACCAAAAATACATGGAATACTCCAAATAAACACAATGTCAACATAATATTCCAATTCCTATACTCAATAAAGTTCAAAGTAAATTTTATTATCAAAGTACATGTCACCACATACAAACTGAAAATATTAATAAATAGCAAGAACATGAGATAATGAGTCCTTAAAGTGAGATCAATGGTCATGGGAACATCTCAATGGATGGGTAAGTAGTGCAGTTATCCCCTTTTATTCAATGCCTGATGGTTGAGGGGTAGTAACTTTGGTCTACCACACTCCTCAGTGTCCTAACGCTCACCATGAAAGAGCTCCGCAATCTTGATGTTTCCCAAGAGCAAGAACTCACACTTGTCTAGGTTAATTTTCATCCACCATTTTTCAGCCCATTTGTCCAGCTGATCTAGATCTCACTGCAAACATGATAGCCTTCCTCGCTGTACACTACACCTGCAATCTATGTGTTCATGCATAAATTTGCTGGTCCAATTTACCACATTATCATCCAGAATTCCAGATCTTTGATATAGATGACAAACACCAATAGACTTAGCACCGATCCCTGCAGCATACCATAGTTCACAGGCCTCCGGAGAGGAACCGTCTACGACCACTCTTTTGACTTCTCTTGCAAAGCCGATGTCTAATCCAATTTAACACCTCATCTTGAATAGAAAGCTACTGAACCTTCTTGACAAACCTTCCATGTGAGACATTGTCAAGTGCCTTACTAAACTCTATGTTGACAACATCCACTGCCTTGCCTTCATCCACTTTTCTGGTAACTGCCTTGAAAAACTCTAAGATTGGTTAGACATGCACTAGCCTCTCACATGGTCCGAGAGACCACCTTGTCAGGCCCTGTAGATTTATCCAACTTAATATGCCTTCAGACAACAAACATCTCCTCTTCTGTGATCTGCATAGAGTCCATAATCTCATTGTATACATCTACAGATTCTGTGTTCATCTCCCAAGTGAATTCAGATGCAAAAAAAATGTTTATGATTGCCCCATCTCATTTGGCTTCACATATGGATTCTTACTCTACTGAAGGGTGTAATATTCCTGCCATATTTCATCATTACCCGTGGCATTCTTCAGAAGAAGAAACAGACGTGTTCTCAGCTATTGTTGATAATTATCAAACACACAAAATCAGGAGAGCCATCAGCCTAAAAAACAAATTAAAATGTACAAAATGAAATTGGTTAAGATACCAACCAAAAGTAATTTCAGCCCTCTACTCCACACACGACTGCATGGCCAGATTCTGCTCTAATGCCATCTACAGGTTTGCTGGTGACTCTGCCGTAGCGGACTGCATCTGAGATAATGACGAGTAGGAGTACAGGAAGGAGGTAGAGAGTTTAGTGACATGATGTCATGGCAGCAACCTTTCCTTCAATGTAAGCAGAAGTCATTGACTTCAGGAAGCTGATGGTCTATATTTTGCTGTTTACATTAACAGTGCTGAGGACAAGAAGGTTGAAAGCTTTAAGTTCCAAGGAGTAAATATCAGCAATAACCTGTCGTAGTCGAACCATATTGATGCTATAATCAATAAAGCTCACCAGCACCTCTACTTCCCCAGGAGGTCGATGAAATTTGGCGTGTTTCCTTTGACCTCCACATATTTCTTTTAACCTACCATAGAGAGCATCCTATCATGGCTTGACAATTGCCACTGCTCCACCCATATCTGCACTAAACTACATGGAATTATACACATTGATCAACACATCATAATCCTCAACAATCTATAACCCTCCATCCCATGGACTCTGCCTATGTCTCAGTAAAGCAGCCAGCATAATCAAAGAACCCACCCAACATTGACGTTCCTTCTTTACCCCTCCCCCTCCCATCGACAGAATACAAAACCTGAAGCATGTGCCACCATGCTGAAGGACAGCTTTTCTACCACTGTTACAAGACTATCAAACGCTTCCCTAGTAGAATACAATAGACTCAAAGTCATTATGACAATCCATCTTACTGTTTACCTGTAGTCTTTCTCCGTAACTGTAACACTTCATTCTGCACAGTTATTGTTTTACCTTGTACTGCCTCAATGTTCTGTTGTAATTAATTGATCTGTATACATGGTATGCAAGACAAGTTTTTCATGGTACCCCTGTACATGAAACAATAATAAACTAATTTAACTAATTTAATTGAATTTAAATTCCTATGCATGCCAAGGTAATTATGATTATAGTAGATACTGCAGAAGTTTCATGCTCTGTTGCTAATGCTGTAGAATTATTTACATTTATTATGATTTGGAATTATGCACATCATTTGATGCCCAATTCATAATACTTCTACATTGAGAAAACAAGATGCAAATTGGGTGCCTGTTTAGCAAGGAACCTTTGTAAATTTCCATCTCACTCCCATTTTCTTACCTTTTTATTAGTGGCTTCTTGCATTATTGTAATAGAGCCTAACAGAGGGTGGTGAATCTGTGGAATGTGTTGCCACTGATGGCTGTGGATTTCAAGTGAATGAGTATTTTGAAAGTGGGGGCTGATAGGTTTTTGATTAGTGAAGGAATCAAAGGTCATTAGGAATAGGGTAAGGAGCATCAAGATGAAACATGGAAGAAACACAGGGTGAACTAAAAACCATTCCTCCCACTTTGGTTTCTGCAATGGATGACTTATTTGACTGTATTTTTTTAGGTTATAGAAATTCTACCTGTGTTTTGGAAATCCTTAATCCTTTGTATCTTAGAAATGCTTTATCCTTAATGATAGAGCAGACTCTGTGGACCGACTGGCTTAATTCTGCTCTTATCATCTTATGAGCTTGAGGAATAGCACCTCATCTTCCATTTGGGTAAATTGCAGGGTTGGCAGTTGAGGTCTCCAAGTTTCTCTTTGAGTTTGGAGTCATTGCAGGTCCCCTTTATTAGGTACACATTAGGTCAACCTGCATTACATACTCATTATTGCAAATATCTGATCAACCAATCAGGTGGCAGCAACTCAATGCATAAAAGCACGCAGACATGGTCAAGAGGTTCAGTTGTTGTTCAGACCAAACATCAGAATGGGGAAGAAATGTGATCTAAGGAACTTCGACAGTTGGGTACAGGTGGGGTAGTTTGAATATCTCAGACACTGCTGGTCATGCACAACAGCCTCTAGAGCTTACAGAGAATGGTGTGGAAAACAAAAAAAAAAAAAAAAAAAAAAAATCCAGGAACAGCAGTTCTGTGGGCAAAAAGAATTTGTTAATGAGAGAGGTCAGAGCAGAATGGCCAGGATGGTTCAAGTTGACCTGGAAGGTAACAATAATTCAAATAACAACATGTTACAACAGTGGTGTGCAGAAGAACATTCCTGAATGCACAACAGGTTAAACCTCGAAGTGGTCACAAAAGACCACAAATGTACACTTAGTGGCCACTATATTATGTACCTCCTGCACCTAATAAAAGCTACTAGGTGTATATATGCATCATATTTATTGCCAGAGCATAAAGACCAGAAATGTAGTTTCTGGGATGGATTTTAAACTTTGGATGTCTGACAAACAAAATAGCTTTGACTCCTGCTTGCAGAAACAGTGAAAAGGTCTGCCATCTTGAAGGCTTAACCTCATTGGTATTATGTTGGTAAGATACACCCGTATTTGTATTTTCGCTGTTCGTGTCTCTTGTGCACTGGTTGAATTCCCAAGATCATGCAGCGTTACAGTGATTCTATTACGATTGTTATTCCGTTATAGATTTATTGAGTATGCCTGCAAGAAAATGACTCAGAATTGTATATGGAGACAAATGTACTTTGATAATAAATTTACTTTGAACCTAAATTTTGTTCCTTACTATAGGTCAACATTGGAAATTATTCTTTACTGTTGCTCTTGTCAGTTTTGTAACAATTCCCAACATTTTCCCTGATTCTGGATAAGTATAAATCCAACTAATAGACTATCTTGAAACCATATGACAAGCCTTTGGGAATTAGATAAAAAAGTGTTTAGCTTACTGCAATCCAGTTGAGTTGTTGCTTTCTCATGGAAGTCAGAAATTATACAGAACGTGTTGCTCCTGAATTTTTGCTGACTTGTGTTAATTCAGCATAACCTAATAATGAATTCAATTTTAAGACATGGATTAAAAGATAAAGTATTTGGATTGAAAATGTCTGTGTCCACTTTATCACCCTTTTTTTTAAAACATTATTACTATTGCACTAGTTTAATTTGTCTAGTTTAGATTGTTTCCTGTATTTCATGGGTGAGGCAGAGTTATGATTGGGCTCAATAGTAACCCCTTGGAGTTCATCTACAAAAACAGCATAATTTCTATTTTTGATGACTCTCAGACTAAGCAAGACAATGATTTAAAACACAAAATTTCAGCAGATGTCAAGAGTAAAATCAGAAAATGATGGACACTTCCTAAAGGTCAGGCACAATCTGTAAAGGGACAAACTGAGTTAACAATGTACGTTTCTGCCTTTCAGACTTCTGATGAAAGAACTTTGCAACATGAACTCTGAATCTCTCTCCATAGATTTTATGTATTTTTACATGAAAGAAATCCTTTTTCTCAAGAACTTGTTCCATATTTTCCAGATATTGAAGTGTACATTTATTTAACACATAGTAATTTCTCCTATTTTTCCTTGGTCTTTTGAACATCTCACTTAGACTTTTCAAGTTTATCCTGTAGTTTCTTCAATTATTGACTATTTGGAGTTGATTCTGACCACTTGTTTAATTCCCTAGATATTCATAATCTCTCCTCATGACAAGCTGTATGATAGGCTTTTTTTTTAACAGCTTCCACCTCTTTTAGTATTTTTGGCCCATGACTTCTGTGCTTTACAGAATCTATCATTATATCCATCTCCATCATAACTTCTTTGTATAAGGATCTATAAGGGGAGGTTAGACAAACTTTGACTGTTTTCTCCATAGTAGAGATGAGAGTGTTATGTTTTGTACAATCAGGTGGCATGGTAGTGTAGTGGTTAGCACAATACTTTGCAGTACCAGTGAACAAAGTTCAATTTCCGTTATTGCCTGTAAGGAGTTTGTACGCTCTCCCTGTGACCACGTGGGTTTCATCCAGGTGCTCCAGTTTCCTCCCATAATCCAAAGACGGGCCAGTTGGTTCATTCGGATTCAGATATGTCCATACATGGCCTCCTCTTCTGCCATGATGAGGCTAAACTCAGGTTGGAGGAGCAACACCTCATATACCGTCTGGGTAGTCTCCAGCCCCTTGGTATGAACATAGAATTCTCCAACTTCCGGTAATTCCCTCCCCCTCCCTTCCTCCATCCCTATGTCACTCTGCCCCCTCCCCCAGCTGCCTATCACCTCCCTCATGGTTCCGTCTCCTTCTACTACCCAGTGTGTTTTCCCCTATTCCTTCTTCACCTTTCCTGCCTATCGCCTCCCTGCTTCCCCCCCCCACCCCTTTATCTTTCCCCTTACTGGTTTTTCACCTGGAACCTACCAGCCTTCTCCTTCCCACCCTCCCCCCACCTTCTTTATAGGGCCTCTGCCCCTTCCCCCTACAGTCCTGACGAAGGGTTCCGGCCCGAAACGTCGACCGATCGTTTCCACGGATGCTGCCTGACCTGCTGAGTTCCTCCAGCATGTTGTGAGTGTTGCTTTGACCCCAGCATCTGCAGAGTATTTTGTGTTTCCAGTTGGTTCATTAACTAGTCATCATAAGTTGTCCCATGTTCGGGTTACGGTTAAATCAGGGGATTGCAGGACAGCATGACTTGAAGTGCCAAAAGAGCCTATTCTGCACGGTATCCCAATAAATAAATAAAATAAAAATAATTAAAAGAAAAACATGGAAGCTGAGAGATGCATGTACTTTAGTTTTGTTGTACTGTTCTCTGAATATCACTCATTGCCAGTGAAGATGGCTTTCCCCTCACCCCTCTCTCCCCCATCATAACATTTCACATCGTCTCATCCAGATGCAAGGAGAGCAAGCTAATAAAGACAAAACTTATTACCAGCACTAAAGAGAATGGTTTATGCCTGCCCAATACTTAGAGGAAATTTCTCCTCGACCATCAGAAATGAAAAATAAGCAGTCTAAGCTTCAGAAGCAACAAATGAGTTAGGATGGGTCGAAGTAAAGTGGAGATGAGTATGATTCAAACATCTCTGCAAATTAGTGTTGTGGTTACAGACAATGTTGCCAAGAGACAGCATGCAGAAGAGAAATAAGAGAGATTCAAGCGCAGGTCCAGAGGGATAACAGAGGCAACAATATGAGAATGAGAGAAGGAGCAACTATTGGTTATTATCCGACTATATCTGGATAAGTGAGAACAAAACGAGGTGAACGTGATCCTAACCAGCTGCATCACAGTGAAAAGGATGATGTGGTAAATGAAGAGTACAGAAAACTTGACAAGGACGGGGAGAGATGGATTTTTTTTTTTTTGTTAACATCACATTGGAAGCAATTTGTGTTCGTGATAAAAGCCACTGTGGTACCATGACAGGGGAGAATTTTAATCAGGAGATTCAAATTTACAGCTTCAGGGAAAAACACCTGGGAGATGATAGCACACTGATTTTGGCAGGAAATGGGAGATTTTATCTGGGCAATAGTTAGTATGGACAAAGGATTTGAATGTATTATTTTGGATGGAAAGTTGGTGACACAGATGTGAAGGCGAGGGTGACTATTCTTGAGGAGGTGGAACCCTCATTGTTAGCTATCATGGCAATCGAGATGGCAGATTGGAACATCAAATACTTAATCTGTATCATGGAGTTTGCCCTTTTAACCCATGATTACAAACTTCCACTTGATACAACCATTACTTTTTGTTTCAGATTAGTTTATTCCAAGATATATCGTGAGAAACAAACACTATTTTGCTCCCAAGATGCATAGCTTTGCCATCAATGTGACTGACATCCTCTTTCTATCACCCTGCCTCAGTTCATCTACTGAACCTCTATCCATATCTACCACTCACCCACTGTACCAGATCCAGCTCACACATGGCTGTCCACTGCTTTATCCCCAATAAAGATCATCCAAAATATTGTCAGCTCACACAAGACTCCATGCACATTACACAACTATGTTGATGCTTGCTCACGTGATGCCTTTGTCTTAAAATTTTCCATCCTTACTTTTAAATTATTCCAAGGTCTCTGCCTCATCAAATGTTCTAATCCCTTCCAATTACATGAAACTATCCAAATCCATGCACTTGATCAAACACTGCATTTACATCACTGCATTATAAATTGAATGCAATAGCATGTAGTTCTCTGTAGTTTCTATCAATAAACTATTTTTAACCCATTCTCGTTCCTCTACACCAGGACTCCGAACATTTTTAATGCCATAGACCCCCTGCCATTAACCAAGTGGTCTGGAACTTCTGCTCCATAAAACTTTCTTCTTTTACGGTGTTATAAGACCATACAACCACAAAACATAGGAGTATAATTAGGCCATTGAGTCATCTGCCATATCATTATGGCTGTTCCATTTTCTCTCTTGGCCCCAATCTCCTGCTTTCAACCCATATCCCTTCATGGCTGACTAATCACAAATCTATCAACCTTAATCTTGATATATCAAAATAAAAACACAGGTCAATGCTGAGTTGCCTCATTGGAACCACCTGATCATGATGGTTTTCAGTTTTTTTGTTAGTTGATCAGGGGAATGGTTATGTTGGTTACTGATTTAACCATTCAAATAAGGATATTATAGAGACACTGAGATGGGCAACGTGTTGTCCATCAAAATTATATTGTGCCTGATTAGTTGGAGTAAGGAGTTTCTTTGAATGGTCCAATCAGGAGGAAGTCTGAGTGCTAAGAAACTTCCAAGCACAGCAACTGGCTGCCATAAATTAGTCCTGTACTTTATTTATTGATTGATTGATTGATAGATAGATACAGCACAGAGCAGGCCCTTCCTGCCCTTTGAGGTGCACCACCCCAGCAACCCCAGACCAACCCAATTAGCCATACCGTCTCACAGGGCTATTTCCAATGGCCAACTACCCTACCTGGTACGTCTGTGGACTGTGGGAGGAAACCGAAGGACCCGCTGACAGCCCATGCATTCCACAGAGAGGACATATGGAGACTCCTTACACAACAGCGCCAGAATTGAACTCAAGACTCTGGAGCAACCCAAGCTGTAATAGTGCCGTGCTTTCCGCTATGTTACCACGGCACCAATTCTGTCCAAGTTCACCAAACCCCAGACCAGGTATCGGTGCTTCCAGCAACCCCTACCTGCCCCCTCAACATTGCATACAAACTTGGACAGAATAGAAATAATGTGGTCAGGGAATAGTCATCACAACACAAAATTAATTCAGCTAAAAAAATTACCAAGCCAAAAGAAATGAGTCAATTCATTAAACATCATTCATAATTTCAAGACAGCAATATCAATGAATGCTTGCATATTCATATAATTTGCATGCACAGGCTCATTAAATAACTGAAATCATTTTTCAAATATTAATTTCTATATCTTTTATTAAAGCTGCACATCAGAAGAGAAGGTACTGAAAAATGAGAAAGCCCATTCAGTCATCGGTTTGGTTTAATGGATCTGTGCAACTTCCATCCACTGTAATCTATCAAGTTATTATCACTCATAACAAGAAGACCAATCTTTCATCAGAGTCTGAAAAAGAATAGGCACCTTACATACATCTCTACTCTTCTGCAATATAAAAGCTCATGTTCTTTATTGACAAGTTAGTAGCTATTTACCCTGGCCATTAACTACTCTTTCTGCGTTCTCACTGTGGTTGTGAATTTGTTTTAGAGTTTGCATCAAAGTGTTATGTCCTCTAGATTTTACTGAACAATCAGGTTCCTTAAGGTTCTCATAGCTGGGGGCTGATAATGGGGACAATGCTCTCATTGATGTGTGCCTCATATAACCTCTGACAACCAAATCCAGTGCATGGCCTTCATGTGTGGCTTAGCTTTTAAGACCAGTGCAACCATTTCTACTGACACAAGAAGGGGCAAAGGCAGGTTACTGTTGCCCTAAAACCAGTCATTTTGGGCAGACGGGGCTAATCAGGTGTGGTTGGCACCTCATCTAGGACAAGGAAAACTCTGATCTCAAACCTCCACTGCCTTGCAGCTATACCTGCTTATGGGAATAAACCGCAAGGGAAAGATCCAGAGCTGGAGTCCCTACATTGAGTTCAATACTGACTGGCAGCTCCCGTGATGCTGCGGATGCTGAACTGTATCAGTCTCTGCTGTTCTTTTGGGCTCATCAGATGCATGGAGAGGGGGAGCTTGGTACATGGGCAAAAGCTTGCTCTCCATATTGTACTGCCCTGGCTTGCATATCACATGGATAACTGAGGTGCAACATTTATGGTTGACCCTAACCCCAGAGGCCTCACCAAACAATCTGATGATTTGATTTTGTCTCACTGACTTAAATATATTAAAAAAATTAAATTCTACTCTGCTTCCTGCGGGAAATATCAAAGCACCTCCCTGATGTAATTTTGCCAGTTTCTACTATGCTAATATCTATTTGTTGTTGTTTCTTCACTACATTAGGAAATGCCTATCACAATGTAATAAAATCCAACAAAAGGCACCTAAATGTGGGGCTCTCAGTAATACTAGACAGACTGTTAATCGCTTATTACCAAAATGGCTTCTCTGAGGAGTTATATTAAAATGGCTCCTTGTACTGTTAACTGCTGACCAAGGGGTTCTCTGTAACAGCAATGTTTGAGTTATACAATGTGATAATGGAAACTGTATTCATTTGTTAGCCAATGGAAGACATGTTCTGTTATCTTGTATATGTGTGCTGAGTTGAGGAGCGCGGGTTTTTTTGGGAGGACGTGTGAGGAACGGACAGCGGTCCCAGTGCGGCAGATACCGGACCTCGGGGGTTCGGAGGGTGGCCGGAGTCTTGGAAGGACATTGTGGATGGAATCGGAGGCGTGAGCTCTAACGTATTAAAATATTATGTGCACAAGACTGATAAGTTACTTATGTGGCGCCTTTTCTTTTAGTTGTTGCTACTAACCCATCACCAAAATTTGCTATAAAGTATAATTCTTTACTCGCACTTTGTATGTTGTTTCATATTTGTGTCGTGACTGATCATTGGGCGATTCACACCTTATCCGCACCAAAGCATTTACACTGTTTGGCGGGGTCGATGGCTATTCACCCTAGGCAACGGGAGTCATTGGGGGCAAAGACCATTACATAAAAAAAGCTTTAAGAAGGGAAAAGGTGGAATACAAGGGCAAACAAGCCAATAATTCAAAGCAAGATACCAGAAGTTTTATCAGTTATATAAAGAGTAAAAAGGTGGTGAGAGTTGATATTAGACCACTGGAAAATGATGCTGGTAAGGTACAAATGGGGGACAAAGAAGTGGCAGATGAACTTAATGGGTACTTTGCATCAGTCTTCACTATGGAAGACACTAACAGTGTGCCAGAGGTCCGTGAATGTCAGGGAGCAGGAGTGAATGTCATTGCTATTACAAAGGAAGAAGTGCTGGGCAAACTCAAAGGTCTTAAAGTGGATAAGTCACCTGGGCCAGATGGACTACATCCCAGAGTCCTGAGAGAGGTTGCTGAAGAGATAGCAGGTGCATTGGTCATGATCCTTCAAGAATCAGTTGATCCTGGCATGGTCCTGGAGGACTGGAAAATTGCAAATGTTGCACAAGAAGCTTTGTGCAAATGAATGCCTTCAAGAAGGAAGGACTAATCCTCTTGTAGGGAGCCTGCTTGTTCAAGATAGATTTTGAGCGACATTCAGAAGGTGGCGTGTTCTTTCACAGAGACCGTGGGTCCAACACACGAGTTAAAGACAACTTCAAGATGAGTTCCAACTTAAGTGCAAATTTGGACTGGGGTTAACTGTAATGGGCTCTTTTTATTTGTTTTCTTTTTCCTACTAACTGTTGGATAGACAAAGACATAAGAACAGAATTAAGCCATTTGGTCCATGAAGTCTGCTCCCAAATCCCATTATGGCTGACTTAATTTCCTTCTCAATCCCTTTCTCCTGTCTTCTCCCCATAGTCTTCGATGTCTTGACTAACCAAGAACGCATCAACCCTCACTTTAAATATACTCAATAACTTGGCCTTTATGGGCAACAAATTCCACAGATTTACCCTCTCTGAATAAAGAAGTCCCTCCTCATATCTGTTCCAAAATGTGTGTCCTAAGTCTGTGCACTCTGGTCCTAGACTCCTCCACTATAGGAAACACACTCTCCTTGTACACCCTATCCAGGCCTTTTAATATTTGACAGGTTTTAATCAGATTCCTCTCCCCACCCCCAAATTCTTCTAAATCTCTATGAGTACAGTCCCAGAGTCATCAATCAGTCGCTTCTCATATATTAACCTTTTTGTTCCAACATAATTCTCACAATCCTCTGAAACCCCTCTAATGCTGGCACACCATCTCTCAGATAAGGGGCCTAAAGCAGCTCACAATACTTCAAATGAACCTGACTAATGCCTTGAAAAGCTTCAGCTTGAGGTGAAATAATAATACTTAATGGCTGGATTCAGTTATTCTCTAATCTTGACAATTTACTTGCAAACGTCTCATCACTGTTTAAGGAGACACCATCAGCATACTGATGATGTATCCTCATACAGTGACAAAATGTTTGTAAGTAAATAGCTAAGATTGGAGAACAACGTAACCCAACCACCAACCACCCGATCTACACATTTCCCAAGTTATTTCCAATAATATTTAAACTTGAGGTGAAACATGAGAAGTAACACTCGTGAACACACATCAAGAAGGCAAAAACTATTCTCAACAATAGGAAGCCCAACTATTATTGATTGGCATTTGATTCCTAAGCCCCTCCTTCAAGGGAGTGTGTGTGTGTGTGTGTGTGTGTGTGTGTGTGTGTGTGTGTGTGTGTGTGTGTGTGTGTGTGTGTGCGCGCGTGCGCGCGCATCTTCACTGAAGGTCACAAAGGAGTCACAAAGGTCACAAAGAAAAATACCCAGAATTGCATGCAACAAGTGATATTGATACCCCACAACACTCAAAGACCATTGGTAAGTTAGGGTATAGCTTTATTCAGCTGCATAACAGCCCTCGTGAAGAAGCTGTTTCTTAACTTTACTGCCTTGACTAAGATCTTTCTGTATCTCCTACCACATGGCAGAGAATGAACGGAACAGACAGTGCCCGGGAAGGGATGGGCTTTAATGATGTAGTGAGTACGCTGTAGGCATCAAGAATTGTAGCTCCTCTCCAGCTATGGAAATTGAGTCCCAGTGGTGTGCAGAGCCATCCTAATCACCTGTTGGAGCGCTTTGTGATCTGTCTTGCTGTACACACCATAATTCCGTATATCAGTATGTTCTCTATCACATATTGATAAAAGTTGGACAACAATTTCTGAGACAAGTTTGCTCTCCTTGAGCACCTTAAGTCAATGTTGTCCCTTCCCTACTATCAAGATTGTACTGATGGATTAAGAGAGCTCCTCAGTGATGTTCAACCCCAAAAACTTGAAACTGGAGACCTTTTCCACTACCTTACCATTTACGAATAGTGGGGCTTGTTCGGGACCTCTTGACTTCCTGGGGCCTATTTTAATTTCTTCTATGTGTTGTGCAATTAACCATCCTACTTTCAGTTCCATACCTCCTTACGATATATTGGGCCAATTCAGCCCATTCTGTCTATGCCGGTTCAGAGAACATTTGCATTTCCACATTAATTTTCCAATAACCTACACATATTCATCTTTCTGCCCCCACCCCCCACAAACTCTGGATTCTGTCATCCATGTACTTACTACGGACAATTTGTGATGGCCAGTTAACCTACCAAACTCCATGTCTTTTGAATGTGGCAGGAAACTGGATCACCCAGGGTAAGTTGAAGAACTGCTGAATCCTGGATGTATCCTTAGAGCACTTCCTGAAACATCTTACTCCATAATTTCCTGCTAATTTTCAGTATTCAGTCAAATAGTTTGTTATCAGGTACATGTCACTGATTTTGCCTATACTATCACAGTGCACTCTACGTGTGCCTACATTAAATAGCCGTTGTAAAAGCAGGAAACAAGTCATTTGTGATTACAGCAGGAAAATTACAATCATTGCAATTTACAAGTCTCCGATTCAACACCAAAGCTGTGAGCCACTCTTGCCAGTCTTGATAAATGAGTCCCACTTCAAAGCCAAGACCTTTGAGAATGCCAAATAACAAGCAGCCCAATCCAGAACTACAAAAAGCTTTCTATATCACATCCTCCACATCATGCCTCTGTTAGCTGATCAAAGAAATGTCAAAGAAAAAATCCTAGTACACAGACTATGTTTCTTTTTAATTCCTTATTTGTAGCATGAGTTGAAGGTTCTCTTTAAAGAATACCATTTTCTTTCAAAGTCCTCCACTACAGGAGAAAAAAAGGTGGAAGCTTAGAGCATGAAAGAAAGCAAAATGAGAAAGAAAACAGTTAATAGACAAGAAAACTTGCCTTAAATTCAAAGTTTGAACTTCAAAGTAAATTTATTATCAAAGTATGTATACTATTTACAAGCTTGAGTTTCATCTTTTTGTAGGCACCCACAGGAAAGTAAAGAAATACAATATCCATGAAAAAAACTATACATAACAAAGTCTCTGAAAGTGAATCTACTGGCTGAGCAGTCTGTTCAGTGCTGAATTGAGTGAAAAAAAGGATTGGTCACCACCAATCAAAATCTCTGGATTAAATGTGCTTGTTTTATTCATTAGGAAGTTAATGTATTTTCTTGTACACCCAGTAACCTTTTTATTAGTACCTTCTCTACCTAATAAACTATCACCAAGTGTGCGTTCATGATCTTCTGCTGCTGTAGCTCAGAGTGTTGTGTATTCAGATACGTTCTTCTGCATGCCATAGTTGTAGCGCACGGTTACTTGAGCGATTGATGCCTTCCTGTCAGCTTGAACCAGTCTGGCCATTTTCCTCTGACCTCTCTCTGTCAAGGCATTTTCACCCACAGAACTGCCACTCAACAGATTTCTTTTTGCCTTCTACATTCCCTGTAATCCCTAGAGACTGTTGTGTGTGAAAATCCCAGGAGATCGGGAGTTTGAGATACTTAAACCACTCCACCTGACACCAACAATCTTTCTACAGTCAAAGTTACATATGAAGTTTAGTCTGAACAATTGAACACCCTGACTATGTCTACATGCTTTTATACATTGAGTTGCTGGCACATGACTGGTTGATTATATATTTGCATTAACAAGTAGGTATACCCAATAAAGTGGTCACTGAATGTATACACAGAAGCATTTCGATTTAAAGAAAAGGACTACATTGTTAATGGGCCTGTGGTCTTTAGTAAACAAAACATTTTATTTGTTCTTGGAGCAGCAAGAGAAGGAAAAGATATAATCAACATAAGTAAGCAGAGAGTGCAGTAACCCAGGGGTAATCAAATAGAAAGAAGCATCCTTATCTAGCCTGTGGCTCTACTTCATTAGGAATTTGAGGAGATTTCGTATGCCATCAAAGACTCTCGCAAATTGCTATAGATATGCAATAAGGAGTGTTCCAACCAATTGCATCACAGTCTGGTTTGAAGGTTCCAGTGCACAGGATTGCAGGGGTTACAGAGTTGTAGACAAGGTTAGCTCCATGATGGGACTGCCCTCCCCCCACCGTCAAAGAGGAAGTCAAGAGGTGGTGTCTCCGGAAGCTAACATCCATCATAAAAGACCACCACCATCCAGAGCAGTCCCTTTCCTTGTCACTCCCATCAGAGAGGAGTTACAAGAGCCAGAAGACCCACACTCACTGATTCTAAATCAGCTTCTTCTCTCTCTCATCAGATTTCTGAATGTGTGTGAACCCAACACTACTACTTCAATATTCCTTCTTTTGCAATTCACAGTAACTTTACATCTTTGCATTGTACTGCTGCCTCAAAGCAATATATTTTACATCGGATAAGATGATGATAAGAAACCCAATTCTGATTCTGACTGTTGTGAATCATGAACATGATCTCTGAAAATCATTCCAAATCAGAGTCAGAATCAAAATCACCGGCCTATGTCATGAAATTTGTTGTTTTAGTGCAGTAGTACAATGCAATACGAAATAGTAGAAAATAAAACCATGCATCATAATAAATATATACAAGTAATGCTAAATAAATTTTTTAAAAATAGTGAGTTAGTGTTCATGGGTTCAATGTCCTGTCAGAAATCAGGTGGCAGAGAGGAAGAAGCTGTTCCTGAATCATTAATTGTGTGCCTTCATGCTCCTGTGCCTCCTTCCTGCCTTCCTGAGGGCACGTCCTGGGTGATGGGGGTACTTAATGATGGATGCTGCCTTTTTGAGGCATTGCTCCTTATAGATACCCTGGATCCTATGGAGGCTAGTACCCATGAAGGAGCTACTCTCTGCAGCTTCTTCATTTTACCTCATCCATTTTCATTTCTTTGTGTTTCCTTTTATATCCTTGTCTTAAAATGTCTATAGATTTGTTTTTGATTAGCATTTCTACCAAGGTATTTCTTATTCACAATATCTTCTCCGCAGACATAAAATCATGTAAACTGCTCCCTTTATGTCGGCAAATATTAAACTAGTGCTTTAGCTATGAAGCAGACTGTGGCATTGTCCTCCACAATTTAGATCAATAATAATGTTTAGAATGGTTAATTTATTTTTCAGTGTTGCTATCAGAATATGATCCATTGTGTTTAGGAGACCTTTGTATAGTATTACTGTAGTCTCAGCTGCATAAAAGAGCAGGATGAATTGAATTACAAGGCCAACAACTTCTGTTATCAGTACAAACTGAATAATGCTTCTCATTTTTTGACTCCTTCAAATGATGTGTTCTCTGGACAATTAATGTAATCAGAAATATATTGTGTTACTAGGTTAGGTTAGTAATAACAATTTAGTTATTTTTGGACCATGGTTTGTCCGTCAATATCTCTTTCTTTCTAGCACGAACTATATCCTGATTGGGATTAATTGAGGCTGGTCATCAGCTGAAGAAAATCTGCCAAACAGTTTAACAGCCAGTTCCACACAAGGTCAAACCAAGCAATTAAAAGCACAAATAATAATTAAAACATTCAAACTTTTCACAGAATATTGAAAAAAAAAATCTTAGAACACAAGAAATTATAAGCAGAAGTAGGTCACTTGGCTCCTCAAGTCTGCTCCACTCTTCACTGTTCAATACCAGCTTCATCTCTTTTTCTGCGGTAGTTCCCCATATCCCTAAAATTTCCTGATCTTTCAAAAGTCTATCTTACTTCAGCAACCCTCTGCAGCAGAAATTTCTAGAGCAGGGGTTCTCAAACTTTTTTTATGCCATGGACCAATATCACTAAGAAAGTTTTGCTATCTCAGTTTTAAGTGACTCTTTTCCCTCTACTGCCCATTTTTGTAACTAGGTCCAATTATATGAGAATCTCCCATTAGTAGTTATCCATGACTAATTTAAATATTGAAGAAATATTCAGAATTGGTCCAATCTAATTGAGATTAAGTGATAAATCTGCAGTCAAAACTGAAATGTCATAGTTCTTTAAAAACATTTTGATTTTAACTTTCTTTAACATTTCAAAACATTAACCTGATAAGATAACAGTCTGCATATATAATTCATTGTTATATTTTCAAGCTCAGGCTGAAGGTGTTTCCAATTCACTTAGTACAAGAGAGAGGAAGGGCTCCTTCAGGATTAATACAATCGTGTGTGGAGCCATAGGAGATGGATTATGTCTAAAATGGACAATTTTCATCTATACTTACCATGGAGAGGGTCATGAAAGCTGGAGAAGAGAAAATAATGTCTTGAATATATCCACATCATAAAAGAGATACTGTTGGTCTTACAGCACATACAGGTGGATGAATCGTGCGGCCTCACCAAATGTATTACAGCACATCGTTGGAAGCCAAGGAAGAAATTACTTAGGTTCTAGAGAGATATTTGTATCATTATTAACAATAGGAGAGGTACAAAGTGATTAAAGTACGGCTAACATTGTGCCTTTAAGAATAGCTACAAGCACAAGCCAGGGAACTACAGACTAATGAGGTAACATCAGTGGTGGAAAAGTTATGGAAGGGATCCTGAGGGTCAGGATGTACCTGTATTTGGAAATGCAAAGATGGATAAAAATCTTATGAATAATCAGCATGCTTTGTGCATGGGAAATTACCTGTCACAAATTTGATTGATTTTTTTCTGAGGAGATGACCAGGAGAATTAACAAGGTTCAGCTCAGGGCTGTCTATATGAACTTTAACAAGTCCTTTAACAAGGTCCTGCATGATAGGCTCATTTGGAATCCAGGGTAAGTTAACTAATTAGATACAAAATTGACTTGATTAGAGCATGTTTGGAAAAGATTGCAAGTTTGGAAAGGCACCACATTTGGTTGTATAGTGGACAGTGATAAAGGTGATCTAAAATCATAACAGATTTAAATCAAGTGAAAAAGTGGGTCAAGGGATTGCAGATGGAATTTAATTTGGTGAGGTGTGAAGTGTTATATTTACGTAAATTGTACTGGGGCGGGACTGGTACATTAAATGGAAGGGTCATGGTGAGTGTTGTAGAATAGAGACACTAAGTTCAAAGTTCTCTGAAAGTGGCAACACAGGTGAACTGGGATCTGCAGAAGGTGTTTGAGAAGGAGTTTGGTATGCTTGTCTTCATCAATCACAGCACTGTCTACAAGACAGGAGAAAATCTGCAGACTCTGGAAATCCAGAGCACACAAACAAAATGCCGTGCAGAGAGTAAACAGCCAATATTTCTGGGTGAGACCCTTTATCAGAATTCCTGATGAAGGGTCTCAGCCTAAAACTTCAATTGACTACGAGATGTTACAGCTGTACAATATGTTGTTAAGACAGCACTATATTGTGCATAATATAGTGTGCAGTTGAGGTGAATTACTGTAGGACAGATGTCATGAAGACATAAAGGCTGTAAAAGGGATCCACAGAGATGTTACAAGCACCAGAGGGCCTCAAGGAGAAACTGGAGAAGCTGGGTTAAATGCAGGAAAGTAGGACTACTTCAGGTAGACAACTTTGATAGTGTGGGCAAGTCCGGTGAAGTCCTGTTTCCTTCCTCTATAACCCTATGACAACATCCCATTATTAATTCAATAATACTTCATTAAACAGTGTAATGTATGAATTTTAAGTGAATCTTTTTCATAAATATCCAAAGCTTTCAACAATTCATTAATTTTGGTTAAAATAGCAAAACAATGTGCATCTTTGAAGGGAAGCATATTATTGACAAAAGCTGTCTATATTTAACTATATTTGTGAATAGATGCTGTCAATTTCAGTGAGTAACAATGGTGTATGTTTACAATTTTCCCCAGCATAGCCAGTGCAATATCTGTGCCAATGTATCATTCTAAACAAAGTCAGAGCACAGCATTACAAAATATGGAACCCAGATGCTATTGTCCTGCAGCATACTTTAAACTCATCGAGCAAGTGGCAATGCTTGACATTTTACTCAACAAAATGTCTTCAAGCCTCCAGCTAACAGTAGACAAGATTCATAAAAAGTAATCATGAGGCATCGGAGATTTAATAGCTTGGCAGCAGATAAGGCATTTTCAATTCATTTATAAAGCCAAGCTGAACACACAGCAGAGCAACAGCAAGATAAGCTAAACGGCATCAAAAACATCGGCCTCTGCTGCTCAGGGTTGACCATGGATGTTGCATCCTAACTGTCTAGATATGCAAAGCCTGGGCAGTAAAATGTGGGGAGCACGCTGTTGCCCATGTAATAACCTCTCCCTCTCCATGCAACTGATAAACCTGAAAGAATGGCAGATGCCAATACATTTTGGCTGCAGCAGTGTCACAGGAGTTGCCAGTCAGCACTGAACTCAGCCTTAGGCAACCCTGCTCCGGATTTTTCCATTGAAATTTACTCCCAGTGCTTTCCCCTTGAGTGGGTATAGCCACAAGGCAGCAAAGGATTGAGATCAGAGTTTTCCTTCTCCTAGCTGAGCTACCAACCATGGCTGACAAGTCCCATTTGTCTGAAGTGACTGGTTTTAAGGTGCCAACAACCCAGTTTTGTCCCTTCTCTTCTCAGTAGAAATGGTTCCACTGGACCCAGTAGCTAAGACACATGTGAATACCAGGAGCTTGTCTAGATTGTCAAAGGCTATTTGAGATGCATTCCATTGGCAGCTTATCCCCATTACCTCCCCCCACTGCTATAACAACCTTAAGGATTCACATCAAAATACTGGAATTCCAAAAATGTTTTTGTTGCATTTGTTCCAAGCAGAATTCCAAGATCAACAAAGTAATTCACTTCAAACTCACTTGCATTTTCTCCATCAGGAGTATAAACTTTAAGGCCTTTCTGTTACCGAACTCTCCTTGCAGACAGATGTGTCTGTTTCAGAAAAGTGTTGGTGCAACAGCAAACTTCTTTCCATGGTGAAGAAGATCAGTGGATCGATGGCAAAACTCTCAATGACTTCACAAGTTCAGCTCCTCTCAGAAAACATCTCGCGCAGTCCACTGATCAGAGCCCAAACCACCGAGCGATGAACACTAACAGACTGTTCTGATGTCTACCACGTCACAGTTTTGAAAAGAGAAGCATCCAAACTGGTTTGAAGTAAATGAGCTGTTGATCAAGGAATAAATTAACTGCAAATATGTAGGGCATAATCTTTGCTGATTTTTCTCAATATATTGGGCATAGTTAATAGTTATTGCTTTTTTTTGTTACTAGTATTACCTTTGCACAAATAACTGATACTTTATTCTTTTATAAATAGACTGCAGAAATTGATTTGGATTATCTGCACTGTTACCTTTACAATTCTCAGGCTCGTACTAAATAAAAGAAGAAAAATTCTTCCAGCTGCAACAACAGTTTCCTAAGTTCCATATTTAGCTGTGACAAAGCATTTAGTCCATGACCGGTGTACAATGATCACTCTTATTGTTTATGCTATAATATCTGGCTTATTTAATTAACATTGTAAGACCATATGATATAGGAGGAAAATTAGGCCATTTGGTCCCTAGAGTCTGCTCTGCCATTTCATTGTGGCTAATCCATTTTTCCCCTCAGCCCCAATCTTCTGCCTTCTCCCTGTAACCTTTCACCCCTGACTAAGCAAGAACCTATCAACCTCTGCCTTAAACACACCCAATAACATGGCCTCCACAGCCATCTGTGGCGATGAAATCTACAGGTTCACTACACTCTAGCTAAAGAAATTCCACCTCATCTCTGTTCTAAACGGATGTCCCTCTATTCTGAAACTGCGACCTCTGGTCTGAGATTCCCCACAGTAGGAATCATCCTCTCCACATCCATCCCACGCAGGCCTTTCAACATTCGATTCAATGAGATTCCCCCCCGCCTCCCCACCGCCAATTCAGGCATTTAGTACAAACTTTGTCAGAAATGACAGGATGATAATCTTCATTCTTTGTAGGCTGTTGTGACTGTAATTTACTAGATTTTTCATTGTACATTTTAGATGTACATGTGATAAACAAATCTAGTTTTAAAAAGAGATAAACCTCAAAACAGAATAGTCTCACAAATGGAGAATTATTTCCAATCTGGCAATGAAACACAAATTGTTACTATTGAATAGGCAGTGAGAGGATCATGTCTGTACAGTGAACCTTTAATGTTGTGACTGTGATGTGCTGACAAACAGTTATCCAACAAACCAGCTTTATAATATCATAGATAAAAGGAATCCAAAATTCAGCTGTTATCATCCTTAATATTTGTAGTGGTGAGACACAATAGTAGGTATTTTCTGCTGGATCTTTATTACATTTTCAGCAATTCTTCAGTATTCATTTCAAGAGGACTAGAGTATAGAGCTAAGGAAGTAATGTTGAGACTTTATGAGGTGTTGGTCAGACCGCACTTGGAGTATTGTCAACAATTTTGGGTGCCTTACCTAAGAAAGAATGTGTTGACATTGGAGAGGGTTCAAAGGAGGCTCTTGAGAATTTTCCTGGGTTAATGTACAGGGAACTCTTGATGTCTTTGTACCTGTACTCGCGGAAATTTAGGAAAAAGAGGGGGATTTCACTGAAACTTATCAAATGTTGAAAGGCCTGGACAGAATGGATGTGGAGAGGATGTCTCCTACAGTGGGGATGTTTAGGACCAGAGGGAACAGCCTCAGAACTAGAGGGATCTTAGTCAGGGCATCAGAGGTTACAGGGAAAAGTCAGGAGCTGGGCTGAAAGTGATAAGGTATCAGTCATGATGAAATGGTAAAGCAGGCTTGATGGGCTGAATTGCTTAATTCTGCTCCTATGTCTTATGGTCTTAAGACTGTCCATTTAGAACAGGTCAGGTAGAATTTCTTTAGGCAGGCAGAAGTAGATCTGCGGAATTCAGGGACACAGACATCAGTGGAGGCCAGGTCATTGGATGTATTTGAAGTAGAGGCTGATAATGTTGGATTGGACTGTATAAGTATTCCCTTTGCAGTTTAACTTTTTATGCCTGCTTGTATATCATATAATTACTTATGTACTGTACATGCTTTTACAAGAATCACCCCTTGTAATGATGATCTGTGAGGTACAGAGAATCTGTATTTACGAACAAGTAACTTTAGTTGAGACAATAACACGTGGGTTCACTACCCGTGTGCACCCCACTAGAATCCCTGACCCTCCATGAACAGACAGTGAAGAGAAAAGGTATTGTCCAGGAACGAGTCTACATTGGCCAGGCGTTCCTTGTGGCTCCGATCTCCACATGTCCATGGGGTCCTCCTTATCCACGAAGGTTGGTGGCTTCTGCAAACTTGGAGCTTCTGACTCTTATAGTTCCTAATCAGTTGAACTGATGGATCTCCATCCCACTGGCTCAAGGTCCCCCAACCTACCTAGGTCACCTTCTTACTGGTCACTGTACAGGGCTACAACCAATATTGTTTCATGGTCCTGCCCACCCCAGCCATGTGGATTTGTGTCTTTCAACTCGGACTGGTCCAAACCAGTTAGGTCTTGTTTCAGGATGGTCTCTGATTTAGCAGGTCATTACCTGAAGCTCCTTGTGTCCACGTTCATTGCTCTGATTAGTTTGTCCGAGAGCATGAATCAGTTCAGAGTCCACAAAATGGGGGTGGTGCAGGGGGAACAAAGACAATTGGTTTGTCTGCTTCCTCTGTCCTTGATTCTTCAAATCCACTAATTGTAGACTGTAGTTTCTTCTGGCCACCAATGCAATTGTTCGATGTGTTTCCTAGTGTTCATATTATTTTATATGCAACAGGGTTAGTGTGTCCCTTAGTGGTTATAGCTCTCTTATCTTTCTGGAAGCTTCTTTGGCATCTCATTAATTGAATAGGGGTGATCTGTTGGGTTAACTCTTAACTACAAATTTGAATGGAATATCTCATTTGGTAAAAGGAAAAGTACATTGACCAACCATTTCTTTCTTTTTATCCTTCGCCCATTAGGCTCTTGCTACTCTGTTTCCAATCCCATTGTTCTCTCAGCACTTAATAAAAGGATCATGAAGTAACAAGTTTTGTGTCTCGTTCTTAACTTCCGAAAGAAACTTGGATCAAAACATCAGAAGCTTAACAATTTGGCGTAGTTGGCAAGGAGGGTTGTGAAGATTTAAGAATCCTAGAGAAATGAAAATATTTTATGCAAGCTTAAAGAGGCAAGAGATTTCTTTAATTCCAAACCGTCCAAGAAAAAACAAAATCCCCGTGTTCTACTTCAAAACAATATCTGGTGGAGGTATAGGAGTGAGAAAACTACAATATAATACAATTTAAAAATAATAGATCAGTTGGTAGCAATCTGTTGAAACTTCAGTTGTAGGACAATCTATTGATACTGCTGATCAGGGACAATATAATAAGATCTTGTTGTTTGGAGTACGCCTTTCCTGCTACGAGACATACACAGACTTTACCACCTGCATTGAGAAAAAAAAATGAGCCAGTTCAGAAGGAGATCATTCTACATCAATTTTATTCCCATTTTATGGTATTGAAAGGAGTACAAATGAGATTAAAATGCTGCTGTAGACTTGGAAAGGGTAAGTAATGACACTGTTGAAACCTTAGGAAAAGTAACAACAGCCATAATTACAGTGAGCAAGATGTCCTTCAAAATCAAAAGGCATCAAGTCTGCTCTTAACATTCAAGGGGGAAACATGCAGTTACAGGCAAGAAGTATTGTACGTGCATACCTGACGAGTCCAAAGATAGAAATGATTAGCCTCATCATATTCATAAAACAGCTAAAATACATCAATCTGATGGATGGGATTTCTTTGATCAGATTCATATAAATCTCAGAAACTGGAGTTACTCATTATTATGAGTTGTATTGTTTGTCTTAATGTGCTTTATCACAATTTACATCTCTTGCTTGTACAAGGATGATCATTAATAGAGAAATTCAAACTCACTTATTCCAGGAATAAAAGGGTTACAGTATGAGGAACATCCGGCAGCTCTTGGGCTGTATTCCCTGGAGAATGAAGGGGGATAATAGACAATAGGTGCAGGAGCAGGCCATTCAGCCCTTCGAGCCAGCATCACCATGATGGATGGAATGCGCCAAATGCCCTAATTCAGTGCGTCTTAAGGCCACACACACAAATGCAAATTGTTATGTTGTGAAAGTAGACTGTTTGGTGCAGTTATGGACAGAGTCAATACGTGCAAAAAATGGATACAAATCCTTTGATTAGTGTCATTACGTCATTCACCACAATAAAGAACATTATCCTATGGCTTAGCAATTTATTGTGAAGCAAAATGATCATTCAGTCTCTGGAAAACACACAATTTATCATTTCACTGCTTGTGCAGTAATTTCAAGATCATAACTTTGTATTATGAAAAGTTGAGATTAGAAAAAAAATTCTTCTGGCCAACTTAACACATTGAAATACTCCCTGTTAATTTCTGATCTTGCCTTTCAAATGGGAAAAGATTTGCAAATATTTCTCTGCCTTTGATAAGCCCGCTTTCATTTTGGAAAAAGTCAGTGAACATTTGCACTTTTACTAGTGGAAAAGGCAAAATAGTACTTGCATTATCAGAATAACTGACAAAATCTAACACACCAGTGAATTCAGGCACAGACATTTCTTGAATCTGAATTCATCTAATGGACACAAGGCAGGTGAACAGGGAATGTGTCCTTGAGTTACTCTGCTAGGTGTCTAATGAGAGGCAGCGAGGACAAAGGAACATTTCCTCCCCCCGCCATCCCCACAAACATTCATGTCAGATCTTGAAAATAGTGATCCAAACCAACAATGTACTCCCAGACTGAGTTGAATCAATAGTAATTTCCCTATTACACTCTGATTTACTTTGAAGTTAATAATAATTTGTTTCACTAAGAACCTGGAACAACCAGGGATACTTTGTCCTTCTGTGCCACAATTGCAACACCTCTGACCCTCATTCCCAAAACACAAGACTATAAAATAAAGGAGCAAGTTTAGGCCATTTGGCCCATCAAGTCTGCTCCACCATTTCCCCTCTCAGCCCCAATCTCCTGCTGTTTCCCCATATCCCTTTATCCCCTGATTAATCAAGAATCTATCAACCTCTGCCTTAAATATACCCAAATGATCTGGCCTCTGCAACCAGCTATGGCAATGAATTCCACCAGTTCACCACTCTCTGGCTAAAGAAATTCCTCATCTCCATTCTAAATGGATATTCCTCTGTACTGAGGCTGTCTCTCTGGCCCTGGCCTCCCCGCACCATAGGAAACATCGTCTCCACATCCACTCTATCAAAACCTTTCAACATTTGATAGGTTTCAATGAGATCTCCCCACCTCATTCTTTTGGATTCCAGTGAGTCCAGGCTCAGAGTCATCGAACAGTCATTGGGACACCTGTGAAACAGACAGCAGATCCCTCAGCCACCTCTCCCAAACCCCTTAACATACTTCATACCAGAAAAAAGTGTTCAGTTGGAGACCTGAGGGAACGCATCCTGGGCCCCAGTTGTGCTTTACATAGTGGGTTTTCAGCTGGCAACAAACTACCATGCTAAGAACCAGGTCACTTTTAAAATAAATGCTATTACTCTGATGTTTAAGCAGTAGAGCTTTCGTGATGACTTATTATCCACATAATGTTTAATGCTGTATGGTAACCTACCTCACACCAAGGAAACTGGGATTTTTTTTTTTGAAGACTTTTTTTTTGAAGATTCAATATGTATAATCTATTATTCCTCTCATCTATTATTACCATCAATATCAGGAGTTTGGCTCTATCAAATTAAAAACCAGTTTTGCAGAAGCATCAAACAAGAGAAAATCTGCAGATGCTGGAAATCCGAACAATACACACAACATGCTGGAGGAACTCAGCAGGCCAGGCAGCATCTATGGAAAAGAGTACAGTTGACGTTTTGGGCTAAGATCTTTGGGAAGGGACCTGCAGAAGGGTCTCAGTCCAAAACATTCAACTGTATTTCCCCCCCCCATAGATGCTGCCTGGGCTGCTGAGTTACTCCAGCATTTTGTGTTTGTAGAAGCATACCTAAAAGCTTCACTTCATTCAGTTGTTTTCTCTTTGAAACATACTCTAATTATCCAGTCTAACTGGGAATTGTGCTTTATGAAACATCAATTCCGTAAAATCATTTCAAAGGACATTTTTGACACAGTGAGATATTTGTGCCTTCGATTCTCCAGTTCCAGATATCCTAAACTTCTACCAACACTTCTACAAACAGTATTGTTGATTAATGCCTGGACTGTGAGCTGGTGCACACATCTTGAAACACAAAATGATCCTGAAAAGCATTCCAATTTGAATAAATTATATTTCAGATATAATTACCCAACTCTAATGAGAAAGACAAGTGAATCTATTGAAACATCTTGTACATTATCTCTTTGCGTAAACCAGTTGATGAAATCAACATAGCAATTTGTAATTGCTCTGGAGGTTTGGCACATAAAGAAGATTTTCATATTATCCTTGCGTGTAAAGCTGAAGTTATGACTCATCTACTTTTATAGAAACTCTGGGTTTCTTTTAATTCTCTTGCTGTTAGTGAGAATTAAAATTGGATGGCTTCTATAATAACTATAACACCAGCTTCTTACCTGGGTAGAAGGATGACAGTCTATTCAATCGATTTAAAGTATAAGCTTAAAACTTCACTATTCTAAGGAGACTCCTCATCAGAGATGTGCTTTAGAAATAGTGAGGTAATAGCTTTGAAGGCATAAATATGTGACTTACGTGCTTGGTCCTTAACATTCTCTATTAATTAACATAACTTCACTCCTAATAACTACTAACTGCTATTCTATGGGAAACTCATTGTTCATTACTTGCGATACAACATACCAAATATATATAGAGAGAGGTGGGTGAAGATAAGGCTCTACCAAAGGAGGTGTAAAACACTCCTTGCCTCCACTCACCTGCAGATCACTCTTGGACGAAATGTATCTCCTATTCAGCCCTCCTGAACCAGGGTCACGAGAAGCCATGAGAGCAGGTGCTGGATGGTCTAATGAAAAGCTGGTGCATATTACAAGTCCTGGTTATGTGGCCACTGATGGCAGACAATCTCTGAAGAGTATTGATAATTATTATTAATTATTATTTCAGATGATTAGACTTTTTAAAAGTTTGCAATTCAAAGCAAAGAGGAAAATAGAGAACGTTTAAGTTGTGCCACAAGAAAATCCATAACTTGCATTCCAATATATTCCATTTTCTGACTCAATATTTTATCTCATAATTAAAATGATATACTCCCTATAAATTTAATGAGCAAGAAAGACACATTAGATGAATACTATATCTTAAACATTTCTACATGTGAATGGAACTGATGAAGTCACTGACCTGCAAACATAAAGCAGTAATGAAGGTGAGGTGGGTGGATATAATTTATTTCAGTGTGTTAATCAGTCTCCTTGCTCCTTAAACATTATCACATGTGTATCATTTTTAACAAAACCTATCATTCGCAGTCTCAGCACTTTACTTACCTATGGAATGCCAGCATTTATACACATCACATCCAGCTTCTTCCTGAATAAGAAAACTGGTACTTTTCCTGAAATTTTTGTTTCCGTTATCATTTGAAATGAGAAATGAATTTGGTTGTGTTACATTACTGTTCTAACATCATTGATTAAATAAATTAAAATACCATCATCATAATCAGTTACTGGAGTGTTATTTAGACAGCAATAAGACTATTATGTTTCCTAAACCACTTAAGATCCATACTATTACTTTAAAGTTGACATGAGATTTGATTTATTGGCCCTAGTTGTCAGGAATTTGTCAGCAAAATGACATGTGTCGATAGCAATCACACTTCAATTAAGGTAATGAGCAAATGGATAATGATCTAATTGGAAACAAGATTAGAGAAGCTCTGAATGTCACTTTTGCTGTGAACTGAGCTGCATAATTCACTGCAAACAAATTGTCTTCTACAGGCTAAATAAAATAACATTTTATTTAAATAGAGCCCTGACATTAATTTAAAGGAAATCCTATAAAGACATATACAGTACTAGATTTCATAAATAGTTTAATGATTGGAAACGGCACTTTAGGACCAAAATATGTTTCTTAATTTAATATGACAGCCATATAATTTAATTATGTTGAAACCTTTAAGTGACAAATCATTTTGTCTCTTCTTACTGCACCAGAAACCAATTCATAATGATTTCCTGTTGAAGTTACCTTCTTTTAACCAGCTAGAAAATACGATCAACTAACATCAGTTTCAATCTCAGATAGTAGTCAAAAGACTATTGTTCTTCCGCTCTCTGCTGTCATTTATAAAAGAATAATTGATTGTCCTCAATTTGTAGCAAATGATTCAAGGTTGTTTAATGTCATTTCCAGTAAACAAGTGTAAAGAAGAATGAAATAATGATAGAACCAAACTCTCAACAAAATTCATTTGGAAATGTTCACATGCCAACACACACCAGTCCTGGTAAAGGGTTCAGAATTGGAAAGAGTGAGCAATTTCAAGTTCCTGGGTGTTAGTATCTAAGGACCTAATCTGGATCTAAAGTATTGATGCAGCCATAAAGAAGGCAAGACAGCAGCTATATTCCTTTAGGAGTTTGAGGAAATTTTGTATGCCACCAAAAACACCCACAATTTTCAGCAGGAGAACCGTGGAGAGCATTCCAACTGGGCGCTTCACCGTCTGGTATGTGGGGTGATGTTACTGTGCAGGATCAAAGTAAGCTGCAGAGAGCTGCAAACTTAGCCAGCTCCATTATGGGCACTTGCCTCTATAGTATCTAGGACATCTTCAAGGAGTGGTGCCTCAGAAAAGGTGGCATCCATCATTAAGGACCCCCATCACACAGGACATGCCCTCTTCTCTTTGCTACTACAAGGGAGAAGGTACTTAAAGCCTGAACACACACACTCAACGATTCAGGAACAGCTTCTACCCCTCTGCCCCCAAATTTATGAATAATTTTGTATTATTTATTTTATTTAATTATTAATTATATATATTTACTGTCATTCACAGTTTTTTTTCTATTATCATGTATTGCTCTCAAAGTTAATAAATTCCATAACTTACGCCGGTGATATTAAACCTGATTCTGATTCTGTCCAGTTTCAATTTTGATTTAAAAAAATCACTTTTAACATGTACATTTAGATTTACCAGGCTGTCTGCTGGAAGTATCATTCAAATTTAACTTACAGAATTGAACATAATATTATTTGATTCATTGTTCAAATAAATATTGTTAATTTAAGACTTACTGTCTTCAATAAAAATGTTCTGATCATAGCTCCATCTACTATATTCTGTATCAAACAGCAATACTAAAGTCCTGTGGACACTACTTAGGCATTGACTCAGGAATCATGTAGTGAACTAGTGCAAAGGAAGTAGAGATGAGAGTATCCCAGGTAGAAATATAGTAATGGATTTACAGCACCTGAGTTGTTCCTAAAAGTGAACAAAATTATGGAGATAGTTGAGAAGTGGAAGATGTTGCTGGAGGTAGGGTTGTTGACAAATGAGATATTGATGAGTTGTGCAGCACCATGAATTTCATATGAGGTCGCATATGGTGACACAGTGAAATCTTGAGAGATATTTTAATCTAGCACAGCTAGAGATTTGTGAAAAATGCTACTTTGGTTTAACTGTTATGATTGGATTGGCTACTGTTCTAATTCTTTGCAGTATAGGAGTGATGAGGAAAGATGATGCTCAGCAACCTTTGGAAGAAAATGACTTTACCTTTTTTTCTGGTGTAAGTCCAGGAATTGGAAAGGACAATCAATTTGTCCCTAGTGTCAGAAATGCTTACAGAGATCTTTCATCCTCAATACAAGGTTCTACCATTACGGAGATTCCTTCCTCTACAAGCCATTTCCTTGATTTCAAACCTATTACCTGCAGAAGATAATCCTGTTACCCCTTAAGAAAAAGTCATCGTCTGTCAGTATCCTTACTCAGAATCAGATTTAATATCACTGGCATATGTTGTGAAATTTGTCTTATGTTATCTGTCTCATGGCCTAATGTGTAGTTTTGCAACAGCAGTAAATTGCAATACATGATAACAAAATCTATAAATTATGGTAGGAAGTACATATATAAAAACAATATAACTAATTCAGAAGAGAGAGAAAAAATGAGATAGTGTTCATGGATTCATTGTAAGTTCAGAAATCTAATGGCGGAGGGGAAGAAGCAGCTCATGAAATGGTGAGTGTCTGTCTTTAGGCTACTGAATCTCTTCTTGGGTGGTAGCAATGTGAAGAGGATGTGTCCTGGGAGACTGGGGGGGTCACATTATTAAGGCATCACGTTTCAAAGATGTCCTGGATACTGGGGAGGCTAGTGCCCATGATGGAGCTGGTTGAGTTTACAATTTTCTACAGCTTTCACTGATCCTGTGCAGTGGCCTCCCTATACCAGACGGTGATGCAACCAATTAGAATGCTGAAATTTGCTAGTATCTTTGGTGACATTTCACAAAATAATCGGCAGATGCTGGGGTCAAAGCAACACGCACAACACGCTGGAGGAACTCAGCAGGTCGGGCAGCATCCGTGAAAACGAACAGTCATGTTTCGGGCCGGAACCCTTCGTCAGGACTGTAGGGGGAAGGGGCAGAGGCCCTATAAAGAAGGTGGGGGGAGGGTGGGAAGGAGAAGGCTGGTAGGTTCCAGGTGAAAAACCAGAAAGGGGAAAGATAAAGGGGTGGGGGAGGGGAAGCAGGGGGGTGATAGGCAGGAAAGGTGAAGAAGGAATAGGGGAAAACACAATGGGTACTAGAAGGAGGCGGAACCATGAGGGAGGTGATAGGCAGCTGGAGGAGGGGGCAGAGTGAAACTGGGATGGGGGAAGGGAGGGGGAGGCAATTACCAGAAGTTGGAGAATTCAATGTTCATACCAAGGGGCTGGAGACTACCTAGATGGTATATGAGGTGTTGCTCCTCCAACCTGAGTGTGGCCTCATCATGGCAGTAGATGAGGCCTTGTATGGACATATCTGAATGGGAATATCAAGCAGAGTTTAAGTGGGTGGCAACTGGGAGATCCTGTCTGTTGTGGGGACAGAACAGAGGTGCTCGACGAAGTGGTCCCCCAATCTGCGTCGGGTTTCACCGATGTAGAGGAGGCCGCACCGGGAGCACCGGATGCAATAGATGACCCCAACAGACTCACAAGTGAAGTGTTGCCTCACCTAGAGGGACTGTTTGTGCCCTGAATGGTGGCAAGAGAGGAGGTGTAGGGGCAGGTGTAGCACTTACGCTTGCAGGAATAAGTGCTGGGTGGGAGATCCATGGGGAGGGACGTGTGGACCAGGGAGTCGTGGAGGGAACGATCCCTGTGGAAAGCGGAGAGGCATAGTCTCTATTGTATCCAGATCTCCCGATTGCCACCCACTTCAACTCTGCTTCACCTTCCCATTCAGATATGTCCATACATGGCCTCCTCTACTGCCGTGATGAGGCCAAACTCAGGTTGGAGGAGCAACACCTCATATACTGTCTGGGTAGTCTCCAGCCCCTTGTCATGAACACTGAATTCTCCAACTTCTGGTAAATCCCTCCACCACCCCCCATCCCAGTTTCACTCTGCCCCCTCCTCCAGCTGCCTATCACCTCCCTCATGGTTCCGCCTCCTTCTACTCCCATTGCCTTTCCCCTATTCCCTCTTCACCTTTCCTTCCTATCCCCTCCCCGCTTCCCCTCCCCCACCCCTTTATCTTTCCCCTTACTGGTTTTTCACCTGGAACCTACCAGCCTTCTCCTTCCCACCCTCCCCCCACCTTCTTTATAGGGCCTCTGCCCCTTCCCTCTTCAGTCCTGACAAAGGGTCTGTGCCTGAAACGTTTCCATGGATGCTTCCCGGCCTGCTGAGTTCCTCCAGTGTGTTGTGAATGTTGCTTTGGTGACATTTCAATTGTCCTTAAACTCCCAGTGAAATATAGATGCATTCATATGTGTGTACAGGAACTACACAATAAATTCAAGGTGTAGCTTTTGGTTCCAGCAGGGAAAAAAATATTTTCCAGTGTGGCAATTTGTTCCCCAGCACATCTCAACATTGGCATCCTGACTGCACTCAGAAAAGTCAAATTTTATTTTTCTGATTCAGGGAAAATAAATTAGCGCCACACAGCTCATACTCCAGTCCTCTTACCTCACGTCTATATTCGGCTGGCACACTATAAAGCTTCACCTCCCACACCCCACCCCTCAAACCCTCTCCAACTCTTCTATTGCAATGGCCTTTTCGTGCAATATTCTTAAAGAAACATGCCAATATACTGGGGTCAAATTTCTCAAAACATTGCCACCAACATGTCCTCTAATGTTTGTTGTAATTGTTAATATCTCACCAATAATCTGCACCCACAAACTTTTCTCAAGAGAAATGTAATGTGTACAGACTCTTGTTGCTCTGCACTAATGCTGGTGGCACAGATAAAGCTACCAACAAAACGATTATTGAAAGAAATCATCCTTCAATACGCAGGTGTGACTGGTACAGCAGTGTACCTAATCAACACTATCTCTGAGACCTAAGTGGGTCCCAACATATCAATGCAGCTATGAAGAAGACAAGACAGCATCTATACTTCATTTTGAGTTTGAGGAGATTTGGCATGTCACCCAAACACTCGAAAATTTCTACAGATGTACCGTGGAGAGCATTCTGACAGGCTGCATCACTGTCTGGTATGGGGGGTGGTGGGGGGGGGGGTCTACTGTGCAGGATTGAAGTAAGCTGCAGAGAGTTGTAAACTTAGTCAGCTCTATCATGGGTACTAGGCTCCATAGTATCCAAGACGTCTTCAAGGAGCAGTGCCTCAGAAAGGCATTATCCATCATTAAGGACCCCCACCACCCAGGACATGCCCGCTTCTCATTGCTAACATCAGGAAGGAGGTACAGAACCCTGAAGGTGCACATTTAGTGATTCAGGAACAGTTTCTTCCCCTCTGCCATCTAATAAATGGACATTGAACCCATGAACACTACCTCACTACTTTTTTTTAAAAATTTCTGTTTTGACACTACTTATTTATTGTAACTATTTAATATAGTTACCGTGATTCTCTTCTTTTATATTTATCATGTATTGTACTGCCGCCACAAAGTTAACAAATTTCATGACATGCGCTGCTAATATTAAACCTGATTCTGACAAAGGTATACCTTGTGGTATCATTACTCTTAGTGTGCACTCAAACTTGTATACAGGGTGGGCACTGCAGTTTCTGGTGACAGGTCTTCATGTTGTCCCTGAGTTCTGCAATTAAAAATCAATTTGCTTAATGGTGCTCTGAGCAAACCAGGAGAAAAGTTGGAGGGATATCAAAAGAAATAGTCAAATATATTGCTTTCCTTTAGGCTCTTTTATTAATAAGTCCTAATCGTATTAGGGAAGTGGTGTTCGAAGGCAGAAGATTATGCAAAGTGATTTGACAGCATCAAAACTGTGTGGACAAGACTAGAGATAACCAAAGGCAATTTATAATATTAAGTGACCAAATGTAAAATAATTTTAATGAATGAAACAGCTTAAATATAGAAATTTCAGACAAGTGATTTGAAATGAATTTTCGTTTAATCCTTGTATGAGGCAAAGATAACATGTTGTTGATGGGCCATTGCCTATGGGTTCAAACCTATCCTTCACAGAAGATAATCCTGCTACTTTTTAAGGAAAATTCATCCTAATTCAGTTTATTATTTTTTTTTATTTAGTGATATAATGCGGACTAGGTCCTCTGGTCCTTCAAGCCACACCACCCCAGCAACCCCCAAAACCCCCAAATTAACCCTAATCTAACTACGGGGAAATGTACAACAACCAATTAAACTACCCGGTATGTCTTTGGAATGTGGCAGAAAGCCCACACATTCCACAGAGAAGATGTAGAGAACGATGTCGGAATTGAACTCCAAACTCTAGAGCGCCCTGAGCTGTAATAACACTATGTTACTGTGACGCAGCTTAAATGAGTTCCGCAGTAAATTCAAGATGTAGTTTTGGCTCCAACAGACATAATAAAAACTGTTTCCCATAATGTCAATTGTTCTCAAGTACATCTCAACAATGGCATCCTGACTGGACTTATTGACAGTCTTAGCGCAGGAACTGACTTTCATCCATAACCAGTGAGATACAACAGAGTTGTACGAATAAACTCTTCTCGGGCTTCCAGCCGGGTACAGGTATTGATTATATTTATACCCCCACAGTTCATCCCTCCTGATTGGTTAGTCCTCATCCAATCAGATTTCTGCTCTCCCAACTTGTTTACGATCAAATTTCAGTTCTTATTTACTCGGAGGAACCTGTCACTATATAACCATATAACCATATAACAATTACAGCACGGAAACAGGCCATCTCGGCCCTTCTAGTCCGTGCTGAACTCTTACCCTATCCTATTCCCACCGACCTGCACTCAGCCCATAACCCTCCATTCCTTTCCTGTCCATATATCTATCCAATTTAACTTTAAATGACAACATCGAACCTGCCTCAACCACTTCTGCTGGAAGCTCATTCCACACAGCTACCACTCTCTGAGTAAAGAAGTTCCCCCTCATGTTACCCCTAAACTTTTGTCCTCTAATTCTCAATCCATGCCCTCTTGTTTGAATCTTCCCCACTCTCAATGGAAAAAGTCTAACCACGTCAACTCTATCAATCCGCCTCATAATTTTAAACACTTCTATCAAGTCTCCCCTCAACCTTCTATGCTCCAAAGAATAAAGACCTAACTTGTTCAACCTTTCTCTGTAACTTACAACGTTTGTAGATGAAACCCAGGCAACATTTTAGTAAACCTCTTCTGTACTCTCTCAATCTTATTGACATCCTTCCTATAATTCGGTGACCAGAACTGTACACAATACTCCAGATTTGGCCTTACCAATGCCTTATACAAATTCAACATTACATCCCAACTCCTATACTCAATGCTCTGATTAATAAAGGCTGGCAAACCAAAAGCTTTCTTCACCACCCTATCCACATGAGATTCCACCTTCAGGGAACTATGCACCATGATTCCTAGATCCCTCTGTTCTAAAGCATTCTTCAATGCCCTACCATTTACCATGTATGTCCTATTTTGATTAGTTCTACCAAAATGTAGCACCTCATATTTTTCAGCATTAAACTCCATCTGCCATCTTTCAGCCCACTCTTCTAACTGGCCTAAATCTCTCTGCAAGCTTTGAAAACCTACGTCATTATCCACAACACCACCTATCTTAGTATTATCTGCATACTTACTCATCCAATTTACCACCCCATCATCCAGATCATTAATATATATGACAAACAACATTGGACCCAGTACAGATCCCTGAGGCACACCGCTACACACCGTCCTCCAATCTGACACACAGTTATCCACCACCACTCTCTGGTGTCTCCCATCTAGCCACTGCTGAATCCATTTTACTACTTCAATATTAATGCCTAATGATTGAACCTTCCTAATTAACCTTCCATGTGGAACCTTGTCAAAGGCCTTACTGAAGTCCATATAGACAACACTACTGCTTGTCTTTCCTATATTTCCACGCTTTCTGGAAGGATCACCACGATCCTGAAGAAATACCAGATTAATACTATCCATGAACCTGTAAGGAAGGTCAAATCACAGCTTATGTGGGTCAAAGATGACCTGGGACTCGGATCAGTTGGGGTTTCCAGGATTCCCTGTGAAAGTGGAGCAGCGTATATCAGCCAGGCAGTTCGCATGGTGGAAATCAGCATCAAGAAACACAGGAGTGTATCTGTTTGGGTTACCCCGAAAAATCGGTAGTAGCAGAACATTGCATTTGCATTGGCTACAGGATTAACTTTCACTGCACATGACTACTGTGCCATGCCAATGGCTTTTGGGACCACCAGGTAAAAGAAGCCATTGAAATAAAACTAGAGAAAAGAATTTTAACAAAGACGAAGGTTTCACTCTAAGTAAGAACTGGAATTTGATTGTAAACAAGAAGGGAAAGAAGAAATCTCTGATGAAGATGATGGAGTTTGTCATCAAGATATCAGTTATAATCGACACCAGTACGTGGCTGGAAACCTGAGCAGAGTTTATTCGTCACATATACCAGGAAAGCACTAGATCCTTTCTTTTAACAGTGTTCTAATTTAGCATCCGTAGATCCTCATGGAACCCAGATATAAACAAACTCAAAATGATTTAGAAAAAATGAGTGAGTAGGTAAGTATATAGCAGGCGATATACAATGTTTCTAAATGTAAAATGATCTATTTTGGTGAGGAAAATGGAAGAGCAGTGTATTATTAAAATGGTCACAGAATAGAAATTGTTATTGTCCGAATAGATTTGTTTGCCTTATGCATCAATCACTGAAAGCAAATATGAAACTGCAGCAAGCAAATATATAGGCAAACAATTTGTTGAGTTCTTAAAATCTCAGCCTGAAAAGTTGACTGTTTATTCATTTCCATAGATGCTACTGACCCGCTGAGTTCTTCCAGTATTTTGTATGTGTTACTTAGGATTTCCAGCATCTACAGAATTTCTTGAGTTCATTCATTTCCATAGATGCTACTGACCTGCTGAGTTCCTCCAGCATTTTGTGTGCTTTGAATTTGTTGGGTTTATTGAGACTTTGAAAACAGAAACAACGGTGCCTTTCTACAATTGTTCAAAGCTTTAGAGAGACCATATCTGGAGCAGTTTTGATCTCATTTCCAAAGAAAAATCACAATTGCCATACTGTAAGTGCAATACAGGTCCGCTAGTTTGATTCTTTACTATTACACTGTCATCTGAGGAGAGAATGTCTGGACCAGGTCTGTACTCATTAGGGTTCAGCAGAATGAGAGGAGATTTCATTGTGCTGTACTGTTCTATGCTCTATATGGGTTATATGGGAGGCAGGGTCTAAGGGTCGGCACAACATTATGGGCCGAAGAGCCTGTACTGTGCTGTACTGTTCTATGTTCTATGTTCTATCTCATTCAAATGTATAACATTTTTGACCCAACAGGTTGGATTTAGTGTGGATCTTTTCTTCTGCTGAGTCTAGAACTGCAGTCTCTGATAACAGAGTAAGGCATTTAGGACTGAGATGAGGTGAAATTTCTTTACTCAGTAGATGCCAAGTCATGTAATACATTTAATGAGACACTGTAGATTCCAGTTCATTAGGACACTTCAGAACAGTGCATTTTGGCCCAGTTAAGTGGCTTCCCAGTGAGCCAAAGTTTCATGGAAATAGTTATAGTGGTGGCATCCGTTAGTCTTGTGAGACCATGGATCTGCACCTGGAAAGTCTTGCTTCAGTCTGTGTTAGAGCAGCGTCTGTTGTGGCTGTAGAGGCCCACACAGGAGTGACAGTCTCGGCTGCAGCGACTGCACTTGAAGGCGCTGTCCTCCAGTGTCGTCTTGGGGCTGTTTTTCTGACGAGTGTGCTTTTCTTCAGCAGCAAGCCTCAGCTTCTCTTCTCCTCTTTTTAGACCTCTGCGTTGTTCCAGCCTCCAGTGAGAGCGATCGCTTGCAATGTCCTCCCACCTCTCAACGTTCATTTTTAGTGACTTCATGTCTCTCTTGCAAATGTCTTTGAAACGAAGATGGGGCCATCCTTGTGCTCTCTTGCCGGAGACCAGTTCCCCGTACAGCAGGTCTTTCGGGATCCTCCCGTCTGACATGCAGTGTACGTGCCCCAGCCAGCGGAGAGAGGCATAAAAAAAAGACAAACTGGATAACAAATTATGAGGTTAAATGAACTACAGAATAAATGAGAAAACTACCAATACTACTACAGTAGATAAACCAGTGTATTAGTTCGGAATAGTCATTGATGGAGGAATCCATCCAGTGTACACTGTTGTCTTCTTTTCATTGACTGTAAGTAAACAAAATCAGCACAAACACCTAGTGCAGATCATGGACATCTTTCATACAATGCTTTCAACATCTGCATCCTCTAAATTCTCATTTTCATTGTAACATTTCAGATGATCATTGATACCTTCAATTTCTTTGTAGTGCCTAACTTGTTGAAGCAGCGAAATCATTTATCAAGATGGTGTCGTGTACAGTGGCCGTGCTCTGAGCTCCATTCCAACTTTTAATTTCTGTGATTTCCTTGGCATTTCTTGTTCAAGTAGCTGATAGACACATCAGATATGATAAACTGACTCCTCTGAACAATGGAAAGACAGCATTTACCCACTATGTGCCACTTTTTCTATACTGGGAACCCCTGCTTGTGCAATCAATGGGAGCCTCATTTATTACACTGTCACTACCTTGGAAGTGGCGTCGGAGGTGAGGGAGAAGGGCCGGCATCCTGGTGAGGTTTAGACGGCGGGCTAATCGGCCGCTGCTCCCGAGCATACTCCTGGTTAACGTTCAGTCCCTGGACAATAAGCTGTGTGAACTGACAGCCAGAATCTCCTACCAGTGGGAAACAAAGGAATGTAACATTTTGTGCTTTATGGAGACCTGACTGACAGAGGAGATACTGGATCACGCCATCGAGCCTTCAGGGTTCTCCCTGTTCCTCAGACAGATCAAAAAAACCTCTCTGGGAAGAGTAAAGGAGGTGGGGTATGCTTCATGGTCAATAATGCCTGGTACGACCCCCGGAATGTGCATGCCCTCAAATCCTTTTGTTCCCCGGATCTGGAGTACCTTGTGCTGCTGTGTAGACCTTACTGGCTGCCTAGGGAGTTCACGGCTGTTATTATCACAGCTGTGTATATTCCACCACAGGCTGATACTGACCTGGCTCTCAAGGAACTGGACAAGACCATCAGCATCCTGGAGAATGCACACCCGGAGGCTGCCTTCATCATCACCGGTGAATTTAATAGAGCATCGCTGACTAAAGTCTGTCTGAAGTTTTGTCAACACATCCAGGTGAGCACATGGGAAGACAGCATACTTGACCACTGCTACTCTCCCTTCTGCAACGCTTACATAACGCTCCTTCGCGCCCCCCCCCGCCCCATTTGGAAAGTCGGATCACTCCTCCATTTTGCTGCTGCCAAAGTGCAGGCAGAAGCTGAAACAAGACATGGCCATAGTTAAAACCATCCACTGTTTGTCCAATCATTCGGCCTCCATGCTGCAGGACTGCTTTGATGGCGTTGACTGGAATGTCTTCCATGATGAGGATGTCTCTGAGTTCATGAAAGAGGTCAAGAGTTTCATCCGGAAGTGCATCGAGGGTGTTGTCCCCAGAAATTGGTCAGAGTCTATCCTTGGATCAACAGTTCCGTGTGAGCAGCACTTACCTCGCAACACAGAGCTTACATTGCTGGTAATCAGCACGAGCTCAAGAAGTGCAGCTACGATCTGCATAAGGTCATCAAGGCAGCAAAACAACAATGCACAGGCAAGATTCAGACTCAACCTTCCACCAACAGTACACATAGCTTATGGCAAGGTCTGCACACCATCGCAGACTTCAAAGCTAAACGCAGTGAAGTTTCCAACAACGCTGCCTTTCTCCCAGACGAACTAAATCTTTCTTACGCTCAATTCAATGTTGCCAACACTGAGCCCTTGAGGAGACCTGCAGATGATGCGACCAGCGGCTTAGTCATCTCTGAGGCCAAAGTACACAAGTGTTTCCATTGAATGGACAGTCTGGAGGCTTCAGGACCGGATGGCATCCCACAACGAATACTCAGGATGTGCGCAGGATGTGCTTACAGGCATTTTTAATCTCTCCCTCTCCCAGTGTAGAGTGCCCTCCTGTTTCAAAATATCCACCATTGTCCCTGTACCTAAAAAGACAAAGGTAACATGTCTGAATGACTGGAGTCCTGTTGCACTCACCTCAATAAAAAGCAAATGCTTTGAGAGGCTGGTCAAGGACTATATCTGCAGTATGCTACCACCCACACTGGACCCCCTACAATTCACCTACCGACACAACCGATCGACAGATGATGCAATAGCCACAGTTTTACACACCGTCCTTACACATCTGGAGAAGAGGGATGCTTATGTGAGAATGCTGTTCTTGGACTATAGTTCAGCGTTCAACACCATAATTCCCTCCGGACCTGACAAGAAGCTCAGAGACCTCGGCCTTGACCCTGCCTTGCGCAGCTGGATCCTGGACTTCCTGTCAGATTGCCAGCAGGTGGCAAGAGTGGGCTCCCTCACCTCTACCCCTGTGACTCTCAATACAGGAGCCCCTCAGGGCTGTGTACTAAGCCCTTTCCTTTACTTTCTGTATACCCATGACTGTGTCGCCACCCACAGCTCTAATCTGCTAATTAATTTTGCTGACAACACTACACTGATTGGCTTAATCTCAAATAATAATGAGGCAGCCTACAGAGAAGAAGTCATCACCCTGACACAATTGTGTCAAGAAAACAACCTCTCCCTCAATGTCGCAAAAACAAAGGAGCTGGTTGTGGACTACAGGAGGAATAGATATTGGCTAACTTCTATTGACATCAATGGATCTGGGGTTGAGAGGGTGAACAGCTTTAAGTTCCTTGGCATGAGCATCATCGAGGATCTCACATTGTTTGCACACACCGGCTGTGTGGTGAAAAAGGCACAACAGCACCTCTTTCGCCTCAGACCGTTGAAGAAGATTGGTATGGGCCCCCAAATTCTAAGAACTTTCTATAGAGGCACAATTGAGAGCATCCTGACTGACTGCATCACTGCCTGGTATGGGAACTGTACTTCCCTCAATCGCAGGATCCTGCAAAGAGTGGTGTGGATATCCCAGTGTATTTGTAGATGTAAACTTCCCGCTATTCAGGACATTTACAAAGACAGGTGTGTAAAAAGGGCCCAAAGGATCATTGGAGACCCAAGTCACCCCAACCACAATCTATTCCAGCTGCTGCCATCCGGGAAACAGTACCGCAGTATAAAAGCCAGGACCAACAGGATGCAGGACAGCTCCTTCCACCAGGCCATCAGATTGCTTAATTCATGCTTACGCAGCTGTATTTCTATGTTGTATTGAAGTACCCTGTTGTACATAATATTTATTATTATTATTATGGAGAAGAAAGCCCTTAACCCCAGTGGAGTCAACCGGACGCCGTCATGACGGCGTTTTTTTTAGCAGGCTTTCTTATTTTTACGAGGCCAAGTTGCTAGCTCGACACTCAACCCAGCACGGATGGAAAGCATGCAAGGGAGCCGGCTGGATTCGAACTCGGGAGCCTTCACTCCGAAGTCTGGCGCTGATTCTATGTTCTATGATGCCACTACGCAATTATGGTATTATAAAATACTATAATTGCATTCTGCGCATTTAGATGGAGACGTAACGTAAAGATTTTTATTCCTCATGTACGCGAAGGATGTAAGTAATAAAGTCAATTCAATTCAATTCAATTTCATTTTACTCCTGGCCATTTCTGGTATCTCCAAGCCTAAATGTTTGAAACTATAGAGAGCAAAACAGCCCTGAAATGTCTTACTGCTTATTTCTCACCAACTATTATGAATGAAATCACTGCTTTTTGAACATAAACACACACGACTGACACTATGTAAAAGCTGTTTGCTGTCAGCACAGTGTAGTGTCTGACAGCCACTCAAGGGCATGGACTGATGCTAGTTACAAACTGTTCAGCAACAGTCTCCCATCCCATTTACATGGCATGGTGTTCCAAATAAATGAAGGGAATCCCAGCAATTTTCTAGATTAGTTTTTGTTCTCAGAGAGTTCTCCAAATAAGTGGCTGCCCCAATTAACAGGAATCCACTGTAAATGAATTTATCAACTAAAAAGGGCATCAATGTGTATGACCAGAGGAAAATATGATGTTAACCTAGAGACTTAATATGATATAAACCTAGCTTGATGTCATGCTTTGGGTATTTCCCCTTTGCCATTTCTGATTCTCTTGCTATTTTTGTTGGGACTTTTTAACGTCCTGGTTCTTGTACAAGATAATTTTAGTGTTTAATTGGAATCACATACAGCCTCCAAGCCTCTCAGTACTAGCACTGAGTAGCCTGACCAGAGGCAATCAATGGACGTGCTTTCACATGGTTTTGTTTAGGTTTCTGGAGAGACTAAAGTACCCTCACAAAACAATTCTGGCTAGTCCTAACATACTGAAGTCCTTCTCTAACAATTGTATTCACCTTCAAAAACCATTGCTCTAGGTCATGCCTCTGTCAGATAGCTTGCCCATTTGATTCAGAGAATTGGTTTTGAGCATTATCTTGGCTCTGCTGATGAAACCGTGTGTATGGGTAAGCCGTAGTGATCAGAAGTATCAGCAAGAACTGAACATGATAACACTGTCTGCCTTTGGCAAAAAAATATTTCTGCACTTTAATATGTTTGACTTCTTACTTTACTAATCTGTTAATGATCTGGTAGATATTTTTGATCTTTAAATGTTCTACAACATAACCTTGCTGCATTATCATCATAAAAAAGATAAAAACAAATGTATTTATAGTCCTTAAAATGTAATTGGAGACTGTAATATCTCTGGAGATCTTAGGCTATATATTAACAAAAGATAAATATGTTGGAAGAGGAAATAATCCTTAAGGGTAATTACTTATCTTAATTATATTTTATCTGGACTAGATTAAACTGATTTATAACAGGCAGCAAGAACAGCCACAGGTCAAACAGCAGCCATTTCATATCTAAGCTATCACAATCTCAGGCAAAATAGATTGTCCTTCAAAATCTTACCTCAGATAGATATTTTATGAGAAGGTTCTTTCTAGAAGATGGGACTTAATTTTAAATATCTAACATTGGATAAAAGCTTAAGAATGGTACCTCAAGTTTTTTGACATCTAGAAATTTAATCATAAAGTGGAACAAAAGCATTGATTAGGAAAGATTTTATTAAGGTGTAAAGAAACTTTAATTAGACTTTATTTCACGTAAAAATCCCTATTTCTGAAATTGTAAAAATATAGAACTGTTAATTTTAAAAACATAGGCCTCGAATTCTAGCTGGCTGAGATGCTTCCACATGCAAGTGTGATACTTGCATGAAGGATCCAGTGATGACCAACACAAACTGTGAACCATGAACAGGATTGACTTTTAAGCTAAATCTCTTTTCTTGCTGCTCAAAATGTTGCACAATCACACAGGATCCCTAGTCTATGATACTGTTATCTGGCAACAAATGACTGACATTTTGTAATAATGGAGATTCAAGGATGCTACAACTCCTCTTCTCAATAGAACCATAGAACCATAGAACATCACAACAAAGAAACAGGCCTTTTGGCCCTTCTTGGCTGTGCCGAACCATTTTTCTGCCTCGTCCCACTGACCTGCACCTGGACCATATCCTTCCATACACCTCTCATCCAGGTACCTGTCCAAGTTTTTCTTAAACGTTAAAAGTGAGCCTGCATTTACCACTTCATCTGGCAACTCATTCCACACTCCCACCACTCTCTGTGTGAAGAAGCCCCCCCCACTCCAATGTTCCCTTTAAACTTTTCCCCCTTCACCCTTAACCCATGTCCTCTGGTTTTTTTCTCCCCTTGCCTCAGTGGAAAAAGCCTGCTTGCATTCACTCTATCTATACCCATCATAATTTTATATACCTCTATCAAATCTCCCCTCATTCTTCTACGCTCCAGGGAATAAAGCCCTAACCTATTCAAAATGTCTCTGTAACTGAGTTTCTCAAGTCCTAGCAACGTCCTTGTAAACCTTCTCTGCACTCTTTCAACCTTATTAATATCTTTCCTGTAATATCAGACCACATCTGCGCACAATACTCCAAATATGAGAATATCAATATTAATACGAGAATTCGAGGTTGAAGACCCTAGCCTTGCTAGTTCTTCAGGATAAAAGGTTATACTATCACCTCCATCATCCCACAAGCAGAGTAACCCTGTTGCCAGGGCTGGGGTCGACGCGCTCGGCAGAGATGGTGCTGGGTGCTCAGTATCGGAGCACCATCTCTGCCGAGCGCTTCGACCCCGGCCCCGGCAACAGGCAATAGGCAAAGCCGAAGATTTGGGGCTTCCCCCTCCGGAGAGTCTCGATTGCACAGTAGCAGCGGCAGCGAAGTGGGCCTTTCGGAATTTCTCCAGATGTTCCTCCGTGCTTCTCACGTCTATTTATTCCTATTTTTTTCTCTTTTTGTATTTACATGATTTGCAGGTTCATTTGCAGGTTCATTGATTTCATTGTGTTTCATAGTACTTGGAACATAGAACATAGAACAGTATAGCTCAGGAACAGGCCGTTCGGCCCACAATATTGTGCCAAACAAGCAAAAGAACAAATCAACAACAGCCAAACACTAATGCCTCCAACCTACATCATGTCCATATTCTTCCATCTTCCTTATCATGTGCCTATCTAAACGTCTCTTAAAAGCCTCAAATGTATTTGCCACCACCACCATACCAGGCAGTACAATCCAGGCATCCACCACTCTCTGAGTAAAAAAATATACCCATCACAACCCCTCTGAATCTACCCCCTCACCTTCAATGCATGCCCTCTGGTCGTAGACATTTCAACCCTGGGGAACAGATACTCCCTGTCTACTCTATCTACGCCTCTCATAATTTTGTAACCCTCAATCAGATCTCCCCTCAGCCTCCGCTGCTCCAGAGAAAACAACCCAAGTTTATCCAGCATCTCATGATAGCATATAGCCTCTAAACCAGACAGAATCCTGGTAAATGTCTTCAGCACCATCTCCAAAACCTCAACATCCGTCCTCTAGTGAGACGACCAGAACTGTATGCAATACTGTAGATGTGGCTTAACCAGAGTTTTATAAACTTGCACCATAACCTCTTTATTTTTGAACTCAATGCCTCAACTACTAAAAGAAAGCATTCCATGAGCCTTCTTACCCACCTTATCAACACTGAAGCCACTTTCAAGGAGCTATGGACATGGATCCCAAGATCTCTCTGTTCAGCAACACTATTAAGGATCTTGCCCTTACTGATTTACCATCTCCTTGCATTTGCCCCACCAAGATGCACCACCTCACATTTATTTGGGTTAAACACCATCTGCCATTCCTCTTCCATATCTGCAGCTGATCTACAGTGCCCATAAAAAGCACTCACCCCTGCCCCTGAAAATTTTCATGTTATTTTGCAACACTGAATCACAGTGGATTTAATTTGTCTTTTTTGACATTGATCAACAGAAAATCATACTTTTTATCAAAGTGAAAACAGATTGCTACAAAGTGATCTAAATTAATTACAAATAAAAAACACAAAATAATTGATTGCATAAATTTTCTTCCACACCCCCCTTTAATATGATGCACTAAATTATTACTGATCCAGCCAATTGGTTTTAGAATCAGGTAAATGGAAATCTGTTTTTGGAGACCTGTGTGCAGTCAAGGTGCTTCAATTGATTATACAGATACACCTGTATCTGGAATGTTCAACTGATGGTGAGTCAGTATCCTGGCAAAAACTACACCATGAAGACAAAAGAACACTTGAACTAATTCTGTAAAACCAAAATTGAGCTTTTTGGACATCAGACTAAATGTTTTGTTTGGCCTAAGCCAAACACCGTTAATCATCAAAAACACACCATCCCTACCGTGAAAATGGTGGTGGTTGCATATTAAGAGTCACAGCTGAAAGAAGGCCATAGTTGGGAGCTTAACATCAAAGGATATACTTTGTATTGAAAGGACAGGCAGGAGGGCATAGGTGATGGTGTGGCTGTATTGGTAAGAGATGTAATTACTCCTTTAGAAAGAGGTGACATAAGGTCAGAGAATGTTGAATCTTTGTGGATGGAGGTAAGAAATTACAAGGGTAAGGAAAACATTATGGGAATCATATATAGGCCTCCAAATAGTAGCCAGGATGTGAGGCTGAGAGTGCAATAAAGGCATATAATAAGGGTAACAACACAATTGTAATGAGGGACTTCAATAAGCAAGGTGATTGGGAGAGATCGCAAGGTTGATGTCAGATCGCAAGACAGGGAATTTGTTGAAAGCCTACGAGATGGCTTTTTAGAGCAGCTTGTGCTTGAGCCTACTCGGGGAAAGGCTATCTTAGATTGGGCATTGTGTAATATCCCAGAGGAGCTTGCCCAGGTGGATTGGAGGGCAATACTGGCAGGGATGACGGCAGAGCAGAGATGAGGATAGTTCATAAGAAGAAGGAGAGATATGTCCCACAGAGGAAAAAGTTCTCACATGACAGGGGTAGGCAACCATGGCTGACAAAGGAAGTTAAAGACTATATAAAAGCCAAAGAAAGGGCATATAATGTAGCAAAAGTGAATGGAAAGTTGGATGATTGGGAAGCTTTTAAAATCAAAAAAAGGCAACTAAAAAAACTATAGGAACCAAAAAGATGAAATATGAGGGCAGACTAGCCAATCATACATAAAACACTATACCAAAAGTTTTTGCAGTTATATAAAGATTAAAAAGGAGCTGAGAGTTGATATTAGACCACTAGGAAATAGTGCTGGGCAGGTAGTAATGGGGGACCAAGAAATGGCAGATGAACCTAATGGGTACTTTGTATCTGTCTTCACTGTGGAAGACACTGACTGTGTGCCAGAGGTCTGTGAGTGTCAGGGAGCAGGAGTGAATGCCATTGATATTACAAAGGAAAATGTTCTAGGCAAGTACAAAGGTCTTAAGGTGGATTAGTCACCTGGGCCAGATGGACTACATCCCAGAATCCTGAGAGAGAATGCTGAAGAGATTCATTGATCATGATCTTTCAAGAAAACTCTTGATTTTGGCATGTTCCTGGAGCACTGGAAGATTGCAAATGTCATTCAACTCTTTAAGAAGGGAGGAAGGGAAAAGGAAGGAATTATAGGCCAGTTAATCTAACCTCAGTGGCTGAGGAAGTGTTGGAGTCCATTATTAAGGATGAGGCTTCGGGGTACTACGTCAAAGTCAGCATGGTTTCTGTGAAGGGAAATCTTGACTGACAAATCTGTTAGAGTTCTTCGAGGAAGTAACAAGCAGCTTGGACAAAGGAGAGGCAGTGGATGTCATTTACTTGGATTTTCAGAAGGCATTTGATAAAGTGCCACACATGAAGCTGCTTAACAAGATAAAATACTATGACATTACAGGAAAGATATTGGCATGGATAGTAAAATGGCTGACAGGCAGGAGGCAGTGAGTGGGAATGAGGGGGGCCTTTTCTGCTTGGCTGCTGGTGACTAGTGGTGTTCCTCAGGGGTCAGTATTGGGAGCGCTACTGTTCACATTGTTTGTCAATTATTTGGATAATGGAATTGATGGCTTTGTGGCAAAGTTTGCAGGTGATATGAAGGCAGGAGGAGGAGTAGGTAGTGCTGAGGAAGCAATGCGTTTGCAGCAGGACTTAGACAAATTGGAAGAATGGGCAAAGAAGTGACAGATGGAATACAGTGTTGGGAAATGTACGATAATCCATCTTGGAAAAAGGAACAATAGTGTGGATTATTATCCAAATGGGGAGAAGGTTCAAACATCAGAGGTGAAGAGGAACTTAGGAGTCCTCGTGTAAGACTCTCAGAAGGTCAATTTACAGGTTGAGTCTGTGGTAAAGAAGGCAAATAAAATGTTGGCATTTATTTCAAGGGGAATAGAATATAAAAGCAAGGAGTTAATGTTGAGACTTTATAAGACACCAGTAGCCCGCACTTAGAGTATTGACAACAGTTTTTGTTCCCATATCTCAGAAAAGATATGTTGTCAATGGAGAGAGTCCAGCGGAGGTTCACGAGGATGATTTTAGGAATGAAGTGGTTAAATATGAGGAGTGTTTGGCAGCTTTAGACCTGTACTCACTGCAATTTAGAAGAATTTAAGGGGGATCTTATTGAAACCTACTGAATGTTGAAAGGACTGGACAGGGTGGATGTCTAGCCTCAAAATTGAGGGGTGACCCTTTAGAACAGAGTTAAAGAGGATTTTTTTTAGACAAAGAGTAGTGAATCTGTGGAATGCTGTGCTATAGACTGCAGTGGAGGCCAAGTCTGTGGGTATATTTAAGGTGGAAGTTGATCGTTTCCTGATCAGTCAGGGCATCAAAGAATGTGATGAGAAGGCAGGTGTATGGGGTTAGGTGGGATCCAGGATCAGCCATGATGGAATGTTGGAGTTGAATGGCCTAATTCTGCTTCTATGTCTTATGGTCGTATGCTGTGGGGATGCTTCACTGCAGCAGGCCCTGGAAGGCTTGTGAAGGTAGAGAGTAAAATGAATGCAGTAAAATACAGGGAATTCCTGGAGGAAAACCTGATGCAGTCTGCAAGAAAAGTGTGACTTGGGAGAAAATTTGTTTTCCAGCAAGACAATAACCCCAAACATAAAGCCAAAACTACATAGGAATGTGCTGGCTGGTGGCGAGTTCGATCCCAAGTTTGATCCGGAGTTCGAATCCAGCCGGCTCCCTTGCATGCTTTCCATCCGTGCTGGGTTGAGTGTTGAGCTAGCAACCCGGCCTCGTAAAAATAAGAAAGCCTGCTAAAAAACGCCATCATAACGGCGTCCCGATGGCTCCACTCAGAGTTAAGGGCTTTCTTCTCCTTCTTCACATAGGAATGGCTTAAAAACCACAAAGTTAGTGTCCTGGAGAGTGGCGAAGTCAGAGTCCAGATCACAATCCAATTGAGAGGGCAGGAATTGAAAAGGGCTGTTCACTTACGATCCGCATGCAATCTGACAAAGCTTGATCATCTTTGTAAAGAGGAATGAGGAAAAATTGTAGTGTCCAGTTCTGCAATGCTGATAGAGACCTATCTGCATAGACTCAAAACTGTAATTGCTGCCAAAGGTGCATCTAATAAATATTGATTTGAAGTGGGTGAATAATTATGCAATCAATTATTTTATGTTTTATACTTGTAATTAATTTCATAGATGCTGCCTGACTCGCTGAGTTCCTCCAGCATTTTGTGTGTGCTGTTTTCAGTATTCAGTGTTTCTGCCAGTTGGGATGTGATCTTATTGTAAATATGTGCAATATTCTGCAAAATTTGCCTACATTCAGAAAGTTAACATTAAGTAGGTAATTATAACCAATAAAACTATAGTTAATTCATTATTCTTGTCTTTGTATTTAAAAGTATAAAATATCACATTGCTGTTGAACGTAGGGGGAAGTAAGACAGATTCTCCAGAAGATGAGCTGTGCTGTGTTGATTAAGGATCTTTTACATGTCTCAGCTACAGGCTCTGGTTTAAGATGGTGCTGTTCTTCATGGATTCTGTTGGGTTTCTTTGTTTTATGGCTGCTTGTAAGGAGATGAAGCTCAACATTGTATAAAATATACATACATTGATAATAAAATATACCTCAACCTTTGTGCAACTTATTTTAGCAGCCAAAACAGGTTGACATAAATAAGCTAACTGCTTATCAATGCAAACTTAGAAAAACAGAGAACCTGGCTAAAAATCCAGACGTGACTTCTAAAAGAAATGAGTAAAAGTGAAGACTAAACTTCATATGCAGTTATGTGCAAAAATCAAGGGTGTATGCTGATAAGGAAGGATACTGGTTCAGAGAGAAAAATAGTTGAAAACTAAAAGTGCTCTTATATGATGGTGAAAAGCCACCAGAAGGATTTATGGATATCAAATTATCCTATCCAAAGATGATTGGACAGCACTGCACTTCACACCTAATGATCTGTAGAACATGAGAAAACTCTTCAGATTCCTGTGTCTAATAATTGACTAAATTGGAATGAAGAACCTGGATGAAGAGAGGACTATGGTGATCAGAGGAGTGTAGAGAACTGCTATATTGGCTACTTTCTTTGATTTAAATTTGTGATGGAACAGTATGAACAAACCCTTTCCACGCAGGCATCCTATACAGTGACAGTACGATACCTGAAGTGATATGGACTTGCCTTTTCAAAGTGTTCCAGCTAAACTCACTAATCATCCACAAAGCCAATCCTTTGAATATTTATATCAATAACCAACCTTAGGTACTCACAATTACAGACACACTATTAAGCAATAACTACAAGCTAAAAGTCACAGTGAATGTTAGAGGGAAGTTAGATTTCATTTTTAATGAATATATAAAAATAATTAACAGAAACCTACATTTAACTTATTTCCATTCTGACACCTACTGTCATTCAGAGTTGCCAGCAAATTCTATGTCAATATATTTTAATTGCATATTTCTTTATGCCAATATTCCTCAATAGTAAGAAACACCAATAACAGTAATGAAACATAACTAGATGTCACATAATTTTCTTCACAAATGTTTCATTCTGATGATATAATCAAATTCAGTATATCCCATTTCTTATTTTCTTTCATGAAGTTCTGATCTCGCGCCTGTCATGCATAGCAGCAGAAACTACTTACATTCTTCATACTTTTGTAAAATCCTTCATGGGGTTTTCTTACAAAGTTCTGATTTTCAGTGGAAGACTTGATTCATTTCTCTTTAGCTAACCTGACACCCTGAAGGTGCTATTTTGGTGAGTACAGAAAATTATGCACCCAATTACAGTCCATTTTTAGCTACCTGCTACACTTGTAATTGCTTTGAATTGATAATTCACTGAAAACATTCCTTACATACTGAATGATATTTTGCACTAATGTGACCAGATCTAGTGGATATGAATAAATGCATCACATTGCAATTGAAATTTTGTCTTAGTGCACAAGTGACATTATCAGTTTTATCTGTTATTTATTGAGATACAATGTGGAACAGGCCATTCCAGCCCTTCCAGGCACACAGTCCAGCAATCCCCAATTTAATCCTAGCATAATCACAGGACAATTTACAATGACCAATTAAACTACCAACTGCTGCTTCTTTGGAAGGTGGGAGGAAACGGGAGCACCTGGATGAAACCCATGTGGTCACGGGGAGAACATAAAAACTCCTTATGGGAGGTGGAGGAAATTGAACCTGGATCACTGGTACTGTAAAGCGTTCTGATAACTACTGTGCTACTGTGCCGCCAAAGGTGCGTTATAGGTGAGGATAAAAAATGATGCATCCAAATAAACATCATTTTTGGGCCACATGATACTGCATAATTTTAAAATACATCTTCAGTTTCAATTGCTTTGAATGGAAAACTCACTGAAATCATTCCTTAGAATGGCTTAGACACCGAGTGATGTTTTGCACGAATACGATCAAATTTTTATATTAGAGTGCACGTGAGATTGTCCGTTTTGCTTCTCTTATACTGATGCTCTGTTTCCGTTATCACCATTACCAAAATATCTGTTTGTCTTTTTAAAAATAAGACCCCTTCCCAGAATAAATTGCAGGAGAGAAAAATGGAAAATATGACACAAATACAAATTGCAGGTACGTACTGGTTCTCAAAGTTAGGTCAGTAAGACATTGAATACAGTCCTTTGCAAAAGTCTTAGGCACATAGATATAGCTTGGGTACTTAAGATTTTTGCACTTTATTTGTCAATGTGTAAATTTGGTGGGAGCAAAGATGTTAGGAATGGTGAGAGTGGAGCGCCATGGTAGGGGTGTAGGATAGGTGACAGAAAAGGTGTGTCAGGGACGGGGGGTGGGGAGGTGCACAAGACATGAGGTGAGATAATTTGATTCCAAACAATTGGTTTATTGATCATTACAGAATGTCTCTCTGATGCTTCCCACTCCCTCCCCTCTCCCTTCCCCTTTTCCCAATCATGATTCCCCTCTCCCTCCCCCTTCCCACTCTCAGTCCACATTAGAGACCGATATCAGAATCAGGTTTATCATCACTCACATATGTCATGAAATTTGTTTTTTTTGCGGCAACATTACAGGCAATACATAATATTACTGTAGTACTGTACAGACGTCTTAGGCACCCTAGCTATATATATGTGCCTAAGAGTTTTACACAGTCTTGTATTTCCACAACTTTATGGCAGATTTGAGAAACTAGAAATTAATCTGCCCATTAATGAAATGAATGTATTGTGGTTACAAATTATAAATCTTTAAACAAAAATAGAACTGATTCTAAAAAAGAGAGTTCAATATGAAAAATTAACTCATTTATTCTTTCCAGACAGAGTCAGGCCTGCTGAATATCTTGAGCAGTTTTCTGTTTGTATCTCAGATTTCCAGCATTTCTGATTTGATTTGATTTTCTTTTAATCTTAAAACTTTGTATTCAGCATATGCAGGACGCCACATCTAATATTCATGTGCATAAGATTAATTGAGTACAGGGTACCATGAAGATGCACTCTGGAAACATGGATAAACTTAATTGTAACAAAAGTTTTCTTTTGAAGTGAAGAAATGCAGTCATGCAAGCTTGTCATGTGAGTGAGGTTTTTGTGTACTTCATCAAAACCCAAGGGCTGCGGGGTGGAGATATATCTCTACCAAAGGAGGTGTAAGGCGCTCCTTGCCTCTGCCAGACCGCAGGTCACACTTGGTGGGCAAGGTGTAGCACCTGCTTATCTGCCCTCCCCCCCGATCAGAATTACGTGAAGCCACGGTGGCAGCTGGTGTATGGTCATATGAGCAGCTGGTGCTTATCACAAGTCCTGGTTATGCAATCACTGACACCAGGTACAATCTCCGAACAGTATTAATAATGGCTGGGGTCACCCATCTGGTAAAGACACTGCCCAGAATAAGGCAATGGCAAGCCACTTCTGTAGAGTAGAAGAGCTTGCCAAGGACAATCACTCACATCATCTGACATGGTACATAATCAATAAATAAATCAGAACTCAGCTGGCATTAATTTCTGCCCCAATTATACATTTCAATTATTTAATTATAGATATTCATTTTGGCTGTTCTCTATGGACCTCAGCCTTGGGTGTAGGATGGAGCTGGAGAGTTGAGATACTGCTTGCCCTGCAGAGTTCCTTCAGTATTTGCGTGTGCTGCTCTGGACTTCCACCACTTGCAGAATCTTTGTGTTTATTCATTTGCATAGATGCTGCCTGACCTGCTGAGTTCCTCCAGCATTTTGTGTGTGTTACTGGTACCACTGTAACACACAAACACCTCTAACCCCAATTGTCCCCAATCCTTCCTTCATTTGAGACCCTCCATAGCAACTATGCTCTTCTCTTCACATCTTCTCCTTCCAGTAAGATGATGACGTGCTCAGACACAGTGGCTTCTATGGGGTCAACCAACGGTCTTTTTTAAGTGTGTTTTTTTACAATTGCAAGACCCTGTTGGACATTAAGAACATAAAGCACCACAGGACTTGGTTTGGACTGTGATGCTGCCAGTGACAGAAAGGCATTGGTGTGAGACAGCTGGTACTGTGTTTTGCACCTTGGCCCCGCAGTAACGTTGTTTTGTTTGGCTGTGTTCATGGGTATTTGTGCATGGTTGAATGACAACTAAACTTGAACTTGCTTCCAGTCTTACCCCATTCAAATCTTCCAGTTTCCTGCAAAATTCTCTAATAGGTAGACAGATAGATAGATACATAAATAGATACTTTATTGATCCCGAGGGAAATTTGGTTTCGTTACAGCTGTACCAACCAAGAATAGAGCATAAATATAGCAATACAAAAACCACAAACAATCAAACAACCAAATGCAAACTATGCCAGATGGAAAATAAGTCCAGGACCAGTCTATTGGCTCAGGGTGTCTGACCCTCCATGGGAGGAGCTGCAAGTTCGATGGCCACAGGCAGGAACAACCTCCCGTGCCGCCCAGTGTTGTATCTCGGTGGAATGTGGCCGAAATCCAACAGTAAAAAGTTCAATATCCGGTCTACAAACACATTCCTCAATCGTAATATGACCCGGATTGCACCATCTGTTAACCAGAACAGTAAACACCCAACTCCTTTATGCTTACCACTCTCAGTGCACTTCCGGTCACACTATGTCGCATGGTCCACCATCCTGGTCTTCTTAAAATCCTTTGTTACTGTCCCTATCACTAGACGCCATTCCAACCTGTTGATTGAGTGGACTCTCAAACAGGGATCTGGATCTAACTGCATTGCTCTGAATTCAAACATTATGCACCAGTTTTAAAATATACCATAGAGTTACACTGACTTTTCAGATTGCAGTGTTTTATTTCTGATATAATCAAAAGGTTAATCTTTATAACCCTTTTAACTCAATTATTTACTTGTTTATTTAAAAATCTATAGGTATCTGTCCCTCTTGTATAGAAATGGCAAGCCTGAAATGTATCATTGAATTGGTATTGCTATGGAAAGCAGGGGGAGGGGTAGTGCTGGGGAGATTGGAGAAGGAGCAGAGTTTATGGAACAGTTAAAACCAATTTTTCATCTGGATTTTTCTTTGTCTTTGTTCTGTACTTAAATAATGCAAAAAGATCTACGCATTCTTAATTTGCCAGCTCCCTTTAAAATATAGAAGAGCGCAGGCAACTCCATCACATAATTGTGAGTCAAGGCAGGATGTCAAATCAAACAGTTCACTGCTGGAAAATGAATCGATTGCTGATCAAAGAAATACAACTTCACTGACTCAATATGTTACACAGTTTAGAACACTTGTCAGAGGGTTGTGTTGTCAAGTAAATGCACTACTCCTACTGCTGGAAATGCTTGAAAGTTCTTTAACAAACACAAATATAATCCTTCAGGGTTTTGCTAAGCTTCTCTAATTTCCATTGTGCATGCAGCAGCATCAATCAAAGCTGAGACGTTGTGTGCACAGCATGATTTCCAGCTCACAGCTTTGGTTCACAGTTTACCAAGATAAAACATTATTTAATTTCACAACATTTACTTCAATTAACCTCAGCGACAGACCACTATGTGCTCATTATATCTAACAGGATGTATCTTCAGTCTGTTGGTACACTGCCACTGTTTTATACAACCTGTGTGAACAGTTGGAGTTATTTGATTGTACATACCGATCTGTAAAGTCAGTTTCTTTAAAAGAAAATAGACATTTTGTTCTTAGTTATAAGAAAAATTCCTTACCCCTTCCCTCCTCACCCTGGCTATGAGACGATTCTTCTACATACCTGGCAAAGTAGGCACCAAGTCATTGATTCCTTTTTGAATACCACCTTGTCAAAGATTTTATCACAAACTCAGTTTTGTTTTTGTTAAACTATAAGAAAGGTATTGACACAACAGATTGTGCCCAGATGTTGGAAATCAGAGCAACACACACAAAATGCTGGAGGAATTTGACAGGTTAGACAGCATCTATGGAAAGCAATAAGCAGTCAACATTTTAGGGGGAAACCATTCTTCAACATGGAAAATTCATTCCAATTATCTTAGTGTATTTTGTACAAAAATAAATTGACCACGTTGACTACATTCTTTAACAAGACATCAACCAAGAAAAAAAATACTATGACATCTGCAATCCGGAGCACAATGCAAACTGCTGGAATAATTCAGTAAGGGTATCTTTGGAAGAAATTACTGGAGGAATTCAAAGGGGATCTATGGAAGAAAAGGAACAATCAACTTTTGACTTGAGACCCAGGTCCCAGGGCTGAGATTATAGATGGAGGAATAGTCACTGGAAGAAAGTGGGGGAAATCAGAATCAGTATCAGGTTTTTAAGTGTCGTTAGTGACATACCTAATCTCATCACACTCCTAATGAAATCTAGCCACTGTCCTGCCACCTTTGGAATATCGTCAATCTGTTGGGCCCAGGGTAAATCTTCAGAGATGTTGACAACTTTGCGGCAGGGGCTGGTAGGTACTAGCTGAACCAGGTGCAGAGGCAGAGGATGGGTGTTGGATCTTCTGGATAAAGCCATTCCGTTGGGTGTGCTTAACATGAACCAAAAATTCACTGAATATTAACAGAGTTTGTGATAGTTAGAGACAAATAAAGAAGAAGAAATAAGGGAGATATGGAGCCAGGTGAGAGGGGAAGGGAATGTGAAGGTAGAGACAAGAGCTAGAAGATGAAAGCGGAAACAAGAGGCTCCAGATGTGCATTCTGGTCAGTAAGGAATGTGATAGGTGGAACCAGACAAGGGAGAGATGATTGGCAAGTGGAACCATTTGGGAAGAGGATCGGAGACTCAGAATGTATAGTGTAATATTAGACCATAAGATACAGAAGCAGAATTAGACCTTTCAGCCATCTAGTCTGCTTCACCATTCCATCAAGTCTGATTTATTATCCCACTCAACCCCATTCTCCTGTCTTCTTTCCATAACCTTTGACGTCCTGAATAATCAAGAACCTATCAACTTCTGTCTTACATATACCCAATGACTTGACCTGCACAGCCGTCTGTGGCAAAGAATTCTACAGATTTACCACACTCTGGCTAAAGAAATTCTACCTCATCTTTGTTCTAAATGGACATCCCTCAATTCTGAGACTGTGCCCTCAAATCCTTGACTCACCCAATTTAGGAGACATCCTCTTCATATTTACTCCATCCAAACCTTTCAATATTTGATAAGTTTCAATGAGATTCCCCCCTCATTCTTCTAAACTCCAGAGAGTACAGGTCCAGAGCTAACAATCTCTCCTCATACTGTCATCCTGGGTTATACGTGATAGTCAAGTGGAACCGGGGGAGGATGAAATTGGGAGACAGGTAGGGGTGAGCAGAAGGTGAGAGAAGGGAGCATAGGGAGAGTAAGCTAACTGAAGTTAGAGAACTCGATGGTCATACCACTGGGTTGTAAACTACCCAGGTGGAATATGATTGCACCATTTCGGTGAATTTTAGTGTCAGTGTATTTCAGTTCAGAAGGTGAGAAATTTGACTTACTATTGCCTCTTTCAATGCATTAAATTTTAGCCTGCTGAATAGCAAGTCAATAAAATGTCAAAGTCCAATCTCTCCTACAGTACTTGATACTGACATAATCTGCTGGGGAATTATTCAGTTATCTTCCTGCTCTTTCCTGAAACAGAGCTAGCCCACTATGAACGCTTGGCATGATTAATGTTCATTCAACTAGAGTAAAAGCTTAATAAAGAAACAATAGATTATCCGCAAAGAAGAGAAAATCTGCAGATGCTGGAAATCTGAGCAACATACACAAAATACTGGAGGAACTCAGCAGGCCAGGCAGCGTCTATGGAAAAAAGTACAGTCGATGTTTCAGGCTGAAACCCTTCGCCAGGATAATAGATTATTATCCCATTACTATTCTCGTTTGCCCTGCTTAATAGATATGTCAGCTTAGACGTGAATCAAGGTCTAAAATTGACCTTGATCTTATGGAATGGTAGAGAAGCACAAAGGGTTAAGTGCCCTTTTGCTTATGTTCTTCCATTTGTTAGTTAATCATCCAATAACCCTAGTTTTCTGAAATCCACTTCTCATTAACTTTTAAATCTTAAATATCCTTTGTGTTTTCTGTGTTACTCTGAACTGGCATGTTGATAACTCCTGCAAATCTGTATAATTCCACTACACACGTCATGCATATATATTAGTTAACTACTTGCAGGAAGTGATTATCAGGTTGTACTCCCTTCTCACTGCCACCTTCAGGAAGTACAGGAACCACACACTACCAGGTTCAGGAAAAGTTATTACCCCTCAACCAACAGGAACCATAGAAGATAACATCACTCACCCCACTACTGAACTGCTCCCACATCCGATAGACTTTTCATCTCATCTTTTTGATATTTATTTGTTATTATTATACTTTTATATTTTTCTCAGCTCACGCTATGAACTTTCAGACTCTTTTAGTGGCGTTTAGTATTGTGGTTTTCTGAAGATTTACATACAATGCCTTTAAAAAGTATTTACCTCTCCCCTTAGAAGGTTTCAAGTTTTATTGTTTTATAGCATTGAATCGCAGTGGATTTATGGATTTAATTTGGCTTTCTTGACACTGATCAACAGAAAGGCTCTTTCCTGTCAAAGTGATATGAATTATTTATAAATATAGAACACTAAATGATTGATAAATCAGTGTTGGCTCACAGAGTCACCCTGCAAAATGCCTCGGTTTATTTTGATAACAGTGGTTGGTGTTTTCATAGAACATAGAACAGTACAGCACAGTACAGGCCCTTCAGCCCACAATGTTGTGCCAACACTCAAACCCTGCCTCCCATATAAGCCCCCAACTTAAATTCCTCCATATACCTATCTAGTAGTCTCTTAAACTTCACTAGTGTATCTGCCTCCACCACTGACTCAGGCAGTGCATTCCACGCACCAGCCACTCTCTGAGTAAAAAACCTTCCTCTAATATCCCCCTTGAACTTCCCACCCCTTACCTTAAAGCCATGTCCTCTTGTATTGAGCAGTGGTGCCCTGGGGAAGAGGCGCTGGCTATCCACTCTATCTATTCCTCTTAATATCTTGTATACCTCTATCATGTCTCCTCTCATCCTCCTTCTCTCCTAAGAGTAAAGCCCTAGCTCACTTAATCTCTGATCATAATCCATACTCTCTAAACCAGGCAGTATCCTGGTAAATCTCCTCTGTACCCTTTCCAATGCTTCCACATCCTTCCTATAGTGAGGCAGCCAGAACTGGACACAGTACTCCAAATGTGGCCTAACCAGAGTTTTATAGAGCTGCATCATTACCCCACGACTCTTAAACTCTATCCCTCGACTTATGAAAGTTAACACCCCATAAGCTTTCTTAACTACCCTATCTACCTGTGAGGCAACTTTCAGGGATCTGTGGATATGTACCCCCAGATCCCTCTGCTCCTCCACACTACCAAGTATCCTGTCATTTTCTTTGTACTCTGCCTTGGAGTTTGTCCTTCCAAAGTGTACCACCTCACACTTCTCCGGGTTGAACTCCATCTGCGACTTCTCAGCCTACTTCTGCATCCTATCAATGTCTCTCTGCAATCTCTGACAATCCTCTACACTATCCACAACACCACCAACCTTTGTGTCGACTGCAAACTTGCCAACTCACCCTTTTACCCCCACATCCAGGTCATTAATAAAAATCATGAAAAGTAGAGGTCCCAGAACTGATCCTTGAAGACACCATTAGTCACAAACCTCCAATCCGGATGTACTCCCTCCACAACGACTCTCTGCCTTCTGCAGGCAAGCCAATTCTGAATCCACCCGGCCAAACTTCCCTGGATCCCATGCCTTCTGACTTTCTGAATAAGCCTACCATGTGGAACCTTGTCAAAAAATGCCTTACTAAAATCCATGTAGATCACATCCACTGCACTACCCTCATCTACATACCTGATCACCTCCTCAAAGAACTCTATTAGGCTTGTTAGACATGATCTGCCCTTCACAAAACCATGCTAACTTTCCCTGATCAGACCATGATTCTCTAAATGCCCATAGATCCTATCTGTGAGAATCTTTTCCAACAGCTTTCGCACCACAGACGTAAGGCTCACTGGTCTATAATTACCCGGACTATCCCTACTACTTTTTTGAACAAGGGGACAACATATGCCTCCCTCCAATCCTCCAGGTACATCTTCCCACCTTTATCTCTAATCGGTCCTACCTTCACTCCTGTCATCCTTTTGTTCTTCACATAATTGAAGAATGCCTTGGGCTTTTCCTTTACCCTACTCACCAAGGCCTTCTCATGCCCCCTTCTTGCTCTTCTCAGCCCCTTCTTATGCTCCTTTTGTTGCTACCCTATATTCTTCAATAGACCCATATGATCCTTGCTTCCTAAACCTCATGTATGCTGCTTTCTTCCACCTAACTAGATTTTCCACCTCACTTGTCACCCATGGTTCCTTCACCCTACCATTCTTTAACTTCCTCACCGGGACAAATTTATCCCTAACATCCTGCAAGAGATCTCTAAACATTGACCACATGTCCATAGTACATTTCCCTGCAAAAACATCATCCCAATTCACACCCGCAAGTTCTAGCCTTATAGCCTCATAGCCTCATAATTTGCCCTTTCCCAATTAAAAATTTTCCTGTCCTCTCTGATTTTATCCTTTTCCATGATAATGCTAAAGGCCAGGGAGTGGTGGTCACTGTTCCCCAGATGCTCACCCACTGAGAAATCTGTGACCTGACCCGGTTCATTACTTAATACTAGATCTAGTATGGTATTCCCCCTAGTCAGCCTGTCCACATACTGTGACAGGAATCCATCCTGGACACACTTAACAAACTCTGTCCCCTCTGAACCCTTGGAACTAATCCATTAATTTTGGTTGTTAATAGATAGTTTGATTACAGTACACCAATGTTTCATCAAACTTTGTTGGAATTTCACAAGTATTGGGTGTAAGAGCTTCTATTAACGATGAGAGTGAGCAAAATCAAATGCTTTTTTGTAGTCAATATAACAACCTGAAAGATATCTGCTTTTCCACTGGGTTTGCTTCAGAATTACAGAATCTATTATCAGTTATTCCTTACAACCTTTCAAACCCTTTCTACTCTTCTGTAAGCATATTGTGGTTATCTACGTGAGTGGTGATTACTTGCGAGATGCATGATGTTGCAGTTTTACATATAGTTTGTAAACAAGCAAAAGGGTGAAATTTTGATGAATCATTAGTAATTTCTCCTTCAGAATAAGAGCCATGTCAAAAATTCAGGCAATTTTTCAGGATTTTTAAGAAAATTGATGATATGTATTAATAGGTATGGATGAAAGCAAGTATTTTTATACCAATAATTATGAATTTTATTATTCATTTTATAGGTTCACCAGATTGATTCCTGGGATGGCAGGACTTTCATATGATGAAAGACTGGATCAACCAGGCTTATACTTGCTAGAATTTAGAAGATTGAGGGGGGGATCTTATTGAAACGTATAAAATTCTAAAGGGATTGGACAGGCTAGATGCAGGAAGATTGTTCCCGATGTTGGGGAAGTCCAGAATGAGGGGTCACAGTTTAATGATAAAGGGGAAGCCTTTTAGGACCGAGATGAGGAAAAACTTCTTCACACAGAGAGTGGTGAATCTGTGGAATTCTCTGCCACAGGAAACAGTTGAGGCCAGTTCATTGGCTATATTTAAGAGGGAGTTAGATATGGCCCTTGTGGCTAAAGGGATCGGGGGATATGGAGGGAAGGCTGGTACAGGGTTCTGAGTTGGATGATCAGTCATAATCATACTGAATGGCGGTGCAGGCTCGAAGGGCCGAATGGCCTACTCCTGCACCTATTATCTATGTCTCTATGTTTCTATTATAATTTTTTTTGTATTGCCACAGTATGTTGTCTTTTTGCATATTGGTTTTTTTGTCCTTCTTTGTTATGTGTGGTTTTTAATTGATTCTATTGTGTTTCTTTGTATTTAATGTATATGCCAGCAAGAATATGAATCTCACAGTAATATAAGGTGACATATATGTACTTTGATAATAAATTTACTTTCAACTTCGACCATATGATTGACAATAGCTGAGAATCAGCCTGAAAGTACCTGTTCTATCTTCCCCTCCCCTTTACAACTTTGCAGCCCAGATTGGGTATCTTCCTGGATCCATTGCTATCACTGCTTGTACAGAAGCTTTGCTATAAAGACACACACCTCATACTTGTCTGACCTTCTTAAAAGCAAATAACAAAACTATATTTTATTAATAATAAAGATATTTACTCATAAATAAAGGGAAAACACTACAACCAGTTTGATGCCTTTACATTCATTGTGCCATGAAACCAATGCTTGTGGTTAATTGGATTAGTGTCGCTTACGCTTCCTCTACGAACAACATACCCATCTTTGGTTTCTGCAGAAGCACCATGGAGAGCATTCTAACTGGCTGCATCGCCATCCAGTATGGAGGGGTCACTGCACAGGACCAGAAAAAGCTGCAGAAGGTTGTAAACTCAGCCAGTTCCTAATTGGGCACTACCTTGCACAGCATCGAGGACACTTTCAAAACATGAGACTCAGAAAGACAGCATCTATCGTGAAGGAGCCTCATCACCCAGGACATGCCCTCTTCTTATTGCTACTGTCAGGAGGGACGTACTGGAGCCTGAAGACACATACTCCATGTTTCAGGAACAGCTTCATCTCCTCTGCCATCAGATTTCTGAATGGACATTAAACCCACGATTACTTCCCCCTTTTTTGCCTTCTTATTTAATGTATTTATATGTATATTTCTCATTGTATTTTTATAGTATTTTTATTGTAATGTACTGCTGCCACAAACAACTTTTACACATATGATAATGATATTAAACCTGATTCTGATTAAATTCATGAGGATTGAAAAACCTGAAATGAGTGTCCAAAACCAGAATTCCATTTAAATCAAGGCGGGCATCATTTATCATTGGCATCATAGTTAATTCATATGTGCTGTGTTGCATGATGTAGACGATCCTGGTCTTTCCATGACCATGATTATTCTGGACAAATTTTTTGATAGAAGTGGTTTGCTATTACCTTTTTCTGGGCAGTGTTTTTACAAGATGGGTGACCCAAAATAAGAATAGGCAGTCCTTAAAAATCATGAAGTAGTGAAGAAGTTAGTGCTGTCCTAAGAATTTGAATGGTGCTATGTAAACGCAAATATTTTCTTTGCCAAAAGATTAATGCATTAATTATTTTATATTAGCTATTTACAAATGTGATATGAATTGTACAACTTGTCATCAGTACCTCTTTTATTACATCAGTCTTTCATCAGCTTTATTAAAGCCCGAAACATTGCTAATGGGGACCTTCAACTCCTCTGAACAATGAGCTAAGAATGCAAATTTGGAGCATTTGACACACTGCAGATTCTGTTGTCTCTGTTGATTAATTGACTCATTTGAAATGCATGAAATTGTGGCACGGGGGTGGCATTTCTACAGAGAGCATAATTAATATATCAGTGGTAAAGTTTTCCAAAAGTTTCATTATATCATTGGCCTTCATAAATCAACGAATTGATTACAAGAGATGTGAAGTTATGTTGAAATTGTATAAAACATTTCTGAGGTGTAATATGGAGTATTATGTGTAGTTTACCTACCTACAAGAAAGATATAAGTAAGATTGAAAGAGTGCAGAAAAAACTCACAAAGATGTTGCAGGGATTTGAGGACCTGTACAATAGGGAAAGATTAAATACTGTAAGTTAGAACTTTATTTCCTATAATGTGGAAGATTGAGATTTAATAGAGGTATATAAAAAAGGACCTCACATCCCTTACTCACTCTTCCTTCAGTTAGTCCTGACGAAGGGTCTTGGCCTGAAACGTCGACTGTACCTCTTCCTAGAGATGCTGCCTGGCCTGCTGCATTCACCAGCAACTTTGATGTGTGTTGCTTGAATTTCCAGCATCTGCAGAATTCCTGTTGTTTGCGTTTTTAAAAAAGGATCTAGTGCTTTACAAAATTAAGACAAAATACAAAATTATGAGGAGCATAGATAAGGAAAATGCAAGCAGGCTTTTTCCACTGAGATTAAGTGAAACTGGAACTAGAGGTCGTGGACTAAGGGTCATCATCATCATCATACTCTGCCAGAGCCTCAGCGACAACTTTCTTCTACTGCGATCTGTCGGTAGCCAAACCTTTTGCATCTCTGGCGGTGAGGCTGGTCCACTTCTTGATGTTGTCCTCTGTCTGCCTCCGGAGCAGCTTCCTTCTACTCTGCCTTCAAGCACAGTGCGTTCCAGTGAGTCATCAGTTCTTGAGATGTGTCCAAAATAGCAAAGTTTCCTTTGGATAATGGTTTCCAGAAGCATTGGTTTTGTGCCAATTTTTTCTAGGATGAAATTGTAGGATCTCCTTTCAATGTATGATACCCTGAGGATCCGTCTGTATGTCCACATCTCAAATGCTGTCAACTTCTTTTCATCAGCTGCTTTTAGGGTCCATGTTTCACAGCCATATAGGGTTACTGGCCAGACGACACTCTTGAGGAGGTGTATCTTGGTGTTAGTGCTCACAGATCTATCTTTCCAGATGTTCCAGAGTTTGGTAGTGCTTGTGCATGCCATTGCTAGCCTTCGCCTTATTTCCTTGCTGCATTCGTTTGTGTCATTTAGTTCTGCACCAAGGTATATGAAGGAGGACACTTCTTCGATCTTGTCGTTCCCGATGTAGATGTCAGCTTGAATTGCAGTTTTGCTTATCACCATAACTTTGGTCTTTTGCCATTTATCAGCAAACCAAATTCAGCAGAAACTTTTGTAACATTATCGTGTAGTGCTTGTAGGTCTTCTTCTGTTGTGGCTAGCAGGACTGTGTCATCTGCGTATCTCAAGTTACTGATGGTTCTTCCTCCTATTTTATTGCCAGTGTTGTCTGGAATTGCCAGTCTCATGATCATCTCAGTGTAGATGTTAAAGAGGTGTGGAGAAAGGATGCAGCCTTGGTGGACTCCTTTCCCATTGCAGAATGCTTCAGTCTCGCCAGATGTGGTCCGAAGGCTGGAGGATTGCGTAGCATACAGTGTGTCTAGAAGAGCCACTAGGTGTGGTGGACTAAGGGTAAAAGGTCAAATGTCTAACAAGAAGATGAGGGGAAACTTCTTCACTCAGAGGGCGGTGGGAGTGTGGAATGAGCGGCCAGTGCAAGTATTGGATGTGGAGTCGATTTCAACATTTGAAAGCAATTTGGATAGGTACATGGATGGTAGGGGTATTGGGGCTGTGGTCTGAATGCAGGTAGATGGGAGTAGGCGTATTAATAGTTTGGCACAGACTCGATGGGCTGAACAGTCTGTTTCTGTGTTGTACTTTTCTATGACTCCGCGACTCTAATTGAGAAGTATAATTTACTGGGTGAAGTGCAGAAAAGTCAGAGATATAGTGATTATAAATAGAGCTTAATTTAAGATAGTGTATGTGGTGCTGCAGTTACTGATGGGAGGAAAACTTTTGGAACTTGTCTGTTTTGATGCAGTCATTATAACATTGATAGTACTGCAAAATGCTTTATTTTTCAGTGACATTAATATTATTTTACATAATTGGTGTCATACTCTTAGAGTCAGAGTGTCATAGAGAAGTAGAGCACAGAAACAGGCCATTCAGCCCATCTACTCCATGCTGAAACTACTCTCAATTGTCTGCACCAAGACCACAGCCCTCAATATCCTTACTATTCATGTACCTATTGAAACTTTATTTAAATATTGAAATCAAGCTTGCATGGACAACTTGTGCTGGCATCCCATTCCACACTATCACCACCCTCGGAGTGAAAAAGTTTCCCATCATGTTCCCCTTAAAACTTTTACCTTTCACCCTTAACCCATGACCTCTGATTGTGGTCCTAACCAAGCTCAGTTGAAAAAGCCTGCTTGGATCTACCATTTCTATATCCCTCAGAATTTTGTATACCTCTATCAAATGTTCTCTCAATCTTCTATGTCCCAAGGAATAAAGTCCTAACCTACTCAGTCTTTTCTCATAACTCAGATCCTCCAGACCTGGCAACATCCTTGTAAATTTTCTATGCACTCTTGAACCTAATTTGCATCTTCCCTGTAGGCAGGTGACAAAAACTGTACACAATATTCCAAATTAGGCCTCACCAACATCTTATACAACTTCAAAATAACATCCCATCTTCTGTACTCAGTACTTTGATTTATGATGGCCAATGTGCCAGAAGCTTTCTGTACAACCGAATCAACCTGTGACACCACTTTAAATGAACTATGGACCTGTATTCCCAGATCACTTTGCTCTGCCACACTCCTCAGTGCCCTACCACTCACTTACTTGAAATACCTACGTTTCAATAAGGTTCTACTGAAAATAGTGGTGTGTAGTCCAAGAAAATATAAAAACCCATTTTTTTCTAAGGTCTTTGTTGTTTTAAATTAATAACATTTGTATTATCAGTATGGCTTCTGAGTGAGACAGTTTGCAGGCCCTGATGGTGATGATATTGGCTAAGAGATAGCACTGGCTTCTAACACAGGATCCTGGAAATTTTACTCATGGGACCACTTACGTCAGGTTACCATCTCCTGTAAAAGAATGTGTCAATCTACATCTGCACTCAGAATCTAGACTGTGGCTGCAACCTCTAATATTCCGACACAAAGAGAACTATCTCTTAACACTTTAATTCTGATTCCAGTTCCTGTTCCCACATGTTGGTATGTGGCTTCCTCTTGTGCCACAATGAGGCCTCCCTCAGGGCAAAGCCCCTTATATTCTGTCTGGGTTGCCTCCAACCTGATGACATGAGTATCAATTTCTCCTTCTGGTAAATGAATCCCCCGCACCTTCTTCCTCTATTCCCCACTCTGATCTTTGACCTCGTCTCACCTGTCTATTACTTCCCCCGGGTCCCCTTCTCCTTCCCTTTCTCCTATGGCCCACTCTCCTACCAGATTCCTTCCTCTCCAACCCTTGATCTTTCCCACTCAGCTGACTTTACCTATCACTTTCCAGTTTTCCTATTTCCCCTCCCCTCACCTTTTTACTGTGGCATTTTCTCCCTTCCTTCTCTGTCTTAAAGAGTGTTGGGACAAAACTTCGATTATTTATTCATTTCAGTAGATGATGCCTGACCTGCTGAGTTCGTCCAGTATTTTTTGTGTGCATTCCCATCTCTAAGCCAAGCTATTTCCCTTGCATTCATTAGCATACTGTGTATAGTAAATAGTAAGTTCTAAACATAGAATTAAGTAGGATGAGTTTAAATCTCAAAGTTAATTTATTATCAAAGTACATAATGTCACCATATACAATCCTGAGATACATTTTCTTGTGGGCAGACTGAATAAAGCCAATAACCATAATAGAATCAATGGAACAGGGTTCCAATCTGGGTGGAGAACCAGTGTGCAAAAGACAACAAGCTGTGCAACATTATTGCACTTTGATATCTAGATGTTAACAAATCCTTAGTACAAGTGTCTTCTGTCAACAAGTCAGCATAATCAAATGTGAAATATATACATCATGATACTTATTGTTCCAGATTTGAACACAAAGAACATACGAAATAGGAGCAGGAGTAGGCCATCCGGCCGATCAAGTCTGCCCTGCCATTCAATAAGATCATGGTTCATCTGTCCGTAAACTCAGCTCTATCTAACTGCCTTTTCCCCATAACCCTTAATTCCCTTACTATGTAAAACACCTATCTAACTGTTTCTTAAATATATTTAGCACAGAAGCCTCAACTGCTGCCCTGAGCAGAAAATTCCACAGATTCACCACTCTCTGGGAAAAACAGTTTCTCCTCATCTCCGTCCTTCTCTCCTGAATCACGAGGCAATGTCCCCTAGCTCTAGTCTCACCTACCAATGGAAACAACTTTCCTACTTCTATCTTATCTATCCCTTTCAAAATTTTGTATGCTTCCATTTACACCCAGCACTGCCTTATACATGCTATGAATGAAATATGGAATCAGTGATATAAATTGTTCCACTGGATATATGCTTCTGCTGGAAGACTCAAACTTATTTAGAAGACCCTAAGACACAGGAGCAGAATTAAACCATTCAGCCGATCCAGTCTGCTCTGCCATTCCAGCATGGCTTATTTATTTTTTCTCTCAACCCCATTCTCCTGCCTTCTCCTCATAACCTTTGATACCCATTCTATTCAAGAACCCATCAACTTCCGCTTTAAATATAACCAATGATTTGACTTGGCCTCCACAGCCATCTGTGGCAATGAATTCCACAGATTCACTCACCGCTTGCTGAAGAAATTCCTCCTCACTTCTGAAACACAAGAAAATCTGCAGATGATGGAAATCCAAGCAACACACACAAAATGCTGGAGGAACTCAGCAGACCGGGCAGTACTTATGGAAAAAAAAAGTACAGTCAATGTTACGAGCTGAAACCCTTCAACAGGAATGGAGAATAAAGGCCCCTCCTCATTTCTGTTCTAAATGGGCATCCCTCTGTTCTGAGGCTATGCCCTCTGGGCCTAGATTCCCCCACTTTAGGAAGCATCCTCTTCACGTCCACTATATTGAGTCCTTTCAATATTCGATGTTTCAATAAGTCACTCCTCATTCTTCCAAACTCCAGCAAGTACAGACCCAGAGTTATCAAATGCTCCTCATAGGTTAACCCTTTCAATCCAGCAATCAATCTTGTAAACTGCTCTGGATCCTCTCCAATGCCAGCACATCTTTACCACGATAAGGGGCCCAAAACTGCTCAGAATTCTTCAAGTGGGGTCTGACCAATGCTCTATAAAGCCTCCACATTACCTTCTAGCTTTTATAATATAGTCCTCTCAAAATGAATGGAAACATTGCAATTGCTCCCTTACCATCACTCAACCTGCAAGTTAACCTTTAGGGAATCCTGCACAAGAACTCCCAAGTCACTTTGCACCTCTGATTTCTCAATTTTCTCCCAATATAGAAAGTAGTCTGGGCCTTTATTCATTCTCACAAAGTGCATGTCCAGACACTTCCCTACACTATATTTCATCTGACGCTTCTTTACCCATTCTTCCACCCTACCTAACTCCTTCTGCAAACTCCCTGCATCCTCCACCAATCTTTGTATTGTCCACAAACTTGGCCACAAAGCTGGCAATTCTATCATCTAAATCATTAACATGTGATGTAAAAATGGCAGCTGCAAACCAATCCCTGTAGAACACCTCGAGTCACCAGCAGCCAACCAGAAAATGCCCCTTTTATTCTGACGTTTTGCCTCTTACAATTCAGCTAATCTTCTATCAATTATAGTATCTTTCCTATAATACCATGGGCTCTTATCTTGTTAAGCAGCCTCATGTGTAACACCTTGTCAAAGGCCTTCTGAAAATCCAAGTATACAACATCCACTGACTCTCCCTTGTTTTCCTTGCTTGCTATTTCCTTAAGGAATTCCAATAGATTTTTCAGACAAGATTTCCCCTTAAGGAAACTGTTCTAACTCTGGCACACTTTTCCATTGCCTCCAAGTACCCCGAAACCTCATCTTTAATACTGGACTCCGCCATCTTCCCAACCACTGAAGTCAGGCTAACTGGCCTGTAACTTCCTTTTTTCTGTCTCCCTCCCTTCTTAAGGCTGGAGTGACATTTGCAATTTTCCAGTCCTCCAGAACCTTTCCAGGATATAGTCATTCCTGAAATATCATTACTAATGCTTCTATAATCTCTTCAGCCACCACTTTCAGAAGCCTTGGGTGTAGCCCATCTGGTCTATCTTATCTGCCTTCAAACCTTTCAGCTTCTGAAGTACCTTCTCCCCAGCAATAGCAACTGGTTGAGTGAACTTGGCCTTTTTCCCTTAGAGTGACAGAGGATGAGAGGTGACCTGATAGAGGTGTATAAGATGATGAGAGGCATTGATCATGTGGATAGTCAGAGGCTTTTTCCCAGCCCTGAAATGGCAAGCAGGAGAGGGCACAGTTTTAAGGTGCTTGGAAGTAGGTACAGAGGAGATATCAGGGGTAGGTTTTTTACGCAGAGAGTGGTAAGTACATGGAATGGGCTGCCGGTGATGGTGGTGGAGGTGAATATGATAGGGTCTTTTAAGAGACTCCTGGACAGGTTTATGGAGCTTAGAAAAATAGAGGGCTATGGGTAAGGGTCGGTAATTTCTCAGGTAAGGACATGTTCGGCACAGCCTTGTGGGCTGAAGGGCCTGTATTGTGCTGTAGGTTTTCTATGTTTCTATGCACTCACTCCTGTCCCCTGAAATTCTTTAATTTTTGGCATGCTGCTAATGTCTTCCACAGTGAAGACAGCCACAAAATACTTAGTTTGTCTGTCATTTCGTTGTCTTCCATTACTATCTCTCCAGTACCTCTTTCCAGCAGTCTAATATATTCTCTCATCTCCCTTTTGGTCTTTATATATCTGAATAAACTTTTGGTATCATCTTTTATATTATTGGCAAGATTACCTTTATATTTCATCTTTTCTCTTCCTCTGTTTTTTTTATATATCGTTGTCTTCTATTAGTTATTAAAAGCTTCCCAATCCTTTAACTTAGCACTAATTTTCGCTCTATTATATGCCTCACTTTTGTTTATATGCTGTCTTTGACTTCCCTTATCAGTCACAGTTGCCTCATCCTCGCTTTAGGTATGTATATTGGTATATACTTCTTCTTTGGTATGTATCTATATTGTAACTTCCGAATTGCTTCTAGAAACTCCAGCCATTGCTGCTCTGCTGTCGTCCCTGCCAGTATTCTTTTCCAACCAGCTTTGGCCAGCTCCTCTCCCATACCTCTGTAATTCCCTTTGCTCCACTGTAATACTGATACATCTGACTTCAGCTTCTCCTTCTCAAATTGCAGGGTGCATTCCATCATCTTAAGATCACTACCTCTTTTATGTCCTGTATATTTCTGGACCTGTGTTTCCTCCTTACCCAGTGTTTCAGTTTTCTTGGACATCTGCAATTACCCTTCCATTGCCAGCACCTGCTTGGCACTGTTGAAAACAGTCCCACTCCCACTCTCTCTCTCTCCAGTACACAATGTATTCCTGGCAACTAGACAGAATTTCAGGAGTCCAGTATAACCTGGCAGGCAGGCCAAGGGATACATAACGGTTTGATGAAGGAAAGAAAGAAAACTAGGCCGAACCATTACTATGAGCAGATAAACTGAGACAGATCAAAACATAGGAATGATTGTGTTAAACAGTGCACAGGGTCAACATTGCTGTTTCATTATCACCTGTTCACACAACAAGTCCAGAATCACAGCAGGAGGAATATGAAACAGATATTCAAAACATATTCTTCCTGGTCCTTATATTTGCTGAACTTCCAAAATCCACTTCAAAATAGACAGGATTGTGATACCTAATCTACTCTAACCTGGTTCCTTCCACAGCTTGAGATTTATAGGCACTAGGTACACACTTTGGTTTGATGGAAGCAACTCTTATAGCAACACTCCTACACTACTCAGACGCATGTAGCACTTGCATATTATAGAAAGCTAATTCAGGTCTAATATAGAAAACCATAGGGTTTTCAAATAAATCACAATTTAGAAGTACCATACAACATTGGCACAGCCAGGCACAGCCTAATTGGCATCTGTGAATTTGTCAATTTCAGATGGTGATGAAGAGGTGTACAAGAGTGAGATAGATCAGCTTGTTGGTATCACAACAACAACCTCGCACTCAACATTAGTAAGACCTAGGAAATGATTATGGACTTCAGGAAAGGGAAGTCATGGAACCATACATCAGCCCTCATTGAGGAATCAGAAGTAGAAGGGGCAAGCAGCTTCACGTTCCAGGGTATCAACATCTCTGTTGATCTATCCTGGGACCTATATTGATGCAATTATAAAGAAGGCATGACAGTGGCTATATTTCATTAGAAGTTTGAGAAGACTTGGTATGTCACCAAAGATACCTGAAAATTTCTTCTGATGTACCATGAAGAGCATTCAACTTGGTTGTAATACCATCTGGTATGGAGAGGTGACTGTACAAGATTGGAAAAAGCTGCAGAAAGAAGATCAGATCCATCTTGGGCACAAGTCTCCCCAGTATGCAGGACACCTTCAAAAGGTGATGCCTTAAAAAGACAGCATCCATCAGTAAAGACTGCCATCACACAAGACATGCCCTCCTCTCATTGCTACCATCAAGGAGGAGATACAGGGGCCTGAAGGCACCCTCAACAATTCATGAACAACTTCTTCTGCTCAGTCATCAAATTTTTGAATGGACAATGAACTCATGAACACTACCTCACTGCTTTATTAAATTTATTTTTTCTTCTCTTTCTGCACTACTTACTTAATATATTTTTTATATATAACTTCTTGCTATATATTGTTTTTTATTACCTGAGAGGCAGGATTTATGAACACTTGGAGAGGCATAATATGCTTAGGAATAGTCAGCAGGGCTTTGTCAAAGGCAGGTCATGCCTTTCGAGCCTGATTGAAATTTTTGAGGATGTGACTAAGCACATTGATGAAGGTAGAGTAGTAGATGTAGTGTATATGGATTTCAGCAAGGCATTTGATAAGGTACCCCATGCAAGGCTTATTGAGAAAGTAAGGATGCATGGGATCCAAGGGGACATTGCTTTGTGGATCCAGAACTGGCTTGTCCACAGAAGGCAAAGAGTGGTTGTAGGTGGGTTATATTCTGCACAGAGGTCGGTCACTAGTGGTGTGCCTCAGAAATCTGTTCTGGGACCCCTACTCTGTGATTTTTATAAATGACCTGGATGAGGAACTGGAGGAATGGGTTAGTAAACTTGCTGATGATACAAAGGTTGGGGGTGTTGTGGATAGTGTGAAGGGCTGTCAGAGGTTATAGTGGGACATCAATAGGATGCAAAACTGGGCTGAGAAGTGGCAGATGGAGTTCAATCCAGATAAGTGTGAAGTGGTTCATTTTGGTAGGTCAAATATGATGGCAGAATATAGTATTAATGGTAAGACTCTTGGCAATGTGGAGGATCAGAGAGATCCTGGGGTCCGAATCCATAGGACACTCAAAGCTGCTGAGCAGATTGACTCTGTGGTTAAGAAGACATATGGTGCATTGGCCTTCATCAATCGTGGGATTGAATTTAAGAGCCGAGAAGTAATGTTGCAGCTATATAGGACCCTGGTCGATCCCCACTTAGAGTACTGTGCTCAGTTCTGGTCACCTCACTACAGGAAGGATGCAGAAACCATGGAAAGGGTGCAGAGGAGATTTACAAGGATGTTGCCTGGATTGGGGAGCATGCCTTATGAGAATAGGTTGAGTGAACTCGGCCTTTTCTCCTTGGAGTGACGGAGGATGAGAGGTGACCCGATAGAGTTGTATAAGATGATGAGAGGCATTGATCATGTGGATAATCGAGGCTTTTTCCCAGGTTTGAAATGGCTAGCACGAGAGGGCATAGGTTAAGGTTCTCGGAAGTAGGTACAGAGTAGATGTCAGGGATAAGTTTTTTATGCAGAGAGTGGTGAGTGCGTGAAATGTGCTGCCGGCGACGGTGGTGGAGGTGGATACGATAGGGTCTTTTAAGAGACCTCTGGATAGGTACATGGAGCTCAGAAAAGTAGGGGGCTATGGGTAACTCTAGGTAGTTTCTAAGGTTAGGAAGTGTTCGGCACAGCTTTGTGGGTTGAAGGGCCTGTATTGTGCTGTAGGTTTTCTATGTTTCTATGTTCTGAAGGTCTGACTCAATACATATTTTCTTTCTCCTGACATTCGTATGTACCTTACAGATGAAGATTCTTATTAGAATTATTTTACAATTGTTATGTTACTTCTGTTTAAATGTAACATGGGTTAACAGTAAAAAATCATATTCTGGAAAGAGAACTTTGATTTACAGTAATAAACAAACACATCTTAACCCAGCCATGTGCTGGAACATTCTGGCAATCCTGCACATGCTCAGTGCTCTGTCCAATCATGTACTGGCACATTATTGCATGTGATATCACCACAACAATGTTATTAAAATCAACAATTTGTACTGAGTTATAAATGATGTCAGCAATTTGTACAGAATTTTAAAAAATATCAATACTCTTCACTTAAAGGAAATCAAAGGAACTCAGGAAATGTAGGCACACAGCTCAGAGCTAGGCCTCTGTGCTTAGGAGTGGATGGGTCAGCGAAATTAGAGGGCAACATTAAAATTTAGCATTTCTGCTATCCTGCTTAAATGGAAGGATTACATTATCAAATGTACAATAACAGGATATATGGAAAATTAGTTACTTAGATCGTATGACCATAAGACATAGGAGAAGAATTAAGCCATTTGGCCTATCGAGTCTGCTCCACCATCTAATCATACTGATACTTTCCTTCCCTCCTCAACGCCACTCCCCAGCCTTCTGCTGGTAACCTTTGATGCCATGTCCAATCAAGAACCTATCAAGCTTTGCTTTAAACACCCCAAAAGAACTGCCCCCCCACAGATGCCTGTGGTAATAAATTCCATTAATTCACCACCCTCTGGCTAAAGAAATTACCCAATATCTCTGTTTTAACATACCTTCAGGTTAGAGGACAGAGGATGTGCCCTCTTGCCCTCAATTCCCCATTACGGGAAACACACTTTCCATATCTACTCTGTCTAGGTCGTTCAGAATTTGATAGGTTTCAATGAGAACCCCCCTCATCCCTCAGAATTCCGGTGAGTACAGACCCAAAGCTATCAAATGTTCTATGTACGTTATCCCTTTTAATCCCGGAATCATCCTTGTGAACCTCATCTGAACCCTCTCCAATGTCAGCACATTTTTTTCTTAGATGAGGAGCCCAAAACCGTTCATAATACTCAAGGTGAGGCCCCACCCGTGCCTTATAAAAACTCAGCAACACATTCTGGCTCTTGTACTCTAGATCTGTTGAAATGAATGCTAACCTTGCATTTGCCTTCCTCACCACTGACTCTACTTACAAGTTAACCTTCAGGGTGTTCTGCACAAGGACTCCCAAGTCCCTTTGCATCTCAGATTTTTGGATTTTCTCCTTGGTTAGAAAATAGTCTGCACATTTATTTCTACTACCAAAGTGCATGACCGTGCATTTTCCAACATTGTATTTCATTTGCCACTCACTTGCCCATTCTCCTATCACCTGCAAACTTGGCAACAAAGCCATCTATTCCATCATCTCAAACATTGATGTACAGCATAAAAAAAATTGGTCCCAACACCGACCCCTGCAGAACACCACTAGTCACTGACAGCCAACCAGGAAAGGATCCTTTTATTCCCACTCGCTGCCTCTTACCAACATGCCAATTCTCTAACCATGTTAGTAATTTCCCTGTAGTACCATAGGCTCTTAACTTGGTAAGCAGCCACAAACGTGGCACCTTGTCAAAGGCTTTTGGAAAGTCCAAGTATACAACATCCACTGCATCCCCTTTATCTATCCTATGTGTAATCTCGTCAAACAATTCCAATAGATTTGTCAGGCAAGATTTTACCTTGAGGAAATCATACTAACTTTGGCCTATCTTGTCCAGTGTCACCAGGTACTCCATAACCTCATCCTTAACAATTGACTCCAACATCTTCCCAACTACTGAAGTCAGGCTAACTAGTCTATAATTTCCTTTCTGCTGCTTTCCTCTTTTCTTAGAGTGGAGTGACATTTGCAATTTTCCAGTCCTCTGGCCCCATGCAAATGATTTTTGAAAGATCATTTCTAATGCCCCACAATATCTACCGCAACTTCTTTCAGAACCCTAGGGTGCAGTTCATCTGGCCCAGGTGACTTATGTACCCTTAGGTCTTTCAGCTTTTTGAGCACCTTCTCCCTTGTAATAGTAACTGCACCCACTTCTCTTCCCTCACACCTTCAACATCTGGCTCACTGCTAGTGTCCTCCACAGTGAAGACTAAGGCAAAATTCTCATTTAGTTCATTTGCCATCTCCTTGTCCCCCATTATTATTTCTCTGCTCTCATTTTCTAGTAGTCCTATAGCCACTTTCTCTTTTTTTCCACATATTTGAAAATGCTTTTCCTATCCACTTTGATATTGTTTGCTTGCTTGCTTTCATATTTCATCTTTTCCCTCCTAACGATTCTTTTAGTTGCTCTCTGAAATTTTTTAAACCCTTCCCAATCCTCTCTCTTCCCACTAATTTTTGCTTTGTTGTATGCTCTCTCTTTTGTTTTTACATTAGCTTTGACATCCCCTGTCAGCCATGGTTTTACTATTTTGCCATATGAGTATTTCTTTGTTTTTGAAATATATTTATCCTGCACCTTCCTCATTTTTCCCAGAAACGTACATCATTGCTGTTCTGTTGTCAACCCTGCCAGCAGCTCCTTTCAGTTTACTTTGTCCAACTCCTCTCTCATACTATTGTAATTTCTTCTACTCCACTGAAATACTGCTATGTCAGACTTTACTTTCTCTTGAACTTGAGTTCAAGTTGAACTCAATCATATTGTGATCATTGCCTCCTCAGGGTTCTTTTGCTTCAAGTTCCCTAATCACCTCCGGTTCACTACATAACACCCAGTCCAGTATAACTGATGCCCTAGTAAGTTCAACCACAAACTGCTCTAAAAAGCCATCTCATAGGCATTCAACAAACTCCCTCTCTTGGGATCCATTTCCAACCTGATTTTCACAATCAACCAGCATGCAGCATGTTGAAATCGTCCAAGACTATCATAAAATTGGCCTTTTGGCACGCCTTTTCTATTTTTGTTTGCAATCTGTGGTCCACATCCCAGCTACTGTTGGGAGGCCTGTGTATAACTGCCGTCAGGGTCTTTTACCCTTGAAGTTTCTTAACTCAACCCACAAAGATTCAATATCTTCTGATCCTATGTCACATCTTTCTACTGATTTGATGTCATTCTTTACCAGCAGCACATGCCAGCCCTCTGCTGACCTCTCTATCCCCCTGATACAACATATTAACCTTGGACATTCAGCTCCCAACTACAGCCACCCTTCAGCCATGATTTAGTGATGGCCACAACATCATACCTGGCAATCTGTAAAAGTGCAACAAGATCATCCACCTTATTTCTTATACTCCGTGCATTGGGATGGAACACCTTGAGTGCTGCATTTGCTTCCATTTTGATTCTGCATCCCTAACGCACTGATACTCACCCTGCTGACTGCAACTCAGTCCCATCACCTGCCTGCCTTCCTGACAGTCTGATTACCTGCCTGCCCTTCCGGACAGTCTGACTGCACGCTATCTTTGTTTTTTTACCATCCGTCCTACCCCAAGTTCCTTCACTCCGGTTCCCATCCCTCTGCCAAATTAGTTTAAACCCTCTCCAACAGCTCTAACAAACCTGCCCACGAGAATATTGGTCCCCCTCGGGTTCAGCTGCATTCTGTCACTTTTGAACAGGTCATACCTCAGAATGGATCCCAATGATCCAAGAACCTGAAGCCCTGCCCCTGGACCAGTTTCTCAGCCACACGTTAATTTGCCAGATGATCCTGTTTCTCCCTTCACTGGGGCATGGACAGGTAGCAATCCAGAAATTACTACCCTGCAGGCCCTGCTTCTCAGCTTTCTGAATTCTCTTTTCAGGACCTGTCATTGTACCAATATGTATCAAAACATCTGACTGCTCTTCCTCCCTCTCCAAAATGCTGTGGGCATCATCCGAGACATTCCTGCCCTGGCACCTGGGAGGCAACATACCATCCGGGTATCCTGTTCACATCCACAAAATCTCCTGTCTGTTCTCTTGACTACTGAGTTCCCTATCACAACCACTCCCCTCTTCTCCCTCTTTCCCTTCTACAGTACGGACCTATGCTCAGTGCCTGTAAGCTTGTCTCTGTGGCATCTCCCACAACAGTATCCAAACTGGGGTGCTCTGTGCTAAATGCCTATTCACATTTCTATTTCTCCTGCAGCAGCAGGTTCACTCAGAAACTGGCATTTTCAATGCCTTAGGTCTGTTAATACACAATTGCACTAATTAAAAAGTAAATGTTGCTATCAATGTGTGATGTTTATTGTACCATTCCACCTCACTTGCTCTGGAAACTATTTCATAAATATATTAAACTTTTAAGGCTCTTGTCACCTTATACTGTATGAAACGCTATTTCATTACATATTAAACATCATTTGTAAGGACAAATGTCAGCTACACTTTTTATTTTGATTCAGGTCTGCATTAGAAAAATGTCTGAGTAAATGTTCTCAAAAAGAATTACTTCCATCTTGCTTGTTGATTTTTTCTCCATTGGATAAAGTTTTCTATTCAGATGGATGGGAAAGGCAGCAAATGAAGCCACTTGAACAATGATAGAAAATGAAATTATTAAAAAAGGTATTTCTATTTACTGCAAGTCTTTATTTTACTTTATGGAATCCTTATTTCATTATCTCATGTTCTTGTTGTTTATTGCTATTTATTTATATTTGCATTTGCTCAATTTATTTCATTGATCCTATTTACAGATATTGTTCTAAAGATTTGCTGAGTATTCCCGCAGGTAGAAGAATCTCAGGATTGAATATGGTGACATATATGTACTTTGATAATAAAAAATTACTCTGAACTTTGAACTTTATTTCCTGGTGGAAATTCTAGGACAGTGAATCAGCCTTCTGCAACAACAATGTGTTTTGTGATTTTCTCACTCTGTAAATCACCTCTTCTAAAGCAATCCACCTGTTTTTACAATCACTAGACTTTAAATGCTTTCCCAATCCCTCTGCATAAGTACACTCATCACTTGCAGTAGTTCCGTATTTTCCAGTGTAGAATACACACATTAGTTTAAAAATTATGCCTCATTGTAAAGATATAATTTTGTCATGCTAAGTTAATTGACACAATTCCGATGAAATATTTTTAATACAAGCATGGGAATTAACCAAGGGAACAAAACAAACAAAAGCATATGCCAGCCTCATTTATCTTCTTGAAGTCACACACCTCTGTAATATCCACATGATAAATAAGTGTTTTTTTTAAACCTTTTCAGTGATGCCACATTTATCTTCGTAAATGTACGTCATAATACAGATGTAAGTTTATTTTTAACTATTTCATTATTTCTATGGACCACTTCTTTTTTAACATATCCATTGACCTCTACCTCACTTTTTAATGTATACTCTATTATTTCTGTTTTTTGCACAATTTTAAATCCATTCAATATATGTATACTGTAATTGATTATTTATTTATTATTATTATTTTGTTTTAATTTTTCTCTTCTTCTATATTATGTATTGCTAAGTTAACAAATTTTATCACACACACAGGTGAAAATAAATCTGATTCTGATTTTGATTCTGATTATATGATCTTAAGCAGAATAAACTGTTGCTTGCAAAATCCAAAGGTGTTTTGCCAATGTTAAAGTTGCAGAACAGAATCATAGTGGACATCAATAGTCCAGCATATGCAGACTCTTGAGACAGTTTATATTTGCAATATGTGGCCTTTTACTTTGGGACAATACAAATAACAAATGTGGAAATTTTGGTCAGATTTTGCCAGGATGGGACAATGAATGTAAATTAACTGTGGAGCTGTTATGAATCTGTAATGACCTGGTCATGTGTTACAAAGTTGTAACTCTTGATAGAACCTTGAGGAGCAGGATTTATTTGAAGGGAAAACTGTATTTGTATGTTGTTGTCTTATATTTCAGTTAATCTGATTGAACATGTTATGTTTGGAGAGACGGTAACGACAGCTGACTGGTAAAGTGGTAACTTTCATTTTAGCTGACCAGTTCAATATAAGTTCAATATTTTTGTTTGCTTGGAACTATTAGATTAAATTATATTTAAGTTAAAATTCTGGAGGGATAGGTTTATAATATAAGTAATATAAAAGCCCTGTTTTAAAAAACAATTAAAAATGTTCCATGACAGTAGGAAAATTTGTATTACACCGTGTATTTAAATATTAGGAATAAATAAATTACGCAATAATGCTGGGAAACGTGCAAGTTACTTAAAGGCAGAAGAGGATTTGTATTTTGCCTCTCAGCACCCCCCCCCCATTCTCCGCCTTCTCCACATTCCCTTTTACACTTTTACTACAAGAACCATCAACCTCCATTTTCAGCGTATGTAATAACTTGTTCTCCAGAGCTGTCTGTAGCATGAATTCCACAGAATCATCACTCTCCGGCTAACCTCTTCTCTAAAGAGACATCCTTTTGTTCTGAAGCTGTGCTGTCTGGTCATATACTCCCACATTATAGGAAGCATCCTTGGCATGTCCGCCCTATCCAGACCAAGCATTTGCTAGTAATGAAGCCAGACCTAGTATTGATTTTGAAGGGCAGCCATTGTAACAATACCAGAAATATACAACTCAACAGCTGGAAACAAATATTTAGCCTGAGCTAATGATGCATTTACGTTTATAGTAAACAAAGGGGAAAGATAGATGGCTCGTCACAGAGATATACTTCACATTACCGTGACTGTAAACAGCCTATTCTACTTTAAAATATTGTTAAAATAAATGAAAGACTTATGATTTGGAACCTCTAAAATATAAGAATGCTTTGGCTACAGTTGTCATATAAATAGCAAGCATTAAATTGAAAGTTGTGCTCACCAGAACCAGCTTGAAAAATGCACAAAGCAATGCTCAGAGCTGAAATGTCCTGATCTAATAATCAAACGAGCTACAGGTTATATGATCCGAAATGCTCATAACGTATAGATAGTGATAATATCAGCAAACATTTTGAATTTGTGAAGTAGAAAGTAAGGAATGATGTTATTGCAACTAAATGATTAATTGGTTGCTCAAATTTTTCATGGGTCTAGAATGTTCTTTGGGTTAGAATGAGCTGGAGTGCAACAATGAGAGTATGAGTAAGGACAAATATTTGCAGCTCTAGTCTCCAAAAATGGGATTTCTTAGTGGTCAAACATTTTAATTCTGATTCCTGTTCACATTCTGACATGTCAGTCCACATAGTGCCCTGGATCTTTACCTGCAGAGAGACTGTTTACTAATCACTTCACTAATGCTCCCATGGACACACGTATCTCCCACAGTTAGAATGGGTAAGGATGAAGCTAGATTGGATTATGAAGATCTGAGATTGAGTAGGATCCTGAAGAAGAGCCTCAGACCGAAATGTTTATTCGTTGACTTGCTGAGTTTCTCCAGCATTTTGAGTGTGTTGTTCTGGATTTCCAGCATCTGCAGAACTTCTAGTGTTCATGGAATAGGGTTGCTTGATATAAATTTGCCTTTTGGATTTAAACGTTTTTTAATCCTTGAGGACTTCTCTATTCTGCATATTGGTGGGAGAAACAAAGAGTTTTGAAAGGTGAAGGCTTTTGTCAGGATTGGGAAGAATTAAGTGAATGATTTTTTAAAAATTATTGGCCGACAAGCTAATGCAGAAAAACAGATTGTGGACTTAGAATGCATGGCTGGATGTTTTAATAGTTTGTGCATCCTGACATAAATACAGCGGGCAGTCCAATCGACTGCGATAAAGTGTGAAGACCACTGGTTGAATCACGCAGTTTACATAACAAATTTCAAATTACTTTTCTGTAGTGCAAAGTTTAATGTGCACCCTGAAGCTAAGAGATTCAGGTCAGCAGGAAAATCATGCTAGGTCACAGTGAAGGACGATACTGCCAAATGCAGCGGCTTTTATTTTCTCTCACACTCTCTGTGCGAGGTTTTTTAATGTTGTGGTGAGAGTTGTTTATGCTGTAAAATCAGTTCATCTTTGCTCCATTCTTTTACTGTAAATAATGTGAGATAAATTCAGATTCTAGCCAGAAGGTAACCACAGTGCTACCATTTGATTCTAAGCCTGAAGGACAACATCCCTTGTCATTCATCAAACAGCTAATTAATACAGTTTGGTTAATGGATCTAATTGTCAGTATTGTTGAATTTCTTCATACTCTGATGGCGTAACCAGACTTGTAGACATGTAATAAGCTTTTGGAATGCATTCCTTTAAAGGTTTTCTCATGCATTCAAAGTGAATTTTGTGTTAAGCTTAGAGCAGTGCGGAGTAGTCTTCACTCATATCTGTGATTCTGTTGGGTATGTCATATTTAAGTAAACTTGATAAATTTGTTAAAATCCAATTACTTGAAAAAACTTGTAATGACTGCTCCTCAACTATCCAGCTCTTCAATCAAAAGGATAACTTAACACAACTTCACTTGCCCCATTATTGAAATGCTCCCATAACCTCTCCATCTCATGTTCTCGATATATATCGTATTTATTGCTTATTTATTATTATTTCTTTCCTTTTGCATTTGCACAGTTTGTTGCCTTCTGCACTCTAGATGAATGTCCGAGTTCACTAATTCTGTTACAGTTATTATTCTATAGATTTATTGAGTATGCCCACAAGAAGTTGTTGTATATGATGATATTATATGTACTTTGATAATAAATTCACTTTGAACTTTGGACTTTAATGAGATTGTCAGAGAAATCTGTTAGAAGACAATAAAAAAGAATCGAGTTTCAAATAACTGCGGATACTGGAACCTGGCACACACACAAGATGGTGGAGTAAGTCAATGGATCAGGCAACATCAGTAGGGGGAAATGGACAGTCAATGTTTCAAGTTGAAACTCTTCAGAGAGATAGAAGAGGGATAGCCAGCATAGAAAGGTGAAAGGAGGGGTTAGAGCAAGAGATGACAAGTGATAGGCAGATTTGCAATACTGTGCAAAAGTCTTAGGCAGAAATATATATAGTTGGAGTGTTTTTACTCAGTACTGTAGTAATTTTATGTATTGCACTGTATTGCTGTCACAAAAAAAAACAAATTTCATGATGTATGTAAGTGACGATAAACCTGATTGTGATATGGGTCTCTATTGAATGGCACGATGCTTCACTACAAGATGAACTCAACGCCTTCTCTGCCCGCTTTAGAAGGGAGAACACAACTACAGCTGTGAAGATCCCTGCTGCACCTGATGACCCTGTGATCTCTGTCTCAGAGACCAATGTTAGGCTGTCTTTAAAGAGAGTGAACCCTCGCAAGGCAGAGGTCCCGATGGAGTACCTGGTAAGGCTCTGAAAACCTGTGCCAACAAACTAGCGGCAGTATTCAAGGACATTTTCAACCTCTCACTGCCATGAGTGGAAATTCCCACTTGCTTCAAAAAGGCAATAATTATACCAATGCCTAAGAAGAATAACGTGAGCTGCCTTAATGACTATCGCCCGGTAGCACTAACATCGACAGTGATGAAATGCTTTGGGAGGTTGGTCATGACTAGACTGAACCCCTATCTCAGCAAGGATCTGAATCCATTGCAATTTGCCTATCACCACAACAGGTCAACAACAGATGCAATATCAATGGTTCTTCACATGGCTTTAGACCATCTGGACAACACAAACACCTACATCAGGATGGTGTTCATTGACTATAGCTCAGTATTTAATACCATCATTCCCACAGTCCTTTTGAGAAGTTGCAAAACCTGGGCCTCTGTATCTTTTTAATCTATTCAATACACATATACTGTAATTAATTAAGTAAGTAAGTAAGTTATCTGTCTATCTATTTATATATATTTTTTTCTTCTGTATTATGTATTGCTGCTAAGTTAACAAATTTCATGTCACATGCCAGGCATATGCTGGCAGTGTGGAGGATCAGAGGGATCTTGGGGTCCGAGTCCATAGGACACTCAAAGCTGCCTCGCAGGTTGACTCTGTGGTTAAGAAGTCATATGGTGCATTGGCCTTCATCAATCGTGGGATTGATTTTAAGAGCCGAGAAGTAATGTTGCAGCTATGTAGGACCCTGGTCAGACCCCACTTGGAGCACTGTGCTCAATTCTGTTCGCCTCACTAAAGGAAGGACGTGGAAACCATAGAATGTGTGCAGAGGAGATTTCCAAGGATGTTGCCTGGATTGGGGAGCAAGCCTTATGGGAACAGGTTGAGTGAACTCAGCCTTTTCTCCTTGGAGCGACGGAGGATGAGAGGTGACCTGATAGAGGTGTACAAGATAATGAGAGGCATTGATCATGTGGATAGTCATAGGCTGAAATGACTAACATGAGAGGGCACAGTTTTAAGGTGCTTGGAAGTAGGTACAGAGGAGATGTCAGGGGTAAGTTATTTATGCAGAGAGTGGTGAGTGCGTAGAATAGGCTGCCGGCAGAAACGATAGGGTCTTTTAAGAGACTCCTAGATGGGTACATGAAGCTTAGAAAAATAGCGGGCTATGGGTAAGCCTAGGTAGTTCTAAGGTAAGAACATGTTCGGCACAGCTTTGCGGGCCGAAGGGCCTGTATTGTGCTGTAGGTTTTCTATATTTCTACTGTGCATGAATCGAGTCATAGAATATTAGAGCACAGAAAGGGGCCGGTTGATCCATCTAGCCTGTGCCAAACTGTTATTCCATCTAGTCCCACTGACTTGCACTCCATACCCCTCCCATCCATGTATCTATCCAAATTTCTGTTAAACATTGAAATCAACCTTGCATCCACCTCTTCTGCTGTCTGCTCATTCCACCAATACATTACCCTCTCAGTAAAGAAGTTTACCTTTGCACTCCAAAGTTCAAATCTAATTTTATTATCAAAGTAAGTAAATGTCACCAAATACTACCCTGAAATTCACCGCTTTGCAAGCATTCACAGCAGATCAAAGTACAATAGAATCAATGAAAAACTACACTCAAACAAACTGACATTTGGTGAAAATACCAAAAGAAAAGAATAAAAAAAGAAACAAATAATAATAATAATGATAAATAAAAAACAAACAAACAAATAAATAAATAAAACTGCGGCATGTGTTGTAGAGAACTTGAAAGTAAGTCCAAAAGTTGGGTTGAGTGATCAGTTCAGCATTGTGGTGAGTGAAATTGTCCACTCTGGTTCAGGAGCCTGAAGGTTGAAGGGTATTAACTGTTACTGAACCTGGTAGTGTTGAACCTAAAGTTTCTGTACCTCCATCCTGATGGTAGCAGCTATGAAGAGAGTGTGGATGGGTGATGGGATCCTTGATGATGGATGCTGCTTTCCTGTAGTAGCACACTTTGTAGATGCACTCATTGGTGGGGAGAGCTTTTCTTGTCACTTTTTAGAGACTTTCCATCTTGGACACTGGTGTTTCCATACCAGAATGTGATGCAACCAGTCTGGTATGGAACCCTGATGAAGGGTCTCGGCTGAAATGTCAACTGTTTACTCTTTTCCATAGATGCTACCTGGCCTGCTGAGATCCCTCACATTTTGTGTGTGTTTCTCTGGATTTCCACCATCTACAGATTATCTCGTTTGTGGTCTGGAATCACCATATCTTCCTTGAAGATTTCACCTTTCACCTTTAACACATGACCTACAGTTCCTGCCTTACCCAACTGTGGGAAAAAGATTGCTTGTGTTTATCTTATCAGTAGCCCTCTCAATCTTGTTTGTTCCAGGAAATGAAGTCCTAATCCATTTAACCTTTCCCTGTAACTCCGGTCCACAAATGATGTGGTGTGATGTGGTGTGGTGTGGTGTGGTGTGGTTGTGTGTGTGTGTGTGTGTGTGTGTGTGTGTGTGTGTGTGTGTCTGTGTTATACAGCTCTCGTTACATGCACATGCAATTCAGTGCTTTGAGTGATTATGTAAAAGGTTTGAAGTTCATAACTCTTCTCCTTCTACCTTAGGCCACAAACTTATCAATCACCCCTGCTGTGGACACTTTCTGGAGGTCCAAGATCCGTATGCTCCACGACCACTGGACTAAGTGTGTAACTGTAGGAGGGGACTATCTTGAAAAATAAATGTGCTAGATTTTCTAAATTTGACTCCTTTTACCTTAGGCCACAAATTTATCAATCACCCTTTATATGTGTGTGTATGCATGTGTGAGTGATTGTGTGATGTGTGTGTGTGTGTGTGTGTGTGTGTGTGTGTGTGTGTGTGTGTGTGTGTGTGTGTGTGTGTCTGTGTGTGTATGCAAGTGTTGGATAAACATCACATGCAAACCAAGTTTTAAAGCATACATATGTTTACATGTGTACATACGTTTAAACTGCACGTATCACTGATAGCCTCTTCGAGTACAAGCACATAGAGGCCATGGCCACAAAAGTTCTCCAAAGCCTCAACCTCCTTAGGAAGCCAAATAAATGCATCCTTTCTCCTTGGCTCATCACCATTTTTATTGATGCATCACAGAATGTGTTCCATCTGGATGAATAAGGGCTCGGCATGATTCCTGCTCTGCAGATGTTGCAAGGAACTACAGTGAGTTGTGGACACAGCTCAGCACTTTAACAGAAATTAGCCTCCACACCATGGACTCTGTCTACGCCTCTCAATGCCTCTGTAAAACAGCCAGCATCATCAAAGACCCACACGTACTGGGCATTTTCTCTTCTCTCCCTCCCATTAGGCAGAAGAAACAAAAGCCTGAAAGACGTATCACCAGTCACAAGGACAGCGTCTCCTCACTATTAAATGGCTCCCTAGTACAATAAGATTAACCTCACAATCTATCTCATCCTGATCTCCCACATACTGCCTACCGCACTGCAATTTCTGTGTAGCTGCTACATTTCATTCTGCATTCTGTTACTGTTTTTCTTTGTTCTACCTCAATGCATGGCATATTAAATTGATCTGTATGAACAGTATACAAGAAAAGCTTTTCACAGTACCTCAGTTCATTTAACAATAATAAAACAATTCTATTTCCAATATAGGCTGGTGCGTATCACAAGTCCTGGTTATGTAACCACTGATGCCATGCAGACAAACCCTGAAGAGTATTGAGAATATTGATAATGACTGGGGTTACCTGTCTTGTAAAGACACTGACCAGAAGAAGGCAATGACAAACCGCATCTGCAGAAAAATTTGCCAAGAACAATTATGGTAATGGAAAGACCATGATCACACACATCACACAACATAGCACATAACGAACAAATTCCAATATATTTCCTCTTCTAAAAAAAGGAAATTGTATTTAAATAGTGCTTTATCTGAACTTTGAAGGCGGAGTTAAGACTGTGCTAAACGGCAACTCCTTTGCTGGCATCTTCGGAAACAGCTCTATTTCCATCCTTAATATCTTTATTTTTCGCTTTCAGGGTTTTTTTGAGGACCCTGACTTGGAGTTACACACAGACTTCGGTTCTTTGCGGGAATGGGACTGGTTCTTGGGGTTTCAGGACCAGCTGTTGTTGGTCAGCAAGCCAAGGGTTCAGCCTGAGATTTTGGGTCGTATTTGGAAGCCTAAGATATCAGAGCTCTGGAGACAGTTGGATCGAGGGTCGGTGTCATGGCAGGAGACTCATGTATCATCGAGGAGGCCAGAAAATCTTTCACTGTGGACCCGAGAACCTGAGATCTTTGCGATCTTCAGGCACAGAGCTCATAAAAAGTGATGGAATGGATTTTTTAACATCGTAAACCAACGGTTTGTTGTTATGTCTCCCGCTTGATGTGAAAATGGGGGACATCTCTCTCTCCTTTATTAGGGAGAGAGAGAACCTGTGGTTTGTCGAATGCCAGATGAAATGCAATAGTCTTTGGGATAACTGCAAGGTCTGTGTCTTCGCTATTGCCTAGCTCACACTTGTGCTCGGTAGCGGGCACACTTTTTTCCGCTGGTGGGAGGGGGGATCATTGCTTGCTGTTGCTTACGCTCAAGGGGGGAGCTGAGAGGTCTTTGGGGTTCTCACATTTAACCGTTGTTCATTCATTGGGGCACCTTTCTGTTTTTGTGGATGTTTGCGAAGAAAAAGCATTTCAGAATGCATATCGTATATATTTCTCTGACGTTAAATTTGACCTTTGATCCTTTGAACCTTTGAATATCCCAAAGATTCTTGTGAACAATGTGTAATCACTGATGAAGTACAATAAAACACCCAATTTACAGCCAGTATGGTTTCAGTGAACAATGGTAATAGGCAGATGATTTATATCGATGTTGGCTCAGTGGCCACTTTTAGTCAGGTATGTAGCAATCGATAGGTTCTTAAGTAGTAAGAGAGGTATAAGGGCTACAGGAAGAAGGTGGGAGAGAGTGGTTAAAAATAACAGTCATGACTGAATGACAGAGCTACTGGGCCAAATACTCTACTTCTGTTTGGGTACCTGGTGGTCTTATGGACAACATTCTTGATATCCTTTGAATAACTTAAAGGGAGTTCTATATCCTCATCAATGGAAAGTCAGACTGTTGGTGTCAGGGCAGTAGAGTAGTATGGTGGTTATTGCAATGCTTTGCAGTACGGATGACCCAAATTCAATTCCTATAAGAAGTTTGTACATTCTCCCTGTGATCTAGTGGGTTTCCTCCAGGTGCTCCGGTTTCCTCCCACAGTCCAAAGATGTACTGGTTGGTAGTTTAATTTGTCATTGTTAATTGTCCTCTGATAGGGTGAGATTAAATTGGGGGATTTCTGGGTGGTGCGTCTTGAAGGGACAGAAGGACCCACTCCGCATTGTAGCTCAACAAAAAGATAAATAAATGTCTCAAGATATTTCTGCAAGTACTTTTTCCATGTGGATTATTTGTCAGTATCTTCTTGACAATGAGAAATACTTAGTTATTAATCACATTAAATTGATTATGTAAATTGTATAATTGTTGATTTCTGTTTGACAAATGGTCGTGTGTTTTTCATTATTAGGGTTTGTGTCTGCAGATCATATTTCATTAAATTCTAATGAAATGGGTTACATGCTTCACTATCCAAAGTTCTCCATTCTTCTGCAACATGGACCACACTATTTGATCTTGCATGCTCCAGGGAACAATGTTACACTTGGAGCCCAATTCTCAACACATTAGCAAAGCACAGGTGAGTGCACGACTACCCTGACAAGTAGCTAATTGTTATGATAGGAATAGCATTCCCACCCCTAAGTCCCTACCCCATGTCTTGCCTGCTGTTATGCCTCTAAATTCAGTGTCTGTAAATGTCCTTAACCTTCACAGGAATCCACATTCAGGGCCAATGGAAAACCAAATAGAAAACAATATTAATCTCTTGTTTAAAACATTAGAAGAGTAAACAAAGAAAACTTATGCAGTCTCACATTACATCCTTGCTTTTATATACAAGTCCTCTTGAAATGTGCCTCCAAGTACCCTGAAACGTCATCCTTAATAATTGACTCCAACGTTTTCCCCACAACTGAGGTCAGAGTAACTGGCCTATTGTTTCATTTCTTCTACCTCTCTCTTTTCTTGAAGAGTGGACTGGCATTTGCAATTTCCTATTCTTCTGGAGCCATTACAGAATCCAATTGCAATTGAGTTTGGTTTATTCATTTTTTTCCCATGGCAGATTTTGAAAACCAAAATGTTTTCCATACAGTTTGATTTAATGTATTTATTTATTGGGACACATTGCGGAACAGGCCCTTCTGGCCCTCCCGGCCCTTCAAGCCAAGCAACCCAGCAATCCCCGATTTAACCCTAGCAATTCCTGACTGGTAATTCTAGACAAAATAAACTGGGCACTTGACCAGATTCATTCTTATGATTCTGAGTAAACAACAAGCCAAATATAGTCAGCAAGATGGTTCAGCATGTTGGTTTCTCACATTAACTTAACTGTCTTTGTTTTCTCTCTTTACAAGATTATATTTTAAAGATGGCTTATCAAAGTAAAATGCAGTGCTTCCCAACTGAAAGGGAAATTGGCAAATGTCTGTCCTTCAGTAAACTTCCAGTCATCGACATTGAAAGGATTTGCTTGCCCATTAATTCAACTAGGAAATTACTCTCTGAAGAAGAATACAGAGTAGTGAATCTGTGGAATCCATTGCCAGAAACGGCTGTGGAGGTCAAGTCATTAACCAGAGGGAGAAGGCAGGAGACTGGGACTGAGAGAGAATTGGATCAGCCATGATGAAATGGTGGAGCAGACTTCACGGGCAAATGGCCTAATTCAGGTCTTAGATCTTATGGAAATGCAGTCCTATACAGAGCAGGGAATTCAGAGTGTATAGGGTGGGTATAGAGGAAGGGTGGAGGTTTGGATAGTGATTAGAGATTTCAATGTGATGGAAGAAACTAACTATGACATGAATCCATTACTCTTTACCTGAACTCTGCAAGCAGCATGGAATAATTATTTTCTTCTCAACTCATCTCCAGTTATATTTGAACTAGTTATATATTATACTAGTCAATATTCAAAGCTTCTGCTTTAATTGATTTAAATAATTCCTCCACCATTCTCACCCAGCACATCCTGTCCATACATTTTAGGCCAAGTATTTTGCAATAGTTCCAAATAATTTAAAGAATAATTAACACTATCAGGTTGAAAACTGGTGAGTTACACTTCCACCAATTCCTTTGCCTCCAGGATATATAAATATCGCTAGCCTGAAAAGGCAGCACATTGGCCAAATTAAAAGCCCCTAAAAGAGAATGCTTTAATTCTTCACTTCAGCTTTTCAGGGTCAAACGATATACATGCAGAACTCTGTCTCTTTGTGGAATTTTACTTGACCTATCAAATTCATGATGTAGCTTCAACAAGCAATCCTACTGATCCTATTTCTCAATAAGCAATCCCATTGGTCCCATTTGACAAAAAAGCAAAGCCATTGGTCCAATTTGACTACAAGCAAAGCCATTGGACACATTTGACCTCTCTTTACCTATTACCCTGCTCTTTCATCACAAAAAACTCATTCAAAAATACCAAGTGTTTTGAAAAGGGATGTTGTGTTACTAATTGCTAATTTTGAGGATGCAGCTTGACTGGGGGAACATAATCAGTAAATTTACCTTTTGATACCTGATTATTCAAATAAGCTAATTATAAGCTATCATCAGGATTAGCGAGTAAATGCACAATATGATTCTAATGATGAAGCAGATGGACTGAACAAAAGTTACTTATATCATTCAAATTAGCTGCTTACAGCTCACACATTGCCGGATTCAAGGAACACCAGCCAGCATTTGTACATTTATTTTTTTTCCATTGCTCCTTAAGGAAATTATGTTCAGATCTGAAGTAAAGATAATTTCATCATTGGCAAGCTGTTCAAGCAAAATAAGGATTTTTTTTTGCCCTAGAATTTGCAGGGCTTTAATTAATTAGTGGAAAAAGAAAGACAGTGACTGCAATAATCACAGATAGGCAACAAAGTCAGATAGGAGCCAGTTTTTCTTGTCCTCTGGCTTTAATTTTCTCTCCACCCTTCCAAGGGGCCCAATTTTCAGTCATAACCTAGAGCCTGCTGATAAACCTGAGTCTTGTAAGATCTGTAACGAACTAATAGCAAGCCAAAGGGAATAATGCATAGAACCAGCCTCAATGTGAGAGGACATGGAAACTTTGTGTACCTCCTCAGCAATAAATAAAACTCCTTGGCACTGGCAGACTGTAAATTCATTACATGAGTGATGAATTTGGATCATGTTAATAATTCAGACCATCAAATTTTACTTTGCCTTCGTCTCTGTTTTAAGATTCTTGACTTCATTTTTAATTCCTCCATGGCCTTCTACTCACTACCACTGAAATGATCTCTAGTCCAATAGCAGTCTAAGTTCTCCATTTCTGATATTTTACCAATCCCCAGTTTAACATACTCCACAAATTGTGGCCATGCTTTTTGCTACTCAGGCTCCAGATCTAGCTATAGGAATGCCTTCTAAACTTCCTGATTTCTTCTCTCATTTTCTTCAAGTGCTAATTAAAACCGATCTCTAACAAGACTCTGGTTAGATGTCCAAATCTATCTCATTCTACTCCTGTAAATGCCGTTGAAACTTCTCTCATATATATAGAAATACAGGTTGGTTTTCTTGTTAAACATGTGAATGTTGGTAAACTCTGCATCATCAGTAGGGAGGGTCAGTGCTTTTTGTTTGGGTTCTCTGTTCAAATATTTGGTTGAAAGCATGTCCCAAATGTTTTACGTAATGGTAAGCTAAGCAAACACAATTCAGCACATAAGCCTTTCCTTTACTCGATCCACTTTGGCAGAAATTTAAGATTGGGTTGCATGCAGTATCAAAGTGGTGGAACTGAGCACAGCAGAGGAGGCTTCAGGAAGTTATGGTCAGAACTTCAACTGCAGGGTTCAGTCTCAGTTGAGAGAGGTCACGTTTGTCATCAGCCACTAAGGGGCTGTCAATGTGCAAAGTGGATGGTCGAATGAGCAGCTGGTGCATATCATAAGTCATGGTTGTGCGACTACTGACACCAGGCATACGATCTCCGAAGAGTATTGGCAATGGCCGGGGTCACTTGTCTTGTAAAGGCATTGCCCAGAAGAAGACAACAGCAAACCAATAACAATCATGCTCACGGAAAGACCATGATTGCCTACATCAAATGACAATGCACAAAATATAACTAACAGTAGGGAAGACAGAGGAAGAGAGTGTGTGGCTGATGGGCATGAACAAGAGAGAGTGGGGGTGATATATAGGGGGAACAGAGGGTGGGGTGCTGTATGATAGGGGAAAAGAGGGTGAGGATAATGTATAGGGAATAGATGGTATGGGTGCTGTATGGGTCGGGAGAATGTTGGGGGTGCTGTAAGGGGGGAAGAGAGGGTGAGGAGATATATGGGGGAAAAGAGGGTTGGGGGATAATATATGGGTAAAGTGAATAGTGAGCTCATTCATCATTAATGAAAAGCCCTTGGTCAATACCAACGTTTGAAGTTGATGGTTGATCGGAATGCCAAATGTGAAGATTCAGTCGCCAGAGCCCCAAGTCTGCTGATCTGTGTGAGTCCACTGTGAAAGTCAAAAGCCAATGTCAGTGAAGAAACAAGTCCACTGGAGGCCGAAAACAGCCTGCCTGGAGTTAGAGGGCTGTGTCTGTGTGTGGGTCGGTGGGGAGGCAAGGGCTTGTTTTGCTGCTGTTGCTTCATCACTGTAATGAGGGGCCTAGGCGAAGATGGTAAGGATCCAGGTACTGGAGTTTCTGAGGCTAAAATTAAGACATAATTTCGAGACTGAGATGAGAACAGGGTTCTTAACTAGATGCTAGATGAAAATCTAATGCAACTGGATGAGAATCCAAATAATATAGAAATATTAAATGCAATCACAGATTGAACCAAGTCCAGCTGACGAATGAGGTCTGAACCTGAGGTCAGGTGCTCTTTCAATATCCAAATCTTGGCACCACTCACACCCTCCTTTACATCGGCGGCACAGCCCTGGAAACTGTGAGTAGTTTCAAATTCCTGGGCACACACAATCTCTCATGGCCCCAGAACATATCCTACGTAATGAAGAAAACTCACTACTGCCAAACAATAGAAAATTTGAAGATGCTAGAAATCCAAGAAATACACACAAAATACTGGAGGGACTCAGCAGGCCAGGCAACATCTATGGAAAAGAGAAAACAGTTAACATTTTGGACTGAGACACTTAGCACTCATCAACACCTGTACTTTCTGAAAGGTCTGGACTACGCATATCATTACTTACAAACTTCTACAGATGCACAGTGGAGACCATCCAATCATGCTGCATCACCCCACAGTACGGCAACTGCGCTGCAGTGAATAGGAATGCTCTACAACTGGGTAGTCAAAACTACTCACTGTAGAACCACAGAAAGGTGCTGGAAAACACCCAGCAATATCATAACAGATCCCACCCACCATTCTCATGGACTGTTTGTCCCATTTCCAACAAGAAAGAGGCTATGTAGCATCCACAGTAGACTCAAGACCAGTTACTTTCCCCAAGCAGTGAGGTTGATTTACACCTCTACCCACTAACCCACCCCTCCACACCCCCAACCACCACTACTTTATCATTTCCCGTCAGTCACCTTATGTACAGACACTCCTGCTCCTAGCATCACTTTATGGATTTACAATCAATCCATGTATATAAGCTATCTTATGTGTTTATATTTATTGTGTTTTTATTTTTATTTCTTTTCTTATTATGTTTTATTTGTGTTGCGTCGGATCCGGAGTGGCCATTATTTTGTACATCCTTACAATTGTGTACTGGACATGTTGTTAAACAATCTTGAATCTTGAATCCAGAATATTTTCAGACCTGGTCCAATATATGCCCTTTGTTTCGTTGAAAAAGGCTGCATGTGCTTTGTGAATACCAGTGGGCTACTGATGTAAAATCACATCAGAGATGAATTTTTGATTAAACCCATTTGTATCGTACAGGAAGATAGTACATGATAATATTTATACATGCACTTTTTAAAGGATTATGATGGATACTGAAAACAATCAAAGCTTCATCACCTGTATGTTCACTATATGCTTTCTGCGAAAAACTAAATCATTCAATTTTTTAAAGACAACAATTAACAATTTCACTTAAGATATAATTAATAAATTATGAGAGAATTTTAAGAGACTTGTAAATCCCAGACAATTTGATCTATTACTTCTTGCTTATAAAACTAAACCCAGTTGTGCCATTAAGAATGGAATTACTTGCAGGCAGAACCGTTAATGAGATGGGACTCTTGGTGTCAGAGGTATTTATGGCTCTCCAACCAAACCCTGACAATTAAATTCAATCACGTAACTTGCATCGTTGTCACAATTAAGTGAATTGGCTTGCTATTATGCAAACATTACTGAAACACAGAAGGGACTTAATCTGGCTCATCACAAAGCAACTGCAAGGGCATAATAATTTTCTAGGTGAATGCTTTATAATATGCATCATTAAAATTAAAGTGGCAAAGACTATTATACTGCAAGCAAATGAACTTCTATATTTCATATATACACACCTATACAGGTATATGTAATGTTGAAGAAAAGATTTGGTTCAGTATGAAAGGCCTAGAAATTTGCATTTTGTGAATTTTCTGTTGAAGTTGATTATGTTTTTATTTTACAGCCATTCATTTGCACAATCTCTTACGTGGACTTTTGTCTGTTATGCTGGTGCTGCAAGTACAAATGGACATTAATAACCGTTAGTATCACCGCTAGCTTGTGAATGCAAATATACTATGACATTTTGCATTCCAACACCTATATTTAAATTGCAAATTTAAATGATAATTCATGAACTAAATATAGATTTTTGCTTCTGCAGAGATGCATTACATGATTTCCATATCAGCTTTGCCCATTTGTGTGTCAGGAATCATTTGAATGCTTATGGAAATATGTGCAATTTTTTGGTCTCGAAATGGCAATGTCTGCATACCTGTGTGAAGGCTGTATTCACTGCAGAATGCAATGCTCTGGCAGTAGTTGCATTTTTTTGTTATCCTGCTAGTTTGTTTTCAGGCACCACCCTTGTAAAGACATTTGCCTCTTTATGATGTTCCAACTTCACTGATCGGACTACCGTAAACTCGAGGGCTCATTCCCAAGAGCGAGGCAAAACCTGAAGTTCGATCGATTTAAGCATTGCTCCGAATTGGAAAGTTCATTTTCAGGCCGAATCAAAGTGGCGGAGTACAGGCCCCAGTCCGTACCGAAGCGACAGAGCATGGGTCCAAGACTGAGTAACGACTCAATGTTTGGACAATTTAAGCACCAGGCCAGGTTGAGAAGGTCAGGGTGACAGAGTCAAAAGTGAGGGACAGGCCAGTTCAGCTCGCAGCTCCTTAACGTTTACTTAGCTCTGTGCCGAACTGAGGCTGTGGCTTTGTGTCTGTCAACGGACTCTTTTTCGTAAATTTCAGTTCTGAACTCTATTTGCTTACTTTTATTCTTTGCGTGATTTGTTTTTTTTCTGTACTTTCGATGTTTGACTGTCTCCTTTTTCTCTAATGGGTTCTTTGGGGTGTCATTGTTTTGTGGCTGCCTGTAAGGAGACAAATCTCAAGGTTGTATAATGTATTCATACTTTGATAATAAATATAATTTGAACTTTGAAGATTTTCATTCAAGGAGGGACAAGCAAAGGCCATACCATCACAAGTCATCCATTGGCAATAAATGAGTCATGAATAGTGATGGAAAATGACATTGAGGAAGAAGGGCAGCATCTCTAGGAAGAGGTACAGTCGACGTTTCAGGCCGAGACCCTTCGTCAGGACTAACTGAAGGAAGAGTGAGTAAGGGATTTGAAAGTGGGAGGGGGAGGGGGAGATCCGAAATGATAGGAGAAGACAGGAGGGGGAGGGATAGAGCCAAGAGCTGGACAGGTGATTGGCAAAAGGGATATGAGAGGATCATGGGACAGGAGGTCCAGGGAGAAGGAAAAGGGGGAGGGGGGGAAAACCCAGAGGATAGGCAAGGGGTATAGTCAGAGGGACAGAGGGAGAAAAAGGAGAGTGAGAGAAAGAATGTGTGTATAAAAATAAATAACGGATGGGGTATGAGGGGGAGGTGGGGCATTAGCGGAAGTTAGAGAAGTCAATGTTCATGCCATCAGGCTGGAGGCTACCCAGATGGGATATAAGGTGTTGTTCCTCCAACCTGAGTGTTAGTAAATCTCTTACTAGCTCTTCTTTCAGTTAGTCCTGACGAAGGGTCTCAGCCCGAAACGTCAACTGTACCTCTTCCTAGAGATGCTGCTTGGCCTGCTGCGTTCACCAGCAACTTTTACGTGTGTTGCTTGAAATTCCAGCATCTGCAGATTTCCTCGTGATTGAGAAAGAAAATCAGCTATGAACTTAATGACTGGTAGTGCTGTACCTCACACAATATGCTGGAGGAACTCAGCAGGTCAGGCAGCATCTATAGAATAGAGTACAGTTGACATTTCAGGCTGATACCTACATCAAGCTATAATGCCACCCCACCTTTACACATACAACTCAGTTTACAGCAGCCAGACCTTTGTTCTCTGGATCCGAATAGTGTTCCTCAACTCCATTTCCTACTCAGTATGACCAATCTATAATCTAATACAGAGGTTCACAAACTTTTTTATGCCATGGACCCCTACTATCAATTGGAGGGTCTGTTGACCCCAGGTTGGTCTAGTGTCAAACTTCACCAAACAATGGCAACAGCTTTGCCTATTCCTAATGACCATAAACTTGAAAATTCAGCAGAGTATGTTTCAACTCTCAGAACGTGGCTTCATATTTCTTTATTTTCTTCCACTTTAGTTTATTTGTTCATTTATTTATTGAGATACAATGTGGAATAGGTCCTTCTGGCCTTTGGAGCCGCATTGCCCAGCAATTCCCTAATTTAACTGTAGCCTAATCATGAGACAATTTACAATGACCAACTGGTACATCTTTGGAATGTGGGAGGAAACTGGAGCACCAGTGGAAACCCACACATTACAGGGAGAACATACAAACTCCTTGCATGCAGCCATGAGAATTGAACATGGGTTACCTGTACTATAATGTGCTGTGTTAGCTACTTTACTACCATGCTGCTCCTTATATAACAAAATAACCATATAACAATTACAGCATGGAAACAGGCCATCTCGACCTTTCTAGTCCGTGCCGAACGCTTACTCTCACCTAGTTCCACCGACCTGCACTCGGCCCATAACCCTCCATTCCTTTCCTGTCCATATATCTATCTAATTTAACTTTAAACGACAACATCGAACCTGCCTCAGCCACTTCTGCTGGAAGCTCGTTCCACACAGCTACCACTTACAATCCCCCTAGGATTCAAGAAAATGATTTAGTATCTCATGTGAAGGTCTCACACTATGTCTGATGTGACAGAAAAGATCGAGAACAGTTAAGAATACCTGACTAGGTCTGCAGTAAGTCAAGCTGGCTGAAAGAACTACACTAAATTCAAAGTCAGTTCAAAGTAGGTCAGACAATGTAAACTAAACCAGGGAACAGTGGTGTTCCCAGCAGCTTAGGCAGCATCAGTGAACAGAGATAAGGACAACATACCCAGAAATGAAATAAAATAAAAATAAAACTATTGCAACAGCAAAAATAATGATGAAACATTCATTGGGTGAGGAGTTGTCCATCTGGTCCTTTGATCCTGCTTTACAATTCAGTTAGTTCAAGCTTGATTATCATTCAACCATATAAGAATACCCCTGAATACGACCAAACAAAGTAGTGTTCCTCCGAGGCCAAGGTGAAAACACAGGACCAACAGTTATATACATCATGAGGCACATATAACACATATAGATTGCAAGTAAACATAGGGTTGCACAAAATAGATACACTGCATGTATATATGTCCCATGTTCCCGAGTGGCATGTCCTGTCAATTGATGCTGCATTTGTGTTATTGGCAAGAAGGAGTGGTCCTCAGCAGTCCACTGACATGTGTATGCATGCTCTCAATCCAGCTTGTCTTCCAGCAAACGAACACTGAAGCGAAGCACTGATGGGAAGGGCCAGGCCCCAACATAGCATGGATGCTGTGCCAGACTGCCTCCGGTGTCTCCACTCCCGCACTGCTGCAATAGGTAAGCCCGCATGGCTTGAGGACAAGTCTTTGCTATAACTGAGATCATGCAGCTCCCCCCTCCTCATCTGACTCCCCAATAAACAAGGAAAAATGACTTGCAGCATTTTACACTACCAATGGATTTACTAACATCGCATATGACTTTATTCTTCAACACAACTTCTCCTGCACTACTTCCATACGTCCTAAGCAACACACACAAAATGCAGAAGGAAATACTATATGTCTTGATATTCTTAATATCCAAAAGTCATTCGATTCCTGTTGTTGAATGAGCACGATGACTGAGTCTCCATAACCATAAAATGTAAAGAATTCTAAAAATTCACCACTTTCTGGACAAAGAAATATCTTCTCATCTCAATTCTCAGTAAGTTATCTCTCATTGTGGTCTTGGTTCTTGGCTTCGCTGCCAAAGAGTCATCTTCTTTGTATACAGCACATCAAATCCTGTAAGCTTCAATGGAATCCACTCTCATTCTTCTAATGCATTTCCAGCTTCCTGATGCCATGGACCTCTATCATTAGCTGAGGAGTCTATGGAGCCCAGGTTGAAAACTCCTGCTCTAGAGATACTCCAAATCTATTCAAGATCTCTTCACACAACAGAACCAATGTGATGAATGGTCACTGTACTTCCTCTGGGGCAGGTAACTCATTCCAAAGGTAAGGAGATGAAAGTTTAACACAATACTCTTCACTAATGGCTTATGCAATTACAGCTATCTTATCTGCGTAGTCAAATGTTCTTGTAATAAAAGCAAACATTTCATTTGTCTTTGTAATTCCTTGCTGTGCATGCATCTTGGCTTTCAATGATTCATGTAAAAACACACCTAGATCCCCTTAAACATCAAACAGGGCTTATATCATTCCATATCATTTCCAATGTGATCTTTTTTGTATCAAAATGGATGATCTCACATTTCAAAGTTCAAAGTAAATTTATTATCAAAGTACATACAGTATATGCCACCAGATACAACTCTGAAATTCATTTTCCTGTGAGCATACTCAGTAAAACTATAGAATAATAACCATAACAGAATCAAAGAAACACAAACACTTGGGTATTCAACCACAGTTCAGAAGACAAAAAAATGTGCAAATGCAAAAATAAATAAATAAACAATAAGTATCAGTAACATGAGGTGAAAAGTCCTTGAAAGAGAGTCTGTTAGTTGTGGAAACATTCCAATGATGGAGCAAGTGAAGCTGAATGAAGCTATTCTCCTTTGGTTCAAGAGCCTGATCATTGCGAAGAGTAACTGTTGCTGAACCTGGTTGTTTTCCATCACGATGCTCCATCTGTCATATTCTTGTCCATTCACTCTGCTTGGTGATATCCATCAGCACCTTTCCTTCTTCCTCTGTACACTCAGTCCCACATACTTTAGTACTACTGGTACTTTTGTTAACATGACACTACGTGCCAATGTAATCAACGTAGCTTTAAATAGCCGGTGCCCAGTCTCTGGTCACATTGTACCCCATATACCCCAGTGGTCACAGCCTGCCATTATGCATTCGTAGTCCCTATTTTCAGTGTGACAAATTTGAGTCTTTCAGTCTGGAGATGAAAGATGGTCAAGATGTTGGAGACAGATTCAATCGTAAAGGTCTAAATGAACTAGAACAGTGTTTGAAAGAGGAAAACAAACATAAAGATGGGACTTCAGAAAAAGGGGAGAGAGACATGCTGTTCACTGTGAAGAACTGGAATAATAACACAAGAGGCACGCCATTCTTGTTGCAAAGAACTGGGTGCCGCATTCCATAAACATTCTCTATTTCAATCAGTCGTAGACGCTCAACTCTAGTATTGCAGTGATTCATGAGGAGGACTCACCCTCAGCTTGTCATGAATTAGCAATTAGATGTACATTATCAGAGCTGTCCATACCTCAAGAATCTTAATCTTTCAGAATCAGAATCAGGTTTAATATCACCAATATATGTCATGAAATGTGTTAGCTTTGTGGCAGCAGTACAATGAAACACATGACTACAAAAACATGTGAATTACAGTAAATATATATATAGTAGTTAAATAATTAGGTACTGCAAAAATAAGAATTAAAAAAGTAGTGATGTACTGTTCACGGGTATGAGGTCCATTCAGAAATTGATGGCAGAGGGGAAGAAGAAATTTAAAGTATTCTAAATCAACTTACTTTAAGTCACTTTCTAAAAACAAAAAGATAATAGGGTCTTTATTAATAATGGATAGCTGTTTAAAGTCTTGATTGTAAGGTCAGTTTTAGGAGTGCTGAAGAAAGAAGTGGTCAATAAATTGACTTTTCCTAAAGCAATACTCTACCAATTTAGCTAAAGATTACTGATCCATGGGTCAAGACATCAAATTGCTGAAGTGATTTTCAGGATATGATTATGGTAAAGTGTCAGATAACCCCTCAAGTATAATATTGGATCCATGATTCTTAAGCAGTTTGTGCAATGATACTGAAATGTTAATTGAACTGAGTGAAAGCTACTTAGAAAAGGAAAGAGGAGATCCAGGTGTCACAGTCCATTTTGGAACCAATGATGTAGAGAGATAAGTGTGGTTAAAAAAAAAAACTATCAATTATTCCGAGCCCATAGTTCTTTGTATAGGATTTAGGATGTTTGGATGATGGCTGTATCGAGGCAGTGGGGACCAGGCCCATGAGTGTATCCAAACAACTAATACTGAGTTTTGTATGATGATTTAAACGCTGGGCCAGATTGAAAAGGTCAGGGTGTTGAGGCCCAAGGTGATGACTGGCCGGTTCAGCTCTTTGCTCCACTTTGCACTGAACTAAGTGTCTCTTTGTGGACTTCAGTTCAGAATGTTATTTGGTTGCGTTTATTGTTTGTATGATTTGGATTTTTTTCTCTGCACATTGGGTGTTTGACAGTGGTGGCTTTTTTTAATGGGTTCTTTAGGGTTTCTTTGTTTATGGCTGCCTGTTAGGAGACAATTCTCAAGGTTGTATAATGTATACATACTTTAATGAGAAATATAATTTGAACTTTGAGCTTTGATTAGGTCAGGAAGGGGAATCTGTGGCTGAATGTCTTACATGGAAATGAGGAGTTCCATTTCATGAGGCTCTGGTGGCAATACTGGAGAGGAGAGATCAATGCTATTGGAATGGGTTCCACCTCAGTCATTGTGGTACAGTATCCCAGTGGAAAGTTATCGGATTGTTTGTAGATCTTTAAACAGGAAGGGAGAGACAAAGTTTATGTGAAGTCAGAGGAAGAAGACAATAAGAGGAAAAATCAGACTAAGTGGGTAAAAGCAAATGCTCAGGAAGCACACACCGATAGAAAAAAATGAAATACGCAAGATATTAAAAATAAAGTAAAAGAAATAACCTTAAAAAATCAGTTAAACTACCTGTACCTCATGGTAGACATCCTGAAACAAATGGTTGTCAAAAGCCAATAATTCATCATGAGGAACCAGATATGGTGAAAGTAACTAAAACTGATAACAGATAGGACTACCAATCAATTACCCATTGAATGCTAATGACAGAAGCATCAGCAGAGTGAGCAACTGCATTAATTGGAGATAAAGGAAACAGCAAACATATGTCTGAGGTCGGGAGGCTCTGTGGACAAGGGCTGGTGACCTACTAGGTTGGCAGGACTCCCTTCCCAGGTCAATGAGTCCTGGCATCAGATGTCCATGGTAAGTGGCATGTGGGCTGATAACACCACCACCCCTGCCTCCTTCTCACCCCGGTTAAGATTGATCAGGAAATACTCTCGGTAGGTTTCTGATGAAGGCTGAGAAGGATACAGGAAGACAAATTACAATAACAATTCGAAATGAAAGTTCCAGTAGACAGATTGATTACAATATGAACAGTTGTGTAAGAGTTCTAGCAATTTTAATGAAAAAAAGATGATCAACTAAATAAGGAATAATCTGTGTTCAAGCAACACACATCAAAGTTACATTTCAGGCCGAGACCCTTCATCAGGACTAACTGAAGGAAGAGTGAAGAAAGAAAACTGACTCTTCCTTCAGTTAGTCCTGACGAATGGTCTCGGCCTGAAACGTCGACTGTATCTCTTCCTGGAGATGCTGCCTGGCCTGCTGCGTTCACCAGCAACTTTGATGTGTGTTGCTTGAATTTCCAGCATCTGCAGAATTCCTGTTGTTTGCATAATCTGTGTTCAAGTCAGATTACAAGGTGGGTGTGCAAAAAATTTAGATGAAGTGGTGTGGGAAAAATGTGCTGTCTGTCCATTCTATCTATCCCTCTCATAACCTTCCATTCGTCTATAAAGTCACCACTGCATAATTTACTCCGCCTACAGCCACCATCAGGCTTCTATAGGCAAGCCATTTCTGAGTCCACACAGCCAAGTTTCCATAGATCAAATGTCTCATGATTTTCTGGAGTGAGCCTATCATGGGGAATCTTGTCAATCACCTTACTAAAATTCATATCCATCACATCCACTGCTCGACCTTATAGTTTGCGTGGTTATCTCTCTCACAAATTCGTTCGGTATCCAAAGGTACAACCTGCCTCTCACAAGGTCATACTGCCAATTCCTAATACAGCTCATGAATCCTGTCTCTATGAATCCTCTCCATTAGTTTGCCCACCACTGATGTAAGCCTCACTGGTATATAATTCCCAGAATATCCCTATTACATTTATTGAACAATAAAACAATATGAATCATCCTCCAATATCACTCCGGTTGCCAGCAAGGACACAAAGGTTGCTGTCAATGCTTCAGCAATCTCCTTCCTGTAGTAACTCTGGACCTATGTTTTTCAAAAGGCCCTCCTTTCCTAAGCTTGACATACTCAAGCACGTTAGACTGTTCTACACTGACCTCACTGGTATCAAAGTCCTTCTCCCTGCTGAGCCAAGTGCAAAGCTACATGAAGAACCTCCCCTTCTTCTTCCACCTCCAGGTGCGTGTTTACCCTTTTGTCCCGAGCAGTCCTACCCCACTCAAACAATCCTTCTGTTCATCACAAATAGTACATACATGTAGAATGCTTTTGATTTTTGCTTAATCCTATTTGCCAAGGATTTCTCTTATCCCTTTCAAGTCCTGTCAAGTCCCTCCTTTAGCTCCTTCTGGTCTTCCTTATAATTTTCAAGGACCCTATCAGAATTTTGCTTCCTAACTATTAAGTTCAGTGAAGGGGTGGGGATACATCTCCACCAAAGGAGGTGTAAGCCTGCAGGACACCCTTGGGCAAAGTGTAGCATCTGCTTAGACCCCTGATCAGTGTCACGTGAACCACCGCAGCAAGTGGTGGACGGTCGTATGAGCAACTGGTGCATATCACAAGTCCTGGTTATGCGAACATTGACGCCAGGCAGACAATCTCTGAAGACTATTGATAATGACTAGGTCACCCGTCTTGTAAAGATAACACCCAGAATAAGGCAATGGCAAACCAATTTTGGAAAAAAAAATTGCCAAGAGCAATCATAGTCATGGAAAGACCATGACTGCCCATGTCATATGACACAGCATATAACACACAAACAAAACGTTACGTATGCTTCCTTCCTCCTCATTAATAAATATTCCTCTTCTCTTGTTTACCATACCATACCTCTTCCTTCACCTTACCATGCCTTTCCTATTTGAATGGGAAACCTTCACATTTAACTTCCACATTCATTGTTGTGTCTTTCCCTGAGAACATCCGTTCCCAAATTTACTTTCCCAAGTTACTGGCTAGTACCATCGTTATTAGCCCTCTCCCAATTAAATACTTCCCCTTATTTTCTACTCTTATCCTAGTCCAAAGCTATGCTAAAGGTCAGGCAGTTGTGGTCATTATCTCTGAAATGTTTGCTCACCATGAGATCTGTCATCAGACCCAATTCATTGTCCGGTACTAGATCTTGTATGACCTCTCCTCTTGTCCGCCTACCCACATACCATGTCAGTAATCTTTCCTGAACTCATCCAACAAATTCTGCCCTATCTAAACCTTTTTCACTAAGGAGGTGCTGACCAGTATTTGGAACACTGAAGTCACCCATGACAACAACCCTGTTATTTCTGCACCTTTCCAAAATCTGCTTAGTTATTTGATCCTTGGTGTCTCTGTGCTATTGGTGAGGGTGGGGGTGCGGATAGGGGCTATAGAATACCACCAATAGAGTGATTGCTTCCTTCCTTTTTCTGATTTCCCCAGACTCAGTAGATAATCTCTCTACGATGTCATTCCTTTCTGAAGCAGTGATACTACCCTGATCAGCAATATCTCTTCCCCACCTTTTTTGAACCATGCTCTAAGTTCATCTTGTTCCTGATACTTCTAGCATTAAAACAGACATATTTCAACCCATCCACTGATTGCAGTTATGCCCTATCCACTACCTCTCCTTCCTCATAGTCTCTCTGCACATTGCATCTACCTTTAAATCTTTATTCAACAAAACAATCATCACATTCATTCTTAATTGATTCATTACGTACTATTTGGGAGGTGGAGTCTCCACCAAAGTAACTGTAAGGCGCTCCTTCCCTCCACTAGCCTGCAGTTCACTCTTGGCTATTGTTCTTTTGACAGCCAAGTCTTCGTAATGAGATTTTCTGCCTGGCATTAATGGCTGCATAACCAGGACTTGTGATATGTACCAGCTGCGCATACGACTATCCACTACCTGTTCCCATGGCTTCACATGACCCTGATCGGGGGCTAAGCAGGTACTAAATGGTTCAAAGATGGTGTGATTCCTTGGGTGACATCTTCCAGATAGCAAATCTGTCCAATTATTTCACTTTTTCTATGCCTTCTGCTTGTTCTTTTTGTCTTGTTTGTGTTAAGGAAATTGATGAAGCCTGTGATGTACAGTTTGAATCTCAAGCGAAGGATCCAGGACTGTGCTGTGTCGGAAGAGCTGCCTCGTGGAGTTCAGAGATGGGGGGCCAGAATGGTCCGAGAACACAAGCTGACTCATGGAAAAGACCAGAGACGAGGCATGGGGGCATGAACGACTCCATCTTGAAGCCGCGAGGAAGATTGAAACATCGAGGTGAATGCAGAGGGGGTGGATCAGTGGCGTTCTGTTCTGGGTCAGCGGTCACTCTTTGTGGAAGGACTGAGTTTGTGCAGCTGCTCTCTTCGTATGCAGACGTACAGATGTTTCCAATGTTCTGAGATTTATCTGACTACTGGACTGTATAGTCATAATAATAGTCATAGTCATACTTTATTGATCCCGAGGGAAATTGGGTTTAGTTACAGTTGCACTAACCAAGTATAGATATAGCAATATAAAACCATAAATAATTAAATAATGATATGTAAATTATGCCAGGAAATAAGTCCAGGTCCAGCCTGTTGGCTCAGGGTGCCTGACCCTCCAAGGGTGGAGTTGTAAAGTTTGATGGCCACAGGCAGGAATGACTTCCTATGACGCTCAGTGTTGCTTGTATATTGGTTTCCTTCAGTTTTTTTGCTGTTTTCTTTCTTGTGTATGATTGGATATTTTGTGTGTGTGGGGGGGGGGTTGGTAGTTTGGTGCCAGTGCTGCTGTTGTGGGGGAGTTGGCGGGGATTGTTACTGTCCTTCTCTTCTGCGGACCGTTATTTTGTCTGCGAGTTGTCGCTGTTACTGTGCTGTAGGGGAGGGGTTGTTTTTGGGGTCTGCAAGTTTTGTTTCTTTTCTTTTTCATGCAAGGGTGGAAAGTTAATGTCTTTTCTTTCATCAGCACCCATGGTCTTTCTGTATTTCGTGCTATCTGGAGAAGATGAATATCAGAGTTGCATTGTACATGCATACTTTGACAGTAAAATGAACTTAGAACATTTGAAGAAGACAGTTGGAAAATTTGCTACTTCTTGTTCAGAGTTTGTCATCAGTATAATGAAGGAAGGTGAGTAACTGCGCTGTGGTTCTCACCACATTCAATACATCATTCTCAATGACAGCATTAATTTTCAATTGATTGTTTTCTCACCAGTGAGACAGACTCGAGCATTCATGTCCTATAAGCGTCTCTCCTGGTGGCTGGCAGTCCGGTGCAGTGCTGAATTAGTAGTGTATTGCTCAAATTTGTGCCTTTCCGTTGTCTGTCTGCTGATAGATGCTTAAAATATCCACAGCTCTAGAACTGGCAAGTTCCCACAATATCGTATTTGATATTCCTCCCAGGAGCTACACTGGATAAACGGCAGTAATGTTTACTTACCTTACTATTAGATATTGGTGTGCTAGTTCACAAAGATGGGAACAATCACAGTTCTACGCAATATCCGTGTCTTCCTTTGAGAGGATTGCCAAAGTCTCTCAATCTCTCCAATCAGTTCTTCGTCAATACTTTCAATTATTAGCTCTTTTTGATTTTCTATTACTTTTATAGTAATACTGTTTTTACCAAATTATATTTCTCCACAATTAAATCAACTCATTTGCTTACTACAATCAGAATCAAATTTAATATCGTTGGTGTATATCGTGAAATTTATTGTCTATATGTTGTCTATTTGTTGTCTATTATGAAATGCATAATAATAAAAATCATAGAGTTATCAAAATCAGCGGCACAGAAACAGGCCTTTTGGCCCATCTAGTCCATGTTGGCAGCTCATTCCACACACTCATAACTCTCTGAGTGAAGAAGTTTCCGCTTATGTTCCCCTTGAACTTTTCACTTTTCACTCTTAACCCATGACCTCTTGTTGTAGTCCCACCCATCCTCAGTGGAAAAAGCCTGCTTGCATTTACCCTATCTATACCCCTCTAATTTTTTACATCTCTATCAAATCTCCTCTCAATCTTCTACGTTCTAAAGTATACAGTCCTAACCTATACAGTCTTTCCTTATAACTCAGGTCCTCCAGATCTGGCAATATCCTTGTAAATTTTCTCTGTACTCTTTCAGCCTTGTTTACATCACCCTTGTAGGTAAGTGACCAAAACTACACAGAATGCTCCAAATTAGGCCTCACTAACATCTTATACAACTTCAATATAACATTGCATCTCCCATACTCAAGACTTTGATTTATGAAGCCCAATGTGCCAAAAGCTTTCTTAACGACCCTGTCTACCTGTGCCATAACCTCTAATGAATTATAGACCTGTTTTCCCAGATCTGTCCTTGAAATAAGTCTGAGAGTACCAGAATGTTTGCCACCAATTGTTAATTAAAAACCACAGTGTGGGTGTTGCCTGCAATGAATTGTAAGTGATGCTGTATCATTTCAGATGTCACCTGAGCAAATTATAATGAAAATTTGATTTATAATGTGAACAATTTACAATCTTAACAGAATCAGTTTGTTGCAACACCGAAAACTGTAAAGATCTAACAGTTCCTTTGCAACTAGTCCATATAAAATGATTCACTATATTAATTTTATTATATATAGCTGTCTATCAGTACAGAATTAAAGAAGCTGCAATTACTTTAGAGGACTTTCTCATTCGGGTCAGTTTCTGGTGAAGCAAAAAGAAAATATGACCAAAAAAAAGACTGCATCAGTGATCTCAAACATCATTTGAGCACATCAGCACCTTTACTTCGTCAGGAAGCGAAAGAGATTTGACATTGCTCCTATACCTTATGGTCTTGTTTTCCTTTGACACGCACCAATTTTTATTGGTGCACCATAGAAATCATCCAAATGCTTCATAGGTTCTGTACGGCAACAGCACTACCCCACACCACAAGAAACTGCAGAGAGTTGTGGACACAGCTCAGCACAAAACAGAAAGAAGCTTCCCCTTTATGGACTCTTCCACAGGTCTCAGTGCTTCAGGAAATGAGTCAGTGTAATCAAAGACCCCACCCACACTAGACATACTTCTCACAACAGGCTAAAGTTACATAAGCCGGAAAGCACATCTATCTCACTATTATAAGACTGTTCAATGGTCCCTTAGCATGATCAGCTGGGCTCTTGACCTTATAATCTACCTCATTATGACTATACACCTTATCGTCTGCTACAATGCACTTTCTCTGTAACTGTAACACAGCATTTCCCAACCATTTTTAGCCCAACATCCCTAAAGCACTTTCATACATGCCAACACCACCCTAAAACACCTCCATACTTGCAAACGCCCCTCTTAGGCACAATATACTTTCTGGTGCCCCATAGTGTAAAAAATGTCTATCATATGCTAAGATAAGAAAAATGATTCTGCTTTAGTTTTTAATTTTTTTTTCAAACCTAGCTTCCACAGTACCCGTGCACTTTCCAGCTGCTTTGATTTCAATGTGGTCTTTGAGCTTGATGGTTTTTAGCAAAAGTTGAAATACCTGGTTCAAATTGAGACAGCAAAAGCCTTAGGTCCCGTCATGTAATGATGTCCAAGTGGTTTCTTTATTTATATGAGTATGTGGTTCACTGCACTGAAACCTCTTTCATCAAAGCAGAAGATGGAAATGCAATGAGGAGCAGCTTGGCTGTTCTCCAAAGACCAGGAAACTTCATATGACAAAGTAGCCACATACCACAAAAGCCAACATTTTTGAATAGCATTCTTGTTTCTTCCTCATTCTAAATTTTGATCATTTCTTCCTGCAAGTTCTCTTCCTGTTCTTCTACTTGCAAAGAAATGGGTTAATTACCCAATCCGGAATTTCCAGATCATTCAAATATTTGAAACAATTCTGAAAATCCTTCTTCAGTAACTGCAGGTGTAAGCAGTTCTCTGTGAAAGAGAATGCCATACTTTCCATGTTGGGAAACTGTGAGAATGTTCTTCTTCCAAAGTTCTACTGGTATATTTCCGACTTTCTGATTAGAGTGGACACTGCACTTTTCGCCTGGATTAAACTGAAATTCTCACCCTACAGTTTCATATTTAGAATTTTGATTTTTGTCATACAGATCAGCTAGGCATGCCACATCTCCATGTAGAACTTCAAACTTGTTTCCCAAGCTCTTGTCGACTTTGAGCAAAAATTCAACCACAGAGTCAAAAAGATCAAAGAAATGTTTTAAGCAGCAGCCTTTTGACAGCCAACATACTTCAGTGTGAAGAAACAAGCGTTCAAACTCTTCATCGTTACATTAGCATAACTGGTGAAATATCTTGCTATTTAATGAATGAGCTTTAATTTTGTTGATAGCAGATATTATAAGAGTCGTGCTTGAAAAAAGTCATTGGCTGAGATTTATGGCTGTGAGATGTTAATGATGAGTTACACAATGGATTGCAAACAGTCTTGGAATTTCCTTTTTCATAAATGCCACTAAACCAGCATGGTGACCTGTCATATATGGTGCTCCATCTGTGGCACAAGAAATCATGTTCCTAATCGGAATACTTTTATCCTCAATATACATTTTGAGCTTGCTGCAGATTGATTCTCCATTGATATTGTTTTTAACGTTTTACAAAAGAGAATCTCTTCATAAACTTTTCTATTTTTGATAAACCGTACAAATGCCATTAGCAATACCTTATTTTCTCACACAGTTCACTCATCCAGATGTATCCGAAATTCTGTTTTTTGTAGCTCTGTGCACAGTTGATACTCCATGTCTTCACTCATTTTGTCAATATGTTAAACCATAAAGTTATTACTCAGAGGAATTGATTTTAAAATATCCGTTTTGAAAACAGCGGTGAGAACTTATGATACAGCAGAAATAGAGACAATCTTTCATCAGTTGTATGAGATTTTCTACACTTTGTTATCACTATGGGAATGTTATAGGAAGCAATGAGACCACTATCAAGGTTATTTTTAGCTTTCCTGGCAAATGACTCGAATGTGCAGGTTTTCCAAAAACTTCTTTCTTCTGCTGAAAATAAATAATACCATAAGTATCCTTTTCAGGGTGTCTTTTAGATAGCTGGATAGATGGATAGATACTTTATTGATCCCAAAAGAAATCCCAGTGTCTCAGTAGCATTACAAGTCCACAGATATACAAATATTAGAAGAGAAGTAAGAAAGAATAAAAAATAAGTTTCCTCAAACATTCTAACAGGAGGAGATCATCACTTCCCTGGGCTCATTACAGAGCCTAATGGCTGAGGGTATATAGCATTCTTTGGAGCAGCGCAGTTGTCTTAGTCTACTACTAAAAATACTTGTCTATTCGGCCAATGTGGCATGCAGAGAGTGAGAAACTTTGTCCAGAATTACCAGGATTTTTCATACGGTTCTTTGTTCTACCACAGCCTCATATCCAGTCTGACTCCTGTAACAGTGCCAGCCTTTCTAATCAGTTTATTGAGCCCGTTGGTATCACCCGTGTTGATGCCATTGCCCCAGCACACTTTATGAAAGTCTTTCTGCAATCTTGATGGTTTCATAGCTTCAGTAGACAGTACAGTATTACAAATAAGACACATGAGATCATTGATCTGATAGGAATGGTAAAACCATACTCCAGGTATGTAACATTGTATTGATGCACTTTCTGTAGTTTCTGTTTCTAAGCAGGTTTAGAATTCAAGGCTTCATCGCCTTCAGACCCATAGAGATCATGCCGTACATATTTATCCATCATTAACAGGGCTAAATTAAAATAAAAAATTAACTCAAACTGGGATTGCCTATCAGATGTTGATGGTGGCAGTGAGTTGATATGGATGGGACAATGGCAGTGGCTTGCAAAAGAAGGGCAAGGCAATGATAAAGACTATCACAACAGAGGAAATTATGCTGACAAGGATTCAGATTGGAATCTGAATGTTAGTCAGGATAGAGCTGGCGTTCGGCAAGCTACCTTTATACTATTCTAGTTAGCGTGATTGACCGATCATATAAGATTTCATAATCTGCAAAGACAGTTTTTGATCACACGTATGAGGCTGAGGTGGCTTTGAACACCTCAAGAGGAGTCCTTGGGGTCAGTAGCTTCACTGATTGGCTCTATTTCACTGTGTGGTTCTGGCCAGCACTGTGTTGTTGAGCAACGTGTTCCCAATAGATCTGTAGAGAAAATTGACAGAGTGCACTTGACTTACCGACTGGTAAACTGCATGAATTTATTCTGTACTGCAAGTCAAGAGGAACTGTTCGCCATCCTGGTTGCTAATTTATGCATCCCCAATAACGTCTGTTTGGTTGGTAAGGTCAGATGAGATTGGGAATCAGTACCTCCCCCATTGGGAATCAATGCTGAAACACTTTATTCCCCAAGAGGACCACAACCTTGTCATGGTTTGAAGGCTGGGATGCCTCGATGATCCAGAGAGCTATTTTGGATGCAGTTAGGACTTTATGCTTTGGTTCTTGCTAGAGTCACCCATGGCAAACAGGTCAAAGGGTAGAGGCCAGACTAAGTGTGGTCAACTGGTCCTACAATCCTGACTGGTAAAACAAAATTGTTATGGAAACAGTAATGAAGTACCCTCCTATGCAGTCAAGGACAGACAGAAATGGAGGACCTTCACTGCTGCCCTAAATGCCAGAGTTGTAATGAGCAGTAAGTAACACCCTGTCATTGTTTTTGCTCTGTACACTAGTACATCCCCTTGTCAGCGTACTGATGTGATAATCGGCATGGTCGCATGTAAAACAAACATTTGATTCACTGTACTGTTCTTCATTACTTGTGACAGTAATAAACCAGTATTCTAGTTTGTCTGAAGCTGCTGCTGTCTAAATCAGACTCTCAGTTTCAATTATTTTAATTCCCTTGGTAAATGATACAACATTGTCCAATGCCAGTGTGTGAAAATTCTGGGCTTTGTCTGAAAGCAACAATAAATCACCATTTTAATAATGCTACCTTGGTTGTATTTTTTCTGTACAGGATAAAAAATGACGCAGATAAATTAAGGTTTGTCATTTCTTTTTTCTTAAAGGCATAGATAGCTTGACCCACTTCTACTGGAGTGAAGACATTGGAAACATTGTTTTTTCCACAGTTACGTTTATTAATGCTAAGGACAGAAGGAATAGTTTTCCAATGACAATGAATGCTCCATCAACTGCGTCTGGCCCAGGAAAAAATTCCTGTTCCAAAATCAATATTACTGTATTATTTCACTTGATGTACCAGAAGTTATTATGACACTTGAAAAGATATGCCAAATTATTGCCGAGCTATGGCTCTTGCTAATTTATGTAAAATCCTCGGTAATGACATTTCCTATTTTTACCAAGCTGTGATGGAGAGTACTCGGTAAATGCACTCCTTATACAGGCGCATTCACAAACACATAAGGATTGCCTTGTCATTGTGCCGGTGTTGTGCTGAGTGTACGGACTTCATGGTCTTTCTGATATATTCTCACTGTGTCCTAAACAGAGCTGATGCACTCAGGTTGGCGTTATAGACCCTTTCCCACCAAACACAGTGGAATATTCCATTTCTTTAGTCATGAGGATATGGTTAAAAAAATTCTCTCCCCTTTCCTCTTCTCCTATTCCCCACTCTGACCTCTTACTTGTACTCACCCGTCTATCCAATACCCCTGGGTCCCCTTTTCCTTCTCTTTCTCCAACGATCTGCTCTCCTCTCCCATCAGATTCCTTCCCCTCCAGGCCTTTACCTTTCCCACTGACCTAGCTTCACCTATCATCTTCTAGTGATCCTTACAACAGCACCTTTTTCACCTCAGACAGTTGAAGAAGTTTAATATGGCCCCCCAAATCCTAAGAACTTTCTACAGGGACACAATTGAGAGCATCCTGACTGGCTGCATCACTGCCTGCTATGGGAACTGTACTTCCCTGAATTGCAGAACCCTGCAGAGAGTGGTGCACATCTGTACATGTGAACTTCCCACAATTCAGAACAATTACAGAGACAGGTGTGTAAAAAGGACCCGAAGGATCACTGGGGACCTGAGTCACCCCAACCACAAACTGTTCCAGCTGCTACCATCCGGGAGAAAATAACACAGCATAAAAGCCAGGACCAACAGTCTCCAAGACAGCTTCTTCCACCAGGCCATCAGACTGATTAATTCATGCTGACACAACTGTATTTCTATGTTATATTGACTGCGCTTTTGTACATGCTATTTATTATAAATTGCTATAAATTGCACATTGCACATTTTAGATGGAGATGTAACGTAAAGATTTTTACTCATGTGTATGAAGGATGTAAGTGATAAAGTCAATTCAATTCAATTCAATTTGCTCCCATACGCCCCACCTTTCTATTCTGCCATCTTCCCCCTTCCTTTCCAGTCCTGACGAAGGATCTTGGCCTGAAATGTTGACTGCTTATTCATTTCCATAGGTACTGTCTGATCTGCTGAGTTCCTCCAGCATTCTGCGTACATTGTTAAGAGTTAATCTCTTACTGAATCACTAACCTGGACCTTCCCTGAAAGAATTGTGAGACTGCAATCATCACAAAGACTGCATCAGTTTGTCAAAAGTAAATAGGGTCTGGTAACACATATTGGACTTTCCATCAATGTCCACAACCCCCTGAGAAATAAAACATCTTAAAAAATTAACTTATTAACCTGGTGCATATTTATTCTGTGCTCTGAGCATATTATTGTGAGCAGTTTTTATTATTTTCTAAATAGAGAGAAAATTTAAAAATCTAAGGTGCAAAGGGACTTGGGAGTACTTGTGCAGGGTTCCCTAAGCATTAATTTGCAGCCTGAGTTGGTGGTGAGGAAGACAAATGCAATGTTAGCGTCACTTTGAGAGGACTAGAATACAAAAGCAAGGATGAAATGTTGAAGTTTTATAAAGCACAGGTGAGGCCTCACTTGTATTGTGAGCAGGCTTGGGCCTCATCTAAGAAAGGATGTGTTGATATTAGAGAGGGGTCAAAGGAGGTTCACAAAAGTGATTCCAGTATTGTAAGTCTCATCATATGAGGAGTGTTTGATGGCTGTGCGCTTTTACTCACTGGAATTCAGAAGAATGAGGGAGGACCCCATTGAGGATGCTGAGGACAAGCTTGCTCACAGGGAGGTAAGGCCAGGTAAGTTCCTTTAATAACTCTAATTAACTTAGGAGTAGGTAATGGAGGCAGCAGTTAGGGCAGTCGAATGCTCCGTATGCAGTATGTGGGAAGTCAGGGCGAGCACAATCGTCTCCAATGACTACACCTGTAAAAGGTGCATCCAGCTGCAGCTCCTGACAAACCGAGTTAGGGAGCTGGAGCTGGATCTGGATGAACTTCGGATCATTCGTGAGGCAGAGGCAGAAATAGACAGGAGTTACAGGGAGATAATCACCCCTAAAAGTCAGGAGACAGGTAGCTGGGTGACTGTCAGGAGAGGGAAGGGGAATAGCCAGAATGAGCAGAGCACCCCTGTGGCCGTTCCCATCAATAATAAGTATACCGTTTTGGATACTGTTGGTGGGGATGACCTACCAGGGACAAGTTGCAGTGGTTGCGTCTCTGGCACCGAGATGGGACCCTCAGCTCAGAAGGGAAGGAGTGAAAAGAGGACAGCAGTAGTGATAGGGGATTCGATAGTTAGGGGGACAGATAAGAGGTTCTGTGGGAGAGATCGAGAATCCCGGATGGTCTGTTGCCTCCCTGGTGCCAGGGTCTGTGATATCTCGGATCGAGTTCTCGGTATTCTCAGGAAGGAGGGTGAGCAGCCAGATGTCGTGCTCCATGTAGGGACCAATGACATGGATAGGAAGGAGGAGGAGGTCCTGCAAAGAGAGTTTAGGGAGTTAGGTGCAAAGTTGAAGGACAGGACCTCCAAGGTTGCAAACTCAGCATTGCTACCCGTGCCACGTGCTAGTGAGGCTAGAAATAGGAAGATAATGCAGCTAAATATGTGGTTAAGGACTCGGTGCAGGAGGGAGGGCTTCATGTTTCCGGACAATTGGGCCTTGTTCCAGGGAAGGTGGGACCTGTTCCGACGGGACGGGTTGCACCTGAACTGCAGGGGGACTAACATCCTTGCGGGAAGGTTTGCTAGTGCTGCTCTGGGGGGGTTAAACTAGATTTGCAGGGGGAGGGGAACCAGAGTGTTAGAGCAGACAGTGAGCTGGAGGAGGATAAAGGTCATGCGAGAACTGCAAGTATAGTGCATTGAGTAAAGCCAGATCTAACATATAAAGAGGCTTTGAGAAAAGAGAAGCAGAATAAACGGTGTAAAGGTAGGAAGGTAGAAGGGCTAAAGTGCGTGTACCTCAATGCAAGAAGCATCAGGAGCAAAGGTGATGAACTGAGAGCTTGGATACATACATGGAATTTTGATGTAGTGGCCATTACAGAGACTTGGCTGGCACTAGGGCAGGAATGGATTCTCAATATTCCTGGATTTCAGTGCTTTAAAAGGGATAGAGAGGGGGGAAAAGGGGAGGGGGGTGCATTACTGGACAGGGATACTATTACAGCTACAGAAAGGGTGGGTAATGTAGCAGGATCCTCTTTTGAGTCAGTATGGGTGGAAGTCAGGAACAGGAAGGGAGCAGTTACTCTGTTGGGGGTATTCTATAGGCCCCCTGGTAGCAGCAGAGATACACAGGAGCAGATTGGGAGGCAGATTTTGGAAAGGTGCAAAACTATCAGGGTTGTTACTTTAACTTCCCTAATATTGATTGGCACTTAATTAGTTCCAAGGGTTTAGATGGGGCAGAGTTTGTTAGTGTGTCCAGGACAGATTCCTGTCACAATATGTTGTCAGGCCGACTAAGGGGGAATACCATATTAGATCTAGTATTAGGTAATGAACCGGGTCAGGGCACAGATCTCAGTGGGTGAATATCTGAGAGACAGTGAACACCACTCCCTGGCCTTTAACATTGTCATGGAAAAGGATAGAATCAGAGAGGACAGGAACATATTTAATTGGGGAAGGGCAAATTATGAGGCTATAAGGCTAGAACTTGTGGGTGTGAATTGGGATGATGTTTTTGCAGGGAAATGTACTATGGACATGTGGTCGATGTTTAGGGATCTCTTGCTAGATGTTAGGGATAAATTTGTCCCGGTGAGGAAGATAAAGAATGGTAGGGTGAAGGAACCATGGGTGACAAGTGAGGTGGAAAATCTAGTCAGGTAGAAGAAGGCAGCATACATGGGGGTTAGGAAGCAAGGATCAGATGGGTCTATTGAGGAATATAGGGAAGCAAGAAAGGAGCTTAAGAAGGGGCTGAGGGGAGCAAGAAGGGGGCATGAGAAGGCCTTGGCGAGTAGGGTAAAGGAAAACCCCCAAGGCATTCTTCAATTATGTGAAGAAAAAAAGGATGACAGGAGTGAAGGTAGGACCGATTAGAGATAAAGGTGGGAAGATGTGGCTGGAGGCTGTGGAAGTGAGCGAGGTCCTCAATAAATACTTCTCTTCAGTATTCACCAATAGGAGGGAACTTGATGAAGGTGAGGACAATATGAGTGAGGTTGATGTTCTAGAGCATGTTGATATTAAGGGAGAGGAGGTGTTGGAGTTGTTAAAATACATTAGGATGGATAAGTCCCCGGGGCCTGATGGAATATTCCCCAGGCTGCTCCACGAGGTGAGGGAAGAGATTGCTGAGCCTCTGGCTAGGACCTTCATGTCCTCATTGTCCATGGGAATGGTACCGGAGGATTGGAGGGAGGCGAGTGTTGTCCCCGTGTTCAAAAAAGGTAGTAGGGATAGTCCGGGTAATCGGGTAATTACAGACCAGTGAGCCTTATGTCTGTGGTAGGAAAGCTGTTGGAAAAGATTCTTAGAGATAGGATCTATAGGCATTTAGAGAATCATGCTCTGATCAGGGACAGTCAGCATGGCTTTGTGAAGGGCAGATTGTGTCTAACAAGCATGATAGAGTTCTTTGAGGAGGTGACCAGGCATATAGATGAGAGTGGTGCAGTGGATGTGATCTACATGGATTTTAGTAAGGCATTTGACAAGGTTCCACAAGGTAGGCTTATTCAGAAAGTCAGAAGGCATGGGATCCAGGGAAGTTTGGCCAGGTGGATTCAGAATCGGCTTGCCTGCAGAAGGCAGAGGGTCATGATGGAGGGAGTACACTTGGATTGGATAAATAAAGTTTTCAACAATTGGTGTGAGAAATTTTTACTGGCACTGGAAGCTTGATGACATTCTTCAACATTGACAATGGTTGACATAGGATTATTGACCCCAAAAAAATAGGAGATGTATTCCAGAAGACACACAAAAACAAACAAGATAATATCTACATTCATAAGATGTCAGATGGACAGAAAAATGAAATAAAAGAGGAAATGATAGTTACTGACTCAAAGCTTCATTCACATACAACTGGGAATGGTGTCTCAATAACATAAACTACTAAATCAAGTTAGAACAGCAAGAGACTATAGAACCACACAATTACTACAATTATTAGAATCCGGTTGGCAGCACAAGGGATTTCTAAGAAGTTAATATATGATCAAAAAATCTAAATTTAATTCAAACGGAAGTAGAATTCGGAGAGTGATATAGAACCACCATTGAGACCCTATCCCTGTACTATTCAAGAAAACATTGCCTTCTATTTCACCTTAATCAAAAAAAAACAAAAATCCAAATCATGATCACTGCCTTCTGAAATACATCATTTAAGATTGACATTAATTGCAAACTGAACTACTGAATAACAGAAAGTACAAGACAACTTTGGCAAGCAAAATATATTCTCTGAAAGACCAATGTGAAGTATGTCAAGGATTGAGTGATGCACAGGTAAAAGGAAATTAACACAACAACAGTGTTAATCATTACCTGCGTGGCGGCGAGGAGAAACAAACCTTGTATAATATTCAATCAAAGAATCTGAATCTAAAGACATTGATGAAACTCTGGCTCCACGATTATACATCTTTGAGACCAAGATGGACCAAAAAATAAAGAAAAACCAAGTTCATCTCTGATGAACAGACAATTTCAAAGGAAACAATAACATCAGCTTCTAAAATATTAGCATTAGTGAGTCCAGCATCTGCAGTAACACCAATAATCAATAGTACAAACATTGTACAAACTCATCACAGAGACAACTGAACAAATTGGAAGTATAATATTATGTCTTCATTTATATCGTTAACTAAGTGATATTAGAAATTGAAGAGACGAATAATAACAAAGATTTTCTCAAGATCTTCCTTCTTTTCTTGTTTAATGTCTGCATAACGTCAGTCCAACCTGCTGATACATATATATGATTTGCTTCAACCACTCCTATCCTTTGGTAAAGAAGTTCCTTCTGAATTCATTTCTGGATTTCTTGGTGATTGATTTATAAGGGTGGTTTCTGTCTATGTTCTTCACTCCAAATAAAAACATTCTATTTGAATCTTCTTCAATAAAATCCTTTATGATAAAAAAAATCCACAAATTTGGAAATAATATTTGTGCGGTGTGTGTATGCAGCGTGCATGTGTGCGTGTGTGTGTTGGTGTGTATGTGAGTGTGAGTGGTATTAGTGGTGTGTGTGTGTACACGTGTTTATTCAATGGGAAAAATAAATTCAAAACTAAAGTGGAACATCATTGAGAGAAGATGGAACATGGGTGAATACATTCTAAGGATCAAATAAGGCTGTGCATCCTGTAGAAAGCTTTGAAGCAGTTCTTAAACATTCTGGTTAAAAGGTGCTTTGTTGTTCAAAGTTAACACAATACGTACATCTGTATATGCATACACTACAATTGTAAAGAAACTATGACAGTGCCTTTACTTTCTAAGGAATCTGCAAAGATTCAGCATGATATCAATAACTTTGACAAATTTCTATAGATGTGTAATGGAAAGTGTATTGACTGGCTGTATTACAGCTTGGTATGGGAACACCAATGCCTCTGACCAAAAAATCCTACAAATGGTAGTAAGTTCAGCCTTGTACATCACAGGTAAAGCCCTCCCAACCATTAAGCACATCTACATGAAATACTGTTGTAGGAAAGTAGTATCCATCATTAGAGATCGCACCACCAAGGCCATGATCTTCACGCTGCTGCCATCAGTAGAATGTACTCAGGACCTGTCAAACCCATGATAGCTCTCAGATTATAATCAGTTTTTGGTACCTCTACATTATAATCTTCCGAATGCTCAATAACACTGAGCTACACAATAGAGTTTTTTTAAATCTTCTGTGCAAAATTACTTGTATCTGCTCAATGCTTATGAACAACAATGGATTAAAGTTCTATAGTGAGGATGAGAAAATCAAGCTCAAATCTGCTGCCATTTTACAATGTCCATGGAGGTCTGAAACATTATTTATAAATGAAGATATATTAAGATTATAGTCATAGTCATAGTCATACTTTATTGATCCCAGGGGAAATTGGTTTTCGTTACAGTTGCACCATAAATAATTAAATAGTAATAAAACCATAAATAGTTAAATAGTAATATGTAAATTATGCCAAGGAATAAGTCCAGGACCAGCCTATTGGCTCAGGGTGTCTGACCCTCCAAGGGAGGAGTTGCAAAGTTTGATGGCCACAGGTCATCAAGCTTTGAAATGATAAGCAATTCAGAAATATTTCACAAAAGCTGACAATGATTTTATGGGGCAGAGTAAATCAGGAACATGAGAATTCAGATGAAGGACATTCTCGTTAAGGAAAGGGAGACAACTTTGTGCTGCATACACTGCCAAAGAAGTTTTGGCATGAGTAGAATCCTCAGAGAAATTCCTGTTCTGTTAAATAATGATGCTTTTCCCATATCAGGTGGACAAGCTACACTGGTAATCAAAATGGCCATCTTTATGCTGATCTACATATGGTTATAGATTTTTCTGCAGCCTGGCATTACACAGCGTGACTAAACAAAAAGTCACAGGGTTTTGAAATACTTTGCCCATAAAGTTCAACCTGATTATGCTGTATTGAATGAAATTGGGCAATCAGTACAGTGGCTAAGAGAGTTAAGAATTAATAAATTATTAGAAAAGTACAGCACAGTACAGGCCCTTCGGCCCACAATGTTGTGCCGACCCTCAAACCCTGCCTCCCATATAAGCCCCCACCTTAAATTCCTCCATATACCTGTCTAGTAGTCTCTTAAACTTCACTAGTGTATCTGCCTCCACCACTGACTCAGGCAGTGCATTCCACGCATCAACCACTCTCTGAGTAAAAAATCTTCCTCTAATATCCCCCTTGAACTTCCCGCCCCTTACCTTAAAGCCATGTCCTCTTGTATTGAGCAGTGGTGCCCTGGGGAAGAGGCGCTGGCTATCCACTCTATCTATTCCTCTTATTATCTTGTACACCCCTATCATGTCTCCTCTCATCCTCCTTCTCTCCAGAGAGTAAAGCCCTAGCTCCCTTAATCTCTGATCATAATGCATACTCTCTAAACCAGGCAGCATCCTGGTAAATCTCCTCTGTACCCTTTCCAATGCTTCCACATCCTTCCTATAGTGAGGTGACCAGAACTGGACACAGTACTCCAAGTGTGGCCTAACCAGAGTTTTATAGAGCTGCATCATTACATCGCGACTCTTAAACTCTATCCCTCGACTTATGAAAGTTAACACCCCATAAGCTTTTTTAACTACCCTATCCACCTGTGAGGCAACTTTCAGGGATCTGTGGACATGTACACCCAGATCCCTCTTCTCCTCCACACTACCAAGTATCCTGCCATTTACTTTGTTCTCTGCCTTGGAGTTTGTCCTTCCAAAGTCTACCACCTCACACTTCTCCGGGTTGAACTCCATCTGCCACTTCTCAGCCCACTTCTGCATCCTATCAACATCTCTCTGCAATCTTTGACAATCCTCTACACTATCTACAACACCACCAACCTTTGTGTCATCTGCAAACTTGCCAACTCATCCTTCTACCCCACATCCAGGTCATTAGAAAGGAAGGTGAATCATTTATTAACTTTGTTACTGAATGAGAAACAGAGAATCAAAAGCAAGAGAGGGATAACATGTATGTGTATGTGCGTGAGAGAGAGAGAGAGGAGAGAGAGAGAGAGAGAGAGAGAGAGAGAGAGAGCAAGAAAGAATGAAAAGTAAAATCAAGATATTTTAAAGATCTCCAATACACTCTTCTCATTTTATATATACTAGGTAGGATGATGGATTACCAGCCATTATCAATGATAAACTTAAAAAGATAGGAATGCTGATAATCACCTGACTTAACTTTCTGTGGTGAATTTTGAAGTAATTAATATGCAAATGAAAAAAGTCATGTAATTATGGAGAGATTAAATCATTATAAGGCTAAATTAATTTGTAGTGCAAATGGGGTATTACCTGCATAAGCATGGAGCTGACTGTTTGGTATGCATCTTTCTACCTACTAGTACATTGGTTTTGATTAAGTCACCTGATGTTTCTGAAGGTTATAAAAGAAAACTATGGAAATAAATTATGAGGGTGAAAGGGATCGACTATGAAATGATTTTGGCAGCAGGATTGGGGAGAACTCTAAAACCTTTTGTGAATTTTTTAGAGTCAGAGTCATGGAAAAGTACAGCCAAAAACAGGCTCTTTTGCTCATGTATTCCATTACAAACCATTTAAAATATGTACTCCTATCGAAGTGCACCAGGACCATATCCTCCATACTCCTACCAGCCATGTAACTATCCAAACTTCTCTTAAACGTTAAAATCGAGTTCACATGCACCACTTGACCTGGCTGTTCATTCTACACTCTCATGACCCTCTGAGTGAAGAAGTTTCCTCTTCATGTTTCCCTTAAACTTTTCACCTTAGAAACAAGTGGGTGGCTGAGGTAGGACTGGGCCTCATTTAGGACCAAAGAATAGTCAAGCAATATAAGTGAGATCCTGAATGACTTCTCATATTCACCAGGGAGAAGGACATGGAGGCTGGAAAATTAAGGAGGGGCATGCTGATATTCAGGAACATGCACCAAAATGGAGGATGTCCTAGAGATATTGGAGCAGGGTAAAATGGATCAATTCTCAGGCCTGACAGGATCTATTTCAGGATAAGGGAAGCAATAGAAGAAATCGCTGAAACTCTAATAGAGATGCTTGCATCCCATAGTACATGCTGGTGAGCTGTACTCAAGTGAAATATTCCAAGCTTCAAAGTACATTTATTATCAAAGTATACATGCAGAATACAACCCTGAGATTTGTCTTCCCACAGACAGCCACGAAACAAAGAATTACTGTAGAACCTGTTCAAAGAAAACATTAAGCACCCAGCATGCAAAAAAAAGAACAAATCATCCAAACAGCAAAAAAAAGTAAAAACCACAGTACATAAAACATCAGACCACTGAGTCATTGAAACAGTCTAAGAATATTCAGTTTAGTTCTCTTCAAGTGAAAGAGAAGTTGTTGGAGAAGGAACAGGAATTAGAAACATAGAAATGTAGAAACGTAGAAACATAGAAGACCTACAGCACAATACAGGCCCTTCAGCCCACAAAGTTGTGCCGAACATGTCTCTACCTTAGAAATTACTAGGGTTGCCTATAGCCCTCTATTTTTCTAAGTTCCATGTACTTATCCAAAAGTCACTTAAAAGACCCTATCGTATCCACCTTCACCACCGTTGCCGGCAGCCCATTCCACTCACTCACCACTCTCTGAGTAAAAAATTTACCCCTGACATCTCCTCTGTACCTACTCCCCAGCACCTTAAACCTGTGCCCTCTTGTGGCAGCCATTTCAGCCCTGGGAAAAAGCCTCTGACTATCCACACGATCAATGCCTCTCATCATCTTATACACCTCTATCAGGTCACCTCTCATCCTCCGTCGCTCCAAGCAGAAAAGGCTGAGTTCACTCAATTAAATGAGGAACTCGCAATATTTTTTATCAACAAAATTACTTCCAATAGGATGACAATAGCTACAGATACTGGTAACCTCTACAGCCAATCACATAAAAAGATGTCAAAATTTAGAAGAATTTCTGATTCAGAACACTATAAGATTGTAAAGAAGTGTAAATCATCTACTTGCTATCCCAACCCTGTCCCAACCACATGTTTTAAAGACTCTTTTAATACTATTTTTAATTCTGTTAGGAAAATTATTAACACATGCCTTCAAAACTACATTGCCAAACCACTGCTTAAAAAGCCAAACCCTTATAGTGAGGTGCTAGCTAACTACAGGCTTACAGTGTATCAAATCTTCCCTTCCCGGGCAAGATTCCTGAGAAAGTCATTTACAAGCAACTCAAAAACGTTCAGAATGAGAACAATATTCTAAAAAAGTTTCAGTCAGGTTTTAGAGCAAACCACAGCATGGAGATGGCCCTAATCAAAATTGTCAGTGACCTTAAGCTCAGCACTGATGGCAACAGATCTACTTCTTCTAGGTGTAAGTGCTGCCTTCGACACAATTAACCACAACATTCTCCTAAGTCGCCTTGAGAACTGGTTTGGCCTCTCTGCTGGAGCCTTTAATTGGTTTTGCTCATATATCTTAGAGACAAGCGTTTTGTCTTTCTTGGAGACCATTTTCTAAGAGATACAATGTACCTTTTGGTATTTTTATGTACCAATGTTTATTTTTATTTTAAATTTTATTTTCATATTTTTATTTTATCCTGTTGCAAAGCACTTTAGACTACATCTTTGGTACGAAAAGTGCTCTATAAATAATAATAATAATAATTATTATTATTATTATTAATGTTATCCCAGAAATACAGTGACAGATGAGGAGGAGTCAGCATGCTTTTGAGCAGGGGAGATCATATCTCAAACTTCAAAGTTCAAAGTAATTTTTATTATCTTAGTCCATACGTGTCATCATATAAAACCCTGAGCTTCATTTTCCTGCGAGTATACTCAATAAATCCAATAAGCATAGTAACTATAACAGGATCAATGGAAGTTCAACCAGAGTGCAGAAGACAACGGACTGTGCAAATGTAAATATAAATAAATAGCAATAAATATCAAGAACATGAAATAACAAGATACAGAGCCCTTAACGTAAGATCATTAATTATGGGAACATTTCAATGGATAGACAACTGTGTAGTTAGTCCCTTTTGTTCAAGTGCCTGATAATTGAGGGTAGTAACTGTTCTTGAACCTGGTGGTGCAGGTCCTGGGGCTCTTGTACCTTCTAGCTGATGGCAGCAGTGAGAAGAGAGCATGGTCCGACTGGTGAGGAATGCTGATGATGGATGATGCTCTCCTACTTCTGCGTTCCATGTAGATGTGCTCAATGGTTGGGAGGACTTTACTCATGATGTACTGGGCCAACTCTATTAGCTTTTGTGAAATTTTCTGTTCAAAAGCATTGCTGTTTCTATACCAGGCACTGCAGCCAGTCAATACACTCATAATTCTGACTGCTTGAGGAGGTAAATAAGAAAATTGGTAACGGCTGAGTGGTAGACATTGTTTTTCTGGACATTATTAAAGTTTTTGTCAAGATAGCTTTTGTCAAAGCTTTTGGGAAGCCACAAGGGATCAATAGTGTTTGTGAACTGGATCCAAAACTGACTTGATGACAGGAGGCAAAGGATAGTAGTGAATGTGTGTTTTTCTGACTGGGAATCTGCATCAAGTTGTGTCTTACAGGGATTGTTGCTGGGACATTTCTTTTTTGAATAAATGACTAGAAAAAGAAAAAGGTAGTATGATTAGGAAGTTTGTATTTGACACAAAAAATTGATGGAAATGTAGAGAGCAAAGGTTGTCAAGCATACGGCAAGGTGTGGACCAGCGGAAATTGGGCAAACCAGTGGTAGATGAGATTTAATTAAAATAGGTGTGAAGTAATGCACTACATGTAGAACATGGAAAAGTACAACACAGGAATAACCCCACAATGTCTGTACTGACCATAGCACCAATACAGGCTAATTCCATTTGCTTTCAAATGGAAAAGAATACAGTCAACGTTTCAGGCCAAGACCCTTCCGCAGGAGCTGTTAAAGGGTCTTAGCCAAAAGCGTCGATTCTACTCTTTTCCACAGATGTTGTCTGGCCTGCTGAGTTCCTCCAGCATTGTGTGTGTGTGTGTTGCTTGGAGTTCCAGCATCTAAAGATTTTCTCTTGTTTGTGCTTTCATATAGTCTATATTACCATAAAACTACCAAAACAGTCCTTCTGGAAATGGTAACTTAAAAGCAGAGGTCAAATTCTGGTAGGACATTTGGAGTAGAGGACAGGAACCAAAGATAGGTACAAAGAGTCACTGGTGTGTAGCTCCCTGAAAGTGGCAAGACGGGCAAATAAGATAGTGAATATTGCACATGGTATGCTTGCCTTTACAGACCAGGGCATTGAGTAAAAGAGCTGGAATGTCATATTGCAGTTGCACAAAGCATTGATTTAGATGACATGCAGAGTATTTTGTACAGTTCTTGTCACCGCACTACAGGAAAGATGGACAGCGTACAGAATAAATTCGCAAGGATGTTGCCATGAAAGGGAGACTCTAGTTATAAGGGAAGATTGGATAAGACCATAAGATATAGGAGAAGAATTAGGCCACTTGGCCCATCGAGCCTGCTCTGCCATTCAATCATGGGCTGACCCAATTCTTCCAGTCATCCCCATTCCCCTGTTTTCACCCCATACCTTTTGATGCCCTGGCTAATCAAGAACTTATCTATCTCTGCCTTAAATACACCCAATGACTTGGCCTCCACAGCCGCTTATGGCAACAAAATCCACAGATTTACCACCCTCTGACTAAAGAAATTTCTCCGCATCTCAGTTCTAAAAGGACGTCCTTCAATCCTGGAGTCGTGCCCTCTTGTCCTCTAATCCACTACCGTGAGAAATAACTTTGCCATATCTAATCCGTTCAGGCCTTTTAACATTTGGAATGTTTCTATGAGATCCCCCCTCATTCTCCTGAACTCCAGGGAATACAGTCCAAGAGCTGCCAGACGTTCCTCATACGGTAACCCTTTCATTCCTGGAATCATTCTCGTGAATCGTCTCTGAACCCTCTCCAATGTCAATGTATCATTTCTAGAATAAGGAGCCCAAAACTGCACACAATACTCCAAGTGTGATCTCATGAGTGCCTTACCTAGCCTCAACATCACATCCCTGCTCTTATACTCTATACCCCTAGAAATAAATGCCAACATTGCATTCGCCTTCTTCACAACTGACTCAACCTGGAGGTTAACCTTTAGGGCAGGTGTGGCCTAAAGCTTTTACATTCCATGCGTCAATTTTTTCACTCACGAGTTCAGATGTGCCATACAACTCTTGTACCCCCATTCAATTCTTGTAAAAATATGTTAATATAGAACTCATGCATGAAAAAATTGACGCATGGAATGTAAAAGGTTGGCCACCCCTGCTTTAGGGATCTTGCACCAGGACTCCCAAGTCTCTTTGCATCTCTGCATTCTGAATTCCCTCCACATCTAAATCTGTGCCTGTTCTCACTGGCGCCCAAGAAGTGGAGGGGTGACCTTGTAACTTTCATATGATGAAGTGGGTCATAAATAAGATAAAGAGTAAGGATCATCATCCTCCTCAAGGTAAGGGAATCCGGAATCAGGTGGAACAGGTTTAAGGTGAGAGGGAGAAAGTTATTGGAGGTCTGAGGGGCAGAATTTTCAGAGGGGAGGTAATAGTAACTGTACACTTTCAATGCTTGAAGACCTTTGGACATGGACAGAAGTATAGAGAGCTTATTTAGAATTTTTACAATGTAATATTATCAGTGTTCATTTCCTTCTAACTTTAATTCTGATTCTTTTAATAAACACTCACTGGTTCTTGTAGTTGAAAGTATGTAAGTCTATAAAATCTCTGAAAGATTGAATTGAATTAACTTCATTTCTTATATCCTTCACATACTGGAGTAGTAAAAATCTTTACATTACATTTCCGTCCAAATGTGCAATGTGAAATCATAGTAATTCATAATAAATAGAACAGTCAATGTAACATAGAGATGCACTCAAAGCAGCGTGAGTTCATCAGTCTGATGGCCTGGTGGAAGAAGCTGACCCAGAGCCTGTTGGTCCAGGCTTTTATGCTGTGGTACCGTTTCCCAGATGGTAGCAGCTGGAATAGATTGTGCTTTGGATGACTTGGGTTCCAAATGATCCTATGAGCTCTTTTTACACACCTGTCTTTGTAAACGTCCTGAACCATGGGAAATCACAACTACAGGTTCGCTGGGCTGTCCACTCCACCCTCTGCAGAATCCTACGCCAGCAGCCCATTCCACGCACTCACCACTCTCTGCATAAAAAACTTACCCCTGACATCTCCTCTGTACCTACTTCCAAGCACCTTAAAACTGTGCCCTCTCGTGCGAGCCATTTCAGCCCTGGCGAAAAGCCTCTGACTATCACATGATCAATGCCTCTCATTATCTTGTACATCTCTATCAAGTCACCTCTCATCCTCCATCGCTCCAAGGAGAAAAGGCTGAGTTTACTCAACCTATTCTCATAAGGTATGCTCCCCAATCCAGGCAACATCCTTGTAAATCTCCTCTGCACTCTTTCTATGGTTTCCATGTCCTTCCTGTAATGAGGCGACCAGAACTGAGCACAGTACTCCAAGTAGGGTCTGACCAGGGTCCTATATAGCTGCAACATTACCTCTCGGCTCCTGAACTCAATTCCACGATTGATGAAGGCCAATACACCGTACGCCTTCTTAACCACAGAGTCAACCTGTGCAGCTACTTTGAGTGTCCTATGGACCCGGACCCCAAGATCCCTCTGATCCTCCCCACTGCCAAGAGTCTTACCATTAATACTATATTCTGCCATTATATTTGACCTACCAAAGTGAATCACCTCACAGTTATCTGGGTTGAACTCCATCTGCCACTTCTCAGCCTAGTTTTGCATCCTATCAATGTCCCGTTGTAACCTCTGACAGCCCTCCACACTATCCACAACACACCCAATCTTTGTGTCATCAGCAAATTTACTAACCCATCCCTCCACTTCCTCATCCAGGTCATTTATAAAAATCACAAAGAGTAGGGGTACCAGAACAGATCCCTGAGGCACACCACTGGTCACCGGCCTCCATGCAGAGTATGACCCATCTACAACGACTTTTTGCCTTCTGTGGGCAGACCAATTCTGGATCCACAAAGCAATGTGCCCTTGGATCCTGTGCCTCCTTACTTCCTCAATAAGCCTTGCATAGGGTACATCATCAAATGCCTTGCTAAAATCCATCTTAGTGGTTGTGTATGTTGGGTGACAAGGTGGAGGTACGGCTCTACCAAGGGAGGTGTAAGGCACTCCTTCCCTCCACTAGCCTGCAGGTTAAGGCATAGCATATGCCTTAGGCAAGGAGTAGCGCCTGCTTTGCCCCACCCCCCTCCTATCAGGGTCACATGAGGCCATGGGACCAGGTGGTGGATGGTTATATGAGCAGCTGGTGCATATCAGAATTCCTGGTTACGCAACAACTGACACCAGCAGACAATCACTGATAGTCATAGTCATAGTCATAGTCATACTTTATTGATCCCGGGGGAAATTGGTTTTCGTTACAGTTGCACCATAAATAATTAAGTAGTAATAAAACCATAAATAGTTAAATAGTAATATGTAAATTATGCCAGGAAATAAGTCCAGGACCAGCCTATTGGCTCAAGGTGTCTGACCGTCCAAGGGAGGAGTTGTAAAGATTGATGGCCACAGGCAGGAATGACTTCCTATGACGTTCTGTGTTGCATCTCGGTGGAATGAGTCTCTGACTGAATGTACTCCTGTGCCCAACCAATACATTATGTAGTGGATGGGAGACATTGTTCAAGATGGCATGCAACTTGGACAGCATTCTCTTTTCAGACACCACCGACAGAGAGTCCAGTTCCATCCCCACAACATCACTGGCCTTATGAATGAGTTTCTTGATTCTGTTGGTGTCTGCGACCCTCAGCCTGCTGCCCCACCACACAAAAGCAAACATGATCGCACTGGCCACCACAGACTTGTAGAACATCCTCAGCATCGTCCGGCAGATGTTAAAGGACCTCAGTCTCCTCAGGAAGTAGAGACGGCTCTGACCCTTCTTGTAGACAGTATTGATAATGGCTGGGGTCAGCCATCCTGTAAAGACACTGTCCAGAAGAAGGCAATAGCAAACAACTTCTGAAGAAAAAATTGACAAGAACATCATGGTCATGGAAAGACCATGATCACCTACGTCATATGACATGGCACATAATGATGATAATGACGACAATGATGTACAACAATTAGGCCTTGAGACAGATCACCAGCTCCATGAGAACAGAATGTGTTTGGCTGCCTCACCAGCAGTAATAATGAAGCAGGAGCCTCAGAACTCACATCACCAGGTTCAGGAACAATTATTACCCCTTAACCAACAGGCTCTTGAACCAAAGGGGATAACTTCATTCAACTTCATATGCCCCATCATTGAAATGGTCCTACAACTTATGGACTCATTTTCAAAGATTCTCTTCAATACCATCATTCCTACAGTCCTGAATGAGAAGTTGCAGAACCTGGGCCTCTGTACCTCCCTCTGCAACTGGGTCTTTGACTTCCTAACCGGAAGACCACAATCTGTGCAGATTGGTGATGACATCTCCTCCTCGCTGACGATCAACACTGGCGCACGTCAGGGGTGTGTGCTTAGCCTACTGCTCTACTCTCTATATACATACCCATGACTGTGGCTAGGCATATCTCAAATACCATCTATAAATTTGCTGACAATACAACCATTGCTGGTAGATTCTCAGGTGGTGATGAGAGGGCGTACAGGAGTGAGATATGCCAACTAGTGAAATGGTGCCGCAGCAACAACCTGGCACCCAATGTCAGTAAAATGAGAGAGCTGATTGTGGACTTCAGGAAGGGTGAGACAAAGGAACACGTACTAATCCTTATACAGGGATCAGAAGTGGAGAGAGTAAACAGTTTCAATTCCCTGGGTGTCAAGATCTCTGAGGATCTAACCTGGTCCCAACATATCAATGTAGTTATAAAGAAGGCAAGACAGCGGCTATACTTCATTAGGGGTTTGAAAAGATTTGAAATGTGAACAATTACACTCAAAAACTTCTATAGTTGTACTGTGGAGAGCATTCCGACAGACTGCATCACTGTCTGGTATGGAGGGGCTACTGCACAGGACTGAAAGAAGCTGCAGAAGGTTGTAAATCTAGTCAGCTCCATCTTTGGCACTAGCCTACAATACCCAGGACATCTTCAGGGAACAGTGTCTCAGAAAGGTAGCGTCCATTATTAAGGACCTCCAGCACGCAGGGCATGCTCTTTTCTCACTGATACCATCTGGTACAAAGTACAGAAGCCAGAAGGCACACATTCAGTGATTCAGGAACAGTTTCTTCCCCTCTGCCATCCGATTCTTAAATGGATATTGAACCCTTGGACAGTATCTCACTTTTTAAAGTATACAGTATTTCTGTTTTTGCACAATTTTTAATCTATTCAATATACTGTAATTGATATACTTATTTATTTATTTTTCTCCCTCTGTGCTAGATTATGTATTGCATTGAACTGCTGCTTCTAAATTATGCAAATCTCACATCACATAATAAACCTGATTCCGATTCTGATTCATCTCAAGTCCACAATACTTACTGCTTATTTACTTATTATTATTATTATTATTATTATCATTTCTTTTTGTATTTGCACAGTTTGCTGCTCTCTGTACTCTGGTTGAACACCGTAGTTGTGTTGTCTTTCATTGCTTCTGTTATGGTTATAATTCTATAGATTTATTGAGTATTCTTACAGGAAATTGAGTCTCAGGATTACATATGGTGACATACATGTACTTTGATAATAAAACATTACTTTGAAGTTTGAACTTTATTTTGTGTTTTTTGTTGTGCTTCTTCAGATTGGGAGTAATAATTATTTTGTTCTCTTTTACACTTGTGTACTAGAAATGACATTAAACAATCTTGAATCTTCAGTAGTACTGAAGCCTGTAAACGGTTGGAAAATTCACAAATTGGAAGCTGCTGACTTTAATTTATTCCGCAAATTTGCTAATTTACCAGCAATCCAAGGATTCTTAATTCTAATTTAATCCTGCCAAGTTATATGAATGTTAGGCACTGATCTCAGTGATGAATTTATAATTAAGAAGCAGTTAATACTAAATTGCTAGATATAATTGAACTCTATTTGCATTTTATGTTATTTATTTTGTCTATTGCTTATTTGCATATTATTTACCTACTTCCTATGGAAAGTTATCAAAATGTATGAAATCCTCCTTTCTTGCCAAGAAAGTGTGATTTTTTTTGTTTTGGCACTTAGTTGCTGGAAAAACTCAATGGGTCAGACAGCACCTGTGCAGGAAAGGGGGTGAGATTCTGCATCAGGGCTGAATTTGGCCAGCGTTATTATCAGCATACAAATTAGGTGGTATACACTGTGGGAACCTGAGTGGAAATTGTGTACAGGATGGGGGTGGTGTGGGAAGCTATGGCCCCGGTGTTTGGAAAGGGAGTACAGGAACCAAACACGAGGAAATCTGCAGATGCTGGAATTTCAAGCAACACACATAAAAGTTGCTGATGAACGCAGCAGGCCAGGCAGCATCTCTAGGAAGAGGTACAGTCAATGTTTCAGGCTGAGACCCTTCGTCACAGGAACTATGGTCCTAGTGCATTTAGGGAAAAGTGAGTACCAAAACCCCATGAATGGCAAGGCAGGGGACAGGAACTGAAGCCTGGCCAAGTGGAAAAGGAACAGGGACAAGATTACTCACTGAGTCAGATGCTGAACCAGTGGAATTTATCAATAGTTAGAGAGTGAATTATTTAAGTGTAACTGCACACTGCCGCAGTATTTTCAATACATTGCAATAAGCTTTAGACAGTTCAGTGATTGGTATTGATATAATCAATAGTAATCACTGAACTGGCAAAAGCCTATTGCACACAATGTTCACAAAAAATCCATTGAAAATTTTAAATCATGTGCAATGAGGATTAATTTATTTCAATGACACAGGAAGCATTAATTACCAGGGAACAACATCACTGCCCACAAAATAGGGTATAAGACCATTAGATATAGGAGCAGGATCAGAACTGAGAGTCTGCTCCACCATTTTGTCATGCTGATCCATTTTCCTTCTCAACCCGAATCTCCTGCCTTTTTCCTGTATCCTTTCATCCCTGACTAATCAATAATCTATTAACCTCTGCTAAAAATAACCTTGGCTATGAATTGGCCTCCACAGCTGCCTGTGGCAATGAATATCACAGATTCAGCACACTCTGGCTAAAGAAATTCTTCCTCATCTCCGTTCTAAAAGAATGTCCCTCTGGTTTGAGGCTTTGACTTCTGGTATTAGACTCCCCACCATGGGTCCATATATTATGGGCCCAATCTTTATTATTTACAGGATATTTGAAAATTCAATTAAAAATTGAAGGGTGGAGATGTAGGGTGGAGATATCTCTACCAAAGGTGGTGTAAGGAGCTCCTTCCCTCTGCTAGCCTGCAGGTCACCCTTGGGCAAGGTGTAGCCCCTGCTTAGCCACACAATCAGGGTCAGGTGAAGCCATGGGAGCAGGTGGTGGATGGTCGTATGAGCAGCTGGTTATACGATCACTGATGCCAGGGCAGACAATCTCTGAGGCACTTCCTGGAAGAAAGGCATTTCTGTAGGAAAATTTGCCAAGAACAATCATAGTCATGGAAAGACCATGATTGCTCACATCATATGACATGGCATATAATGAACGAATGATTGTTCATTTTTCATGTGATGCTCTGGTTAAGAATATCTTTGATTGTATTTCTACTGCTATGCTGGGAGGTTTCTTTAATTTTATCAGCTTTTCTGCAAATGTGGTGTGCTCTGTTAGTTAAGCTTCATAGACCGGTTTTTTGGCTTTGGCTGAGATAAGGAGCATTTGCTCAACCAAGGAATGTTGTATCAGCCAACTGGATTTGGCTTGGTAACGTGCTGTAACCTTCCATCCAGTGAGATGCATGGAACATTCGAGAGAGCTGGACGGGATCAGATTTCTGATGGACGGTAGTCTGGTTTTGGGTCTTTGGTGGGCAGGGGTTGGAAGATGAAGGTGGTGCGGAGTGGAGCATAAGGGAAGATACTCACAGAATCCCGCCCAAAGGAGAGACCCTGTTGTAAAAAGTTCTTTGTCCAGGCAAATGGTTTCTAGGAGGAAGTGCCAACACTCCTGAGTTAGCCAGTTCACTTGTCACAGTATTTAAGCGAAGTTCGAACTGTGGCTGGTGTTTTTCACACAGAATGTGTGCTCAGTATGTGAGTAATCAAAGCAAAGGCCCTGACTACTCCAGAAATGAGTTCTGACGTTTATGTGCTCACTTAGACTGGTTTAACTGTACTGGGCTTCTTTTTTCCCAAGTAACTGTTAACATTGAAGTGTCTGTAAATATACTTCCTCTTTAATTTGATGCTGGTGTAAAGTCTGCTATTTCATGGCAAACAATAACTTTGCACAGGGCAGTGTTTACACAGCAGTCAGCACAATTTTCATTCCTCAACGGAACATTCCAACTTTCCTGTTTAGTTGAAGCTGAATCATACCAACCCTAGACGTGTGCTGCGTATTGAAGATGGCTTTCTCACTGCTGGGTCACCTGGCTGTTAGCCAGAATTAGCTAACGAGCCAAGTTTGTTACGAGCCATGGTGAGAGGGCTACATTCAGAATTATTACATCTGATTGGTTGCGTAGCCATTTGATGACATCATTGTTGTCAAACATCACAAATCACGTATGGTAGAAGAAAATGAAGCGTGGAAATCTATATCACAGAGCTTGAAAATAAGTGATGGATTTGTGATGATCAGCGTATTACGTTAGTGACCATTCAATCCTATGGTGATGCATGTTGGTAGTGTTAGAAATCCAATTAGAAGATTATAACAGATTGTACCAAATCTTCGAGATACTCAAGGCTCTCTCAGAATGCGTTGTTACAGATATATCATAAGTAGAAAGTATGAATTCCTTGTGAACGTCAAACATTCTTTCCCTAATGTGTAGATGTACAGCTTTGAGAAGAATGAATTAGTCAAAATGCTTATCTGTAAAGGTTTACCAAAACTGAACTTTAAAAAGGTTGCATTGCTTTGCTACTTGCATTTATTTTTTCTAATAATATTACAATGGAGATTTTGAGAAATTGTTGACAGTTAATTTTCAACATTGATTACAATGTGATACTTAATATATTCTTCCTTTGTTCAATTATAATAGCTGTATCATAAATTGAAAATTTTATTTGATAGGATGCTTAATGTTATGATAACCAAATATAAATCTTTCTTACAACATCTGCATGCCAAGATCCTTCAGAATCATAAATATTCCAAATGATTCTCATGCATCTAACCTCCAGAAATAGTAGGACAGATAAACAACCAATGTGCAAAATACAACAGTGCAAATATAAAAAAAACAAAATAATAATAACAGCAATTAAATAAATAAACAAAACAAACAAACAAATAAATAAGCAATAAATGTCTAGAACAAAATATGGATAGTCCTTGAGAGTGGGTCCATAGGTTGTGGGAAAAGTTCTGTGTTGGGGCCAGTGAAGTTGAGTGAAGTTATATTTTCTGGTTCAGGAGCCTCATGGTTGAGGGATAATAATTGTTCCTGAACCTGGGGCTGTGGGTCCTGAGGCTCCTGTACCTTCTTCCTTCTGGCTGCAGTGAGAAGAGAGCATGGCCTCGATGCTGAGGGTCCTTGATGATGGATGCTGCTTTCCTGGGACAGTGCTATGTGTAGATGTGCTCAACGGTAGGGAGGGCTTTATCCATGATAGACAGGGCCATATCCACTACTTTGTGTGCTTTTTCTGATCAAGGGCATTGGTGATTCTATACCAGACCTTAATACGACCATTCAATATATTCTCCACCACACATCTATGCTTGACAAAGTTTTAGATTAGATGCCAATTCTTTGCAAACTTCTAAGTAGAGGCAGTGTATGCTTTCTTCATAATAGCTCTTATGTCCTGAACCCAGGACAGAGCCTAAGAAATGATAACACTGAAGAATTTAAATCTGATGACTCTCTCCACCTCTAATCCCCCAGTGAAGACTCATGGACCTCTGATTTCCTCCTGTAGTCAATCATCAGCTCCTTGTCTTGCTGACATTGAGTGAGAGGTTGCTGTTGTGTCATCACTCAGGCATATTTTCAATCTCCTTTCTATATGCTGACTCACCACCATCTTTGATTTGGCCAACGACAGTGGTGTCATCAGCAAACTTAAATAAGGCATTGGAATTTTGCTTGGTCCCACATTCATAAGTATAAGTTGAGCAGAGCAGGAGGCTAGGCACACAGCTTACACTTTATCATTTTGATGGCCATGACAAGCTTTCTGTCAGTGTAACAAGTTATGCTCCATCTCCTTACAAGGAAGACCAACATTCTATTTCCCTTCATAATTATTTCCATACTAACTTTCTGTGTTTCCTATGCAAGGTCATCCAATTCTCCATGGTCACCAATATTTAATAGTCTGGCACAATTCACGTAATTCACTGTAATACCATTCTTCCTAACCAAGTGGATAACTTCACATTTCTCAGCATTACAGGCCACCTACTACATTATTGCACATAAAATTAACTTATCACTATCCCATTGCAAATCTTACATCCCTTTTCACAACTAACATTCCCACTTTTCCTTGGCATCAAGAGAAAACTCAGATACATTATATTCAACCCCAATAAGCTGATCTTGAAATAAATGAGATTTATATGTCAATGATTAAAAGAAAAGATTCCCCCATTAATTTTTCTTTGTTATTATGGATGACAGAATTGATGGTTTTGTGACCAAGTTTGCAGGCAATACAAAGATATGGAGGGGCTGGTAGTTTTGAGGAAACAGGGAAACTACAGAAGGACTGCGACAGATCAGGAGCATGAGCAAAGTAATGGCAGATTGAAAGCAGTGCTGGGAAGCGTATGGTCATGCACTTTGGCAGAAGAAGTAAAAGCATTTTCTAACTGGAGAGAAAATACAAAAACCTGGGGGGCAAAGTAAGTGGGATCTTTGTGCAGAATTCCCTAAAAGTTAATTTTTAGGTTGAGGCAGTGGAGAGGACGGCAAATGTGATGTTAGCATTAATTTCGAGAGGACTAGAATATAAAATCAAGGATGTTGAGACTTTATAAAGCAGTGGTGAGGCCACACTTGGAGTACTCTAAGCAGTTTTGGGCCCCTTATTCAAGATTTTCAAGATTCAAGATTCAAAAAACTTTATTGTCATTCTAACCATACATCAGCTCTGCAGAGCAGAATGAGACAGCGTTTCTCAGGGGCAGTGCAGTCATAACATAACAATCGCAACACTAAATAATAAATATAACAATAAATAGTAAAACACAACGGCCACATGTCAGTTAAAGTCAGTAATAAGTATCCAGAAAGGATGTGCTGACATTGGAGAGGGTTCAAAGGAGGTTTATGAAAATAATTCTGGGATTGAAAGGCTTATCATATGAGGAGTGTTTTATGGCTCTAGGTCTGTATTCACTAGAATTCAGAAGAATGGGGGGATGATCTCATTGAAATAGAGCTTTGACAAGTGGCTAATCCAGACACTGGAAGTTTGGAGAAGAGGGGATGTCAATCAGGTCACTGCCCAAGGATAAAAGGCAAGGGCAGGTCATGGTAGCGCGATAGAACTTTGGCCAGCGGCCAATCAGTGTTTGTGATTGATTAGTAATAGCAAGTTAAAGGAAGGCAGGGGCAAGTACAGCGGCCACCATCTAAGTGGACAGAGTCGGAGTGGTGATCTTCAGGCTTTAGTTCTTCGAGGCTTCAGTGAAGAGGGGCTTCACTCAGAAAAAGCAAAGGAAAGAAAAGTTCTTTTTTTTTCCTTCTTTATATCTCCTCAGCTAGGACAATAGGAATGACAGGCAAGATAGTGAAATGCTCATCTTGCGGGATGTGGGAAGGTAGGGAGGCCTCCAATGCCCCTGATGACTACTAATACGAGAGGTGCATCCAGCTGCAGCTTCTAACAAACCATGTTAAGGAGATTGAACTGGAACTGAATGAACTCTGGATTATTCGGGAGACTGAAGGGGTGATAGTTAGGTCATGTAGAGAGGTAGTTACACTCAAGGTGCAGGGCACAGGAAACTAGGTGACTGTCAGGAAGAGGAAAGGGTTCAAGGAGCCAGTGCAAAATAGCCTGTGGTCATGCCTCTCAACAACAGGTATAGTCTTTGGATACTGTCGGGGGCTGGAGCAGGACCCAACAGAGGAAAGTCACAGTGATCGGTTCCCTGGCACTGAGTCTGTTTCTGTGGCTCAGGAGGGAATCGGGGAGAAGAGGCATGCTATGGTGATAGGGGATTTGTTAGTTAGGGGAATGGACAGGAGGTTCTGTGGGCAAGAACGAGATTCCTCCATGGTACATTGCTCCCAGGTGCCAGGGTCCAGGATATCTTGGATCTAGTACTTGGCATTCTTAAGTGGGAGGTGGAACAGCCAAAGATCATGGTCCATGTAGGTACTGATGTAAAAAAACCTTCTGAAAATCCAAGTACATAATATCAACAACTTCTCAATTGTATATCCTGCTTGTTATTTCTTCAAGGAATTCGAACAGATTCGTCAGGCAAAATTTTTATCATATGCCTCCAAGTAGCCTGAGATATCATCCTTAATAGAACATAGAACATAGAATAGTACAGCACAGTACAGTACAGGCCCTTTGGCCCACATTGTTGTGCTGACCCTCAAACCCTGCCTCCCATATAAGCCCCCACCTTAAATTCCTCCATATACCTGTCTAATAGTCTCTTAAACGTCACTAGTGTATCTGCCTCCACCTCTGACTCAGGCAGTGCATTCCACGCACCAACCACTCTCTGAGTAAAAAAACCTTCCTCTAATATTCCTCTTGAAATTGCCACCACATACCTTAAAGCCATGACCCCTTGTATTGAGCAGTGGTGCCCTGGGGAGAGGCACTGGCTGTCCACTCTACCTATTCCTCTTAATATCTTGTATACATCTAGCATGTCTCCTCTCATCCTCCTCCTCTCCAAAGAGTAAAGCCCTAGCTCCCTTAATCTCTGAACATAATCTATACCCTCTAAACTAGGCAGCATCCTGGTAAATCGCCTCTGTACCATTTCCAATGCTTGCACATCCTTCCTATAGTGAGGCGACCAGAACTGGACACAGTACTCCAAGTGTGGCCTAACCAGAGTTTTATAGAGCTGCATCATTACATCGCGACTCTTAAACTCTATCCCTCGACTTATGAAAGCTAACACCCCATAAGCTTCCTTAACTACCCTATCTATCTGTGAGGCAACTTTCAGAGATCTATGGACATGTACACCCAGATCCCTCTGCTCCTCCACACTAGCAAGTATCCTGCCATTTACTTTGTACTCTGCCTTGGAGTTTGTCCTTCCAAAGTGTACCACCTCACACTTCTCCGGGTTGAACTCCATCTGCCACTTCTCAGCTTAATTCTGCAACCTATCAATTCCTCTCTGCAGTCTTCGACAATCCTCTACACTATCTACAACACCACCAAACTTTGTGTCATCTGCAGACTTGCCAACCCACCCTTCTACCCCCACATCCAGGTCGTTAATAAAAATCATGAAAAGTAAAGGTCCCAGAACCGATCCTTGTGGGACACCAACAATCACTCCAATCCAAATGTACTCCCTCCACCACGACTCTCTGCCTTCTGCAGGTAAGCCAATTCTGAATCCACCTGGCCAAACTTCCCTGGATCCCATGACTTCTGACTTTCTGAATAAGCCTGCCATGTGGAACCTTGTCAAATGCCTTACTAAAATCCATATAGATCACATCCACTGCACTACCCTCAACTATATGCCTGGTCACCTCCTCAAAGAACTCTATCAGGCTTGTGCCTATCTCTAAGAATCTTTTCCAACAGCTTTCCCACCACAGGCGTAAAGCTCACTGGTCTATAATTACCAGGATTATCCCTACTAACTTTTCTGAACAAGGGAACAACATTCGCCTCCCTCCAATCCTCCGGTACCATTCCCGTGGACAATGAGGACATAAAGATCCTAGCCAGAGGCTCAGGAATCTCTTTCCTCACCTCGTGGAGCAGCCTGGGGAATATTCCGTCAGGCCCCGGGAACTTATCTGTCCTAATGTATTTTAACAACTCTCAACACCTCCTCTCCCTTAATATCAACATGCTTCAGAACATCAAACTCACTCATATTGTCCTCACTGTCATCATGTTCCCTCTCATTGGTGAATACCAAAGAGAGGTATTCATTGAGGACCTCGCTCACTTCCACAGCCTCCAGGTACATCTTCCTACCTTTATCTCTAATCGGTCCTACCTTCACTCCTGTCATCCTTTTGTTCTTCACATAATTGGAGAATGCCTTGGGGTTTTCCTTTACCCTACTCGCCAAGGCCTTCTCATGCCCCCTCCTTGCTCTCCTCAGCCCCTTCTTAATCTCCTTTCTTGCTACCCTATATTCTTCAATAGGCCCATCTGATCCTTGCTTCGTAAACCTCATGTATGCTGCCTTCTTCCACCTGACTAGATTTTCTACCTCACTTGTTACCCTACCATTCTTTATCTTCCTCACTGGGACAAATTTATCCCTAACATCCTGCAAGAGATCTCTAAACATCGACCACATGTCCATAGTACATTTCCCCACAAAAATATCATCCCAATTCACACCCGCAAGTTCTAGCCTTATAGCCTCATAATTTGCCCTTCCCAAATTAAAAATTTTCCTGTCCTCTCTGTTTCTATCCTTTTCCATGATAATGCTGAAGGCCAGGGAGTGGTGGTCACTGTCCCCCAGATGCTCACCCACTGAGAGATCTGTAACCTGACCCGGTTCATTTCCTAATACTAGATCTAGTATGGCATTACCCCTGGTCGGCCTGTCAACATACTGTGACAGGAAGCTGTCCTGGACACACTTAACAAACTCTGCCTCGTCCAAACCCTTGGATCTAATCGACTCCAACATCTTCCCAACCACTGTGGTCAGAGTAACTGGCCTATAGTTTCCTTTCTGTAGCTTCTCTATCTTTTTGAAAAGTAGAGTGACATTTGCAATCTGTCAAAGGCCTTCTGAAAATCTAAGTGCACAACATCAACCGATTCTCCTTTGTCTATCCTGTTTGTTATTTCTTCAAAGATTTCCAAAAATTTGTAAGGGAAGATTGTAAGGTCTATTTTATCATGTGCCTCCAAGTACCCTGAGACCTCATCATTAATAATTGACTCCAACATCTTCCCCACAACTGAGGTCAGACTAACTAGCCTATTGCTTCATTTCTTCTGCCTCTCTCTTTTCATGAAGAGTGGACTAACATCTGTAATTTTCCAGTCTTCCAGAACCATTCCAGAATCTAATGATTCTTGAAAGATCATTACTAATGCCTCCACGATCTCTTCAGCCACCTCTTTCAGAATCCTGGGGTGTACACCATCTGGTCCAAGTTACTTATCTACCTTCAGACTTTTCAGTTTTAAAAGAACCTTCTCTGTCTAGTTATCATAACTTCACACATTTTAGGCTCCTGACACCTGGAACTTCCACCATACTGCTCATGACAATGATTTGGATAATGAAATTGATGGCTTTGTTGTAAAGTTTGCAGATGATATGAAGGTAGGTGGAGGGGCAGGCAGTTTAGAGGAAGTAGAGAGACTACCGGACCTAGTCAGGTTAGGAGAATGGGCAAAGAAGTGGCAGATGTTGGGAGATGTACGATCCTACACTTTTGTAGAAGAAATTAAAGGATTGACTATTTTCCCACTGGGGAGAAAATACAAAAGGCAGAGGTGCAAAGGGTCTTGGGAGTCCTTGTTCATGATTTCCTAAAGGTTAATTTGCAAGTTGAGTCTGTGGTGAGAAAGGCAAATGCAATGTTAGCATTCATTTTAAGAGGACTAGAATACAAAAGCAAGGAAGTAATGTTGAAACTTTATAAAGCATTGGTATGGTCTCACTTGGAGTATTGTGAGCAGGGTAGAGCCATTACTTCAGAAAGGATGTGCTGAAACTGGACAGGGTTCATGAAAATGTTTCCAGGATTGAGTGGCTTGTCATATGAAGAGTATCTGATGGCTCTGGGCCTGTATTCCCTAGAATTCAGAAGAATGAGGGGTGACCTCATTGAAACCTATTGAATGGTCAAAGGCCTTGATAGAGTGGATTTGGAAAGGATGTTTCCTGTGGTGGGAGAGTCTAAGACCAGAAGACACACCCTCAGAATAGAGGAGCATCCTTTAAGAATGGAGATGAGGAAGAATTTCTTTTGCCAGTGAGTGGCGAATCTGTAGAATTTGTTGCCATAGGCAGCTGTGGAGGCTATGTCTTTATGTATATTTAAGGCAAAGGTTGATAGATTATTGATTGGTCAGGGCACAAAGGAGTACGAGGAGAAGGCAGGAGATTGGGGCAGAGAGGAAAATTGGATCAGCCATGATAAAATGGGGGAGCAGCCTTGATAAACCAAATAGCCTAATTTTGATCCTATATCTTATGGTCTATACAGCAATGATAAAATAAACTGTCTACCATGTTAATCATTGTCTGTTGAAGAAGCTGTAACTAGTAACAAAATAGGTTCCGGACAGCTCTATAAAACAAATGGCTGACAACGCAAAATAATCCAACTATTGGCTATAAATTTTATTTTTTAGATCTTGTAACGTAAAAGGATTCCTTTCAGTTTCACCTGCATAAAGTAATGGTAAATTATGAGCTTGTCACGACAAATTAAAGGCAACAAGCAAAAGAGAACAACTCCTTATCTTTTCATACTAAAACAATGTACCTCCATTTGCCGCATCCTTCAGCATTTGCGTGTTCATACATGATAATGGTTCAATTAAACTGACACAGCAAGCTTCCATTGCTCATCCTGTACTGTATTAGCATTTAAAAAATTAATGCCCTGTGGTTTTGTCCCATTAATTAAGAGATAAAAGTCATTTTGGAAGTGAATAGAATGTCAGGCAATAAAAGATGACTACAGTGTTTAAATGCCGAGGCTGTTATATTGTAGCACAAATGGCTATTATGTTAAGTATATTGACTCATTATGAGGTACATTGTAATGATTTTAAACCAGCAAAGACACATTAAAACTACTTGGTCAATGACTCTTGATTCTATTTGTTTTACTTGCAATTATTGCTCTATCTCTCTTTTTCATGTTTTATAGAAAAACACAGTATCATTGGTGCAATGGCCATGAACTTGAGCTACGTGTAAAAGGTAGGTTAACAGGAGACAGACCAGGCATATCGCTTCCCTTTTTGGGCATATTGTTTTCCTTTTAACTTTTTAACCTTATGTACACTAAGTTTGCTGATGAAAATTTATAGTTGTGGCTTTAATCTTAAAAGCACATTTTTGTTGAGGTCTCCATTGGTCAGGGTCAAATATGGATGTTGCATCCTAGCTTCCTAGATATGCAAGCCTGGGCAACCCAATATGGAGAGCAAGCTGTTGGCCATATAGCAAGCTCCCTCTCTCAACGCAGCTGATGAACCCAAAGGAGCAGTGAAGACCAATACAGTTTGGCACTAGCAGTGTCTCGGAGTTGCCAGTCAGTATTGAACTCAATATAGGACTGTATATAATGAACTTTTGCTGCTTAGGAAGCTGGGTCACATCAGATGTCAGGTGTGACATGGACATCAAAAGAAGAATAGGGATGGCAAAAGACACCTTTACGAGAATGAAGAGTATACTGACCAATCCGCCTCAGAGTACTGAAATGTTACGTTTATCCAGTTCTGTCACATGACTCAGAATGTTGGACAATATCTAGTAACATGAGGAAACAAATTGAAGCAGCAGAGATGTGGTTTTTGAGGAGGATGCAAAGAATATCATGGACAAAATGAATATCTAACAAGGATGTCATGAACAGAGCAAACACAAAAGGAGAAAAAATGTATGAGATCATGAAAAGGCAACGTAACTTCATTGGACATGTGATTAGGAAAGAGGAGTTAGAATGCTCGGTAATTATGGGAAAGATTGAAGGGAAGAAAGCAAGAGGAAGACAAAGACAAATGATGATGGAGACAGCAGCCAGAGAACTGGAAATGAATACCAATGAATTGATCCACTTGGTCGGAAACAGGAGTGTGTGGGCCATGGCAGTCAAAGCTCAAACTGGGCACGGCACCTGATGATGATGATGATGATAGGACAGTATTAGGGATTTCACGTCCAGTTTTACCCTCACGGTTCACTCCCAAAGCCTTCCCCATGAGTGGGTATAGTCACAAGGCAGCTGAGGTTTGAGATTAGAGTTTCTTTTTCCTGGTTGAGCTACCAACCATGGCTGATGAGCCTCATCTTCCCAAAGCAACTGGCTTTAAGGTGCCAATAACCCGCCTTTGCCCCTTCTCCTGTCAATAGACAAGCGTGTAAATGAAGGTTTGGTTCTGTGTTAACTTTCCCATACAGAGGATGAAAAGGACTTTCAGTCATTACAAGGGGGTTGAAAATGGAACTTGGATCATCTTTCAGTGGTGATCTTGGCTGACATAATGTGGTCAGAGAGGAAAACTATTGAAGCTGCGTGAATCTGCCTGGTCAATCGCTATTGTACTCTTCCATTGGGTGATGGGATGGAGAGATGTTTCTATCAAAAGAGGTGTAAAGCACTCCCTCCCTCACTAGCCTGCTAGTCACCATTGGGCAGTGATCGACCTGTTTAGCCCACCCCAGATCAGGGTCACGTGAAGCCATGGGAGCAGGTGGGGATGGTCACAAGAGCAGCTGGTACAAATTACAAGTCCTGATTATGCGACCACTGATGCCAGGCAGACAAAGCCTGCAGTATATTGATAATGGCCAGGGTCATCTGTCTTGTAAAGACACTGCCCAGAAGAAGGCAATGGCAAACCACTTCTGTAGAAAAATTCGCCAAGAACGATCATGGTTGCCATGCTCACCCACGTCATACAACACAGCATATAATGTTGTGCCATTTCCTTTATATGTGTAGTAATTTTATTCTGAGTCTGAAGCTGTGAAAAGAAGAATACTTATTTCTTAATTTGCTGAAAATAGCTCTAACTCAAGGACTTTTAGTCTGAATCAGTAACTGTTTTTCTTTCTCCAAAGATTACCTGCCGAGTACTTCCAGCATTTCTTTCTTTAATAATTTTAAGTATTTTATTAAATTTGACTATAAATGCCATCTAACTTCTAGCTTTGGAACTTTATAGGACTCTGGCCCTGATATTGGTCATTTCATGGTAACTTATAGCTATGCTAATTTCTTATCTAGATATGGCTACTTAATAATTCCTTTTGCTTTCTCATCATACCTTCTTTGTAATTCAGAACATCCAAACCTCTGCTGCCAGTACTTCATCTCATTGCCCATCTCATTCATCCTTTACCCCTGAGTCACTCATCAACACTGGATTTGGTGTTGCATGTCTCTGTCTTCAAATCCTTCTTTTGACCTCAACTTCTTGTGATCACATCTAGCTTTGCAATTACCTAATATTTTTCTTTTTGTGCAAAGCTAACCTTTTATATATTTCCAATGTTAAGTACTCAATCATATTGTATACTTGGTTGCCAAATCATTTTAAATGCCTATCTTTTTCTTGTTCTCTATTTCTTCAAAGATACTCTTTCAAACACTTCATTTGATTGGGTTCTTGGTCGTCAAACATTATGTACAATTTGGTGTTTTGTTGAGGCATTTTGAGGCACAAAATTTCTGTATGAAAAGCATTGCTGAAAGAATAAGACATAGATATAGGAGCAGAATTAGGCCACTCAGCCCTTCTCTGCCATTCTATCATGACTCTCAACTACTGCTAGTGTCTTCCATTGTGAAGACTGACATGAAATACTTGATAAGTTCACCTTTGTCCCCCATTACTACCTCTCCAGCATCATTTCCCAGTTGTCCAATATCCACCTTCATTTCTTTTTTACTCTTTCTATATCTGAAAAACTTTTAAAGGTTCAAAGGTCAAATTTACTCTTCGATATTGTTATTGAGTTTACGTTCATGTTTCATCGTTTCTCTCCTTTTTGTCTTTTTAGTTGCCTTCTGTTGGATTTTAAAATCTTCCAAATCCTTTAACTTCCCACTAATTTTTGCTATATTGTATGTCCTCTCTTTTGCTTTTATGCTGTTTTTGACTTCCCTTATCAGTCACGGTTGCCTCATCCTCCCTTTAGAATACTTCTTCATCTTTGGATGTATCTATCCTGTGCCTTTGGAATTGCTCCCAGAAACTCTAGCCATTGCTATTCTTCCATCATTCCTGCTAGTGTCCCTTTCCAATCAGCTTTGGCCAGCTCCCCTCTCATACCTCTGTAATTCCCTTTACTCCACTGTACGTCTGACCATATCTTTTCCCTCTCAAACTGCATGGTGAACTCAATTATAGTAAGATCACTGTCTCTATATCTATGCTCTCTAAACTTTTACACAACACTCAATCCAGAATTGCCTTCCTCCTAGTAGTCTCAACTACAAGCTGCTCTAAAAAGCTGTCTCATAGGCATCCTATAAATTACCTCTTTTGAGATCCAGCACCAACCTGACTTTCCCAATCAATCTGCATATTGAAATCCCCCATGACATTGCCCTTATTACATACATTATATATTTCCTGTTGAAATTTATATCCCACATCCTAGCTCCTGTTTGGAGGCCTGTATGTAACTCCCATCAGGGTCTTCCTAACTCTTGCAGTTTCTTAACTCTACCCACAAGGATTATAAATCTTCTGATTCTATGTCACCTCTGTCTGAGGATTTGATTTCAATTTTACCGACAGAGCCACTCCACCCCCACTGCCTACCTGCCTGTCCCTTTGATGCAATGAGTATACTTCAATGTTAAGCTCTCAACAATGATCTTTTTTCAGCCACGTCACAGCAATGACCACAACATCATATCTGCCGATCTCTAATTGTACTACCAGATTATTTGCCTTATGTATACTATGTGCTTTCAAACATAACACCTTTAGTCCTATATTCTTCACCCCTTATCCTACCGACTGCGATTTTCCTCTATCATCTGAGTGTTCTTCCTCTTGCATACCAAGTGCCCAATTCTCAGCCCTATCATTCTGTTTCCCAACCCCCTGCCAAATCAGTTTAAACCCTCCCCAACAGTTCTGGTAATCCTGCCCACAAGGATATTGGAACCCCTCGCATTCAGATGTAACTGATCACTTTTGTATGGGTCATAACTCCTCCAGCTGGGATCCCAATGATCCAGAAACCTGAACCTCTGCCCCAGGCACCAGCTCCTCAGCCATTCATTCATCCAACTGTATTATCATCGTATCCCTGCCCTACATAACATGAAAAAGTCAGGATAATAAGTTATATTTAAATTTTATCCAAGAAGTTTTAGCTGTAAACAGATGATATGGTGGTCCCATTACTACCTTTCAATAACACTGAAAAACAAAGATTTTACTTCCTGAATATTTTTGGGTGTATCTTACAGATTTTGGGCTGCTGATCATGAAAATTGTCATGAAATTTCCCTATCATTTTTTGAAATCTCCTATATTTGTTATTTCGATTCATAATTCAAATCCGAATAACTGATGCCAAGATTAAGGAAGTCATCTTTGTTAGTCCACAAATTAAGCAGGCCATCAGCTTTAGGCAATTCAGGTAATTCAAAGAATTTCTTGTGGGATTGTAGAAAATTGCATGGAGGGTATTCAAGGATGTTGTTGAAAATTTTCTTGGCAACAGCTGGTTGACAACATGCTTCAAGCATACAAAACCATGAAGAGCAACATGTCAGCAAAGATTCATTTAGACTTCTTCCCTGCAAATCTTGGCGCGGTCAGTGACAAGCTTGGTGAAAGGTTTCATAAGGGCATTCTGGTCACGGAGAAAGAGTATCTGGGCAACTGGAATCCATCAATGCTGGCTGATTATTGTTGGACACTTAAGTGAGAAGCCTTAAGCACTGAATATAAGTGAAAATCATCAACAAACATTTAAGCGTCAGCACTGTTATGCAATTAAACACATTATATTCAATCAGAGTTAACTTCTTGTTTCTTCAAATTCCTACATGATACGAGTAGTTTGAAATTATATTTGTGTTCAGCTTCAAGCAATCTATCAAAAACAAAAAAAAATTGGTGGAAGCAACACTTCAGGAAAAAATTGTTGTCCTGCGTAACGGATCAGTGACTTGCAGCACCTGTTTCACTAAATGGCCTGTTATTAAGAAGCTGTAGCTACTCCCACTCACTGATATAAATATGGAGCTCAGTAACAAATGATATTCCTACCATTAAATTTCAATAACAAAAATAATTTTTGCATGGCATCACTTTACAACCTCCAACATTAATTGAGAGAGTCAAATAGGACCCACTCAAACTTACTGAATTAAGGATAACTTTCAACTGTACAAATTGACTGTTTCACCAATGAAGCACTGCCTTCCTCCTTTTTTAATGACATTTATGATTTTATTATGCAAAACTTGCCTAATTAAGATTTGGAGAATTAAATAGTATATTATTCACCCAGGAATCCTCAGCTTTCAGCTGCTGCGGTTGAAAATTGGCCCAAATCACTATGCAATGAATTTGCTTTCATATGCTTCATTAGAAAACCATTACAGTATTGAAGTAATCCCTGGAAATTTCAGCAATACCTTCACAAAACCTGAGTAATTTTAAAGTTGAAGCATCAGTCCTGATATCACGTTACCTTTGCTGCTATGGAGATTTACATGGATCACTCACACTCTGCCCCTGTTCCAGCTAGCAGATGGCTAATTAAAGTCAATTTAAGCTAACGGATTCTTGTGTACAAAAGAGACCATTCAACTGACCATTTCCCATTAACAATAAATTCAAAAATAAGAAATTATCAGGGAAGTGGCACATTTATGGAAACAGACAATGAAAGTTCACATCAAATTTAGGCTGTTTTGTTTTTCTGTTACATGAACTAAAAGTGTTGATAAATCAAACTTTATGAAGCTTACAACCACAACATAAGCATTAGAAATACCACTGACTCAATTCTGAGTTTGCAACTCTTACGCAAGATGACAAAAGACCTATGTTTTATTTTGTGTTTCTGAGTAAAGAGAAGTACTGTCCAATACTCTTGGTTACCTGGGGATCTATGATGAGAAGTACGTCTGGGTGAAGATTGTCATTTTTGCCACCGTTAGTTAGCTTTGCAACACTCACCATCTAACACACAGAGATTAAAGTTAGAAGTAAATGTATTATCAAAGTACAAATATGTCATCACATAAGACCCTGAGAATCATTTTATTCTAGGCATTCACATTAGGACAAAGAAATACAATAGAATCTATGAAAAGCAACATACAATGGCTGACAGATAACCAGTTCAAGTATAAATAAGATAAACTGTGCAAGTATAAACTAAATAAATAAATAATCAGACAAACAAACAGATAAATAATAAATAAAAAACACTGAGAAGATGAGGTATAGAATCCAAAAAAAGTGAGTCTATAGGTTGTGGAATCAGCTCAGTGTTGGAGCAAGTGAGGTTATCCAACACAAATTAAACATTTGAATTGCTGGAGGTTGTTTCAGCTCCTATGGAATCTTGTACCTCTGCATGACAGATATACAGATATTTGACAACATATACAGTGGAGCACCCGCATACAGTGCTTTGAGTTAAGGAAGAAGGACCACATCAGTGGCCAAAGATAAATCTGCACAGACTAGATTAGATCTTGGTGATTGAGACAAATGAAATGAACAATAAAAAGAACCAATTAGATTATGAAAATTAGGAAACCTGATTAAGAAACTGGCAAACAATGTTAAAATCAGTATAAAAAATATATACTTGGAAGAAATAGGGTAATCAGGGCACTGTAGAGCTCCAAAAAGTAGTAACTGTAAAGTGGAATCCATGTGGAATGGTTACGTTGTCTCATAATTCACAGGCGAGGATTGCATCCTGAACATTACAAGTAAGCTAATAAAAATCTATGAGAGGTTTATGCCAAGATTAATGTGAGTAATGGAAGTTAATGATGTTGTAGAAAACACCGGCAAATCATAGAATTATAGAAGTCATGGTAAAACGATGATAGGAATGACCCACAGTGTCTGTGTCAGCTGAAAATGAGCTCTCGAGCCTCAGTCTGTAGCCCTGTAGTTCATGGTTCTTTGAGTATACATCCAAGCACTATTTAAAATTTACGGGGGTTTCAACCTGTATATCCCAGATCTCCAAGGTCAGATGGGCGTCAAATCAAAGTTTCAAAAATGATATTTAAACACCATAGAACATAGAACATAGAATAGTACAGCACAGTACAGGCCTTTCGGCACACAATGTTGTGCCGACCCTCAAACCCTGCCTCCCATATAAGCCCCCACCTTAGATTCCTCCATATACCTGCCTAGTAGTCTTTTAAACTCCACTAGTGTATCTGCCTCCACCACTGACTCAGGCAGTGCATTCCACGCACCAACCACTCTCTGAGTAAAAAACCTCCCTCTAATATCCCCCTTGAACTTCCCACCCCTTACCTTAAAGCCATGTCCTCTTGTATTAAGCAGTGGTGCCCTGGGGAAGAGGCACTGGCTTTCCACTCTATCTATTCCTCTTATTATCTTGTACACCTCTATCATGTCTCCTATGATCCTCCTTCTCTCCAAAGAGTAAAGCCCTAGCTCCATTAATCTCTGATCATAATGCATACTTTCCAAACCAGGCAGCATCCTGGTAAATCTCCTCTGTACCCTTTCCAATGCTTCCACATCCTTCCTATAGTGAGGTGACCAGAACTGGACACAGTACTCCAAGTGTGGCCTAACCAGAGTTTTATAGAGCTGCATCATCACATCGCGATTCTTAAACTCTATCTCTCGACTTATGAAAGCTAACACCCCATAGGCTTTCTTAACTACCCTATCCACCTGTGAGGCAACTTTCAGGGCTCTGTGGACATGTACCCCGAGATCCCTCTGCTCCTCCACACTACCAAGTATCTTGCCATTTACTTTGCAATCTGCCTTGGAGTTTGTCCTTCCAAAGTGTACCACCTCACACTTCTCCGGGTTGAACTCCATCTGCCACTTCTCAGCCCACTTCTGCATCCTATCAATGTCTCTCTGCAATCTTTGACAATCCTCTACAGTATCTACAACACCACCAACCTTTGTGTCGTCTGTAAACTTGCCAACCCACCCTTCTACCCCCACATCCAGGTCGTTAATAAAAATCACGAAAAGTAGAGGTCCCAGAACAGATCCTTGTGGGACACCACTAGTCACAATCCTCCAATCTGAATGTACTCCCTCCACCACGACCCTCTGCCTTCTGCAGGCAAGCCAATTCTGAATCCACCTGGCCAAACTTCCCTGGATCCCATGCCTTCTAACTTTCTGAATAAGCCTACTGTGTGGAACCTTGTCAAATGCCTTACTAAAATCCATATAGATCACATCCACTGCACTACCCTCATCTATATGCCTGGTCACCTCCTCAAAGAACTCTATCAGGCTTGTTAGACACGATCTGCCCTTCATAAATCCATGCTGACTGTCCCTGATCAGACCATGATTCTCTAAATGCCTATAGATCCTATCTCTAAGAATCTTTTCCAACAGCTTTCCCACCACAGATGTAAGGCTCACTGGTCTATAATTACCCGGACTATCCCTACTAACTTTTTTGAACAAGGGAACAACATTCGCCTCCCTCCAATCCTCCGGTACCATTCCCATGGACAACGAGGACATAAAGATCCTAGCCAGAGGCTCAGCAATCTCTTCTCTCGCCTCGTGGAGCAGCCTGGGGAATATTCCATCAGGCCCCAGGGACTTATCTGTCCTAATGTATTTTAACAACTCCAACACCTCCTCTCTCTTAATATCAGCATGCTCCAGAACATCAACCTCACTCATATTGTCCTCACCATCATCAAGTTCCCTCTCATTGGTGAATACTGAAGAGAAGTATTCATTGAGGACCTCACTCACTTCCACAGCCTCCAGGCACATCTTCCCACCTTTATCTCTAATCGGTCCTACCTTCACTCCTGTCATCCTTTTTTTCTTCACATAATTGAAGAATGCCCTGGGGTTTTCCTTTACCCTACTCGCCAAGGATCTCTAACTATCATTTTTGAAAACTTTCTCCATTTTCAACCTGTTGCAAATTCATAGAGGGTAGAACCACTCTGGGATGAACTGACTGATGAACAGAGTACAAGGAGGGGTCAAAGCAGACAACATGTGACCAAAGTTGGAGGATGTAGGAGACATCTTCAATGAATATCTTCTTCAGTGTTCACCAGAGAGAGGGAATTTGATGAACGTGAGGTCAACATAGAGCAGGCTTTTCTGCTGGATAATATCGAGGTGAGGAAAGTCTTGGAGTTTCTGAAAAATATTGGGATAGATCATCCTTGGATGATTGGGATATACTCTAGGTTACTACAGGAAGTGAGAGAGATTGCTGGTGCATTGACTATGATCTCTGCATCCTCCCTACCTACAGGATTGGCAGTAGAAGGCAAGAGGATTGAAGCACAGAAAATGTTCCATTGTTCAAGAAAGTTAATGGGGGTAGCCCTGGGAAGTAAAGACAATGAGTCTTACATCAGTGGCGGGCAAACTAGTGGGAAGTATTCTTTGGGACAGGATTTGCCAGCATTTGGAGAAGTGTCGAGTTGTATATGGCTATGAGAGGAATAGATAGAATAGGAAGCCAGCACCTTTTTCCCAGCTCAGCAAGTGAGTAAAGAAAAGTTGAGAGTGATGTCTGATAGAGGTTTTTTTACACAGAGAATGGTGAATACCTGGAACACACTTCTAGAGGTCTTCATAGAGGCTAATGCAACAGAGACATTTAAAACAACACACACAAAATGCTGGAGGAACTCAGAAAGTCAGATAACATCTATGGAAATGAATAGATAGTTGGCATTTCAGGCCGAGACCCTTCTTCAGGACTGAGAAGGAAGGGGGAAGACACCAGAATAAAAAAGGTGGGGGAGGGGAAGGAGGCGAGCTGGAAGGGGATAGATAAAGCCACGTAAGTAGGGAAGGTAAAGGGCTGGAGAAGAAGGAATCTGAAAGGAGAGAAGGGTGGACCGTAGGAGAAAGGAAAGGAGAAATGGACACAGGGGTAATTGATAGGCAGGTGAGAAGAGGTAAGGGGCCAGAGTAGGGAATAGAGGAAGGGATAGGAAATTTACTGGAAGGAGAAATCAATATTCATGTCAAGTTATGCTTTTTGACTCTGCAAAATAGCGCATGACACGCTACTATTTAAAAAAAGTAAGAAGAGGAAGCCATGGAATCAAATTCTAGTTATACTGACATCTGTATTGGGAATGACTCTGCTTCTAATAGTTAAAGATAAAGTGACTGAACATGTTGAGAAATGTTTTTTTAACCAAGGCCTGCCAACTTGGTCCTGTAAAGCATTGATTACTTCTGATGAACCAGACTGAATTTTTGAAGAGGTAGCTAAAATAGTGATCAAGGAAAAGCCTTTAGAATTTGTTTTTATAGCCCTCCAGAAGCCATTTGATAAACTTTCCTAAGTTTATCCTAAAATGGAGCATGGATACTGTTGGGATTATGATATGTTCTAAACGTAAGACCATAACATATAGGAGCAGAATTAGGGCATTTGGTCCATAACTCTGTTCTGCCATTTCATTATGGCTGATCCATTTTCCATTCCGACCCAATCTCCTGCCTTCTCCCCATATCCCTTCATGCACTGACTAATCAGGAATCTATCAACCTCTGCCTTAAATATACCCAATGATTTGGCCTCCACAGCAGCCTATGGCAACAAATTCCTCAGATTTTGCACAATCTTGCGAAAAAAAAGTCCTCCTTATCTCTGTTCTAAATGGACACCCCTCTATTCTGAGGCCATGTCCTCTGGTCAAACACTCCCACCATAGAAACAATGGATACTGTAGTGTAATATGAATACTTCGAGTAAGGAATTCCCACTGTACATCATGCTTACAATATATGTTCATATTTTGATATCAGCACATCTTTCAAACATAAGATTTATTTTCATAACAATATGCAAGTACACATAGCTGTTGTTTTTCTTTGAAGAAAATATACTTTTCACAATTATACACAATCAGTCATAAGCGGGTTCCTTAGACTATTTGCTTTCTCCCCTGTATCCTTGCATCTGACATTGTACTTGTTTGTGGTGAAGAGAAATTTGTAGCAGCTCTATCATGTTCACTGCTATCCTGTAACTCTTGCATAATATGTTGGCTGCATTAGAAAGGGAAAATATATCATCCAACATACTTTGTTATCTTCAGCCTTATTCCTCGCTGTGATTATTTGATCTGCACGGACCCTTCAAACATAATTTTCAACAGAGACTAGCCTAATTTGGATTGCTTCACCTAGGGCCCATTGAGTCTCCAACTTCGTCACATGGCTAGTGAGTTTAGAGCCATCTGTTGGTGTCTGCTTAGAAATTGGCTTCTACTCCAAAAGGTGCCTCTTTCATCTTCAGTAGTGCCATCTGAAACCGTGACAATTTGCCCCGCAGTGTGAGGAACTGAGGCTGAAGTTATGGGTTATGGGCTTTGTGTCTGTGGACCCACTTTCATTCTCAATTTTGTTGCTTTCTTTTATTGTTTGCTTGATGTGTGTTTTTTTTTCTCTCTGCACATCAAGACTTTGTTGTTTTTTTAATGGGTTCTTTCAGGTTCCTTGTTTTGTGGCTGCCTGTAAGCACACAAATCTCAAGGTTATTCATATTTCGATAATAAATGTACTTCGAACTTTGAACTTTGCTTTCCCTCAAATTTAGGCTGAACCAGGATCAACACATATAAAGACAATGCATTTCCAGCTCTGCTTGAAAAAGATATGTTGTGGCATGTGATGTCATTCAGTATCAAAACAATTTTTATTAATTGGTGATGCCAGAGTAATCTTTGAACATTTACTTCTTCACAGCTTTGTTGTAGAAATCCCTCAGGTGTCCCATTCTGCAAGACAATGCAGAATCAATAAGTATTTGATAACACATAACACTCGAACATAAAAGTGAAGTGAACTACGGTCCATTTTCAGATGCTAGATCTGCCAATATCCCATGGAAAACAAAGCTGCATCTCAAATCTTCCAGTCATACAAATACATATGAATTCCTCTTTAGTTGGTTTTGAATAGGCATCAATGAGCACAAGGAAATTATTGTTCCGTTTTTGAGAAATTGTCAAGAACTCATCAGAGTGGTCATCAACTATTTCCATAATTGTAGAACCATAGAACATTACAGCACAGAAACAGGCCTTTTGGTCCTTAACGGCTGTGCCAAACCATTTTTCTGCCTGGTCCCACTGACCTGCACCTGGACCACATCCCTCCATACACCTCTCATCCATGTACCTGTCCAAGTTTATCTTAAATGTTAAAAGCGAGCCAACATTTACCACTTCATCTAGCAGCTCATTCCACACTCCCACCACTCTCTGTGTGAAGAAGCCCTCCCCATGTTCCCTTTAAACTTTTCCCCCTTCACCCTTAACCTATGCCCTCTGTTTTTTTTCTCCCCCAGCCTCAGTGGAAAAAGCCTGCTCGCATTCACTCTATCTATACTAATCATAATTTTATATACCTCTATCAAATCTCCCCTCATTCTTCTATGCAACAGGGAATAAAGTCCTAACCTATTCAACCTTTCTCTGTAACTGAGTTTCTCAAGTCCTGGCAACATCCTTGTAAATCTTCTCTGCACTCTTTCAACCTTATTAATATCCTTCCTGTAATTTGGTGACCAAAACTACACACAATACTCCAAATTCAGCCTCACCAATGCCTTATACAACCTCTCCATAACATTCCAACTCTTATACTCAATACTTTGATTTATAAAGGCCAAGGTACCAAAAGCACTCTTTACAACCTTATCTACCTGTGACACTACTTTTAGGGAATTTTGTGTCTGTATTCCCAGATTCCTCTGTTCTACTGCGCTCCTCAGTGCCCTAACATTTACCTTGCATGTTCTACCTTGGTTTGTCCTTCCAAAGTGCAATACCTCACACTTGTCTGTATCAAACTCTATCTGACATTTTTCAGCCCATTTTTCCAGCTGGTCCAAATCCTTCTGCAGGCTCTGAAAACCCCTCTCACCATCCACTACACCTCCAATCTTTGTATCATCAGCAAATTTGCTGATCCAATTTACCACATTATCATCCAGATCATTGATATAGATGACAAATAACAATGGACCCAGCACTGATCCCTGTGGCACACCACTAGTCACAGGCCTCCACTCGAAGAAGCAATCCTCCACTACCACTCTCCGGCTTCTTTCACTGTGCCAATGTCTAATCCAATTTACTACCCCTCTGTGTATACCTAGTGACTGAATCTTCCTAACTAACCTCCCATGCGGGACCTTGTCAAAGGCCTTACTGAAGTCCATGCAGACAACATCCACTGCCTTCCCTTCATCCACTTTCCTGGTAACCTCCTCGAAAAACTCTAATAGATTTGTTAAACATGACCTACCATGCACAAAGCCATGTTGACTCTCCCTAGTAAGTCCCTGTCTATCCAAATACTTGTAGATCCTATCTCTTAGTACTCCTTCCAATAAATTACCTACTACCGACGTCAAACTTACTGGCCTATGATTTCCCGGATTACTTTTAGAGCCTTTTTTAAACAACGGAACAACATGAGCCACTCTCCAATCCTCCGGCACCTCACCTGTAGATACCGACATTTTAAATATATCTGCCAGGGCCCCTGCAATTTCAACACTGGTCTCCTTCAAGGTCCGAGGCAATACCCTGTCAGGTCCTGGGGGTTTTTCTACTCTGATTTGCCTCAAGATAGCAAGCACCTCCTCCTCTTCAATCTGTATAGGTTCCATGACCTCACTACTTGCTTGCCTTATTTCCATTGACTCCATGCCAGTTTCCTTAGTAAATACAGATGCAAAATACCCATTTAAGATCTCCCCCATTTCTTTTGGTTCCATACATAGCTGACCACTCTGATCTTCAAGAGGACCAATTTTATCCCTTACTATCCTTTTGCTCTTAATATACCTGTAGAAGATCTTTGGATTATCCTTCACCTTGACTGCCAAAGCAATCTCATGTCTTCTTTTAGCCCTCCTGATTTCTTTCTTAAGTATTTTTTTGCACTTTTTATACTCCTCAAGCATCTTACTTTCTCCCTGTTTCCTATACATGTCATACATCTCTCTCTTCTTCTTTATCAGAGTTCCAATATCCCTTGAGAACCAAGGTTCCTTATTCTTATTCACTTTGCCTTTAATCTTGACAGGAGCATACAAACTCTGCACTCTCAAAATTTCTCCTTCGAAGGCCTCCCACTTACCAATCACATCCTTGCCAGAGAACAACCTGTCCCAATCCACGCTTTTTAGATCCTTTCTCATTTCTTCAAATTTGGCCTTTTTCCAGTTTAGAACCTCAGCCCGAAGACCAGATCTATCTATCCATAATCAGGTTGAAACTAATGGTGTTATGATCACTTGAACCAGTGTTCCCCTACACACACTTCCGCCACCTGTCCTAACTCGTTTCCTATAGGAGATCCAATATTGCATCCTCTCTAGTTGGTACCTCTATATATTGATTTAGAAAATTTTCCTGAACACATTTTACAAACCCTAACCGGTCCATCCATTATCACAACTTTATGTTTCCTGCAGTTGCCTGCTATCTCTCTGCAGATTTGCTCCTCCAATTCTTGCTGACTATTGGGTGGTCTATAATAGAACCCCATTAATGTGGCCATACCTTTCCTGTTTCTCAGCTCCACCCATAAGGACTCAGTAGACAAGTCCTCTAATCTGTCCTGCCTGAGCACTGCTGTAACATTTTCCCTGACTAGCAATGCCACCACTCCACCCTTCATTCCTCTGCCTCTATCACATCTGAGACATCGGAACCCTGGAACATTAAGCTGCCAGTCCTGCCCCTCCTGTAGCCAAGTTTCAGTAATGGCTATAATGTCGTAATTCCATGTGTCAATCCACGCCCTCAGCTCATCAGCCTTCCGCACAATACTCCTTGCATTGAAATAAACACACCTCAGAATGTTATTACCACCACACACAACCCTTCTATTTGTGACTTTGCACAAACTTTTAACATTATTTATTTCATATTTATTATAATTACATTTTTGATGAGATTATTCCACTTTAGATGCACATTAGTACACATGAACACATAACGGTAAATTTTGAAATGTACTTGAGAATATAATTGGCCTGGTAATCTTTTGCATCTTCCCACAAGCAGGGAAGAAAAATCTAAGGACAGCCCATGGTTTCCATTTGTGAATATCTCCAATATTTCTGACTGTTTAAATTGCTTATTGGAGAACTGGTTGAGCAGTGTCACAACAACAACCTCACACTCCATGTCAGCAAGAGCAAGGAGGTACTTTTGGATCCAGGAGAACACATACCAGTCCTCACTGAGACATCAGCACTGCAAACGGATACCAGCTTTAAGTTCCTGGGTATCAACATCTCCAAGGATCTTTCTTGGTCCCAAACTACTGATGCGATCATGAAGAAGGCATGTCAGTGGTTTGAAGAGACTCAATCACCGAAGTAGCTTGATAATTTCAACACTTTTACAGCGGATAGCATTCTGAATGTATAAGATGATGAGAGGTAGTAATCCTGTGGATAGCCGGAGGCTTTTTTCCAGGACTGAAATGGGTAACACAAGGAGGCATAGCTTTAAGGTGCTTGGAAGTGCGTACAAGGGGGATGTCAGAGGTAAGTTTTTTGCACAGAGAGTGGTGGGTGCATGGAATGCACGAAGGTGGTAGAAATGGATACAATAGGGTATTTTAAGAGACTCTTAGATAGGTACATGGAGCAAGGGAAAATAGAGGGCTATATGATGGGGTAATTCTAGACAGTTTCTTGAGTAGGTTACATGGTCGACACAACATTGTGGACCGAATGGCCTGTAATATGCTGTAAATCTCTATGTTCTTGGTTCCAATGACTGGTTGCATCACTACCTGGTCTCGAGCCTCCAATACCCAGGATCTCAAAGAAGTTGCAGAGGGTTGTAGACCCAAACAGTTCCATCATGGGCAAAACCCTCCCTGCCGTAGAAGAAGGTAGCACCCATCATTGAGGATCCTAACCATCTGAAACATGCCATCTTTGTGTTATTGCCCTTGAGGAGGAGGTACAAGATCCTGAAGACCTACATGCAACATTTTAGGACAAGCTTCGTCCCTTCCTGCATCAGCTTTTTGAATGGTCCATGAAAACAACCTTATTTTTTTTATAACCTATTATTTTATACTTTTTAAATGTCTTGCATAGTACTACTGCTGAGAAACAACACGTTTCACAATATCTGTCAATGAAAATAAACCTGATTCTGATTCTGAATCTGCAGCAGGTCCAGAACATCCCTATCAATCAAAAAGATGGAAAAAGGCAAACAGAGAAAATCTGCAGATGCTAGAAATCCAGGGCAACACACACAAAATGCTGAAGGAACTCAGCAGGCCAGGCAGCATCAATAAAAATATGTAAACAGTTGACATTTTGGGCTGAGACTCTTCATCAGGACAAAGGCAACTAATTTTTTGAAGACACAAAATGAAAGACACCTATTACAACCTGTAGCGCATCTAAAAAGTTACAGCCAATGGAGCTATGTGAAAAGTCATGAACTGGGAACACTAATTTGCTTTTTTGCCCCTACAGATGTTGTCTGACCTGTTGGCTGAGTGCTTCCTACTTTGACCTAAGACTCCCAGAACAGAGAGAAAAAGTAAAGAGGTAGTGTTCATGGATTCAATATCCATTCAGAAATCTGATGGCAGAGGGGAAGGAGCCATTCCGAAATCACTGTGTGTGCCTTCATACTACTGTACCTCTTGCCTGATGGTAGCAATGAGAAGAGGGCATGTTCTGGGTGGTGAGGGTCCTTAATGGTGGATGCGGCCTTTTGAGGCATCGCTCCCTGATAGAACTGGCTGAGTTTACAATATTCTGCAGCTTATTCTTATCCTGTGCAGTGTCCTCTCCTCATACTCAACAGTGATGCAGCTGGTTAGAATGCTCTGAAGAAATTTGCAAGTGTCTTTGGTGACATATAGTTTTCGACTGGAGTACTGTGTAGACACAAAAGAAGCGTTACCGTGTAGGTCCAGTGAAGAGCTTTAAAAAGCAGAATTTTTTTTCGGTGGGAATCTTTGATTGGAGTACTGCATGTATGCAACAGAAGTGTTCCTGTGCAGGTCTGGTGAAGAGCTTTAAACAGCTAGTCTCTATATAAGAGAGATACTGCCTAGGAGCGGAAGTCGTCAGAGTAGTCTGAGTCAGAGTAATAAGGCTTTGGCTTAACAGGGTTGCGATGGGAACAGGTGGAGGCAAGGTAAGTTGTTTCCTTATTTTTTTTTTTCTGAATTAACTCTTCAGAGGATATGGGCTCTGTCTGCAGAGCCAGTGTTCTGTTCTGGGTGTCAGATGTGGGATTTGCAGACTTCCAGCCACATCTGCACAGGTGCATCGAGATGCAGCTGCTTAGAGACTGTGTTAGGAAACTGGAGCTGCAGCTTGATGACCTTCGACTTGTTATGGAAAATGAAGCAGTGATAGACAGGAGCTACAGAGAGGTAGTCACCCCTAGGCTACAGGAGACAGAGAAATGGGTGAATATCCTCATGCAAGGTTCCTACAAGGTTGATTCACCTTAGATAGGTACATGGAGCATAGGAAAATAGAGGGCTATGTGGTAGGGTAATTCTGGGCAGTCTCTCGAGTAGGTTCCATGGTCGGCACAACATTGTGGGCCGAAGGGCCTGTAATGTGTTGCAAATCCCCATGTTCTATGTTCTAATGACTGGTTGCACCACAACCTGGTCTCAAGCTTCCAGTATCCAGGATCACAAAGAAGTTTCAGAGGGTTGTAGACCCAGACAGTTCCATCATGGGCAAAATCCTCCCAGCCATAGAGGACATCTTCAAGAAGGTAGCATCCATCATCAAGCATCCTAATCATCTGAAACATGCTCTCTTTGTGTTATTGCCTTTGGTGAGGAGGTACAGGTTGAGTCTGTGGTAAAGAAGCCAAATGCAATGTTGACATTTATTTCAAGGGGAATAGAATACATAAAAAAAACAAGGTGATAATGCTGAAGCTTTATAAGACACTTGTCAGGCTGCACTTGGAGAATTGTCAATGGTTTTGGGCCTCTTATCTCAGAAAGGATGAACTGTCATTGGACAGAATCCAGAGAAGATTCATGAGGATGATTCCAGGAATGAAGGGGTTAACATATGAGGAGTGTTTGGCAGCTTTGGGCCTGTACTCAGTGGAATTTAGAAGAATGCAGTGGAGCTGACTGAAACCTATTGACTGTTGAAAGGACTAGATATAGTGGATGTGGAGAGGATGTTTCCTCTGGTGGGGGTATCCAGAACTAGGAGGCACAGCCTCAGAATTGAGGGGTGACCTTTTAGAACAGGATTAAGGAGGGATTTTCTAAGCTGAAGTGTGGGGAATCAGAGGAATGCTCTGCCACAGACTGGGGTGGAGGCTAAGTGTGTGGGTATACTCAAAGCAGAAGTTGATAGATTTCTGATTGGTCAGGGCATCAAGGGATATTGTGAGAGAGCAGATGTATGGCGTTGAAAGGGATCCGGGATCAGCCATGATGAAATGGCAGAGCAGACACATTCAGCTGAATGGTCTAATTCTGCTCCTATGTCTTAGGGTCTTATGATTGAGGAGAGGTCAAGTATTTTTGAGGAATGGTCCATCATTAAGGACCCCCATTTCCCAGGACATACCCTTTTCTCATTGCTGCTATCAGAAAGTAGATACAAGAGCCCGGAGGCATACAGCCAATGATTCAGGAACAGCTTATTCCTCTCTGTGATCCTATTTATGATTGGACATTGAATCCATGAACACTACCTCACTTTTTTATTTCTTTTGTGTTGCTTTCTACTGCTGGCGCAAAATAAATAAATTTCACAACATATGCCAGTGACATTAAACCTGATTCTGATTCTGATTCCTCAGGCTCCTAATGAAGAATAGCCACTGTTGTGCCTTCTTTGTAACTGCATCAATATGTTTGCCCCAGAATCAGTCTGTGTATGCCAATATGATGATATTATTGTTCTTGATCATTTACAGATCTAAACATTTCACTTTTCATTACCACCTTTAAGCAGCTTGATGACTTAAAAAAAGTCTGTGTTCCAATTTCTGTGAGGAAGCATTCCTGATTGATCTCTTCCCTAACCATGCAGTGCTAAGAAATGAAGGTAAGTAATATGACAAGATAAGATTGATTTCTTCTGAAGTTACATTGAATTCTTTGAAATTGATGTCATTTGTTATATCCGACTCTTAAACATTAAAGCAACAGCATCTCGGTTCACAAATGATGATAATCCTAAACATAAATTTACATGAATATAACACCATTCAGCAAGTGAAACACAAAACTTACAGCAAATACTGGAACAACCATTGATCACAAAAAGAAAACTTAATGTTTGCATTTAAACTACCTTTTCTGCAAGAGAAAACATATAATTTACCTTGAATAATAATCAATCAATTTTTCTCTGAGGTTTTGGTTCTACTATTTTAATATCTTTGTATGACAAAGTTTACCTTGTCATGTTAATAGTCAAGTTTTGCATGATATTAGTTATTTTAAATAATCTTTCTTGTACTCAGTATAGAATTTCAATGGTTTAAATAGTTTTTATTTGACATTGCTCAGTGAAGCTGTCTTGTCTCCTACTCTTTTCCTTATTTATCCTCCCCTAGGAAACATCATTAGAGAACTAAACCTGCTCACTAACTTCAAGCAGGCTTCAACTATACCAGTACCTAAGAAGAACATCTCACTGACTATCGTTCAATAGCACTTACATCCACAGTGTTGAAGTGTTTTGAGAGTAGGATGATGAAACATATTAACTGCTGTCAGAAAAGCAATTTGTTTTCAATACCTCCTTGTGCAATTGGATCCTCTATTTTCCCTCCCTTCCAAACCCAGTCAGTTCGGATTGCCAACAATAACTCCTCCACCATCTCTACCAGCACAAGGCTGTGTGCTTAGCCCCCTGTAGTGCAGAGTATATTGACTGACTGTATCACCGCCTGTTATGGAAACACCAATGCCCCTGAACAGAAAATCCTCCAAAAAGTAGTGGATATGGCCTAGTCCATCATGGGAAAGCCCTCCCCACTACTGAGTACATCTACACGAAATGCTGTGGCAGGAAGACAGCGTCCATCATCAGGGACCCCCACCACCCAGGACATGATCTGCTGCCATCATAAAGAAGCTACAGGAGCTTCAGGGCTCATATCACCAAGTTCAGGAAGAGTTACTGCCCCTCAACCATCAGACTCTTGAACCAAATCTGATAAATTCACTCAATTTTATTTGTCCCATCATTGAAATGTTCCCACAACCTATGGACTCACTTTCAAGAACTCTTCATCTTATGTTCTCGATATTTATTGCTTATTTATTTATTATTATTATTTACTTATTTTTGAATTGACACAGTTTATTGTCTTTTGCATATTGGTTGAACATCCAAGTTGGTGTGGTCTTTCATAGATTCTATTATGGCCTTTATTCTATTGTGGATTTATTAATTCTGCCTGCTAGAAGATGAATCTCAGGGTTGTATATTGTGATGTATACGTACTTTGTTAATAAACTTACTTTGAACTTTGACTTGCACAGTTATACAGATGACGAACAATTGTTTATTTCGGTTGAGCTTGATGCTGATGAAACCCCATCTTCTCTGACTCTGATATGGCTGCAATAAACAAATGAAGGAGCAAGAAGTTTCTAAAGCTAAATGAAGATTATTCAATTGATCCCAAAGCCAAAAAACGCAAATTTCTTGTTAAACTGGGAAACTTGGCTCCCCCAGTAAAAACAGAACTAGCCTTAGATTTATGGCCTTTTGGTCTTATGATCTATCCTTCATTTGGATTTGCATTTTAAATCCTACTTATTACAAATATTGCCAAGGTATGGCCATTTCTGTCACAAAATGATGCTGAGAAATGAATTTCCACCTTTATATCGAACAGACTAGGGACCTCAAGATCCCTCTGCTCATCAACACTGTTGAGGATCTTGTCCAAACAGTGCACAGTCTCTTTGCACTTGACCTGCCAAGGTGCAACACTTTATATTTGACAGGGTTAAATTCCATCTGCCATTTCTCTATCCATATCTGCAACTGATCTATATCCCATTGTATTCTTTGCCAGACTTTTATGTTATCCAGAACAACACCAATCTTCAAACTTACTAACCTACCAATCTACATCTACATTTTCATCCAGCTCATTTATATACCTCACAAACAACAGAGGTCTAGGTAGAGTCCCCTGCAGAACACCACTCATCACAGACCACCGGCCAGAATAAGTCACTTCAACCATTACTCTCTGTCTTCCATGTCCAAGCCAGTTTGGAATTCAAATAATCAATTCACTATAGATCACATGCATCTTAACCAAATGGATGAACCTCCAATGAGGGATGTTGTCAAATGCCTTACTAAAATCCATGTAGACAACATCCACAGTTCTACTTTCATGAACCAACCTCATCACCTCACTAGACTCTCCCTAATTAGGCCATGGTTTTCCAAATGCTCGTAAATCCTGCCCCTAGGAATTCTCTTTGTTAACTTCACTACCATTTATGTGAGACTGACCACTCCATAGTTTCCAGGATTATCCCTGATTTCCTTCTTGAAAACTAAACATTAGACGCACACCAGTCCTCTCACCTGCAGCAAGAGAGGACATAAAGATATTGGTCTAAGCCCCAACAGTTTTTTCTCTTGCCTTTCTCAATAACCTGGGCTATATCCCGTCAGGCCCTGGGAATTTATCCACCATAATGCTCTTTAATAGACCTAACTCTGCCTCCCCCTTTAATTCAAAATGCTGCAGATTATCAATACATTCAACACAGATTTCCCTATCCTCCATGTCCTTCTTCTCAGTAAGTACTGAAGAAAAGTACTCATTAAGGATCTCACCTGCATCCTCTGCATCCAAGCAGATGTTCCCCCCTTTATCCTTGTGTGGTCCCACCATCTCCCAATTATTGCCTTGCTTTTGGTGTATGCATAGAATGCCTTAGGATTCTCTTTCATCCTACCTACCACGGACTTAAGGGGCATAGTTTTGAGGTGCCTGGAAGTAGGTACAGAAGGGATGTCAGGGGTAAGTTTTCTCACGCAGAGAGTGGTGGGTGCATGGAATACACAGCTGGTGATGGTGGTGGAGGTGGATACCATAGAGTCGTTCAAGACACTCTTAGGTACATGGAGCTTAGAAAAGTAGAGGGCTGTGCGGTAGGGAAATTCTAGGCCGTTTCTAGAGTAGGTTACATGGGCTGAAGGGCCTGTAATGTACTGTAGATTTCTATGTTCTATGACTTTTCATGGCTCCTACTGGCTTTTTTAATTTCCTTTTTGAGTTCTTTTCTGGCTTCTTTATAATCCTCAAGGGTTCTGTTCAATTCTAGCTTCCTAAGCTTCACATACTTTTCCTTTTTCTCATAAATAAATTCATCACTTCCCTCAACATCCACTGTTCTCTTACCTTGCTCTTCTTGTCCTTCCTTCTGACAGGAACATACCTGTCCTGTACTCTGTGCAGCCAGTCTTTAAACCCTTCACATTTCGGATGTGGACTTGTCCCGAAACAGCTGTTCCCAATGAACTTTCCTTAGTTCCTGCCTAACGCTCTCGTAATTTGACCTGCTCCAATTTAATATCCTCCTGCAAGCTCCATACTTACCTTTATCTGTAGCTTTCTTAAAACTTAAGGGTCTGTGGTCACTGTTCGACTACCGTTCACCCACTGAAATGTCAGTTACTGTGCCAGGCTCATTACCCAACACCAAGTCCAGTACAAAGTTCAAAGTTCGAAGTAAATTTACTATCAAAGTACATATATGTCACCAAAAACAACCCAGAGATTCATTTTCTGGCGGGCATACTCATAAGTCCGTAATAGAATAATAGCCATAACAGAATCAATGAAAGATCGCACCACCTTGGTGTTTAACTAGTGTGCAAAAGACAAAAAACTGTTTAAATACAAATAGAAGAAAATATTAATAATAATAAATAAGTAATAAATATCAAGAACATGAAAGAAAAATGTCATTGCAATTAGTCCATCAGCTGTGGGAACATTTCAATGACACAGCAAGTGAATTTGAGTGGTTTAGTTCACAAGCCTGATGTTTCTGGGGTAATAGCTGTTCCTGAACCTGGTAGTGTGAGTCCTGAGGCTTCTGTACCTTTTTCCTAATGGCAGTAGTGAATTCAGAGCATGTCCTAAGTGGGTGGGGGTCCTGATCATGGATGCTGCTTTTCTGTGACAGAGTTTCATGTTGATGTGCTCTGTAGCCCCTCCTCTGTTGGACTATCTACATATTGATTTAAGAAACCGTCGTGATTCCTCAGAAGTGAGGCCATTGATTTGAATTGTAAATGTTAGCTTTATTTGATTTTGTTCTTTTAGGGTAGACAAGCAGCACATTTAGTAGCCTCCACCCTGCCTGATGGTAGAAAAAAGTATTCCCCTTGCTTTCAAGTCCTGAAGAAAAGTCTCAGTCCAAAACATCAACTATTTATTCATTTCTGTAGATGCTGCCTGACCTGCTGAGTTCCTCCATCACTTTTTGTTATTTGCTTTCATTTCAATTCCAATCAATATTTCCTTTCTGACATGTCAATCCATGGTCTCCTCTGCTGCCATGATGGGGCCACCCTCAGGCTGCAGGAGTAACACCTCATATTCCATCTAGGTAGCCTCCAACAAGGATTTTTAAGCACGAACAAGTTTTCCAATTTGCAGCAATTTTTTCCCCCTCCCATTTCCTTCTTCAATTCTCCACTCTGCCCCCCCTTTACCTCTTTATTTCACCTACCTATCACCTCCTCCTGGTGTCCCTCCTATTTCCTTTCCTCCCATTGTCCATTCTGCTCTCCAATCACATTCCTCCTTCTCTAGTGCTTTACGTTTTCCACTTATCACCTCCCAGTTTCTTACTTCATTCCCCCTCTTCCACCTACCTGGCTTCACCTATCAACTACTAGCTTGGACTCCTTCCCCTCCACCTACCTTATTCTGACTTTTCCCCTTCCTTTACACTTCTGAGGAAGGTTCTCGGCCTGAAACATCAACAGTTTGTTCATTTACATTGATGCTACCTGACCTGCTGAGTTCCTCAGCAATTTTGTTTGTCTTTGGATTTCCAGCATCTGCAGAATCTCTTGTGTTTACAGTTAATATATTTTCTACCTCACAGTTCTGTCCATGAAGATTCAATGCTGTGCTCCCATGTTGTTTGAGTAACATTTGAACATCCTATCCACGATCTTGTGGGATTCTTCCTGGTGTTCCAGTTTCCTTCCACATCCTAAAGATAAGCAGTTTGGAAAGTTGATTGGCCATGATAGGTGAGGTTGAATCTGGGATTGTGCTGGGGAATATTCTCCCCATTGTGATAGGATTATAAGAGTATAAGATATAGGAGCAGAATTAGGCCTTTGGACAATAAAATGTCCTCTGCCATTTCATCATATCTGATCCATTTCCCTCTCAGCCCAATCTACCGTGTTTTCCCCATAACCCTTTCATGCCTTGACTAATCAAGAACTTATCAATCTCTGTTTTAAATATACCCAATGACTTGGTCTCCACAGCCACCTGTGGCAATGAATTCCACAGATTTACCACTCTCTGACTAAAGAAGTTCCTTCTCATTTTCAATCTAAAAGGATATACCTCTATTCTGAGGCTCCTTCACCATAGAAAACATCCTCTCCACATTCACTCTGTGGTCTTTCACAATTCAATAGGTTTTAATGAGATTCCACCTCCCCCCCCCCCCCAATTCTTCTGAATTCCTGTGAGTACAGACCCAGAGGTCCTCATGTGATAGGCCTTCCAATCCTGGAATCATTTTTGTGAACCTACTTTGAACCCTCTCCAATGTCTGCACATCCTCATGAGGAGAATAAAAGGGGATCAGTGTAAAATGGTGTTTGCTGATTCATTCTATGAGCCTGTTTCCATATGGTACGACTGGATGGCTAAAATATTGATTACACTCTTGGCACACTAAAATTATGGGGACGAATCTGTACCATCTAAAGCAATGTCTCAGCTACAGCTCCTTTATATAGCTGATGGATTGGTTACAATTACAATGTGATCTTACAAATTTTCATTCCTGTTTTTTAACATCGTAGCTGAAGGGTTGAAAATTGGAGGTAAGTCTGCCACAGCCATTCAATGAAATGATTAATTATTACAACAGGATCTGTCATAGGATGTCTTTAGTGTACAGTGATCTCTGAAATTGCTCAGTCATTGCACTTTGCAAGAAATGATTTAGTGCAGGGTGCCCACATCAGAAAGATAAATTCAAAGTCTGTAACATAGAAAAACAGCCCAGACATACAGCAAATGAGAAGTAGTTTTAAAAAGAGCATTTCTACAATGATCACACATAGAAATGACGAATAATGAAATATCTTGTTTCTCAATGATCCAGATTGTGTATATATGTAAAGGTTTTTAATTGGAAGTTCAAAGTTCAAAGTGCATTCATTATTGAAGTATGTATGCACTGTACAATCCTTGAATTCATCTTCCCCACAGACAGTCATGAAACAAAGAAACACCATAGAATCCGTTCATAGAAAAGCATCAAATCCCCACCCATGCAAAAAAAACCAACAAAACTGCAACAAAAAAAGTAGCAAATAAACACAGAATATAAAATACAAAACTAAGAAAGTCAAGGCACATTTAGCTCTGCGCAATTCATTATGTGCAGACAGCCCCAATCAAAATTGCTGAAAATAACAACCAAAAAAAGGAGTGACCAAAAACCAGAAACACGTCATAACATGAAGTAGAGTCGACGCCACAAACCATGTATGTAATTAAATGTAAAAATTCCAAAACTGATTCCAAAACAAACTAACAACAGGAATTCTGCAGATGCTGGAAATTCAAGTGAGTACTCTTCCTTCAGTTAGTCCTGACGAGGGGTCTCAGCCTGAAACGTCGACTGTATTTGATATTAAATTAGATTTAATTACTGATCTGTCTGTCTCATTTGAGAAATATTTTGGCTTTTGGGCTAAAAGTGTAAACTTTCAGTTCAAGTCCCATTTTTAGTTAATGTCTACAAAATGCTGGAGGAAATCAGCAGGTCAGGCAGCACTGATGGAAATGAATAGATGCAAGAGACTCTGCAGATGCTGGAAATCCAGGGCAACACACACAAAATGCTATAGACTCTATTTTTCAGTCTTATAGTTTTAATATTCTGTGTTTTCTCGCCCAGACTTCTCAGGTTCTTTTGTGCAGGAGGAGGAAGATGAGGTCAATGTGCCTGTTCCATTTTTGTTCATTTTGTTTTTGCAGGGAGATGAGATTTGGGGCTTGATAATCGTGCTGCCTTTCTTTTCTTTCTTGGTTTCATGGCTACCTGATGAGTTGAAGAATTTCAGAGTTGTATACTTTTATAATAATTGATCTTTTGAACCTTTGGAGGAACTCAGCAGGTCATGCAGCATCTATGGAAATGAACAAACAGTGAATGTCTATTCCCTTCCGTAGATGCTGCCTGACCTAATGAGTTCCTCCAGCATTTTTGTGCAGGTTACTCTGGATTTCCAGCATCTGCAGAATCCCTTGTTATTCAGTTAATCCCTGGTGCACATATTGGTGGTAGGTTCAGATACAGTTGCAATGCACAGTTTAAGTTCCAGCTGTAGCCACCAGCAGAAGAGAGGAAAGTGGAAGGAGGGAGGGAGAGGGTAGGTGGAGGGAGAGGTGGAGGGAGTGGTGGAGGGAGGAGGACAGGATACAGAGGAAGTAAACAGTGTAAAAATGCTCAGGGAAAAAAATCACTCTAAAATTCATTAAGAAATTTGCTTGCCCAGCTAATTTCCAAATTGATTCTGTGTAAGATCTGTAAGATTGAATACAGTACCAAGAGCTATGCTTATGTATGCAATATAAGTAATCAGAAGTAGGCACAATTGAATTTTAGAGATCAAAGTGTCTAACTACTTCATATGTCAGTTTTACAAGGATTCAGCTGAAGCTTGCCTTCCTATAAAACATTTAATTGATGCCTTTAATTACCACTCTTATGGCCTTAGAAGTCTCTGTCTCACTGTATGTTTTCAAATACTTTTTAATCATTTGCTTCAGTAAAGACTCAAGGTAATTTCTATCAGGTTCATGGAATTCTAACTTTAAATTTACATGAGGCAAATCTCCATTGTCTGATCTGTTGGCAATTTACTTACTCACATCATTTAGATGATAAAACACAGTGCTGAGCTGATGGGAATAACAATTCATCAAACTGCCTGCACATTAATGCTCTGTCTCTTTATCCTTTTGTGTATAGTTATGCAGCTCATGCATGAATTGAGGATAAGCTAGTTAAATAAGTCTTGGTAATATTAAACTGAAAGAACCTGCTGCTGTCAGAGAGAGGAGTTAGATAATTTTACTCTCTAAAGGGCAGGGAAGGTGATAGCTATGTATGAGTTCCATATCTTCTCAAATCTGTATTCAAATAAAAACTTATAATTTTGCAATTACTTCAGAAGACAAGTGAAGCTTTGAGCTAAACTCAAATCCAAAGGCAAAAATGGCCCAGGTTCTCAGCAACAATAAAGGCTCCCTGAATCTGTACTCAGGATAGTTGGATCCTAGTGCAGTTGGTTGGTTCTAGAATATGCAAATAGCTTTATAAAATTTTCATAGAGTAGGCAAGCATAAGATATTGAGGAAATATCACCATTTTCTGTTTACAAAAACTTGTGTTTTATGGAAATCCTTTATTTGCATGAATCTGAGATTTGTCTGAAACGACAACCAAAGATTTTACTGTCGTAAGGATTGCAAAATTCACTGTGAATATTGTCTTCAAGCTAATTGGAAAGAAAGCAATGTTAGCATTCATTTTGAGAGGACTAGAATGTAATGTTGAGGCTTTATAAAGCACTGGTGAGGCCTCACTTGGAGTGTTGTGAGCAGTCTTTGGCCCCTTATCTTGGAAAGCACGTGCTGACATTGGAGACAGTTCAAATAGGTTCACGAAAATGATTCCAGGATCAAAATGCTGGTCATATGATTGTTTGACGGCTCTGGCCTCTACTCACTCAAATTCAGAAGAATGAGGAGGGATTTCATTGAAACCTACCAAATGTCAAAAAAGCCTAGACAGAATAGATGTTGTCTGCAACTCAAATAATTGGTACTAATTTAGTTATATCCTGGAATAGCTTTTTTTCTCTGACAGACAATGAAGGCTGTTATGATCCTTTTCACCATCCATGTAATCAATGACAAAAAGTAAATTGCTCAAGCTTTCTGTATATATTACCTGTAGGCAAGTTCATCTAGTAAGGACTTGCCTGTTCTTTGGAGATATTTGTCAGAATTACTGGCTAATTGTGATCATAAAGGAATTCTTTACTGATTCTATGGCAATTCCAAACAAATTACTGTAAAGGTAAAGAGCAACCACAATTTGAGACACTTTAGAACATCAATTAATTTGTTTTATAATGCTCTATCAGGAACACAGAAACAAGAATAGGCCATTCAGTTCCTCAAGCATATTCTGCTGAAACAGAGACACATAGCAGAACTACAACAGGATCTCTTGTCATGTTGGTGATTCATCAAAGAGAGAGAAGTTGGTCAGATGTGCTGTGATAGGATTGCGGTGGATTGACTAAAATCTTCAGAAATAGTTATAGAGAGTTGTGGAGTCTGCTGGAGATTGTATTGATTAGGGGAGTGCAGTGACAGTTTTGCATCCAGACCTTTGCCTTTCCCACCCAACTGGCTTCAACTATCACCTTCCAGATAGCCTCCTTTCCCCTTCCCCCACTTTTTTATTCTGCTATCTTCCTCTTTTCTTTTCAGTCCTGAAAAAAGGTTTTGGCCCAAAACGTTGCCTGACCTGCTGAGCTCCTCCCGCGTTTTGTGTGTGCTGCTCTGGATTTCCAACATCAACAGACTTTGTCACGTTAATGCAATTTTCTATATGGGCTGTCAGCGATGGTGGTGGAGGCAGATACGATAGGATCTTTTAAGAGACTCCTGCACGGATACATGAAGCTCAGAAAAATAGAGGACTATGGGTAACCCTAGGTAATTTCTAAGGTAAGGACATGTTCGGGACAGCTTTGTGGGCCGAAGGGCCTGTATTGTGCTGTATGAGGGGTGATTGATAAGTTCATGGTTTAAGGTAGAAGGAGTCAATTTTAGAAAACTCAGCACATTTATTTTTCAACATAGTCCCCTCCTACATTTACACACTTAGTCCAGTGGTAGTGGACCATACGGATCTTGGACCTCCAGAAAGTGTCCACAACAGGGGTGATTGATAAGTTTGTGGCCTACAGTAGAAGGAGATAAGTTATTAACTTCAAACTTTCCATGTATAATCTCTCAAAGAGTTGACCTACATGTGCACGTAACAAGAGCTGTATAGCTCATCTCCTTCTACCTTAGGCCACAAACTTATCAATCACTCATCTGGGGTCACTTCCTGGAGGTCCGAGATCCGTATGCTTCATGACAGCTGGATAAGCGTGTAAATGTAGGAGGGGACTATGTTGAAAAATAAATGTGCTAAGTTTTCTAAGATTAACTCCTTCTACCTTAGGCCACAAACTTATCAATCACCCCTCGTAGGTTTACTATGTTTCTATGTAATGCTGGAATTAGCTTTGGACAATAATAATCTTTGTTGAGGTTGATATTTGAGTAATGGATGGGAAGTTTTCACTGAGAAAAATTACTTAGAGGAAGATAGTTGCTTCAGACACCTCTCTTAACTGGTACCAAAGCACTCTTCAGCCCTCCAGTAAAGAATTTATTTGATGATGTTGCCTATGACATTTGTAAGACTTGTTTGCAACATAGAATTTTGCAGATATATTGTGAAACAAAAGTTGTACACCATCCAAGGTCACTGTCCAACAGACCACGTGGACTCTTCTCACCCCTAAATGCCCTTTTAAAGAGCAACAGTTTGATTGCCCCATTTCATATCACAGTGATTGGTTCCAATAAATAGCCTTTGACACCAAGTAAAAATCTGTCAAATATGGGAAGTGAACTTCAGAATGTGGTGTGAAAAATACTCATTGGTTATGTTCAGTTTCGACTTCGTCATAATGCCCACCCTCCATGAATTTCTGCAGTCCCACCTGAAGAAATATTCCAGCTGTGCCAACCCTATCAATTGCTTCAATTATACAAGCAAAGGAACCATATTAAGTAACTCAGCTAGACCTTTTCTCTTTACCGTATATGCACTAGTTTTCCGCTATTGGCAAAGCCGAAAAAGAAGTGAATGAATATTCAAAATTTTCATTTTGTATATACATTACTTGGATTTCTTCATGTTGTTTTCTGGATATTTTCTTCTCTTCATTAACTTCTCTTTAGCATAAAAAATATATTAGGCAGAACTAATGAAATCCAGTAAAATAATTCACATTTGTCCTAAATGCAGCGCATCTCTCTCTCCTGTTCTGTTTTTAACAGCAGCCATGGGGTACGATATATATCAAGGTAACAGCATGAGCAGAACAAGAATGCTGAGTTAAAGTATTGGAAGTTTTCAGACCAGTGATCTGCAGCTTAGGGTAAGGAGACCCTACTGGGTCTGACTTCCAGATGACTTTTTTATTCAACTTAATTTTTTTTTAGCTTCTGAAGTCAAACAAATTAGTTTATACATAACCAGGATCTGTTTTTCATGGTATGACTGACAAAACCTCTCTTTCAAGTGGTATTGTTAAGTCTTACAACTTTGACAAACTTCTATAGATATGTAGTGGAGAGTGTATTCACCAGCTGCATCAGAATCCGGTTTATTATCACCAGCCAGCATGTGTCATGAAATTTGTTAACTTAGCAGCAGCAGTTCAATGTAATACATAATATAGAAGAAAAAAACAAAGTAAAATAATAAATAAATCAATTATAGTATATGTATATTGAATAGATTAAAAATCGTGCAAAAACAGAAATAATACATATTAAAAAAGTGAGGTAGTGTTCAAGGGTTCAATGTCCATTTAGGAATCGGATGGCAGAGGGGAAGAAGCTATTCCTGAATCGCTGAGTGTGTGCCTTCAGGCTTCTGTATCTCCTACCTGACAGTAACAGTGAGAAAAGGGCATGCCCTGGGTGCTGGAGGCCCTTAATAATGGACGCTGCATTTCTGTGACACCACTCCTTGAAGATGTCCTGTGTACTTTGTAGGCTAGTATCCAAGATGGAGCCAACTAGATTTATAACCCTCTGCAGCTTCTTTCGGTCCTGTGCAGTAACCCCTCCATACCAGACAGTGCTGCAGCCTGTCAGAATGCTCTCCACGGTATATTTATAGAAGTTTTTGAGTGTACTTGTTGACATGCCAAATCTCTTCAAACTCCTAATAAAGTATAGCCACTGTCTTACCTTCTTTATAACTACTTTAATATTTTAGGACCAGGTTAGATCCCCAAAGATCTTGACACCCAGGAAATTGAAGCTGCTCACTCTCTCCACTTTTGATCCCTCTATGAGGATTGGGATGTGTTCCTTTGTCTTACCCTTCCTGAAGTCCACAATCAGCTTTTTCATCTTGCTGACATTGAGTGCCAGGTTGTTGCTGCGACACCACTCCACTAGTTGGCATATCTCACTCCTGTACATGCTCTCGTCACCACCTGAGATTCTACTAACAATGGTCATATTGTCAGCAAATTTATAGAAGGTACTTGAGCTATGCTTAGCCACACATTCATGGGTACATAGCCTAGTATGGAAACACTAATGCCTTTGAATGGAAAATCCTACAAAAGGTAGTGGATTCTGCCCAGTGCATGATGGGTAAAGCCTTCCCAACAACTGAGTGCACCTACATGAAGCACTGTTGTAGGTGTGCAGTGTCCATCATCCAGGCCATGCTCTCTTCTCTCTGCTGCTATCAGGTAGAAAGGTACAAGAGCCTCAGCACTTGCACCACCAGATTCAGGAACCATTACTACCCTTCATCCATTAGGTTCTTGAATACACTCACTTGCCCATTCATTGAGTTGTTCCCATAACTAATGATCTCACTTTATGTCATCTCATGTTTTTATTATTTATAGCTATTCAATTTTCTGTCTTCTAGTTGATCTTTCCTTGATCCTGTCACAGTTACTATTCTATAGATTTGCAGAGTATACCTGCAGGAAAATGAATCTTGGGGTTGTATATAGTGACACATAGGTACTTTGATAATAAAATTTACTTTGTCATTGAACTTTACAGTGTGAACGGGAAGGTGAACAGCCAGAGGTCGTGATACATATTGGTGCCAACAACATAGGTAGGAAAAGGAAGGAGGTCCTGAAAACAGACTATAGGTAGTTAGGAAGGAAGTAAAGAAGTAGGACCTCAAAGGTGGTAATCTCAGGATTACTGCCTGTGCCACGTGACAGTGAGCATAGCAACATAGTGAGGTGGAGGATAAATGCGTGGCTGAGCACTTGGTGCAGGGGGCAGGGATTCAGATTTCTGGATCATTGGGACCTCTTTTGGGGCAGGCGTGACCTGTACAAAAAGGAGGGGTTGTACTTGAATCCGAGGTGGACCAATATCCTGGCAGGAAGGTTTACTAAGGCTATCAGCGAGAGTTTAAACAAGAATTGCTGGGGGGTGGAAACCAAACAGAAGAGATGGAAGAAGGGGCTTTTGGCTCACAAATAGAGAAAACTTGGAGACAGTGCGAGAGGGAGGATAGGCAGGTGATAGAGAAGGGATATGCTCAGACCGATGGTTTGAGATGTGTTGATTTTGATGCAAGAAACATCATGAACAAAGCAGTTGAGCTTAGAGCATGGATCAGTACTTGGAGCTATGATGTTGTGGCCATTACAGAGGCTTGGATGGTGCAGGGGCGGGAATGGTTACTTTGAGTGCCAGGCTTTAGATGTTTCAGAAAGGACAGGGAGGGAGGCAAAAGAGGTGGGGGCATGACACTGCTGATCAGAGATAGTGTCACGCTTGCAAAAAAGGAGGATGTCATGGATGGATTGTCCACTGAGTCTCTGTGGGTGGAAGTTAGAAACAGGAAGGAGTCAACTCTACTGGGTGTCTTTTATAGACCACCCAATAGTAACAGGGACATAAAGAAGCAGAGAGGGAGACAGATTCTGGAAAGGTGTAATAATAACAGGGCTGTCGTGGTGGGAGATTTTAATTTCCCAAATATCGATTGGCAAGTACCTAGAGCAAGGGGTTTAGATGGGGTGGGGTTTGTTAGGTGTGTTCAGAAAGGTTTCTTGACACAATATATAGATAAGCCTACAAGAGGAGAGGCTGTGCTTGATCTGGTATTGGGAAATGAAACTGGTCAGGTGTCAGGTCTCTCAGTGGGAGAGCATTTTTGAGATAGTGATCACAATTCCATCTCTTTCCCCATAGCATTGGAGAGGGATAGGAACAGACAAGTTAGGAAAGCGTTTAGCTGAAGTAAAGGGAAATATGAAGCCATCAGGCAGAAACTTGGAAGAATAAATTGGGAACAGATGTTCTCAGGGAAATGTATGGCAGAAGTGTGGCAAATGTTCAGGGGATATTTGCATGGAGTTGTCCATAGGTATGTCCCAATGAAACAGCAAAAGGATGGTAGGGGACAGGAACCGTGGTGTACAACGGCTGTTGAAAATCTATTCAAGAAGAAGGAGCCACGAGAAGGCCTTGGTGAGCAGGATTAAAGAAAACCCCAAAGCATTCCACAAGTATGTAAAGAGCGAGAGGATAAGCCGTGAGAGAATAGGACCAATCAAGTGTGACAATGGAAAAGTGTGTATGGAACCGGAAGAGATAGCTGAGGTATTTAATGAATACTCTGCTTCAGTATTCACTGTGGAAAAGGATCTTGGCGATTATAGGGATGACTTACAGCAGATTGAAAAGCTTGAGTATATAGATATTAAGAAAGAGGATGTGCTGGAACTTTTGGGAAGCATTAAGTTGGATAAGTCTCTGGCACTGGATGAGGTGTACCCCAGGCTTCTGTGGGAGGCGAGGGAGGAGATTGCTGAGCCTCCGGCAATGATCTTTACATCATCAATGGGGATGGGGGAGGTTCTGGAAGATTGGAGGGTTGCAGATATTGTTCTCTTATTCAAGAAAGGGAGTAGAGATAGCCCAGGAAATTATAGACCAGTGAGTCTTACTTCAGTGGTTGGTAAGTTCTGGGAGAAGATCCTGAGAGGAAGGATTTATGAACATTTGGAGAGGTATAATATGATTAGGACTAGTCAGCATGGCTTTGTCAAGGGCAGGTCGTGCCTTACAAACCTGATTGAATTTTTTAAGGATGTGACTAAACACATTGATAAAGGTAGAGCAGTAGATGTAGTGTATATGGATTTTAGCAAGGTATTTGACAAGGTACCTCATGCAAGGCTTATTGAGAAAGTAAGGAGGCATGGGATCCAATGTGACCTTGCTTTGTAGATCCAGAATTGGTTTGCCCACAGAAGGCAAAGAGTGGTTGTAGATGGGTCATATTCTGCATGAAGGTCAGTGACCAGTGCTGTGCCCCAGGGATTGGTTCTGGGAACCCTACTCTTTGTGATTTTTATAAATGACCTGGATGAGGAAGTGGAGGGATGGGTTAGTAAATTTGCTGATGACACAAATGTTGGGGATGTTGTGGATAGTGTCAGAGGTTACAATGGGACATTGATAGTATGTAAAACTAGCCTGAAAAGTGGCAGATGGAGCTCAACCCAGATAAGGGTGGGGTGGTTCATTTTGGTAGGTCAGATATGATGGCAGAATATAGTATTAATGGTAAGGCTCTTGGCAGTGTGGAGGATCAGAGGAATCTTGGGGTCCAAGTCCATAGGACACTCAAAGATGCTGCACAGATTGACAATGTGGATTGGATCTGTGGTGCTTTGGCCTTCATCAATCGTGAGATTGAGTTTAAGAGCCAAGAGGTAATGTTACAGCAATATAGGACCTTGGTCAGACCCCATTTGGAGTACTGAGCTCATTTCTGGTCACCTCACTACAGGAAGGATGTGGAAACTATAGAAAGGGTGCAGAGGAGATTTACAAGGATGTTGCCTGGATTGGGGAGCATGCCCTTTGAGAATAGTTTGAGTGAACGGCCTTTTCTCCTTGGAGTGACAAAGGATGAGAGGTGACCTGATAGAGGTGTTTAAGATAATGAGAGATATTGATCATGTGGATAGTCAAAGACTTTTTCCCAGGGCTGAAATGGCTTGCATGAGAGGACACTGTTTTTATGGTCCCTGAAAAATGGTACAGAGGAGATGTCAGGGGAAAGTTTTTTTACACAGGAGTGGTGAGTGCATGGAATGGGCTGCCAGCGATGGTGGTGGATGCAGATACAATAGGGTCTTCTAAGAGACTCTTAGATAGATACATGGAGCTTAGAAAAATAGAGGGCTATGGGTAACCCTAGGTAATTTCTAAAGTAAGTACATGTTCAGCACAGTATTGTGGGCTGAAGGGCCTGTATTGTGCTGTAGGTTTTCTATGTTTTTATGTTTCTCTTGAATAGGGAAACAAGACTTTAATTTAATGTCATCATCAAGGGATTGCAGCTACAACATTTGAACATTCTTCTATACTTCCCAGTAGAATAGCAGGCTAGTCTATATCATTGAGAGGCAAATTTTTTAAGAAGCACTTTATGAAATGATTTTACAATTCTTAGAACAGTCACAGTTTAAGTTAAGCTTGATTTTCTTTTGCACTTTAGTGAAGGATTTCATACAGACTCAATAACCTTAAGTGATCTCCAGACTTTAGAAAAGAGATCTTGAGTTGTTGCTTTGCTCTCCCTTACTTTAAACTATTAAATTAACCAACTCAAGTGCTTTCATTTCCACTCGCAGCATGGAAGCAGAATTATTCCAAGATTATTCAGGAATGTAAAACTATCCAAAGCTCTGCTCAACCATATTTCTTCACTTCCCTTTCATCCTCAATACCCTATTCTCCATTTTAGTATGTAGTGAGCTAAAATTAAGACGACATTTCTAATTGATGTTATCACTTCTCCTTTCTCCTTATCTCCTCCCACTCAACCTCAGTTATTTTTCTTACCTTGCCTTAAAGCTAACAAGAACTATCAAAGACTAATTTCATTCAGTATTGCCTCTCTCCTTTAAAAATCACCATCATCACATCTACTTTTAAAAGCTTTGACACCTTCTCAGAGTAATCTTTTTCGACTTTCTAATGCATCCAGCTCTCTCACCCAATTCAATTTTCCTAAAAAAAAGACTGTGGATGTTAAAAATGAATTCCCCATTGTCTGTGAAAGTGTGTTTGATCTCTCCTTGTCTTTCTTGGACTTACTGCACTGAACATTACTGCTGCCAGAAGAACTATACTGATCCAATCCAACCATTGTGTCAAAGCCCAGAATGCATTATGTCCTTAGAACCAGCCAAAGGTCTGTTCTCAATGAGTTCCACTCATCATTTAATTGTTGCTTCTCAATTACATCATTGCAGGAACAGTACCAGCTCCAATGACAAGCAGCACCATCTTTTCCCTCAAAACCAACATATGGTATATTCAAATTACAGATACAAGAGATTCTGCAGATGCTGAAAACCGAGAGTAATGCACACAAAATGCTGGAGGAGCTCAGCAGGTCAGGTAGCAGCTATGGAAATGAATGAAGAGACAATGTTTCATGTCGGGGCTCTTCTTCAGAGCTGTGAAGGAAGGCAGAAGAAGCCAGGATGTATTTAAGATAGCTCTCAGATCTGTCTGTCCCAGTTTGTTTTAAAAACACATTGTTGGCAGTTACAATTCCCTAATAATACTAATGAAGTTTAGCCCTATTGAGATTTATCACTTTAACTAACAAATTGAATGTATCTTCTCAGCATCCATCAGCAGGCAGCCAATCACCCAGTACATGGTCTCTTCTCACTACTGTCATCGAAAGAATGTACGAGCGCCTGAGAACTTACACCAGCATGTTTGGGAACAGTTACTGTATTACCCTCAACCATCAGGCACTTCAACTGAAGGAGATATCTCAATTCAAATTCACTTCTCCCATCATTAAAAAGTTCCCACAACATATAGACTCACTTTTAAGGACTCTTCATCTCATATTGTCAATATTTATCGCTTATTTATTTATTGTTATTACTTCTTCTTTCAGTATTTGTACAGTCTGTCGTCCTTAGCACATTGGATGCCCAAGTTGATTGATTCTGTTATGGTTGTTAATCTATAGATTTATTGAGTATGTCCACAAGACAATGAATCTCAGGGTTGTATATGGTGACATATCTGTACTTTGATAATATTTACTTTGAATTTTGAACAGTGATTGGCTTTGGTTACTTAGGGTTTATAATTGTAAGGAGCAGCACTGAAAACAATGGGAAACAACTTAAAATGAGCAGAATCACAAACCTTGAATTCATGCAAAGGGAAAACATGCAGAGGATATTACAAATTAATTCAATATATCCTGGTACTGCCATTACTCCAACTCATTTTGGGACTGATCACTCCGACTCATGTTGGCAATGACATCACTCCAACTCACATTGGCAATGACATCACTCTGACTCACGGTAGTAATGGCACCACTGACTCTCGCTGGCAATGACATCACCCTGACACACTGGTAATGACATCACTGACTCACATTGGTAATGACATCACTCCAACTCACATTGGTAATGACATCAATCTGACTCACAATTGTAATGACATCAATCTGACACGCTGGTAATGGCACCACCGACTCATGCTGGCAATGACATCACTCCGACTCACATTGGTAATGACATCACTGACTCACAATTGTAATGACATCACTCTGACTCACATTTGTAACACCTGTGTAAGCACCAGTCTTATCGTGTCTGACTAGTCGTCGCACTCTTTAGAGAAAATCAAATTACACTCGGTGCTAATAGGCCATCAGAAAAATCCAGGTATCCGAAGGAGAGTGAATAGAAATCACACACTTCTGGAAATAAGGTTTTGTTTATCAGAAAGAAACAATATGTACAAAATATTTACATGACGAAAAACAATTCAAAATTCAAAGATTCTGTTTACGTTCCAAATCTTAGATATCAAACCACAACAAATTCCTTTTTAATTTAAATCAGTGATATTCATTAGAGTTTTAAATACTAATTCAAAAATTATATATACACAGTTTAACTCTTTTACGACAATTCTCCAACACCGCAACTCTTAAACAAAATAAATCTCATTCAGTAACTTATCAAAGTCTTTGCAAAAATAATCAGTTCCTGCTGAAAATCAAATTCAGATTCTTCGTATAAAAATAAACTTATACATCCAGCCATATTAAACCCTCGGCGTCATTACACATTTCATTCTCACGCTGGTTCTTCATCTGGGTAGCTGGCCATCTTGGTTCCTTGGATGAAATAGTTGATCATCTACAGTAAGTCAATTCACAAACTTGTACAAAACTTGACCAAATGCCTTGGTATGATTTTACAGAACTCATTCCCGACCTCACGGTAGGGATTTTGGACACAGCTCTCTGGTCTCGTTATAGCTGTAGCTTCAATAAATCTTTTATCGCTATTGTCTCTCCTCCAGGGGTTTTACCTTGAGGGTTTCAAGTTAGTAGGGTAAAGATACTCACTACTAATTCTACTCTTAACAGTTCATGTCTTCAGCTTCTAATCGATGCTGTGTTTCTCTCCTTGTCCGTCCTGTGTCCAACCCACCCCTTCCTTGCATAGCGTTTTAAAAAAAATTCTCTTTTTTTTAAATCGTTAAACTTCATTTTCATTCCTCTGCAGGTAGAACTTTCTACCTTTACAATTTTGGGTTTAATTAACCTGGGTACAATATGCACCTCTTCTATTCTTATTGGCCTTTTCTAATGAATCCCACTTGCTGATTGGTTGCTCCTTAAATCAGAAAAACTGCCGCCAAAGTCTACTTTTGAAATCTCGATTGCCACCCTGATTAAGAAGTGGTGCTTTTAATGCACCCTGGTGTGAATTGTCCAACTCTAAGTTGAAGTGTAATTCAGAATTCAATGAAGTCTCAAGATATAGAACAAAGATAATCAAAAATACAGATGTACAAGCAGCAACAGCAACACACATCAAAGTTGCTGGTGAACGCAGCAGGCCAGGTGGCATCTTTAGGAAGAGGTACAGTCGATGTTTCGGGCCGAGACCCTTCGTCAGGACTAACTGAAGGAAGAGATAGGAAGAGATTTGAAAGTGGGAGTGGGAGGGGGGAGATAAGAAATGATAGGAGAAGACAGGAGGGGGAGGGATGGAGTCAAGAGCTGGACAGGTGATTGGCAAAAGGGATATGAGAGGATCATGGGACGGGAGGCCCAGGGAGAAAGAAAAGGGGGAGGGTGAAGCCCAGAGGATGGGCAAGGGGTATAGTGAGAGGAACAGAGGGAGAAAAAGGAGAGAGAAAAAGAATGTGTGTATATAAATAAGTAACGGATGGGGTACGAGGGGGAGGTGGGGCATTAGCGAAAGTTTAAGAAGTCAATGTTGGAGGCTACCCAGATGGAGTATAAGGTGTTGTTCCTCCAACCTGAGTGTGGCTTCATCTTTACAGTAGAGGAGGCCGTGGATAGACATATCAGAATGGGAATGGGATGTGGAATTAAAATGTGTGGCCACTGGGAGATCCTGCTTTCTCTGGCGTACAGAGTGTAGGTGTTCAGCGAAACGATCCCCCAGTCTGCAACAGCAACAGCAACAGCAGACATTTTTCAATTGTGCATAAACCACTGAATTTGGAAACAGCAATGCCCATGAAGAGAAAATCCTCCAAAAAGTAATGGATACAGTCCAATCCATCTCAAGTAAAGTTCTTTCCACAATTGAGCGCATCTACACGAAACACTGTCGCGGGAAAGCAGCATCCATCATCAGGGACCCCCACCATCTGGGACGTGCTCTCTTCTCACTGCTGCTGCCAGGGAAAAAAGAAGGTACAGGAGCCTTAAGACTCACACCGCCAGGTTCAGGAACAGTTATTACCCCTCAAATGTCAGGCTCTTGAACCAAAGGAGATAACTTTCCTCAACTTCATTTGCCCTATAATTGAAATGTTCCCGCAACCAATGGACTCACTTTTAATGACTCTTCATCTCATATTCTCCATATTTATTGTTTATTTATTTATTATCATTATTTCTTTCTTTTTGTGTTTGCACAATTTGTTGGCTTCACCACTCTGCTTGAGCGTCCGAGTTGGTGCGGTCTTTTATTTATACTATTATGGTTTTTATTCTATACACTTACGACTCAAACATTCTTTTTATTTTACTTGTGCACAAGGAGAACAGCATGGTCCCTTCACCCACACTGCTCTGGGTCTGGACAGAAAACTGCTGTTTTTATACAGAATTGGCTTATCAGTTATGGATGTCGATAATTCGGTAAATTGCATATGTTTAAGTTCCTTACTTGCAAGATCCATCACCAGTCTTAAACTTAAATGTGACAACAATGGCATTTTGAAGTTAGTAGTGCAATTGTGCCTTAGTCAGTGGGTGTATTTTACATCCTTTCTTTATTCCTGCCTCGTCTGTTTCTGGCAATCCCTGCTGTGTAAAAGAATGCTATGATTTAGGAAGACTTTTGTAGAAAAGTCTCAACAGGGGCCTCAGTCACCAGGTGTCTGTACACACCAGTCTACCAGTCACCACACGGCTGTAGCAGGCAGAGGTGTCTCCAGTGGTCTTACTTCAAAGGTCTCACTTGACTACTACTGCTCCAAGGCATCCTTGCCTGCACATTCTCTGTAGCCCTTACTGCAATTTCCACAGGCGAAGATCAATTCTCTGACTATAGACCTTTGACTAGTGTGAAGTCCCAGGGTTCACTGTTGGGACTTCTGTTATTTATTATTATTCATGAAAATGATTTGGATGTGAATGCACGTTACATGACTAGAACCCGTTTGCTGATTTGGGGGTGGATCATTTGATGGTGAAGAAGGTTACAATGAATTACAAAGACATTTTGATTGGTTAGTGAGATGGCTGAGGAATGGAAAATAGATTTCAGTTAAGGTAAGTGTGGGGTGATGCACTTTGGACAGTCAGACCAAGGTCAGACCTAGCCAATGAATGGCAGTGCACCGTGGAGCAGAGGGACCAGACAGCACAGGGGCTCAGTTCTCTGAAAGAGGTGGTGCGAACAGACAGGGCGGTGAAACAGCCATCTACCATGCTGGCCTTCATCGACAGGTCATCAAGATAAGGAGCAGGGACATCATGTTGCAGTTATATGGATCTTCTGTGATACCTCACTTGGTACCTCACTTGTGTACAGCTTTACTCACCTGCTGCAGAAAAGACAATGTCAGGCTGGAGAGGGAGAGGGTTCAGAAGAGATTTCCGGGATGCTGCTTGGACTAGAGGGCCTGACGAATAGGGAGAGATTGGCTACAATGGATCTTTACTCTTTGAGTGCAGGAAAATGAGGGGTGACCTCACAAAAGTTCATAAAATCATGAGGGTTGTGGATAATGTAATCTTTTCACTAGGGCTGGGAAGTCGTAAATGAGAGGGCATAGATACAGGATAAGGAAGAGAGATTTAAATGAGACCAGAGAGGTAACTTCTTTACATGGAGATTACTGGGCTGTCAGAGGAAGTGGTCGAGGAGGATACACTTGCAACATTACAGAGATATTTGGACAGGTACACGGAGAAGAGGATTATGGGTTCAACATGGACAGCAAGGACTAGCACAGAGGATGTTCTGGATCAGTTAGGCCAAAAGGCCTGTTTCTTGCATTACTCAATGTCTCTGGTACTCTAGGAATAAAGAAACTTGCTCAGAGGAAGAAATAGAACCAGATCTATTACTAAACTTTCAGCTTATTGATAAGTTCTATGAAGTATGATGTAGCTACCAGTTTTTCACTCACTGATCTATTCTGAAACCTCTTGCACTGAGAGACACATGATTAGATCCAGCATCATTCTATACCATGGTTATCATCAATATATTTTGTCAAATGCACTGCACCCTTCCGTGCATTAGTGATCAATGATTCAAGAAATGCAGTTTGTAGCTTAACAGCCTAAATGAATAGATGAGGGAGAATGTCAGTGCTTTTTTTTAACCTCTGGAATTAAAACTATCAACATTTAATACTCTTGCTGCAGAATTTTCAGTGTCAATTCTCCTTTTTCACTGAGGTACAATTCATTTTTACCTCTGTGGGTGTTAAATTTTTTCTCCTCAAGCAAGGTAACTGCTGTTAGAAAAGAAATTCATTGCTACTGTTTCCCAAAACACAACTCAAACTCAGTGCTTCTATCAAAATGCATCATGCAGAAGCTAAATCTTGTCATTGAACGTTAAAATGGAAATAGTCACAACTGTATTTTGGAATGATGATTCAGCATCAATTGTTCTTTCAAAGTAAAGATGTGATATTCATTTTGATAACAAATCCACCAATAGCAACAAAGTGATAAACTAAGAAGCAGATTTTAAAAAAAGATCAAAATTTACATCCAACAACACGAGCTGTATAATTATACCGCAAACACGAGGAAATCTGCAGACGCTGGAAATCAAGCAACATACACAAAATGCTGGTGGAACGCAGCAGGCCAGTCAGCATCCATAGGAAGAATCATAGTGGACATTTCGGGCTGGGTCCCTTCGTCAGGATTGACGAAGAGTCTCGGCCCGAAACATCACCTGTGCTTCTTCCTATGGATGCTGTCTGGCCTGCTGCGTTCCACCAGCATTTTATGTGTGTTGTATGATTATACCCACTGGTATCTATTACACCAAAGCAACTTAAGCTGGGATTGTGGACATTCTTGTCATTATCAATCCCAACCCTGATCTCAAGCAGAGACTTTGTTGCTGACAAAGCAACCCTGTGAGCTGGGACACAGACATTGGTAATCCTACTTGGTAAAACCTATTTCCATTTTGCTGCTAGCTGTGTTGAGAAATTGTTCACTTCAACTATGAATTATGTCAGTGAGGATGAACTGAGAATGAAGTAGATGAATTACATTGTACATTAGATCTGATCATGTGCTCTTCATCATTACATTTTTTACAAACTTCTATAGAGGTGTAGCGGAGAGTATATTGACTGGCTGCATCACAGCCTGGTTTGGAAACACCGATGCACTTGAACAGAAAATAGACAAAAAGTAAGGTTTACAGCCAGATCCATCATGGGTGAAGCCCTCCCCACCGTTGAGCACATCTACGTGAGATACTGTGGAAGGAAAGCAACATCCACCAGGCCCCGAGGCCTGAGTCAGCATAGTAGTAGTAGTAGTAGTAGTAGTAGTATCATCAGCAATCTCCACCGCCCAGGCCATGCTCTCTTCCCACTGCTGCCATCAGGAAGAAGGCACAGGAGCCTCAGGACTCACACCACCAGGTACAGGAACAGTTATTACCCCTCAACCATCAGGATCTTGAACCAGATCCTTCAGTCAACCTCACTTGTCCTGTCATTGAAATGTTACCACAACCAATGGACTCACTTTCAAGGACTCTTCATCTCATGTTCTCAATATTTATTGCTCATTCAATTATTATTGTTATTTCTTCTTTTCGTATTTACATAGATTTTTGTCTTCTGAACTCTTGTTGAACACCCTAGTTGGGCATTTTTTCATTGATTCTGTTATTGTTATTACTCTGTGGATTTATTGAGTACGCCTACAGGAAAAAAAATCTCAAGGTTGTACATAGTGATATAAATGTACTTTGATAATAAAATTGTTTTAAACTTTGAAGTTTGAAATGAATATTGGCATTATTAGTGGGAGACATACTGAAGATTTGTATATATATGATTGATTTTTCAAATATCTTTTGGAACAATTTGCAAATAAAAATCAGCAAAAACATGTAGAGAACTGAAATAAAGACAGATTTCTCCACAAAGATGCAGGTCTGAGAGTTACAATCAGTAGAAAGAGATGAGTTAATATTTGTGTTTGAAGACTGGTGGTTATTGTCATTAAAACAAATTAAAATGTTCACTTGTATTATCTGATGATTTAAGGTGCGACTGCAGTCACCTTTTAAAATTTACCAACATTGTAAAAGTTAACACTGATGGCTGATTTTCATATGCTGAGAGAACTAAAATGTTTCTATGGTGTTGTTATATTTTTTCCTTTAGTTCATGGAGAACATACTTGGAATTTTCTTTTCACCCAGATCTAAGCAAACTGAGTGCACTGAAGGTCAGTTTCAAAGTTCTATTTGTCAGCTGAATGGTTTTAAATTACTTTGATGTTCAGAATCTTGATGTTTTGTATAATGTTCAGTGCATAACTGAATACACATTGTGGTAAAGGTTACAAAATTTCAATTCTATACACTTTCAATTGCAATGACAAATATCTCTTCAGCACAAAATTACATAGCATGAAAAGAAAAGTTGAGTAACTCAGAACTTCCAGCCATAATGATACATTTGTGTTTCATCACCTCTTGCCATGTACTTTCAACATGTCCATCCCACACCCCCCTCCACATGACTCCTTCCCAAAATAGCAGGTGCTCTATTTAAAGTTCAAATCTTCAAAGTAAAATTTATTTATTAGAAGATGTTACATACCCTGTGACGGGTTAAAGAACCAGCAGAAATGGAAGGCACCTTGGCGTCTGGTATTGCTGTTAACTAACACTATTTTATTAGTAACTATGCAATACAGTAATATGAATTCAGATATATCAACAAGTAAGCAGTGATTATATATATATATATATATATATATATATATATAAATGTGGAAATAATAGAGCCAAGCTTCTTCGAGCTTAGGAGGTAATTGGATACAGTCTTATGATGATAGGTAGAGTTCAGTTCGTATTATTGAAGTAAGTAGTGTTGGAGAGAGAGAGAGAGAGAGAGAGAGAGAGCGAGCGCAGTGTTTAGTTCTTCAGGTAAGCTGATGCCGTTGATCCTCCGTTGTCCTCTGAAATCCTTTAGAAGTCACTGAATGTGACCATGAAAAGGAGACTGTCTTCTGTGGTTAAGTTATCAACCCAGGCGAGGGTTGGACACACTAAAAACTTCCCACCGGTCACCCCTTTTCCACACTGCCAGAACCACTGATCGATTCTGCTGATCGATCCTCTAAAAACCCACTTTTCTGTGGGCACTACAGAGCTCATCCAGTGTCCAAAACCATGTGTGTGTCTAACAACCAGAGGACCTTGTATTTATCTCAGCATGCTGAACACCAGCTATCCATCACGTAGCTCCTCCTCTCCCTCTCTCTGTAGGAACTCAAAAGCTGGCAGAGTCTTTGCAGAAATCCCAAACAAACTGTGAGCAGTCTTCGCCCCTCTCTCTCTCTGTAACAAGCTGTTTGTGCTGTACAGCTGCACGCTCTCTCTCTCTCTTTTTTAAAGGCACTGTCCAGAAGGGATAATTCAGGATCCCATCACAAAGAGTACATACGTCACCACATACAACCCTGAGCTACTTTCTCTGTGGGCATACTCAGCAAGTCGTGGAAGAGTAACTGTAAACAGGATCACTGGACAGGAGACTTTGTAAATGTGAATATAAATAAATAACAAGCATGAACAAACACGATAAAGAGTCCTTAAAGTGAGACCATCAGTTGTGGGAACACCAGAAGAAGAATGAATGTAGTTATCCAGTTTTGTTCAAGAATTGAACTGAATTGACTTTATTTCTTACATTCTTCACATACATGAGTAAAAATCTCTACGTTACATCTCCATCTAAAAGTGCAATGTGCAATCATAGTAATTTATAATAAGTAGAACAGTCAATTTAATATAGAGTACACGCAAATCAGTGTCAGTTGATCAGTGTGATGGCCTGGTGGAAGAAGCTGCCGCACAGACTGTTGGTCCTCGCTTTTATGCTGTGGTACTACTTCCCAAATGGTAGCAGCTGGAGCAGTTTGTGGCTGGGGTGACTCGGGTTCCCAATGATCCTACGGGCCCTTTTTTCAAACCTGTCTTTGTAAGTGTCCTGAATCATGGGAAGTTCACAACTACAGATGCGCTGGGCTGTCCACACCACTCTCTGCAGACTCCTGTGATTAAGAGGGGTACAGTTCCCATACCAGGCAATGATGCAGCCAGTCAGGATGCTCTCTATTGTGCCCCTGTAGAAAGTCCTTAAGATTTGGGGACCCATACCAAACTTCCCCAACCATCTGAGGTGAAAAAGGCACTGTTCCTTTTTCACCACACAGCTGGTGTGTACAAATTATGTGAGGTCCTCGGGATGTGGATGCCGAGGAACTTAAAGCTGTTTACCCTCTCAACCCCAGATCTATTGATGTCAATAGAGGTTAGCCAGTATCCATTCCTCCTGTAATCCACAACCACTCCCTTTTTTTTTTGCCACATTGAGGGAGAGGTTGTTTTCTTGACACCACTATATAAGAGAGATGACTTCTTCCCTGTTGGCCACCTTGTTATTGTTTGAGATGAGGAGTAGTAACTGTTCTTGAACCTGCACTCACAACACGCTGGAGGAATTCAGCAGGTCAGGCAGTATCCGTGGAAACGATCAGTCAATTTTTCGGGCTGGAACCCTTCGTCAGGACTGAAGAGGGAAGGGGCAGAGGCCCTATAAAGAAGGTGGGGGGAGGGTGGGAAGGAGAAGGCTGGTAGGTTCCAGGTGAAAAACCAGTAAGGGGAAAGATAAAGGGGTGGGGGAGGGAAGCAGGGAGGGGATAGGCAGGAAAGGTGAAGAAGGAACAGGGGAAAACCGGTGGGTGGCAACCGGTCAACTCTGCTTCCCATTCCCATTCGGATATGTCCATACATGGCCTCCTCTACTGCCACGATGAGGCTAAACTCAGGTGGGAGGAGCAACAACTCATATACCGTCTAGGTAGTCTCCAGCCCCTTGGTATGAACATAGAATTCTCCAACTTCCAGTAATTCCCTCCCCCTCCCTTCCCCTATCCCTATTTCACTCTGCCCCCTCCCCCAGCTGCCTATCACCTCCCTCATGGTTCCATCTCCTTCTACTACCCATTGTGTTTTCCCCTATTCCTTCTTCACCTTTCCTGCCTATCACCTCCCTGCTTCCCCTCCCCCACCCCTTTATCTTTCCCCTTACTGGTTTTTTACCTGGTACCTACCAGCCTTCTCCTTCCCACTCTCCTCCCCACCTTCTTTATAGGGCCTCTGCCCCTTCCCTCTTCAGTCCTGACGAAGGGTTCCAGCCCAAAACATTGACTGATCATTTCCACGGATGCTGCCCGACCTGCTGAGTTCCTCCAGCGTGTTGTGAGTGTTGCTTTGACCCCAGCATCTGCAGATTATTTTGTGTTCTTGAACCTGGTGGTGTGAGTCCCTGATGTACTTTTACCTTCCACCTGATGGCAGTAGCGAGAAAAGAACATGGCTGGGTGGTAAGGATCTTTGATGACAGATGCTGCGTTTCTATGGCAATGCTTCCTGTAGATGTGCTCAATAGTTCGGAGGGCATTACCATGATGTACTGGGTCGAATCCACTACTTTTTGTAGAATTTTCCTCTAAAAAAAACATTGGTGTTACCATACCAAGCTGTAATGCAGTCAGTCAGCTCGCTTTCCAACACATATCTGTTTGCCAAGGTTTTTCATGACATGCTGGATTCTGCAGACTCCTGAGGAAGTAGAGACATGGTTGTACTTTCTCTGATGGGTCCAGGACAGGTCCTCTGAGATAGTGACACCCAGAAATTTAAAGTTACTCACCATCCGCACCTCTGATCCTCCAATGATTACTGGCTCACGGACCTCTGGTTTCCCACTTCTGAAGTCTACAATCAGTCCTTTGGTCTTATTGACATTCTGTGAAAGCTTGTCGTTTTACTCCAGTCAGTCAGCCAAATTTACTGCTTACTGCTATGCTATGGGTAATGGGGTGGAGATACGTCTCTACCAAAAGAGGTATAAGGGGATCCTACTCTCTGCTAGCCTGCAGGTCACCCTTAGATAAGGTGTAGCATCTGCTTAGATCCCCTCCCCATCAGGGTCAGGTAGTGGATGGTTGTCTGAGCAGCTTAGAGGGTTGTGGATGTTGTTCCCTGATTCAAGAAGGGGAGTACAGATAGCCCAGGAAATTATAGACCAGAGAGTCTTACTTCAGTGGTTGGTAAGATGATGGAGAAGATCTTGAGAGGCAGAATTTTTGAACATTTGCAGAGGTATAATATGATTAGGAATAGTCAACATGGCTTTGTCAAGGGCAGGTCATGTCTTATGAGCTTGATTGAATTTTTTGAGGATGTGACTAAACACATTGATGAAGGAAGAGCAGTAGATGTAGTGTATATGGATTTCAGGAAGGCATTTGATAAGATATGCCATGCAAGGCTTATTGAGAAAGTAAGGAGGCATGGGATCCAAGGGGACATTGCTTTGTGGATCCAGAACTGGCTTGCCCACAGAAGGCAGGGCGTGGTTGTAGACGGGTCATATTCTGCATGGTGGTCGGTGACCAGTAGTGTGCCTCAGGGATCTGTTCTGGGACCCTTACTCCTTGTGATTTTTATAAATGACCTGGATGAGGAAGTGGAGGGATGTGATAGTAAGTTTGCTGATGACACAAAGGCTGGGGATGCTGTGGATAGTGTGGAGGGCTGTCAGAGTTTACAGTGAGACATTGATAGGATGCAGAACTGGGCTGAGAAGTGGCAGATGGAGTTCAACCCAGATAAGTGTGAGGTGGTTCATTTTGGTAGGTCAAATATGATGGCAGAATATAGTATTAATGGTAAGACTCTTGGCAGTGTGGAGGATCAGAGGGAATCTTGGGGTCCAAGTCCATAGGATGCTCAAAGCTGCTGCGCAGGTTGACTCTGTGGTTAAGAAGGCATACAGTGTATTGGCCTTCATAAATCGTGGAATTGAATTTAGGAGCTGATAAGTAATGTTGCAGCTATATAGGACCCTGGTCAGACTCCACTTGGAGTACTGTGCTCAGTTCTGGTTTGCTCACTACAAGAAGGATGTGGAAACCATAGAAAGGATGCAGAGGAGATTTACAAGGATGTTGCCTGGATTGGGGAGCATGCCTTATGAAAACAGGGTGAGTGAACTCGGCCTTTTCTCCTTGGAGCAATGGAGGATGAGAGATGACCTGATAGATGTGTATAAGATGATGAGAGGCATTGATCGTGTGGATAGTCAGAGGCTTTTTCCCAGGGCTGAAATTGCTGCCACAAGAGGGCACAGGTTTAAGGTGCTGGGGAGTAGGTACAGAGATGTCAGGGGTAAGTTTTTTTTTACACAGAGAGTGGTGAGTGTGTGGAATGGGCTGCTGGCAACGCTGGTGGAGGCTGATACAATAGGGTCTTTTAAGAGACTTTTGGATAGGTACATGGAGCTTAGCAAAATAGAGGGCTATGGGTACCCTAGTAATTTCTAAGGTAGGGACATCGTCTGCGCAACTTTGTGGGCCGAAGGGCCTGTATTGTGCTGTAGGTTTTTCAATGCTTCTATGTTTCTATGGCACATAACAATTGAACTGCTATGCTGACTTATTTAAATCCTCTTGAAAATTCAGGTAAAAGGTTAATAAAGGGAATTCTTTGTTCAGCAAAGTACACTGATTCTTTGGCAACATGGTAATGTAGTGGTTAGCGTAACACTATTACAGTGCTGCTAACAACCAGGTTCTATCCCCACCATCTGTAAGGAGGTTGTACATCCACCCCATGACGGTGCAGGTTTCTCTGGGTGCCCTGGTTTCCTCCCTCAGTGCAAAGGTGTACAGGTTAGATTAGAAGGTGAATTGTCCACATCGATCCTTGGACAAAACAGCCTTTTTGGGCTGGAAGGGTCTGTTCACATGTTGTACTTATAAATAAAATCAATAAAAGAAAATAATTCAAAATTAAGAGGATTCAGCTACTTACCAGACTCTGTGCTGAAGTGATCCAGTGGACTGTTAATTGCACCTGTCTTCAGTAACATGTTTAATGCTGTCATCATCTCTCTACTTTCATTTTCTGAGTATGTGAACTTGTCAGTATCGCCAAAGCAGCATTTGAGGGTGTAGAAATTGAGAAAGAGTGAGTGTTTTCCAATCATCCTATTAAATTGGGAATCCCTTGCAGGCATATTCAGTGTATCTAAGAACCGTAATAGAACCAATGAAAGACCGCACCCAACAGGGTGCACAAACAAATAATGTGAAAACAACAACAAACTCTGCAAATACAAAAGAAAAAATAAATATCGAGAAAATGAGATGAAGAATCAATGAAGATATGACTGTGGATGTCATTTCTTCAGCGACACTCATGCTGTTTCTTATTTGCTTGGTTAGGTTGGAATTTTTGGTTGGCTACAAGCAATAAGCTCACTCCTACGCAGAAAGAAAATTAGCAAGTACAGGCTTACATCACAGTCAATTCAAAATATGAATAGAAAATACCAAATGGGAGTCAGTGGGTTATAAGTACAATCAGGTTTCAAATATTATCACCTTCTGTGGTCTCATTACCACCACTGGCTTTAGTAATAGCATCATCCACAGTATAGAAAATAGGCCAAGTATATTATGACTACAAAAAGACATGGCAAATCCAGTCAGGTAGATTGTCACCTAAGTGGTTTTGGTCAATATTAGCAAAACTATGGAAGATATTGTAAGGTAGCACTTAATACCAATAATACATGTACCGTGGTTAAACTTCAAAGTAAATTTTATTATCGCAGTACATATACTGTCTGTCACCATACACAACCCTGAGATTTGGTTTCTTGTGGGCATACTCAATACATGTACAGAATAACCATAACAGAATCAATGAAAAACCACTCCAACTTGGGCATTCAACCGGAGTGCAGAAAACAACAAGCAAAAACAAAATATAATAATAACAAATACAAAAAGAAGAAATAATAATAAATAAATAAATAAATAATAGATATCAAGAACATGAGATGAAGAGTCCACGAAAGTGAGTCCATTGATTGTTGGAACATTTCAATGATGGGGCAAGTGAAGTTGAGTGAAGTTAACCCCTTTGGTTCAAGAGCCTGGTGGTTGAGGAGTAATAACTGTTTCTGAACCTGGTGGCATGAGTCTTGAAGCTCTGGTTTATCTGGACTCTAATGATATGAAGATGGATTTCTTTGAACAAAACTCCCTGAATCTCTCAGTTCAGGTGGAGTGATCACTACTGACATCAGAGTACCACCGACTGGAGTAGAGGATCTCAGTAAGATTGTAGACATTATGTTTTAAGGAGTAAAAAACAACTTCAATGGTTGTAGTTAGACCTCACATAAAGAAAAATGCTTGTCTGGCCTGCAGTAATATATTTCAGTCCCAGGACAACACAGTAGGAAATCCTTATGGCAGAGGCTTCAGATCAGCCATCAATAGCTGCTTCAGCAACTGAAATGGGATGTTCAATAATAATTGGATTGTTCGGTTCTTTTCACTATTTGACAGATAAAGCAGTTCAGTGACTCAAGCGATATTATCCAGCAACTACCTAGGCAAATGAAATACTCAGCAGTTGAGGCACCATCTTGGAAAGTGAAACAACATTAATGTTTCAGGTCTATGAACTTAAAGAGGAAGGAAAAGTTAGAAAACAAACTTATTTTACCTTTTTCCATTTAGGTCAGAACTGGCTGCTCCATACATAGCTATCAACCTATAATACTGATTCAGCTTTTTTTCTCTCGTTTAATATTACCTGACCTGTTAGATATTTTCAATATTTTCTCTTAGTTCACATTTTCACAAACAACTGTACTTTACAATTCAGAGTTCCAGTTTTGGTTTCCCTTTCCTCACCTCCATCCTTATTCATCTCCCTCATATCCCTTCACACAGATCAACTACATTTAGTAGGCCTTCGCTCTCCTCTCTTTGAAGACACATGTATGTACTTGGTACTGTCCACAGATGTACAACATTTACTCCATGGATGTACAACATTATTCCATTTTAACAATGCATCCCAAAACACTAACCTTCACCATCCATCACATCAAATGCTTTAATTACCAAATCATGCACTTTTCATCCTTTGGAAAAGTACCACCGGCCTATCAGTATTATGGAACCAGTTTCAGCAGGGCTGAGTGCTTCAAGAATGCACCTCACCACCATTTCAAATAAATCAGGTATAGCGCTAAATGTTGTCTTTGCAGCAACACATTTACACAAGATTAAAAAAACAGGCAAAGTAAGCGTAGAGTTAAAATTGGACCAGACATAGGCACATTTGTTGACTGATCAAGGAGGAGTTATAGCAAATTGAGTAGTATCTGTACATTTTCTAGGACGCAGGATTTAAATCTATTCACCGTTTTTCACCACACAGACAATGATTGAAGTTTGTTCAGCACTGAATATAGATGTTTGTCACTCTCTGCTGCCAATGACATGAGATCTGGAGGCCCCTGGCCCCCTGTGTTTAAACTATCACCTCTTCTGCATCAATGCCTGACTGCCAGTTCTGAGAATATTGCTGCAACCTCTCACATACTGGGACATGTTAACACGCCTTTAGCATAGAACATGCATACTTACAAGCAAAAGTAGAGGACAGAATTACAATATTCTGTCCAACCTATATAAACCTACTCCACAATCAATCTAACCCTTCCCTCCAACATAGCTGAGAACCTCTCATTTTTCTTACATCCATGTGCCTATCTATGATTCTCCTGAATGTTCCTGTTGTATTAGCCTCTACCACCACCCAAGGCAGTGCATCCCAAGCAACTACCACTCTCTATGTAAAATAAGCTCATCTCTGACATCTCCTCTGCACTTTCTCCCACTAGAAGGATGTTCTTTGGTATTGGCCATTGCCACCCTGGGAAAAGTGTGTCAACACTGGCTGTCAACTCTATCTATGCCTTTTATACATATCTATCAAATTGCCTCTCATCCTCCTCCATTCCTAAGAGAAAAGCACCAGCTTGCACAACCTTGCTTCATAAGACATGTTCTCTAATCCAGGCAGCATTCTGATAAACCTACTTTGCACCCATACCCTTCTACAGAAAGCTTCCACATCCTTCCCAATAATGTGGCAACCAGAACTGAAAGCAATACAACTGTGGTCTGATCAGAATTTTATAGAGCTACAACATTACTTCATGGTTCTTGAATTCAGTGCCCCATCATATGCCTTCTAACCCACTCTATTAATTTGCCACGTAACTTTGAAGAGTTTTAATTTTGGGCTGCATGGTAGTGCAGTCGTTAGTACAACACTTTATAGTGCAAGTGACCCAGGTTCAATTCCCACCACTGACTGTAAGATGTTTGCACGTTCTCTCCATGACCATGTGGATTTCCTCCAGGTGCCATGGTTTCCTCCCAAAGTCCAAAGACATACCAGTTAGTAGGTTTATTGGTCATTGAAAATTGTTCCATGATTGGGCTGGAATTCTATTGAGGGGTTGCTGGGTGCCACAACTCAAAAGGCCAGATGGGCCTAATCTGTATCTCCATAAATAAATAAATCATCTTATAGGATTTGGACTTCAGATCCTCTGTTTCTCCACAAGGTTAAGAATCCTGCATTCACCTTGAATTCTGGCTTCAAGTCTCGCCTTTCAATGTGTATCACTGAACACTTTTCTGGATTGAACATGAAGATGGTGTTCCAGAATTGTTAGTCTCTCTTGAAGATGTGTAGGCTGGTTGTAAGTGGTGAAAGCTAGCATGATATAAGTCTTGTATACTAAGATTCCAAGAAATCAATGGCATAACTGGGTTTTGCTGAACTTCATCTCATAAAACAGCACATGATTTGGATGCTACCTTTATTGGTCTTAGTTCGTCCCACATTTGGCAAACTAATGTAATACGTCATTTCTATTATTTACCTATAGTAAGTGTATTTACTGCACAGATCAATACAAACACATTAGGACTTCTGTTCAATGCTGTTAACCTTGCTATTCAATTATCAGAGCTGCAGGTAATGAGTGAGAGTATTATTGGTTAGCCTCTCTATATCCAACAATATTTCCTTTTTGTTGACAGATTCAATTCATAATTCAGATTTAATAATCAAAGCTGCAGAACACTTGTACCGGACTTCTGCTTTTTCCTGTCCCTGGCATCATATCAACCTTAACTCCAATCTGCTGATGAAATTTGCAGATGACACAACATTGATCGGCCTTATTTCTGCTGCTGATGAGATAGCCTACAGAGGAGAAGTTAACACCCTGACACAGTGGTGCCAAAATAACAACCTCTCCCTCAAGGTCCAAAAAACAAAATAGCTGATCATAGGTTACAAGAGGAACGGAGACAAGTTCAGCTTGATCAACATCAATGGGTCTGCAGTTGAGAGGGTGAGTAATTTGTTCTACGAGTCTGTGGTGGCCAGTGCTATCTTGTTTGCTGTTGTGTGCTGGGGCAGCAGGCTGAGAGACACCAACAGAATCAACAAACTCATTCGTAAGGCCAGTGATGTTGTGGGGATGGAACTGGACTCTCTGACAGTGGTGTCTGAAAAGAGGATGCTGTCTAAGTTGCATGCCATTTGGGACAATGTCTCCCATCCACTACATAATGGACTGGGTGGGCACAGGTGTACGTTCAGCCAGAGACTCATTCCACCGAGATGCAACACAGAGCGTCATAGGAATTCATTCCTGCCTGTGGCCATCAAACTTTACAACTCCTCCCTTGGAGGGTCAGAGACCCTGAGCCAATAGGCTGGTCCTGGACTTATTTCCTGGCATAATTTACATATTACCATTTAACTATTTATGGTTTTATTACTATTTAATTATTTATGGTGTAACTGTAACGAAAACCAGTTTCCCCCGGGATCAGTAAAATATGGCTATGACTATAGTTTCAAGTTCCTCAGTATAGACATCACTGAAAATCTCACCTGGACTGTACACACCAGCTGTGTGGTAAAAAAAAGTACAACAATGTCTTTTCCAACTCAGGTGACTGAAGAAGTTTGGCATGAACCCCTAAATTCTCAAGACTTTCTACAGGGGCACTATTGAGAGCGTCCTAACTGTATCACCACCTGGTATGGGAACTGCACCAACCTTGATCACTGGGCACTGCAGAGAGTGGGACGACAGTCCAGTGCATCTGTGGATGTGAACTTCCCTCCACTGAGGACGTTTACAGCAGCAGTTGCAGAAACAAGGCCTGGAAGATCATCGGGGACACCAGTCACCCCAACCTTAAACTGTTTCAGCTGCTTCCAACTGGCAAACAGTACCTCAACTTTAAAGCCAAGACCAACAGGCTAGGGAACAACTTCTTTCTACAAGCCATTAAACTTATAAATTCACATGTCTGTACATTGCAACAGAGTCATAACACAAAGATTGTTACTCCCTCACATTGTGGAACAAATGTAAGATTTAAATAAATTCGATTCAGTTTTCCCTTTGCACAAAGGAGTCAACTCTAAGAATTTCACAAGGCTTTAATTGCCTTTGTGATCAATCCATTTTTGTCTCATTACATTTTCTGCATATTCAAACCCAAAAGGGTCTTTGTTGTGAGAAATAATCAACAGCTCCAAGCAGCAGCTCAAGGTCCTTGCTCCAATGTGAAAGCACAGATGAATAACCAGGAGAACATAACTCTGGCATTATGAAATTCTTCATTTGATATCTCCATAATCATCTTTAGAGAAAATGGACCATTGTGGAAGGAACAAATCTGAAGGAGAAAATGGTTGTTCAAACCACCTTGCAATTCAGAAATGTATTACTTGCTGGATTATATTGTATTATTTGTAAAGTTCATTTTATTGTCAAAGTATGCATGTTTGATACAAATCTGATATTCATCTTCTCCAAAGTCATAAAATACAGAAAAAGCCAAAGGAGACATTGAATGAAAAGATATCAAACCTCCTGCATGATAAGGAAAAAGGAAAAAAACTCGTAAACCCCAAACCCCCCTACCCCTACCTCCCACAAAAGCTAATAGATCACTCACACGGAAAACAGCAACTGGAACGTCAAAATGCCCAACTCCCCAAACCCCTCCCTCACAAAATACTAACATGTTGCCCGCAAGGAAAAAAAACAGTATCAATAGTATCAAACTCCCAATCCCCTCCCTTGCAAAAAAGAACAGTAACAATAGCATTAAAACCCCAACCCCCTCTCTCACAAACGAAGAACAGATCGCCAACAGAGAAAAACCAACAAGGACATCTGAACCCCAAATCCCCAAACCCTCCCTCTCACGAAAACTAACACATCGCACATGAGGAATCCCAAACCACCAATAGGCAAACCGAAAGAAAACACAGAAAACTGAAGGAGAGCAATATAAACCACAGTCCAATAATCACGTAAATCTTAGAATTTCAAAAACATCCTCCTGTCAGAATCGAAGTTCAACCTTCTATGTAGAGCAACCACAACATTGCTGGCTAGCAGCTTTCCGAGAGCCTCAAACGTACAGTGTTCTGGGCGCTTTCGAACCGTGGTCTCCATGGAGAGCGACCGTTGACCTCTTCCACATTCGCCTCGATGCTTCAATCTTCCTCGTAGCTTCAAAGTAAAACTATTGATGACCCCACACCCCTGGTCTTCGGTGCGAGGTGACTCATGCTCCCAGTCCTCTTCAGGGACAGCAGAGTGCTAGATCACACGATCAAACTCGAAACAGCACGTCACAGGCTCCAACAGTTTCCAAAATGCAATCAAGACAAAAAGAACAAGTAGAAGGTGTAGAAAAAGTTAAATAATTGAAGAGATTGTCTATCTGAGAGATATTGCCCAAGGAACCATAAAACCATATATAACCATATAACAATTACAGCACAGAAACAAGCCATCTCGGCCCTTCTAGTCCGTGCTGAACTCTTACTCTCACCTAGCCCCACCGACCTGCACTCAGCCTATAACCCTCCATTCCTTTCCTGTCCATATAGCTATCCAATTTAATGTTTAATGACAACACCGAACCTGCCTCAACCACTTCTGCTGGAAGCTCGTTCCACACAGCTACCACTCTCTGAGTAAAGAAGTTCCCCATCATGTTAACCTTAAACTTTTGCCCTTTAACTCTCAACTCATGTCCCAAGTGTTACCAAGTGTAAAATGCACATTTTCCAAACAATTCATATACTCCCTTGTGCAATATTACAGCAGGTTAAATGTTAGTTAACAAAAGTAAAATCTCATTTCAGTAATGAATGTGTTGTGTATGTAATACAGTTTTGGTCTCCAAATTTGAGGAAGGACATTCTTGCTATTGAGGGAGTGCAGCATAGGTTAATTCCCGGGATGGCGGGACTGTCATGTGTCGAAAGATTGGAGCGACTGGGCTTGTATACTCTGGAATTTAGAAGGCTGAGAGGGGATCTTATTGAAACATTAAGATTATTAATGGATTGGACACGCTGGAGGCAGGAAGCATGTTCCCGCTGATGGGTGAGTCCAGAACCGAGGCCACAGTTTAAGCATTAGGGGTAGGCCATTTAGAACGGAGTTGAGGAAAAACTTTTTCACCCAGAAAGTGGTGGATGTATGGAATGCTCTGCCTCAGAAGGCTGTGGAGGCCAAGTCTCTGGATGCTTTCAAGAAAGAGATGGATAGAGCTCTTAAAGATAGCGGAATCAAAGGTTATGGGGATAAGGCAGGAACTGGATACTGATTGTGGATGATCAGCCGTGATCACAGTGAATGGCGGTACTGGCTCGAAGGGCCGAATGGCCTATTCCTGCACCTATTGTCTGTTAATATTTAAATAATATTTGAGGAAATGTGTACATATATTGGTTGATTAAGCATTCTTGTCTGCTTAAATAAATCATTCTGGGTTTTATGTATAAATGTGAGTTGCATACGTCACTGCCATGTGATATGTCCATGCCTCGCTTAAAGAAAACTAGAAGTTAGACCCGCATTCCTGGACTCCCATGACTTCTTTTGAATTAATTTAATATTTTCAGTTATGCCTTGATCTCTGTCTCCCGTTACACACCATAAGGTCTTAATTGCGATTTTTTTTCTGTTTTGGTATGAAGGACTGATTGCTTCAGTCAGCAATTTACCTGTGACCCAGATTCCTTTGCTGCAGTCTACAACTACTCATACAGTGTTTGGTGGTCAAACAAGCATTTTAATTCTGATTTCTATTCCTGTTTTAATATGTTGGTCCATGGTCTCCTTTTGTGCCAAGATGATGCCTCCCTCAGGGTGCAGGAGCCACAAGTTATATTCTGTCGGGGCAGCCTGCAACCCGATGGCATGAATATTTATTTCTCCTTTTGGTAAAAAAAAATATCTTCTCTCTCCCTCCCCTCACCTTCTATTCCCCATGCTGGCCTTTAACTTCTTCTCAGCTGCCTATCAACTGCCCCTGGGTCCCCTCCTCCTTCCCTTTCTCCTGTGGTCCACTCTAGTCTCCAGTTCTTGATCTTTCTTCCCCATCTGGCTTCAACTATCATCATCCAGCTAGCCCCCTTCCCTCCCTCCAACTTTTTATTCTGGTATCTTACCGCCTCCATCTCAGCCCTGAAGGTGGATCTTGGCCCGAAATATCAACTGTTTATACATTTCTGTAAATGCTGCCTGACCTGCTGTGCGTGTTGCTCTGGATTTCCAGCACTGGCAGAATCTCTTGTGTTTATTCATCTGAATAGAAAGTGTCTGACCTGCTGAGTTCCTTCAGCATTTTGTGTATTACTCTGGACATGCAGTGTAGGGTAATGTAATTGCTGGAAACATACAAAATTCACAACCATGGGCATTGGGCTGGGGTTTGCTTTAGGAGGCTGGCCTGACGTGATGAGGTAATTACATAAAGGATTTTACTGAGACTTTTGCTCAATTTTTGGTGTTCAGTAAATAAGAGCTACAGTTTTTCGTAAACATAAAACACCCCTGTCATTTTGTTTGAGGGCACCCAATGCTCTAAGGCGATTCCAGAGTTATTGAGCACATTGGGTAACAGTATCACTTTGAAAGTGCTGAAGTTTTGAGAGCAAAATGCCATTTCTTGGTTTGTACAGCTGAGGCCCAATTCAGCAACGACAATTCGCTGCTGAAAATGCCAGTGTATAAGATGATGGTGGCATCCGTTAGTCTTGTGAGACCATGGATCTGCGCCTGGAAAGTCTTCCTTCAGTCTGCGTTAGAGCAGCGTCTGTTGTGGCTGTAGAGGCCCACACGGGAGTGACAGTCTCGGCTGCAGCGACTGCACTTGAAGGCGCTGTCCTCCAGTGTCGTCTTGGTGCTGTTTTTCTGGCGAGTGCACTTTTCTTCAGCAGCAAGCCTCAGCTTCTCTTCTCCTCTTTTTAGACCTCTGCGTCGTTCCAGCCTCCAGTGAGAGCAATCACTTGCGATGTCCTCCCACCTCTCAACGTTCATGTTCAGTGACTTCATGTCTTTCTTGCAAATGTCTTCGAAACGAAGATGGGGCCATCCTTGTGCTCTCTTGCCGGAGGCCAGTTCCCCGTACAGCAGGTCTTTCGGGATCCTCCTGTCTGACGTGCAGTGTACGTGGCCCAGCCAGCAGAGACGGCGTTGTTGGAGCAGGGTGAAGAGGCTGGGTATCTGGGTGCAGGCCAGGACCTCATTGTTGGTGACTCGGTCAGTCCATGTGATGTCCAGGATGCGTCTCAGGCTGCGAAGGTGGAAGGCGTTGAGTCGTCGCTCTTGTCTGTAGTAGAGGTTCCAGGTCTCGCTGCCGTAAAGCAGTGTGCTGAGGACACAGGCCCTGTGGACTACAACTTTGGTGTGCGTCGTCAGCTTTCTCTTCTCCCAGACTCTCTTTGTCAGCCTGGCGAATGTTGAGGCTGCTCGTCCGATCTGTCTGTTGATCTCGGGGTCTAGGGAGAGGCTGTTCGTGATGGTGGAGCCAAGGTATGTAAACTAGTGAACTGCCTCCAGCTCGTAGTTGTTGATGGTAATGGCAGGGGGGTGCTCAACGCCTTGGCCCAACACGTTGGTTTTCTTCAGGCTGATGGTCAAGCTGAAGTCCTGGCAGGCTTTTGAGAAGCTGTCCATGAGGCACTGCAGTTGCTGTTCAGAGTGTGTTGCCAGTGCCGCATTGTCTGTAAACACCATGTCCCTGATGAGTACTTCATGAACCTTGGTTTTTGCCCTCAGCCGGGACAGACTGAACAGCCTCCCGTCCGATCTGGTGTGGAGGCAGAGACCATCAGTTGAAGGCGTGCTTCAGCATGACTGCGAAGATGATGCCAAACGGGGTGGGGGCAAGCACACAGCCCTGCTTCACACCGCTGCGGATGTTGAAGGCCTCCGAAGAAGAGCCATCGAACTGAACGACGCCCTTCATGTCTGTGTGGAATGACTGAACTATCCTGAGGAGCCTCGGGGGATAACCAATCCATTTGATATCCAGGATGCAAGGATTTTGAACAGGCCGTGATGAGAGGCATTGAAAATCAGAGGCTTTTTCCCAGGGCTGAAATGGCTAGCATAAGAGGGCACAGTTTTAAGGTGCTTGGAAGTAGGTACAGAGGAGATGTCAGGGATGAGTTTTTTTTATGCAGAGAGTGGTGAATGCATGGAATGGGCTGCTGGTGATGGTGGTGGGGGCAGATACGATAGAGCCCTTTAAGAGACTCCTGAATAGGTACATGGAGCTTAGAAAAATAGAGGGCTATGGGTAACCCTAGGTAATTTCTAAGGTAAGGACATGTTCGGCACCGCTTTGTGGGCCGAAGGGCCTGTATTGTGCTGTAGGTTTTCTATGTTTCTAATTATTTCTATGTGATAGCATTGCTCAGTAACTCCACATCTGAGAGAGTGGTGAGTCTACTAGGACACTTGCTTGAACATGATAAATACCGATTGCTGAAAACTCACCTTTTACAGACTTTTGAACCATTGGTGTCTGAGTCTGCCAAACATTTGCTCTCCTTGCCCAGCCTCGGCAATGCTAAGCCATTGGAAATAATCGAACACATGCTGTCTCTCCTGGGAAATCATCATCCTTGTTTTTTTTTAAAAAAAGTACTCTTCATGCAGCAAATGCCTGATCAAGTTCACATAGTCCTCCCGAATGCACCCATGAAGTACTATAGGGAGTTGGCTACAATGGCTGATAGTCTACAGTCAACGAGGTAGTGGATCCCGATTCCTACCTCCCATCATTTTGTACAGCATTCTTGGATTCCTGTTGATCTACATCCACCTTGTTTGTTTTTGTCTGCTATGATGCACACCAGCATCCCCTCAATCCCCCTACCATGCCCAATCCATATTTTGGAACGGACAGAAAAGACTTTTATTATAGATAAGAAGGGTAAACCTGAATGTGTTTTGGTAGATGCCTTGAACTGGCCCACCAAGATTCTGCCACCATGACCCTGCCATCACGACATGACCATGAGTGTGTCAATGCACCTCTGAATGAGTCAGAGACATCTGCTCTTCGTCGAGCTCCAGACAGGCTCACAATGCTGCTTTTAGTGAATTTTGGGGTGGGGGGGGAGGGGGAAAGGACTGTGAAGGGTAATGTAAATGGTAAACATACAGAATTCGCAACTACCGACATTGGGTTGAGGTTCACTTTAGAAGGTGGGTCTGATGTGATGAGGTAATTACATAAAGGTTTTACCATGCTTTGTGTTCAGTTTTCATGTTCAATAAGTCAGTTACTATGGCTTTTCTTAAACATAAAATGCCTCTGCCATTCCATTTGTGAAAACCTATAACAGTATCTACAGAATCTCCTGTGTTTATTTATTGCCTGGCCTGCTGAGTTCCTCCAGCATTTTGTGTGTATTATTCTGGATTTCCAGCATTTGGAGAATCTCTTGTGTTCATTTATTTCCATAGATACTGCCTGGCCTGCTGAGTTCCTTCAACATTTTGTATGTGTTTCTCTGGATTTCCAAGATCTACAGACTTTCTTGCATTAATAACTAACAACTCACATTTCTACTTCCAGTGTCTGATCAGTTTAACTTTTAAACATTATATGACACAGTACAGTATAAAACAAACACACTCAGCCCATTCTGATATACACTTTGCTGCATTATTTGCTGTTACCTTCTATTTTATATCAACAGAAAGATTGTACAACCTCATTTCTGACCCTTGTTTCAAATGATTTTTAACTTTCCCCACTCTTGTGAAATTCTCTCTATGGTCATAAATTGCATCTTCTAAACAGAACCAATTTCTAATCCATTTCCAAAGTATGCTTCACATATTCTGTTTTCTGATCTTGTACCACTATTTTCTGCAGCACTCGTGTTAAGTACAGACGTACTTTAATTCTCTTTGTTAATTGTGGAAAGATGCAAGATCTCATCAATATTCTCAATCACGTTTATTGTTGTCAAAACTATATTCATTTAAAAATTGGATGAAATTTGCAAGACCTGCATTTAATTAGAGAACAATATAGCACAGAAACAGGCCCTTCAGCCCAACTAGTCCATGGTGACCAAGATTCCCATTTAAGATTGTCCCATTTGCCCATATTTGGCCCATATCCCTCTAAACCAGAGGTTTCCAACCTTTTTCATGCCATGGACCAATTCTACTACCTCAGAGGTCCGTGGACACCAGGTTGGGAATTCCTGCTCTGAATCTTTCCTATCCAAGTACCTGTTCAAGAAACTTTGTAAAGTTTTTAATGCATCTGCCTCAACCATTTCCTCTGGCAGCTTATTCCACATTGCCCCTCGAGAACCAATTGAGAAGGAGATCTTCCCTCTTTTTGTCTCAACAAGTCACGATGAATTGTTCATATGTTATAATCCTCTGAATTGATTGATTTATTAGGCCATTTCAGAGGCATCCAAGCATACCTTCGTGGCTAAGGTAAGGAAGTCCTCTACAAGTGATAGTTGTGAGAGGAAATCCCCCACAATTTATTGTTCTCAAACCTCCCTATCAAAGTTATTTTTGGGTGCACCATACTGAGTTACTCCATTCTGATCCTCCGCAGTGAAAGCTTCAGAACTCCTGGGACAGGCAAATCATAGTTTGTTGATGAAGGTATTATTATAGTCAAAGATGACACTGGGACACCACACAAGCAAAAATTTACTATTACTGTATACCGCTGTAGGATTTAAATTCTGCAGAAATGCTTTTTTCAATAATCATCTGCTGTGCTTCACAACCAAAGTCTTACTCTCCCAATGTACATGCCCTTGGCCTGTCAATCAATATTTGAATAAGCTGATTTCACAAAGTCCATTCAGATGAGCAACAAGTCAATAATTAATGATGAAACGAGTCCTGACTCATCAGTGAAGCCCCATGGACTTCAGGGACATCATCTCTAGCAAAACATTCAGAAGCAGTCGCACCAAGGTTGTCATTAAAGGCCAAGCACATACAACTACTCCAAGTTCAGTGCAGACAATTACCACTCAGCAATCTCCCCCAACAACTACACACAGCGGTGTTGAGTGAGCAAACAGTTCTGCCTTTGCACTGCTTATGTACCAAGTTAGCTGTCTTAAAAATGTTAGTGTATCATCATTGCAGGGCACTGGTTGGCTGAACTACCTCCATTACCTTAAGCACATTCTTCGGACACTTCAGATCTCATGGTTTCCTGTATGGTTCAATAAATCTGATAACTATAAGCCCTTTCTGATTAACTAAGATCCATTCATTATCATCAGTTTTGTGTTTTAGGAGTATTTTAAAATATTCCAATTTCATTAATCTATTATCCCAGTAATCAATTTATCCCAGTTGTCAAAGTTTCACTTCTCATCAGCAAATGGAATTATAGAGAAGTGAAGTTGACAATCAGAAAGTAAATCATTAAAGTTTTAGAAAGTAGTTATTTGACATTTTATTAGTTAAAGGCTAAATTTAGTAATATAATAACAGTGTGGACGCAACTATCAATGGTGGCAGTAACATTGAATCCTGGTGTCCTGGAGCGACGTCACATGAAACTAGAACCTTCAGCACAACTAGTCCTTTTGTTCCCACATTATTCCCTTTCACCCCCCCCCAACCCACCTCTACCTATCCTCCCCCACACCTGGTCTCACCTATCACCTACCAGCTTGTACTTTTTCACCACTCCCACCTTCTTATTCTGGCTTCTGCCACCTTCCTTTTCAGTCCTGATGATGCATTGCAACCCAAAATATTGACCATTTATTTTCATCCATCAGTGCTGCCTGATCTGCTGACTTCACACAATATTTTGTGGATGTTCCTTGCATAACAGGGACAGATTAAGGATCTAAAAATGCAAACACGAGGAAATCTGCAGATGCTGGAATTTCAAGCAACACACATAAAAGTTGCTGGTGAACGCAGCAGGCCAGCCAGCATCTCTAGGAAGAGGGACAGTCGACGTTTCAGGCCGAGACCCTTTGTCAGGACTAACTGAAAGAAGAGTTAGTAAGAGATTTGAAAGTGGAAGGGGGAGGGGGAGATTTGAAAAGATAGGAGAAGACAGGAGGGGGAGGGATGGAGCCAAGAGCTGGACAGGTGATTGGCAAAAGGGATATGAGAGGATCATGGGACAAGAGGCCCAGGGAGAAAGAAAAGGGGGAGGGTGGGGGAAACCCAGAGGATGGGCAAGGAGTGTGGTCATAGGGACAGAGGGAGAAAAAGGAGAGAAAGAAAAAAAGAATATATAAAATAAATAAATAAATAATGGATAGGGTACAAGGGGGAGGTGGGGCATTAACGGAAGTTAGAGAAGTCAATGTTCATGCCATCAAGTTGGAAGCTACCCAGACGGAATATAAGGTGTTGCTCCTCAAACTTGAGTGTGGCTTCATCTTTACAGTAGAGGAGGTCGTGGATAGACATGTCAGAATGGGAATGGGATGTGGAATTAAAATGTGTGGCCACTGGGAGATCCTGCTTTCTCTGGCAGACAGAGCGTAGGTGTTCAGCGAAACGCTCTCCCAGCCTGCGTTGGGTCTCGCCAATATATAGAGGGCCACATCGGGAGCACCGGACGCAGTATATCACCCTGGTCGACTCACAGGTGAAGTGTCACCTCACCTGGAAGGACTGTCTGGGGCCCTGAATGGTAGTGAGGGAGGAAGTGTAAGGGCATGTGTAGCACTTGTTCCGCTTACAAGGATAAGTGCCGGGAGGGAGATCGGTGGGGAGGGATTGGGGGGACAAATGGACAAAGGAGTCGCATAGGGAGTGATCCCTGCGGAAACCGGTGGGGGGGGAGGAAAGATGTGCTTAGTGGTGGTATCCCGTTGGAGATGGCGGAAGTTATGGAGAATAATATGTTGGACCCGGAGGCTGGTGGGGTGGTAGGTGAGGACAAGGGGAACCCTATTCCTAGTGGGGTGGCGGGAGGATGGGGTGAGAGCAGATGTGCATGAAAAGGGAGAGATGTGTTTCAGAGCAGAGTTGATGGTGGAGGAACGGAAGGCCCTTTCTTTAAAAAAGGAGGACATCTCCTTCATCCTGTAATGAAAAGCCTCATCCTGAGAGCAGATAAAGGGTCTCGGCCCGAAACATCGACTGTACCTCTTCCTAGAGATGCTGCCTGGCCTGCTGCGTTCACCAGCAACTTTTATGGAGATTAAGGATCTAGTGTTTTCCTGGTGTATATGATGAAGATGGCAGAGTTTGTCATCAAAACATTGGTTATAACAATACCTGTACCCAGCTGGAAGCCCGAGAAGAATTTAGGGAGAAATTAGATAGACTGGAAGTGCTTTCCTCTGAATGAAGGAAGCTCACCTCCAAGAGGAGCACAACCTTGTCCTGATTTGGAGGCTTGAGTGACCTGGAGAGCTATGTTGGCTCTTGGTAGGGTCACCCATGCCAAACAAGTCAAAGGGTAGAGGCCAGACTAAGAGTGTTCCAACCATCTTCCAGGTTCAAGGCCTCAGCTCAGGGCTAGCAAATCTGACTGCTGAAACAAAGTTGTTATGGAACAGCAATGAAGGGTTGTTCTAAATCTGAATGCAACAGTATTCTTGAGTTTCCACCCACGACTTGCATGACTGACAGTAGTGAAAACCAAGAGGAAGCTACTGATACGATGAAGGAAGCTCTGAACATCACCAGAGATAGAGGACCTCCATTGCTGCCTTAAACGCCAGCAGCATAATGGACAGTAAGTAAGGAAGTAAGAAGGAGACTGAGGAGTGATGTTATGGAAGTTTATAAGACTTCCTGGGTGTAGATTACCCTCTATGCTTGTCCCATTCACTCATACTAAGCCCAAATCCCTCTGATCTTTTCCTATCCATGCACCTGTTCAAGTGTATTTTCAGTGTCATTAATGTTATGTTTTGTAACTTCAATACATTAAGCTAATTCAAATTAAGATGGGAATCTAAAAATATGCATGTAACTTCTAGTTTACTTTAAGCCAGTGGTGGCACATGGCCAAGTGGTTAAGGCATTCATCTAGTGATTTGAAGGTTGCTAGTTCGAGCCTTGGGTGTTGCGTCCTTGAGCAAGGCACTTAACCACACATTGTTCTGCAACGACACTGGTGCCAAGCTGTATGGGTCCTTATGCCCTTCCCTTGGACAACATCAGTGGTGTGAAGAGGGGAGACTTGCAGCAAGGGCATCTTGCTGGTCTTCCACACAACTTTGCCCAAGCCTGTGCCCTGGAAACCTTCCAAGGCACAAATCCATGATCTCATGAGACTGATGGATGCCTATAAATTTTAAGCCAGGTGCATAGTATCATGTGCTAGTGTGTTGATGTAGGCCGTTAGCATATTTTTACATATAACCCATAATTAACTATTTAAACAAATGCTATATATATATATATATATATATATACTTAAAATTTATATTACTTAAAAATTATTGAAATATCAAATACACAATATCACATCTCAGCCGTATCTTCTGGCAGCTCATTCCATAAATGAAAACCCTCTAAGGTTGTATTAAAACTTGCTCCTCTCACTTTAATCCATGCCTTGTAGCTCGTGATTCTTCAACCCTAGTAAAACAACTGTGCATATTCACCCTATGTCCCTTATGATTACCGCAATATCATAATGAATTCACCTTATCATAATCAATTCTGTCTCAGGTCATATCAGCTTCAGATAAGGTGCAGGTGCTATAACAATGCATCTGTTACTTCCCCACCAGTAGTCCAGAACTGCAGCCCCCACCATATTCATCACAAAATAATCACTCTCTCATGCTTTTTAGATGACAGTGAAGTGAAACCCACCAAGACTCAGTGCAACAGTGAAGTGACAGTAATTACAAAGACATCCTATCAGTCAATTTCACACACACAGTCGGTACAGATAGTGTCACTCTGCATAGTTTATGTGATGCCACTGAAATGGTAATCATATATGAGAATACACTTGACCCAGCTGACCTACAGCAGCTGAAATACTCATGCAGCAGCCAGTTTGCAGAATGGAAAAAAAAAATCACACACATTATGCAGTAGAGGACTTGAATTGGAGCTTCAACCCAACAGTACACGGAGGAAGTGAATACATTGAAAAACTTTCAGTCCCACAATGCCTGCAGATATTCCAGGTCCAATGGTACCTTGGAACAGCACCTTGAGGTGTGTTTGGAGCTCATTAATTTCCTGTGAAGGATTAGTTGCCAATTTTCTTTGCAGAAGAAAGCAGTCATGGCAGGTCATATTCCACCTGTCTCAGAATTTTTCAGGAGCCTGCAGTCCAATAATTCTTCAGGACCACTGATGTCCCAGCGAGTGCCAGTGGTTGGTTGGTCCTCTTTCAGTATCTGTCCTCTCTTCCTGCTTTTTAAACAGTCCTCTTGGTGTTACTTATTAATGCCCCTGCACACATAGCCTTTGATGTCACGAGCTGGAATTTTCATTTATACAATTTTGAAATTATGTTAATACAGTTTTGAAATTATATTAATATTGAAATCTATGTTAATATAATAGTGAAATACTCTAATTATTTATGTTAATGAATATAATCCGTACATTTTCTGAATAATAAACAGACCACAACCTTTACTTTAAAACATTTTCGAGCTTCAATATATTCACATTGTCAGTGTTTCTAGTTACAAATTGTAGCAATGAACACAGAATGGAAGTCGGTAACTCATTGTTAATAAATGGCCAGCCCACTGAACGCTCATTCATATTTTTAAAAAATGCATTTAAAGTTCTGCATAGTTTTCAGGCCATGTAAAAATTTCCTGCTTAGAGTAATGGTTGGTTCCTGGAGCTGTAAATAGAATTGGAGGGAACATTGGATCTAGTAATTGCACGTAGCACTTCTTCACGAAATTTGGGTCTGAGCAGAAAAGGACAATGTTGATGCTGATTTCCTTGCTGTTCAAACTCCCCCCCCCCATCTCACAGTTTGACTCTTGCTATTCAGTTTTCTATGGAACTGGTAGTAAATAATTATTTACCACCACTCAGCACTCACTTTGGTCAATTATGCAGCATGTGGAATACCTACCACGAGTTTTGGGAAAAGCTCCCCTTGTGTTTGGAACAGAAGGAAATGGGTAGGTCAGCACACACCACTGCAGACTTAAGCTTAGACTTCAGCAGAGTGAATCTACGAAAAACATCTGACCATGGGCGAATCCTTAGATCCTGTGTAGATCAGCTAATGGGGTATTTGCAGACATTTGCAGACAGGTGTGGGTGAAGGGGGACAAAGGTGAAGCCCTTACTGAGGACAGAGTGCTATGCCTCAGACAATTGAAAGTCGGAGGGGATGGTAAAGACCCGGCACAGATGACAGCTGGGATCGGGGGTATAGGGGGAGGGAGTCTGGTGGTGTCAGTGAGGGTTGGAGTGAGAGGAAGATGGAAGGTCTCAAAGCTCTCCGCTTCCTTTTGGATTCCAGACCTAAACAGTTCCCCTCTACCACCACTCTGCTCCGTCTAGCAGAATTAGTCCTTACTCTTAATAATTTCTCCTTTGGCTCCTCCCACTTCCTCCAAACTAAAGGTCTAGCCCTGGGCACCCATATGGGTCCCAGCTATGCCTGGCTTTTTATTGGCTTGGTGGAACAATCCATGTTACAAGCCTATACTGGTATCTGTCCCCCACTTTTCCTTCACTACATTAATGACAGCATTGGTGCTGCTTCCTGCATGCATGGAGAGCTCGTTGACTTCATTAACCTTGCCTCCAACTTTCACCCTGCCCTCAAGTTTACCTGGTCCATTTCTGACACCTCCCTCCCCTTTCTAGATCTTTCTGTCTCTGTCTCTGGAGACAGCTTATTTACTGATGTCTACTATAAGCCTACAAACTCTCACAGCTACCTGGACTATTCCTCTTCTCACCCTGTCTCTTGCAAAAATGCCATCCCCTTTTCGCAATTCCGCCGTCTCTGATGCATCTGCTCTCAGGATGAGGCTTTTCATTCCAGGACGAAGAAGATGTCCTCCTTTTTCAAAGAAAGGGGCTTCCCTTCCTCCACCATCAACTCTGCTCTCAAACGCATCTCTCCCATTTCACACACATCTGCTCTCACTCCATCCTCCCACCACCCCACTAGGACTAGGGTTTCCCTTGTCCTCACCTACCACCCCACAAGCCTCCAGGTCCAACATATAATTCTCCGTAACTTCCACCACTTCCAACGGGATCCCACCACTAAGCACATCTTTCCCTCCCCCCCCCGTTCTGCTTTCCACAGGGATCGCTCCCTACGTGACTCCCTTGTCCATTCGTCCCCCCCATCCCTTCCCACCGATCTCCCTCCCGGCACTTATCCTTGTAAGCAGAACAAGTGCTACACAAGTCCTTACACTTCCTCCCTGACCACCATTCAGGGCCCCAGACAGTCCTTCCAGGTGAGGTGACACTTCACCTGTGAGTCGGCTGGGGTGATATACTGCATCTGGTACTCCCGATGTGGCCTTCTATATATTGGCGAGACCGGACGCAGTCTGGGAGACCGCTTTGCTGAACACCTACGCTCTGTCCGCCAGAGAAAGCAGGATCTCCCAGTGGCCACATATTTTAATTCCACATCCCATTCCCATTCTGATATGTCTATCCACAGCCTCCTCTACTGTCAAGATGAAGTCAGGTTGAAGGAACAAAACCTTATATTCTGTCTGGGTAGCCTCCAACTTGATGGCATGAATATTGACTTCTCTAACTTCTGTTAATGCCCCACCTGCCCTTCATACCCCATCTGTTATTTATTTATATACACACATTCTTTTTCTCTCTCTCCTTTTTCTCCCTCTGTCCCTCTCACTATACCCCTTGCCCATCCTCTGGGCTTCCCCCCTCCTCCTTTCTTTCTCCCTAGGCCTCCCATCCCATGATCCTCTCATATTCCTTTTGCCAATCAACTTTCCAGCTCTTGGCTCCATCCCTCCCCTTCCTGTCTTCTCCTATCATTTCGGATCTCCCCTCCCCCTCCCACTTTCAAATCTCTTACTATCTCTTCCTTCAGTTAGTCCTGACAAAGGGTCTCTGCCCGAAACGTCGACTGTACCTCTTCCTATAGATGCAGCCAGGTCTGCTGCGTTCACCAGAAATTTCTATGATAGACACCATCACCCTGACTCTACACTAATCTCTGGAGCATCTGGGCAGTAAAGACACATATGCCAGACTATTGTATATTGACTTCATTTCCACCTACAAACTCATCACCAAACTCTGAGACCTGGGAGTCAATGCCCTCCCTTTCTTTAGCTGGATCCTTGACTTCTTCATCAACAGTGATAACTCAGTTTGGCCTTTTTGAGTTTCTGTGCATGCAACTTGGGCTGAAAAATGTAGCACAGACTTCCCAATGGCTGATGGACTCTGTATTAAAAGACTTAGATTTTCTTTTTATTTACCTGGATGTCATTCTTATCACCAGTATATCCTAATCAAACCACGTAGCTCATCTCCACTCACTTTTTGAGCACTCAAGCCAACATGGGGGTGATTACTAAGTGCCATTTTGGGTTGTCAACTACTGACTTCCTTGGCCATCACATCTCCACAGAAGGTGTAAAACCCTCCCCCCATCGAAAGTAGCCGCTGTTATGGATATCCCACTGCTCCACATTACTAAAAAACTACAGGAGTTTTTAGGCATGGTGAATTTCTATCACTCTTTCATTTCACGAGCTGCTGAACTTATGCTTCCCCTGTATAATGTACTTAAAGGCAATACCCCTAATCAAGTACTTGACTGCTCAGGGCATTTGATGATATCAAACTAGCTCTTTCTAACACTCCCCAGCCCACACGTAGCCATGACTACGATGGCTCAGACTATGCTGTGGGTGCTGTGCATGAACAGCTGGTCGCAGGGTGTGGCAGCAGCTCTCCTTCTTCAGTTGGCAGCTCTGTCCCTCCAAAAGGATGTACAGCATGCTTGACCGTGAGCTTCTTGGTCTCTATCTAGCCGCCGTCCACTATGCTCATTTCCTTCTAGAGGGTCGCCATTTCACAGTGTTCGTTGACCACAAATGCCTCATGCACACGATGGCCAAAGGATCAGACCTTGTCCTGCACGGCAGAAATGACACCTGGCCTACATATCTGAGTTCACAACTGATATACAACATATCAAGGGGAAAAATAATATCGTGGCTGATTGCCTCGCACATCCAGCCACTCAGGCCATACACGTAGGGGTTCACTACGCTGGCATGGCACCCGACCAAGTTACTGACCCAGAGGTCCAGGCTTACAGAACAGTAGTCACGGGCCTGCAGTTGGCTGACGTTAAGTTCAGGAAAGCTAAGGTTTCTCTCCTGTGCTAAGTCTCAACCGATTGTGCCCGCCTCATTGTGCCTGCAAACTGGAGACAGACTATTTTTGACTCCATACATGCCTTCTCACATCCGGGCCGGAAGGCCTCACAGAAACTGATGCACTAAAATTTGCTTTGTACGGCCTCAGAAAGGATGCCTGTGATTTGACTGCAGCCTGTGTGAAGTGCCAGCAAGCAAAAATTAACTGTCATACTCAGGCGCCATTGGCAACTTTTAAGGTTCCTGAGAGATGATTTGATCATATCAATATGGACGTTATTGGTCCTCTTCCTCTCTCCTGCAGTTTCACACACCTTTTTTCCATGGTGGACTACACCACCAGCTGGCCAGAGGTCATCTCTCAAGCATCGATGACGGCTGCAGACATGGCTCAGACGTTCATCAACATCTTGGTTGCTCGGTTTGGCACCCCATCTGATATTTCCTCTGCCCGCGATCCCCAAGACATTTCAGCCCTCTAGCTTGCTATAGCCCAGAACCTCAGCATATCAGCCACAGTCCAGTGGCCGATGCAAGCTGTTTCACCGCTCCTTAAAGGCTGCTCTGAACAGTTTTATTTAACCTCGTTATTGGGAGCTCCTTTACCTATGCAATTAGATAAAGTTGTTAATTTAAACCTATATCCTGTGATTAAGTATTCTTTACAAATTTGGCTCCAGTTCCGCAATTTTTTTAATCTTAAAAAATTTAAACTTTGTAGTTTAATTTACTGAAATTACTTTTTTAAGCCTTCTTTGAGTAATCCAATTTTTTTACTTTGGAAAAATAAAGGTATTAATTCTTTTTTGGATTTATTTAAAGAAGATACATTGATGTCCTTTGAACAATTAATTGATAAATATTCTCTTTCATACTCACATTTTCTGCAATACCTTCAAGTTAGATATTTTTTACAAAAATATTTAAGTAATTTCCCTTACATATTGGAGGCTGACCTGTTAGATACTATTATGAGCATGAATCCTTCGATTAAGGGTTCTATTGGAAGAATTTATAATTTATTATTACAATGGGATAAGCGTCCTTTATCTAAGATTAAACAGGATTGGGAAAAGGAACTTAATTTGACTTTTATGATGAAGGATTGGATGCGGATATTGAAGTTGGTTAACTCTTCTTCAACTTGTGCTAGCCATTCATTGATTCAATTTAAAATTGTACATCATTATCATTTGACAAAGGAGAGACTTTCTAAAATCTTTCCTAATGTTGATAGTCATTGTGATAAAACTAAGATAGCTACACTGACACATATGTCTTGGTCTTGTTCTATATTGGAACAGTTCTGGAAGTCAGTTTTCTCAACAATTTCTAAAGCACTTAAAATTAATTTACAACCTAACAAATTAACTGTGCTTTTTGGAATAATTCCTCAAAATATTCATGGTATTTCTGTGTCTGACCAACATGTTATTGCATTTGTTACATTGATAGCTAGGGGGGCCATTTTGTTGAAGTGGAAGGATACATCAGCTCCCACTTTGTCACAATGGTTCTCTCAAGTGATGCTATGTCTTAGTTTGGAGAAAATTAGAAGTCCAACCTTTGAACCTTTATTTGATTTTGAGAAAAGATGGGGCTCATTTGCTCGTTATTATCATTTGAGTTAATTGATACAATTTTTCCACGATCTAATTGTAATTTTTGTAGCATATTTTCTTTTATTGCTGGCGGTTTGATGTTTATTTTTTGAAGCTTTTTGTATGATGCATGGCTCCAGGGTTGTACACCTAATGGGTTCTTTTTTTTTCCTCACTTTTCTGCTCAGTAGGTTTTTTTTTTGTTATCACAAAATTGTCTTTTCAATCTTTAAGATAATGGGTTTTTTTTTGAGGCATTGTAAGTGTTGTTACTTCGATGTACTCATGTTATTTTTCCTATATATACAATAAAAAGATCTGAAAAGAAAGAAAAGAAAGGCTGCTCTGAGAGCATCCCTGACTGATGAGTGTTGGCACGATTGTCTCCCATGGGTCCTTCTGGGGCTTAGAACTGTTCCCTAAGAGGATCTGCAGTCATCCACAGACCAGTTGGTATACAGGCAGCCAGGTGATTTCATTCCTGCTGTCACAACCACCTTGTCTGCCTCTCAAGAGCATTCCACCCTCCTCAGTAAGTTCAATTCCTTTCTACCTATTCCTACCTTGTGTCATGGCATACAGCACTCTTGGGTTCCTGTTGACCTACATTCCACCTCGTTTGTTTCTGTCCACCATGGTGCACACCAACAGCCACTCAGGCCTCATTACAATATCCCATTGCACGTTTTGAACCGGGCTAAAAGACTTCTATCATGGTGTAGATAAGAGGAGCAAACCTGAATGTATTATGTACCACCAAGATTTGAAATATCCTGATGCCATGCCCCTGGCCCACCAAGATTTGGAGTATCCTGCTGCTGTGTCCCTGGCATCACAACATGACCATGAGCGTGTCAATGCCCCTCTGGATCAGCCAGAGGCACCTGCGGTTCCTCCTCCCATGGAACACAGGACCCAAACCAGACGTCTCGTCCGAGCCCTGGACAGGCTCACAATGCCGGTTTTAGAGAATTCTGGGACGGCCGCGTTAGGTAACGTTATTGGGAGAAATGTACATAATTCACAACTACTGACATTCAGTTGGAGTTTCACTTTAAGAGACTGGTCTGACATGATGATGTTATTACATAAGAATTTTTAGCACATTTTTGTGTTTAGGTTTTGGAGTTCAATAAAATGTGTTACAAGTTTCATTAAATGTAAAATGCCTTTGCGAAAACCTACATGACAACCTTTTCCTCAATGTCAACAAAACAAAAGGGCTACTCATTAACTTCAGGAACAGTGGGGTCGGGCTGCATGTGCTCTTGTCTACATCAGTGGTGTTGAGATTGCGAGGGCTGAGAGTTTCAGGTTCTGAGGAGTAAACGTCTGTCTTGGTCCAACTGTGTAGATGCCATGACCAAGAAAGCTCACCAACACTTGTACTTCCTCAGGAGGCTAAAGAAGTTTGGCAGCTAGCATTGACCCTTACCAGTTTTCAAATTAATGCACCGCATGCATCCTATCCTGATGCATATTGGCTGAGGGTGGCAAATGATTTGCATGTGACTGCATGAAACTGCAGTGAGTTGTGTTCACAGCTCAACACACCACGAAAACCAGCCTCCCCTCCATGGACTCTGCTGACACTGCTCCTGAAGTAAAGCAGCCAGCACTATTAAAGAGCCCACCCACACTGGACATTCTCCCGTCTCCCTTTTCCATTGGGTAGAGGTTACGAAAGCCTGAAAGCATGTAGCACTAGTCTCCAGGACAGTGTGTACTCCGCTGTCATAGCATGCTTAGTATGATAAGATGAACTCTTGACCTCACAATTGACCTCATTATGGCCTCGCACCTTACTATTTATCAGAAAATGACTTTCTCTGTAGCTGTTACATTTTATTCTGCACCACTACTCTATTACCTTGTTGTACCTGAGTGCACCGTGTAATGAACTGATCTGTACGAACAGTAAGCTTAAACGTGAGGAAATCCAAAACAACACACACAAAATGCAGGAGGTACTCAGCAGTTCAGGAAATAAATAAACAGTTAACATTTTGGGCAGAGTCCCTTCTTCAGGATGTCATAAAGGAGGGACGCTGGGAGCGGACCCAAATGCAAGACACAGACACTGAAGTACTAGGAACTAGACTGGACAAGAGTAGGGACAGGACTGGACACAGACTAAGGGCTAGGACAGGAATGCAGACTTGGGCTAGGACTTTGCTAGGAAAGCAGGACCAGGACAGGGAACTGGGAACTAAGAGTCTGAGCTTGGACTCCAAGCCAGAGATTGGACAAGGACACAGAACCTGGGTCTTGACGCAGGCTCGGATTCCAGAGCTAGGCGAAGACATGACGTGGTCTTGGAAGACAGGAACCTCAGAGCCTTGGGCAAGGACCAGACACTCGGCGCCTTGGACTTGAGAGACAGGAACATGGAACACAGAGTCGGGATCCCTCTTTGGGAACAGGACATAGGGCCGGGACTCATACACAGAATGCTGAACACGACGAGACAGTTCTCAACACAAGGTAGTAGCAAATGGCCAGACCTACCTAGTGAAGGCGTGGACACAGAGATGGTTCAAAACAATGACAGACAGTTCCTTATCTAGACACAGTAAGGCTCCAGTCTTGCTCCGCAGTAGAACTTCACAGTGAAACATGCAAGGCTTCAGAAGGAAGGGGAAGAGAAGGGAACAGTCCAGCCTTAGGGTAACAGCAAAGACAGCCTGGCTTACCCAATGGAGGCAAGGACAGAAAGGGACAGATCCAACCACAGGGTAACAGCAAAGACAGCCTGACTTACCCCACAGAGGCAAAGACAGGATACTGACAAGAAGAACCAGCAGCCACACTCAAACCCAGAGACACTTATATTCCCAGCCCAAGATGAGCATCAGGTGCCTAAGATTAAGCCCAAATGAAACAAGGGACAGCCAGAAGACCCAGAGTCTGGAGTCTATGGACCGGATCGTGAACTGGAATACAGACTTCACAGACCGGACCATGACAGCACAACCCCTCCCCCCCCCACCCCTGTCTATGGGAGCATCTGAGCGACTGAACAAGCTCTCCAGGACCTAAGGACGACCTGGACGGGTGGGGGGGGGGTATTCAATCAGGAGGGAACTCAGGATGACGAGAGTTAGACAACAGTGTCTGCATTGCTGGGTCCATGTATGGCTGGTTCGTTCTGTCATAAAGAAGAGGCACTGGGAGCGGACCTAAATGCAAGACACAGACACTGAAGTACTTGGAACTAGACTGGATAAGAGTAGAGACGGGACTGGACACAGCCTAAGAGCTGGGAGAGGAACGCAGACTTGGGCTAGGACTTTGCTCGGAAAGCGGGACTAGGACAGGGAACTGGGAACTCGGAGCCAGGGCGTGGACTCCGAGCCAGAGACTGGACAAGAACCCAGAACCTGGGTCTTGACTCGGGCTTGGACCCTGGAACTAGGCGAGGACATGACGAGGCTTGGGTTCTTCGAGGCTTGGGTATAGACTCCGAGCCAAAGACTGGGGAAGGACCCAAAACCTGGGTCTTGACTCAGGCTTGGATTCCAGAGCTAGGCGAAGACATGACGTGGTCTTGGAAGACAGGAACTTCAGAGGCTTGGACGAGGACTGGACGCTCAGAGCCTTGGACGAGGACTGGACGCTCAGAGCCTTGGGTGAGAGCATGGGAACACGGAGCGTTGGACTTGAGAGACAGGAACATGGAACACAGAGCCGGGACCCCTCCTTGGCAAAAGGACGTAGGGCCTGGACTCAAACACAGAACACAGAGTCGGGACCCCTCTTTGGGAACAGGACATAGGGCCGGGACTCATACACAGAATGCTGAACACGACGAGACGGTTCCCAACACAAGGTAGCAGCAAATGGCCGGACCTACTTAGCAAAGGCGTGGACACAGAGATGGTTCAAAACAGCGATACACAGTTCCTTATCTAGACACAGCAAGGCTCCAGTCTTGCTTCAGCGGTAGAACTTCACGGTGAAACAGGCAAGGCTTCAGAAGGAAGGGGAAGAGAAGAGAACAGTCCAGCCTCAGGGTAACGGCAAAGACGGCCTGGCTTACCCAATGGAGGCAAGGACAGAAAGGGACAGATCCAACCTCAGGGTAACAGCATAAACGGCCTGACTTACCCCACAGAGGCAAGGACGGGATACTGACGAGACGAACCAGCACCCATACTTGAACCCAGGGCCACTTATATTCCCAGCCCCAAGACGAGTATCAGGTGCCTACGATAGCCCAGCTGAAACAAGAGACAGCCAGATCATGAACCGGAACACGGACTTCATGGACCGGACCATGACACAGGACCGGAAAGGAAATTAATAAGCAGTCGACATTTTGGGTAGAGACCCTTCTTCAGGACCAGAAAGGTAAGGGGAAGACACCAGAAGGCCAGGAGTTTCTGCAGCATTGTGTGTGTGTTGCTCTGGATACCCAGCATCTGCAGAATATCTTGTGTTTATTCATTTCCCTAGCTGCTGCCTGACCTGCTGAGTTCCTCAAGCATTTTGCGTCAGTTACTTTGGAATACAAGCTTCTCTGTAGGTGTCAAAAATGAAACAATTCAAATTTTCATGTATCAAAAGGGTCCTCCCATTCAGCTCAAATAACCAAAGTCTTTTTCATGCTCTGTTATGCCGCATTTCTGCAAACATCTGACATCAGCAGACAATTCTTGTCACCTGATGGTCACTGAAACTGGGAAGGACCGGCGGATGTCATGGGATGACTACATTGTGACTGCAGCCAGGTTATGAAGAATTGATTACTTGATTAATTGCCTGTGGTCACACACATATTGGTAGGAGAGACAGGATAGAAACATTATCAAATGTTTTGCGCAGTACAGGGCAAATTTCCAAACCAGCATCCTCAAAGAGATGTATGTACAATCAATAAAGCACCGCATTATGGGGAAATCTTAATATTCATAAAGTGGACGCTGACTCTTCTTGTTCATTACTGGCTGGTAATGGGGGATAAAATGAAAATAGTTTTGAAAGGTATTCCTACTGCAACAGTGCATGAAAACTGCAAGATGCTGCCAGTGTTTCTAGCTCCACTGTCATATTGGAGAAAGCCTGATTCATCGAAGTTCATTGTCATACTCACTTGAAAACTCTGACATGCAGTCCTGGCTCTATTCTTTGGTTGTAGCTATAACTGCAGCAGGTGGCATACTTCAGTGAGTACGTTCTCAGCCCAGACATCTTCCACATTGGTCCTTACTAAGATCTGAGGAGCAGAATTTTCTCCCTGACCACTGTGGGTTGAAAGCTCTCGCCCTCTCCCTCCTATTTCTGCTCTACTGATCATCTGCTCGGTCTGTTCGTTTGGATTTATGGTCTTGTGGCAGGACCCAGATCAGGGAGCAAGGAATGAAACATTGTTTGGCTGATTTAAGCACCGGGCCAAATTGAAAAGGTCAAGGTGTCAGGACCAGAGGCCAGGGACAGGCTGGTGTTCAGCCGGTTGTTCCGCCAGGTTTATTCGTCCCTGTGCTGAACTGAGGCTGTCACCTGCAACCAACAGGCTCCTCGATCGGCTGTGACTGGCTTTGTGGCTATGAATTCACTTTTGTGTACTTCAATTCTGAATGGTATTGGCCTATTTTTATTGCTTGAACAATTTGTTTTTTTTCTGCACATTGGGTGTTTGATTATCTTTTTTTTCAATGGGTTCTCTTGGGTTTCTTTGTTTTGTGGCTGCCTCTAAGAAGACAAATCTCAAGGCTGTAAATAGTATACATACATTAATAATATATATACTTTGAACTTTGGGAAGGAAAATACCTGCTAAAGCACTTATGATTTACAAGCTTTTGGAAAAATTACTATGAAACCGGAAATCGGCAAACATCTTCACGGGCTGTACACTAATTCATTCTACTTCCTGAATATTTCTTCAAAATTCAAAGTTCAAAATATATTTATTATCAAAATACATGCAGTATATGTCACCATATACAACCCTGAGATTCAATTTCCTGTGAACATACTTAATAAGTGTATAAAATAATAACCATAACAGAATCAATAAAAGACCCCCTTGCTGGGGCATTCAACCAGAGCGCAGAAGGCAACTATCTGTGCAAATACAAAAAGAAATAATAATAATAATAATAATAAATAAATAAGCAATAAATATCAAGAACATGAGATGAAGAATCCTTGAAAGTGAGTCCATAGGTTGATGGAACATCTCAATGTCTAGGTAGCATATCCGATGTGGACTTTGGTGACCATGGTTTTCCATATAGATCTATCCTTCGTTTTTTGGATGACTTCCATTTCCTCGATGTGTAGCCACCTGGCTATGCTTTTGATGTGCATAAGCTGAGGTCTTCCTCTAGGTTTGCTCCCCTCAATTTTTCCAGAGAGTATGAGTTTTTCTAGTTCATCTTTCCGCATGATGTGTCCTAGGAATCTGAGTTGTCTTTCTCTTATTGTTGGTATGAGTGATCGAACTGCTTGGGCTTTTCTGAGAAATTCTTCATTTGATGTGTGTGTGGTCCATGATATTTTTAACATTCTCCTGTAGAACCATAATTCAGCTGCTTCTAGTCTCTTTTCCATTGCTGGAGAAATGGTCCAGCATTCACTTCCATAAGTCAGGATAGAATAAATGTAGCACTGCAGTATTCTGTTTTTAGTGTACGTGCTCATCTTTCTGTCTGTTAATATGGTCTTCATTTTTTTGGAAAGCTTCTTTCGCCATTGCTATTCTGTATTTGATATCTGTGTCGCACCTGCCATTACTTGTTATTAGGCTGCCAAGATATTTGAATTTGTTGTCTTGTTTGATGTTTGTATTTCCGATCTTGATCACACATTGTGGGATGTTTGTCTTTCTGGAGATGACCATGCTTTCTGTCTTCTTGGTGTTGATTGAGAGGCCTCTGCGATTACTTTCTGCTGCCACTATAGTGAGTAGTTCTTGAAGTTTTGTTTCTGAGTCAGCTATTAGTACGATGTCATCAGCATATCAGATGTTATTTATATTTTGGCCTCCAATTGTGAATCCTTTGATGTCTTTGATACTTCTCAAGATATTTTCACTATACAGGTTGAATAAGTCTAGTGAAAAGACACAACCTTACCTGGCTCCTCTCAAAAATTAAAGAAACCAAAAAGATCCGAACCACTGGATTACCAACAACTCCAGAACAACCCTCATCTGAAAACAGAATACACAATCAAGGTGAAAAACTGTTCTCAATTGCTGCAGGATGAAGGAGGTAAATCTTCCTGGGACATACGGAAGGAATTCAAAAGAAACCATCCAACGAAAAGAACAGAAAAGTAAGAAGAAATGGATAACTGTGATATAATACAATTGATGCAACAAAAACAGACCATCAAAATAAGAGACAGCGAAGAATACAAACAACTTGATAAGACAATAAAAAGGAAATGCAGAGAAGCTAAAGACTGATGGCTAAATGAGAAATGCTCAGAGATAGAAATGCTACAAACCCATAACCCAGGAACAAGGTTGATGCACAATAAGATTAAAGAACTAACGGGGAAATTATCTTGCTCAGCAAGTGGATGCATCAAGGCAAAAGATGGCAGCTTAATTATGAACAAAGATAAAATCCTAAACAGATGGACAGAATATATAAAAGAACTTTTTGAAGACCAAAGAGGAGAAAAACCAAACATAAAGAAGAATCTTGAAGGACCTAGCATTCTAAAATCAGAAATTCAAGCAGCCGTAGATAAAACAAAACATAACAGAGCAACTGGTCCAGACAACATCGCTGTTGAAATGATACTGGCCTTAGAAGATTTTGAAATCTCAATGTTGGGCAAGTGAAATTGGGTGAAGTTATCCCTCCTGGTTCAAGAGCATGATGATTGAGGGATAATAACTATTCAGGAACCTGGTGGTGGGAATACTGAGGCTTCCATACCTTCTTCCTGATGGTAGCGGTGAGCAAAGAACATGTAGCAGGTGGTGGGGGTCCCCACGGATGGAAGCTGCTTTCCAGTGACAGTATTTCATGTAGATATGCTCAGTAGTTGGGAAGGATTTACCTTTGAAGGGCTTGGCCATATCTATTACTTTTTGCAAGATCTTCCATTCAGGGACATCGATGTTTCCATACCAGGCTGTGATGCAGACAGTCAATACACTCTCCACTACACAGCTTTAGAAGTTTGTCAAAGTTTAGATGTCATGTCGAATATCCACAAACTCCTAAGGAAGTAGAGGCACTGACTCTAACTGTAGAAATCATCAACAGTTATGGAAACTCACTAACATTATCCAGTTGATGATGCATATAGTTAAAACTAAGGATGTCCTACCTATAACGAATGCATCTTCAGTCTAATATATTTCTATCAACCATAGATTTAATTTCTAAAATAGTAATACAAATGTTAATTTTCAAGTTTCATTCAGATCAGCCTGTTCCCACATATTACAGGGAGGCGCTCAGTGATGATATCCTATCATCACTCACCAATTACAGTTTCGCCTCGAATTGTCATGCAGCATAAATGAACACATTTGTCAGCAATGCCGTTCTCTCATCTCCATGTTCTCAGAAGACATAAAACACGGGTGCCATCAAGTTTTATCCTATTTTAATATTCAGCTCTGCTGGTAATTTCTATTCAGAAACAATAATGCTGGAAAGTTTTAATTAGTAAACTGCTCTACCAGTTAGACATAATATTTATCTATAATTTAATTAAGACACACAAAACAATTAAAACCAAAATTGACACGGTACAATTTGGTAATTAATTTTCGAGTATGTTGTCATTTTAAATAGCTGACCTCATTAAATTAATTTTCCAGTAGCTCATTCATGCTTTACACTGCTACAAATATGCAATCCTTCGACTGAAGTTGTTCTTTCGTGTACAATACTGTGCAGAAGTCCCAGGCACATACATCAGACTTTCACACAGTATTGCATTTGTCAACGTGGAGCAGAGAGCAAGTTTGTCAACCTGGCGGGAGCAAAGGGCGTTGGGAATGGTAAAGGTGGAGACCTGCAGGAGGGGTGTGGAACGGATGGCAGAGAAGAGTGCTGGGGATGGGGGGGCATGGGTGCCGATACATCTAGTCCCAACACATCACACAATTTGAAATCAATTCCAAATTGATTTGGAATCAATTGTTTGTTTGTTTATTGATCATTACAGAATGTTAGGATGTCCCTCCGGTGCTTCCTGCTCCCCTCCCTCTCCCTGCTCCTTTCCCACTCTCTGTCCACAATACAGAACCATATCAGAATCAGGTTTATCATCACTCACATACGTCATGACGTTTTTGGTCTGGCAGCTGTACAGTGCAATACATAAAATTACCACAGTATGTTTCAAGATTATGAGCTTCAGTGTAAAATTAAGTATAAATTATAATCTTCCACATTAATGCTACATGGATCGTGATAATTATCAAGTGTGGCGTATTTGGGCAATATAAACCAGGATGCTAAATCCATTGCAGAATTGTATACTTTCTTTATTGAATCCTGGAAAAGTCAGGAACGTATCCTAGGGAGGATGTAATTTTAAATGGCTGGGGTGACTGACCTACATTGATACTGTTGTAATGGAACTGCTCAGTCATTAGGGTTTCTGCAATGGTGGAATAGCCTTCTGCAATTCATTTCAGAGTGAGCTGGAGGTTCTTACAGGTGAAAGAGTTGAGTTAAAAATGTCATGTTCCCCCTAAAAGAAACTGATTGCTAGCATTTCAAGGAAATAATTTCTACAATGGACAATTTCATCTGTTCACTGAAAAGCATGAACTCTTGCAAAGGCTTTTTTGTTAAAACCATGTCAGTGTTCACTTGACTGTTAAGCATGTGTGTTGCATCATGGTAAAATTCCCAAGGCAGCCAGGAGAGATCAGACACACCATTAAAAGCCAAATTGCCTGCTCACAACCTAATCACTTGAAGTCCTTTCAAGATATATCTAACCTCCAACTTCTGTCTTAACAAATCAGAGTGAAAATTTGCTTTTGCTTAATGTAGCTGGGTTCCTCTGGTTGGTGGATTAAAATCACCACCAGGATTAGGGTCAGCATTTAATATGTATTAAAATATTACCACTCAAAGAGGACCACAACTTTGTCGTGGTTTGGTGGCTTCTGTGCCTCAATGATCTGGAGAGCCATATTGTCCGGAGTCAGGGCTTTATGCTTTGGCTCTTTGTAGGGTCATTGATGCCAAACAAGTCAAAGGGTAGAGACCAGACTAAGATTGATCCACCAGTCCACCAGGTTCAGGGGTTCAGCTCAAAGCTAACAACCCTGACTGTTAATAATGATAATAATATTAAGTATTGGGTAGAGCTAAAATTAAAACAACATCAAATGTTCCAAAAGAAGAAATTTCATCTCAGTATGATTGTTTTTTAGTCCTGGTTATGACTCTAAACTGCAACCGGTGATGAAATTCTGATTGTGGACTTTCAGAGCTTTGGGGAAAGTGGATTTACCCCTTAGTCATTCATTGCTCCCAGGGCCGCTCTGACCCAGAACGGTAGCACCTGCAAGGGCTCCTGCTCAGGATACGAGTCAAGGCCAACGGCAGATCCGGCAAGTTCAGTAACTAAATTTATGATGGAGAAGGCGGATGAGCTACGACCTCAAATGTCAACGGCTATAGTACAGGCGGATGAACATTTCGGAAGAGAAATGGCGATTTCTTTAGTTCGCCCAATGGAAGGCAATAGCAAACCACCGTTGCTAGGTACTAGGTTTCCTAGAATCTATTTGCTAAGAAAACCATAGTCAAACTCACAAAATGTATCACACAACAACAGCGTCAAGAGGATCTTCAAGGCAATTCTGAAGATGCTTCGCTCGGTAGGGTTGATTCTCATCAGCAGGGGATCCCCAACCATCATTAAGCTACTGCTCATAAAATTCAAGTAACAGAAAAGAAAATTATTGTCACTTGGAATGTAAGAACCCTATATCAAGCAGGAAGATTGGACAATGTGATAAATGAAATGAAAAGACTAAAGATTAACATCATGGGAATTAGCAAATTTCGTTGGACAGGTGCTGGAACATATCAGAATAGAAATAAAACACTAATTTATTCTTGTGGAACATCCCATACTAATGGAGTAGGAATTCTTATAGATGAAAACATGGCAAAGAGTGTTTTAGAACATTGAGCAATATCAGAAAGAGTGCTCCTTGTTAGATTCAGAGGACAACAATTTGATTTAGCAATTATACAAGTATATGAAGAAGGCGAATGCAATGTTGGCATTCATTTCTAGAGGAATAGAGTATAGGAGCAGGGATGTGATGTTGAGGCTCTATGAGGCACTGGTAAGACCTCACTTGGAGTACTGTGGGCAGTTTTGGTCTCTTCATTTAAGAAAGGATGTGCTGACGTTGGAAAGGGTACAGAGAAGATTCACTACAATGATTCCGGGAATGAGAGGGTTAACATATGAGGAACGTTTGTCCGCTCTTGGACTGTATTCTTTGGAGTTTAGAAGAATGAGGGGGGACCTCACAGAAACATTTTGAATATTGAAAGGCATGGACAGAGTGGATGTGGCAAAATTGTTTCCCATGGTGGGGGAGTCTAGTACGAGAGGGCATGACTTAAGGATTGAAGAGCACCCATTCAGAACAGGGATGCGAAGGAATTTTTTTAGCCAGGAGGTGGTGAGTCTATATAGAATTTGTTGCCACGGGCAGCAGTGGAGGCCAAGTCATTGGGTGTATTTAAGGCAGAGATTGATAGGTATCTGAGTAGCTAGGGCATCAAAGGTTATGGTGAGAAGGCGGGGGAGTGGGACTAAATGGGAGAATGGATCAGCTCATGATAAAATGGCGGAGCAGACTCGATGGACTGAATGGCTCCTTTGTCTTATGGTCTTATATGCACCAACAACAGATGGAACAAATGAGGATATAGATAAATTCTATGAAGAGCTTGAACAAGCAAAGGATGGATGCAAATCTCAAGATATTGTTATTGTCATGGGAGATCTAAATGCTAAAGTAGGACAAGGTGCTGACAGAAATAGCACAGGAAAATTTGGACTAGGGGAAAGAAATGAAAGAGGTGAGAAATGGGTAGAATGGTGCAAGATGAATAATCAAGTCATTATGAATACCTACTTTAAAAACCATCCAAGACACTTGTGGACCTGGAAAGGTCCAGGTGATAACACTAGAAATCAAATTGACTTTATTACTATAAACCAAAGATTTAGAAACTCAGTGACTCAATGCAAAACATATCCAGGTGCAGACTGTAATAGTGACCATAACCCAGTAGTATGTCATGTAAAAGTAAAACTTAAAAAACTAAAGAAGCAAAAACTTGAACAATCCCTTGACTACTTGCAATTAATTAAAAAAGAAAACTTAAGACGAAAATTTACAATTGAAGTAAGGAATAGATTTCAAAGTCTAGAAATAGAATCTGTTGAAGATGATAGCAATCATGTAGAAATGAAATTTAACTCTCTAAAGGATGCCTTGGTAGAATCAGCAAAGTCAGTGATTCCTAAAAAAGAAAAAAGTACAAAGAATAAATGGATGACAGATGAAATCAAAAATCTAATGGAAGAAAGGAGACGGAAGAAAGCAAATCCTGTAGAATATAAGTCCTTAGATAAAAAAGTTAAAAGCTTATGTCAAAAAGCCAAAGAAGAATGGTTAAACCAAGAATGTGAGCAAATAGAAAGTAGAGTAGAGCTACTAGGACTTGATGTTTCAATCCCTGTGGTAAGTTGGCACTCTCGATGTTGGCAGTGGGTTTGGAGTGGTGACAAGGAGGGAGGGTAGGTACGTCATCGGGGTCATTGGGTGGGCACCCTCCTTCTTTGATGTTTCGTTGATAAGCCCACGATGTCTCCAGAGGGCTCAACAGTGCTACCTGATGACCCAGATACACCCCGCTCAGTTCCATACCCTCCTGTCTTCATCTTGCAGCCCAGTTGTTGTCTTTCCTTTTAAACCAAATCCAATTGCTGCTTTCTTCTGCTGCATTTGACAAGGACTTGATTGCTTGTTGGAGGGAATGACCCCTCACCCCCATCTTCTTCAATAGACTAGTCGTAGATGTAGTAATGAATCCCCTGCATCCCACTTCTACAGGGAAAATCAAGAATCCCTATTACTGATCCAAAAAGGTTACATCAACAAATCAAGAATATCACTGGTAAAAAACTCCTCTGTTCTTCAGGTGGATGTTTGAAAGCAAAGGACAGTACCATTATCATGGAAAAAGATGAGATTATGAACAGATGGACTGAGTATATTCAGGAATTGTTTGAAGACGATCGAGGCGAAAAACCAGAAATTAAGCAAAACATTGAAGGTCCAAGTATTTTAAAATCTGAAGTTTGTAATGCAATAAATAAGATGAAGAAAGGAAAGGCAGCAGGTCCTGATGAATTAGTAATAGAACAAATTCTCGCCCTTGAAGATTATGGAACTGAAAAACTTACTGATTTAATCAATGAAATTTATGAGACTGGAATAATACCAAAAGAGATGAAAAAATCCGTATTTATCACTCTTCCTAAGAAATCTGGAGCAATAGAATGTGAATTACATAGGACCCTAAGTTTAATGAGTCATATCACCAAGATACTTCTAAGAATTTTGATGACAAGAGCTAAAAGTAAGATGCAAGCTGAAATAAGTGAAGAACAGTGTGGTTTTGTGAAAGACAAAGGTACAAGTAACACAATATTGATGTTAAGGATACTATCAGAACGAGCTATTCATGTGCAAAATATTTGTTTGTTTTATCGACTACACAAAAGCACTTGATGAAGTGAAGCACAATAAGTTATTTGAAATATTACATAAAATTCTAGATCTAGATTCGAAACACCTCCGCCTAATCAGAAATCTGTACTGGGAACAAACTGCCGCTGTAAGAATAGATGAAGAAGTGAGTCAGTTTATGAAAATCAAGAGAGGTGTTGGACAAGAGTGTGTTTTCTCCTCTGATTTATTTAATGTCTACAGTGAAACAATATTACAAAAAATAAGAGACATCTTTGGAATCAAATTTGGCAGTGAAAACATCAATAATTTCAGATATGCAGATGACATTGTGTTAATTGCAAGTACGGAGGAAGAACTACAAAACTTAATTGATATAATTGTTGAAGAAAGTGCAAAAATGGGCCTATCTATCAATTGCAAAAGGACAGAATGTATGGTGATATCTAAAAAGAAGGAGAATCCGATATGCAGGCTGAGAATAAATGGGGAAGACATAAAACAAGTACAGAACTTTTGCTACTTAGGAAGCTGAGTGACATCAGATAGCAGGTACGACATGGACATCAAAAGAAGAATAGGGATGGCAAAAGATACCTTTACGAGAATGAAGAGTATACTGACCAATACTAAACTGGGCATGACAACCCGACTCAGAGTACTGAAATGTTATGTTTATCCAGTTATGTCACATGGCTTAGAATGTTGGACAATATCTAGTAACATGAAGAAATGAATTGAAGCAGCAGAGATGTGTTTTTAAGGAAGATGCAAAGATTATCATGGATGAAATGAATATCTAACTAGGATGTCATGAACAGAGCAAACACAAAAAGAGAAATAATGTATGAGATCATGAAAAGGCAATGTAACATGTGATTAGGAAAGAGGAGTTAGACTGCATGGTAATTATGGGAAAGAGTGAAGGGAAGAAAGCAAGAGGAAGACAAAGACAAATGATGATGGAGACAGCAGCCAGAGAAGTGGAAATGAATATCAATGAATTGATCCACTTGATCCAAAACAGGAGTTTGTGGTCCATGGCAGTCAAAGCTCAAACTGGGCACGGCACCTAATGATGATGATTGTTTTTGGTGTCTCACAGAAAATTAGTATTCTTCAACAGATATTCTTTATGAAATATATAATATTGATATGATTTAATACAAGTTTTTGTATTATCAATCTGAACTATTCAAAAAGTACTTCATCTGGTTGAGGTGAATTATTCATGTTGAAGGAATCTGCTCAGTCGTGATCTGTGTGTAATTGTCCAGGGCTCAAAAGTTGTACTGGCCACTACCTGGTAATGGACAAATCTAGCAGATAACTTTTACTCCAAGGAACGGAGAAAGGTAAGAAATTAAGTTAAACTGAATTTGTGCTTCCAATTCATATGCTGGGTTTTGAAAGTTTGAATAAGATCGGTAACTGGGGTAGATATATTGTATGCTCAAAAGTATTATTTAAATAAACACTTGTTTCCTCCTCTCTTCAAATTTGTATTCATCCTGATTTATTAAATGGAATATATTTTGATCTTTTCAAAGGCTGTCAGGAAAAATGAAATGTCTAATTATCAGCACCTTGTTGCTCTCAACCATTTATTGCCTGTCCGCTTAAAGTTTTATTCATGACAAACTGCTGTGGATGTGTAAAACCTGATCATAGTTCCTCAGATAAATAGCCTCTGCTCATCCAAAATTCTGCTGCCTGTGTCTTAATCTCATACCAAATCACACTGTAGGTCAGCCTAGTCTTAAAATTCCCATTTTGTTTACAAATTATTCCATAGGTTCAGCTGTTCACATCTGTCCAGCTTTCCTCAGCTCAGATGCTCTGTGATTGTAGATATGCTGCTTGCATGTCAGAAAATGAACAATAACACTTCCATTTCTAGAGCAGACGCCACTCAGCAAGGTTGCAAGATGTCTCATAGGAACTGAAATAAATACTAAGCCGCATAAGGAGATGTTATTTCGCTTGATTTTGGCATGTTTCCTAAGGACTGGAATATTACAAATGTCACTCCACTTTTCAGGAAGGGAGGGAGGCAGAAGAAAGAAAATTATAGGCCAGTTAGCCTGACCTCAGTGGTTGGAAAGATGCTGGAGTTGATTATTATGGATGTGATTTCAGGTTACTTGGATGACAGAAGATTAAGGATGATACGAAAATAGGTGGAGAGGCAGATAGTTTTGAGGAAACAGAAAGGTTACAGAAGAATTTGGACAAATTAGGAGAATGAGCAAAGAAGTGGCAGATGAAATATAGTGTCAGGAAGTGTATGGACATGTACTTTTGTAGAAGGAATAAAAGTGTAGACTATTTTCTAAATGGGAAGAAAATTTAAAAATCCGAGGTGCAAAGGGACTTGGGAGTCCTCATGCAGGATTACCTGAAGGTGAATTTGCAGGTTGAATCTGTGGTGAGGAAGGTAAATGCAATGTTAGCATTCATTTTGAGGGGACTAGAATATAAAAACCAGGATGTAATGTGGAGGCTTTATAAAGCACTGGTGTCACATCACTTGGAGTATTGTCAGCAGTTTTGGACCCCTTATCTAATAAAAAAGGAGCTGGTTCAAAAGAAGCTCATGAACATTATTCCTGGAATGAAAGGCTTAATATATGAGGAGCTTCTGATGGCTCTGCATCTGTACTCACTGGAATTTAAAAGAATCAAGGAGGATCTCATTGAAACCTATCAAAGGTAGAGTGGATGTGGAGAGATGTCTCCTATAGTGCAGGAGTCTAGGAACAGAGGACACAGTCTCTGAATAGTGGGACATCCATTTAGAACAGAGATGAGGAGGAATTTCTTTAGCCAGAGTGATGAATCTGTGGAATTCATTGTCACAGGCAGTTATGGAGGCCAGGTCATTGGGTATATTTAAGACAGCGATTGATAAATTCTTGATGAGTCAGGGCATGAACAGTTACGGGGAGGAGGCAGGAGAATGATCAAATGTCGGAGCAGACTCGATGGGCCAAATGGCCCAACCCCGCTCCTATGTCGGTCTTAAATTCAGGCGGACAAATTAAAGGGTTGAAGAGAATGGCTGGGAAATTTTTCTCACATTGTTAAAATAAAGAGAACCGTGTAGCTGAAAATGGGTTTAGCATACAGTCGAACAAAATTACATGCATGTCAGGGTGCCTTAATATCTGAAGAGAAATTAGACCCCTGACTTTCCAGCAACATTTTTGTTCATGTTGGATTGGAAACATTGTTCTGGTGTAAAACTGCCCCCCGGTAGCGCAACATCTAATTTCATCTCCAGCATTATTTTTAACCTCACAAGTTTTGTTTATTTGCTTTTTCGAGCTCTGTTTTCCCTGAAGCAACACTGACTAAGGGGCCAACTCTCAAACTACATTTATTGCCAAGCTACTTTGCAGAACTCTGCAGCCTCACAGTTTACTCAACACACGGCTCACACTTAAAACTGAAACTCAGTTTCAGTTTCATTGGATTTTCTGCACTAGGTACTGACTTCCAAAGGGAGTTTGTCTTCTCCAAACTGTTCACTTCTAGATAGCATGAAGCTGGATTGTGGGCAACAGAGATATGCCAGAGAATCATGAGAAACACCTTGGTCTGTGCACTTACAGATTTATTGCCCAAGACAACATTCATTGTGAGTTTACCCATGCACAAAGCTGGACTCATCTGAGGAGAAATGTCTATGCCCTCACAAAAACAGTCCTCACTGAAGCTCATCATCATCTGTGACCTTGTATACAGTCTTGATCATGTGCCTGCAATATTTTGCCCCTAGAGGTCAAGTTCGCAGCACCATCAAAGCCAAGACACCAAAATCGTTCAAGGCTGCTCTTAATCTCTGCCATATTCACAATTTGTGGCTCATTGCTAATTTGGAAAGAGGTTTGTGAGATGTAGAATCCTTGGTTTGCCTATTCTGCAAGTTTGAAGGATTTTGCAAAAGTGTTATTGGTGGTATTTGTCCAGTTGTTTGAGGTGCTTACCACAGGTATTTCAAGTCTTAGAAGCATATAGACTCTAAGCAAGCTCCACTTTCAAGGAGCAAAGACTTTGCTTAATTTTCTTTTTACCTCGAGAACAGAATCAGATTCAGAATCCTTTATTATCGCCAAGTATGTGGACACATACAGGGAATTTGATACCGGTTTCCCTGAGCTCTCGCTGTACAGAATCAAAAAGCAAACAAAACAATAGTGCAAATAATCGTGAACTATATACAGTGAGGTATACCTGTGTATGTACAGGTGGACTTGGTTTATAATAGACTAAAATTCAAGTGTTCGTAAGACTGATGGCATACGGAAAGAAACTGTTCTTGTACCTATTTGTCCTGGCATACAGTGATCTAAAGCGCCTACCAGAAGGAAGGAGTTGGAACAGGTGATGTCCAGGGTGTGATGGGTCTACAATAATGCTGCTTGCTCGCTTCCTGACTCTAGATGCATACAAGTCCTGGATCGAGGGCAGCTTCACACCAATAATCCTTACCGCAGCCCTGACGGATCTTTGGGCAGAGTAAGCATGGGGATTTCCACCATTAAAGTTTTGCCTAAGTGCAGGCATTCAAGCATTGTTCCAAATTTTTAAAAAATCTGCTTGACAGGAGTGCCTGGTTGTAACCTTGGAAAATATCTGTGGGTTGTTGGCATGGAGAGCATTCTTTCCACAGGTCACATGGTTTGGCTTTCTATCAGTGTCGCTCTAATCCAGGCATTCCCAGCCTGGGGTCCACAGACTCCTTGCTTAATGGCATTGGATGGGAACTCCTGCTGTGATCCCTTTGGAATGCATCATTGAAGGTGGCATTCTTCAACTAGCAGTATTGTCCAGTAGCGCAGAATATTGTTTGCATTGTGCTCATACCACTTCGATATCTGATTACCAAGGCTGCAGCAGCAGGGCTAAATACCAGTGACTATGAGGATTTTACATTAGAACAACATGTAGTGCATGCTGACAGTGACGAAAATGTGATATGTCACAGGAATTCATAACAATGGTGTTCTGTAAAGCTTTCTGTGTAAAATTACAATCTAAACTGGACTTTAGAAAACACATTATCTATTTAATTATTGACAATCCGTGTGGAATATGCCCTTTCCGGGCCTTCGAGCCACCCTCCACCAGAGCTAATCACAGGACAATTTACAATGATTAATTAACCTACCAACTGATGCATCTTTCCACTGTAGGAGGAAACCGGAGCACCCGGAGGAAGCTCACGCAGTCACGGGGAGTACGTACGTATTCCTTCCAGACAGCAGTGGGGATTGCCCTGGTCACCAGCACTGTAAAGCTTTGCACTGACCACTATGCTATCGGGCCATCCCAATGAGTTAGAATGACATGCAATACTATTTCAATGCAGTATATGAATTTCTAAGCTGTAGATATTAAGAAGCATTTCTAAAAAGAAAAGGTAATCAGAAAACGAAAGGCAGCATAAAAGGACTTGCTAACTGAATGCCACATTGCCGGTTTTAAAGTGTTTAATGTTCAGGATTGAAGCTCAACTTACAGGAGCACAAACATCTCAGTGGCATAACTGGCTAGATGAGGTTACACCACGCGTTCCCAACCTGGGGTCTGCGACTCTTCGGTTAATGGTAGGGGCCCATGCATAAAAAACACTGGGAACACAGGTGCTGTTGGATGAGGCCATGGATGGATTTGAAAAGAAGGATGAAAACTTTAAAACTGAGGTGCTGCTTAACCAGTGGTCAGTGTAGGTCTGCAGTCACAGAGGTATGAATAAACTGCATTTGATGTGAATTAGGATCCAGGCAGCAATGTTTTGAAGGGCCCTCATATTTGTGTAGAATAGAGCAGGGAGGTTGATTGGGAGTGGGAGAACTGAAGATAATGAGAATAAAATCAGGATCCGGTTTAATATCACCAGCATATGTTGTGAAATTTATTATTACGTGGCAGCAGTACACTGCAATAGATAATATTAAAAGTGTAAATTACAGAAAGAAGTATATATACACATATATTGATTGGTCCTTAATGATGGATGCTGCCTTTTTGAGGCATTGCTCCTTGAAGGTGCCTGTGGTTTTCAGCAGGTAACGTTTCAATGTTGGAAATAAGGCTCCTGCGGGTATGGTGGGGATTTATGATTTGAAGATGATCTCAGGGTGAAATCTGACATACATGTCGCAAATATTCTTGTTCAGTTTCAGGCAGTTGCTAGGAAGATGGTTGGTGGCTTGGAGATTGAATTAATGCTGATACTGAGCTATTTGGACAGATTTTCTGCTGAAGCATTTAAGCATTCCATCATTGACTTAATTGCAGCCTTGAGGGAAAACTAATTCCTAGCTGGTCACTCGCACTTCTCTTACAATCTGAGTCAACTTTCCCTGAGAACTGACTGACAGGTTCTCAATTTGAGATAATAAGCAATGGCAAATTACCCAAACAGACAGGATTTACAGCTTGGAGTTAATGAGGTACTCAAGGAATATAAAGAATGTAAAAAGATTCTTAAGAAAGAAATTAGAAAAGCTAAAAGAAGATACAAGGTTGCTTTGGCAAGTAAGGTGAAAATAAATCAAAAGGGTTTCTACAGTTATGCTACTGGCAAAAGGATAGTGAGGGATAAAATTGCTCCCTTGGAGAATCAGAGTGGACAGCTATGTGCAAAGCCAAAAGAGATGGGGGAGATTTTGAACAATTTCTTTTCTTCGGTATTCACTAAGGAGAAGGATATTGAATTGTGTAAGGTAAAGGAAACAAGTAGGGTAGTTATGGAAAGTATGACAATTAAAGAAGAGGAAGTATTGACACTTTTAAGGAATATAAAAGTGGATAAGTCTCCGGGTCCGGACAAGATATTCCCTAGGACTTTGAGGGAAGTTAGTGTAGAAATAACAGGGGCTCTGACAGAAATATTTCAAATGTCATTAGAAACGGGGATGGTGCTGGAAGATTGGTGTATTGCTCATGTTGTTCCATTGTTTAAAAAGGGTTCTAAGAGTAAACCTAGCAATTATCGGCTTGTGAGTTTGATGTCAGTGGTGGGTAAATTGATGGAAAGTATTCTTAGAGATGGTATATATAATTATCTGGATAGGCAGGGTCTGATTAGGAACAGTCAACATGGATTTGTGCGTGGAAGGTCATGTTTGACAAATCTTACTGAATTTTTTGCTGAGGTTACGAGGAAAGTTGACGAGGGTAAAATGGTGGATGTTGTCTATATGGACTTCAGTAAGGCCTTTGACAAGGTTCCACACGGAAGGTTAGTTAGGAAGGTTCAATCATTAGGCATTAATATGGAAATAGTAAAATGGATTCAGCAGTGGCTAGATGGGAGACGCCAGAGAGTAGTGGTGGATAACTGTGTGTCAGATTGGAGGACGGTGTGTAGCAGTGTGCCTCAGGGATCTGTACTGGGTCCTGACGAAGGGTCTCGGCCTGAAACGTCGACTGCACCTCTTCCTAGAGATGCTGCCTGGCCTGCTGCGTTCACCAGCAACTTTTATGTGTGTTGCTTGAATTTCCAGCATCTGCAGAATTCCTGTTGTTTGTTGTTGTTGTTGTACTGGGTCCAATGTTGTTTGTAATGTATATTAATGATCTGGACGATGGGGTGGTAAATTGGATTAGTAAGTATGCAGATGATACTAAGATAGGTGGCGTTGTGGATGATGAGGTAGGTTTTCAAAACTTGCAGAGAGATTTAGGCCAGTTAGAAGAGTGGGCTGAAAGATGGCAGATGGAGTTTAATGCTGAAAAATGTGAGGTGTTACATTTTGGTAGAACTAATCAAAATAGGACATACATGGTAAATGGTAGGGCATTAAAGAATGCTTTAGAACAGAGGGATTTAGGAATAATGGTGCATGGTTCCCTGAAGATGGAATCTCATGTGGATAGGGTGGTGAAGAAAGCTTTTGGTTTACTGGCCTTTATTAATCAGAGCATTGAGTATAGGAGTTGGGATGTAATATTTGAATTTGTATAAGGCATTGGTAAGGCCAAATCTGGAGTATTGTGTATAGTTCTGGTCACTGAATTATAGGAAGGATGTCAATAAAATTAAGAGAGTACAGAGGAGGTTTACAAAAACATTGCCTGTGTTTCATCTACAAACGTTGTAAGTTACAGAGAAAGGTTGAACAAGTTAGGTTTTTATTCTTTGGAGCGTAGAAGGTTGAGGGGAGACTTGATAGAGTGTTTAAAATTATGAGGGGGATTGATAGAGTTGACGTGGTTAGACTTTTTCCATTGAGAGTGGGGAAGGTTCAAACAAGAGGGCATGGATTGAGAATTAGAGGACAAGAGTTTAAGAGTAACATGAGGGGGAACTTCTTTACTCAGAGAGTGGTAGCTGTCTGGAACGAGCTTCCAGCAGAAGTGGTTGAGGCAGGTTCTATGTTGTCATTTAAAGTTAAATTGGATAGATATTTGGACAGGAAAGGAATGGAGAGTTATGGGCTGAGTGCAGGTTGGTGGGAATAGGATAGGGTAAGAGTTCGGCATGGACTAGAAGGGCCGAGATGGCCTGTTTCCGTGCTGTAATTGTTATATGGTTATATGGTTATATGAATGGCTTTTGTGTGGATGGGATACATGGAAAGCATAGCATTAACACTGTTAGTTCACTGCCAGTTTAACACCTCTCTGACACTTTTTTCATTGGAATGGCATTTTACCTTCTTAGAGATAAAATAATTTAATCTCATCTTCCACAGTCTCACTGTTTTGACTGCAAGAAGAATGAAAGCAGTAAATATGCCATTTGCAATAACTTACTAAATAAACAGAAAGGGGTGAAAATTAGCCCTGATAGTTTGTATTAAATATCTGGAACATAAGGACACATGAGACAAGAGTATAGCGTGGCACAGTAGTGCAGTGATTAGCACAATGCTTTACTGTCCCAATGACCCAGGTTCAATTCCCACCAATGCCTGTAAGAATATTGTACGTTCTCCCCGTGACCGCCTGGGGTTCCTCTCACAGTCCAAAGATGTACCATTTGATCTGCTACCTCACAATCACACTCTGACTGCCCCTAGACTACTGTCCTCTTCTGAGATCTTCACTCTCAGCCCAGCAGTGTGGTGGAGTGCAGTGCAGGGACAATGGCAGTACAAGCCACAGCCGCTCTCAGACACCAGCTTTCAGAGCTGGTGAGGTCATATCCAGACTTATTGGATGCTCAAACTGTCACTGTTATTGAAAAATTAATAGTTCAACATCATTGATATTTGCATGCATTCAGTATCATTGGAATTTCTCAAGAAGTAAACTCAAATGTTAAGTATTATAACAAAAGTTAATGCTTCAATAACAAAAGTACACATACATGCACACAGACAGGGGTATAAATTTACATATATGCTCACAAACATGCACATGCATATTTAAGATGTTCAGTCTAAAGTGTATAAATAATAAACGTTTGCTCCACTTACTAATGCTTGGGATCAGATTACTCCCATACATTTGAACAGGGCCACCATTGATTGATACTCATACAAGGTTTATGAGTATCAATCTGTGGAATTCTCTACCACAGGAAACAGTTGAGGCCAGTTCATTGGCTATATTTAAGAGAGAGTTAAATATGGCTCTTGTGCATAAAGGGATCGGGGGTATGGAGGGAAGGCTGGTACAGGGTTCTGAGTTGGATGATCAGCCATGATCATACTGAATGGCAGTGCAGGCTCGAAGGGCCGAATAGCCTACTCCTGTACCTATTTTCTATGTTTCGATGTTTAAGCTCACCCAGGCCTAGCTGAGTAGGCTTCCTCACCTGAGAGTTGGGAAGTTCGGGGGAGTCCAGGACAAGAGGGCACGACTTCAGGATTGAAGGACGCCCATTTAGAACAGAGATGCGGAGAAATTACTTTAGTCAGAGGGTGGTAAATCTGTGGAATTTGTTGCTATGAGTGGTTGTGGAGGTCAAGTCATTGTGTGTATTTAAGAGAGAGATAGATAGGTTCTTGATTAGCCAGGGCATCAAAGGGTATGGGGAGAAGGCAGAGGAGTGGGGATGAATGAAAGAATTGGATCAGCCATGATTGAATGGCGGAGCAGACTTGATGGGTCCTGCTCCTATATCTTATGGTGTAATGGTTTTAAGTTAGTGAAGATTTGTTCTGTCCCTTTGGTCTGTGAGGTACAAAAGTTAGAAGTTGTTTTCTGCTGGGTTAGGATTGTCAGTGTTAAGAACTGGGAGATCTGCAGAAAAATGCCTTAACCATAGGCTTTCATCTGCTCCATGTTTAATGGTAAGTGAATGTCATACTTCAAAATATAATTTCTTCGGCTCAAAGTAAATTTGATGAATATCTGTTATAATGAAAGGGAATTAACCCCAAATACTGAATGTTACCATCTGCACTAATGCTGCCAAACCCGCCGAGTATTTCCAGAAATTTCCGCTGAAATATCAGATTTGCAGCATGTGCAGCTTTTGGATATTTTTGTGCAACTGCATATAGTTAATGTAAGAAGACATTTCCAAAAGACTCAGAAGGAAATCTGGAGGGCTAGAGGAAGGCGTCAGATTGCTCTCGAAGACAAGGTTAAGGAGATTCCCACGAACTTATACAGATATATTAAGAGCAAAAGGATTACAAGAGACAAAATTGGTCCTCTGGAAGATCAGAATGGTTATCTAAGCGTGAAGTCAAAACAGGTGGGGAGATCTCAAATGATTTTTTTTTTTTGCATCTACATTTACTTGGGAGACAGACACAGAGTCTATAGAAATGAGGAAGACCGTAGTGAAGTCATGGACCATACACGGATTACGGAGGATGAGGTACTTGCTGCCTTGAGGCTAATCAGAGAGGATATATCTCCAGGGCCTGACAAAGTGATCCATGAGAACTTGGAGGAGGCCAGGGCAAAAATTGCAAGGGTCTTTGCAGAGGAACTTAAAACATTCTTAGTCAGATGACTGGAAGATAGCTAATGTTGTTCCACTATTTAAGACAGGCTCTAGGATAAGCCAGGAAACATAGGTTGATGAGCCTTACTTTAGTAGTGAGTAAGCTATAGGAAGGTGTCTAAAGGACCAGATATACAACTATTTGGATAAAATTATTAGGTGTACAAGATGATGAGAGGCATTGATCGTGTGGATAGTCAGAGGCTTTTTCCCAGGGCTGAAATGGTTGCCACAAGAGGACACAGGTTTAAAGTGCTGGGGAGTAGGTACAGAGGAGATGTCAGGGGTAAGTTTTTTACTTAGAGAGTGGTGAGTGCGTGGAATGGGCTGCCGGCGACAGTGGTGGAGGCGGATACGATAGGTTCTTTTAAGAGACTTTTGGATAGGTATTTGGAGCTTAGAAAAATAGAGGGTTATGGGGAAGTCTAGTAATTTCTAAGGTAGGGACATGTTTTGCACAACTTTGTGGGCTGAAAGGCCTGTATTGTGCTGTAGGTTTTCTCTGTTTCTATGTTTCTATGAAAGGAGCTGATTAGGAATTGTCAATATGGCTTTGTGCATGTTAGGTCATGTCTAACAAAACTTATAGAGTTTTTTGAGGAAGTTACCAGGAAAGCTGAAGAAGACAAAGCAGTGGATGTTTTCTACATGGACTTTAGCAAGGCCTTTGACAAGGTCCCACATGGGAGGTTGGTCAAGAAGGTTCAGTCACTCAGCATTCAAGATGAAGTAGTAAATTGGATTAGGCACTGGCTTTGCAGAAGAAGCCAGAGAGTGGTAGTACCTGGTTCCATCTGTGACTGGGGACCTGTGACTACTGGTGTGGCACAGGGATTGGTGTTGGTCCTTTATTGTTTGCCATCTGTATCAATGATCTGGATGATAATGTAGTTAACTGGATCAGCAAACTTGCAGATGACACCAAGATTGGGGATGTAGGGAACTGCAAGAAGGACTATCAAAGCTTGCAGTGGGATCTAGACCAGCTAGAAAAATGGGCTAAAAACTGACAGGTGGAATTTAACGCAGACTCAAATGGGGTGTTGAACTTTAAGAGAACAAACCAGGGTAGGACTTAGATGGTGAGCTGGAGGGCACTGAGAAGCTTGATAGAACAGATCCATGATTCATTGAAAGGTAGATAAGGCCATAAGGAGAGCTTTCAGTTCATTGGTGATAAATGAAAGCATTCAGTACAGGAGCTGGAATGTTATCGGACAGTTATTGGGAGGATTCACTGGATAGGAAGGCTCTACAATGGGTAGTCAAGACCGTCCAATGCATCACTAGCACTGGCCTACCCACCATCAAGGTCAAACAGTGGCAGAATAGGGCCAATAACATCATGAAGGAACCCACCGAACCTCTTCATGGGCTGCTTATCCTACTCCTGTTAGGAAGAAGGCTATGTGGCATTTACACTAGGACCACCAGACTCAATAACAGCTACTTTCCCCAAGCAGTAAGGCTGATCAACACCTCCACCCACTAACCCATTCCTCCATGCACCAAACCACCAGGACTGTATCATTTGATAGAGATACACAAATTTATGAGGAGTATAGATAGGATAAATGCAAGCAAGCTTTTTCCATTGACGTTGGGTGAGACTAGAACTAGAGGTCATGGGTTAAGAGTGAAAGGTGAAATATTTAAAGGTAACATGAGGGGAAACTTCTCTACTCAGAGGGTGGTGAGAGTGTGGAATGAGCTGCCAGCCTATGTGATGGATATGGGTTTGCTTTCAATATTTAAGATACATTTGGACAGGTACATGGGTGGGAGGGGTATGGAGGGTGATGGTCCTGGTGCAGGTCAATAGGACTAGGCAGATTAATAGTTCAGCATGGACTAGATGGGCTGGAGGACCTCTTTCTGTGCTGCAGTTTCTATGTCTCTATGAGTCTAAGAGAATTAATTGTTATCATGAACAAGAGAAAATCTGTGGATGCTGGAAATCCTTGCAACACACACAGAATACTGGTGGAACTCAGCAGGCCAGGCAGCATCTATGGAAAAGAGTACAGTTAACATTTCAGGCCGAGATCCTTCATCTGGACTGGTAGAACTGATAGCATAAGGTTAGGAAAGGTAGGAGAGCATCTTGCAGAAGATAAACACTACTACACAAGCACTGTGTAGAACGACCTGTTTTTGTACTGTAAAGTCAGTGTAGGAACAAGCACTGTGTAGAATAATACACATAAAATTGCTGGTGAACGCAGCAGGCCAGGCAGCATCTATAGGAAGAGGTACAGTCGACATTTCGGGCCGAGACACTTCGTCAGGACTAACTGAAAGAAGAGATAGTAAGAGATTTGAAAGTGGGAGGGGGAGGGGGGATCCGAAATGATAGGAGAAGACAGGAGGGGGAGGGATGGAGCCAAGAGCTGGAAAGTTGATTGGCAAAAGCGATATGAGAGGATCATGGGATGGGAAGCCTAGGGAGAAAGAAAGGTGGAGGGGGGAAGCTCAGAGGATGGGCAAGGAGTATAGTGAGAGGGACAGAGGGAGAAAAAGGAGAGAGGAAAAAATGAATAATAATTTTTTAAAAAATAAATAACGGATGGGGTACGAAGGGGAGGTGGGGCATTAACGGAAGTTAGAGAAGTCAATGTTCATGCCATCAGGTTGGAGGCTACCCAGACGGAATATAAGGTGTTGTTCCTCCAACCTGAGTGTGGCTTCATCTTGAGAGTAGAGGAGGCCATGGATAGACATATCAGAATGGGAATGGGACGTGGAATTAAAATATGTGGCCACTGGGAGATCCTGCTTTCTCTGGCGGACAGAGCGTAGGTGTTCAGCGAAATGGTCTCCCAGCCTGTGTCAGGTCTCGCCAATATATAGAAGGCCGCATCGGGAGCACCGGACGCAGTATATCACCCCAGCCGTCTCACAAGTGAAGTGTCGCCTCACCTGGAAGGACTGTCTGGGGCCCTGAATAGTGGTAAGGGAGGAAGTGTAAGGGTATGTGTAGCACTTATTCCGCTTACACGGATAAGTGCCGGGAGGGACATCGGTGGGAAGGGATGGGGGGGACGAATGGACAAGGGAGTTGCGTAGGGAGCGATCCATGCGGAAAGCAGAGGGGGCGGGAGGGAAAGATGTGCTTAGTGGTGGGATCCCGTTGGAGGTGGCGGAAGTTACGGAGAATAATATGTTGGACCCGGAGGCTGGTGGGGTGGTAGGTGAGGACAAGGGGAACCCTATGCCTAGTGGCGTTGTGGGAGGATGGGGTGAGAGCAGATGTGCGTGAAATGGGAGAGATGCATTTGAGAGCAGAGTTGATGGTGGAGGAAGGGAAGCCACTTTCTTTAAAAAAGGAAGACATCTCCTTCGTCCTGGAATGAAAAGCCTCATCCTGAGAGCAGATGCGGCGGAGACGGAGAAATTGCGAGAAGGGGATGGCATTTTTGCAAGAGACAGGGTGAGAAGAGGAATAGTCCAGGTAGCTGTGAGAGTTCGTAGGCTTATAGTAGACATCAGTAAATAAGCTGTCTCCAGAGATAGAGACAGAAAGATCAAGAAAGGGAGGGAGGTGTCAGAAATGGACCAGGTAAACTTGAGGGCAGGGTGAAAGTTGGAGGCAAAGTTAATGAAGTCAACGAGCTCAGCATGCGTACAGGAAGCAGCGCTAATGCAGTCATCGATGTAGCGAAGGAAAAGTGGGGGACAGATACCAGAATAGGTTTGGAACATAGATTGTTCCACAAAGCCAACAAAAAGGCAGGTAGGTGTGTCGCTTGAAATTCCAGCATCTGCAGATTTCCTCGCGTCTGTATAGAATGATCTGTTTTTGTACTGTAAAGTCAGGGTAGGAGCAAGCAATGTATAGAATAACCTGTTTTTGTACTGTAAAGTCAGGGTAGGAACAAGCAATGTATAGTATGATCTGTTTTTGTACTGTAAGGTCAGGGTAGGAGCAAGCAATGTATAGTATGACCTGTTTTTGTACTGTGAAGTCAGGGTAGGAGCAAGCAATGTATAGTATGACCTGTTTCTGGGCTGTGAAGTCAGGGTAGGAACAAAAGGGACTCTGTAATTACACGGCAGATTGTTCCGATCAGCACGTACTTCATATGGCAGGGCATTTGCACAACCTAGTGGTGAATAGAAAGATAACATTTTAGAATCCATCCTGCCATGGTGTAAAGAAAACTGAAGTAGAAGTAAAGTATAAATAGATTCTCTTAACGAATCTTCATTCCACAAAAATGATAGTACAAGGTAACAATTGTGGAAAAACACTTGTTAAGAATGTAAAGGATTAAAAACAAAAGCAGAACTTCTATAATAAGACAAACAGCAATGTACATGGAACCACAAGACACTGCAGATGCTGAAATCTGGAGGAAACAAACAAACTTCCGGATGAACTCAGCAGGTCAGAAAACAGCTATAGAGGGAAGTGGGCAGTTGACATTTTGGGTCAAGTCACTTCACCTAGATGTCAAAACACAAGTCTAATTAAGTAGTCTGCATAATGTTTAAAACCTCAGGACTTACACCGCAGGTTCAGGAACAATTATTACCCTTCAACCATCAGGCTCTTGAACAAAAGAAGGGATAACTTCCGTCAACTTCACTTGTCCTGTCACTGAACTGTTCCCACAACCAATAGACTCACTTCAAAGGACTCTTCATCTCATCTTCTCAATATTTATTGCTTATTTATTATTATTATTATTTCTTTTTTTCTTATTGTACTTGCAAAGTTTGATGTCCTTTTTCACACTGGTTTTCCGCCCTGCTGGTGTGGTCTTTCATTGATTCTATTGGTTATTGGATTTATTGAGTAAATGAATCTCAGTATTGTATACAGTGACATATATGTACTTTGTTAACTTTGAACTTGTAAAGGTGGTATGACTAAACAGGTATAGGATGACTTCCTATTAGTAGCATTGCACATAATGGTACCAATGCTATTAATTGGCACATTGCCCATCTACTTGTATGTGTTCTGAGAATATTCAAATATATACACAGTATTTGTTATACTTTCAGGGAATTTATCAGAGGGTTACTTTTATGGTTTAATGAGTGGAGATTATAAAAAGACTAGAATTTACACGGTTCCTCTGATCTTCTGATGTAACTAATAACAGTCCCAAAGAAATACTGAATGTTTAGATAATCAGGAGCTGCTGCTAAGCTCATTCTCCTAATCAGGAGGACATCAGCAAAAGCCCACAAAAAACAGCCATCATACTCACCCCTTTTAGTCTAATACTTACCAGTGTAATAGAGACACAAGATGAGGCTCTAACTTAGCTTTAAGTAAATTGTTGAGGGATCTCAAAATTGATAAGTCCTTTCCCTCCAAAGACATTGCTTGGCTATCTCAGTTCCTCCAGCAGGTTGTTCTTCAAAATATTATTTTTCGAGAGCAAGCAGAAATGAATATATGAAAGAGTTTAGAATTGTCATATGCTGGATGTCTGAGTACTTGATCATTAGTGAAGATGTTGGGTGTTATATAAAGAGTAAGCCATTGGAGGGCACTATTGTTCCTACTCATGATCATGTCTTCCACAGCTACAGAAGTTATTGGGTAAGTTTAAACTTTGTCAGAACTCTAGACAGAGGAAGTCGTTTGAGTTTTCTATTATCATAATTGTGTGGTTTAATTTAATACAAAGTAATCATCTGGAAATCTGTGGCTGAGAAGAAAGAAACTAATTAAGTTGACCAAATTTAGGACAAAAATAGCTTCTGCAATATTTCTGTCCCATTTTAGAAACTTTAGTATAAATGCTGGCTAAAAGATTGGAAACATTGGAAGGTATTATGGTCTTATGGTATTGAAGTAATGCCCAAAAATTTTTATTTAACTCCTAATCAAATGAATTATTCTCTTCCATAAAATAATGTATTTAATTATATAAAATACATTGTATTCACAGGTAAGCACTGTCCTGACTCCACTTATCTGAGTATATTTATTATCTGTTATTATATTAACCGTGTTTTAGATTGTAATATAGATTGTAGTGTTGGCACGAGGCCAAGCGGTTAAGGCGTCGGTATAGTGATCTGAATGTCACTAGTTCGAGCCTCAGCTGAGGCCGCATGTTGTGTCCTTGAGCAAGGCACTTAACCACAGAAGAGCTTCACTTTTGATCAAGAAGACTTCTTCTTAACTGAAATAATATCAGCAGAAATGACTTCACATGATGTTATTTTCCTGACATATCCAAGATCAACCACTTCACAGTACGTACAGTGAGAATGAAACACTGGAAGTGTCTATGGTGACTGACACTACAGTTCAGCAAGTTTATACTTCCCTTTTAAAAGGAACAGCAAGACCCTATCATGGACAATTATAACAAGGAAACAACAAAGTCTATATGTGCAGAAAGCGTGAAACTAATGATAACAAGGACCTGTCAGGACAAAGTAAACAAGAATATTCCAAATTGTTCTGGTATTTTCTTTTTTTTTTCAGATACTTATTTAAGAATCTCATTTTGAAAATGAATTTCATATTTCAGCTGAGAGAATATCTGTATTATTTCCATGATTAACAATCTAGAAAATTGCTCATCTTTGAAACATGATACCTCTTATCAAGCAATCTTTTCATTTCTCAATGGGTATATACACTTTCACGCCACTATTTTCTACCATAGGCCCATGAATACATTTCTTCATTACCACATCCTCCTCACAGGCCGAATTAGAGTGTTTAGAACCCTTTTTGCTCCCATTTAACCCTGTGCTGATCTGCTGACTTCATATCCTGACAAACTAATTTAATTACATAGCAGGCATAACACGATAGAACTTCATATAATAGATTGAGAGTGAATTAGTTCAATCTGAAATCAGACTCTTAAATCTATACAAAGCAAATTATAATGTGTGAGGTGTGCATTGATAATGACAGATTGGGAAGCTGCATTTAAAAAGATATGATAGCAAGCAGGCTATGATTCATCATCATCATCATTACTGACTGTGTCGTTTGACGTAGGCGATCATGATCTCATGACCATGATTGTCCTCCACAAAGTTTTCTATGCAAATATCTTGCCATTGCTGCCTTCTGGGCAGCGTCTTTGCAAAACAGGTGACCCCAGCCATTATCAATACTCTTCAGAGATTGTTTACCTGGTGTCAGTGGTCACATTACCATGACCTATGACCTGCACCGGCTGCTCATATGACCACCCGCCACCTGCTCTCATGGCTTCACGTGACCCTGATCGGGGGTGGGGTGGGGCTAAGCAGGTGCTACACATTGCCCAAGCTTGACTTGCAGGTGAGCGGAGGGAAGGAGAGCCTTGCACCTCCTTTGATAGAGACATATCTCCAACACAACACTCAAGGTTATTATTAATAAATATAAAAAATTGCATAGGTTACAACAACAGCAAGAAACTTTCTGACAGAAGAAACTCAAAGGCAAAGGTGCAAAAATATTGCAAACTAAAGAAGTTATGGATACTGCTGCTGTAATGAAAGAATTTCCCACTTGGAATCAATAACCAATTAATCCTGCTTGTCAGCCATTCCTCTACCCATGCCAGTATCTTTCCTGTAAAAGTATAGGATTCTAACATGATAAGCAGCCTCATGTGTGGCACCTTAAATGCCTTCTTAAAATCCAAGTAAATGACATCCACTGCCTCTCCTTTGCCAATCTTGCTTGTTATTCCCTCAAACAACTCTAACAGGTTTGTCAGGCAAGATTTCCCTTTACAGAAACCATGCTGACTTTGACTTAGTCTCCAAGTACCCCGAAACCTCATCCTTAATAGTAGACTCCAACACTTTCCCAACCACTGAGGTTAGGCTAACTGGACTATAATTTCCTTTCTTCTGAATTCCTCCCTTCTTAAAATGTGCAGTGACATTTGTAATATTCCAGTTCTCCAGAACCATGCCAGAATCTAGTGATTCTTGAAAGATTATGACCAATGTATCCGTTATCTCTTCAGCAACCTCTCTCAGGACTCTGGGATGTAGTCCATCTGGTCCAGGTGACTTATCCACCTTTAAGACCTTTGTTGGAGGAACTCAGTGGTCAAGCAGCATCTATAGAAAAGAGTGAATAGTTGATGTTTTGGCCCAAGATCCTTCATCAGAACTCCACTGTTGGTTCACTTCCAGAATTCCATAGGTTCTAGAATGGGTCTCACGCATTGAAAGGGAACAAATGTAGTTCTCAATTTAATAAAGGAAGGAGAGAGAGAGTAAACAAGAAATTAACATCAGGAACAGTAAATAGTGAGCTCTAATTATCGAGATGGCAAGGCAAATACTTCAACAGAATCAACATGAATTTATGTAAAGGACATCTTGTTTGAAAATCTGTTAATGTTTTTGGGGTCAAGGAGGATGTGACCTGCTTAGAGTTCCCAAGGGCCTTTGTGTCAGTACCATAGCAGATGTTATTGAATGAGTACAGGCACATGAAATTAGTGGAGGGGGGTAGGGGTAATATGTTAGTGAGAATTGTGGATTAGCTAATGAACAGAAAAAAAAAGAAAATAAATAAAAGAACATTCTTGATAGGGAGTTTTTCACTGGTAGACGATCTACATTAGCAATTTGGACGAGGGGATTAATTGTAATAGATCCTGGTTTGGTGATGGTGTGAAGCTGGGTTGTAGTATGAGCAGTGAGGAGGATTCAAGGGAGTTAGATGCAGCGTGCATAAACCGAGACAAAGCAATTGAAACTGAATTTGGAAAACTGTGAAATTGTTCACTTTAGTCAGAAAAAAATAGAAACACAGTATTTGTCAAGTGGTGAAGAATTGATAGGTGCTGATATTTAAAGGGACCGAACATCCTTGCACAGGAAATATTGCAAGTTAATGTATAATGATTAGAAAGGCATACTGCATGTTGCAGAAGGATTTCAGTACAAAAATTAAGATGTCATCCTGAAATTATATGGTGCTTTGGTGAGTCAGTACCTGGAGTATAATGCCCTTTCTAAGCAGGTACAGCCTTGTAAAGACCAGAGTACGATAAAGGTTCACCAGAGAGATTCGTGTGCGGTGGGAGCAGATTCAGCTGATTCTATGCACAGTTTAGAGGAATAGGAAGAGGTGATCTGAACGAGACATGAAGAAAATTCTGACTGGGGAAATGATAAAAATAAGTTTCTTCATTATAGGATAGTGGAGACTCAGGAACTAAATATGTTCAAGGAAAGGAGTGACAGATTTTCAGATACTGATGGAATCCAACTGATGCTAACGGCCTATCCCAACACATTTCATACTATAGTCGGTCAATTTAACCATCTGTTTGAAGAAAACCCTGCCCAATTATCACCAGCATGTAACATGTTGCACCGGAGGTCCCAACACACTAGACCACTGCTGCACTACAATAAGGACTGCCCATAGTTCCTTCTCGAGACCATATTTTGGCATGTCGTATCATTTGGCTGTACTCCCACTACCTGCATATAGACAAAGCCTAAAGAGCAAGGCTGCAGAGATCAAGACAACCAAGAGGAGGTTGTGGGAGGCTGAGGAACGTGACAGGATTGCTTCGAGTCGGTGGACTGGGCCATTTTCAAGAACTCAACTGAGGACCTGAAGGATGACACCAAGGTCATAACAGACTTTATTAAAACAGCTGTGTATGAATGTATCATACAGAGTTTTCTCCGATCAGATGCCCTGGATGGACTATGAAATCTGGAATTTTCTGAGAGCCGGACCAGAGGAATTAACGACTGGAGATCAAGAATATTACAAGGGATGCAAGTATGATCCTTGGAAAGCCATCTCTTGGGCAGAGTGGAGATCCGGACTAGACTGGAATCAACGAGAGTGGCTCAGCGATTGTGGCAGGGTTTGAAAGCCATAACCTCCTAAAAAGCTAAATCTCGCAACATAGAGGACAACAGAGCTTCATTTCAAATTGAACACAATTCCTACTTGCTTACTTTGACCACCAGAACATTGGCACCCCAATGCCTCCCAATGATCCTTTGGTCTCAGTATCTGAAGATGACATGTGGGCTGCCTTCAACAGAGTGAATCCAAGGAAAGCATATTTCTATTTATTTATATCTGTATTTGCACAGTTTGTTTACAGTTAACAGTTCCTGATGTTACTGTTACTGTTCTATGGATTTGCTAAGTATGCCCACAGAAAATGGAATCTCAGGGTTGTATGTGGTGACATGTATGTACTACAATAATAAATTTTACTTTGAACTTTGAAATAACTTTGAAATATTGCCACAACCTATTGGCTCACGTTCAAGGACTCTTCATCTCATGTTCTCAATATTTATTGCTTATTTACTTGATATTATTGTGTCTTTCTTTTTTGTATTTGCATAGTTTTTATTATCTTCCACACTCTGGTTGAACACCAAAGTTGTGCAGTCTATCATTGACTCTGTTATTGTTATTATTCTTTAGATGTACCTAATATGCTAAAATGTATCTCTGGGTTGTATGTTTTGATAATAAATTTATTTTGAACTTTGAACTTAAAGAATATGAGATTAATGCAAGACAGTGCAGCTGAAGTAAAGTGACCTGCCCTGATCTGTGCAGGATTCAGGGCCCGAGCAGCCAATTCCTCCCACTTCTTATGTTCATTCCATCGTTATCGCAAAAACTGCCATCTCCTCCTCTGTAATCTGTATGGGGCACACGAGCTCACTGCTGTAGAGTCCGTGGCTTTCTCCCAAGTAAATGTAAATGCAAAAAAATCCATTTAAGATCTTCCCGATCCTTTTGGGTTCCATGCATAGATGACAACTCTGACCTTCCAGAGGACCAATTTTGTCCCTTGCTATCCTTTTGCTCTTAATATATCTGAAGAATTCCTTGGGATTCTCCTTCACCTTGTCAACTAGAGCAACCTTATGCCTCCTTTTAGTCCTCTTGATTTCCTTCTTTAGTGTTTTCTTGCATTTCTTATACTCCTCATTTCTTCCTTTCTGCCTGTATTTCCAGTGCTGAATACATCCACTGATCCGAGGCTGTTCAGTGGATCAGAGTTTGAGGAAACTTCCTTCTTTCTCTTCAATGGTGTTAGTAACGAGTAACATACTGTATATAGCAAGAAGACCAGAATAAAATATTTGAATATATTTTGCTTCTGATGCAGGCTCGTATACATTGGTAAGACCCATCATAAATTGGGGACCCACTTCATTGAGCACCTCCACTCCATCTGCCAAAAGCAGAACTCCTGGTAGCTGAACATCTTAAATCTGATTCCCATTCCCAATTTGTCGTGCCACTCCTCAAGGTGCAGGCGCAGCACCTTATGTTCCTCCAACCCAATGGCATGAATATTAGTTTCTCCGCTGGTAAAAATAAATTTCCTCCCCCTTCCCTCTTCTTCTATTCTCCACTTTGGCCTCTTACCTTCCCCTGAATTCCCTCCTCATTCCCTTTCTCCTATGGTCCACTCTCCTCTCCTATCAGATTCCTTCCTCTCCAGCCCTTTACCTTTCCCATCCTCCTGGCTTCACCTGTCACCTTCTAGCTGTCCTCCTTCCCCTCCCCCCACCTTTTTACTCTGGTGTCATCCCCCTCCTTTCCTGTCTCGAAGACGGGTCTCGGCCTGAAATGTCGACCATTTATTCGTTTCCATTAATGCCGCCTGACCTGCTGTGTCGTGAGTCCTGCACTTCCTGTGGCTTGCCATAGAGTGTTGAGATTTTAGGGTTCTTGAGCATCTGAATTTACTAATTGTTATCTTAACCAGATCCATTATGCCCTTGTGCTTTTGGTTTAATGTTGTCAAGGTAATTGTGACTGCCACATGTTTATTTAAAGAGACTCTTGTTTAGTGCCTCAGCAGATTCATTGAGTTGGAGAGAGTGAGTTATTTTGCAGTGTCACTCAGTCACTCCTCGGAGGCTCTGTTGGTATTCCTATGTCTAATGCCTTGTTTCCATCTCTTCATGGGGATTCTGCCGTTCCTCCACACCTGGGTCGAGTCCTCTGAGAGAGCACCATGACCTACTGAGTTCCTGCAGCCTTTTGCGTCTGTAACTCCAGCATCTACGGAATTTATCATGTTTATTCATTTCCATAGATGCTGCCTGACCTACTGAGTTCCTCCAGCATTTCGTGTGTGTTGATCTGGATTTCCAGCATCTCTACAATCTCTCGTGTTCATGATTGGAATATTTGTGTCATGGTCTGGTGCATGGGAGTGGTATTTTACCTATACTTAGCAAATACACTACCGTTAATAACTGTTCAAAGATTCAAGAACAAATGGCAAATGAAGGTAATATTGTTGCCTAAAAACGAAGAAACATTTTATTTTTATGCAATATGCTGTAACAATTTCAGAAACTATTGATTTAGCTAAATGCTTTTTCTGCAGATTCAGCAAGCTATATTTGATTGCTCTTTTCACCATATGGATAGTTTCCTGGATTTTAGCCAGATCCGCTTCAATTGACAAGCTAAAGAAGGACTTAAGTGACATATCTTTGGAGAGGTTCAGTCTTATAATTGTTTACATATTCCCACCAAGCCTTTCCTGACTCCAGTGACTTAAATGCCTCCACTAATTTAATCAGGTAAAACACTGGTGAAGTTATTTATACCAATAATTACAAAACAGACTTTAAAAATCCTCTAAGTAAAATAATATTGACTTTGTAGTAAGGTTAAACCACAAGAGAATTTTTTTTTCAAATCTGAGTAATGCAAATCAGGCAGAACTAAATTCATTGGTAAGTTTCTCAACTGAAGTCCCTAATTAAAAAAGAAAAGGCACGATACACTTCAATAAGAACAAATAGACATATATTTTCACATCTGAAGTACATGTAAAACAATAAACAGTATAATCATAATGCATCAAGTGTACATAGCTAATTATTGTTTACAATAATAGTGCCACCAGAGAAAAAGGTGAATGTAAATTTGACAATCATGCATTTTTAAAGCCGAGTTTCCACACATATCTTCTTATTATCCTATACTATTGTAAACCAGTCCAGAACTAGAACAGGCTGCTTCCTATGCAGTAATGCAGAATTGCTGCATTAGTGAAGGTGCCATTAATTGGATTGAAACTCCTAATTAGTTTTCCATCTGCTTTTATCAATTATATCATTGATTAACATAAGCTGAATGGTGGCATGGAGAGGGAGTGTTTGTCTTTTGCCCCGTTTTTCGCATTGCTGCTGAGTGCGGCTTATGCAACTGTGTTTTGCACTTGGGCTAAAGCCAGCTCAATTCCATACCTCACCACATCCCTCTACACAAAAGCTAAATTTTCCAGTGACAAGGTCGGAAGTGAGATAAGACCATATTACCATAAGACATAAGAGCAGAATTAGGCCATTCAGCCCATCGAGTCTGCGCCACCATTCCATTACAGCTGATATATTATCCCTCTCAACTCCATTCTCCTACCTTCTCCCATCACCTTTGACAGCCTGACTATTCAAAATTCTGTCAGCCTCTGCCTCAAATATCCCCAATGACTTGGCCTGCACAGCGATCTGCGGCAACGAATTCCACAGATTCACCACTCCCTGGCTAAAGAAATTCCTCCTCGTCTCTGTTCTAAAACAGTACTGCTTTATTCTGAGGCTGTGCCCTCTGGTTCTAGACTCTCACACTAAAGGAAGCCTCCTCTCCACATTCACTCTTTCTAAGCCTTTCAATATTCTATAGCCTCCATCGAGATCCCTAGTCATTCTTCTAAAATCCCCTGAGCACAGGCCGAGAGCAATCAAAATGTTCCTCATATGTTAACCCTTTCATTGACAAAATCATTCTCATGAACCACTACTGGACTCTTTCCAATGCCAGCACGTCTCTTCATAGATAAGGGGCCCAAATCTGCTCACAACACTTCAAGTACAGTCTGATCAATGCCATACAAACCTTTGCTTTTATATTCTAGTCCTCTTGAAATGAATTCACCATCCTCACCACTGACTCAACCTGCAAGTTAACCCTTAGGGAATCTTGCACAATTTACATCTCTGATTTCTGAATTGTCTCCCCATTTAGAAGATAGTCTTTTTTTTTGTATAATAAAATTATTATTTTTCAATATTACGATTCAACTTAATTTACATGAATATGGGGTTTTGAGACTGTAAGTGTGATTCTAATATATTGTATTCTGTACTCTGTATTCTTTTTTTATGTAAGAAATCAATAACAATATTGAAAGAGAAGATAGTCTACACCTTCATTCATTCTCCCAAACTACATGAACATACACTTTCCTACACTATATTCCATCTGCCTCTTCTTTGCTCATTCTCCTAATCATTCTCTGATTTCTCAACACTACCTGCCCCTCTACCTGTCTTCGTATCATCCATGAACTTGGCCACAAATCCATCAATTCTACCATCATATTCATTGACATATTATGTGAAAAGTATCAGTCCTTGTGTGGGCACGCGGCCAAGTGGTTAAGGCACTGGACTAGCAACCTGAAGGTCGTGAATTCGAGCCCCAGCCGAGGGAACGTGTTGTGTCCTTGAGCAAGGCACTTAATCACACATTGCTCTGCGACGACACTGGTGCCGAGCTGCATGGGTCCTAATGCCCCTCCCTTGGACAACATTGGTGTCGTGGAGAGGGGAGACTTGCAGCATGGGCAACTGCCGGTCTTCCATACAACCTTGCCCAGGCCTGCATCCTGGAGAGTGAAGACTTTCCAGGCGCAGATCCATGGTCTCCCAAGACTAACGCATCAGTCCATATACCAACCCTTATGGAACAACAGTGGTCACTGGCAGCCAGCCAAAACAAGCCCCATTTATTACCATTCTTTACCTCCTGCCAGTCTATCCATGATAACATGGGAAATCCTGCAGGTACTGGAAATTCAAGCAACACACATCAAAGTTGCTGGTGAACGCAGCAGGCTAGGCAGCATCTCTAGGAAGAGGTACAGTCAATGATTCGGGCTGAGACCCTCAGGATTGATGAAGGGTCTCGGCCCGAATCATTGACTGTATCTCTTCCTAGAGATGCTGCCTGGCCTGCTGTGTTCACTATCTATCCATGATAGTATTTTTTCTGTAATACCGTGGGCTCTTATCTTATTAAGCAGCCTCATGTGCGGCACCTTGTCAAAGGCCTTCTGAAAATCCAAGTAAAGCACATCCACTGACTCCCCTTTGCTTATTCTGCCTGTTATTTCCTCAAAGAATTCCAACAAATTTGTCAGGAAAAATTTCCACTTCAGGAAACCATGCTGACTTTGGCTTATTTTATCATGTGCCTCCAAGTACTCAGAAATCTCATCCTTAATAACGGACTTCTATATCTTCCCAACACATAAGATACTCCTTATCCCAGAAGTATGGCACAGTTTGGTGTACATGGTGAGAATAAGATACCTCGATTGTAACAACAATCGATGTCAAAATAGTAATTGATGAAGGTGCAGTGAAGGGCCTGGTGCTTGAACGAGAAACATGAAAAGCAAGTGGGAGAAGATCAAAATGGCAAATATAGTGGTGTAGAAATGTGATTGGGAGTCTTTTCATTTCAGCTACCTTCTGGGTAGTCAAGTCAAGTCAAGTCAAGTTTATTGTCATTTTGACCATAAGCTGCTGGTACAGTACACAGTAAAAACGAAACAACGTTCCTCCAGGACCCTGGTGATACATGAAACAACACAAAACTACACTAGACTATGTGAGACAACACAAGGCTACACTAGACTATGTAAAACAACATAAAAACTACACTAGACTACAGACCTGCACAGGACTACATAAAGTGCACAAAACAGTGCAGGGCAGTACAATAATTAATAAACAAGACAATAGGCACAGTAGAGGACAAATTACAATATAATAATAAATTATGTAGATATCTAGACTCTGGGTCTTCAGGAGTCTGATGGCTTGGGGGAAGAAACTGTTGCACAGTCTGGTCGTGAGAGCCCGAATGCTTCGGTACCTTTTGCCAGATGGCAGGAGGGAGAAGAGTTTGTATGAGGGGTGCATGGGGTCCTTCACAATGCTGTTGGCTTTTGACTTTTTATTCTGGTTTTCCTCTTTGGTCTGAAGTTGGCAGGAGCTTCTGGCCTACTTTCCAGAGAATCAGGCCCTGCTTAACAGCTTGGCAAGCACCTCCACAAAAATGGAGTTCACTCATTCTCCTAGCTTGTATTTGTGAGTGGGGAACAGCAAAAATGATTATGTAGCCTCCTGGCATTGTTCAGCATCTTTATCCAATCCAGGCTATCCGAGGCACTTTATCAGGAAATCATTTTGAAATGCAGTCACTGTCGTAACATAGTAGCTGGATTGCATGAACAGTGGAGTGAACAGCGACGCGAACATTGTCCTGAATCTTGCACTTCCTCAAGTAGTCCTGTAGGCTATCTCTAATGGCTTAAGTGGCAGGACCAGCCTCAGGGACATGTATAATCCAAAGCAAGACTTCTCCAAAGCAGGGCATTTCCTTTGTACTGCTGGACAGAGGCAGCCTGGTTCATATACTCAAGACTCAGGAATGGCTCTTACAGGCTCAGAGACAAACTAAATTTAGCCTACTCTATCTTGGTACAAAACTATCACAATGAATGAGTTCAGCTTTAGTTTTAATGGAGGACAAACACTGCTATCAACAAATATTTTATTTATTGACAAACAGCATAGAATAGGACATTCCAGCCCTTCGAGCCAACCCCTGATTTAACCCTAGCCTAATCATGGGACAAATTACAATGACCAATGAACCTATCAATTAGTACATTACAGTGACCAATGAACCTATCAAGTGGTACATTACAACGACCAATGAACCTATCAACTGGTACATTACAATGACCAATGAACCTATCAGCTGGTACATCCTTGGACTGTGGAGGAAACTGGAGCACCTGGAGGAAACCCAAGTGGTCACAGGGAGAATGTAGAAACTCCTTTCAGAGAGTGGCTGGAATTGAACCCGAGCTGCTGGTACTATAAAGTTTTGTGCTAGCCTCTACACTATCATGCTGCCTCATTCATGTGCTCAAGTCTCTGGAGGGGCTCAGAGGAAAATTAAGTTTGGCCTACCCCATCTTGATACAGAGATATCACAATGGATGATATTAGATTCAGTTTTAATGCAATGATGAACACTGCCATCAATGAATAGACACAGGCCGAGTTCTGAATGGGAGAATGTTGATTAAGGACTAGACAAGAAGCAAGAATTTTAATTAAAGCTCAGTCTACACACATCTTATTGCCTCAGTGTAAATGATGAGAGTAAGATATCAGGGTTGATGTGCCTGCTTCTTCACCTATCTTTGTATTATCCACAAGCTTGGCTACAAAGCCATCAATTCTATCACCCAAATCATTGACATATAACAAGGAAAGAAGTGATACTGACACCTCTGTGTCATGTTGTCTGCAACAGCTTCTGCTGAAGTAAATTACAACACTAAGTATGCCAAAGTATTTTGGCCATTTTAGCAAGGTTTTTCTACCTCACTAATGTGTTTAAACTTAAACTTTTCCAAGGATTTGTCGGTCTCTCTCAGTGTTTGATTTTGACTCTGATATTAGTCAATTTTAAGTCAGATTTGGTGGTGGTGAGGACTACAGAGTTCTTCTATCTGCTGGTAAGTACGGAGAAACACATTTCTCTGACTGTTACAGATATACAGAAGTTTTAGCTGTGGAGACAATTGTCAGCTGGTAAACTTAGAGCTGTTTATAAGGAGCCTGTATGTTCTCTCCGTGAACACATGAGTTTTCTCTGGGCACTCATGTTTTCCGCCCAAAGGCTGAGGACATACCAGTTGGTAGGTTAATTGGTCATGGTAATTTGTCCCGTGATTAGGCTAGGGTTAAATCAGGGACTGCTGGGCAGTGTGGTCAAATGGCTAGAAGGGCCTATTTCATGCTGTATTTCAATACATAAATTTTAAAAATTCTGTAAATGTACAGAAGCTTTAGTTGTGGAGGATAATTCCTAATACAGGGTGATGAGAGCTATTTTGGAAGAAAACTTCACTTTTAATTCCAGACTAGCATGTCAGTGATGGTCATTCCACTACCTGCTTAAGATACCCCTTGATACCATGTCTCAGTGTTTCCGAAAGGAGTTCCATCATTCAGTACTGAACAGGTTAATTATATTTTCAATATGTGACCTATAATCTGTGGGCACTCAATAATCTCAGACTACTAGCTAGGCTATAGGTACATGGCAATTTGATTAATCCTAGTTTCAAACTGTAATTTCAGATTTAACAATGAAAAATATCTTCAGGCACCACAAACAGAATTATTAGTTACATTTATTTTTCAACCAAATCAAGAGTTATTAACTTTCCACTCTATCTCTTCCGATGCACAGTGACACAAAATGCAGCCCATTTCTTTTCTTCTCACAACCAAAGCATCAAATTCCAGGTCAGTTTTTTTTTAACAATTTTGTTGTATAAGTCAACATTTCATTAATCAGCTGCTCATGAGGAGAAGTATTTAGCTGAATAAGAGGTAGGTGGAAGTTTTGGGGGATGTTTATAGCACTTCCATCAGCCAGGAATGCCAGTGTCCGTTACCAATGTTAAAGAATCCAGTACTGTGAGTCACTAGGACGGTTAAATTTAGCGGCAGAAAATAGGCCAATCCAGCAAATAATTACAGTTATAGAAACACAGAAAAATAATGGTTGGAAAGCCATTCAGCCCTTCAAGCCTGAGGGTGTAGGACAGGTTTACAGGATGCTGCCTGGTTTAGAGGGCATGTGCTACCATGAGAGGCTGGATAAACTTGGGTGGTTTTCTTTGGAGGTGGAGTCTCAGGCGAGAGCTGATGGAGGTTTAATGATTATGAGATTATGAGAGGTACAGGTAGAGTAGACAGGAAGTACTGTTGATCCTGGAGGATTTAAAATATGGAAGAAAACATCGAATTCCAGTGGGCCAACAACAACAGCGGGATGGAGATGCTCATTTTGTGAGATTGTCCTTGCAGATTCCAATCCACCCCCACCCCCATCTTCTGGACTCTGAATTGATTCATGTTCTGGGATAATCTAATCAGAGCAATTGAATGTGGACCCAATGACCTGCTAAACCTGAGACCATTCTCAGACAAGTAGCTATTTATTATGTAAAGTGCCAAACCTACCAAAGAAGCAATCTGTAATCTTGTTAGACTCAATGTGTGGGCCACCTAGTTTGACCGGCTTGGACCAGTCAGATTAGAAAGGAACACAAGGCTGAGGGCAGAAACTATAGAACAATGTGGGTTGTAACCCTGAACCAATAAAACCGTGTTAAAAGGTCAACCAGGTGATGTGTATCCGATGACACTGGAATGCTACATTTGAATTGATAAGTAATGAATATAAGAATGGACACCTCAATTGCACTATCAGAGATAATTCTCCAGAGACCAGCCATCATGGATGGGGAGGACCCCACGGGCATGTGGAGACCAGGACCACGAGGAATGCCTGGCTGGTGTAGACCCCTATCCCTGGAAATACCTTTTGTCTTGATTGACTGTTCATAAAGGGTCAGGTAATTCTAGTGGGTGTGCACAGAGGCAGTTAGTTTGTGCACACACACAAAATGCTGTAGGAACTCAGCAGGCCAGGCAGTTAATTTGTAAAACCATATGCTATTTAGTTGAGACAATAAGGTTACTTGTAGGTAAATGCAGATTCCCTCTGTGCCTCACTGATCATTATTACAAGGGGAAGATCCCTATAACAGTATCTTTTTCTCAAGGTAAAAATATATAATGCCAGAGGGCATGTATTGAAGGTGAGAGGGGGTAGCATCAAAGGGGTGTAAGGGGTAACGTTTTTAACTCAAAGAGTGATGGATGCCTGGTGTGGAGGTAGAGGCAACTACCTACGGGGCTTTTAAGAGACATTTAGATAGGCACATGGATGTGAAGAAGGTGGAAGGATATGGACTGTGTAGGTCGAGGGATTAGCTTTTGGGGGATTTTGATTTACTTTTTAGTTGGTTCAGCGCAACATTGTGGGCCGAAGGGCCTGTTCCTGAGCTGTACTGTTCTGTGTCTATGTTCTCTGTAATTCAAACCATTATGGCTGATCACTTACCACAATCTTATACCTTTACTCTCTCCCAAAACCCTTGAGATCTTTTCTGTCTATGTTAAAGTCAAATAACTTCAGGTAACCCAATTAGTTAAGTACAGAGAGAGTTATATTGATGTTGGAAATAAAAACGGTAACATAAGATGAAATATGAATCTATACAGATTAGCTCTCTGACACAGTTATTTCTGGATTTTCAGTACTGCCCAGATGTTGTTATGGTGAGGATAGCAGATCACTAATTAATTTACCGTAAACCATCAGGGTCAAGGATAACGTCTGCCCTGCTGTTGTAAGAATAAGAAATGGTTCCCTAGTATGACAAATCGGGTGGCTGGATGGAGATAAGTCTCTATCAAAGGACGTGTAAGGTGCTCCTTCCCTCCGCTAGGCAGCAGATCACCCTTGGGCGAGGTGTAGCACCTGCTTGGCCCCCCCACTGATCGGAGTCACATGAAACCATGGGAGCAGGTGGTGGCTGGTCGTATGAACAGTTGATAGGTATCACAAGTCCTGGTTATTCGACCGCTGATGCTTGGCAGACAATCTCTGAAGAGTATTGGTAATGGCTGGGGTCACCTGTCTGGTAAAGGCACTGCCCAGAAGAAGGCATTGGCAAATCATTTCTGTAGAAACATTTTTCAAGAACAAAGATGCTCATGGAAAGACCATGATCATCTGTCAAATGACACAGCACGGAATGATGATGACAAGTTCAATAAACTGGATTGGCAACCATACTATTTACCTCCTTATGATCTTGCGCCTTATTGATAACTGCTCTGTACTTTCTCTGTAGCTGTTACACCTTAATCTGCGTGCTTCACCCTGTTTTGCCTCAGTAGTCTGATCTGTATGGACAGTATGCAAGAAAAGCTTTTCTCTGTATGTCAGTACACAAGACAATAATAAACCAATTCCAATTATATTTTTTTGGTTACTAAGTTGTTGGATTTGTCAGCAAAGAGAGCAGATAGCGGGAAGGCATCCACATGTAATGAAAATCTTAGTGAACTCACTGGACTCAGCTGACCACCAGCATCAGATTCTTGTATCCGAGGCTTGGCTCACTTCTTCAGATCATCAACTCTGAGCTTATCAATGACATCCTGGAGCAGCGTACACAATTAAATATTGTGTAAAGCTCAGCTCAAATCACAGCCTCCATGCTATTGGAAAGCATTAAAGGGACCCCCAACTGAAGCAATTTCCACCCATTGTCAGCACAGAGGAAATGAAGGATGTATTAGCTGGAACAAGAAAAGGAAAGAATCGCAAAGACAGTGTGAGATTGCTGTCAAAAGGACTCCTGTTGCTGGAAAATTTATACAACAAAGACATGGACGCTGGCTACAATCCAAAAGCAATGGCAGGACACCGCATGCTCAAACCCATCAAGTCAAACTGACTCATTAAAAAGCCAGTCAATAAAATCCAATGAAAAATCTCGAGTAGGCATCAGCCAAATGATCAAATGTTCTGTTGAACCAACTACCCACAAAGAATATAGAATCATAGAATGATGCGGTAGAAAAACAGACTCCTAAATTCATCACATCTATGCCGACTTTCTTTATCCAAATCCCATTTATTCTCCTGAGCCCTGTATCATACTATGCCTTACCTATTTATGCACCTGTCTAAGTTTCTTTTAAACATAGTGGTCATATCCCCTTGACAGGACATTCCGGATATCAAACACCTTGTAACAAAACATCCCCCTCAGATTAATGTTAAAATTCCTTCTGCTCACCTTAAACCTGCAGCTTTGTTTTTGGTACTCCCGCTTGGTGGCGCAATAATATCAGCGCCGGACTCCAGAGTGAAGGTTCCCGAGTTCAAATCCAAGTCAGGTTGAGCGTCGAGCTAGCAACTCGGCCTCGTAAAAGCAAGAATACCTTGCTACAGAAATACCGTCAAGAGATGGTGCCCTGATAACTCCACTGCCGAGTTAAGGGCTATTCTTCTTTGTTTTTGGTATTGTTGCCATGGGCTATCTATCCTTTCTGTGCCTCTTCTGAGTTTATATACTCATATCAGGTTACCCATCTGCTTCCTTCACTCCAGCTACAGCAGACCCAGTTATCTAATCTCTCCCTTTAACTGAAGTCATCCAAACCAGGCATGATCATAGTAAATCTCCTCCATACTTGCTTCAGCACAACTCTATCCTGACTCGAATTGTACACCTTACTTCAAGAGCATTCAAACCTCTTTCGTAAAGTTGCAACGCACGACACTGTGCGCATGCAGCATATATAGCTAGGATGCCTAAGTCCTTTGTACAGTATGGCAGTAATTTTATGTATTGCACTGTACTGCTGTTGCAGAAAGAACAAAATTCATGACATATGTGAGTGATGATATACCTGATTCTGATCTGGGTCTCTGTTGTACACTGAGAGCGGGGAGGGGGCAAGGAGAGGGGAATCATGGTTAGGAAAAGTGAAGGGAGAGGGGAGGGAGCAGTAAGCACCAGAAAGACTTTTTGTAATGATCAATAATTCACTTGTTTAGAATTAAGTGACCTTGCCTGGTGTCTCAGAGCTGGGTATGTCTGCACCCATGCTACCTTCCCGCTGCTCTCTCCCACCTGCCCCACACCCCTCCCATGATGCTCCACCCTCGCCATTCCCAACATCCTTTGGTCCCATCAGATTTATAAACTCACTCTCTGCTCCATATGGACAAATTCAAAACTGTGCAAAAGTCTTAGGCACCCTAGGAATGTATAGTGTTTGTGCCTAAGGTTTTTGCATCCTAGCTTTTATATTCTATACCAAAGTCTAGGAAGGCAATATTGCTTCTGCATCACTCTATCTACCCACATTTCCACTCTTAACAGGACATAGACTTGAATTCCAAGAGCCCTCTGTTCATTAGCTTTCCTTAATGACCTTACAGTTAAGGCATGTGTACTACCCAATTTAACTTCCCAAACTTAATCTCCTTACACTAGTCAGAATTAAAGATCATATGCCAATAGCCTTGGAAAATCTTCCTCACTATCCATAATGCCAACAACTTTCGTAGCAAAATTACCATATTCACAGCCAACTGTCAGGATACCAAAGGAAAACATAGTTATCCTGACCAAGCTTTGGCGTCAAGACCAGGGAAAGTACAGCAATCCCACAGTGGAGGCTCTGTCCTCGACCTTTGATTCAGAATGCATGAAAAGCCTCTGGCTGCAAAACACAGTATGTGTCGTCTCCTACCCAAGACACAAGGCATGGTGTCTACTGCTGCCTGTTTTAGTACAATAGAGCCAGAAACATTATACTGTCTTACAGAAACATTCACTTTGCACTTCATCTCAACCTGTCAATCTTCAGCTCATGCCACTGAAAGACTGTCCTAATATTATTTTCTGACAGTATGTGCTGAATCATATCTTTGTGTTGTGTATAATACAACTGTGTGACTGAATGTACTGTGTTTATGTGCTGTGTGACTCTACGTACTGTGTTTATGTGCTGTGTGTGACTGTATGTACTGTATTTATTTGCTGTGTGTGGCTGTAGGAACTATGTTTATGTGCTCTGTGTGACTGTATTTTTTGTGTTTATGTGCTGTGTGACTGTATGTATTGTATTTATGTACTGTTCATGACTGTATGTACTGTGTTTGTGTGCTCCATGTGACTGTATGTACTGTATTTATGGGCTGTGCATGACAGTATGTATGTTTGTACTATGTTTATGTGCTGTGTGACTGTATGTACTGTGTTTATGTGCTGTGTGTGACTGTATGTACTGTGTGTGACTGTACATACTGTGTGTGACTGTACATACTGTGTGACTGTACTGTGTTTATGTGCTGTGTGTGACTGTATGTACTGTGTTTATGTACTGTGTGACTGTACATACTGCATTTATGTACTGTGCGTGACTGTATGTACTGTCTTTATGTACTGTGTGTGACTGTATGTATTGTGTTTTCCACCTTGGCCTTCAGGGTTTACTCCCAAAGCCTTCCCAGTTAGTGGGTACAGCTGCAAGGCCGAGGAGGTTTGAGATCAAAGTGTTCCTTCTCCTAGATGAGCTGGCAACCATATCTGAAGAGTCCCATCTGCTTGAAGCGACTGGTTTTAAGATATCAGTTATCCTCCTTTGCCCCTTCTCCTGTCAGTAGAAACAGTTCTGCTTAGTACACACATGAGAGCCAGAGCTGGACTTGGTTGTCAGAAGCTATTTGAGACACGCGGTATTGGGAGCAATTAACAGCTGGTGGGTAATAGGTACTAGCATCCCCAGTCATAACAGCCTTAAGGAACTGGATAATCAATACAGGGAAAGAAATTAAAACTTTCCCCATTGTGCATTCAGGAACAGACAACAGAACACACACTGGCTCATGAATCCACAACATAAACACCATTCCTACTGTGATTGACTCTACCCAGCCAACATAATAGTATAGCAGCTGTTATAATGCTTTACAATACTGTTGATTGCAGTTCAATCCCCCTGGCTTCTGCAAAGAGTTAATGGCCGCATCAGTTTCCTCCTGGTGCCCCAGTTCCTCCCACATTCCATGCTACGTTGGTGTGCCAGATGCATGGCTACACTTGTGAACTGCACCCCGGCACAGCCTTGAACCATGTTAGTTGTTGATGCATATGACCTATTTCACTGTATATTTCGATGTATGTGTGACAAATAAAGCTCATCTTTAATCTCTGTCTTTATCCACTGCTCCCAATGCAATTTCTTGGCTTAAGTATCTCAGTCTGAAATTCTGAGTGTAAAGGCTCCAATGGAAGTGTCTTGGCCCAAAACATCGACTCTTTATTCCCATCCATAGATACTGCCCGATCCACCGAGCCTCTCCCTCACATTGTGTGCATGGCTCTGATTGTTAAGCCCACGTCACATGGAAAAAATAAATCCAAACTATTTGTTGCAATGTATAGAATTATCACTTAATTTGGAAATCAGGACTAATGTACTTTGTTATATTTTTGCAGCTCTGCATTTGTTAATTTGTTGAAATAGCAATTCATAATATTTTGGATTTACATTGAGGGCAAATAAACCATACCGTTTGTAAGAAACGTGAGTTATGACCAAAGGAAAAATGGCTGGAGTCGTTTAGCATTTTAGTGCAAGGGTGCTTATTAGGTGCATAAAAAATCAAACTTACAAAATGTAGTGAAGATAGCAAAAAGAAAACTACCAACATTTTCAAAAAGATATTTACAAGAAAACACAATAATAGCTCCATACTATCCTGGGTGAGAACTCCTGGCCACCCCGATCTCTCTCTCTCCCTCACTGAGGTCAATGAGCTCCTGTAGTTAGGCACCAGGACATATTGTCTTTAGCAACACTCACAACACGCTGAAGGAACTCAGCAGGTCGGGCAGCATCCGTGGAAAAGATCAGTCGATGTTTCAGGAGAGGCCCCTTCCCTCTACAGTCCTGACGAAGGGTTCTGACCCAAAATGTTGACTGATTTTTTCCACGGATGCTGCCCGACCTGCTGAGTTCCTTCAGCGTGTTGTGAGTGTTGCTTTGACCTCAGCATCTGCAGATTATTTTGTGATACCGTCTTTAATTATCATCAAAGAGACCCTTCAGCTAATCATCTTCTGATTGTCTCCAAAGTAATGATAAATAACTAAACTCAACTATAAAATGCAGTTTAATTATACACAGCAAATTCTGATTAATTGGGCCATCGGTTAATCAGGGCAGTTGGTTATCTGAGACAAGCGTTAAAGAACAAACACAAATCGAGAAAATAGCCAGCATTCTCTTAGTTTATTTGGGACATTATGCCACTTAATTGGGACAGAAGACTGTTGTGAATAATTTCTAGTGAATGTCAGTCAACGTGCACTTGAGTGGCCGTTAGACACGACACCATGCTCAGAAAGATCAATTTTTAAATAGCCTCAGTTGAGGGTGTTTGTGCTCAAAAGGTAGTGATTTTTGTCACTGACTGTTGGAAAGAAATAAGCAGTATTATAGTTTAGAGGAACACACACAAAATGCAGGAGGAACTCAGGAGGTCAGGCAGCATCTATGGAAATGAATAGACAATTGATGTTTTGGGCCAAAACCCGTTTTTCAGGAATGAGAAGGAAGGGGGAAGATGTCAGAATAAAAAGATGGTGGGAGGGGAAGGAGGCTAGCTTGCAGGTCATAGGTGAAGCTAGGTGGGAGGGAAAAGGTCAAGGGGTCGAGAGGAATGAATCTGATAAGAGAGGAGAGTGAACCATAGGAGAAATGGAAGGAGGAAAGGACTGAGGGGAAGTAATAGACAGGTGAGAAGAAGTAAAATATCAGAGTGGGGAATAGAGGAAGTGGGGGAGAGGATAATCCAGAACTGTTTTGTTCACTGCAGTTTCAAGCATTCAGGCTTAGAAATGCCAGAAACAGCCCCGAGTGTAAGTGCAACAATTTCATTATTTCAACAAGTTAGGGGCTACAAAGAATTTGAAGGTATCAACAAACATCTAGAATGTTAAAATGAAAATGAAGATTTGGAGGATGCAATCATCTAAAGCATTGTGTGAAGACAGTCCATAATCTATACTAACCAGGTGCCTGCACTGATTTTGTTAATGTTAGTGTACAGTCAATCAAAAGAACATGGCAGCCATACACTGGATGAATTCCTCCGTCGATAACTATTATGAACTAATAGTTTTATAGTACTGTAGTAGTACTGGTAGTGTTCTAGTTTGTTCTGTATTTCATTTAAAAACAAGTCTTTTTTATACTTTTTTAATTATTTCCATAAAACTTCAGTTAATTGGGGCAGCTGCTTAACTGTCCAAAATGTACTGGTCCCAATGTGTCCCAATGAACCAGAGTCCACTGTATGTTATGTTCTTTGTTCATATATTGCTCTGTTCAGCTCCGTGCCTTTTATAAGATATAAATACATCTAATTGCTTTGCAAACATTTCCTATCTGTGTTCAATGGGAAGAAAAAAGCAGAAATGTTTCAAACCTTCCTTTGTGCTGTTACATCAATGCATAAATTTGTATGCATGGATCCACATCTCACATGTAGTCATGCTCTAGGGGTTAAATATTATATTATTTACTAATCCCAGCTCTTTATTATGAACATCAGAAACGGAAACATGAATAGACTACACGGTCCCTTGCGTCTGTTCTGCCAATATGATCATGACTGATCCTAAACTGGGACTTTAACAATTTCCTTTTTTTTGTTTATTGTTTATTTAAATTAATTTCTGTAAATCCCAGAGCAGTTCCAAGTGCAACTGATTAATTTAGTGAAATGCATACTTTAGTACTGTAAAAATTCCATTAAATGGCACTTAAGCTTCAGATAAAAATAATTAAAGAAATTCTGAAGGGAGTTGATGAAAACAAAGGCACCTGTATGGTATTTATACCTGTAGCTGTCAATTGATAGATTATAAAGAATTTCAACTAGCTTAATGAAGAATGCAAATAGGCATTTAAATTTACTACAGCATTTCAATCAGACTATTAGTGAATATATCTAGTTAAATTATTCCTTTTTTATTTTGTTTTCAAATTAGTTTTATAAGATTTTTGCCAAGTTCTTTTTGATTTTCCCGGAATACAGGAGAGTACATGTTAGGACAAAAATCACATTATCATCAGAAACATTAACATAGGTGACAAACAGCAACCAGACCCAGGCCTAAGAAGGCACTGGCACAGTCAAACACTGAGCTGATAGAGTTGTCGCAGGAGCCAGGACTAGAATTGTTGCAAAAGGCTGAGCCTACTGTTGGGAGTAACTTCAGACAGGAAGTGGGGTAGAAATGACAGGAGGTGATGAAAAAGACTGAGGAGGTGAACAGGAGATAGTATTGGTTGATAAGGAGCTGTATGGAATAAGACTAATGGTAGGTTTACGAGAAATGAGAAAATAAGCAGCCGATTGTTGATTGCAATGGCTTATCATTCAGTGACAAAGGCAATAGACAGGATTTAAAAGAATAGAAGGAAGAGTATCAGGTTTTGTTGAGTTTTAAATGTCGACATGTTCTGATATTGATCTAATTAGATTATCTAATGATTTGAAAAAACTAGGAGATATGGGTGTAAGAGATGGGGTGCTCTAATGACAGTAAGCAATGTGAAAAAGCTTTGGCGTTAAAAGTTGTGGGAGTAAGGAAATTAACACCAAGGAATTATATTATATAAAGGAGGCTCTGTATGTTCTCCCCGTGGAATGCATAGGTTTTCCCTTGGTGCTCCAGTTTCCTCCCACAGTCCAAAGATGTACTGATTAGTAGGTTAATTGGTCATTATAAATTGTCCTATGATTAGGTTAGATTTAAATCAGGATTGTAGGAAGTTGCTGAGTGGTACAGCTTGAAGCGTCTACTCATACTGAATCTCTAAATAAGCTATTGAACAACAGTAGCTTTGGGGAATAATCACAGGAGTGCCTCCAGATGTATCCCTGAACCAAGATAAAAATAATTTAGTAGGAGGTAAATTTGTGAATGCTTAACGTTTAAAAGGGTTTCATGGTGGAGTAAAAACAGACAGCTTATTGGTGCTGATTAAATTTGATGGAAAGAAGTTGCCAGGTAGGTTTGATTTAGGTTTTATAAATTATATTGTTCAAGTCTATGTGCTGCCGCTTCTGAGATGTATTCAGTGCCAGAACTTTGGCCTTGTAGCAGCTGTGTATAAACAGCAGTGTGGTAGCTGTGCTGGACAACATGATTACGGAAGTAATGGAGAAGGCGTTAGACCAAAATCCAGCAATTAAGCAGGGGGCGTAACTCTACTTATGCAGGGCGTCCTGTATACGAGAAAGCTGTGGAAGTACAGCATGTTTGGGTGGAAATGGGCATTTCATATGCAGCGGCTCAGCAATAAGTGCAGAAGGCAGTGTCAATGGGACCTATTAAAATCCAGAATACAGGTAGATTAAAGATATTGTGTAAAGTGCATGGGATCACTATGGCAACAAAGTCAGGGTAAGGAAAAGAAAAGATGGATTTATGTAAATTCATCTGGAAGGTGGGTATAGAAGGAGGGAGGATGATAAACTTACATGTCTACATATTGGTTGAATAATTGCTTTTTCAGAACTAATATACATGATATGGTCATTTGTAGGGAGTGTATCATATTATTTGAATGCTGTTTCTATGACATGCAAAGGAAACTTGTAATTGCTAAATTGAGGTCTTTGGACAGACACATGGATAGTTTGTCAGGATATCACTGCCATCATAATGTATATAAGTTTACAGTTGACTTTCTGAGAAGTATTAGACTTATTGATATTATTTCAGTATTTTTAGGGGGAGGTAATTAAGGGGTGTACTTTCTGCCTCTTTGCTCTGCACTCCAGCGCAGTTGGTGGTGGTAATGCAACATATGTTGGCTGCCACATGCAAGGAGAAGCACCACAAAGGGCTCAGTACCAAACTTTGTGGCAGACGACCAGTCACAAGCCTCCAGTCATCTACTTCCACTCTCCGCCTTCTCCAGCTCAGCCAAGACTGAATCCATCCTGAAAACCAAGTGAGTGTAACATCTGGACAAGCCCCCAAGCAGACCTCGCTGAAGTCCACTCTTTTTACATCATTGTTTTTCTGTTAGTAAACAGCTCTTTTCAAAGTTCAAAGTAAAATTATTACCAAAGTGCATATATGTCACAATATACAACCCCAAGATTCATTTTCTTTCAAGCTTACTCAATAAATCCATAAAACCCATAACTATAATGGAATCAGTGAAAGACTGCATGAACTTGAGCATTCAACCACTGTAAAAATGACAACTGTGCAAGTACAAAAAGAAAGAAATAATTATAATGAATAAATAAATAAACAAATAAGGAATAAATATCATGAACATGACATGAAGAGTCCTTGGAAGTGAGTCTATTGGTTCAAGAGTCAGATGGTTGAGGAGTAATAACTGTTGCTGACCTGGTAGTGCGAGTCCTGGGGCTCCTGTACCACCTTCTTGTAGGCAGCAGCGAAATGGGAGTATGTCCTGAATGTGGGGTGGGGGGGAGGTCCCTGATAATGGGAGCTTCTTTCCCTGACAACACATTGTGTAGATGTGCCCGATGGTGGGAAAGCTTAACCCATGACGTACTGGGCCATATCTACTACTATTTTCAGGGTTTTCTGTTCAAGGGCTTTGGTGTTTCCATACCAGTTTGTGAAGCAGCTAGTCAATACACTCTCCACCACACACCTACAGCTTATTTGAAGTGTCATCTTATAAAGATGGTTTAAGGTATATGTAAAACAATAAAGAAAAGATGGTAGCAGAGGAGAGCAAGCCTAATTTAATCAAACCAGAATTTTCTGAGGATTAGACACAGGACAACTCTAGAGTAAATAGTACATAAGGTCAAATAGTACATAAAATTCTATTGAATGAACAGCACAGTAATTACTCCTTCATCTCCATGTTGATATTTCTGCTCCACTTAAACCTCCTCCCACTCCCACGTGACTCTATCATTAAGTTCTTCTATTTCCTCTCATGTTCATATAGTTCCCCCTTAAAAGACCACAACCTTGTTGTGATTTGGAGGCTTGCATGCCTTAGTGACCCAGAGACCTGGCTGAAGTAAGAGCTTTATGCTTTGGTTCTTGGTAGGGTCACCTGTGTCAAACAGGTCAAAGGCTAGAGGTCAGATTGAGACCAGTCCTCCAGGTTCGGGATTTCAGCTCAGGGCTTTAGCTCGGGGCTAACAACCCTGACAGATAAAACAGAGTTGTTAAGGAAACAGTAACGAAAATCCCTTGAGTGCAGCGGTATCCCTGAGTCTTCACCAGGGACTTGAATGAATGACTTAGTGAAAGCCAAGAGGAAGCTACTGACATGATAAAGGAAGCTTTGAATACTGCCAGAGATGGAGGACCTCCATTGCAGCCCTAGACACCAGGGGCGTAACAGGCAGTAATTAAAACTATCTATACTTTTAAAAAACAATTTAAAACCACAAGAAGTAGTGATTCAGGAAGCATTCAAGAGTTAGACTGAAAGATGGAGTAAAATTGTTAAACCTATATCAACTGATCATTCATTATGTTTAACCAGAAATATAATCTATTGTTCGAGCAGAAGCAAGGCCAAGCCTGAACCCATCCCCAAAAGCCAGGAGAGGCCTGAGGTTTGATCGATTTAAGTGCTGGGCTGCATTGCAAATGACAGGTATGGGCCAAAACACGGCAGAGAGCTCCAGGCCCCAAGGGTATCGAAGCAAAGGGGCCCCGGTCCTACAATGAGAAACGGCCCCGACATTTAAATGCCAGACCAGATTGAAAAGGTGAGGGTGTCGAGAGTGGGAGAGAGGGGCGGACTAGTTGTGCTTGCCACTCTGCGACGTTGACTCAACTCTGTGCTGAGCTGAAGCTGTGGCCTGCTCTACCTGCCGTGATGCCTGACTTTGTGTCTGTAGACTCACTTTCATTCTGAAGGCTATTTGCTTACTTTTATGGTTTACACAATTTTTTTTCTCTCTGCACACTGGGTGTGTGATGGTTTTCTCTTTTGTTTCGAAGGGTTCTTTGGGGTTGCTTTGTATTTGTTTGTTTTGTGGCTACCTATAAGGAGATGAATCTCGAGGTCATATAATGTAGACATACTTTGATAACAAAATGTACCTTGAACTTTTGACCTTTGAATAATCAGCTTGTGATAAGTAATGTTTAGTACAAGGAAGAAAGGAAAAAAAGAGTGAAAAATATAAAAGGCCACAACTTCTTTGAGTTAAGATGGATTATGTACAGTTCCTAATGGGATATATGTAAGTAAGGTAGCCAAGAAAAGAAAACATTTCATTTTCTCAAGGTTGAGTGATAGATTTTCCTACAAGTGGAACTCATAATCATAGAAAAGTAGAGCACAGATACCGTCCCCTTCAGCCCACCTAGTCTGTGCCAAACCATTTAACCTGCCTCACCCTGCACCTGGACTGTAGTCCTCCACACCCCTCTGTTGGTTTTCTTCTGGTCACATTGAGTAAGTTGACTTCTGGTCATTTATCAGCTTAAAGTGTTTCACAAGAGTGTTAAATTACACGGATACACAATGTGATGTGCCTGACAATTAAAACCACATCAGTCTTTCAATGTATATTCCTTCAGAATTAAAATAGATCGCCGATCAAAAATACGACTTTTCCAGCATGTTACTTCTGAAATGACTTAATTCAAGTCATCAAATCAAGGTGACACTAACCTTTTAACATTGGCAGCTCTCTGTGATGGCACAAAGAAGCATTACTCAAAACTGCTGACACACAAAATTGTAATGCAACCACATTAAATTTTAATTCCAAACAATAAAGTGCAAGTATGTCACAAATAAAATTAGAAACATATAGTTGATTATTCTGCAGTGAAAATAAGGAAGATGAGTATTGCAATGGTCCATTTACACTTTGATATAAATGTTAACAAAGACAGTTATTATAATGGAGTCCCCATGCTCGAGTGTCAAGGTCAATCTCCTATTGTCATATTGTACGAGCATTTTGTTTCTTATCAAGATTCCTGACTTGGAGGGGCCTCAAAGCAAAATGAAATACGGCTTTCGCAGGGACAGACAGAGAGCTCACTTCTGTTATCAAACAGCACTGATAATAACTAATTCTTGAGCCCTGCTTCAACCTGAGATAGCCAGAATAATCCAATCAAACACACACAAAATGCTGGAGGAACTCAGCAGGCGAGGCAGCATCAATGAAACAAAGTAAACAGTCAATATTTTGGCCGAAAGCAACCCCACCAAAGATGCTGCCCCACCTGCTGAATTCCTCCAGCATTTTTATTTATTGATTTATTGAGATACAGTGCGGAGTTGGCCCTTCTGGCCAATTGAACCAAGCCACCCTGATTTAACACTAGTCTAATCACGGGACAATTTACAAAGACCAATTAACCTACCAACCGGAATGCTTCGGACTGTGGGAGGAAACCCAAACGGTCACGGGAAGTTCTTACAGGCAGTGGCGGGAATTGAACCCAGGTCGCTGATACTGAAAAGTTTTGTACTAATCTCTATGCTACCATTCTGCCTGACTCTGCAGGTTATGGAGAGGAGGCAAGAGAATCGAGTTGAGAGGGATAATAGGTCATCCACGATGAAATGGCACAGCAAGCTGAATGGGCCGACTGGCCAAAGTCTGCTCCTGCCTTACGGTGTGACTGGGATAACTGACCACTTGTTACAGCATTATTATAGAAGACAACTCATCTCCAAAGATTAACCCTGTAACACCATTTCAACTGCTTATTTCACTTCAGTGCTCATGTGAGTGTAATCATAATAGTATCAATCAAAGACTGCACCAACATGGGTGTTCAACCAGTGTGAAAGGAACAACAAACTGTACAAATACAAAAAGAAATAATAATAATAATAATAATAATAGCAAATAAGTAAGCAATAAATATCAAGAACAGATGAAGAGTCTTTCAATGTGAGTCCATTGGTTGTGCGAACATCTCAATGATGGGCAAGTGAAGTCAGGTGAAGTTATCCGATTTAGTTCAGGAGCATGATAGTTGAGGAGTAATAACTGCTCCTGAACTTGTCAGAGTGAATCCTGAGGCTCCTGTACCTTTTTCCTGATGGCAGCAGCAAGAAGAGAGCATTAATGAGAAACATAGAAAGCCGACAGCAAAATACAGGCCCTTCAGCCCAAAAAGCTGTGCTGAACATGTCCTTACCTTAGAACTATCTAGGCTTACCCATAGCCTTCTATTTTTCTAAGCTGCATGTACCGATCCAGGAGTCTCTTAAAAGACCCTATCGTTTCCGCCTCCACTACCGCCACCGGCAGCCCATTCCACTCACTCACCACTCCCTGCGAAAAAAAACTCACCCCTGACATCTCCTCTGTACCTACTTCCAAGCAACTTAAAACTGTACCCTCCCATGCTAGCCATTTCAGTCCTGGGAAAAAGCCTCTGACTATCCACATGATCAATGCCTCTCATCATCTTATACACCTCTATCAGGTCACCTCTCATCTGCCATCGCTCCAAGGAGAAAAGGCCAAGTTCACTCAACCTATTCTCATAAGGCATATTCCCCAATCCAGGCAACATCCTTGTAAATCTCCTCTGCACCCTATCTATAGTTTCCACATCCTTCCTGTAGTGAGGTGACTAGAATTGTGCACAGTACTCCAAATGGGGTCTGACCAGGGTCCTATATAGCTGCAACATTACCTCTCAGCTTTTAAACTCAGTCCCACGATTGATGAAGGCCAGTACACCATACGCCTTCTTAACCACAGAGACAACCTGTGTTGCAGCTTTGAGTGTCCTATGGACTTGGACCCCAAGATCACTCTGATCCTCCACACTCCCAAGAGTCTTGCCATTAATGCTAAATGCTGCCATCATATTTGACCTTCCAAAATGAACCACCTCACACTTATCTGGGTTGAACTCCATCTGCCACTTCTCAGCCTAGTTTTGCATCCTATCTATGCCCCGCTGTAACATCTGACAGCCCTCCACACTATCCACAACACCCCCAACCTTTATGTCATCAGCAAATTTACTAACCCATCCCTTCACTTCCTCATCCAGGTCATTTATAAAAATCACAAAGAGTAGGGGTCCCAGAACAGATCCCTGAGGCACACCACTGGTCACCGACCTCCATGAAGAATATGACCCATCTACAACCACTCTTTGCTTTCTGTGGGCAAGCCAGTTCAGGATCCACAAAACAATGCCCCCTTGTATCCCATGCCTTCTTACTTTCTCAATAAGCTTTGCAAGGGGTACCTTAACAAATGGCTTGCTGAAATCCTTATACTCTATATCTATGGCTCTACCTTCATCAATGTGTTTTGTCACATCCTCAAAAAACTCAATCAGGCTTCTAAGGCATGACCTGCCTTTGATAAAGCCATGCTGACTATTCCTAATCATATTATGCCTCTCTAAATGTTCATAAATCCTGCCTCTCAGGATCTTCTCCATCAGCTTACCAACCACTGAAGTAAGACTCACTGGTCTATAATATCCTGGGCTATCTCTACTCCCTTTCTTGAATAAGGAAACAACATCCGCATCCTTCCAATCCTCCGGAACCTCTCCCGTCCTCATTGATGATGCAAAGATCATTGCCAGAGGCTCAGCAATCTCCTCACTCACCTCCCACAGTAGCCTGGGGTACATCCTGTCCAGTCCCAATGACTTATCCAACTTGATATTTTCCAAAAGCTCCAACACATCCTCTTCCTTAATATCTACATGCTTAAGCATTTCAGTCCACTGTAAATCATCCCTACAACTGCCAAGATCCTTTTCCATGGTGAATACTGAAGCAAAGTATTCATTAAGTACTTCCGCTATTTCCCCTGGTTCCATACACATTTTTCCACTGTCACACTTGATTGATCCTATTCTCTCACGCCTTATCCTCTTGCTGTTCACATACTTGTAGAATGCCTTGGGGTTTTCCTTATTCCTGTCTGCCAAGGCCTTCTCATGGCCCCTTCTGGCTCTCCTAATTTCATTCTTAAGCTCCTTCCTGCTAGCCTTATAATCTTCTAGATCAAAATCATTACCTAGTTTTTTGAACCTTTCATAAGCTCTTTTTTTCTTCTTACCATAGAAAACCATAGAAACTACAGCACAGAAACAGGCTTTTTGGCCCTTCTTGGCTGTGCTGAACCATTTTCTGCCTAGTCCCACTGACCTGCACACGGACCATATCCCTCCATACACCTCTCATCCATGTATCTGTCCAATTTATTCTTATATGTTAAAAAAGAACCCACATTTACCACCTCGTCTGGCAGCTCATTCCATAGTCCCACCACTCTCTGTGTGAAGAAGCCCCCACTAATGTTCCCTTTAAACTTTTCCCCCCTCACCCTTAACCCATGTCCTCTGGTTTTTTTTCTCCTCTTGCCTCAGTGGAAAAAGCCTGCTTGCATTCACTCTATCTATACCCATCATAATTTTATATACCTCTATCAAATCTCCCCTCATTCTTCTATGCTCCAGGGAATAAAGTCCTAACCTATTCAACCTTTCTCTGTAACTGAGTTTCTCAAGTCCCAGCAACATCCTTGTAAACCTTCTCTGCACTCTTTCAACCTTATTTATATCCTTCCTGTAATTTGGTGACCAAAACTGAACACAATACTCCAGATTCGGCCTCACCAATGCCTTATACAACCTCATCATAACATTCCAGCTCTTATACTCAATACTTTGATTAATAAAGGCCAATGTACCAAAAGCTCTCTTTACGTCCCTATCTACCTGTGATGCCACTTCTAGGGAATTTTGTATCTGTATTCCCAGATCCCTCTGTTCTACTGCACTCCTCAGTGCCTTACCATTAACCCTGTATGTTCTACCTTGGTTTGTCCTTCCAACGTGCAATACCTCACACTTGTCTGTATTAAACTCCATCTGCCATTTTTCAGCCCATTTTTCCAGCTGGTCCAAGTCCCTCTGCAGGCTCTGAAAACCTTCCTCACTGTCTACTACACCTCCAGTCTTTGTATCATCAGCAAATTTGCTGATCCAATTTACCACATTATCATCCAGATCATTGATACAGATGACAAATAACAATGGACCCAGCACTGATCCCTGTGGCACACCACTAGTCACAGGCCTCCACTCAGAGAAGCAATTCTCTACTACCACTCTTTGGCTTCTTCCATTGAGCCAATGTCTAATCCAATTTACCACCTCTCCATGTATACCTAGCGACTGAATTTTCCTAACTAACCTCCCATGCGGGACCTTGTCAAAGGCCTTACTGAAGTCCATGTAGACAATATCCACTGCCTTCCCTTCATCCACTTTCCTGGTAACCTCCTCCAAAAACTCCAATAGATTGGTCAAACATGACCTACCACGCACAAAGCCATGTTGACTCTCCCTAATAAGTCCCTGTCTATCCAAATGCTTGTAGATTCTGTCTCTTAGTACTCCCTCCAATAACTTACCTACTACCAACGTTAAACTTACTGGCCTATAATTTCCCGGATTACTTTTCGATCCTTTTTTAAACAACGGAACAACATGAGCCACTCTCCAATCCTCCGGCACCTCACCTGTAGACAGCGACATTTTAAATATTTCAGCCAGGGCCCCTGCAATTTCAACACTAGTCTCCTTTAAGGTCCGAGGGAACACCCTGTCAGGTCCCGGGGATTTATCCACTTTAATTTTCCTCAAGACAGCAAGGACCTCCTCCTTTTCGATCTGTACAGTTTCCATGATCTCACTACTTGTTTCCCTTAATTCCATAGACTTCTTTCCAGTTTCCTTAGTAAATACAGACGCAAAAAACCTATTTAAGATCTCCCCCATTTCCTTTGGTTCTGCACATAGCCGACCACTCTGATCTTCAAGAGAACCAAGTTTATCCCTTACAATCCTTTTGCTCTTAATATACCTGTAAAAGCTCTTTGGATTATCCTTCACTTTGACTGCCAAGGCAACCTCATGTCTTCTGTTAGCCCTCCTGATTTCTTTCTTAAGTATTTTCTTGCACTTCTTATACTCCTCAAGCACCTTATTTATTCCCTGCTTCCTATACACGTCATACAACTCCCTCTTCTTCTTTATCAGAGTTGCAATATCCCTTGAGAACCAAGGTTCCTTATTCCTATTCAATTTGCCTTTAATCCTGACAGGAACATACAAACTCTGCACTCTCAAAATTTCCCCTTTGAAGGCTTCCCACCTACCAATCACATCCATGCCAGAGAACAACCTGTCCCAATCCACGCTTTTTAGATCCTTTCTCATTTCTTCAAATTTGGCCTTCTTCCAGTTAAGAACCTCAACCCTAGGACCAGATCTATCCTTGTCCATGATCAAGTTGAAACTAATGGTGTTATGATCACTGGAACCAAAGTGCTCCCCTACACAGACTTCTGTCACTTGTCCTAACTCGTTTCCTAACAGGAGATCCAATATTGCATCCCCTCTAGTTGGTCCCCCTATATATTGATCTAGAAAACTTCCTGAACACATTTTACAAACTCTAAACCATCTAGACCCCTAACAGTATGGGAGACCCAATCAATATATGGAAAATTAAAATCCCCTACCACCACAACTTTATGTTTCCCGCGGTTGCCTGCTATCTCTCTGCAGATTTGCTCTTCCAATTCTCGTTGACTATTGGGTGGTCTGTAATACAATCCCACTAATGTGGCCATACCTTTCCTGTTTCTCAGCTCCACCCACAAGGACTCAGTAGACAAGCCTTCTAATCTGTCCTGCCTGAGCACTGCTGTAATATTTTCCCTAACAAGCAATGCCACTCCCCCACCTTTCATTTCTCTGCCCCGATCACATCTGAAACATCGAAACCCTGGAATATTAAGCTGCCAGTCCTGCCCCTCCTGTAGCCAAGTTTCACTAATTGCTACAACGTCATAATTCCACGTGTCAATCCACGCCCTCAACTCATCCGCCCTCCCCGCAATACTCCTAGCATTGAAATATATACACCTCAGAGGATTTTTACCACCACTCACAACCTTTCTATTAGTGGATTTGCTTGGACTTTTAACATCGTTTATTTTCACCCCAGCCACACTGTCAGCTCTGGCACTTTGGTTCCCATCCCCCTGCAAACCTAGTTTAAAGCCCCCCCCAATAGCATTAACAAACCTCCCTGAAAGGATATTGGTCCCCCTGTAGTTCAAGTGTAACCCGTCTCTCTTGTACAGGTCCCACCTGCCCCAGAAGAGGTCCCAATTATCCTGAAATCTGAAACCCTGCTCCCTACACCAATTCCTCAGCCACTTGTTCATCCTCCAGAGCATCCTATTCCTACCCTCACTGGCATGTAGCACAGGTAGCAATCCTGAGATTACCACCCTTGAGGTCCTGCTTTTCAACTTCCTACCAAGCTCTCTATACTCACTGTCCAGGACCTCCTCACTCTTCCTTGCTATGTCATTAGTACCGATGTGCACCACGACATCTGGCTGATCACCCTCCCACTTCAGAATACTGTGCAAGCGATCAGAGACATCCTTGACCCTGGCACCTGGGAGGTAACAAACCATCCTGGATTCTCTGTCACGACCACAGAACCTCCTATCTGTACCTCTAACTATCGAGTCCCCTATCACTACCGCTCTCCTCTTTTTCCACCCTCCCTTCTGCACTGCAGAGCCAGACCCAGTGCCAGAGATTCGGCTACTGCAGCAAGTCCCAGGTAAGTCATTCCCCCCCAACAGTATCCAATGCGGTATACTTGTTGTTGAGGGGAATGGCCACAGGGGAACCCTGCTCTGCCTGCCCTTTCCCCTTCCCTCGCCTGACAGTGACCCAATTTCCTGTCCTCTGCACCTCTGGCGTAACTACCTCCCTGTAGCTACTATCTATAATCTCCTCATTCTCCCGAATGATCCACAGGTCATCCAGTTCCCTAACGTGGTTTGTCAGGAGCTAAGTCCATAAGTCCATAGGTTGTGGGAACATTTCAATGACAGGGCAGGTGAAGTTTAGTGAAATTATCGCCTTATCAATAACCATTATAATGTTTTGTTTATATTTAAAGTCTAATTTTTATATTCTACAGGTTGACACTCATTAATTAATAATTTGTCACATCCTTAAAATAGCATTTAATCTTGAAATAAAATTTTAATTTCCCGTGACAGCTCTAATTCTTACTTACAGTAAAATTACGGGAATGTCATATTTTTGTTGACAGTTAATAATGGAATAACATGCTTCTAATAATTCCATATCCACAATTAAGAACAAGTACGCCTTCCTCTGAAGTTATTGTGGAATCTGTACTTAAAGAACAGTGACAGTTTGTACAGTTGCTGATATTTCATGCTTCCCAGAATCTTTCAGCTATGGTCTTCAAGAAAAACAAGAATTTGATAATGGTATCTATAGGGGGATGTCAGTTTGACTGTTGTTCTTGATCTGCAGTCACTAATTTGGTAACATAATCATTCACCTATCATCCTCATATTCTATCTCTTCTTTATCCCTATCACGATGCTGACTTGACTGATTCATAACTCCCTGGACATGTCCAAATCTCCTTCTTCAATAACTTTGTGCCAGCAGTACAATGCAATACAAGTAGTGCAAAAAAAAAGAAATAAGATGTAGTGAGGTATTGTACATGGGTTCAATGTCCATCCAGAAATCAGGAGCCAGAGGAGAAGAAGCTGTTCCAGATTCATTGAGTGTGTGCCTTCAGGGTTTAGAATCTCCTTCATGATGGTAGAAATGAAAAGAGGGCATGTCCTGGGTAGAGTGGGAGTCTTTAAGGGTGGATGCTGCCTTTTTGAGGCACTGCTCATTAAAGATGTCCTGGATACTATAGGGGCTAGAGCCCATGATGACGCTGACTAATTTTACTACTCTCTGCAGCTTACTTCGATCCTGTACAGTAGAGCTCCCCCCCACCCCCCCCACAACCCCTACACCAGACAGTGCTGATGCTCTCCACAGTACATCTGTAGAAATTTACAAGTGTCTTTGGTGACCTATCAAATCTGCTCAGACTCCGAATGAAATCTACCTGTGGTTTTGCTTTCTTTCTAGCTGCATTGATATGATGGGTCCGGGTTAGGTCCTCAGAGATACTGACAGGAACTTGAGATGGCTCACTCTTTCCACGTTAATCCCTCTATGAGAACTGGTATGTGATCCTTTTCACAAGTCCACAATCAGCTCTTTGGTTTTACTGATATCATGTCAAGCGTGTTGCTTCCATTAGCTATCCAATGAACCTACATTGCCACACCTTTATCCAATGAGTTATTAAACAATGGAGTGATCCCTTTGCTATCTCTTCCCTAGATTCTTCATGACAATAACATTGAAAGATCTACACTTATGACTATGCCATTTTTGCCTGGTTATATCAAGAATACATTTCACACCACAGTGGGGTAGAGGTTGATATGGTAACAGTGGCTTAGAAATTATATGGAATTTTCCATATATACAGAGAGGACTCTATTAGCAGATTAAAGCGCGGGGAAATGCTTGAGGTCCTAAAAGTATAAAATTAATTTAACAGGTGTACTAAGAAGTGTGACGTCCACATTAATTGCTTTACACACTGAATACTTTGCATATTATCTTCTAGTATTAACATATGCAGATAGTACTTCAACAACAATGATTAGAGATTAGAAGGAAACTTAAATTTCCATGCTAAAGAATATTATTAAGTTTTAAACCGAAATGCATAGGGTTTGTAACATTCATATTTCATTTGTAATTTTTCAAATTATGAATGTTTATGTATGTATTTATTTATCTATTTTTGTTTAGATACAGTGTGGAATTAGTCCTTCCAGCCCTTGGAGCTACGGCATCCAGCAATCCCCTGATTTAATCCTAGCCTAATCATGGGACAATTTAAATGGCCAATTACCCTAACAACCAGGACGAAACCCGGAGCACACAGAGGAAACACACGCAGAACATACAAACTCTTATAGTCAGTGGCAGGAATCGAACCTGGGTTGCTGGATGCTGATAAAGCATTGTACTAACCATTACTCTACTGTGGCACCCCTGGTTAGTTCTTTCACTTGTTCATGTGTGATTTCTCTGCACAGTAATTGAGCTGTGTTCCTGAGAAAGGGGTCCAACAGACAAATTAAGGAATGAAACAGTGAATATCAAAATGTATCGTTTTTCACAGCCATCCTTGATTTGCCGGTCTGGAGCACAGTTCATGTAAAGAAATGTGAAAGAAAGAATTTAGGAAGGTATTTAGGGTGGAGCTGTGTTTTCAAGTTAAATTGTATCACAGCACAGTGTCTGTAGCCACATGATAAATTATATCAAATTCCAGTGGCAATTTTATTAGTACACCAGAATATCTGCTCATTAATGCAAGTATCGGCCAATCATGTGGCAGCAACTCAATGCATAAAAGCATGCAGACATGGTCAGAGAGTTGTATTGTAGTTTAGACCGAACATCAGAATGGGGAAGAAATGTGATCTAAGTGACTTTGACTATGGAATAATTGTTGGTGCCAGATGGGGTGGTTTGAGTATCCCAGAAACTGCTGAACTTCTGGGATTTTCACACACAACAATCTCGAGAGATTACAGAGAATGGTGTAAAAAATTAAAAAAAAGATCCTGTGAGTGGCAGTTTCTGAAGCAAACACAGCTTGTTAATGAGAGAGGTCAGAGGAGAATGGTCAGAGTTATTCAAGCCGACAGGAATGAGACAGTAATTAATAACTACAGGTTACAACAGTGGTGCACAGAAGAGCATTTCTGAATGAACAACACATTGAACCTTCAAGTGGATGGTCTACAGGAATAAAAGACCATAAACATACACTCAGTGTCCACTTTTTTCGGTGCAGGAGCTACCTAATAAAAAGGCTCTGAGTGTATGTTTATGGTCTTCTATTGCTGTAGACCATCCACTTGAAGGTTCAATGTGTTGTTCATTCAGAAATGCTCTTCTGTGCACCACTGTTGTAACCTGTAGTTATTAAACCAGAACATTTAACTATGCCCAAAATACTACCTATTCCAATAAATATTGAAGAGATACTCTCAGGGAACGGAGTAAGAAAACAAGCATTTGCCATGTTCTATCATTCCAGTTAAATGTATTTAAGTAAGTGTGAGTGGTGGTGGGATGGAGGAGTGGGAATGGGAGACACATACTGGCTACCCCTCTATGACATTGAAGAAATCTTCTGTATTTAATTATAATATAAAATGCTCCATTTGGTGACATTGAAATTGAAAGTAAACAATCAGTTTATGTAAGAAAAAGAAATGGAAGTCAATAAGCCTGGATAGTTCTCTTTCCTCCTGCAGTTGATAACTTTAAATTATAAAAACACAATTATGGGTGGCATGGTGGAGATACATCTCCTCCAAAGGAGGTATAAGTGCACCTTTCCTCCGCTAGCCTGCAGGTCACCCTTCCGTGAGGTATAGCATCTACCTGGACCCACCGATCAGGGTACATGAAGTCATGGGAACAGGTGGTGCACATTACAATTCCTGGTTATGTGACCACTGACACCAGGCAGGCAATCTCTGTAGGGTATTGATAATGGCTGGGGTCACCCATCTTGTAAAGACACTGACCAGAAGGTGGCAATGGAAAACCATTTCTGCAGAAAAATTTGTAAGAACAATCATGGTCAAGGAAAGCCATAATTACCCATGTCATATGACATGGCACATAATGTTATTGATAATAACATAATTGACATAGGTTTCTACTTTAGAAGAATACAAAATTTACCATATAGGGTTATTGTTAAGACCAGAATCTGAGCTGGAATGCAGCAAATTGAGATCCACTATATGTACATGGTTCTGTGTAATGAAGAAAACACATTCAGGCTTTAGGGGATTATTTGGATATCCTGAATAGTTAATATGTAGAAATAGCCTTGAAAATTTTTGAGGAAAAATGGATCTATTGCTTTTCTCTCAGAATGGCAAATATTTATAAATTGGGAAGGTAACGCAACATGTTCACTGAAATGAAAATGCAAATATGAGCCAGTGAAGCAGCTTAGTCTGAACATGTTGGCTGCAAAACTCTATCACCAGTTTGACACTGACAAGGAGTGTGATTATAGAAAGTACATGCTCACAGAAGTCCTTAGCATCTAGGCCAGCAACACCCAGAATGGAGTTGTGGTTGTACAAGGAAGAGGGAAAGAACTAAATCAGTGGAATACAGTGGAAGAATGAGGTTAGAAGATGAGGAATTCTGAAAATATTCAATAAGTCAGGTAGTGCTTGTGAAGAGAAAAATAATGCTAAGGATTTACATAATTAATTCCTTATGAATCCTAACCTTAGATCATTTGACTGAAAAATTGCTTGTTTTTACCTCCACAGATAATAGCAGAAGATCACAAGATTTTGGGGCAGAATTAGGCCATTTGGCCCATCGAGCCTGTTCCACCATTTCACATTGGATGATCCATTTCCCTCCCAGCCCCAATCTCCTGCCTTCTCTCTGCATCCCTTCATGCCCTGACCAATATAGAATCTATCAACCTCTGCCTTAAATATATGAAAAGACTTGGCTTCTACAACTGCATATGGCAATGAATTCCACAGATTCACCACACTCTGGCTAAAGATAATTCTCCTCATCTCTATTCTAAAAGGACACCTCTCTATTCTGAGGCTGTGTCGTCTGGTCCTAGATTCCACCATAGGAAACACCTTCTCCACATCCACTCTTTCAAGGCCTTTCGCTATCTGATAGGTTTCAATCAGGTCATCCCTCAATCTCCTGAATTACAGTGAATATAAGTCCAGAGCCATCAAACACTCCTCATATGATAATCCGTTCAATCCTGGAATCATTTTAGTCACAGTCATAGCCATACTTTATTGATCCCGAGGGAAATTGAGAACTTCTTTTGAACCCTCTCCAGTGCCAGTACATTCAAAACTGTTCACAATACTCCACATGAGGCCTCACCAGTGCTTTATAAAGTCTCAACATTACATCCTTGTTTTTATGCTCCAGTCCCCTTGAAATGAACTCTAACATCGCATTAGCCTTCCTCACCACTGACCAAACTGAAAATTAGGCATTTGGAAATCCTGTACAAGAACTCCCAATTCCCCAACTCCCAAGTCACTTTACTCCTCATATTTTTCAATTTTCTCTCCATTTAGAAAAATAATCTACCCCTTCATTTCTTCTACCAAAGTTCATGCCCATACACTTCCCGACACTGTATTCCATCTGCTACTTCTCTGTCCATTCTCCTAATTTATCTAAATCCTTCTGTACCCTCTCTACTTCTTCAAAACTACCTGCCCCTCCATCTGCCTTTGTATCGTCCGCAAACATTGCAAGAAAGGCATCAATTCCATCATCCAAATCATTGACATGGAACATAAAAAGAATTGGTTCCAAAACAGGCTCCACTGGAACACCAGTTGTCAGAAAAGGCTCCCTTTATTCCCACTCTTTACCTCCTGCCAATCAGACACTGCTTTATCCATGCTAGAATCTTTTCTGTAATACCATGGGCTGTTAACTTGTTAAGCAGCCTCATGCATGGCTCCTTGTCAAAGGCCTTCTGAAAATCCAAGTACACAACATCCACTGATTCTCCTTTGTCCATCCTGATTATTATTTCTTTGAGGAATTTCAACAAATTTTTCAGGCAATATTTCCTTTGAGGAAATCATGCTGACTACAGCCTATTTTATCATGTGCCTCCAAGTACCCCGAAAACACATCCTTAACAATTGAATCCAAAATCTTTTCAACCACTGAGATTAGACTAACTAGCCTATAATTCACTTTCATCTGCCTGTCTTCCTTCTTGAAGAGCAGAGTGGCTGTTGCAATTTTCCAGTCGTCCAGAACCATTCCAGAATCTAATGATCCCTGAAAGATCATTACCAATGTCTCCAGAATCTCTTTAGCCACCTCTTTCAGAACCATGCAGTGTATACCACCTGGTGCAGGTGACATAACTACCTTCAGACCTTTCAGTTGGTGTTCAGAAAATGTAGCTTCCCTGCATGTCAATCACAAAAACGTAATGTATAGGTAGAGCAGGTTCTTAGGAAGACAGATGGAATATTTCTGTTTATTACAAGACAATTTGAGTACAAGAATATAAGGCCCAGGTAAGACTACATATGAAATATTTTGTCCAGGTGTATCCCTTTCAACCACTGGTTAGAAAATTAACTGAGGCAAATTTGTATGTAGCACATTTTCAGTCTTCCTGGCATCAATTTCAGTGCCCTCAATCAAACTAATTTCATTCGCCATGCTTCATCTTTCCTGTTTTTTTCTCTGTGTACCACATTTTATTCAGTCTGAATTAGTATCACTGAATTAATGAAATCCAGATGGAGACCACTCAAACACTATGTTTGTGCCAGCAATACATACAGTCCCATTTCATCTTTTCCCAAGTGTCTACAAACTAGTTTCCCTCCTGTGCTTATTTGTGCTAATGACCACAACCAATAACAAATAAAAAACTGGAATAGCAGAACAAATTGATGTGTAGCTGGAGTGATGGCCATAGATTTCAAAGTTCAAAGTGAAATTTATTATTGAAGTACATAAATATGTAAATATATACTACTTGAGGTTCATTTTCTTGCAATTATTTACAGGAAGATAAAGAAATAGAATAACAAAAACTATGCATAAACAAAGACTGACAAACAACCAATGTGAGAAAGAAAACAAAAAAAATACTGAGAACATGAGTTGCAAAGAGTTCTTGAAAGTGAATGTGTAGTTTGTAGAATCAATTTGGATTTCAGCTGAATGAAGTTGCCCAAGGAGCCAGATGGTTGTAAGGTAATAGCTGTTCCTGAAGCTGTGGTTTAGGACCTCAGGCTTCTGTACCTCCTGTCCGATGGTAGAAGTGAGAAGAGAACATGTACCATCTTTGTGATGCCACTTACGTGCTGGTCCCAGGACAGATCTTCTGATATGATAATGCCAAGGAACTTAATGTTGCTGTTTCTCTCCACCTCCGATCCCCTAGTGAGGACTGGCTCATGACCTCTAGCTTCTTCCACCTGTAGTCTCTAATCAGCTGGCATTGAGTGAGGTGTTGTTGTGGTTGAACAACAACATCTGATTTTTAATCTCCCTCGCATTTGCATCTTCTCCACATATTTGCATATTTGCCACTACCTTTTATTCGGCTATCAACAGTGGTGTTGTTGTCAGCAATCTCAACTATGACATTGGAACTGTACCAAGCCACACAATCATAGGTAAAGTGAATAAAGCAGAGGTGAGCCACATGGCCCATAGTGCAGCTGTGCCGATGGTGAGTGTGGAGAAGATGTTGTTGCAATGCCCCAGTGAGGAAGCCGAGGATCCAGTTTCACAGGGAGGTATCAAAACCCAGGTTTTGGAGCTTAGTGATGAGTTTCAAAGGGATGAAGGTGTTAATGCTGAGCTGAAACCAATGAAGACCATCCTGATGCACGCACTTTAATTGTCCAGGTGTTCTCGAGATGACCAATGAAATAGCATCTGCTGTTGACTTGCTGTAACCAGACAGATTGGAATGAAGCCGGGTCACTCCTCGGGCCGGAGATGATCTACTTCATGGTCAATCTCTCAAAACACTTCATCACGGTAGATGTAAGTGCTACTGGATGACTATCACTGAGGCAGGTTGCCACACTCTTCTAGGGCACTGATATATTTGAAATCTGTTTGAAGCAGATGGGTACCTCAGATTTTCAAAGCTAGAGTTTGAAGATGTCCAATAACACTCAGCTCAGACTTTAGGATCATTTCTGGTGAAGGTCAGGTGGATTAAACCTCAAAAGGACTGCAATTTGCTGATCTATTTTGAGATAAATCACGGAACAGGCCCTTCTGGCTTAGTAAGCTGCACCACCCAGCAAACCCCCTAATCGCAGGGCCACTTATAATGACCAATTAACACTCTAACCAATACGCTTTGGGATGTGGAAGGAAACTGGAGCACCTGGAGGAAGCACACGTGGTTTACAGAGGGGAATGTACAAACTCCTTACACCTGGCACTGGAATTGAGTCTAAATTCTGAAATGTAGCATCACAACAACGAGCATGGCCTCACCTCTGGTGGAGGAATCTCTCAAACCCAAAATAACTAAAAATAAAGTAAAATTAAATTAAAAAAACATCAAGTTTTTATATTTTTATGAACAAAGACAAGAGCGAGTGATTTTCTTTTTATCTTATTTAATGATACAGTGAGGAGTAAGCCCTTCTGGCCTCTTGAGTCACAGTGTCCAGCAACCCCCGAAAAAAACCAATTAACCTTAACTTAATCATGAAACAATTCACAATAACCAATTTCCCCCGGGATCAATAAAGTATGACTATGACTATGACTAACCTACTTGTTCCATTTTAGGGACTGTGGGAGGAAGGTGGAGCACCTGGGGAAACCCACAGGGAGGACATACAGAGACACCTTACAGAACGGCATCAGAATTGAACTCAGTTTCAGAATCCTATCGTGTGATGTACCTCAGTGTTGTTGGGCTAGACAACAGGTGGTTGGAGGTGGGGTGGGGGTCGTGGTTTGCAGTTGCTTGTGCTTTTGACAGAGGAATAGGAACCTGAGTGATGAATCAGGTGGGAGAAAAGTGAAGCTGAAACTGAAAATTAGTGTTGTGGGCAAGCATGAAAAAGGGTCAGACTACAGAAAGCAGTAAACATGCATCAGGTAGTAGTAAGCGTGTTAAAATGTAATGCATGATTGGCATCAACCATACCTTTGCTACAAAGAGACAACTGAAATAGTGATCCATCTGTCATTTTATGAATGAAATAACAACACCGTTAGAAGTGGTGCAGTAGGTTTTATTGATGCCTCAGAGCTTGAGCAACCTAATTTCAATCCTGATTTTGGGTGCTCTGTTTGTGGAGTTGACACGCTTTTGCTGTGTCCATGTGATTTTATCCTGCTTGGTTGTTTCCCCGCAAACCCAAAGACATGCTGAATCAGAGGGCCAAAGGGTTAAAGAGAAACACATGGGGGCTGTGTGGGATTGATTAGATTGTTTAATGACTTTTATATCAGAAATCTAAACAGACTGAGCAACATCTGGGATTTGAGAGTTTTCAGCAAAAACAAGATGACCAAATAGTTGTTAAAGAAAAATAAAGTGTCCAGCACCCTAGGTTTTCGATATGGTGTCAGATGATATGCCCCCCACAGCGCCTTGATCTCAACATCATCAGGACTGCCTGGGATCACTCAGAAAGGCAGAAGCAAGCGAGACAGGAAAAGTCTGCGGAAGAACGGTGGAACAACCTACCAGCCGATTTTCTTATAAAACTGCACAACAGTGTACCTAAGAGAATTGATGCAGTTTTAAAGGCAAAGGTGGTCACACCAAACATCGATTAGATTTAGTTTTCACTGTTTACTGCTCTATAGTAAGTGTTTTGATATTTGGAAAGTTTTAATTTAATTATTTTAAAAGCATCTTTACAATTTTTTTTACATGTACCTAAAACTTTGCACAGTACACTAAAGTAAAATGTGATAGCAAATTAGCAAGAAATATTTATGCAGAATTTAATAGCTTCATATTTAATACAATTTATTTTGACGCCCTCCATTAACTGGGGCTGACGATGGATGTTGCATCTCTACTGTCTATGAAAGCCTCGACAGTACAATACGGAGAGCAAGCTGTTGCCTATGCAGCAGACTCCACCTCTCCATGCAGCTGATGAATCAAAAGAAGGAGTAGAGACCAATATAGTTTGGCACCGCTGGTGTTGCAGGAGTTGCCAGTCAGCGTTTAACTCAATGTTGGACTGCCTTAGGGACCCCAGCGCTAGATTTTTCCCTCAGGATTCACTCCCGAAGCCTTCTCTATATGTGGGTATGGCCACGAGGCAGTGGAGGTTTGAGATCATAGTTTTTCTTCTCCTAGGTGAGCTGCCAGCCGTGCTCCACTGATGAGCTCGATATTTCTGAAGCAACTGGTTTAAAGGCACCAGTAACCTGCCTTTTCCCCTTCTGTCAGTAGAAACCATATGTAAAGGCCAGGAGCTGGACTTGGTTGTTAGAGGCTATTTGAGATGAATGCTATTAGGAGAATTTAATAGGCAGTGGGGGCTTATCCCCATTACCACTTCTGACTATAACAACAATAAGGAATTCTAATTTAGTACTTCAGTTGTATAATGACTGAAGACATTGATGAGACCAAAAGCATAAATCTTAAGGACTTGATAATTTACATCCCAAATCTTGAAAGATGTGGTTATCAAGAAAAAGGATAGCCTTATTATCTTCCTAAATACATAGATTTTGGAATGGTTCATACTGAATTAGAGAGCAGCAGGAACGTGGTACTGAGGTAAATTATCAGGTCAGGATTTTGTTGAATGGCAGAGCAGGCCCAATAGAACTAAAGTCTTATTCCTGCCCAAAGGTCTAATGCACCAAAACTAACTTCGTATTCCCAGTTTACTTAAGTCACTATTTTGTATGGTGAGATTTGAACTCATCTGGTAAAAATAATAACAGGACTTAGTATATTCTAGTACAGTATAAGTCGTCTGTTTATTGGTTAAGATACAGCGCAGAATAGGCCCTTCCGGCACTTTGAGCCGTGCTGCCCACCAATCCCCCGATTTAATACTAGCCTAATCACAGGGCAATTTACAGTCACCAATTCACCTGCCAACCGGCACGTCTTTGGACTGTGCGAGGAAACAGGTGCACCCAGAGAAAACCGATGCGGTCATGGGGAGAACATACAAACTCTCTGCAGGCAGTGGTGGGAATTGAAGCCACATTGCAGGTACGGTACTGTAGGGTGTTGTGCTAATGACTATGCTACCCAACTACACAAGTCTACTTCAGCAAGTCAGGAACTCAGTTCAGCTTCCCAAATTTCCCAGTGCCTCATGGAAATTAGTGCATTGATTTCACAATGACCTTCCTAAAAGAACTCTAGATTCATCCACTCCCTCCATAGTTTGTAACACTTCCAACCCTACTCTGGCATGAAATCTCAAGAATGAGAAGTTGACCTTTTAAAATTTGGCAACACTTCTCGGATCAACAGGTTTTGGTCGAACTGTTTCAATTAAAATAGAACACAGAATATAGAAACCTACAGCACATTACAGGTCCTTCAGCCCACAATGTTGTGCTGACCATGTAACCTACTCTAGAAACTGCCTAGAATTTCCCTACCGCATAGCCCTCTACTTTTCTAAGCTCCATGTACCTCCTTAAGAGACACTTAAAAGACCCTATTGTATCCACCTCTACCACCTTTGCGAGCGATGCATTCCACACACCCACCATTCCCTGTGTGAAAAACCCCTGACATCCCCTCTGTACCTACTTCCAAGTGCCTTAAAACCATGCACCCTCCTGTTAGCAATTTCAGTCCTGGGAAAAAGCTTTTGGCTATCCACATGATCAATGCCTCAAATCTTCCGCAAGATTTTAAAAAGGCTAAATACAGCTTCTTGCATTTTTTCTTGGAATTGTCATGATGTCAGGATCACCATGTCTAGATGGTTGGACTCCACACTGTGAATCAGAGAGCAGCCTTTAGGCCACAGGAGGTAGAAGCTGTTAAGAAGGATCCTGGTAATGGCTTTCCCTGTAGTGGCCCCCTCTCTAGTTACCAAGTCAGATGTCTCCTTTCATGAATAGAGTCATAATTAAAACATCTCTGAGGTCACCTAGAACATCCTCTTCTTACCAGATGTGAGGAATGATGTTGTGCGTTTGTAACTGAAGCTGCTCACCACGGAGGTTTAGAACTTCAATATTCAGGATACATGTCTGCTCCTAAGTACTTGTTATTTTTTTGTTGAGTCTTTTTGTCTAAGCAGTGGTGGTAAGGTTCAGGCTAGCCAAGATAGACTGCTGTGTAAAGGAGTCAAGCATATTAACATCAAAGATAGTCATGGTTGAAGAGGCCTTCAGAATGTTCCTTTCAGTGAGTATTGACTGACTTGGTTATTCACTGGTTTCAATAGTTTCTGTCTGTGGAGTGTAGCTTTGAGTGTTGGGATTGCAGATGGCTTTTAATGCTGGTGACGAACCTTGATTGGTCATGCGTGTTGACAAGGTGCTGGGTCTCCTGCACTCTAGGCTTCAGATCACAGAATTTCTTCTGAAACTTTGCCATCAGTAAAGGTGTTTATTTTCTCTCAAGGAAAACTGGAGTTTCCAATCTAGAAATTCCTAGTTAATTAGCTCCATGATTTTACAGTCATTCTCACTGTAAAAATGTGTTTTTTTTCTTGCTGGAGAAGCATTGACAAGGCTTTCAATAAAGCCTCCAAAATGATGGGCCAAATATCAGTGTCCTCTCCTAAACTAAAGTGGCCTATATTGAGTCTCAGTCCATTACATTGGATAGGCTGTATTATTCATTTGGCCGATGCCAGACACCCACAACAGACAGTATTCTCCTTGCGTAGTCACAGGAAAAAATAGTAGCAGAGGACAGAAAAGATTCAACAATGTACTCAAACCCTTCTGGAAGGAATGCAAATTGACTGACTCCTATAAATCTCAGCCAAAATGGGATTATGCAGAAAATTAACTCTGCAATGCTTAGCACCACAAAGAATGGAGGATGAGGTGATAATTGCTTTGTTGCCAAATTGTTCAAATCAGCCTTCTTTCAATTTTCTAAATATTATTTAATATGTCTTTTAAAGTTCACAAGAGCTAAATTGGAATCATATTTACCTTCTAATTTTATTATAAATTTGATATACTGAAACTCAAGCAAATAAATTCTATTATTCTTGATGAATTTACAAATGTCACTCAAAAGTTTGTTTTCTTCCTTACTGATCCATCAATCTCATTCCTAAATACCCTTTTCACTTTCACACTTAAGATGTTTGACAATCTTTTAAACTAGCTGTCAAACTCTTCTGAAATTTTATTGAGAGAATAATCATCTTATATTACAGTATATTCTTTACATTTATAAATAATGCTGTCCCCTATCTTTCTGAAACTTTGACCCCAGCATCTGCAGATTATTTTGTGGTTTCTGAAACTTTGAAGCCCCATAATACAATGAGGTTATTGCTTTTGCTTTTAAGTCAAACAACACTTCACTCTTCGTACTTGAACTTTTTGTTTTATATCAGTTTGTTTTCATGGTTTACCAATTATTTTTGTACTTAGGTCGAAGTGAGATTTTTGTAAATGAAGGTTGATGCTGCTGCCAATGGAACTTGTAGAAGAGCTATTGCACATCCTTATCTTTCAGTATGTTGCACACTGTCAGAATAAAATATTCATAACAAAGAAGAAATACTGCAGGCCTAATAAATAATAAATGTAAGGTTATATACTAAGATTTATATATTTTTAAACATTGATTCTACAGAATCTGTGGAAGCGCATTATTGGCATATATTTAAATACAACATGCTGGAATTCATTTCAAGGTTCAAAGTTCAAAGTACATTTATTATTAAAGTATAGATACATGAAACAACCTTGAGATTCATCTTCTAACAGGCAGCAACAAAACAAAGAAACTCAAAAGAACCAGTAAAAACAAGGAAGATTGTCAAACACTCAAAATGCAGAGGGAAAAAAAAATCATGCAAAGAATAAAGAGAAACAAGTAACATTATGAACTGAAGCCCAAAGAGAAATTCCATGCACAGACCCTTAGTTCAGCACAGAGCAGAGTAGCGAGCTGAACCAGCCCATCCTGTGCCTTGTATCTGGCCTGGACCCCGTTGTCTCGATTTGGCCTGTACCCAACCTTTCTGATTCAGCCCAGCATCTAAATCTTGTTCAAACATCAGATTCTGTCACCTCGATACGCTCCTACCCATTTACTTACTCTCACTTATGCATTTACCCACTTATTTATTTAAGTCAAAGTTGAAAGGCTTGCAATAATTTAATTTAAATTTCAGCTCGTGTTTACAAAAAAAGTCTTGACTGGTCTCATTTGAATTGCTCTCCCTATGCTCGGATCCTAAATGGTATTGCTCACAATGTGAGTCTTATTATTCCAACCTGATTCCAAAGCAAAATCAACAATAGCAGGTCGTGTATTTAATACTTAAGTAATGTTTGAGTAATCTTGTATATACATATATATAGGTTGATTAAGCATTATTGTTCATTTAAATAATTCGTTATGTTTTATATATATATATATAACTCATAATGAATTATTTAAATGAACAATAATGCTTAATTGCTTTATATATATATATATATAAAAATTCATGAATTGCATACATCATCACGCTATCACGTGATATTTGCACTCCTCGCTTAAAGTAAACTTGTAAAAGTAAAACGAGCACACAGTTCAGATTCCTGTGTCTTCCTTTGAATTAGTTTAATATCTTAAAGTTGCAAAACATAACACAGCAGGTCATTAATATGAAAAAGTACTGACATGGCATATACATTTTGGAAAGAAAACTTCAAAGTCACAATCTGAAACCAAAAAATGTGCTTAAACTTATCAGTAATCATTAATCAGTTTAGAAATTACATTGAAATACTCTATCTGAATACTTTTCTAACACTTAATCATGAAATGCATTCTGGATCATAACAATTCACCAACCATACAATCATTCTTTTTATCTAGTTTTTATGCCAATTTTCTCAACTTTTGATCCTCTTTGCTGAATAATCTTTCATCTGTACTGGAGATCAGAATCAGAATCAGGTTTATTATCACCGGTATGTGATGTGAAATTTGTTAACTTAGCAGCAGCAGTTCAATGCAATACATATTCTAGCAGAGAGAGAAAAAAAAAATAATAATAAATAAAATAAAACATAGTAAATAAACAAGTAAATCAATTACATATATTTGAATACATTTTAAGAAATGTACAAAAACAGAAATACTGTATATTAAAAAAAAGTGAGGTAGTGTCCAAAGATTCAATGTCCATTTAGGAATCGGATGACAGAGGGGAAGAAGCTGTTCCTGAATCACTGAGTGTGTGCCTTCAGGCTTCTGTATCTCCTACCTGATGGTAACAGTGAGAAAATAGCATGCCCTGGATCCTGGAGGTCCTTAATAATGGACACTGCCTTTCTGAGATACTGCTCTCTAAAGATGTCCTGGGTACTTTGTAGGCTAGTGCCCAAGATGGAGCTGACTAGATTTACAACCTTCTGCAGCTTCTTTTGGTCCTGTGCAGTAGCCCCTCCATACCAGACAGTGATGCAGCCTGTCAGAATGCTCTCTACCGTACAACTATAGAAGTTTTTGAGTGTATTTGTTGACATGCCGAATCTCTTCAAACTCCTAATAAAGTATAGCCACTGTCTTGCCTTCTTTATGACTACATTGAAATGTTGGGACCAGGTTAGATCCTCAGAGATCTTGAAACCCAGGAACTTGAAGCTGTTCACTCTCTCCACTTCTGATCCCTCTATGAGGATTGGTATGTGTTCCTTTGTCTTACCCTTCCTGAAGTCCACAATCAGCTCTTTCGTCTTACTGACGTTGTGCCAGGTTGTTGCTGCAGCACCATTCCACTAGTTGGCATACCTCATTCCTGTACACCCTCTCGTCACCATCTGAGATTCTATCAACAATGGTTGTATCCAATCAGGCAAAAAAATACGAACCCATAAATCTAAATTTGCCAGGTCCAAATTAGGGATGTGGGCAAAATATCAAGACAGCTGGTAAAAATCAGGAAATGCTGTGAATACAGAATACAAGAGATTCTGCAGATGCTGGAAATCCAGAGCAACACACACAAAATACTGGAGGAACTCAGCAGGTCAGGCAGCATCTATGGAAATGAATAAATAGTCAATGTTACAGGCTGAGTCCCTTCTTCAGTTGTGTATTGCTATGAATACTAACATTGAACTTAATATTACTTATATTTACAGCCTTTACTCACTTGTCTCTAATGACTTCTAACTTTCAGAAATCAGCATACAAACTGACAGAAATTCCATATGCCATTTTTTCATCTACTTAATTTGCGTCAGAAATGTTATTTATAATTAGATTCTGAGGTCAAAAATTCATTTCCATCCTTCTGTCCCATGACCACTTATTAACTAATAGATATAGGAGTTAGGTACAGCATGTTGTTGTCATAAATATAAGGTATGAAAACAATGGTGCAGATTTTCTCCTGACAGTTGCCCAGGTCTGTTGGTAGATTCCTCTCTCACAGGATATAGGCCGATTTGCTTTCCAAACCAAGGCTCTTAAGCTTGGCTAATGGACAACGTGTGAGATATGACCAGAGAAAAAATGTGTGTTTACCAAGTGCATCACACAATGATCCCACCAGTTTTTTAATTTTACAACTGCACGGGCCAACTATTGCTTTGAGCAGGAAATTTTTACACAGCCTGAAAACTGCGTGGCACTTCTAGTGTTTTTTTATAATATGCATACTGTGGATATTTAGAATGAAAATTGTAGAAATTTGATTTTATTTACTATTGAAGGGTATAATGAAATAAAGTACAACAAAGAAAATCTTTCACATTTTGTAAACTTTTTCTAACTGTGTCCAATTCCAGCTATGCAGCATCAAAGGCCACGTGTTCAGGGGCATTTCAGTTACTGTGGGGCCACACACCCATGCAGCTTAGAGGGAACAGGGATGATGGATATCACAAGTGGTTAGACAGATTTTCCAACTCTCAGGCTACTGAATCTTTCGGCCTATATTACATTATGAGTCTTATTGAAATGACTGGGGAAATCCACTAAAGGAAGAAAAATATGCCGAGCTTTTCAATAAAGTTGATTGAAATATTTTTGTCTGCCAGTGTTTTCAGTCCTTTACTTTTTTAGTATAATTTTATTTTTTTAAATAAATCCTAAAAATGTTTGAATATTTAATAACTGACAGGTATTGAGTCTGAAGGTAAGGCCTCAGCAGCTGTCAAACCCCTCCTGTCAGTGCTGAGGCTGCTCGTAATCTGCATTATTCAATACAGGCACACTACTGAACACTGGATAATGGAGCTAGACTTGCAAAGGTAAAGAGTGCACACCCACAGCTGAGCTGGAAGGAACATAGAGGCCCTAGGGCAGGTGGCTAGTATTTTAGGATATCAGATCTTGCCTGCTATTTACTTCTCAAGATGTTGTAATTACAGAAGCTGCATTGTGTATACAATGCAGAACCCTTGCACAGGCTTGAATAAAAACAATTTAAGGGACAAAGTTGTAAAGGTCCACCTGAAATACAGTCCTGGTATGGACTTAGAGACTGTAGAATTATGCAAAGCAGATGAAGACTAGTTGGACAAGAGGATCTGGCTTGAAGAAAAATGGCATAAAATCTGGATTACTTGGCAAGTTGTAATGATCAGGAACACACTTGAAAGAGTGGTTGAAATTTATTCTTGATAATGAGAAGGAAGCAATGCTGGATTGAGTTCTGTGAATTGGGAACAGTACGGTAGTGTGGGGGTTAGGACAACACTATTACAGTGCCAGCAAGCTGGGTTCAATACCCGGCACTGTCTGTAGGGAGTTTGTGCATATTCCCTACAATGGCATGGGTTTCCTCTTGATGCTCTGGTTTCCTCCCACATTCCAAAAGCACATGGGTTAGCCGTATAATTGGTCACATGGGTGTAATTAGTCACATGGGAATAATTGGTCACATGGGTGTAATTGCTCACATGGGCTGGAAGGGCCTGGTATAATGCTGCATCTCTAAATAAGATCATGTCCTTGCTTTAGAGGTTCAAAGGATAACAATGTTCAGACTATTTTTGGAGGAGAACTAATTTCACAATTCTGAAATGGGACCTTGCAGAAATGGATGAAAGTACAACAATGTTCAATAGAAGAATACCTGAAAAACTTTATTAGGCCTTTATTAGGGCACTCAAGGCTAGATTTCCTTGGATAACTGCAGTTATGGATATTAAAATACAACAGAATAAGAGGGATCAAAGTGTATATTCACCACATTTCAATGACAAACTCTGCCATCTTCATCAGGGATGATTCCTGGGCATGTCTAGTCTGGTGGTATTTACACTCCCGTTGTCCATCAATTCTAAACAAGGTGGGAGAGCAGAAACCGGATTGGATGAGGACTAACCAATCAGGAGAGACAGACGATGGTGGTATACATACCACAGGAGTAGATGTGCCCAGGGATCATCCCTGATGAAGATGGCAGAGCTTGTCATCGAAACTTTGTTAAAATTTATATTCGTATCCAGCTGGAAGCCCGAGAAGAATGTATTTGGATTCCAATGTGTTTCTTTGTTTCATGGCTGTCAGGGTTGTATACTGCATATATACTTTGATAACAAATGTGCTTCGAACCTTTGAACTTTGAATCTTTAATTGAAGGGTATAATGAAATAGAGGACAACAAAGGAAAAAATCATGTTTTTTCAACTTTTTCTTGTCTGGCTTTATACCAGCTGCGTGGCAACAAAGGCTATGTGCGCGGGAGCTCTTCAGTTGCTGCATGGCCCCACATCTGTGCAGCTTAGAGGGAAGAGTGAAACTGAGAGTACTAAAATATCTAATTAATGGAAATTGGAACTCTCAAGACTTTATATATACTTAAATTATTCAAAAGAAGGATGGGACTGAGAAAGCATGAAAAATAGCATCTTGTAAAAGCAGAAGTCAGGGTTCAGGAAATAAATAGTTTGCATCTGTTTTCTCAAGGCCACTGTCACATGAAAGAAGGAGGTGCTCAATAAATTGGTTGCTAAAAACAGATAATAAGCAAGCACTTTGAAAATAATGGGCTGTGATGAAGGAGAAACAGACAGAATGCTTCCCAGGTTACAGAAAGATTCCAAACAACAGCTTTTCTATAATTTGTTTAAACTATAGGCTTAGTGCTAGGAGACTGAGGCAAGGTAGGGAAGCTGAATATTTCATTCCCATATGAACAGAGAAGAGGCAAAAGTTTGGGTATTATAAATGACCCGCTGGATATCTATTCCATTGGACAGGATCATTTTAAATACTGTGAGTAATTTCAGTCATAACTGAAGTTATTTTTTCTTTGAAATTGGATTATGAATAGTAAAAGACAGAGTCTGGGATGTAGTGACCATTTTCTTCAGTATTCGTCACTGCGGGATTCTCTCACTGTGCTCAGCCTGGGACACCCACTCTCACCAGTCAAATCTGTTCTTAGACCTCATAATGTGTTAGACCTGCCCCTTAACCAGAAACACCACTGTTGTCAGGAATTGTCAGAAAATTTAAGCTACTTGTTCAATAAGTTGTATTTTGCTTTCCTTTATTATTTCTAATTAAAAATTGAAAGTCTCTCTGTCTGCCATGCAATTTCTGAATGGACATTGAGCCTGTGAACTCTACCTCACTACTTTCTTATTCCCATTTTGCACTACGTATTTAATTTAACTATTTAATATAAATATACTTACTGTAATTCACATTATTTTTCTATTATTATGTAGTGCATTGTACTGCTGCCACAAGGACAAACAGGATCAGTGTTTACATGTCATTGAACAACAAAACAACAAATTTCAATTATGATTTTTACAGCCGTGACCCACCTGAGGTCTTGTGAACACCCACACCATGCTGTCCAGAGCAGTGAAGTTCCAGACAGTTATTCAAAATTCAAAGTTCATTCTTCAAAGTACATTTATTATCAATGTATACATTATACAACCTTGAGAATTGTTCTCCTTACAGGCAGCCACAAATCAAACCGCAAAAGAACCCGTTAAGAAAGACCATCAAACACCCAATGCGCAGAGTGAGAAAAAGATTTGTGCAAACAATAAAAATAAGCATATAGGATTCAGGTGAAGTTTTACAAAAGATGTGAAGCCAGGCAAGACTGTAGCTGAAGCAGGCCACAGCCTCAGTTCAGCGCAGAGCCGAGTAAATGTCGTGGGAAGGCAGAAAGGAAGACAGGCATCACCGTAATCAGAACAGGCCACAGCTCCAGTTCAGTGCAGAGCTGAGTAAACGTTGTGGGAACGCAGATATGAAGCCAGGCATCACTGTAATCAGAACAGGCCACAGCCTCAGTTCATCGCAGACCGAGTAAATGTCACAAAGCAGTGAGCAGAACCAAAATTAACGTGATCAAGAATCTCGATAAAAGTACTATATTGCATTGTTTTTAGTGGGAAAGGAATCAGTAATCAAAGGGACAGAGGTACAATAATTATGAAAACATCAACATCTGATCAGTTTTATTGCAATTTACTTCAATCAGGGAATGGAAATCAATTCAATATAACGAAGGTTAATTTTTTTTTAAATTACAGGATTGCTGGACAAGAGTTGGAGAGAAGCACTATTGAATCCACTTCTGAGCCAAACGGCCTTCTCCAGTGTTGCCTGATATTGAATGTTTTAAGTTTAAGAAGACTGAAAATGTGAGCTAAAGAGAAGGAAACTAATTTTGTTCCCATAGTTACACATTCTCACTTTGTTTGGCTAGGACAATCTCATCAGTTCTCAGGCAGGTGCCTCTATGAACTGCTATGCAGAGATGAATCATTACATGTGGGAAGGGAACTGACACCTTCCTGACTTAAATTATCCACTGTGCAGTTAAATATGAAATATCATTCATGATGTTCATACTGAACTGTGGCACCAGAAAATCTCGGCTCTCAGCTGGAGGAGGAAGTGCAGTGATTACAGCCCCTTGGAGAGAAAAGAAATAGTGAAAGAGGTTTATTGACTTAAATTATCAAAGTCAACATCCCAGCAATATTTATTGTTAACAAACATCTGAGCACTATTTATTTAAATGTTTAATCTTTGCTGGGACTGCAATCTCAGGTAAAGGTTATCAGAATGCCAGAGTTTACCATAGTAACTACAGTATGACTCCAATCATCCAGTGTATAAACCAGACATCTAGGGGAAGGATAATTAAGTAGCAGAATTCAATTCATGCCTGTCGGGTTTTCTGACATACCATCAGTTCAACACCTCTGACTTGGGTGAATTTATGGCAGATATCACATCTGCCTTAGCTTCTAAAATCCTTATTTACCCATCGACCCATTGCAGTGTTTCTCCTGATTTCGTCTCCTCCATTTCCCAGCTTTTACTTTTATTTGTCTGCTGCTTTCTCAACCAGATGAAACTCACTTCCTTTTAATCAACAATCCTAATTTTGTTGGTAAGTGCTTCTGGAAATTATCATTAAATGTTTTGCTCCTATTGGACATTATAAGTGCTCATTATTGGTTTTATTGCTTAAAAAGTAGCATCAGCAAGAAAGATGTTGGCAAAACACTCACTTGGCTTTGGAAATGTTCTACTTAACTCTAATATCTCATCATAGATCTTTGATTAGTATTGGCAAGATTCTGGCATCTTCCTCTCTTGCTTTCCAGGCCTGACGAAAGGTCTCAGCCTGAAACGTCAGCTGTTTTTTCATTTCCAAAGATGCTGCCTGACTTGCTGAGTTTCTCCAGTATTTTGTGTGCTGGTGTTGTTCTTTTTTGTGCTTTATGGCAGTGGGCAGCATTTTTGCTGCTTCCATAACATTTGTCTGTTTTTGTATGAGGGCGAGTTGCTAGCTCGATGCTCAACCCTGCACACATGGAAAGTGTGCAAGAAGCGGGCTGGATTTGAACTTGGGACCATTTCCCTCGAAGTCCGGTGTTGATGCCTCTACATCTCTGCCTGGCAAGTATTCTATGTGTGTTGCTCTGGGTTTCCAGTCTTGGCAGAATCACTTGTGTTTATTCATTTCCCTCGATTCTGCCTGACCTGCTGGGTTCCTCCAGCATTTTGTGTGTGTTGTTCTGGATTTCCAGCATCTGCAGAATTTTCCACGTTTAAGATGTCTACATGTGTATTATTTTCAATGATTTTTGACAACTTTTAGTAAGTTGTGGGCCACTCTTCAGATGATTAACTGTGGGACCCATTTCTAGCTGTGCTGTCTGCTGCAGTCGAGATTAGGATATTCTTGGGGTTATAGGATCATTTGTGATCCAATCTGATCATACAGAGCAAGTAGAGATAACTAACTTTGAAACTGTCACAATCATCTCCATGGAAGTAAGTGAATGAGGAAAGAGTACTAAATGAATCTGTGGTTTTTGTTCCCTGTAGGGTACATTAATGTGCCCTGATGCTCTATGGTTCACTACATTTCTTTCATCTCTTTCAGATATCTGGACAGATTCTCTCTGGTTGAATGCCCCGGTTGGTGCTGTCACTCCTTTTTGGTGGCTATTTTGTGAGATTCTTAATCAGAGTGCATTGGCTCTGTGGCCTGAACTTAGCAAATGACACAGAGCTAGTTTGAACTGAACTGAGCTGAACTGCTTCGGTGATTTGTGGTTTGATGTTTTATATCCTGTGTTGCTCACTTTTGTTTGCTGTTTCTACAAGTCATTCTTTTTTATAGCACATTGGGATTTTGATGTTTTCTCTTGAACAGGTTCCATGGTTTTCTTTGTTTCCTTGCTGTCTGCGAGAAGACAAATCTCAGGGGTGTATACTGCATACATACTTTGATACTAGATGTATTTTGAATCTTTAATTTTTGAATCTGTCATTGATTCTATTGTGGCTTTATGCTATTCTATAGATTTAGTGTAAATTGTCTGCAAGAAGATGAATCTCAGGGTTGTATATATTGACCAATCTACTTTGAACTTTGAACTCAGCAGTAGTCATGAAATTCAGCCCATAAGCCCCAGTGCAGCCTGGCCTGGGGAGCTGAGATGGTCTCTCGAGATGGTGCCCTCCTTTGTTCCCAACTACTCGATTACAGGAAGACACATTAATCTTTAACCATCCAGTTCGGTCTTTTGGGATACAAAGGTATAGATTTCACATGAAGGATTACTATTGGGAGGTTCAGAGGAATATTAGCAGCAAACTGAGGCTCAGTGAAATACGTTGTCATGATCAGATAAGTGAGGAGGAAAAGCTTTAACACTTGGACTATGGCTGGTTTAAAGAATAATGATAAGGGTAACCAGAGCTTCAGCAACTTTGAATGTCCAACGATATCACAGAGCAGCTTGAACTCACCTTCTCAACACTTTATAACCAATCCACTTAGCTCTCATTACCTGAAAAAAGAAGCCCCTTCTGCCACAAAGACCTGCAAAGTCTTGATTTGACAGCAGTGTCAGTATTTCTGTGCTCCTGCATCCGACTGAGCAAACTGCACATTTTGTTTTCACTTTGACAGATGCAGTGAGCAGACTATAAGTAACACCAGCTTGTTGTCAATCAATCCCGTAAGGCACAATCAAACAACACCATAAACCGTAGGAGCAGAATTAGGCCATTTGGTTCATTGATCTGCTCCACCATTCCATCATGGCTGATTGAGTATCCCTCTCAACCTTAGTGGCAGACCAATCAATTTGAAGAGAGAGTGAGCTTCGCACAGGTTGGAAAGAAGCGCACAGGTGCAGTAGCTTGTCATCGCGCAAGGGCGCAGAGGAAGCTCCAAGATAAAAGAGAGACTTTGTCTAGTGCAACAGTCGTCGGAGTAGAGTAAGTCAGAGTCATAGGGCTTTGGCTCATCAGGGCTTCGGCGAGGATGGGCCTAGGTGAGGTAGGTTACTTTTTTTTACCCCTCTAACATGAATAGTGGGTATGACTGCGATGTCAGTTTTCTGTTCTGGGTGTCAGATGTGGGATGTCCAGGAGACTTCCAGCCTCCCTGATGGCCACATCTGCGCCAGGTGCATCGAGCTGCATCTCCTTAGAGACCAAGTTAGTGACCTGGAGCTGCAGCTCAATGACCTTCAGCTTGTTAGGGAGAGTGAGGAGTTGATAGACAGGAGCTACGGGTAGGTATCACCCCGGGGCCACAGGAGACAGGTAAGTGGGTGACCGTCAAGAGAGGGATGGGAGGATGTCAGGTAATGGAGAGCACCCCTGTGGCTGTCCCCCTTAACATTCAGTACTCCATCTTGAGTACTGTTGGGGGAGAGCGACCTACCTGGCTGTGTCCCTGGCACTGAGTCTGGCCCCATAGCTCAGGAGGGTACGGAACGGAAGAAGATGGCAGCAGTAATAGGGGACTCTATAGTTAAGAGGACAGAGAGGTGGTTCTGTGGGTGTGAGAAACAAAACACGGATGGTAGTTTGCCTACCCAGGTGCCAGGGTTCGTGATGTTTCTGAACGTGTCCACAGTATCCTGAAAAGAGATGGTGAGCAGCCAGAGGCCGTGGTACATATTGGTGCCAACACCATAGGTAGGAAAAGGGAGGAGATCCTGAAAACAGAATACAGGGAGCTAGGAAGGAAGCTGAGAGCAAAACCTCAAAGGTAGTAATCTCGGGATTGCTGCCTGATCATGCGACAGTGAGTATAGGAATGGAATGAGGTGGAGGATAAATGTGTGGCTGAGGGATTGGAGCAGGGGGCAGGGATTCAGATTTTGGATCATTGGGACCTCTCCTGGGGCAGGTGTGACCTGTACAGGAATAGGTTGCACTTGAATCCAAGCGACCAATATCCGGGGAGGTTTGCTGGTGCTCCTGGGGATGATTTAAACTACATCCGCAGGGGGTGTTGGGAACTGAAGTGAAGAAGCAAAGGGTGGGGAGTTTGGAGCACAAGTAGAGACAGCTGGTAGGCAGTTTGTGAGGAAGGATAGGCAGATGTTAGAGCAAAGATGTACTCAGCCCGATGGTTTGAGGTGTACCTGTTTTAATGCAAGGAGTATCATAAGGTGGATGAACTTTGAGCTTGGATCAATACATGGAACTATGACGTTGTGGCCATTACAGAGACTTGGATGTCTCAGGGGCAGGAATGGCTGCTGATTGTGCCAGGCTTTAGATGTTTCAAAAAGAACAGAGAGGAGACAAAAGAGGTGGGGGCGTGGCATTGCTGATTAGGGATGGTCCCGTGGCTGCAGAAGAGGAGGAAGTCATGGAGGGATGGTCTACTAAGTCAGTGTGGGTGGAAGTCAGAAACAGGAAAGGTGCAATAACTCTACTGGGTGTTTTTTTAGATCATCCCCGATAGTAACAAGGATATCAAGGAGCAGATGGGGAGGCAGATTCTGGAATTGTGCAATAATAGGGTTGCTGTGATGGAAGAAATTAACTTCCCTAATATTCATTGGCCTCTCCTTATTGCAAGGGGCTTAGACGGGGTGGAGTTTGTTAGGTGCATTCAGGAAGGTTTCCTGATGCATTATGTAGATAAACCAACTAGAGGAGAGGCTGTACTTGATCTAATATTGGGAAATGAACCTGATCAGGTGTCAGATCTCTTGGTGGGAGAGCATTTTGGAGGTAGTGACCACAACTCTATCTCCTTCACCATAGCGCTGGAGAGGGATAGGAGCAGACAATATGGGAAAACATTTAATATGGTGCTATTAGGCAGGAAATTGGGAGCATATATTGAGAGCAGATGTTCTCAAGGAAATATAAGGCAGAAATGTGGCAAATGTTCAGGGAGCATTTGTATGGAGTTTTGCTAGGGAAGGTTCCATTGAGACAAGGAAAGGATGGTAGGGTTAAAGAACCATGGTGTACAAAGGATGTAGAAAATCTAGTTAAGAAGAAAAGAAAAGCTTATGAAAGGTTCAAGAAACTAGGTACTGTTAGAGCTCTAGAAAATTACAAGGTTGCTGGGAAGGAGCTTAAGAATGGAATTAGGAGAGCCAGAAGGGGCCATGAGAAGGTCTTGTTGAACAGGATTAAGGAAAACCCCAAGGCATTCTACAAGTATGTGAAGCGCAAGAGGATGAGCCGTGTGAGAATAGGACCAATTAGGTGTGATAGTGGAAACTTGTGCATAGAGTCGGAGGAGGTACAATGGTACTTAATAAATACTTTGCTTCAGTATTCACCAGGGAAAAAGACATTGGCAATTGTGGGGATGACTTGCAGCAGACTGAAACACTTGAGTATATTGAGTATATAGAGTATAAGAAAGAAGATGTGCTGCAGCTTTTGAAGAGCATTAAGTTAGATAAGTCACTGGGACTGGATGAGATATACCCGAGGATACCATGAGAAGTGAGGGAGGAGATTGCTGAGCCTCTTCCGATTATCATTGCATGGTCAATAGGGACAGGAAAGTACCGGAGGATTGGAGGTTTGCAAACATTGTTCCCTTGTTCTAGAATGGGAGTAGAAATAACCCAGGAAATTATAGACCAGTGAGTCTGACTTCAGTGGTGGGCAAGTTGTTGGAGAAGATCCTGAGAGACAGAATTTATGAGCATTTGGAGAGACATAATCTGATTATGGATAGTCAGCATGGCTTTGTCAAGGGCAGGTCATGCCTTATGACCTGATTAAGTTCTTTGTGAATGTAACAAAACACATTGATGAAGGAAGAGCAGTGGATGTAGTGTATATGGATTTCAGTAAGACACTTGATAAGGTTCCCCATGCAAGGCTCCTTCAGAAAGTAAGGAGGCATGGGGTCCAAGGAGTGCTTGCTTTGTAGATCCAGAACTGGCTTGCCCACAGAAGGCAAAGTGTGGTTGTAGATGGTTCGTATTCCAGCAGTAACGAGTGGTGTTCCACAGAGATCTGTTCTGGAACCCCTCCTCTTTGTGATTTTTATAAATGGCCTCGATGAAGAAGTAGAAGGGTGGGTTAGTATGTTTGCTGATGATACAAAGGTTGGGGGTGTTCTGAATAGTCTGGAGTGTTGTCAGAGGATACAGCAGGACATCGATAGAATGCAAAACTAGGCTGAGAAGTGGCAGATGGAGTTCAACCCAGATAAGTGGTAAGTTGTTCATTTTAGTAGGTCAAATTTGAAGTCATATATAATATTAATGGTAAGACTCTTGGCAGTGTGGAAGATCTGAGAGGTCTTGGGGTCCATGTCCATAGGACATTCAAAGCTGATGCTGTTAGGAAGACGTATTGTGTGTTGGCATTCATCAACAGTGGGACCCAGTTCAAGAGCTGTGAAGTAATGTTACAACTATATAAGACCTTAGTCTGACACCACTTGGAGTACTATGCTCAGTTCTGGTTACCTCACCCAGGAAGGACGTGAAAACCATCGAAAGGGTGCAGAGGAGATTTACAAGGATGTTGCCTGGATTGGAGGGCGAACCTTATGAGAATAGGTTGAGTGAACTTGGCCTTTTCTCCTTGGTGCGATGAATGATGAGGGGTGATCTGATAGAGGTGTATAAGATAATGAGGGGCATTGATCGTGTGGCTAGCCAGAGGCTTTTTCCCAGGGCTGAAATGGCTAACACGAGGGGGCATAGTTTTAAGGTGCTTGGAAATAGGTACCGAGGGGATGTCAGGGGTATGCTTTTCACAGAGAGAGTGGTGTGGTGCGTGGAATGCAATGCCGGCAGCAGTGATGGAAATGGATACAATAGGGTCTTTTCAGATAGGTACATGGAGCTTAGAAAAATAGAAGGCTATGTGCTAGGAAAATGTTAGGCAGTTTCTAGGGTAGGTTACATGGTTGGCCAACATTGTGGGCCAAAGGGCCTGTAAGGAGCTGTAGATTTCTCTGTCCTATGTTTCTACGTTCTATGTTGACTGCACAACACCCAGTCCAGAATAGCTGATCCTCTTATGGGCTCAACCATGAGCTACTCTAAAAAGCCATCTCATGGGCATTCTGGAAATTCCCCTCTTGGGATCCAGCATGAAACCTGATTTTCCCAATCTATCTGCATTTTGAAAACCCCCACGACTATCGTATCTTTGCCCTTTCGAAATGTCATCTCCTTTTGTAATTTGTAGACCACATCTTCACTACTATTTGAAGGTTTGTGTTTATCTCCCATAAGAATCTTTTTACCCTTTCAATTCCTTCGCTCTACCCACAATAATTCAACATCTTCTAATCCTACTTCACTTCTTTCTAATGATTTAATTTCATTTTTTACCAACAATGCCACCCTTCTCTCTTGGCCTTCCTGCCTGCCCTTTCAATATAATGTGTATCCTTTGACATAAGCTCCCAGCTATAATCATTTTTTCAGCCACAATTCAATGATGTTCACAAATTCATCTACTTTATTTTGTACGCAGCATGCATTCAAATATAACAACTTCTGTCCTGCATTCACCGGTTTCAATTTTGTCCACCTTTTACATTGCATCTCATCCTGTTGACTTCAATTTTGCCCTATCATCAGCCTCTCCTTGCTAGCAGTCTCACTACACAGTGTTTGTAAACTAACTACTTCATCCTCAGTCTATCATTCCAGTTCCCATCCCCCTGCCAATTAGTTTAAACCCTCCTGAACAGCTCTAGCAAACCTACCCAGAATGGTCCCCCTCCAGTTCAGATGTAACCTGTCCCTTTTTTACAGGTCATACCTTCCCCGCAAAAGATCCCCCTGATCCACAAATCGTAACCCCTGCCCTCAGCACCAGTTCTTCAGCCACACTTTAACCTGCCAAATCACCCTATTCTTCCCTTCACTGGCACGTGGCACAGGCGGCAATCCAGAGATTACTACCTTGGAGGTCCTGTTTTTCAGCTTTTTACCTAGCTCCCTAAAATCTCGCTTCAGGACCTCCCCGTTTTTCCTACCTACATTACTGGTGCTGATTGGACACAGTTCAGCCATCCAGTAAGATAGCAATTATGTTCAAGTATCAGCCCTAAATTCACCTATCACCTTGTGCTTCTCTCTCCCCTCGCCCACCTGTTAAATCTACCCTTCATCTTTTTTCTTTAGTCCTGCCGAAGGGTTTTGACCCGAAACATCGAATGTAATCTTTTCCTAGATGCTGCCTGGCCTGCTGAGTTCCTCCAGCATTTTGGGTGTGTTGAGTGAATGAAGTTCAAAGTTCAGTTTTCAAAACAAATTTGTTATCAAAGTCCATATATGTCGTTAAGACTCATTTTCTGTGGGCATTCACAGTAAATACAAAGAAACACAATAGAATCAACAAAACTGTCAGTGAATCAATGATACTCCCCGGGAACTGAATTTGCCTTTATTGAAGAAGAAAAAATGTAATCACTCACTAATTGACAGATATTTTTCTACAATTATGTTTAACAATGGTTAGATTGGATTGATTCTCATTGGGTTCCGTGATACGACAAATTGTCATCCCAGTTTTAAATAATATCATTCTAATCAGAGTTGATTGCCACTGATCTATAAAATAAAACAGCAGAAATATTGAAATGATATTGAAAGAGAAATTCTGCTTTGCATTAAACGTAATTCTGAAGTATTTTAATAGCAGCAATTTCTAACAAGTGTTTCCTATTTAATATTCTCCTGATGGAACTGAATATCAAAAAAAGACTCACCATTTTTGAAAGGATTTTTGTAAATTAAATGATGATGTATTTTCAACACATCTACATACTACAAATTGAGAGAACTCTACAAAATAAATGGATCCCTCGTGCTAAAGTTGCAAAGATATTTCACCCCAGTTGCTTGCATTTGTTATTCCTAATTTCATCCTTTCTAGCAAATGCAGAATGCTGTAAAATTGCTGCAGCAATGTAAAATCAACCAGAAAAAACACTTTAGTCTTCATTTACATAATCACACACAGTGGTCATTGTAGCATCTCACCATTAAATGGAACACATCGAATGTGCTGTCGTGCATATGATAGAATTAGCAAAAGTGTTGAAAGCACTGGCTCATCACGTCAATCGACATATATGGACATTAACGTTTAACATTAACTTTTTCTGAAACATTGATGCTTACAAATTCCAAAATGAACAAAGCATCTGAGATGCCACAGACTAGGAGATACATTGAATAATGGAGTGTTGAACCAGTTGCAATTCTTAGCATTAACGATTTGCTTTAAATAATGGAAAGTATTGCGCAAGTTTTCCTGGTTGGATTAGAGGAGTATGTATCTCCTAGAGAAGATACATACCATGGTCTAGAAATTAGTCTGCATTATTTTTTCCTCAAAATGAAGATAATATTAGCAATGGTCCTCAAACTGTTTCAAAAAGCTCATTGTGAAAATGTTCTCAGTATTGATATTTGAGGTTGAATTTCCCTTCATTAGTAGTTTTGATTCTAACTGGCTCCATGGAGAGAGGGGAAGGGGGGTCAAGGGAGTTGGTTTGTTCTCATTGCTACCATCAGGAGGGAGGTACAGATGCCTGAAGTCACACACTCAATTATTCAGGAACAACTCCTTTGACACTGCCATCTGATTTCTGAATGGACATTGAGCCTCATGATTTTCTTTCACTTCTACGTTTGCACTAGTTAATTAACTATTTAATATATATACTTATTTTTTATTGTTCTGTATTTCATTGTACTGCTGCCATAAAGACAACAAATTTCACGACATAAGTTGGTGATATTAAACTGGCTTCAGATTCTGATTGATCTAAAAATTGTGGCTCCCTAGCTGAACACTACAACACTGCCAGCACTCTCTCATCTGTTGACAAGTATTGACAAGCAATGAGTCCAACCTACAATGAATGGAGATATATGGACAGAATACTTCATCATTATTGAAAGCTAATTCTTGTTGAGTCATATTGGTGAGCTAGCTGGCAGAAACACTAGCAGGAAACACAACATTCATCTTGTTAATGGCTGGTGTTAACTCTCTTTACACCTGCACAGATTTGTTTTTTGAGCATTATACAAACAAATGGTGAGACCTAGGCATTTAATATATGATTAATATGTAGAATAATGTTTGTCTTTGACTACTCCTGACTCAAAAATCAACAATCTAATTACTCTTACACACATTCTTCACATCACTCCATTCTCGATTGGCCTGCTGTTCCTAACTTGTAGGTGTGGTCAATTATATCTGTCTCCTTCAGCTGACAGAAACTTTTCCTTAGGCATGAATGTGATTTACTACATTCCAATACACTTCCCTTGAGCATTAACAGCACCCATGAATTTCAGGGTTTAGCTATTCGTTGCAGTAAATCTGACCTCTCGAGCAACACAACCAATTTCACATTGTACACAATGGATCTTATTTGGAGAGAAACAATGAAGACCTTATAACAAGTGAAAGATTGTTGTTACAGTCACTGTTTGAGGGAATTTGATTAAGTGCTGTCTCTTTGACTGTGTGTTGGGTTATTAGTAACAGGATGTGAGCAGGGTTGTTTAGACGAGTAAAATACTACCTGCCTTTATGTCACAGTGGAGGTCTTTGCTTTTATTTAGCAGTTTCAGAGTGGATTTTTCAGATATCAGTGCATCTCCCCTGCAGCCAACAGTAGTTACACTATGGTCTTTTCCATTCATTGTTTTTCCCGTCTGGAGCAATTCTCCACCACTTTCTCAGCCTCCTCAGGGAAATCTATCAGAATACATTTCTACAGGACATAACACTGATATCCCCACTGTTCTCAAGGATCTGCAGGGAATATATTAACATTATCTTTCAAAATGATGCAAATAGTGGAATTTACTCTTTAGCATTCCTCTGGCCTGCCTCTTCTGACTGGAGATGGCAGTGAGGGATGAAAGGACAAACAGGATGAGTTTTCATCCTCCATTAATGTCTAAAGAGACTTGTTCTCCTACCTTTACCATTTTACTGATACCTAGAGAGAAAATTCTAGATCAATAAAACCTCATTGGAAAATCCATGCTGAATCCAGTGAAATCCCAAAGCAGAAATTTCAATGTGTACTTTGTAATCTTGCATTCAGCCCAAACCAAAGCAGACTAAGCTTCAAAGAACTTAGAAATGAAAGTTATTATTTCAGAAAAAAAAAAGAGTTCCTTTAGGACCAGGGGTTCCTAATCATTTTTGTACCATGGACCAATACCATTAAACAAAGGGTCCCAAGGACCCCAGGTTGAGGAGCCCTGCTTAGTAGAAGATAGAGAGAAGGTGTCCTAGATACCAAGGCAATATTCAATAAAATACTGCACAAAGGGCATGACTCAACCAAAGTTAAAATTGTTACTCAGATTAGGGTGGGAGCACAGGAGAGATTAATGAACAAAAGGTAAGTGGCATAGTCAAAAGTAAAATTCTCCAATGGCAAGAATATACATTTTGGTATATGATTATGTTATCAGAAGCCAGTCATTACTATAAGACCATAAGACATAGGAGGAGAATTAGGCCATTCAGCCCATCAAGTCTGCTCCACCATTCCATCATGGCTGATCCCGGATCCCACTCAACCCCATACACCTGCCTTCTCAGCATATCTATTGCTGTCCTGACCAATCAGGGAAGTACTAACATTCACCTTAAATATACCCACAGACATGGCCTCCACCTCAATCTGTGGCAGAGCATTCCACAGATTTTCTACTCTCTGGTTAAAAAAATTCCTCTATACCTCCATACTAGAATGTCACCCCTCAATTTTGAGGCTGTGCTCTCTAGTTCTGGATACCCCCACCATATGAAACATCCTCTCCATATCCACACTATCTAGTCCTTTCAACATTCGGCAGGTTTCAATGATATCGCCCCACATTCATCTAAATTCAAGTTCAGGCCAAAGCTGCCAAACACTCCTCATACTTTAACCCCTTCATTCCTGGAATCATCCTCGTGAATCTTCTCTGGACTCTCCCTAATGACAACACACCCTTTCTGAGATACGGGGCACAAAACTGTTGACAATACTCCAAGTGCAGCCCAACTAGTGTCTTATAAAGGCTTAGCATTATCTCCTTGGTTTTATATTTTATTCCCCTTGAAATAAATGCCAACATTGCATTTGCCTTCTTTACCACAAACTCAACCTGTAAATTAACCTTCTGGGAGTCTTGCACGAGGACTCCTAAGACACTCTTCACCTTTGATGTTTGAACCTTCTCCACAGTTAGATAATAGTCCACACTATTTTAACAAAATGCATTATCATACATTTCCCAACACTGTATTCTATCTGCCACTTTTGCCCATTCTTCCAATTTGTGTAAGTCCTGCTGCAATCGCATTGCTTCCTCAGCACTACCTACCCCTCCACCTATCTTTGTATCACCTGCAAACTCTGCCACAAAGCCAGGAATTCCATTATCCAAATCATTGACAAAAAACGTGAAACGTAGTGGTCCCAATACTGACCCCTGAGGAACACCACTAGTCACTGGTAGCCAACCAGAAAAGCCTCCTGAAAATCCAAGTAAATGGCATCGACTGCCACTTTGTTGTCTGCCCTGTTTGTTACTCTTCGAAGAACTGTAACATATTTGTCAGGCAAGATTTCCCTTCACAGACACCATGCTGACTTTGACTTATTTTATCATTAGTCTCCAAGTACCCCGAAACCTCATAAAGAGTGGATAACATTTGCAATCTTCCAGTCCTCTGGGACCATGCCAGAATCATGTGATTCTTGAAAGCTCGTGACCAATGCATCTGTTACCTCTTCAGCAACCTCTCTCAAGACTCTGGGATATAGTCCGTCTGGTCCAGGTGATTTATCCTCCTTAAGATCTTTGAGTTTTGCTTAACATTTTTCCTTTGTAATAGCAATGGCATTCACTCCTGCTCCCTATCACTCATGGACCTCTGGCACACTGCTAGTATCTTCCACAGTGAAGACTGATGTAAAGCAACCATTAAGTTAATTTGCCATTTCTTTGTTCCCCATTACTACCTCACCAGCATCATTTTCCAGTGGTCCAATATCAACTCTCAAGTCCCTTTTACTCTTATATAACTGGAAAAAAAAATTATGGGTAGGTTCTGGACCTAGCTATCTACAAAATGCTGGCAGTAGATCCATTATAAATAGACTTTAGAATGGAGTCATGTCATCCATGCATGAATTTAGGACTGACATCCATTTACAAATTTAGTAAACCAATAACAAAATCCAAATATGTCCTAAACTTGGGATGTCAATGATTGAGCCTTATTGAGGAAAGAATGTTGATTTGTAAGAAAATAAAACAGCTTTCAGTGACATTATCAGAAAACAACTTTAGCTTTAGGAAAATTATCAGCAAAACTCCCACTATCGATGGAACCAAGGCTAATTGACCAAGTGTTAAACCAAAGTATTCATAATAACACGGACTCCAGAGAGAAGCTAACAACTTGAACTCTGCAAGAAATCATTTTTGACACCAGCAATTGCATGAATGTCCTAGCAATTCAAGTAGGCAAGCAACTGAGTAGCTCACCTCCCATCTCCTTAAAGGGTGCCCGATCCCAGCGAGGTATGGGAATAAAATAAATAAATAACTTCCACTTGGATGAATGAATTTCAAGAGGCATTCAAGTCCCTGGATACCACTTGGGAGAAAGTATGCGAGACACTAATTTTAACTTCCAATTGCTCTTTGCCAATAGCTTATCCAATTTATCTCCCAAGTTACCTTTACCAACTAAAAGGTAAGTACAGAAAGTATTTGATGTTCTCTCCTGAGCAATGCAGATCTTCCCCAGGCTGTAAATGCCTGACATTTGAATATCTCAATGAAAAGGCATTGGAGGGCTAGGTACCTACTGCCAGATGGAAACAGGACAACTCACATGCCTTCTTTCCCCACCAGCTCCTTCTACCTGGTGAAGTAAGGACATTCACATGCTTTGTCTTCCCACCAACACCTTCTGCCTGCTGAAACAAAGACATTCATATTCCTTCTCTCCCAACCAACACCTTCTGCCCAGTGAAACAAGAACATTCACATGCCTGCTCTCCCCAGCAGCCTCATGCAGAGCTGCAGCCACTGGAGGCTGGGTCAAGCCAGATGAGGTGAGGAGAATTGCTCACTCATGAGTCAGTGAGGCCATTTAGCAGCCACTCTCCCCAAGTCTGCTCACTTTCCCGTCACAGCTCTTTCTGTTTATTTCTGATTTAAAAACAATTTGGGTTGCATAATTACATAACAAACTGGCTCCTAATTTCCTCTTGTTTGGTCCAGTTCCATTGCTATTAATTAGCCAAAGCTACATACTATGCTTGATTTGCATATAAATAGGATTTCTCCTGCGTTGAAGGTGAATTCACATTTGCAAAGGTTTGTGAGTGGGAAGAGGAGCTCCAACTGAGTGCCTACTGGAACTCGATTTTACTTCAGAGTTTAACTTAATTTGCACTAAATCCTTCCTAATGGGAAAGAGGTTTTCATTTTAACAGCATATTTATACATCCATCAAAGGGAAGAATGTCGGTGTGACAGGCAGGGACATGGGTTTGCTGTTTGAATGGCATCAATCATTTCCTGGATCACTGATAACACAAGATAAATAAATGCATTTACTTAGACTCCAACAGCTTGCATAAACTCCATTCTCAGAACAACAATTACATCATGCAAAGTAATTGAGCAAAACGTTAACTGGCTTTATTACTTACATTATTTAGTCTTGATTGAATGCTTTCCACAAACAATATATTCATGATCTTACCAGCTCTGATAGCATTGCTTTCCATGAGTATATGATGATTACTGTCTACAGTTTGCTTTTTCATAGTCAACAGTATTCCTAACCAGATTCTTTTGCCAATAATTATTGTTTTAAATCAATATGGCAGTAAATTTCTTTAAGATAGTGTAACTCTTGGTAGCTCAGGTTGAGGAATTTGATGTCGCCGTGTTTGCCAAGCTTGGCAATTAGCTTGCAAACATTTCATCACCTGTCAAGGTGACATCCTGAGTGAACAGTTGTTGGAGTGTCTCTCCAGGAGTGCTTGTGTTTATACAGGCCCCTGTTTGCTTGCCTGATTGGCTAGCCCTTCAGATGACTTTTGAATTCTATTGGTTCATGTTTCTTTGGCTGTTTGGGGTTTGATATGTTTGTTTACGGGGTTATCAGAAGAGAACATTTCTTTGCTGGAATCAATCCCATGATTGCATTACTTGAATAAACAGTTATCTCACAGTCTAATTTCCTTTGAAGTTTTTCCATTAATTTTATTTTTATAATCTCAATTATATTACATGGGTAATAATGAATATGGAAAAACTAAAGTAAAATTTAATTAATCTGAAAATTTGCACCTAAATTTAAACCTCTCTCTCTCAAATATCTCATATTGCATGCCACTAGTGTTATACTAGACCAGAGGTTCACAACCTGGGGTCCAGAAACCCGTCAGTTAATAATAGGGGTACGTGGCATAAACAAAGAGATTGGGAACCCATGTTATTTTCCACTGCTGCCAGTAAGGAGCTTGTACGTTCTCCCCATGACCATGTGGGTTTCCTCCCACAGTCCAAGGGCGTACCATTAATAGGTTAATAGGTTAATAGGTCATTCTAAGTTGTCCTGTGGTTAGTCCAGGGTTAAAATCGGAGGATTGCTGGTTGGGTTGGGCAGCTCGAAGGGCCAGAAGGACGTGTTCCACGCCCTATCTGAATAAATAAAAACAAGTAAACTAGGCAGTCAAATCTACAGGTTGAAGGTCCTTTAATGAATGATCTTTGACTTAATTTGTTATCTCGGTTCCTCTCACCACAGATGCAGCTGGACTTTCTGTGATTTTTGTGCTTCCCATTTTCATTTCGGATTTTCAGCATCTCAATTTTTTCTTGACTTTGAAATCAAGCTTTGCAAAGAAACAAGCTGTTAGAAACCAACTTGTTTTAAATAGCTCTTCCTGCTTTTGTCGCTGACAGGGCTCAGCTAATATTTTGACTGTATGAAATGACTGATACATCAAAGAAAAAGATAAAAGACAAAACTACTGATAGATGCATTAAGTTGTTGCAATATCAATTTGACATTGATGTCTGCTATATTTTCAGTGTTTGTAATTGCTATTGGTCTTTATTTCTAGTTTTGTTGGGAAGACTATGGGGGAATGATTGAAGTTTAATGGTTCAAAAGATTTAAATGACCTTTAACCTGATAGGTAATAACACGAATCACAGATCCTGGAGTATGGCAATATACTGCCGGTGAGTTATTATGGAAGACAAAATTTCCCCTTTAAAAACTATTCGCTATTGAATCTCTCCTTTCACCTGTTCCTTATGCAGACAATAATCATCACAGCATTAAGTGTATTCCTGAAGAAATCTTCTCATATATAAAGTTATATTAGTTGGATTATTCATTTCACTCTCATTTAAGAACATTCCTTTTTCTACGACGTGGAAACGTGGTATAGTTGATATAACTACCCATAGTTTCCTAAATTTAAATCAAAAGCATTTTATCCTTGCTATATTGCTACAGGATTTGATATTTTGTTTGGCTGAGATCAGACTGATTCCTCTCATGTGAATGATGAAACTGGAATGAGGTCAGTGACTGAAGATGTTGCTGTATCCTTGTTGTTGAAGATGTTAAGGGCATCTTCAATCTCACACTGCTGCAGTCTGAATTTCCCACCTGTTTAAAAGCGGCAGCAATCAGACTGGACAAGAGCAGGATGAGCTGCCTCAACAACAATCCACTGGTATCACTCACATCTACCATAATGAAGTACTTTGAGAGTATGGCGTCAGTTGGAATTAGCTCCTGCCTGAGCAAGGACCTGCGCCGCAACAGTCTACAACATACACAGTCTCACTGGCTCTCCATTCTGCTTTGGAACACTTAGGCAACAACAAAACATGTGTCAGGATTTGTTTATTGATTACAGCTCAGCTTTCAGCTCCATCATCACTTTAGTATCAGTCTCCAAGCTCCTAAATTTGGCCTCTGTACTTCCCTCTACAACTGAATCAGGAGAGCACACAGACAGTACCGACTGATGATCACAGAACTAAGACTCGCCTCTCTTGGGCTCCCATCTTTCTCTTGTAATTAGTTTTTCTGCTTTGGAGTTACAAAGCATAACAGTCTAGACTGCTCCTCCAATTTCCCCAGGTCAAGGGTTTACAAAGTGGACCATTCATGGCTCTGGGACACCAAACAAAGTTCTTTCAGCATCAATAAAGCTTTCTGAAATGAGTTAAGAAAAATATCAGAAACTAGGCAAAAGTAATCCTCAAAGTTAATCAGCAGACTTAAATCTAGCTACACATGCTGGGAAGGAATTTTAATTAGTGCTGCTGGAGGGTACTTATTAAACATTAAGTGGAGTTATTTTGTAGTGGATCAAGTGTATGTAAACTAATTCCACAGAATTTCTTGACATTTATTTAAATATGATAATGAGGTTTTAAATGATTCCACCTTGTATCCTGCATCCTTCGCGATGCAGCCCGATTGGACTTATTAAGTGATGGGCTTCTCACATTGGAATGAGTTTGAAAATATCTCCTGCCACATTGCATCACTGGCCACAGAGTATGATGCAATCAAATTTCTGACACATCTTTACAAAACAAACTGTTATTATGAATGAAATCATCTGTAGGGTACAATAAACTGGTACTTCCTGATTACAATAATAATGTTTATAGATTAATTATAATCCTTATTTGTACTTAAAGCAGTGGTTTAGGCCCCAGAAATGGCTGAAGATTTCTGTTGCTGGGAGTTCTCATTTGCTGGGGTGTAGCAGTTATCAGAATAATTTTACAACACCGCCAATCACCATTCAGGGTTTGATTCCCACTGCTGTCTGTAGGGAGTTCGTACGTCCTCCCAATGACACTGCTGCAGGAACGTAGCATTCATTGTCAGAGGTCAGTCATGCTCACTGCTGCCTCAGGACCCACACCACCAGTTTCAAGAAGTTTCTACCCTTCAACCATCCAGTCCTTGAAGCAAAGGGGATAACCGCATTCAACATCACCTGCCCCACCAATGAAATGTTCCCACAACCAAGGACTCTATCTCATTATCATACATTCTCATTATTTATTGCTATTTATTTATATTTGCATTTGCACAGTTTGGTGTTTTCTGCATCCTAGTTGATCTTCCATTGATCCTGATATAGTTACTATTCTATAGATTTATTGAGCATGCCCACAAGAAAATGCATCTCTGGGTTGTATATGGTGACACTTATGTACTTTAATAATAAATTTATTTTGAACTTTGACTACGTAGATTTGCGCCGGGTGCTCTGCACATTCCAAGGTGCTATGGTTAGCTTCGGGATTGCAAAGTTGTGGGCACGCTATGTTGGCATTGGAAGTGTGGTGATGCTTGTGGACTGTCCCCCGTACAACCCTTCTGATTTGATGTGACACAAACAATCCTTTCTCTTTATGTTTCATGACAAATAATAGTAATGTAATCTAAACTTCTCCTCCTCTTGATAACTAATGACAAAGTTGCAGCCTTTATGTGACTCAAGGAGGATGGTAAGAGAAAGGTCCATAGCCAAGCAGAAGCCTGAAATCAGGAAGAATGCCTATGTTCTTCAAAATATAAAATAATTCTAGTTTGTTAGCTTTTTTCTGCTGTCTGTTTAGAACTGGCTGCCTATTTAACTATACTGTAATCCTCTGAAATCATATTATTGGCCTGATGATAATAGAATTTCCCCAATACACACTCAGGTAAAACTAACAATAATTATCTCATTTCTATTACATATCAGTATCAACTGCTTGGCATACTTGAAGCAAAGAACAATAAAATAGACTCTTGATCTCATAACCCACCTCATTGTCTACTTGCATTGCACTTTCTCTGCAGCTGTTACACTTTATACGGTACAGTGTTACTGTTTTACCTTGTACTACCTCAATACACTCTGTAATGAATTGATCTCTATGAACAGTATACAAGATGAACTTCGCACTGTACCTCAGTACGGGACAATAATAAACCAATTCCAAATGGGCATCAGAATTTTTAGAAGCGTGGTTCTCTTCTGATAACTCTGTAGACAAACATATTGAAATAGACTCCATCTACAAACCCCAATCCCCTAAAGGGCAAAGAAATGGAAGCCAATAAAATTCAAATGTCAACTGAAGGGGTCACCAATCAGGACCAAAGCAAGCTAATGGGGGCCAATATAAACGTGAGCACTCCCAGAGAGAAACACCAACAACTGCACACTGAAGAGTCGCCTCGACTGGTGAGGAAACATCTGCAAGCTAATTGCCGAGCTCGGAGAACATCCTAATATCAAATACATTCCGGATTCCCATTCCAAAAGACTCTCTGATTTTTCTTCACTGTACCAGAATGAATGAATTTACATCCAAATTCATGACAATGAAGACAATCTTATAGCAAGGATCTAGTGTTACCTGGGCAACAGTAAACATATTCAAGAGGTTATTTTGAAAGAGTAAAATGATAAATATGCAAGGAAATCTTGAAGGAAATCTAGCATTTTTCTCTATATAAGTGTTTGGTATTTCTTTATAGAAAGTGAATAGCAGAACATTTTTGGATTTTTAGAATCAAATACTTAGCCAACCCATTATTCCTAAAATACGTTGCTTTGAAAAAATCGCTTCTTGAATGTGCCACTCCTTTAAGTAAGCCGGACTATAATTTTGGCACTTCTCCATCTACACAATCAGCTCTGTACGGAGTTAATTTGTAGTCTATTCACTCACACAGATAGTAACTAGTAATTACATTTCTTACACATGTGTACTAATTATCTGAATCTTCATTATCAAAAGGACTTTTCATGTCTGATAACTGTGAAGAAACTGGAATAAGATCACTCTATGGAAGAAGTCCACAGATACACCTCACAAATAATAGCAAAATAATGCAGATTCTGGAAAATAAGTTTATCTTCATATGTGTTAATCTCTTTATTTGGTAAAGTAAGAAAACCTAACAAGCAGTAGATGTTGCGTGCTTGGGTACTCTGAAGGCCTTTCACAAGATGCCACACATGAGACTGCTAAACAACCTAAGGTGTGAGTGGTGTGAGTTCTCCTGAAAGAGATAACCATCTCCTTTATCTTGTTGATATTTGCAGGCACCAGGTCTCAAACTCAAACTGAATTTGACAATGAGATTACTGGGGTGTTTGGCTGTGCTGTCACGTGTGAGTAGGGTGTCGGGCAATGGGCTCAGCACACAATCCTGGGGGCATTAACGGTGTTCAGGATGATGGTGTGGGAGACCTGAACAATACAAACACCAATGTCAGGATGCTATTCATTGATTAAAGCTCAGCATTTAACACTATAATTCCTACAGGCCTGATCAAAAAGCTACAGAAACTGGGCCTCCGTACCTCCCTCTGCAACTGGATCCATGACTCCCTAACTGAAAGACCACAACCTGTGTGGATCGGAATTAACATCTCCACCTCACTGACAATCAACGCTGGTGTACCTCAGGGATGTGTGTTTAGCCGACTGCTCTACTCTCTCTGCATCCATGACTGTGTGGCTAGGCACAGCTCAAATGGCAGCTGTAAATTTCTGTTGATAAAACGATTGTTGGTAGAATTTCAGATGGTGACGAGAGGCTGTACAGGAGTGAGATATACCAGCTAGTTGAAAGGTGTCCTACCAATAACCTTGCACTCAACGTCAGTGAGATCAACAAGCTGATTGTGGACTTCAGAAAGGGTAAAATGAGGGAACACAAACCAATCTTCAAAGAGGGATCAGAAATGGAGAGAGTGAACAATTTCATGTTCCTGGGGGTGTCAATATCTTTGAGGATCTAACCTGGTCCTAACATATCAGCTATATGCAGCTACAAAGAAGGCAAGACAGCAGTTATATTTCATATGGGATATGAGAAGATTTTGTTTGTCACCTAAAACACTCAAACACTTCTACAGGTGGAGAGCATTTTATGGGGAGAGGGGCGACTGCACAGGCTCAAAGTTAGCAGCAGAGAGTTGTAAGATTAGTCAGCTCCATTATGGGTACTAGCCTCCATAGTATTCCAGACATCTTGAAGGAGTGGTGCCTCAGAAAAGCAGCTTCATTCATCAAGGATCCCCACTACCCAGGACATGCTCTCTTCTCACTGCTACCATCAGGAAGGAGGAACAGAATCCTCAGCGATTTACAAACAGCTTCTTCCCATCTGCCATCCGATTTCTGAATGGCCATTGAACCCATGAACACTACCTCACTACCTTAATGTCAATTTCTATTTTTGCACTAAAGTAAAGGCATCCGTTAGTCTTGTGAGACCATGGATCTGTGCCTGGAAAGTCTTCACTCTCCAGGGCGCAGGCCTGGGCAAGGTTGTATGGAAGACCAGCAGTTGCCCATGCTACAAGTCTCCCCTCTCCACGACACCAATATTGTCCAAGGGAGGGGCATTAGGACCCATACAGCTTGGCACCAGTGTCGTCGAAGAGCAATGTGTGGTTAAGTGCCTTGCTCAAGGACACAACACGTTCCCTCGGCTGGGGTTCGAACTCATGACCTTCAGGTAGCTAGTCCAATGCATTAACCACTTGGCCATGTGCCCACACTTTTTATTACTTATTTTAATGTAACTACTTATTTTAACTTAACTATTTTATATACGTACACACACACACACACACACACACACACAGACATACATATAAATACTTACTGTAATTTAGTGTCTTTTCCATATTTATCATGTGTTATATTGCACTGCTGTTCAAAGTTAACGAATTTCATGACATCTACTGATGATATTAAACCTGATTATGAGAGTGATTGTGCATTCTGACCATTGGAGGTTATATAGCACCATATAGCTGGTACTAGCTGAAGTACTGAATAAATAACAGTCCTCACATCCATAAATACAGTTTGTTTTGCACGTAAACATCATTTATTCTGGTACAGTGAGCATAAAATACACAATTAAGCATCAACCATGTCGAACAATTGATAGTAAGATGTAGGAGTTGTAAGAAAATTAGCACCTTTCTCCCCTGTGTATATTACGAATCTGCTGCATTCAGGGGAAAATCAATAGGATTACAGAGTATTGCATATTAGTTTAAAAAGGTAGCCAATTCTAAATCAACAGCCTTAAAAAGAAAAAGAAGTATTATTTCATAGAATGAAGGAATTAGAACACTCCAGAATTTCATACAAATGATTTTGCAAGATTAACTGTTTTTCAGAATGTTATTTCAAACACAATTTTAATCAGCATGAACCCAAATTCTTATTCAACAAACTCACTGTTCATTAAATACATTTCAATACTACGTTTTGTATTTTTGTACAATCTTGGTGGTAATCCTTCTGGTTCTTTTAATGTGATTTCATGCTGTACAATAACATAACTGATGATGACATATGGGATAGATTCCATCATGACTCTCTTCCAATTAGTTATTCTATTAATTACATTTTGAAAAGATATTAATCCTTTTGCTTATCTACCTTTGTGCAAGGCTTTCTTTATTCACATTCTACAAATTGCACAATTTAAAAAAATTGTGGTAGGCAACTTTATGAAAGGTTGCCTACTTTTTGCCCTGGTGAGAAGATACATTCAAGATATTAGTACTTTAAGTGATCAGTAAAATTGTGCCCTAATGGAAATTTTCTTCTGCAATTGGAAAGGTAAGGTATGATCAGGGATAATCAGCATGAATTGGTTCATGGGAGGTACAGTGTGACTAATTAGTTGAAGGTTTGAAGAGGTAACAAAGTAAAAGATAAAGGCTGTGTAGTTGATGTTGTCTGCGTGGACTTTCGTAAAGCCTTTGACAAGAGCCGTGTGTTTGATGTTGTCTACACGGACTTTCGTAAAGCCTTTAACAAGGGCCGTGTGGTTAATGTTGTCCATGTGGACTTTGGTAATGGTCCAATATGAAAGACTTCTTTGAAAATTTAAAACCAAGGGAATTGGATCCAGAATTGGCTTGGTAAAAGGAGACAGAAGATGATGATACCATGCCAACAGAATGCTGGGGGATCTCCGCAGGTCAAGCAGCATCTATGAATGAATAAATAGTCAACTTTTTGGGCCAAGACCCTTCTTCAGGACTGATTGGGGAGGGTTGCTTATGTATTTGAAAGCCAGAGATTAAGACTGTACTACAGAGATCAGTGCTAAGACTCTTGTTATTTGTTCTGTATCTTAGAGACTTATAGTAGATGTGAATATAGAAGGTGTCAGTACAAAATATGCAGGTGACAGAAAGATTGTTGACATTGCTATAAGATTACATTTCTAATGAGGTAAACAACTTGAAGGCAGAGTACAAGGTTAATGGCAATATTCATAGATAAGTAGATAGATAGATAGATGCTTTATTGATCCCAAAGGCAGTTACAGTGTCACAGTAGCATTACAAGTACACAGATATAAATATTAGAAGAGAAGTGGAAAGAATGAAAAGTAAGGTACCACAGCCTAACAGGGGAGGGTCATCATTTCCCCGCTATAGGTTGACTCCTTATAGACCGTAATGGCCAAGATTGAGAAACAATGTCCAGAATTGCCAGGATTTTCCACAGGGTCCTTTGTTCTACCACAGCCTTCAGTGTGTCCAATTTGACTCCTATTACAGACTCAGCTTTTCTAATCAGTTCATTGAGCCTGTTGGCATCACCCATATTGCTGCCATTGCCCCAGCACACCACCACATAGAAGATCGTACTGGTGACGACAGACTGGTAGAACATGTGAAGGAGAGGCCTGCATACTCCAAAGGATCTCAGTCTCCTCAGCAAGTAGAGGTGACTCTGGCCTTTCTTGTACACAGCCTCTGTGTTGGTGCTCCACTCAAGTCTGTCATCCAGGTGCACACCCAGGTACTTGTAGGTCCTGGCCACTTCCACATCCTCACCATCGATAACAACAGGGAGCGGCGCAGGCTTAATCTCCCACTTCCTTTGCCTTACTGATGTTGAGCTGCAGATGATTCATCTTGCACCATTTGACAAATGTGAGGAACAGAGAGATCTTGGAGTCCATTTCCATAGATCCCTCAAAGTTGTTCACAGGTTAAGGAGGCATTTGGAGTATTAGCCTTCTTTTATCAGTGGATTCAGCTCACAAGTTGCAAGGTAAAGTTACAGCTCTATAAAACTGTGACTGGATTGCACTTGAAGTATTGTCTTCAGTTTTGGCTGCCTCACAAAATGAACTAACTCCTACTCCTCAGTAACACTACTGTGCAACTAGGATTTGGACCTCCCAAACAACAGACCTCAGATCGTTAAGATGCACATCTTGCTCTTCTCTCCCCATTATCCTCAACATGGGTTCCCCCTTCCCCAGGCTGTGTGCTGAGCCCATTGCTGTACACTCTGCTCAAGTATGACTGCATGGCCAGCACCTGAGTCAAGCTCGCCGATGTGAGAAAGGGGCCAGAGACATCATGAAAGATATCACACATCTTGTTCATGGCTTGTCACTCTCTTGTCAGGAAGGAGGCTACGCAGCATCCACACCAGGACCACCAGACTCAAAAGCAGTTACTTTCCACAAACAACAAGGTTAATCAACACCTCCACCCACTAACCCTCCCCTCCACACCCTTGACTTCCAACTGCTGTATCATTTGCTGTCAGTGTCATTTTATATACTGACACTCCTGTCCCTAGCATCACTTTATGGATATACAGTACAATCAATCTATGTATATAAGCTGTCTTATGTGCTTATTTTTTTAAATTATTGTGTTCTTTATATTATTGTTATTTTTGGGAGTAACAATTACTTTCTTCTCCTTTACACTTGTGTACTGCAAATTGCATTAAACAAGCTTAAATCCTAAATTATTGAAAGGATGTAGGAGCTTTAGAGAAGATGCAGAGGAGATTGCAACTTTAAATTGAGATCAACTGGCCCCGACGGTATCAAAACACAGCAAATCTCTTCTTCACTGTCCATTTTCCACTTCATAGCAACCTGCATACAAGCTTCAAATGTTTATGAAACCAACCATTGCTACATTTTAATGCCAATTACCACTTCTCATTGAACTGACAAACTGATAAAGAAACCAAGTCAAATAATTTATTAGTTTATGAGTATTTCAAAAAAAAATCATTTACTTTTGCAAATATGGTGAAGAACTACTCAGGAAAATTTATATTTACAATATTCCTTGGTTTAGATTGAGCCCAGTTTGCAGGAAAAGAACTTTTACCTGATCATCCAATGTTTAGTTGCTTGAATGGAGTAACAGATGGTTAAAGTATTATTCTACATAAAATGAAGACATTGAAATAGCATAATCTAAAAGTTATGGTGCAGCTTCAACAGCTGTACTCTCTAATGAATGCAGACATAATTTTTCAAATCCAAAGTTTCAACTGTTTGATTTGGTCTTAGAAAATACATTACATAAGTTTCTATTTCCATTTTTAAAAACAATTTCTGAAGTATTACGTTTTGTTACCAGACTAAGGTATTTCAAGTTTCAATATATAGTTAGGGTAGCCCAATTTCTCCTGAGAGAGTGGAAAAGGTATCCAACATGAAGGTTAATGTAACTCATTGAAATATCAATATATATAAAACAAATTTAGCATCCATGAGTGCATTTAATTTGATTTTTATTACATACTTTTATTACAAATTGGTTAAAATACTAGAAGTTAAACAATCAATCAATGTTCCACATGAGAAAACGAAGTTCATTCTCCGATCTGTATATAATCTGTAAGGTGTGTATCAACAAAGTAGTTAACTTTGAGATCTGAATTTGCTTAGCCATGTTTAACTTTGTTTGCCTTTTTGCTTATTATAACTGAGAGGAAATATATCAAATACAAAAGAGTGTTACAGGTATTAGGGTAGGTAGCGGATAGAGAAGAGAGGAGACTGTGTGGACTAGGTTAAGGCTGGGGCACGGTGTATTAAACAAAACATTGAGAATGATAGGGAAACACCAGACAGGATTGTGTGAGGAATGTCAGGAAGAGGAGTCAGTAGAACATGTAGTTCTGAGTTGCAGGGAGTATGGGATACAGAAAGAGATGATGAGAATTAATCTAAGGGAATTGTGGGTGCAGGAATTCACATTAAAAGGGTTGCTGGGCATGGGTGAGAGAGTACAGGTCAGGGTACTTTTAGCTTTCTTAAGGGATATAGGGTTTTTGATAGGATATGATGGATAAGCAGGAATAGGGTACAAGGATGGCCAAAGATGGGAAGGTAAAGTGTAGGTTAGGGTATGTGTGTTAGTGTGATTGGGTGAAGGGATTTAGAATGTAAGTCTATTGTACACTCCGGAGCAGAAGGTGGCAGTAATGCACCATTACGCTGGGTGCCAACCGCCGTAAAACAAGACAAAGAAGAAGAGAAGATGTTCTAGACATTCAAAATTTGTTCAACTAAGAAAAATGCTAAAATTAAAAAAAAAGAAAATACTGGGTTAGGTAGTATCTGTGGAAGGAAAAGCAACTCTAATCTTTCCTGTTGAAGCTTTTTCAAAGAGTCTGATGAGGAATCTTTAACCTGAAATGTTAACTCAGTTCTCTTTCCACTGACCCTGCCTGACCTGCTGACCAACTTAGGCATTTCTCTAATGTGCCCAAAATTACACATGCAAACATTTTGTTGGCATATGGCATGCAGTGAAATCCCTTGATTCAGAAAACCCCACTAAGAATAAGAATATTCATAATGATTACCTCTACTGCCAAATTAAGCTGTCAATGATTTATTGACAAGCTGAGAGCAGCGAGATGTTTTCGCAGGAAATGTCTCACACCTGCTTGGCGCCAGTTAGATGTTTACGAGAACATGTGACTTTGGATGATACATTATGAAATCCTTGCAAATCTAATGTACACATCAGTACCGGGTGAGTAAACAGTTAGGCCAGTCGTCACTGATATGACTCTGCTTATATTTTCCTTCTTTCATAAGACCATGAGATGTAGGAGTAGAATTAGGTTATTTGGCCCATTCAGTCTGTTCTGGAATTTCAGCTTGGCTGATCCAATTGTCCTCTCAGCCCCAGTCTCCTTCCTTCTTCCCATATCCCTTCATGCCCTGACCAATCAAGAATCTATCAACCTCTGCCTTAAATATGCATAAAATAAATTATGTAAATATACATATACTTAAAATTACAGCTGCCTGTGGCAAAGAATTCAACAGATATTTGAGTGAACACTGGATATTCAGTGATATTAATGGAAAATACTGTATGTAGTTTAGCACCTCCGTAATATATATATTGGTAATACACATACTTTAATTATAATAGTAAAATTATGTTATTTTTGTTTATTGATAAGTTGTATTTACCCTGGTGTTGCAATAAGCATCTTACCTTACCTGCTCATCAAAACCCACACCCACGTGGGAGGTGTGAGGAGCATTCCAGCCCCACCCACTAACTTTCATTTAGCTGATGATGTCATGGTGTGGGTAGGGTTTAAACGTAGCGTGCAGTAACCAAGTGGTCTCTCTTTTCCTGCTGGGTTGCCATGGACCAGGTCGGCGATCAGTGCCACAGAAACAGTAAACAGTGGGAGGTGTGCTGTAGTGCAGAGGGACCATGTGCACCCCATAATTGAGTACTTGCCACAGTGCGTATGATTCATGTCTGTTTTGTCCTGACACTTTAGATCAGAATCTGTAACCCAAGTTTAGCTTGAAGGGTTATCGAATGGTTAGTGTCATGGTCTTGTAACTTAGCAGGGTTTAGATAAGTACTTGTTTGACTTAATGTTTGGTTGAGTTTTCACGGTTTGTCTTGTAAGTACACAGTTAAAATGCTCACTTGCAAACAATGTCTTCTGCCCTACTTACTGAATCTGCTTTCACTTTGTTCAGACTGAAGATACACTTACGATTTTATTAATAGTAAAACAATAAATAAACAACAGGACTCATTACTAAAACTGTGTATTTTACTCATTCATTTATCAGTGATAGTCTCCATTCAAAATTACCAGGACACACGAGAATTTTTATAGAAGATTATCGCCAATTGGGGCAAACAGTCTCCAAAATGATTGCCACCCTGTTCCAGAGTTTTTGACATGTCTATCTCTGCTTATGCCTCTCATAATTTTATATCCAGAATTTCATAATTTTGGGTGGCCCGGTAGCGAGGTGGTTAGCAGTACAGGCAACCAGGTTCAGTTCCCGCTTACGTTCTCCTCTTGATCTCCTGGGTTTCTTCCGGGTGCCCTGATTTCCTTCCACAGTCCAAAGATGCATCATTTGGTGTTTGTAGGTTAGTTGGTCATTGTAAATTGTTCTGTGATTAGTCTGAGGTTAAATTGGGAGATTGCTGGGTGGTGTGGCTTGAAGAGCCAGAAGATGCTACTCCGCATTGCATCTCAATAAATAAACTTCTGCTCAGTCACCCCTCAGCTTCCGATTGTCCATAGAAAAAAAATACCAGTATGTCTAATCTCCCCTCAGATAATACTCTCTAGTGTAGGCAACGTCCTGATAAACCACTTCTGCACTCCTTCCACAATCTTCACACTCTTCCTGGAATGTAACAACCAGAAATGAACACAATATTCCAAGTGTGGATTGATCAAAGTGAACCAGCTGCAACATGATTTTGAAACTTATATTCAACACCCTGACAAATGAGGACCAACAGGTAATATTATTTCTTTACCACACTGTCTACATGCGTTGTCACTTTCAGGAAGCTATGGACTTGCACCATGCTATCAACGCCCTTTACTGTTTACTTTTCACTGAAGTTTGACCTCCCAAAGTGCAAGTCTTCATACTCCATCTGTTATTTCTCTGTCCACAATTGCACCTGATCTACATCCTGCTGAATCATTTGAGAAGCTTCCTCACTATCCAGAACTTGACCATTTTTTGTGTCTTCTGCATACTTACTAATCGTCAATCCTGCATCTTCTTCCAAATGGTGGAGCAGACTCGATGGGCCAAATGGCCTACTTCTGCTCCTTTGTCTTATGGTCAAATCGTACATTTGGAGCAAATTTATTAGGTTCACCTGTACAGCTGTTTGGTAATGCAATTATATAATCAGCTAATCATGTGACAGTAACAATGCATCAAAGCATGCAGACATGGGTAAGAGGTTCTTTTGTTGTTCAGACAAAACATCAGAATGCAGAAAAAATGTGATCTAAGTGGCTTTGACCGTGGAATGATTGTTGGTGCCAGACAGAGTGATTTGAGTATCTTAGAAACTGTTGATTTCCTGGAATTTTCATGTATAACAGTTGCAAGACCTTACAGAGAATGGTGTAAAAAACAAAAATAAAATCATCCAGTGAGCAGCAGTTCTGTTGGTGAAAATGCCACATTAATGGGGAGAGGTCAGAGGAGAATGGGCAAGAGTTAGACAATCAACACCAGGGGTGCGTAAAAAGTGCAATCTTTCAATCGGCATGCCGATTGAGTTTTAAAAGTTGGAGCTTTGCGACAGTTTCTCTGAGCTGAGCGACCGACCCTGAACAGGGAACACACAAAAAGGGGCTAGCATTCAGTGAGGTCCACTTTCAACCCTGAACAGGGAACGCACAAAAAGGCCTACCATTCACTGAGGTCCACTTTCAAGTCTTTAAAACACAGAAAATAATATTCCAAACTAGGCCTCAACGACATCTTATACAACTTCAACTTAACATCCCATCTTCTCTACTCAATACATTGATTTAACAAGGCCAAAGTGCCTGAAGCTTTCTTTACAAATCTATCTACCTGTGATGCCACTTTCCTGTGATCCAGTGTCTCGTTTTTAAATATCATATGCCCTAGAATATCTCCTTCCTGATCTCATTGTCCTCCATGTCCTTCTCCATTGTGACAAACAATGCAAAGTATTCATTTAGTCCCCATTTCCTCTGGCTCTAGATCCAACTTCCCTCTTTTGTTTTTGAGTGATCCCACTCTCTCCCTATTTACCCTCTTGTTTTCAATGATAGATGTAAAGTATCTCAGGATTTTCCTTAATCCAATTTATCAAGGACACTTCATGACCCTTTTTAGCCATCCTAATACTCTGTTTAATTTCTTCCCTGCTTCCTTTATATTCATCAAAATTCCTGTCAGATTTCCTTTTCCTAAACATTCATGGTTCCTTTTTTTTTGCTTAAATTTACAATATCTTGTCAACCAAGGTTCCCAACCGTAGCATTCTTCCTCATAGCAATATGTTGGTCTTGAATTTGGATGAATGACTTCTCAATATCAGATGTAGACTTGCTCAATAACATCCTCTTCCCAGCTCCTACCTAAAAATTTTATCATTGGCCTTTAACCAATTTAACACTTTCTTCTGAGGTCTAGTCTAAATCTTATGCATCATACCCTGAATGCTTTTTTTATTTCCGAATTCCAGGATTTGCAAATTTATTTTTCCATTTTCTACACATTAGATGTAATTTGTTCAATTTGGCATGGTTATTAATTTAATTAAACTTTTAATAGTCTCTACTTGTCAGCTTTGATCTCTAAAACAAAAGTTTTAGAGATCTTTAAGGGAGAGTTGAGTTAGTCTATCTGTAAATCGATGTATCCTAATCTTTCACTTGATGAAAGTATTTATTGTTTAACCTATATCAAATGTGCTATTTTATAACAAATCTTTGTAACAACTATCTTCACCAAAGGATTTTAGCATATATAAAATATAGATAGCAAACAAAGGCAAATACAGTGAAACCCCATTATAACGCAATCGTTTGAGTCCATAAAATGTCATAGCGAAAAAAGCGGGGTCGCACTAAATAAGGGTTGTTGTTACTGTAGAAATTAAAACACAAATTAATTTTTAATGAAGCTTTTTAAAACACAAAACAACAAATAAAACATTCAAGAATATTAGCAATCATCATTTACAGTTTATTTCTTAAAAAAAGTGATCGCGTGTTCCTTGCTTGAACGTAGCATGTCTCTGGCTGCGAGCAAAATCTAGAATGCTTCTGAGTTAGAGATTTTTTATGTGGTTCACCTTGAAGTGTTGATTCCTGTATCCCGAGGTCTTGTACATCTTGAATTTGACTTTTAGTCTTGATCGCGTCAAGTGTATGAAGCTTATCTTTCACAGAAAAAGGTTTTCTTTTTCTAACGGTTTGTTCCATGAATGTACATGAATGGTTGCTGAATGTCCCAGGGTTTAGATATTTTGAAAAGAACAGAGAGGGAGGTAAGAGGTGGGAGTGGCATTGTTAATCAGGCACTGACTAGAGGAGAAGCCAGATTGGATCTAGTGCTTGGCAATGAACCAGGTCAGGTCAGATCTCTTGGTGGGACAGTACTTTGGAGAGAGTGACCACAACCTTTATTACAGCCTCGGAGAGAGATAGGAGCAGACAGTATGGGAAAGGATTAAATGACAGAAGATAATTATAACTATTAAACTGGAACTGCAGAGCATTAATTGGCAACAGATGATCTCAGTGAAATGCACAACAGAAATGCAGAAGTTATTTGTGGACCTTTTCATGGGGTTCAAGATAGGTTGAAGCAGGAAAGAATGGTAGGGTGAAGGAATCATGGTTCACAAGAGATGTGGAACATCCAGTTAAGAGGAAGAAAAAGTTACATTAGGGGTATTAAGAAACCCTTAGATGGGCACATGATGGATAGAAAATGGAGCATATGCAGAAGGGTTAAATTGATCTTAGTCTATGTTGAACCAAAGGGCCTTTACTGTGTTCCAATGTTCTATGTTCTAAAATTATGCCTCATATTGTCTATCAGCAAACATCAGAGAACTAATAAGATTAGTCCACAGAAAGATACTGTGGATGCAGGAAAATCAGAATGAAACAGAAAGCCAGGCAGCATCTGCGAACAGAGGGAAAAAAAGTTAACAATTTAAGTTGAAGGAAATTACAAATTAGAAAAAAAATAGGGCAATTTGTTAAGAAAGAGTTGTTTCCTTTCTAAATAATGTTGTGGATCTTGTAATAGATTATTCTAACCAAACTCTCGTGATGATAATTATCCCACACAGGATTGAAATAAAACTGTAAGAGTGGTCTCCATCTTCAGATTTCCGCATATTAGACTGTGACTTTTTCAGAGATTCATCAGCCCATTGTTAGTTGTGTGGGGAGTGCTGATTCCCTGCCTGCCTGGTTCTTAACTGTAATAGTATTGATTTATATTGAAGGCAAATATTTCTATCAGTAACATGTGATCTCCAAGCCTACATTTGATCACCTGAAGGTGGTTGAATAGAATTTATCAGAATATTGATCCTTTTATCTTCTCTAATCCAGAAAATTATATGGTCTGGAAATGGAGGCAAATGGGAGAATTGTTTATTCATCATTGTGTAGAATCAAATTGATGGAACAATTGGCTTTTTCAAACCTATTAATTTTATTTGTTCATAAGTTATTGATATCCCAATTCATGAGAACATATTCATATTTTTGAAATATATTATATCCATAGTCAAAAATCCAAGAAGTCCTGGAAAGGAGTGCGTGCACAAATAATGTGCTGGTGTTGAAATTATTTTGCTCCTTATTTTTAGATTTGCACAACCAAGTTTATCATTTCCCCATTGGAGAAACTTGGCAACAAAAAGACTTTTATAAACCTTGAGAAGAAGTAAATTTTTCCCCTTCATGACTTTCTGTCATTTTTTTTAATGATTCCTGTATAAAATCAGATTAAGTACTTTGCCACAATGACACAAAACTTTTAGGCCTTGTCAGTAACCTGACACATATGCCCCTATATTTAAAAATCTTTCAGAAAGCAAGTTACACATTTCCTCTATTGCAACTATTAATTAACTAACACAGTTTGAACAATCTGATCGTGTTAAAAAAGTGCAACATAGACATCGGGGAAGTATTCACATCATACTGATTAAACAACATCTGCATGCAGAAATATCAAATGTGTATTGAAATTGGTCAGAGGACAAGTTGTCAGTCATACTCACTTATCAATACTCTGTTCTACTGCATGTTGTCTCTCTGAAAGTATTTTGTATTCCTGCTCAAATTTGATTTATCCATTGAATGCTAAAATTATTATTTACTATAACATCTACAATGGATGGATTGTAAAGAACTTAAACGTACATCAGTTCTTCACCTTGTTACCATGTATTTCCCCTCTGCCTTAGTGCTGATTCAAGAACAAGAGAAGGGTTGGGAGCACTTATTTCCCAGAAGCCATCCAGACTGAAAGTACCCCAGTGTGATTGCTGTGTCGGGATTATTTTTTGTCCAATTACATCCTCCTGCAATTCCCTATAAAATGACAAATTGTTGATGATGTGCCATGGTAATAAAGTCCTATTCTCTCCCCGAAGGCCTTCTGGGAGCTTCATGCAAACAGAAGCTCCCTTTGTGTAACAAGCCTAAAATATGACAATTATTTCTGTTTTGCAAAATGGTATCACAGGTGTACTGCTAGACAGGACTATTGTGGAGTGCAGAACTACGTTAGGATATTTAACTGGAGATTATATATTCCCAATGGATGCATCTTCCGATATAGCCTTTATTCCGTAATTGGATTTCCTGCACGGCTGAAAGCAAAGTATTATGGACTTACCATGAGTTATTTCTTGTGATTTAATTAAGAGATGAAGTTTAACATTCTGGAGGGATCCAGGGATGATTCATGTCAGAATTAGTAAGCAATCTAAAGGTGTTCAATTTTAACATCATGGAGAGAATTAGGAACAAAACAGAACAACGTTCTTGAATGAATGGACAGCCACACAGTCTGGTGAAGTATTAATAAACTTGAGCTGGCTGCTAGATGAAATACCCCAAGGTCTCTTCAGAATTTCCTTCCTTTTTCTCAATAACTGTCCCTCACAAGAGCATTAATTGAAATTGACTTACTTGCAGTATGAATACAGATGAAATACAATTTTAGCAATGTGCCACTCTCTTTATCAATGTGCACACTGATCTTTAATCTGTCAGTACACCCATCTCATATTAAGCTTTAATTGCAAACAACTGGCTACTTTTCTGTCTGCTCAAAAAAGTTAATTATGTCAAACATAACTTTATAAAGCTTCAGCATTACATCCTTGCTTTTATATTCTAGTCCTCTTGAAATGAATGTTAACATGGCATTCACCTTGCCTACCACTGACTCAACCTAGAAGTTAACCTTTAGGGAATCCTGCACAAGAATTACCAAATCTTTTTGCACCTCACATTTTTAAAATTTTATCCCCATTTAGAAAATAGTCTATGCCTTTATTTCTTCCAACAAAATACATGGCCAAGCAACACTCACAAAATGCTGGAGGAACTCAGCAGTCCAGGCAGCATCTATGGAAAAAAGGACAGTTGACGTTTCAGGACGAGACCCTTCGGCGGGATTTGATTGCATTTGCTACACCAATAGCTAAAAGATCCATCTTACTTCAATGGAAAGATTCTAATCGTCCTACTACTTTTCAATGGTTTTCCCAAACTATATTATGTTTAAACCTGGAAAAAATTAGGTGTGGTATGGGTGATTCTTCAGTTAAATTTGAAGAAACCTGGAGACCGTTTATTCAACATTTTTATACGATGTAAGTTGCCACTTCTTTGTCCATTCTCCATTCCATTTTCCTTTCTTTTTCAATATTACTTTCCATGCAACGCCAAAACTATTACTTAGCTTTCATTTTGGAATTCACTCTTCTACCTTCTGGAGTTTCACGTTACACTGCATTCTCTGATGTGTTGTATTACCATTTTACTTCATCTTTTTAAATGTCTCTTAGCATCTATTCTCTCCTACATTCCTGTACCACAGGTCATCCATTTAGTTCTCTTTCTCTTTCCCTACAATCTCTGCAGTTTCCAATTTAGTTTATCTTTAACATTTTATATCTCAATAAAATGTCAATGTTCTGAAATATTAAATCTGTTTCTCTGTCTAGAGATGATCTGACCTGCTAAAGAATTGCAATAGTTTCTATTTTTACTCCTTTTCATTGCTAATTTTACCTCAATCCTACAACACATTTTTTTCATTAAATATATATTGCCTTTGATCTTGATTTTCCATTGTTCAATCCAGAAAAATATTCTGACTCACCCTAACAGTGGTGAATCTATGAAATTTGTTGCCACAGATGGCTATAGAGGCCTGGGTATATTTGAGGCAGGGGTCAATAGCTTCTTGTTTAATCAGGGCATGAGGGGATACAGGGAGAAGGCAGGAGATTGGGGCTGAGAAGGAATTTGGATCAGTCATAATAAAATGGCCGAACAGGCTCGATGGGCCAAATTTTATACTTCTTATCCTATCAACAACTTAACCATTTAGATGTCACACTGAAAACCTGCCTTTGATGAAGACTTGTTGGTCATATATTGGATGAGGATAATTATGCAAAAAGTGCCAAATTTTGGCTGGATTAACCTTCAGACAATTTTCTTGAGACCGAGATTTATTATACAGAGAAGACCATTTGGACCATTTTTTCTGAGCTAATCATAAAAGTCTACCTAGCATAAGCTCACATCCATATGCAGATCATTTCTTTTGACGTACACATCCACGCAATGTTTAATTCTCATGTCTCAACATGAAACATTGACTGTTTATTCATTTCCATAGATGCTACCTGACCAGCTGAGTTCCTCCGGCACTTTGTGTGTGTGTACCAATGTTTAATTATGATGAGGGTTTCTGCTTCTCCTAACTCTTCAGGTAGCAAGTTCCAAACCACAACCATCCACATTGCACAACACAAAATCTAGAACGCAATTCTAGATTTAGTGTTGTGTAATGAACCGGATTTGATCAGGGACCTCGAAGTAAAGGAGCCATTAGGAGCTAGTGACCATAATATGATAAGCCTTAATCTACAATTTGAGAGGGAGGAGGGAAACTCGGAAGTGTCAGTATTACAGCTGAACAAAGGGAACTATGGAGCTATGAGAGAGGAGCTGGCCAAAGTTCAATGGAACAATACCCTAGCAGGGATGACAGTGGAACAGCAATGGCAAGTGTTTCTGGAAATAATGTGGAAGGTGCAGGATCAGTTCATTCCAAAGAGGAAGAAAGATCCTAAGGGGAGTAAGGGGAGGTCGTGGCTGACAAGGGAAGTAATGGACAGTATAAAAATAAAAGAGAAGGAGTATAACATAGCAAAGACGAGTGGGAAGCCGGAGGATTGGGAAACTTTTAAAGAGCAACAGAAGGTAACTAAAAAGGCAATACGCGGAGAAAAAATGAAGTACGAAGGTAAACTAGGCAAGAATATAAAGGAGGATAGTAAAAGCTTCTTTAGCTATGTGAAAAGGAAAAAAAATAGTTAAGACCAAAATTGGGCCCTTGAAGACAGAAGCGGGTGAATTTATTATGGGGAACAAGGAAATGGCAGATGAGTTGAACAGGTACTTTGGATCTGTCTTCACTAGGGAAGACACAAACAATCTCCCACTATAATAGTGGCCAAAGGACTTAGGGTAACAGATGAACTGAAGGAAATTTATATTAAGACAGGAAATGGTGTTGGATAGACTGTTGGGTCTGAAGGCTGGTAAGTCCCCGGGACCTGATGGTCTGCATCCCAGGGTACTTAAGGAGGTGGCTTTAGAAATCGTGGACACATTGGTAATCATTTTCCAATGTTCTATAGATTCAGGATCAGTTCCTGTGGATTGGAGGATGGCTAATGTTGTCCCTCTCTTCAAGAAGGGGGGAAGAGAGAAAACAGGGAATTATAGACCGGTTAGCCTGATGTCGGTGGTGAGAAAGATGCTGGAGTCAATTATGAAAGATGAAATTACGACACATCTGGATAGCAGAAACAGGATCGGTCCGAGTCAGCATGGATTTACGAAGGGGAAATCGTGCTTGACTAATCTTCTGGAATTTTTTGAGGATGTAACTATGAAAATGGACAAGGGAGAGCCAGTGGATGTAGTGGACTTTCAGAAAGCCTTTGATAAAGTCCCACATAGGAGATTAGTGGGCAAAATTAGGGCACATGGTATTGGGAACAGAGTACTGACATGGATTGAAAATTGTCTGGCTGACAGAAAACAAAGAGTCGCGATTAACAGGTCCCTTTCGGAATGGCAGGCGGTGACCAGTGGGTTACCGCAGGGTTCAGTGCTGGGACCGCAGCTGTTTACAATATATATTAATGATTTAGATGAGGGAATTAAAAGTAACATTAGCAAATTTGCCAATGACACAAAGCTGGGAGGCACTGTGAAATGTGAGGAGGATGTTATGAGGATGCAAGGTGACTTGGACAGGCTGGGTGAGTGGGCAGATGCAGTTTAATGTGGATAAATGTGAGGTTATTCACTTTGGTGGTAAGAACAGGAAGGCAGATTATTATCTAAATGGAGTCAAGTTAGGAAAAGGGTAAGTACAACGAGATCTAGGTGTTCTTGTACATCAGTCACTGAAAACAAACATGCAAGTACAGCAGGCAGTGAAGAAAGCTAATGGCATGCTGGCCTTCATAACAAGGGGAATTGAGTATAAGAGCAAAGAGGTCCTTCCGCAGTTGTACAGGGCCCTGGTGAGACCACACCTGGAGTACTGTGTGCAGTTTTGGTCTCCAAATTTGTGGAAGGACATTCTTGCTATTGAGGGAGTGCAGCATAGGTTCATGAGGTTAATTCCCGGGATGGCAGGACTGTCAAATGTTGAAAGATTGGAGCGGCTGGGCTTGTATACTCTGGAATTTAGAAGGCTGAGAGGGGATCTGATTGAAACATATAAGATTATTAAGGGATTGGACACGCTGCAGGCAGGAAGCATGTTCCCGCTGATGGGTGAGTCCAGAACCAGAGGCCACAGTTTAAGAATTAGGGGTAGGCCATTTAGAACGGAGTTGAGGAAAAACTTTTTCACCCAGAGAATGGTGGATGTATGGAATGCTCTGCCCCAGAAGGCTGTGGAGGCCAAGTCTCTGGATGCTTTCAAGAAAGAGAAAGATTGAGCTCTTAAAGATAGCGGAATCAAAGGTTATGGGGATAAGGCAGGAAATGGATACTGATTGTGGATGATCAGCCATGATCACGGTATATGGTGGTGCTGGCTCGAAGGGCCAAATACCCTACTCCTGCTCCTATTGTCTATTGTCACTGATGAAAAAAATAAAATTTCTACTATCTCCACCAACCCTTCAACCAATTATGATGTATTGTGTTTTGACTTCTCTACAAAGGGAGATAGGTTCTATTTTTTTGTTTCTTAGCCCTTCATAGCTTTTCTTCAAAACAAAATGGGAATACATTTAATAATCAACCAATAATATTATTTTTCCACTAATCCAAAATAAAGCAAACTCCAAAGCAATACACACAAAATGCTGGAAGATTTCAGCAGGTCAGACAGTGTGCATGGAAATGACTAAACAGTCAACGCTTCATTCCGAGACCCTTCAGGACTGAGAAGGAAGAGGGAAGATGCCAGGATAAAAAGTTGGAGGGAGGGGAAGGTGATAGGTGCAGCCAGGTGGGTGGGACAGATTAAAGGCTGGAGAAGAAGGAACTTGATAGGAGAGGAAAGGGAAGGAGGAGGGGACCAGGGTAGGTGATAAGCATGTGAGAAGAAGTAAAAGGTCAAAGTGGGGAATAGAGGAATGGGGTGGTGGGAATTTGCCATCAGGTTGGAGGCTGCCCAGATGGAACAAAAGGTGCTTTTTTTCCACCATGAAGGTGGCCTCATCTTGGCACAAAAGGAGGCAAGATGTCAGAACATGAACGGGAATCAGAAACCACATGCTTTCTCAGTCTTGCTCCCCCTCATCTCTATAATCAACTTTTCCACTTTGTTTAGCCCATGCTTTACTATCATGTGTATTCCCTCTTCTCATCAATGTTAGAGGCTGAAGATTCAGAGAATCTGGCCGTGATTCTTTGGAATTCTCTTCTGGAATTTCTTCTCTTAAAAGGCTCTTCAATTTTATCATTCATATTGGTATCGTCCATATAGCTGAAGTAAGCTGGCATGTTTAGTTGAGTGGGTAACATTTTGTCAAGTTTAATGGTGTCACCTGAAAAAGTGAAATGTTTAACCTAAAGAAGACTGAAAAATCTGTTCCAACGCTTTCAAAAATAATCTATCATCATCCATGGCAGAATCCTCAATGACAGTTCAATTAAGTATGTCCCTCTTAAGAGCCATTAAGTGAGCCTACTTTGTTTTGTTCATGTCTATTTTTACTTGAGGACTATTAATTATCAGTATTACATATGCTGCAGTTTTGCGTGTGCTTTTTTTTAATGTACTATCTCCACGTGAGAGAAAAATCACCTGAAGAAAATCATACCAATCAAAAAAATTGTTGGCCTTTTTCAAGAGTTGTGCTTCTGATGGATAATCAATCGAAGCAAATTAGGCCTGACTACATTCATTCTTTTTCGAATGTATCAAAGGCCTTCAAATCCATCTGACCAATATGTACTCAGTAAAGGACGCTTCTCAGTAGGTTAGAGCTATGCTTTAATAATGAAATATTCACTACATTGGCACCTTTGCCACATTTGACCATAAGACATACAAGCAGAATTAGGCAATTCAGCTCATCAAGTCTTTCTCAACCTCATTTTTCCCGTAACCTTTGATGAACTGACTAATCAAGAACCTATCAATTTCTGCTTTATATATACCCAATGACTTGGCATCTATGCTGTTCTGTGGCAATGAGTTCTAGATTTACTAACCTCTGGTTAAAAAAATTCCTCCTCATCTCTGTTCTAAAGTGACATCCTTCTATTCTGAGGCTGTGTCCTTTGGTTCTGGACTCCACCACTACAGGAAACATCCTCTCCATTTCCACTCTATCTAGGCCTTTCAGTATCGATAGGTTTCCATAAGATCCACCCTCATTCTTCTCAACTCCAGTGAGTAAAAGACCCTAGAGCCATTAAACGCTCCTCATCTGATAAGCGTAGCCCTGGAATTATTGTCAGGAACCTCCTCTGGACTTTCTCCAAGGCCAGCACATCTTTTCTTGGATAAGGGGCCCAAAACAGCTCCAAAAATTCCAAGTGTAGTCTGACCAGAGCCTGATTAAGACTCAGCATTAAATCCTTGCTTTTATATTCTAGAGTTCTTGAAATGTATGCTAACATTGCATTTGCCCCCTTACCACTGACTCACCCTGCAAGTTAACCTTCAGGGAGTCCTGCACGGGGATTCCAAAATCCCTTTGAACCTCAGATTTTCTTCCCATTCTTTCTGGTGAAAGAATACACTCCCCTGCACTATATTCCATCTGCCACATATTTGTCCATTCTCCCAATCTGTCTAAGTCCTTCTGCAGACTGCCTGCTCCCTTAATACTACCTGCTGCTCCATCTATTTTTGAGAAACTTGACCATAATGTCATCAATTCAGTCATCCAAATCATTGTCATCTGAGCTACAACTGCCAGTGAGACACCCAGGTTCAGTGTTTTGACCATGTTATATGTGCCGTGTCACATAACATCTGTAATCTTGGTCTTCGATCACGATTGTTTTGGTCAAAACTTTTTTTCTGTAGAAGAGGTTTGCCATTGCCTTCTTCTGGGCAGTGCCTTTACAAGATGAGTGAACCCAGCAATTATCAATACTCTTCAGATTTTGTCTGCCTGGCGTCAGTGGTCACATAACCAGGATTTGTGATATGCACTAGCTGCTCATACGACCATCCACCACCTGCTCCCATGGCTTCATGTGACCCTGACTGGGGGATAAGCAGGTACTGAACCTTGTCTAATAGTCTCCTGCAGGCTAGTGGAGGGAAGGAGCACCTTACACCTCCTTTGCCAGAGACATATCTCCACCCTGCCACCCAGCATTATTTAAGAGAGACCATGTAAAACATCTGAAGGGCTGTGACATGCAGAGATCTAGTCGTTAAAGCAGTTACCAAATTTCACTGGGATCCTTGCCATTACAATATATTGACTAGCTGAAAGCTTTAAGTCGAAAGGCAACACACAATACAACCTACAAACAAAATACCCCTTTCTTCCAATAATTCATTTCTATTATACTTATGTGCTGAATAAGCTGCATATGCTTTCAATGTGCCACTAAAGATTTGTGTCCACTACTTTTCACAAAAAAATTTATTATGCTGTGCATTTCATGAAATAACTCTATTCTAGTTTAAAACCTAAGTGAAGCACAAAGGCAGAAATTATATAACCGTAGCAGCTACACTTTGCCTTTATTAATTTTTCATTCAGTTCAAACCATCAGGCAAATAAGCAATTTGTAAAATAATAAGATTTGAAATATCAGAGTAAAAGACCATTATTCCCATACACAATATATCAGCTTTATAATAGCCAGGATAAATTGTAAAGAAAAACGTGGTTTCTGTCCTGTTACAGAAATGACATATATTAGTGCCGCAAAAAGCTGTGCTGTGCATTGGAATCCTCGAAGCATGCAGGAAAAGAATGTTTATATGTACACAGCATGTAGTTGTGAATGTATCCCCCACAATTCATAAGCCTTTACTGTGATTATCCAAAGTGATGACACAACTTCAGGAGGCAGATGAAAGCACAAACTGTGCCTGGCATTGTAAATCAGAAGTTTTGAACGGGACTAATGAGACTGGTATGGAAGTGGGCTTCTCCAATGCTCAACTGATCATCAAGGCAATGGGGATGGACAATGGGGCTAGAATTACTGCAGGAAGTCTCCATTCCTAAAAAATAAGTGGATGGCACTGCCTGCAAATTTCTGATACCTCTGGTCTATTAAGGTACTGCTGCCAATAGCAGACACGCAGCAGTTTAGATAAGAATGCCTTAACCCTCTTGAGTTCCTGGTGAAAGTGAATGCTGTTCCCAGGTGCCCATGCATTCTACAATGCTGCAGCAGTGACATTACATTGAATTGTGTGCTGAAACACATTTACTGCAGTGCGTCCAGCAGGCTCTGTACATCAGCTTGCCACGTGTACAGAACAGTATGATTCATATATTCTATTTGCATTGTGTGTGCTTAGAAGGGACTGAATTCACAGCTTCACTAATACGCATAACACAAAAAAGGTACAAGCTCTATAATTGACTTCCTGGGTCAATATTTGGTGGCAGACTTTCCAAATCTTGAGCATCAAAGTTGTTCCAGACCTTACACCCACACAATCATTTTCCATGGATATTGACTGGGAGTAGAAATCCTAAAATATCTACAGCAGGGAGACCAGTTGAACAACGTAGTCTCCAAAAGCAATTCTATTATCACAGGAATCTCAGCTTGCACTGGTTCTTGCAAAGTTTGAAGGGATCAGGTTGAGAACTTGTCCAGTTTATAAGGTTTGGCCAGATTGATTTTATCTGCTGAGCTATCAAAATAGCTTAGCAGTTAGTTTACGCTTGATTATAAAGTCCTGTTGAAAGGTAGACATCAGTATGAAGTGAATAAGGCTTTCTGCTTTGATGAGATAGCAGGGTATAATGGGAAAGAATAGAGCAAGTGACAGGATCAAGCATATTCCCTGCTCAATGTGACAGCTTTCTTTGATGAAGTTAATGTAATGGCCAGCATTCTGTTGAGAATAACGGTTTAAGATTATGGAGCAGAACAATAGTTTTGAAATGAAAAATTTAAGCTTTCTGAGATTGTCCAAGTATCCTAAGGAAAAGCCATTAGGTAGCCTAGTTTAGCTTAATCATGCAGCAATTTACATATTATTTAAATGTAATACAATTGTAATGATGTACATAAACAAAAGGTAACTATTTTAAATTATCTTTAATATCCAGAGCTTTGCTTATTTTGTGTAGAGCAATCAGAGACCAGGACAAATGAACAGAAATTAATAAAAAGCTGGTCAAAAGGTAAACCCATGCTTGCTAACTCATTTTTTTGCATTAAATACAAAATTAAATTAAATCAATTGAACCACTGCTGCCAAAGTTCCAGAACCTTTTTAATGGAAGTTACTTAGTGATGATGACATTACAATTCCAGATCCCATTAGAAATCCCCTTTGCGTTTAACCTAAAGAATGCTATAAACGAAGACACTGAGGACATGGCCTCATTCTGTCCTACAAATTATTTTTGCATTTTTATTTCGGTGCTTATGAGGAATTATTAATGATAGAATAGACAAATGTTTATCACAAGTCATAATTTATTCTGTCTTTGGAAACAGTGAGGGATTCAGTGATGGTTTTCATAAATCAATTTCCCTCTAACAACTGAAATTCTAGTGCACTGAGATGTTATGTATGTATATTTCGGAACAAGTGTTATGTAATACAGTTTGTCACCAGGCAGAACATACTGCCCTAGATTTTCTTTCTCCTGTTTGCCAATGATTGCTCAGCGGATCTGAGACAGGTAGAGACAAAAAAACAACGTGAGAAGATGTTACAAGTGGAAGGGATTCTCTTTCTCCCTGCTTAATTGGTTGTTTTGGGGTCAAATTTTATATTTGACAAAATACTTCCATAAATATACATTTTTTAAGTTGAGGCATCCCTTCATCGTTACTACCACATATAAACAAATTTGTATTTTTAAATTGTTTGAGTAACTATAATAGAACGGATTCAACACTGCTCTTTGCAACTGGATCCTTGACATCCTGACCATCACACCACAATCAGTCTGAATAGACATCAGCATCTCCATCACAATTATTTTCAGTACTGCCATCCTGAAAGGTTGCATCCTCAGCTCCTTTCACTACTTTCTCCACACTCATGACTGTGTGGCTAGATTCTCCATTTACAAGTTTGGAGATGATGCCACCATCGTGGCCCATATCACAAATAATATTGGTTCGTGTGCAGGAAGGAGATAGAAATCCTAGTGGCATGGCGCCTTGGCCGAAACCTTTCCCTCAATGCTAGAAAAACAGAAGAATTAGTCATTGACAACACCTCAGAGGTTGAGAGAGTTCAGAACATCACCAACAACTTGACCTAGTCCAACCAGATTGACGTTTCAGCTAAGAAAGCTCAGTGCCTCTGCTTCCTCAGAACACAAAGTATTTTGACAAATCCTGTAATTTTTATCAACGCACTATAGAAAGCATCCCAACTAGATGCTTTACGGTTTGGTATGGCCACTGCAGAGACTTGTGAACACAGCTCAGCACATTACAGAAACCATCCTTCCTCCATGGACTGTGCCTACAGTTCTCACTTGCTCGGTAACAGGTCAGCATAATCAAGAATCCCACCGAGCATAGGTATTTTCTGCCCTTCCCCAACCCCCCAACCCCCCATTAGGCAGAAGATACTGAAGTCTTATGGACAACTGCTTTCCCCTTTTTTTCTGCCCATTATGCCACTGGCATTTATGGCAGCAATGAAAGTCCTCCATCTCTGGTGGTGTTCAGGGCTTCCTTCATCATGCCTTTAGCTTCATCTTGGTCTTCACTACTGCCTGTCATGCAATTCCCAGTGGAGTCTCAGAAATACTGTCGCACTCAGATGCAGAAAGTCCTCCATCTCTGGTGGTGTTCAGAGCTTCCTTCATTATGTCAGTATTTCCCCTCAGTTTTCACAACTGTCAGTTACGTAAGTCCCAGGTGGAGACTCAGGAATACCATCACACTCAGATATCGAAGCATTCTTCGTTGCTGTTTCTCGTTGCTACGAGACAATTGAAAACTGATAATGAACTCTTGACCTCACAATCGACCTCACCGAACCTTGCACTTTACAGTTCGGCCCGGTTTTTCCTCTGTACTGTAACTCATTATCCTGTATTTTGTTTTATCTTGTATTACCTCAATGCACTCTACTAATGAATCCTCTGTAGGGGCAGCAGACACAACAAGCTTTTCAATGTGCTGCACCTTGTACATGTGACAATGATAAATAGATGACCGATTTGCTGATTTACAGCTGTAAAGTAGCAGGCAACATGAATGCATGATCAAACATTAATTTCAACAATTTGTTATGACATTATTGCAAACTGCAGAATTGATAATTCTGCATGTCCCAGCCAAAACCCATCTTTATCATTGTTATCAACATATTCAAATCCCTCCCTGGTGTCATGCCCTCTCTCTGTAATGTGTTTCAGAATGCCTTTGTCCCTCCTGGCCCTTGGTTTCACACTAGATGTGATTTCTCACCTGCTTTCATGTTGCATCTCGCTAAGCAGAGCTGACAGCTAATAGTGTTGGTTAACAATAAACGTAATTTGAAACAGCTAGTAGAACAATGCAGTCATGGAAATTGGTAATAACTCCACTCTGATCGCATCCCTCTTTGTTTGAGGCAAGCACCGGCCTTTAACCTGATAATTTCTTACATTGTCATTTCAGAGGAGTAGAACCCATTTTGTCAGTGTAAACATACCAATATTGTACTGGAAATAATTCTGAAAATGTATAGCTTGGGTGGTTGATGGTTGGAATGAGTTGCTCCCCAATCTGGGAAATTTGTTTGCAGGCATTTTGTCACCATACAAGGTGACATCATCAGTGTGCTGTTGCTTGTGGTGTGTCCTCCGAATGTTTGACCTTTGTACACCTTTCAATCAGCTGATGTGGGGAGGAACTCTCATCACTGATTGGCTTTGTGTGTTGTGATCTGGAATTTTGCCTGCATCAGCTCATAGACCTCATTCTTCCCACGTCAATTTGGGCTCACAGTGGGTGGAGGAAATTTGTCCCTGCAAAGTTACAGTTTGCTCAGATTATTTTTTGGTTTTGACTAGTCTTAAAACAAGTCGTTCTAGCAATACGTTCTGGATTTACTGCTGGAAGTTGGCCTGCCAATCATCATTAATAAGAAGAAAACCTCAATGTTATTTGTGAGCAGATGTGAGAAAAATTCCTGACCATAATGCATGAAGTTTGCCACACAGCCAATCAGTAACATGATTTCCTCTCAACATCACAATTGTTTCTGAAATGATGTCCAATCAGCTGATGAAAAGTATATAAAGACCAAGCATTTGGAGGACACACTACAAGCAACAGAACACTTACGATGTCTCCTGGCATGATGATGAAACCTTTCCAAGTAAATTGTACTACACCACAATTTTAATTTGTACATTCTTTCCACCTTCCAATTCAACAAATTAGATGATGGAAACATGCTTAACACACAAAAATCAGCAATATAAATAGAATCTTTATTTCATGATGAGGATTTATAGCATTGTAGATGGAATTACCAGATTATAACAAGTAATCTTATAAATATTATTGACTTCTATTCTCTTCTTCAGGTAAACAACTTCAGGGCCAAAGTCCTCCCACCATTTCTACGTAGATTTGTAGAAAAGATCCCAAACAGTTGAAAGATTTTTTTTTTGTATGATACCAGTTTGTTTTTGTAAAAGTTCTTCGAAAAGATGGATATTCAAACTTCATTAATTGACCTAATGGAGACTTGTGGATACTCTTTCTCAATAACATGGACCAGTAGCATTAAGCAAAGGGTCTGTGGACCCCAGGCTGGGAACCCTTGACTTAGACTCTGAAGTGAGAATCACAAGTGGTAGTTGAGGTGCATAACATAGATGAATTAGGAACAAAAGGTAACTAAAGGCAGAAAAGAGGAAATAAATGGACAGTTATCTGGATAGATTAAGATGAAAATGGGTAAAAGGATGTTCATCTCAAACATCAAGACTGACAAGAAGCAGGTAAATGAAACAAGCTGCTTATGTCGTGTACGTTTGACGTTATGCTGAGTTCAAATGTACATGGACATTCATTTAGAGATCTCAAATGCACCATGGAAAGTGAAAAGTTGTGTCCATGCTAATCCTGGCAAGGTAAAGGGTGTACAATGTGATGATACCTATATTAAAAAAATAAGAAAAAGCATCTTCTCTATGCCTTTCTGAAGTTACTAAAATAACACATAAAAACTTTTGGTGTAATAGAAGCAGCTGTATTCTATGAGAGAAATTGTAAATCATAGAATGTGAGAATGGTGGAATATGAGAATGTATTATTCACTTGTGATTTCATTATCTAATCAAATGTATAGATCAAGAAACAAGAGTACAGGGATCAGAGTTAATGCAAAATTTGATTCAGGAATTGTGACCAAATTTTAAAAGGATTTTCAGTTTTTCTATAATCACTCAATTCACTTAAATCACAGACTGATACCTGAAAAATACACTAAATTGAGATTATAACAATAGACAAGACCCAGTTTATTTCTAATCAGTTCTTTGATTGCAGTACTGTCTTTTGGATTTCTCCCAGCATAGATGTACAATGTTGCCTCTGTATCACATACAATTTTTAATAAGCAATTAATATCCTCATAGGAGAAGCTCTTATTAAAATCCCTGTTACAACAAAGGCTTTTTAAAATATTACTTGTTGAAATATTGATTCACAAGGCAATTTTGTTAAAAGATTTCCCTTTTGAAGTATGTTTCTCACAGAAAATCAGGCAAAGAGAGATCTGTCTTAAACTCAGTATGTTCATCAAAGCATAGCAGCTGATTTCATCAAGCCACAAGGCAGCTGATTTTTAAAACAGTTTGTGTGACAATGTTGATTCATCCTTTAATATTTATTTTCATACTGAGTTAGATCAATTGCATTGACAATCATGGTTTGCACTGGATCTAACCAGAATGTTCAAATGTATATCATCAGTAATTAAACCCATATTGCATCTCACAACTTCTGTAATGTAAATGCTTTTCTGATAAGAAATAAAGCTCATCAGTATTCAATCCTGGACATTCTATTACTGAAAACTAGCATGGTAAAAAATTCATTAAGTTCCATTTCATATGCCTTCTTCTGAATTTAGGTGAATTCACATTCCTAAAAAGGATTTTTTTTCAATATTAGATATGAAAGGTTGACAGATAACTATAAAATAAACTCTAGGTAAACATACAATTTCATACCAAAATATCCAGTGATTTTCTTGTCAAGGAACTTCATCATAATTGAATTTACTTTGAAATTAATGCTGTAAAAGTGACCACAACTTCAAGATACTATTGATTTGCAGTAAATATGTGTATATTTTTATGTAAGATAAATTGCTATTATATCACAATCAAAACAAATGTCACTTAATTGTATCATGATTGAATATCACTAGCTGGAGCTCTTTAAATCAGCAGAAAAGATATCACAGTTCATCATAAAAACAGCTTGCGTTGCAGTGAATGGTTTTCCAATGAGCAAGTGTCCCAGTGGGGACAAAGAGAAAAGCATATATTGCTAAGAAAACATTGCTCTCTGATTCGCTGCAGTGTGCTATGCTGCACTCTTCTAGTCCAATTTGAAGTCTGAAGTTTGAAGTAAATGCATATCATTATATAAGGTTAATGGGTAGCTTTCAGCACAAATTATACATTATGAGAAGTTGTCAACATTTTTGATAGAGGTTTGTTTTTGTCAGTATAGTAGTTGGTTATTGTGTGCAGAGATATTAGTGAAAGGATAAAGGTACAGAAAAGAATAAATTGAACAGACTGGGAAATTTCCATGTTCGGTTCACAATATATTAATGATAATGCAATGCCTCGTGTTACTGAAGGTATTTCATACAAAATATCAGCATGAGTCACCAAATCAACTCGCCTGTTTTTATTCCCATCACAAAGATCCACCAGTCTTGGCAGCACCCACAAATCCCATAACATAAATTACTTTAAATTTCCACAAAAGGCAAGAGAAGATCAATAATTTACATTCCATTATTTTCCTCATCCTCCATAAAGGACTGCTGCATCTCCAAACCATTACCCCACATTAATTCTGGAAACTTTTACGATATTTCTTAACAGTCAACCAAGTGCCTTCTGTGATTAGACACACAAATCAAGTTTTTTAACCCTTTTCCAGCCACAATAAATCTACAGTTCATCAGATCTTCGGAATTTATATTTACAGGTAAGTTAAAAAGGCAGGGCTTTACTTACCTTAATTACCTTGGTGGGTTGACATTTGACTTGGTGGGATACAGAAGCTGTCTGATTCATTCTGCAAGTCTTTGGGTGCAGTGAAATCCTGAAGAGCGTAAAGCTGCAGATTTTCTTGATCAGTAAATCTGTCCTCTTTAAATTGTAGTTTGACCTAGGGCTGTTATACTCTTACATGGATCCTTTCCCCAGGCTCTGATCTACACACTACAAACCTGGCAGTAAGACTGCGTTTATCCAGCATCCTGCTCAACTCCCCCTCAACACAAAATGTGACAGCCTCTAACACAACCAATCAGAGCTCCGGTCTTCCCTCATCTACAGGAGCATAATTTAGAATACTGCTGTAATCAGATTTTATTTTTTTTTGCCCTATAGATGTCTAAGTGTCTAAGTTATGGCTGTGCTGTTGAATATTTTACAAGGTTATGAGGGAATAAGGAAACTCTGATCATGCTTTTGACTTAAATGTGAAAAATCAAGTTAAAAAGCTGTAATTCAGGCAGTTTCCTAATGTACTTTTTGAAACTCTGTAATTTAGCATAGTGTACTCACTCATGCATTTTGATGATTGCTTCAATTTAATGAGTTCAAAGCTCCTGAAACATAAAATAAACAGTCTGTATATAGAAGATATCATCTACCATAAACAAAATGACCAACTAGTTCTGTTAAAATAAATTAAATACTGTTTTCCCCATTGTCTCTACTTCATTATTTTCTTTCCAAATGACAGTCATTTTATAGAGTAACTTTCAAAATATAATCATCCAAACTTTTACATGTTGTATTTTAAAGAAACCCAAGATTAAGCAAATATTAGTTTGATAGAAATTTTCAAATTGACTACTTTGATTAAGATCTTAAAATCTGTAACCTAACCAACATTATTTGTGTAAAGAGCAGAAGCTTTGAAGATGGATTGGAATAGACAATGTGTTGTATTCCAACATGTACCCCTCTCCTCTAAAGCTGGGGTTCCCAACCTTTTTTTTGGTTTAATTGTTCTCCCATCTTGACAATTTACCTGAAAATGTTTCCTCACCAAAGGAGAAGACATCATCAGAGCGCTGTTGATTGGCATGATCAGGGAACAACTCAACCCAACCATCACATCTTCCAAACTGATCCCAACCTTTTTTATGCATGGTCCCCTGCCATTATCCGAAAGATCTATGAACCCCCAATCTAAGTATATGATCCATATTCTTACCAGGTCCAGATCCATGCACCAGTCCATCGTAACATTGTAAAAAGTGATTTAGATGTATCTGAGACCTTTCAGTTTAATTTATTATTTGCCCACAGACATCATTATTGCTAGATTAACCCTTTACATCTTGTCATCACCTGTATGGGTGGAAAAGTAACACAGCTAATTGTAGTGCTGCCTCCCAGCGTCAGAAATCCATGTTCAATCCCAGATGCAGGAGCTGTCTGTGTGTAATTTGTACAATATCCATGTCACATACAGTATCTGTTTCTCCTGAAAGCTCCTGTTTCAAAGTTCAAAGTAAATTTCTATTTGAAGTACATACATGTCACCCTATACAACACTGAGATTCATTTTCTGATGGGCTCCTACACCCCATTATTAGAATAGAGTAGAACTTTATTGCCATTGCTCAAGACAGTGAGATTGCAGTGCTACTCCAGTCTGTACAAAATAGATATTTACCATGCATGCTTCTGTACAAAACAAATATTTACAACAGCCCTTGGGAACAAGCTGGTTTTAAGACCATATAGGAGCAGAAGTAGGCCATTCGGCCCATCAAGTCTGCTCCATCATTCAATCATGGGCTGATCAAGAACTTATCTATCACTGCTTTAAATGAACCAATGACTTGACCTCCACAGCTGCTCATGGTAACAAATTCCACAGATTTACCACCCTCTGACTAAAATAATTTCTCTGCATCTCTGTTCTAAATGGACGTCCTTCAATCCTGAAGTTGTGCCCTCTTGGCCTCGACTACCCTACTATGGTAAATAACTTTGCCATATTTAATCTATTCAGGCCTTTTAACATTTGGAATGTTTCTATGAGATCCCCCCCCCCATTATTCTCCTGAACTCTAGGGAATACAGCCCAAGAGCTGCCAGACGTTTCTCATACAGTAACCCTTTCACTTCTGGTGTTACATACCTCAAGGAGATCTTGTGACTTTCTTGTGAGAATGATGTAATGGTCTTTTGGAGGTCACCTGATGTAATTTTCCCGCCGATGTGAAGTCATGTGATGACATGTTCACCACGGGTATAAAAGGGAAGACCCCTGGTGACGCAGTTAGCTTTCCAGCTAGAACGCTAGTCAGTGTCTTCGTTCCCGTTGCGTATTTGTTTTATGATGCAGTTTCATTTTTAAAACGGAGTGTTACGTTCTATTGTAAGGTACAATAGTGCTGGATTGTCAGTTTACCCATTTCTGCCAGATTTGTTGATATACCTTTTCAGTAGTATTGGAGAGTGAAGACTTTATCGAAGTACAGAATATGAAGGTTTAAGAGAAGTCGGGACTGTTCGGCAGTTTAATAAGGGATCAACCTTATTGAGTCTTCGTTGAAGAAGTAGCGACCTGCATCGAAGATAACTCCGGCCAAAAGAGCAAGGTAGCTCATGCAGGATTTGCTCGCCAGAAGAAAGGTCAGTTGTTTTAAGCTGTTTATTTCCTTCATCGTGAATCCTTTTGGACAGAACCAGCAGGAAAGTCGCGTCTATGAAGGAATCCTTCTCCAGGGAAGTCTCTTCCAATTGAATGTATAAATCTGTTGAACTTTCAAATTTACCATTTTAAGAACTGTATTTGACTTTACCGCTTTAAAAACTGTTTTCGCATTTATAGCTTTAAGAACCAGTACCAAGTAGCGATTTGTTGAATGGCCGCATAGTGGTTAACTTCCAGTTAAGGTATTTGTTTGTTTTTTTTTTAATTGTTTATCCGTGTTTAATAAATGTTTGGTTCGTTCTTATATAACCTGACTCGATTGATAATCATTGTTGCCGGTTACGTAACACTGGAATCACTCTCGTGAACCTTCTCTGAACCCTCTCCAATGTCAGTATATCCTTTCTAAAATAAGGAAGCCAAAACTGCACACAATACTCCAAGTGTGGTCTCACAGGTGCCTTATAGAGCCTCAACATCACATCCCTGCATTTATATGCTGTACCTCTAGAAATGAATGACAACATTGTATTTGCCTTCTTCTCCACCGACTCAACCTGGAGGTTAACCTTTAGGGTATCCTGCACAAGGATTCCCAAGTCACTGTGCATCTCGGCATTTTGAATTCTCTCCCCCATCTAAATAATAGTCTGCCCGTTTATTTCTTACACCAACGTGCATGACCATACACTTTCCAACATTCTGAAAATCCAAGTATACCACATCTACTACATCTCCTTTGTCTACCCTGCAGTAGCTTAGTCAGGCAGGATTTTCTTTTCAAGAAACTATGCTGGTTTTGGCCTATCTTGTCATGTGCCTCCAGGTACTCTGTAATCTCATCCTTAACAATCAATTCCAACAACTTCCCAACCACCGATAGCAGGTTAACAGGTCTATAATTTCCTTTCTGCTGCCTCCCACCTTTCTTAAATAGTAGAATAACATTTGCAATTTTCCAGTCATCCTGTACTATGCCAGAGTCTATTGATTCTTGAAAGATAATTGTTAATGCCTCCGCAATCTCTTCAGCTTTTTCCTACAGAACCCGAGGGTGTATTCTATCAGGTCCAGAAGATTTATCCACCCTCAGACCATTAAGATTCCTGAGCACCTTCTCAGTTGTAATTTTCACTGCACATACTTCACTTCCCTGACACTCTTGAATGTCCAGTATACTGCAGATGTCTTCCACTGTGAGGACTGATGCAGAATATACATTCAGTTCCTCTGTCATCTCAGTGCCTCTCATTACAATATCTCCAGTGCCATTTTCTATTGGTCCTATATCTACCCTTGCCTCTCTTTTACCCTTTATATACTTAGAAAAGCTTTTAGTATCTTCTTCGACATTAGTCGCCAGCTTCCTTTCATAATTCATTTTTTCCTTCCTATTGACCTTCTTAGTTTCTTCTGCAAGTTTTTATAAGCTTCCCAATCCTCTATCTTCCCACTGGCTTGGCTTCCTTGTATGCCCTCTCTTTTGCTTTTACTTTGGCTCTTTTTCAGTCTTACTGTTTTAGCTAAGATGTTTCTGTATCTCCTAGCAGATGGCAGGAGATTGAACAGACAGTGTCTGGGATGGGATGGGTCTTTACTGATGTTACAAGTGCACTGTAGTCTTTGAAAGAGTATTTCCTCCTTTATCCCACAACATCTAGGTTCCTAGGTGACTTGACCAGTGTAAATTGAACCTTGTATGAATAGTAGACTCTGGGGGGTGGGTGTAAATGAGAATGAGGGGAGAATGTTTAAATGGGTTTAAGAAAGGGTTAATGTAATTGAGTGGCTGATGGTCAGCACAGATTTGGAGGGGGAGAGGGCTGAAAAGCCTCTTTTTGCATTGGCTGATGCTACGACTCCATGGGTATGATAATGTAAACAGTAATGTCCTTGCGTCTTTCTAACTGGTTTCATTATTACAGTATAAAAGCTAAATACTTGCAGGTGCCGAAAATCTGAAACAAAACAGAATATACTGTCAATACTCAGCAGGGCATGGCACATTCACAAAGAAATACTACAATGGATAAAGGCTGGCCTTCTGAGAGTAGACTTTCCTTTTCATGTTAATTGTCAAGATGTTTTCCATACATTCTCCTGACTATTTTTAAATAGGGCACTATAGTAAGAACTAGAAAAATGCAGATGGCTGTCTTTGTGAAGTCTGGAATTTAGGTCAGAGCTTGGCAGTAACTTACTATGAAGTGCCTATACACTTTTATCCTGTTAGGATGTTCCCTTTAACAAGTATGGAGGAAAGGATTTCTCTTCATGCTTTGTTATTTTAAGGACTTGATTCAGGCCATTCACTCCAGCAGAGGAGTGATGGATCCTGACTATAAATGGATTATTTTGAGGAAGTCTTAAGCGGATTGGACCTACGACCCCCTATGGTTTAGAAGGGTGGGAGGTGAACGCTTTGAAACATGGTAGATCCTGAGAGGTCCTGCTAGAGAAGATACTAAAAGGATGTTTTCTGTCATGGGTAAAAAAAAACAAGGGCTCATTGTCTCCACCCATTCCCCTTCTAGCCCAAGGGAGTTGTGAAGCTAAGTCATTTGCATATTCAAGGGTTTAAGAATGATATTTAGTCTCTGGGAATATCACAGGTTATGGGAACCAGATAGAAAGTGAAGATGTTCAACTTTAGATCAGCCATGATCTTATTAAAATTGGCTTTCTTCCGTTTCTATTTTTTAAAATAGAGCTTGCCTTGCCCAGATGTGTGTAAACTGATCTCCTAACTTCATTAACTCTCCCACTTTCCATAAGAATATTAGACCATAGGCATAGGAACAGAATTAGACCACTTGGCCCATTGGGTCTGCTGCATTATTCGATCATGGCTGATTTATTTTCTCTTTCAAACCCATTCCCTTGCCTTCTTTCCACAACTTTTGGCAGCCTTACTAATTAAGAACCTATCAGCACCTACTTTAAATTTGCTAGGACTCCTAGGCCCTTTGCACCTACGACTTCTGAATTTCCTCCCCATTTAGAAAATAGTCTGCATCATTATTCCTTCCACCAAAACGCATGATCATACACTTCCCAACACTGTATTCCAACTGCCATTTCTGTATCCATTCTTCTAATCTGTCTAAGTCCTTCCACGGCCTCTCAGCTTTCTCAACACTACCTGTTCCCCCCCGCCCCCGCCCCACCTAGCTTTATATTGTCTGCAAACGTGGCCACAAAGCCATCGATTCCAGCATCCAACTCATTATCATATAACCTGATAAGTAGCAGGACTGTACCAACACCACCCCTGTGGAAAAGGCCCCCTTTACCCTTTTTTCCCCACTCTTTGTCTCCTGCCAGCCAATCCTCTATCCATGCTAGTACCTTTCCTGTAATACCAAGGGATCTTATCTTGTTAAGCATCCTCATGTGCGGTACCTTGTTAAAGGCCTTCTGAAAATCCATGTACACAACATTCACCAATTCTCCTTTGTCTACCCTGCCTGTTAGTCACAGTCATAGTCATACTTTATTGATCCTGGGGGAAACTGGTTTTCATTACAGTTGCACCATAAATAATAAATAGTAATAACACCATTAATAGTTAAATAGTAATAAGTAAATTATACCAGGAAATAAGTCCAGGACCAGCCTATTGGCTCAGGGTATCTGACCCGCCAAGGGAGGAGTTGTAAAGTTTGATGGCCACAGGCAGGAATGACTTCCTATGACGCTCTGTACTGCATCTCGGTGGAATGAGTCTCTGGCTGAATGTACTCCTGTGCCCACCCAGTACATTATGTAGTGGATGGGAGACATTGTCCAAGATGGCATGCAACTTGGACAGCATCCTCTTTTCAGACACCACCATCAGAGAGTCCAGTTCTATCCCCAGAAAATCACTGGCCTTACGAATGAGTTTGTTGATTCTGTTGGTGTCTGCTACCCTTAGCCTGCTGCCCAAGCACACAATAGCAAACATGATAGCACTGGCCACCACAGACTCGTAGAACATCCTCAGCATCGTCCGGCAGTTGTTAAAGGACGTCACTCTCCTCAGGAAATAGAGACGGCTCTGACCCTTCTTGTAGACAGCCTCAGTGTTCTTTGACCAGTCCAGTTTATTGTCAATTTGTATCCCCAAGTATTTGTAATCCTCCACCATGTCCACATTGAGCCCCTGGATGGAAACAGGGGTCACCGGTACCTTAGCTCTCCTCAGGTCTACCACTAGCTCCTTAGTCTTTTTCACATTAAGCTGCAGATAATTCTGCTCACACCATGTGACAAAGTTTCCTACCGTAGCCCTGTACTCAGCCTCATCTCCCTTGCTGATGCATCCAACTATAGCAGAGTCATCAGAAAACTTCTGAAGATGACAAGGCTCTGTGCAGTAGTTGAAGTCCGAAGTGTAAATGGTGAAGAGAAAGGGAGACAAGACAGTCCCCTGTGGAGCCCCAGTGGGATCACTCTGTCGGACACACACTGTTGCAAGCACACGTACTGTGGTCTGCCAGTCAGGTAATCAAGAATCCATGACACCAGGAAAGCATCCACCTGCATCGCTGTCAGCTTATTTCCTCAAAGACTGCAACAGATTTGTCAGGCATGATTTCCCCTTACATAAACCATGCTGACTTGGGCTTATTTTATCATGAGCTTCCAAGTATCCTGAAGCCTCATATTTAATAATGGACCCTAACATCTTGCCAACCACTGAAGTCAGGCTAACTGACTTATACTTCCTGCCTTTTGCCTCCTTCCCTTCTTAGAGGGACATTTGTAAATTTTCCATTCACTGAGTCATAGAGAAGTACAACACAGAAACATAGCCTTCAGCCTTTAGCTCATCTAGTCCTTGCCTCTGGAAGCGTTCCAGAATCCAGTGATTCCTAAAAGATCATTAGGAATACCTCCACAATCTCTTCAGCTACCTTATAGAACCCTAAGATCCAGTACATCTGGTCCAAGTGACTTACCTACCTTCAGACCTTTCACCTTCTCTTTAATAATAGCAACTACACACACTGACATTCTCAATTTTTAGCACTGCTGGAGTTTCCCACAATGAAGATAGACACAAAGTAGTTATTCAGTTTGTCTACCATTTCTTTGGCCCCAATTACTACATCTTCAGCATGATTTTCCAACAGCCCAATATCTTCTCTTGCCTCTCTTTTACTCTTTGCACACCTGAAAAAAAAATTGGTACCTTTTTTCATATTTTTGGCTAGCTTACATTTATATTTCATCTTTTCTCTCCTTGGTGCTTTTTTTTAAGTTGCTTTCCAATCCTCTAGCTTCCCACTAATTTATGCTAAATTGTATGCCTTCTCTTTTTCTTTTATGCCATCTTTGACTTTCCTTGTCAGCCATGGCTGCCTCCTCCTCCACTTCTTCCTTGGAATGAACCAGTCCTATGTTTTTGGAATTAATCCCAGAAACTCCAGCCATTGCTGTTCTTCCAGCATCCCTAATAGTGTCAATTCCAATTAACTTTGGGCAGTTCCTCTCTCATGATTCACGGATATGTGTTTTGTATTTGTTTTATGCAGTAATTCCAAACAATTGAAGGTGGACCTTTCTTAAAATGTTTCTATTAACAGAGCAGGAAATAGAACTCAAACTGTATAGTTCATTGCCACAGACAGTTGGCGAGGCCAAATCATTTGGTATATTCAAGGTGGAGGTTGACAGGTTCTTGATTAAGGTGGAGGTTGACAGGTTCTTGATTAGTCAGGACACCAATGGTTACAGGGAGAAGACAGGAGAATAGGGTTGAGAGGGATAATAATTAAGAGATGATGCAGTCACAGACAGACTCAATGGGGTAAAAGGCCTAATTCTGCTCTTAGGTCTTATGGTCTAATTTCAAAATCCTTACTATTAAATTAATTTTAGCAATGCCATGTCAAAATGGACTCTCACATCTATTAACCACTTGGGATAGAATTTCATCCTTGCTTTTATGGACTAAATGAAACAAACAATAAGGTTTGTGTTTTGAAATCAGAACCTGATACTTGTTATGGATGACCGCATCATGTTAATACATTAAACAGAATGAATTTGTATCTATTTATCCCAACTGTTGTAACACACATTAGCTAATTTCTCATCTAAAAAGCCTTTTAAATGCTGCCAGTGCATTTTAGTTCAAACAACAGGAATTCTGCAGATGCTGGAAATTCAAGCAACACACATCAAAGTTGCTGGTGAACGCAGCAGGCCAGGCAGCATCTCTAGGAAGAGGTGCAGTCGACGTTTCAGGCCGAGACCCTGACCCAGTTAGTTCTGACGAAGGGTCTCGGCCTGAAACGTCGACTGCACCTCTTCCTACAGATGCTGCCTGGCCTGCTGCGTTCACCAGCAACTTTGATGTGTGTTGAGTGCATTTTAGTTGCTCAGAGAGTCAGCAAATTTTAATGGATAAGGAACTTAGTCTGGCATGTAACAGACATGATGTGCATTTCAACTCCACTAAAATTCAACTTCAATATTTTATTTTGCACTCTTTTTTGCGGAATTCCATTGGTCGAGGTCACCCATGGATCGGTGTTCCAGCTGTCTACATGATATGCAAGCCAGTCTGATGCAACATAGAGAGCGAGCTGTTTTCCATGTACCAGACTCCTCCTCTCCATGCAGCAGGAATGGCAGAGACCCATACAGTTTGGTACCAGCAGTATCACAGCGTTGCTAGTCAGCATTGAGCTCAATGTAGGACTACCTTAGGGACTCCAGCTCCAGACTTTTCCTCGGGGTTTATTCCCAAAGCCTTCCCTATGAGTGGAGATAGTCACAAGACAGTAGTGGTTTCAGGTCAGAGTTTTCCTTCTCCTGTTTTGTACTCAGTTACTAAATTATCTTAGTACAAAAAACGACGATGTAAGTGGGTCACTTTCATCTAAGACGTTTGTGGAATTCAGTATCTATAAGAACATTTAATCTGAAGGCTTTACTAAAACTTGTAAGATAATTCATTATCATCTACATGATGACCATGATGTGACTGATGGAACAGAATAAGAGAGCTGAATAGCCTGTTCTCTTTTTAATGCATGGACTCACTTTCAAGGAACCTGCACCGCATCTTCTTTACAGTTATTGCTTATCTGTTATTATTGTTTCTTTTTGTATTTGCAGTTTGTTATCTTCTGTAATCTGGTTGAAAGCTCTACTTGGGCGGTCTTTCATTGATTTTTGTTATGGTTATTATTCTGTAGATTTGCTGAGTATGACCATAAGAAAATGAATCTCAGGATTGTATATGGCGATATATATGGATGATAAAATTTACATTTTTCTATGCTTTCCCTTAGGTTTGTGATTTTTAATCAAAAGAAGAACGAAGAGCCTCAATTCTGTTTGATCAAAACAAATCTACACCTTATAACCGCTCAGCCATGACTGTCATGTCTCCTTTGATACATCTCTCAAATTTCTATCCATCTCAGTCTCGAGAATTTCAACTGTCAAAATACCCTGAGCTTTTTGAAAAAGCAAAGCTGAAACCGCAAACGTCCCCCAAGACGTTGGTCAATTTCCTGTCATCAATTAACATTTAAAATTTATTTGAACTCAGAGGTGCTGGATCAGAAATGGAACTATCTAATTTCCCCTTTGTGTAACATCAGAGAGAGACTATTGCCTCTCACTCTACTCCTACTAAAAAACCAAGAGAAATGTTTTCACGAACAGCAGGTAGGAATTAGAACTGGTAATAGTGCAGTTGAAGGTTTTATGTTTTGTAACTTCAAAACATTAAACTAACTGAACAGAAAAGACAGCAGTCGAAATTATGAGGGTGACTTTGTGTTTACTTCAGGCAGGATATGCACATACAAAGTGGTGGCATAATAATGTATGCTATTTAGTCATAGAGTAACAGGAAAGTACAAAACATAAACAGGCCCTTCAGCCCATCTAGCCCATGCTGAAATGTAAAACTACCTACTGCCATTGCCCTGCACTGGAACCTTAGTCCTTCATACCCCTACCATCCAAGTACCTGTCCAAACTTCTCTCAAGTCAAGTGTTACGTAACCGGCAACAATGAATATCGATCGAGACAGGTTATATAAAAACAACCAAACATTTATTAAACGCAGATAAATGATTAAAAAAAACAAACAAAAACCTTAACCGGAGGTGAACCGCTATGCAGCCGTTCAACAAATCGTCACTTGGCACTGGTTCTTAAAGTGTTAAATGCGAAAACAGTTCTTAAAGCGATAAAGTCAGATATAGTTCTTAAAATGGCAAATTCGAAAGTCCAACAGATTTATACGTTCAATTGGGAGAGACTTCTCTGGAGAAGGATTTCTTCATAGACGCTACTTTCCTGCTGGTTCTGTCCAAAGGATTCATGATGCAGTAAAGAGCAAATCCCACATGAACTCCCACTCTTTTGGCAAGAGTTATCTCGATGCAGGTCGCTACTCCTTCAACAAAGACTCAATAAGGTCGATTCTTTGTTAAACTGCCGAACGATACCGACTCCTCTCAATCCTTCGGGTCCTGTACTTCGATAAAGTCTTCACTCTCCCTTCTACTGCTGGGATAAGGTACATCAGCACATCCAGCCAAAAATTTCCAGTCCAGTAATATTGTACCTTGCAATAGAACGTACAACCAATTTAAAAATGAAACTGCGCCATAAAAACAAATACGCAACAGAAACGGAGACACAGTACGTTCTAGCTGGAAATCTAAAAACTAATTGCGTCATCTGGGGTCTCCCGTTATATACTGGTGGTGCACATGTCATCAGGTGTCCTCAGATTGGCAGGAAAATTACATCAGGTGACCTCCAAAAGATCATTACATTAGTCTCACAAAAAAAATCACAGATCTCCTTGAGGCATGTAACACAAGTCAAGTCAAGTCAAGTTTATTGTCATTTCGATTACAAGCTGCGGGTACAGTACACAGTAAAAATGAAACAACGTTCCTCCAGGACCCTGGTGATACATGAAACAACACAAAACTACACTGGACTATGTGAGACAGCACAAGGCTACACTAGACTGCGTAAAACAACATAAAAACTGCACTAGACTACAGACCTGCACAGTACTATGTAAAGTGCACAAAACAGTGCAGGGCAGTACAATAATTAATAAACAAGACAATAGGCACAGTAGAGGACAAATTACAATATAATAATAAATGACGTAGATGTCAGTCTAGACTCTGAGTATTGAGGAGTCTGATGGCTTGGGGGAAGAAACTGTTGCACAGTCTGGTTGTGAGAGCCCGAATACTTCGGTACCTTTTGCCAGATGGTAGGAGGGAGAAGAGTTTGTGTGAGGGGTGCATGGAGTCCTTCACAATACTGTTAGCTTTGCGGGTGCAGCGTGTGGTGTAAATGTCTGTAATAGTGGGAAGAGAGACCCCAATGATCTCAGCTGACCACACTATCTGCTACAGGGTCTTGCGATCTGAGATGGTGCAATTTCTGAACCAGGCAGTGATGCAGCTGCTCAGGATGCTCTCAATACAACCTCTGTAGAACGTGGTGAGGATGGGGGGTGGGAGATGGACTTTTCTCAGCCTTCGCAGAAAGTAAAGACGCTGCTGGGCTTTCTCTGCTATGGAGCTCATGTTGAGGGACCAGGTGAGATTCTCCGCCAGGTGAACACCAAGAAATTTGGTGCTCTTAACGATCTCAACGGAGCAGGGATCAATGTTCAGTGGAGAGGGGTCGCTCCGTGCTCTCCTGAAGTCAACAACCATCTCTTTTGTTTTGTTTACGATCAGAGACAGGTTGTTGGCTCTGCACCAGTCTGTTAGCCGCTGCACCTCCACTCTGTATGCTGACTCGTTGTTCTTGCTGATGAGACCCACCACAGTCGTGTCATCGGCACACTTGATGATGTGGTTCGATCTGTGTGTTGCAGCACAGTCGTGGGTCAGCAGAGTGGACAGCAGTGGACCGAGCACACAGCCCTGGGGGGCCCCCATGCTCAGTGTGATGGTGTTGGAGATGCTGCTCCCGATCTGGACTGACTGAGGTCTCCTAGTCAGGAAGTCTAGGATCCAGTTGCAGAGGGAGGTGTTCAGGCCCAGTAGGCTCAGCTTTCCAATCAGTTTCTGAGGAATGATTGTGTTGAATGCTGAACTGAAGTCTACGAACAGCATTTGAACGTACGTGTCTTTTTTGTCTAGGTGGAGGGTGGTGGCGATAACGACGTCTGTTGAGCGGTTGGGACGATACACGAACTGCAGGGAGTCCAGTGAGGGGGGAAGCAGGGTCTTGATGTGCCTCATGACGAGCCTCTTGGAACACTTCATGATGATGGATGTGAGTGCAAAGGGACGGTAGTCATTGAGGCAGGACACTGAAGATTTCTTTGGCACGGGGACAATGGTGGCAGCCTTGAAGCACGTTGGAATGACAGCGCTGCTCAGGGAGATGTTGAAGATGTCAGTGAAAACATCTGCCAGCTGGTCTGCACATCCTCTGAGCTCTCGGCCAGAGGATGTTGAGATCAGTTTTGCTTGCCCCACTTGTGCTGGTAGCTCGTTCCATACTCTCACAGCCCTCTGAGTGAAGAAGTTTCCTCATGTTTCCCTTAAACTTTTCACCTTTTACTCTTTACCCTTAATCCATGACCTCTGTTTATAGTTCCACTCAACCTCAGGGTAAATGCAAGCAGGCTTTTTCCACTATCTGTAACCCTGATAATTTTGTATACCTCTATCAAATATGTCAACATTTTATGTTCTAAGGAATAATGTTCTAACCTACTTATTCTTACCTTATAACTCAGATCCTCCAGTACCAGCAATATCATTGTTAATTTTCTCTGTACTCTTTCAATCTTATTTACATCTTTTCTTTCCTGTAAGTAGGTGACCAACACTGCACACAATACTCCAAATTAGGCCTCATTAATGTCATTTGCAATTTTAATATAATGTCCCATCTCCTACACGCAGTACCTTTATTTAAGAAGGTTAATGTGCCAAAAGCTTTCTTTATGACCCTATCTACCTGTGACACCACGTTCAACAAATTCCAATAGGTATAAATCATTATCAGATTTTTCATCAACAGACTGCAGACTAGTGCTCTTTTTGAAACTGCAACTTGACTTGCTAGCTTTTTCTTTTCCCTATGCAATCCATTTATCTTTGTCTGCCCGATGTGCAGAGTATGTGTCACTTTGTTACATTTTCTGTAAAGCTGACCTTTAACCCTGAATTAACCTGGTGTATGGTGACTCCCTGCCACAATGGCAGCACAATTTGTTTGGCAGCTTTTTGTTTAGATGTTGGAATTTTCTTCATGTGCATTTTCATTCCTGACTGCAACTCAGTTGCAGCTGTCTGCTGTCTCCATTGATATAGCTATTTCAACTGTTGTTTTAAATTTAAGTTGTGCTTCAATTAGGAGATATTTTTGAATACTTTCTTGTTAGATCCCACAAACTGAACAATCTCCTAGTGCATAATTAAGCACATCATCATACTGACACTGCTCAGAGCCAATTCCAGCAATGTATACTGAAATGGACTCTCCTTCCTTCTGATTCTGCTTAAGAAACCAAAAGCATTCTGCAATCAACAATAGTTTTGATGCTAAATGTTCCTGTATAGCCTCTTGATATCAGCAAAGCTCATTTTGGCTGGGTTTGATTGGAGCAATTACATTTCTAAGCAGACTATACGCCTTTAAACTCAATGCACGTAGCAAAACTGACACTTGCTTCTCATTGGTTACTTCATTTGCTTTAAGATTCCATTCACTCTGATTCATATTCAATATCCAGTTATCTGCTGCACAATCAAATGTGTCAATCTTTCTGTAGCCAGCCACTTCTGCTTTTTTATGATATTATCATCCGCTGCTCACTGTTTATGAACTGTGTATTTGTCCATTTTCTGATGACGGTCTCTGTCCACTCCCAAAGAAGCATATGCTCTGCTATTTTTTTTTAAATTTGACTATTTCCTGCTGCACTGTTTTAAAAAAACTCAATGCCTCACTGGGTTTCAACAGATAGGTAGTCATCTCAACCTCCTCATCACCACTCTTATGCTTTGTAAATCCAAAGCTTTAAACTAATTTAAAGGAAAAGACAGGAATCTGAAATGTGAGTCCAACTTTGTGTTTTCTTTAAGCGAGATGCACATGCATGATATGGTGGTGTAATGATGCACATGCATGATATGGTGGTGTATTTATGTAGTTTCATATAACCCGTAATTCATAATGTAAACAAAGAATACTTAATCAAGCAATATACTTACAATACTACTGAAGTGTTAAAAACACAACAGGTGTATCATTTGGGCCACTGGTACGCCTGCAGCAAGGTGTTACCAGGGGATATGCATAAGTGAGGATGCCAGTGGAAAGCCATGAGTATTCTCAAAACCTTCAGGTCGAACGTGGAAATGTTCAATAGATTTAATGGGTTTCAATAGGTACATTTAATGACAGAGAAATATATACAATATACATCCTGAAATTCTTTTTCTTCGCAAACATCCATGAAAACAGAGCAGTGTCCCAAAGAATGAACAACAGTTAAATGTTCGAACCCCAAAGCTCCCCCAGCTCCCCCTCCAACACACAAGCAGCAGCAAGGCAATGACCTCGCCCGCACCAGCAAAAAAAGCATTGGTACCCCCCACTGAGCACACACACGTGCAGCAATGCATCAATAAGGACACAGACTTGTAGTACCCCAAAGACGACTCATTCACCAGGTAATTCAACATGCCACAGGCTCTCTCTCTCTCCCTAATAAGGGAAAAAGAGGTGTCCCCATTTCACAGTGAGAGGGGAGACATAACAAACAACTCGCTGATTTATGATGTTAAAAGTCTGTTGCGTCACTTTTTCCAAGCTCTGCGCCCAGAGAATTGGCCCCGGAAAGGCTCAAGTCACTGGGCACACAGGCAGCAGCTAATGCACTGCTCCCGATATTCTGAATTCTCCCGCAACACCTCAGTCAGGGACATTGGCCTTGAATCAACCCATCGCCAGAGCCACAAAAATCCAGCACCGTGAAGGACACTAGTCTTCCAGACCGTGTCCTTGGGATATCAAAAAGCAGCCTTGAGAGCGGGTTGCATTCCAGCAAAGAACTGAAGTCAAAGTGCAACACCAAGTCAGGGTCTTCAAAAGAATCTTGAAAAAAAAGAGATATCAAAGATAGAAATAGAGCTCTTCCCAAAATACAAGCAAAGGAATCATCGTTTAGCACCATCTTGACCTTGCTCTACCTCCAAGTTAGATGCTGTTTGCTTCAGTATTCACCAGGGAAAAAGACCTTGGCAATTGTGGGGATGACTTACACTGGACTGAAACACATATAGACATTAACAAAGAAGATATGCTGAGGCTTTTGAAAAGGATTAATTTAGATAATCGCCAGGACCGGATGTGATATAAAACCCAGGCTACTGTGGGAAGTGAGGGAGGAGATTGCTGAGCCTCTTGCGATGATCTTTGCATCATCAATAAGGATGGGAGAAATACCGGAGGGTTGGAGAGTTGCAAATGTTATTCCCTTGTTCAAGAAAGGGAGTAGAGGTAACCCAGGAAATTATAGACCAGTGAATCTGACTTCAGTTGTGGCGAAGCTGTTGGAGAAGATCCTGAGAGGCATGATTTATGAGTATTTCGAGAGATATAATCTGATTATAGATAGTCAGAATGGCTTTGTCAAGGGCAAGTTGTGCCTTACGAGACTGATTTAATTCTTTGAGGATGTAACAAAACACATTGATAAAGGTAGAGCAGTGGATGTAGTGTATATAGACTTCAGATGCAAGGCTTACTGAGAAAGTAAGAAGCCATGGGATCCAAAGAGACCTTGCTTTGTGGATCTAGAATTATGACTTCCATCTGATGAAGGCAAATGAGCTGAGTACCTTCTTTACCGCCCTATCAACTTTTGTTGCTGCTGGACTTGCATTCCAATGGGGAAAAGAAGGTAAATTAAAGAGAATTGGCTAATTGGTGACTGGCAGAGGCTGATGAGGAGAAAGGAAAAAAAGGACAGATAGAACAAGATGGGAAACGGTGTTCCATCTGTGACTTTCTCACAATCTCTACTCATATCACCCACCAGACAGCCACAGTCTTCCAAATCCACCTGTCCCCCCTCCCCAATCCCCTGCTTTGCTTTATTTGCCCATCACCTGTCAAACCCTGCTTCAGTCTTAGCTTTCCACCTGATTATTCTGGCAATCTCCCTCTCTACGCTACGCCTGGTGTTGGACCTCATCGAGAAACATCGATGGTTGCCTGCACAGACGCTGCATGAACCACTTCTCTTTGCTTGCTTTATGACTCCAGGCACATTGATCAGAAAATATTTTCTTTTCTTGTTTAGAAATCTTGGTATTCTTTAGTATACCCTTTCAAGTCTACAAGAGCAGAGGCTGCACTTGATCTGGTATTTGGAAAGGAACCTGGTCAGGTGTCAGGTCTCTCAGTGGGAGAGCATTTTGGAGATAGTGATCACAATTCTATCTCCTTTACAATAGCATTGGAGAGGGAAAGGAACAGACAAGTTAGGGAAACGTTTAATTTGAGTAAGGGGAAATACGAGGCTATCAGGCAGGAACTTGGAAGCATAAATTGGAAACAAATGTTCTCAGGGAAACGTACGGAAGAAATGCGGCAAATGTTCAGGGGATATTTGCAAGGGGTTCTGAGTAAATACATTCCAATGTGACATGGGAAGGATGGTAGGGTACAAGATCAGTGGTGTACAAAGGCTATTGTAAATCTAGTCAAGAAGAAAAGAAGAGCTTACGAAAGGTTCAAAAAACAAGGTAATGATATGAATCTAGAACATACTAAGGCTAGTAGGAAGGAGCTTAAGAATGAAATTAGGAGAGCCAGAAGGGGCCATGAGAAGGCCTTGGCGGACAGGATTAAGGAAAACCCCAAGGCGTTCTACAAGTATGTGAAGAGCAAGAGGATAAGACGTGAGAGAATAGGACCATTCAAGTGTGACAATGGAAAAATGCATATGGAATCGGAGAACATAGCGGAGGGACTTAATGAATACGTTGCTTCAGTATTCACCATGGAAAAGGATAACTTGCAGTGGACTGAAAAGCTTGAGAATGAATATATTAAGAAAGAGGATGTTCTGGAGCTTTTGGAAAGCATCAAATTGGATAAGTCACTGGGACCAGACAGGATGTACCCCAGGCTACTGTGGGAAGCAAGGGAGAAGATTGCTGGTGATGATCTTTGTATCATCAATGAGGATAGGAGAGGTTAGGGAGGATTGGAGGGTTGGGGATGTTGTTCCCTTCTTCAAGAAAGAGAGTAGGGATAGCCCAGGAAATTATAGGCCAGTGAGTTTTACTTCAGTGGTTGGTAAGTTGATGGCGAAGATCCTGAGAGGCAGGATTTATGAACATTTGGAGAGGCATAATATGATTAGGAATAGTCAGCAGGGCTTTGTCAAAGGCAGGTTGTGCCTTATGAGCCTGATTGAAATTTTTGAGGATGTGAGTAAGCACAATGATGAAGGTAGAGCCATAGATGTAGTGCATATGGATTTTTACAAGGCATTTAATAAGGTACCCCATGCAAGGCTTATTGAGAAAGTAAGGAGGCAGGGGATCCAATGGGACATTGCTTTGTGGATCCAGAACTGGCTTGCCCACAGAAGGCAAACAGTGGTTGTAGACAGGTCATATTCTTCATGGAGGTCAGTCACCAGTGGTGTGCCTCAGCGATCTGTTCTGGGACCCTTACTCTTCGTGACTTTTATAAATGACCTGGATGAGGAAGTGGAGGGATGGGTTAGTAAATTTGCACAAAGGTTGGGGGTGTTGTAGATAGTGTGGAGGTCTGTCAGAGGTTACAACGGGACATTGATAGGATGCAAAACTGGGCTGAGAAGTGGCAGACGGAGTTCAACCCAGATAAGTGTGAGGTGGTTCATTTTGGTAGGCCATATACGATGGCAGATTATAGTATTCATGGTAAGACTCTTGGCAGTGTGGAAGATCAGAGGCATCTTGGGGTCTGAGTCCATAGGACACTCAAAGCTGCTATGCAGGTTGACTCTGTGGTTAAGATGGCATACGATGCATTGGCCTTCATCAATTATGGGATTGAGTTAAAGAGCCGAGAGGTAATGTTGCAGCTATATCGGACCTTGGTCAGACCCCACTTGGAGTACTGTGCTCAATTCTGGTCACCTCACTATAGGAAGGATGTGGAAACCATAGAAAGGGTGCAGCAGAGATTTACAAGGACGTTGCCTGGGTCGGGGAGCATGCCTTATGAGAATAGGTTGAGTGAATTTGGCCATTTCTCGTTGGAGCGACAGAGAATGAGAGGTGACCTGATAGAGGTGTATAAGATAATGAGAGGCATTGATTGTGTGGATAGTCAGAGGCTTTTCCCCAGGGCTGAAATGGCTAGCACAAGAGGGCATAGTTTTAAAGTGCTTTAAAGTAGGTACAGAAGAGATGTCAGGGGTAAGTTTTTTACACAGAGAGTGGTGAGTGCGTAGAATGGGCTGCCGGTGACTGTGGTGGAGGCGGATACGATAGGATCTTTTAAAAGACTCCTGAATGGCTACATGGAGCTTAGAAAAATAGAGGGCTGGGGTAAAGCCTAGGTTTTTCTGAGGTAGGGACCTGTTCGGCACAGCTTTGTGGGCTGAAGGTCCTGTATTGTGCTGTAGGTTTTCTGTTTCTATGTAAGTGTGCTACAGTACAGACTCTGTGGCAGTTCTCAGGCTATGCCTCCTGTAGTGATGGGCTGGGTATTTAATTTACAAGTTTGAGCAATGCCTTTTTTTCCGGTGAGTGAAAAATAAGCTGTGTGAGTTTTCGTAGTGGTTTAACATTTTAGACTGTTGAGCTGAAGATTCTCTCTTTCCCCTTTGATCACAAACCTCCAAAGAATTCTAAAGAGATTCTAGTGCACGCGATCGTGTGAATGTTGAAGATGCTGTATGATTGTCTGTAACTGAACTTATCTATGCATCAGTGAGTCTGCATCTCTCCACGTGTCCTGCTGTCATTAGTAATCATGTACATTTGATTTTGCCTATTGTTCTGTGTCAGTACACGTCAGACAGAAAGGCAGAACGTGTTGCCAGCAGCGAGCCAGCTGGTCTCCCACTGACCCATGCGGCAAGTACAAACCTGCCTCTTTCAGATCAGCGTCCGCACATGTCCTTGTCACTCATTGGCAAGGATATCTGCAGGGACACCACAGGCAGGTTGGAGAGAAGGAGAGATTCCAAAGCAAGCTGTAGGCAGGAAGTCTATTGTTTGGCCAATATCCGAGATCCTCATAGCTCTGAACAGGGTGTGTCTGAAGAGCACGTTTCCTCCTATGGTGTCCCTGTTGAAACACAAGGGACTACTCAATTAAGAAAGTGCAGGTGGAGTTGATTTTTCTCTCAGAAGGTATGTGGAAGTCCTTCCCTCAAACTGGAATTGTTTATCATTGTCACATTTATTTAATGAGACACAGCCTGGAATACTCCCTTCCGGCCCTTCGAGCTGCACCACCTAGCGACCCGCGGTTTAACCCAAGCCTATTCACGGGACAAGTTATAATGACCAATTAACCAACTGGCACATCCTTGGATAGTGGGGGGAAACCAGAGCACCTAGAGGACACTCACGCGGTCATGGTGTGAACATACATATCCTCACAGGCAGCGAGAGGGAACTGAATGTGGGCCACTGGCACTGTGCTAACCACTATGCTACCATGCCACAGGTGTATCAAGGCACAGTGAAAAACATAACTTTGCACATCATCCACACCGCTCATTTCATCACATCAGTGCATCGAAGTGGTACAAGGGAAAATTTTAAACTCCAGCTGTATTGGTTTATTATTGGTGTTGGTGGAAGCAGAGTGGCTCAATACTTAAGGCTGAGGTAGTGCTAGATCTCTGTTCAATTTCTGATCCTTAGGGTTCTTTCAGGAGTCAGCAATAGCAAGCAGTCTTAAATTCAAGATTACAGTTCATTTCAGAGTACAAATAAACATACAAATACTAAGCAAACTAAATAAAGAGCTGAGAAATGATGCTAAGACGTATGTAGACAACGGAATAAGGAAGCCAAGAAGGCACCTCTGAAATATCCATCACTTTGATAGACAGGACATTTCTTTGATAGAAATAAACTAGCTAATAGGCTACATAATCAAAAGAATTACATCACGTGGGTAATGTGCTAATACTTAGCCAATGAAAAATAAGAACGGTGATAACGCCGTTAGTTATACTACTTTCTGCCAATGGGTGTGAAAAAGTTGTTAAAAAATAAAAATATTATAAAAAGTATTATTAAAAATGTAGTTTCCAGCAGCAGATTGCTTCTTTCTTAGAAAGGGCTAGCAGAATTAGGTAGGAGTTGAGGCTACAATTAGAATAACCATGATGTTAAGGAAAGGCAGGCAAGGCCACCAGGTAGCCAGCTCTTCCTCTGAATTCATAAGTACAATTCACGTACAAGTGTAACTATTAACCAAGCATAGCAAATACTTTGAACCCTCCTGAATATCCCCAATAATCAAACATTAAAATGAAACAAGTAAAAATACTTTTTCAGCTAATTCACAAATACATTTCAGAATTATTTTTAAAAATATGGCCATTTTCTAGCAATTATTTTGCTCCTCTATTGACATTCCATTGCATTCAAGTGAACGGAGTTATTTCTTCTGCATCGGGTTGGGGGCAGGGGAGGGGATTTGGGAAGAGGTAGAATGGGAAAGGCAGCAGTTGGGTTGGGTGAACAGTTGTGTTGGTCGGGTTTGCAGGGTGAAAGGCAGAAAATGCACCAAAAAGGGATCTATCAGGTTACTCAAACAACAGGAATTCTGCAGATGCTAGAAATTCAAGCAACACACATCAAAGTTGCTGGTGAACGCAGCAGGCCAGGCAGCATCTCTAGGAAGAGGTGCAGTCGACGTTTCAGGCCGAGACCCTTCGTCAGGACTAACTGAAGGAAGAGTGAGTAAGGGATTTGAAAGTTGGAGGGGGAGGGGGAGATCCAAAATGATAGGAGAAGACAGGAGGGGGAGGGATGGAGCCAAGAGCTGGACAGGTGATAGGCAAAAGGGATACGAGAGGAACATGGGACAGGAGGTCCGGGAAGAAAGACAAGGAGGTGGGGGGGGGGGACCCAGAGGATGGGCAAGGGGTATATTCAGAGGGACAGAGGGAGAAAAAGGAGAGTGAGAGAAAGAATGTGTGTATAAAAATAAGTAACAGATGGGGTACGAGGGGGAGGTGGGGCCTCCAACCTGATGGCATGAACATCGACTTCTCTAACTTCCGCTAATGCCCCACCTCCCCCTCGTACCCCATCTGTTACTTATTTTTATGCACACATTCTTTCTCTCACTCTCCTTTTTCTCCCTCTGTCCCTCTGAATATACCTCTTGCCCATCCTCTGGGTCCCCCCACCCCCTGTCTTTCTTCCCGGACCTCCTGTCCCATGATCCTCTCGTATCCCCTTTTGCCTATCACCTGTCCAGCTCTTGGCTCTATCCCTCCCCCTCCTGTCTTCTATCATTTTGGATCTCCCCCTCCCCCTCCAACTTTCAAATCCCTTACTCACTCTTCCTTCAGTTAGTCCTGACGAAGGGTCTCAGCCTGAAACGTCGACTGCACCTCTTCCTAGAGATGCTGCCTGGCCTGCTGCGTTCACCAGCAACTTTGATGTCTATCAGGTTACTGTCAGGCTGGGATCCATCTGAACTGAAACATTTAAACCCGTGCCCAGTGACAAAGAAGATGTGACAGTGGCTATATTTCACTGGGAGCTTGAGGAGAGTTGTTACGTCACCAAAGACACTCGTAAGAAATGAAGAGCATTCTTACTGGTTGCATCATCGTCTGGTATGGACAGGCCCCTGCCGATGATTGGAAAAAGTTGCAGAACGTTGCAATCTCAGCCAGCTCCATCATTGGCACTACCCTCCCACCATCTGGGATGCCTTCAAAAGACAATGCCTTAAAAGGGCAGCATCCATCATTAAGGACCCCATCACCCAGGACTTGCCTTCTTCTCATTGTTACCCTCAGGGAGGAGGTACAGGAGCATGAAGACATATACTCAATGATTCAGGAACAGCTTCTCTCCCTCTGCCATCTGATCTCTGAATGGACATTGAACCAATGAATCCCAGGTACACCATTTCACTATTTTTCACTCTCTTTTTGCCCTACTTATTTAATTTAATTTTCTTTTTTTTTATATGCATCTTATTGTAATTTACAGTTTTTATATGATGTATTATAATGTACTACTGGCGCAAATGTAAATTTCAGAACATATTCCGGTGATATTAAACCCGATTCTGATTATAGGCGTATATCATTCCAATGTGACTTCATTTTGTGTCAGAAATGCTCAAAACAAACATTGCAATGGGAATAGGGTTGAGTACTTGTTTAGTGCAGAATGTGGTTGATGCATGCAAGCAACAGGAAATAGTTGAATTTCCATCGACGTAGAATCCATGTAATTAAGTTCAACTCTGAATAACAGTATCACTAAATTCTGAACTTACACAAGAAAATCTGTTTAAAATCATATTTTTTGAACAAATTATTAATGATCTTAGGAATAGGAAGGTGCAATGGTGATAACATTCCATTCTTCACAATCTTATATCAAGTATATCAAGTAAATGAAAGTATTGAGTACAGAAGATGAGACGTAATGTTAAAGTTGTATAAGACGTTGGCAAGGCCCCATTTTGAGTATTGTGTGCAGTTTTGGTCACCTGCCTACAGGAAAGGTGTAAATAAGGTTCAAAGAATACAGAGAAAACCTACATGAATGCTGCCAGGTCTGGGGGACCTGAGTTATAAGGAAATACTGAACACAGTCAACAAAGATGTCTTAATGCATTTAAACAAACTATAGCTGCTTAAAACTGATGGAAACAACTCTGACTGTGGACTGTAGATTGGGGTTACAAGTATGTTTAAGGAAATGGAGATTTAAACTACCAAACTGACTATCTTGCTGGCAAATGTGCAGTCTCTGGTGAATAAATTTGATGATCTCAGAGCTAGGGTGCTGAATCAGAGGGACATTAGGACCGCACGAAATCCTGGTTAACCCCTTCTGTATCAGACGCAGAAATTCAGATCGATGGATTTAAACATAGAATAGTACAGCACAGTACAGGCCCTTTGGCCCACAATGTTGTGCTGACCCTTAAACCCTGCCTCCCATATAACCCCCCAACTTAAATTCCTCCATATACCTGTCTAGTAGTCTCTTAAACTTCACTAGTGTATCTGCCTCCACCACTGACTCAGGCAGTGCATTCCACGCACCAACCACTCTCTGAGTAAAAAACCTTCCTCTAATATCCCCCTTGAACTTCCCACCCCTTACCTTAAAGCCATGTCCTCTTGTATTGAGCAGTGGTGCCCTGGGGAAGAGGCGCTGGCTATCCACTCTATCTATTCCTCTTAATATCTTGTACACCTCTATCATGTCTCCTCTCATCCTCCTTCTCTCCAGAGAGTAAAGCACTAGCTCCCTTAATCTCTGATCATAATGCATACTCTCTAAACCAGGCAGCATCCTGGTAAATCTCCTCTATACCCTTTCCAATGCTTCCACATCCTTCCGATAGCAAGGCGACCGGAACTGGACACAGTAGTGTGGCCTAACCAGAGTTTTATAGAGCTGCATCATTACCCCTCCACTCTTAAACTCTATCCCTCGACTTATGAAAGCTAACACTCCATAAGCATTCTTAACTATCCTATCTACCTGTGAAGCAACTTTCAGGGATCTGTGGATATGTACCCCCAGATCCCTCTGTTCCTCCACACTACCAAGTATCCTGCCATTTACTTTGTACTCTGCCTTGGAGTTTGTCCTTCCAAAGTGTACCACCTCACACTTCTCCCGGTTGAACTCCATCTGCCACTTCTCAGCCCACTTCTGCATCCTATCAATGTCTCTCTGCAATCTTCAACAATCCTCTACACTATCCACAACACCACCAACCTTTGTGTCGTCTGCAAACTTGCCAGCCCACCCTTCTACCCCAAAATCCAGGTCGTTAATAAAAATCACGAAAAGTAGAGGTCCCAGAACAGATCCTTGTGGGACACCACCAGTCACAACCCACCAATCCGAATGTACTCCCTCCACCACCACCCTCTGCCTTCTGCAGGCAAGCCAATTCTGAATCCACCTGGCCAAACTTCCCTGGATCATGCCTTCTGACTTTCTGAATAAGCCTACCGTATGGAACCTTGTCAAATGCCTTACTAAAATCCATATAGATCACATCCACTGCACTACCCTCATCTATATGCCTGGTCACCTCCTCAAAGAACTCTATCAGGCTTGTTAGACACGATCTGCCCTTCACAAAGCCATGCTGACTGTCCCTGATCAGAGCATGATTCTCTAAATGCCTATAGATCCTATCTCTAAGAATCTTTTCCAACAACGTTCCCATCACAGACATAAGGTTCACTGGTCTATAATTACCCGGACTATCCCCACTACCTTTTTTGAATAAGGAGACAACATTCGCCTCCCTCCAATCCTCTGGTACCGTTCCCATGGACAACGAGGACATAAAGATCCTAGCCAGAGGCTCAGCAATCTCTTCCCTCACCTCGTGGAGCAGCCTGGGGAATATTCCATCAGGCCCCAGGGACTTATCCATCCTAATGTATTTTAACAACTCCAACACCTCCTCTCCCTTAATATCAACATGCTCCAGAACATCAACCTCACTCATATTGTCCTCACCATCATCAAGTTTCCTCTCATTGGTGAATACCGAAGAGAAATATTCATTGAGGACCTCGCTCACTTCCACAGCCTCCAGGCACATCTTCCCACCTTTATCTCTAATCGTCCTATCTTCACTCCTGTCATCCTTTTGTTCTTCACATAATTGAAGAACGCCTTGGGGTTTTCCTTTACCCTACTCGCCAAGGCCTTCTCATACCCCCTTCTTGCTCTCTTCAACCCCTTCCTAAGCTCCTTTCTTGCTTCCCTATATTCCTCAATAGACCCATCTGATCCTTGCTTCCTAAACCTCATGTATGCTGCCTTCTTCCTCCTGACTAGATTTTCCACCTCACTTGTCACCCATGGTTCCTTCACCCTACCATTCTTTATCTTCCTCACCGGGACAAATTTATCCCTTACATCCCGCAAGAGATCCCTAAACATCGACCACATGTCCATAGTACATTTCCCTGCAAAAACATCATCCCAATTCACACCCGCAAGTTCTAGCCTTATAGCCTTATAGCCTCTTAGCCTCATAATTTGCCCTTCCCCAATTAAAACATTTCCTGTCCTCTCTGATTCTATCCTTTTCTATGATAATGATAAAGGCCAGGGAGCGGTGGTCACTGTCCCCCAGATGTTCACCCACTGAGAGATCTGGAACCTGACCCGGTTTGTTAACGAATACTAGATCTAGTATGGCATTCCCCCTAGTCAGCCTGTCAACATACTCTGACAGGAATCTGTCCTGGACACACTTAACAAACTCTGCCCCGTTCATCGGAACTAATCAGGTGCCAATCAATATTAGGGAAGTTAAAGTCACCCATGTTAACAACCCTGTTATTTTTGCCGCTTTCCAAAATCTGCCTCCCAATCTGCTCCTCGGTATCTCTGCTGCTACCAGGGGCCTATAGAATACCCCCAGTAGAGTAACTGCTCCCTTCCTGTTCCTGACTTCCACCCATACTAATTGAAAAGAGGATCCTGCTACATTACCCACCCTTTCTGTAGCTGTAATAGTATCCCTGACCAGTAACGCCACCCTTCCTCCCCTTTTCCCCCCTCTCTATCCCTTTTAAAGCACTGAAATCCAGGAATATTGAGAATCCACTCCTGATTTACTATACACCGTCAGGATAGATCTACAGAGTCTCTCAAAAGCAGAGGTGGAGGAGTTTGCCTCACGATCAGCTCTTCTTGGTGCAAAACATATCAGTGTTGTCCCAATTCTGCTCACCAGACATGGAATAGCTAGCAATTAATTGCTGACCTTTTTACCTACCACAGGAGTTCTCCATGGTCATTTTGATAGCAGTACACAATTTCACCTCAGGGCAATGTCAATCACCTTTAGATGATCTGAGCAATGGGATCAACATGCACGAAACAGCACATGCTAATACCTTCACCATTGTTTTGGGAGATTTTAACCAGGCCAGTCTGAAAGAAAATCACTAAGTAATTACCATCAACAGATCACCTGACTGTACTTCTCCTCCCTGAGTATAGGCAGAGACTGAAGACTGCAGCACCAGCAGTGAGGACCAAGAAGGTATGGACAAGGGAAGCATAGGAGCACCTACAGGACTACTTTGAATCAGTGGACTGGACTGTATTCAGGGATTCGTCTTCAAACCTAGATGAGTATGTTGCAGTTGTTAACGACTTCAATAAAACCTGTGTGGAGGAGTGTGTGCCTGCAAAGATTTACTGTACATTCCTAAAACAAAAGCGGTGGATGAACCAGGAGGTACATCGTCTGCTGAAGGCCAGATCTGTGGCATTCAAGTTTGGTGACGCAGGCCTGCACCACCTATCATCTGTGGAGAGCTATTTCAAGGGTGAAGAAAAATGCAAACAACAGGAATTCTGCAGATGCTGGAAATTCAAGCAACACACATAAAAGTTGCTGGTGAACGCAGCAGGCCAGGCAGCATCTCTAGGAAGAGGTGCAGTCGACGTTTCAGGCCGAGACGGTCTCGGCCTGAAACGTCGACTGCACCTCTTCCTAGAGATGCTGCCTGGCCTGCTGCGTTCACCAACAACTTTTATGTGTGTTGCTTCAAGGGTGAAGAGACAGTTTCAAACGAGGTTAGAGGTGACATCAGATGAATAACAACTCTGGCAGTGTTTGCAAGATATTACGTCCTACAAAGCAAAACCCTGGTTGTTCGTCCATCGTTGACGTCGATGAGGCCTTTGACACCATTATGATGGTGTCGAGACTAGCGCGTGATTTGGATTTAAGTGAGGGAGAGTTGTGCAGCGTCAGCCTCACTCTCTGTTCCCAATTCCCATCTGGATCCAGTGGCAAGACAGAGTCGAGACGGCTGGAGATGGGACTAGACGCAGTGGATGACCAGGACATCTTCTGTGTCTTGTCCTGCTCTAAACGTTCCACGACGCTTGCAGAGACCGCCTTCTTGACCGTTGGACCTTCCACTGGTCTCGTCCGCTCAATCCGCCGGAGTCTGTCTCCACATGCTGGGATAGACAACTCCCTAATCTCACCGAGGGTTTGAGACCTGTCGGCTACCCTCACCTGGTTTAGCCGGCTTGTCGAAGCCATTGCCTGGGGTGTGGCCGCTGTCGCATGCAAACAGCTACGGGGAGCCACAGGTGAGAGCTGAGTGCCAGGTGGGGACCAAAGGTGGACTAACCGCCCTGAAAAGGACGGGACATGTTCCCCCACCAGAGGTGCTACCCCTCCCTGACACCCCATACACCCAATAGCATGAATAGCAGCGATGTTTCACTACCAGATGAACCCAACACCTTCTGTGCCTGCTTTGAAAGGGAGAATATAACTACAGCTGTGAAAATCCCTGCTGCACCTGATGCCCCTGTGATCTCTGTCTCAGAGGTCGATGTTAGACTGTCTTTAAAGAGAGTGAACCCTCGTAAGACGGAAGGTCCCGATGGAATACCTGGTAAGGTTCTGAAAACTTGTGCCAACCAACCGGCCAGAGTATTCAAGGTATTTAAGGACACTTTCAACCTCTCACTGATTTGGGCAGAGGTTCCCACTTCCCTCAAAAAGGCAACAATTATACCCGTGGCTAAGAAGAGTAATGTGGGCTGCCTTAATGACTATCGCCCAGAGGCACTCACATCGACAGTGATGAAATGCTTTGAGACGTTGGTCATGACTGGACTGAACTCCTGCCTCAGCAAGGACCTGGACCCATTGCAATTTGCCTATCGCCACAATAGGTCAACAGCAGATACAATCTCAAAGGCTCCACACACGGCTTTAAACCACCTGGACAACACAAACACCTATGTCAGGATGCTGTTCATCGACTATAGCTCAGCATTTAATACCATCATTCCCACAATCCTGATCGAGAAGTTGCAGAACCTGGGCCTCCCTACCTCCCTCTGCAATTGGATCCTCGACTTCCTAACCAGAAGACCACAATCTGTGCGGATTGGTGATAACATATCCTCCTCGCTGACGATCAACACTGGTGGACCTCAGGTGTGTGTGCTTAGCCCACTGCTCTACTCCCTGCATACACATGACTGTGTGGCCAGGCACAGTTCAAATTTGCTGATGATACAACCATTGTTGGTCGAATCTCAGGTGGTGACAAGAGGGTGCACAGGAGTGAGATATGCCAAATAGTGGAGTGGTGCCGCAGCAACAACCTGGCACAATGTCAGTAAGATGAAAGAGCTGATTGTGGACTTCAGGAAGGGTAAGACAAAGGAACACATACCAATTCTCAAAGAAGGATCAGAAGTGGAGTATTGAGCAGTTTCATGTTCTTGGGTGTCAAGATCTCTGAGGCTATACTTAATAGGAGTTTGAAGAGATTTGGTATGTCAACAAGGAACCATAGGGAAAAAGTCATCTCTCTGACACAGTAGTGTCAAGAAACAACTTCTCCCTCAATGTCGCAAAAACAATGGAGCTGGATTACAGGAGGAATAGAGATGGGCTAACCTCTATTGACATCAATAGATCTGGGGTTGAGAAGATAAACAGCTTTAGGTTCCTCGGCATCCACATCACCGAGGGCCTCACGTGGTCTGTACACACCAGCTGTGTGGTGAAAAAGGCACAACAGCACCTCTTTCACCTCAGACAGTTGAGGAAGTTTGGTATGGGCCGCCAAATCCTAAGAACTTTCTACAGGGGCACAATTGAGAGCATCCTGACTGGCTGCATCACTGCCTGGTATGGGAACTGTATCTCCCTTAATCACAGGACTCTGCAGAGAGTGGTGCGGACAGCCCAGCGCATCTGTAGTTGTGAACTTCCTATGATTAAGGATATTTACAAAGACAGGTGTGTAAAAAGAGCCTGAAGGATCATTGGGAGCTTGAGTCATCACAACCACAATCTATTCCGGCTGCTACCATCTAGGAAATGATACCACAGCATAAAAGCCAGGACTAGCAGACTCCAGGATACCTTCTTCGACCAGGATATCAGACTGATTTACTCACACTGATTTGAGTGTATTTCTATGTTACATTGACTGTTCTATTTATTACAAATGATTATAAATTACTATGACTGGACATTGCACATTTAAATGGAGACATAACAAAGATTTTTACTCCTTATGTATGTGAAGGATGTAAGAAATAAATAGTCAATTCAAATACACTCAAAACTTCTATAGATGTACCGTGGAGAGCATTCTGACAGGCTCCATCACTGTCTGGTATTGGAGGGCGGGGGCTACTGCACAGAACTGAAAGAAGCTGCAGAGGGTTGTAAATCTAGTCAGCTCCATCTTGGGTACTAGCCTACAAAGTACCCAGGACATCTTCAAGGAGTGGTGTTTCAGAAAGGCAGGGTCCATTATCAAGCACCTCCAGCACCCAATGCGTGCCCTTTTCTCACTGTTACCATCAGGTAGGAGATACAGAAACCTGAAGGCGCACACTCAGTGATTCAGGAACAGCTTCTTCCCCTCTGCCATCCGATTCCTAAGTGGACATTGAACCCTTGGACCCTACCTCACTTTTTTAAAAATATCGTATTTCTTTTTTTTTGCATTTTTAATCTATTCAATATATGTATATTGTATAAAGTGTACTGAATAAGATTTATTTATTTATTTTTATTATTTTTTTTTCTCTCCTAGATTATGTACTGCATTGAGCTGCTGCTGCTAAGTTAACAAGTGTCACGTCACATGCCGGCAATAATAAACCTGATTCTGATTCTGAGGTTAGGTCTTTATTCCTTGGAATGTAGAAGATTGAGAGGAGATTTGATAGAGGTATACAAAATTGCGACGGCTAGAGATATGATAAATGCAAGCAGGCTTTTTCCACTGAGTTTGGGAGAGACTACAAGAGGTCATGGCTTCAGGGTGAATGGTGAAACATGAGGAGAAACTTCTTCACTCAGAGGGTTGTGAGAGTGTGGAAAGAGCTGCCAGTTCAAGTGATGCATGTGAGCTCAACTTTAACATTTAAGAGAAGTTTGCATAGGTACATGGATGGTTGGGGTACGGGGGCTATGGTCCCGGTTCAGGTCGATGGGAGTAGGCAGTTTAAGTGGTTTCAGTATAGATTAGATGAGCCAAAAGGCCTGACTCTAAATAAAATGTTCAGGCAGCTGCGTAATTTCAAGCAAAATACTACTGTTCAATGATATTTAGCTTTACAGCGGAGAAGTTCTATTATGTTCCACAGTGTGACCTGGCTTTGAGGCCACTCCACTGAGCTGTGATTTCTAATGAACTGAAAATGGAGTATTTCATTTACATTTCCATATATTCGAAAATCCTAATGAATACAACAATGCCAGTGGAGTCATATTCCATCATTCCATAGCCTGAGCTATTATGCTACATATTTTTACTTGTTAGATCTTGCCACATTTTTATTCCCAATTGACCGATCAATTCATGTCCATGATCAGAGGTAAAATACTTTTATACTTTTATCACTTCAAAGCATTTTAAATATTTCACAGTCCTTTTTTACTTTGCATTGGTGTAAGGTTATAAAATAAACGTTAATGTTGGTAGTGACAAACTGACAGCCAGAGGTGAGTTACAGCATTTTCCAAAATGAGCCAGACATCTCTGTTAAACACTACATATTTTCAACCCAATTTAATATTTGTATAAATAGCAATTACTCAGCAATGGTCCATCTGGTATGAAAATGCAGAAGAACTTTAAATGCCCTGGGCCATGGAACATTCTACCGCGCCCCACCAGCTGGCCTAGTTTACTCAATATACCACCTTGGGGAAAAGAATCAAGTTCAAAGTCATATGCGCTGACTGTTGGCTTTATTTATTGATAACATACTGAGAATACATCTCCTTAATTCTGCAATTAAGCTCTGTTTTACTGAGAGAATCAAGACCATGCTAATTATCTATTAGCAGAAATGAAAGAATATCATCACCTCAAAACTGTAAAGAGAATTGACCAATTAAAACTTACGAAAATTTCCAGGCTGGAAGTAACCATAACTTCTACTAAGGGGAACAAGCAAATCGCTCAAAAATATTTTCACCTTAATTTTGTTTCTCACAAGTTGAAATTTTTGGCATGTTATTTGTTCCAATCATTCTGTACCTGCCAAAGAATTGTTGCATAAATGCAGCGAGGGACCTGTATCATCTTGCAGTTCTCTTTCTCTATTTGCAAGCAAGTGCCGAGTGTTCACTTGACAACTCACTTGAAAAACTACAGTTCTGATCCCTCCACGGGGGATCAGAGCAGCAGAGATCTGCAATGTACCAATGTTGCCTTTCTGTCGTTTTTTAACTTAAATAAAATGTAAAGTCATACTTGTTGGCTTCATTACAGGTTATTGTTTAGTCAAACTTCTTGCAACTACTACCTTGTAAATGATTTTCAGTTGATGTGTAGCTGCAATTTTCTGTTTTCATTCCTTATCCACAAACTTGGGTTCAGTTCACACCATTCTCATCATTCCACATTCCATTGAATAGAAGAATAGATCACCGTTTTTCAGGTAAAGAATGAAATCCTCTCTAGCAATTGCTAAACTTTGGAATTGTATTTGATTTTTCTTAATGGATGAGATTATCCTCCTGCTTAGTTAGTCCTTAGGGATTGAGGGTAGCTTGCTTCCAAACTAGTTTTGAGGGCTCCGCGGTGGCTAACGAGACCTGTATGAGAAATAGAGACTTTTCTATAGGTGAAACAATAGATGGCTGTTCAGACAGGCAGCTTGGCAGTTTGTGAGGTAGAAACCTGTATGAGAAATAGAGACTCTTCCACAGGTGAAATGATAGATGCATGTAGCAGACTGAAAGGATGTAGGACTTTACTTCTGGTGACATTGGCCTAGGACAGCACAGTGACATTGATTTGCTTATCCTTCCAGTACATTGGGAGGATTTGCAAAGACACGAATGGTGGTATTGCAAGATGTCATTGATTTAAGAAAGCATTTTATTCATGGAAAACACTTCTGTAAAGCAAAATTTTGTAAATTGAAAAGGCTGGGTGAATTGGCATTTGGTACAAGTATCCCTAGAGGCTTGGGTGGCAGGGTGAAGGTATGCCCGTACCAAAAGAGATGCAAGGTGCTCCTTCCCTCTGCTAGCCTGCAGTTCACCCTTGGATGAGGTTTAGCACCTGCTTAGCCCACTGATCAGGGTCATGTGAATCCATGGGAGCAGCTGGTGCATATCATAAGTCCTGGTTATGTGACCACTGATGCCAGGCAGACAATCTCTGTAAAGTATTGATAATGACTGGAGTCACCCGTCTTGTAAAGACACTGCCCAGAAGAAAGCAATGACAAACTGCTTTCTGTAAATTTGCCAAGAGCAATGATGATCATAGACCATGATCACCCACGTCATACAACACAGCACATAATGACGATGATTCCCATGGGCAGCGAGCATTGTGCTACTCATTATAGTGAAACGTAGATTCATCAGTTGAGGGCATAAACCCCAAAGGCTCAACAATGTCACAGCAAAAATTTGTAAAGAGAATATTCATACATTGAGGGTTATCTGTAATATTTGGCACACCCAGAGTTATGGAATTTTATTCTCTTTTGTCACAGTGGAGAAGACTGAAGGAGGCAAATTTCTTTGGACATATATCCTTATTTATGATAGCTAGAATCAAATTTGTTCTCCTATGTTCATTGTAATTGATCCCCCCCAAAAATAAATTGGTTGCTCTAATTTTTCAGTATATATTAATTGATTTTGATATGCTCTGCCAGAAAGAAAACATTTATAATTTAATTTATAAATTAAATCATAAATTTTGTGAAAGACCACTTTATAGTGAAGGATAAAAATGTTTCTAACAGAATAGTCTAATCAAGTGTCATGTTTTTTTGTGATCACACATTTATCAGAGATTTTGAATTAGAAAAATAGCAACCAAAAGCACAAATTCTGCAGTGCCAAGAACAAGGCCAGAAGACACAGGAGCATTCTAACTGGCTGAATCACCATCTGGTACGGGAATGATGGGAGCACTGCACAAGACTGAAATAAGCTGCAGAAGGTCGTAAACTCAGTCCAGCTCTATCATATGCAATAGTCCCCGTAGTATCCAGGACATCAAGGAGTGGTGTCTCAAAAAGATTGCTTCCATTATTAAGGACCCTCATTCACCTAGGACATGCTCTCTTCTCATTGCTACCACCAGGAAGGAGGTACAGGAGCCTGAAGGCACACACTCAATGTTTCAGGAACAGCTTCTTCCCCTCTGCAATCAGATTTAAAAATGGACATTGAACCCATGAACATTACCTCACTACTTTTTATTCTCTTTTTGCATTATTTATTTAATTTAACTTTTTAAAACATACATACTTCTTACTGTAATTCACATTTTAAAGTTATTATTTATTGCCATGTACTGCTGCTGGAAAGTTAACAAATGTCATGACAAATGCCGATGATATTGAATCTAATCCTTTTTCTGAGCAGGATTAGGCTATTTGACCCATCAATTCTGTTCCAAATGTCTTAGTGTCTAAAAATAAAGTGTCATACATAATTTGTTACAATATTTTTCAATGGGTTAGTAACAATATAGCCAGCTGGTAGATGCTTAAAGTAGAGGTGTCACCCATTCAGCTATTTTCACTAACTCAATGATAAGGATCACGTGGACGATATTTCACTGAGGGGAGACCAGCCCTGTATTCAAACTGGAAATAATTCACAGTCTACATAAGATTCTTCATTCTTATCAGTTGGGTCAAGAATATTATTCCAGATTCAGAATTTAACTAATTAGCTGTTATCAGCATGCACTCAGTGGCTGCTTTACACCTGCTCATTAGTGTAAGTATCTACTCAGCCTATCATGTGGCAGCAACTCAGTGCATTAGAGCATACAGGCATAATCAAGAGATTCAGTTGTTGTTCAGGCCAAACATCAGAATGGCACAGAATGTGATCCAAGTGACTTTCACCATGGAATGACTGTTGGTGCCAGACAGGGTGGTTTGAGTATCTCAGAAATAGCTGGTCTCTTGGGATTTTCACAGACGACAGTTTCTAGAATTTGTAGAGAATGGTGTGAAAAATAAAAAAAACACATCTTGTGAGCAGCAGTTCTGTGGGCAAAAATGCCTTATTAATAGGAGAGGTCAGAGAAGAATGCCCAGATTGGTTCAAGCTGTCAGGAAGGTGACAGTAACTCAGATAAACACATGTTAAAACAGTGCTGTTCAGAAGTACACATCTCAATGTACAAAATGTCAAACATTGAAGTGGACGGGCTACAGCATCAGCAGATCACAAAACATACACTGGGCCACTTCATTGCGCACAGGGGCAACACAATAAAGTGGCCACTGGGTGTATATTTTAGAGTTCTATTTTTTCTTGCAAGAAGTCTAGAAATCCAAAGCAAGTTCATACAAATATCTAAAGGTTATGCTGCCCCGGATAATATGACAGTGCAAAAGACTTTAGAATAGTTGTTAATATTCATGTTTAAGAAAGTGAATTTGTATTTACTAAGGAAACTGGCATGAAGTCTATGGAATTAAGGGAAACAAGTAGTGAGATCATGGAAACTGTACAGATTGAAAAGGAGGAGGTGCTTGCTGTCTTGAGGAAATTAAAGTGGATAAATCTCCGGGACCTGACAGGGTGTTCCCTTGGACCTTGAAGGAGACTAGTGTTGAAATTGCGGGGGCCCTGGCAGAAATATTTAAAATGTCGCTGTCTACAGGTGAGGTGCCGGAGGATTGGAGAGTGGCTCATGTTGTTCCGTTGTTTAAAAAAGGATCGAAAAGTAATCCGGGAAATTATAGGCCGGTAAGTTTAACATCAGTAGCAGGTAAATTATTGGAGGGAGTACTAAGAGACAGAATCTACAAGCATTTCGATAGACAGGGACTTATTAGGGAGAGTCAACATGGCTTTGTGCGTGGTAGGTCATGTTTAACCAATCTGTTGGAGTTTTTCGAGGAGGTTACCAGGAAAGTGGATGAAGGGAAGGCAGTGGATATTGTCTACATGGACTACAGTAAGGCCTTTGACAAGGTCCCGCATGGGAGGTTAGTTAGGAAAATTCAGTCGCTAAGTATACATGGAGAGGTGGTAAATTGGATTAGACATTGGCTCAAAGCCAAAGAGTGGTAGTAGAGAATTGCTTCTCCGAGTGGAGGCCTGTGACTAGTGGTGTGCCACAGGGATCAGTGCTAGGTCCATTGTTATTTCTCATCTATATCAATGATCTGGATGATAATGTGGTAAATTGGATCAGCAAATTTGCTGACGATACAAAGATTGGAGGTGCAGTAGACAATGAGGAAGGTTTTCAGGGTCTGCAGAGGGACTTGGACCAGCTGGAAAAATGGGCTGAAAAATGGCAGATGGAGTTTAATACAGACAAGTGTGAGGTATTGCACGTTGGAAGGACAAACCAAGGTAGAATATACAGGGTTAATGGTAAGGCACTGAGGAGTGCAGTAGAACAGAGGGATCTGGGAATACAGATACAAAATTCCCTAAAAGTGGCATCACAGGTAGATAGGGTCGTAAAGAGAGCTTTTGGTACATTGGCCTTTATTAATCAATGTATTGAGTATAAGAGCTGGAATGTTATGATGAGGTTGTATAAGGCATTGGTGAGGCCGAATCTGGGGTATTGTGTTCAGTTTTGGTCACCAAATTACAGGAAGGATATAAATAAGGTTGAAAGAGTGCAGAGAAGGTTTACAAGGATGTTGCCAGGACTTGAGAAACTCAGTTACAGAGAAAGGTTGAATAGGTTAGGACTTCATTCCCTGGAGCGTAGAAGAATGAGGGGAGATTTGATAGAGGTATATAAAATTATGATAGGTATAGATAAAGTGAATGCAAGCAGGCTTTTTCCACTGAGGCAAGGGGAGAAAAAAACCAGAGGACATGGGTTAAGGGTGAGGAGGGAAAAGTTTAAAGGGAACATTAGTGGGGGCTTCTTCACACAGAGAGTCATGGGAGTATGGAATGAGCTGCCAGACGAGGTGGTAAATGCGGGTTCTTTTTTAACATTTAAGGATAAATTGGACAGATACATGGATGGGAGGTGTATGGAGGGATATGGTCCGTGTGCAGGTCTGTGGGACTAGGCAGAAAATGGTTCGGCACAGCCAAGAAGGGCCAAAAGGCCTGTTTCTGTGCTGTAGTTTCTATGGTTTCTAAGTGATTCCATACAGGAGCATAGCTGTCCTGCTATTATTGATTTTATTTTTGATAAAAACTTGTGACTTTTGAAACTCTACAAGCTCTGTGCAAACTAGATTCTGCAATGAAATAAATTAATCTAAGTTGTTTAATGCCCAAGAGAAAACTATTGGTTAGATGTATAATGCTGTGCTTGCATTTATATTGTGCTTCATCACATCAAAATATCTCAACGTGTTTTTCAGTGTGGGACAAAAAGGTGGAATGGCCTCTTTATATTTCTGTGTAATGAGACAGGTTTGAAGAGAGTGCCTGCATCAGTCAAGTCCCAGAAGGAGCAAAGAGATGAATGACCATTGATCTGCAGTTTGTGGTATTGATTAAGGTGGGAGTGTTGATGAGGAATCCAAAAGAGCTCCAAACACCAGACCATTAGCGCTATGGGGCCCTTGATATTGAGTTGACATACAGAAACTGACACACGGGACCATAGTGCATGGTTTTACTGAAAGGACCTTCAATAAAACTCAGCATTTATTCAGTATGGTCCTCAAGTGTCAATCTAATTTAGACAGCTGCATAGGTTTTAACCACACAAATTCTGATTTTAAAAATGCAGTTACCTCAGCAAAATAAGACCTAATTATATATGGGAGAGGGGGGAAAGAGGGGGGAGAATCTGGAGCAACAGACAGTCTGGTGGAGGAACTAATTATTCAGCAGAATCAGTGAGAGGAAAGAAATTTTTGGTGTTTAGGATCAAAACTTTAAACCAGACTGAGAGTGGACAGCCTCCAAGAGGACCATAACCGTGTCATAGGGTTTGTAGGCTTCTGTGCCTCAATGATCCAGTGAGCAAAGCTGGTTGGGGTCAGGGCTTTATGCTTTGGCTCTTGGAGGGGTCACCCATGTGATACAGGTCAAAGGGTAAAGGTCAGAGTAAGACTTGTGCAGCAGTCCTCCACATTCGGGGGTTCAGCCCAGGCTAACAACCCTAACGGGTTAAACTAAATTTTTACGGAAAAAGCAATGAAAAATTCTTCTACATCTGAGAGTGACGGTCCTCGTGAGTCTCCAGTCGGGAATTGCTTGACTGACAGTCGTGAAAACTGAGAGGAAGCTACTGACACAATGAAGCAAGCTCTGAATACAGCCAGAGGTAGAGGACCTTCATTGCTGCCCTAAAAGCTAGTGGTGTAACGGGCTGTAAGAGAGTGGAGAGGTGAGGTGGCCGGAATGGGGAGGAAAAGAGGAGTGGCAGAAAAGAATTCAGAGGCATTTGGTGAATTCGGGAAGGCTGCAGCATGACAGATAGGATGTGCCAGGAAAGGAAGCTGAGTGGAATGGAATTGGAAGACTGTGGCACTGAATGATCAATGGAAGTGGACAAAGATAGAGATGAAAAGGAAGTTCAAAACTCAAGGTATATTTATTATTCAAGTACGTGTACATTACGTAACCTTGAGATTCACCTTTCAACAGGCAGCCACAAAACAAAGAAACTGAAAAAAAACGTATTAAAAAAAGACTATCAAACACCCAATGTGCAGGAAAAAAAAAACAAATCATGCAAACAGTAAACACAGGTAAACAGCATTCTGAACTGGAGTCCACACAGAGTCCTTCCACAGATTCCTAGTTCAGTGCAAAGCGGAGTAGCGAGCTGAACCAACCAAGTCCTCACCTCCAGTCCCGGCACCCTGACCTTTTTAATCTGGCCCAGCACCTAAAACATCACCCAAACATTGGGTTCAGTCACTTCAGTATGCTCTGGGGCTTGGACACCCCCCACCCCCACAACCTTGATTAACAAGCAACTCACAGATAGAGCAAATGGCTTTATGATCCTGTGAAAAGTGTTGTGTTCAAATATTTCTGATACCCAAAGCAACACATATTTACTTAGTGTTATTGCTGTATGGAAACTGGAGGAAACTGTAGAGATGAGTATCTGACCGACTGTTCTCTTTCTCCTCTTTTTGCCTGGTTGGTCACTGCAATCATCATGGGACTATGTCAACAAAATTATCATCCGTCCCAAATGGAGACTCCCAAAGAATATTTTCTTGTAGTACTATGTCATTTTTCTTTCAGTATGAACTGTGTTTTAGCATTTCAGAGTCTATGGAATTCACAATAATCACAACATTCAGTTGTGCAGAAATCACTATTTTTGGTGAAATAGGCTTAGGAAGATATTGAACACTGCCTGGATTAATGAAAATGAGATTTAAAGTGGCAGGGTTACACTCAAGCAATCTGACACCAGTGAATATATGTGTAACACTTAACTTCCAAGTCATTAGTATCATTTGTAAGTTGTTCCTGCTACAACTGCGTATATAACTGAATAATGAGTTGCTTTTTGTTACAAGTGAGGCCAATTGTTAGGAGCACACACACGTTGAAGGGAGAACAACCACAACACCTTAACCACCATAGGGAGATTTTCACTCTCAAGCAGTGTGGTGTGTTTAATATTTCACTAATATTTGAGTAATATTGTAAGTATATTGTTTAGTGAGGCATTATTTGTTATTTATAGCATTCATTATGGGTTATATGCAGGAAGTACATGATTGGCATACACCAGCATATCATATGAACACACCTCACGTAGAGTAGAACGAAGTACACACATTATCCCTTGCTTTTCTTTCACTTAGTTTTTGGAGGTACAAAACATAGCAAGCAGCAAATGATGGATTGTGCAGCTCTCATTCTCCCCTCCCCTAGCCCCAGCTCCCACCCCCAGTAGATAAAGGGCGGGTCCATTTTGGTGGACAGAACTTACTAATGTGCAGTAACTGACACACCTAGCAACTGACACGACTCCTCAATCCCATCCCATAAAACTGTCATCTATACATTCTGTCTGCCTCCACTTGACTACTGAAATATAATTTGTCTCCCTATTAGCGTCTAGCATTATAATCACCAATCCCTTTTGCATGGATGCATGACGACCATGTGTAGTTTTGATTGTGAGCCAGTTAGCAGAGTGCAGTGGCATGGTGGTGGACAGAAAATGGGCTTATTTGCCTGTTGGTTGAGCCCCTCCTCAACCATAGTTAAGACATTGCAGTAGTTCTCTCTGAGCCCAGCAATGTGGTCTCACATCTAAGGTGAAGTGACTTGTTATCCTGCCACATTCTCAAGGTATGAATGGAACTAACGGCTAAGAAGTTCAGTGCTCTACATATATTTTTGCATCCTTGCTACAACTTACTTCACACTTTTCTTTCTCGAAATAAAGTTAAAAGTGGCATTCAGGTTATAATGGCCAGTTACTAATGCATGTATTATTCTCTTGCAGTTGCATATATTACAAGTATAAAACACTGATCAAAAGTGAAGACATTTATATTTCTTTGCTCATGTGAACCACAACCAGATCTGATTATTAGTTTCTGCTTGAAAATTGTATCAAATAGCAACGTACAAAAAAGATGGTGAGATCTGATAGTCCCTCAAAACAAAATCAGTGAATAGCTTGCTTTTGCTTTGTCATACAGTTACAGCGTCATAGAGAGGTACAGCATGAAATCAGGCCATTCAGCCCATTGTATTCAGACTAATCATTAAACAGATATTTACGCTAGTCATACATTAATGTCAATTTCTTAATGTTTCTCTCCATAACCATCTATAGTGATTGAAAGAAAGGTACCAACAGAAATGCTGCATCACAAGTAACTACTTGGTGAGAATGCATATACTACTCGACTCCAGTTTTCTACGTTCTGCTCTGATTTTGACATTTCTTCATTGGGTTCAGTATTCCAAGCTTGCATTGCTGAACTTCTTAATGGCACACAGTGGTTCATAGAACATGGAAGGTGATAAGAAAGACCATTGCAAAATAAGCAGAGAAATATTGTCATTTACACACCCTTCATTATCATAGATCGAACCCAGCCACAGCAGCAGATGCCATGACAAAATAATATTACTGATTATTAACCACTAAGACGCAATTCAAAGAGGTCTGCTCAAGCTCATTGTAAAATACCACATTCAGCTTATTAACCTTCTAGTCTCATTACTTCTAGCTCACTTACAGTTTAAATCTAATGAAACTGATCGCAATTGCCATGAATGAATGGGTATCCATTTATCATCATCAGAATCTGCTTGCATACATACTAAGAGCTTCTGCCAAACATTAAATGGAATCATTAAGGGTATTTTGTTTGATTTATTGCTGTGTTCAATTCTCCAGTTTACAAAGAACCTATTTACTTTGTCTGAGTTGCATACTTAGTTGAAGTTTTGATATTGTGCCTTTGTTCAGAAAAAAAACATTAATTCTGACTTCATCTCTACGAATGAAACTGAAATTTCATTAATATTCATTAGTTTCAAGTAGGCAAGGGGGGTATAGCAGTCAATGTTCTTATTGCGTTTTGTTTCTTTTTTGTGTGGGGGAGAGGGTTTGGGGGTCAATGGTTTTGTTGTTTTTTTTGTGCGGTAGGGTGTGCTTGATGTTTCTCATTGAACTGACTTCCATGGTTTCCTTTGTTTCATGGCTATCTAGAGAAGATGAATCTCAGAGTTGTATACTGCATATGTACTTTGATAATAAACAAATTTTTGTAACTTTGAAATGTTGCTAGGTTTTTGGATCAGAAAAGGTTAAATATAGGATCTGCTGTGCTCTTATGATGGAATATTCATGACAGATATTATTCATATACATCACAAAAGTATTAATATTTAAAGCCATTATCTTATTAAAGATATCACTTGGGATCTGGTGTTAGAAGTACAGATTGAACATATTTAACCTTGTTTGCCAAACTAGCATACATGGCTATTTATCTCAGAAAATACAGTTCTTCATTTAAAAGCCACCGTAAATTCTACCAGTGCGAACAACTTGTCATTGATGAATGAAACATGTCCTTACTTAAAATATGATGTAATTTCCCTTTGCATCAGAATCATTTCTGCTATATTTCAAACCATCCTCCACTTCAGTTAATGCACAATGACAGCAAAAGCTTTTGTCTCCTTCCTCTTCAAGAAGTAATGTCACCACCATGGGGAATATTAGGGCAGATTCATTATTAAAAACAACTGGGAGCAAGTGGCTTTGAGTCAACTTAATTGTAATCTCTGAGGAGAGCCAAAAAGCTGACAATGAAAATTTTACTATCTGTCTTCTTGCTGTTTTTTTTTTCGATAGCTCAGTAGATATGGGCACTGTATAATATTGCATTTAATCATTAAAACAGGATTTTCCAAAATATCAACTTCACCACTCTTTGCAGATGGGAGTATGGTGGAGCAAACAATTGATTTTAATTAGTGCCTATTGAAGATTGAGGGAAGAGGTAAATGAGATTGGAATTTGTGTAGCATCTCACGCCTGCAGGTGCTCTTAATTACTTCACAACCAAAGAATTATTTTTCATGTCTTGTCCTGTTTTCTAATTGTTGAAACTTAGTTTGAAGGTGAATTTGTGCTTTTAAGTTCCTCTCACCTGGTCATTTTTAATACCAGTCAGGCAAATATTATTTTCATGTTTGATTTTGATTTCAAGATCATTTTAAAAGTATCTTTAAAAAGGGTATGAGAGTAGAACTACTGTCCGATGCTGAGAGGTACCCTGGGTTTGTGGGTCCTGTCTGAATGAAATCGCTTTATTTGTGGGTCCCATCTGAATGAAACCTGTTTATTTGTGGGTCCTGTCTTAATGAATCCAGTTTATTTGTGGCTGTTGGTGGATGCTTCCAATTCTGGTTTAACTTTATCTTTCCATTTTAAGTTAACCTGGGATGCGTGGCCAAGTGGTTAAGGCGTTCGTCTAGTTACCTCAAGGTCACTAGATCAAGCCTCAGCTGTGGCAGCGTGTTTGTGCCCTTGAGCAAGGCACTTAATCACACATTGCTCTAGTGTCTGTGCAAGGAGTGGCGCCCCACACAGACTTCCATCTGTGCCTTGTAAGGCACGAAAATGCCCAACGCAGGCCTCTGAGTCGACGTTCCCTCCCTCCCTTCCTCCCTCTCTCCCCTGGGATGCCCTTCTGAAGAATTTCAGCTCATTGTTGGCAGGACTGACATGCAGTGAATGTCGAGCACAGAACAGTACAGCATGGCGGGAACAGGCCCTTCAGTCCACACTGTTGTGCTGAACCAGTTAAATAAGTAATCAAATGACTAACTAATTCAGAATCAGAATCACTGGCACATGGTGTGAAATTTGTTAACTTTACTGCAGCAGTACAATACAAGATCAATGCAGAGAAAAAAATCTGAATTACAGTAAGTATATATGTATATTAAATTGTTAAATTAAATAAATAGTGCAAAAAAGATAATTTAAAAAAGTAGTGATGTAGTGTTCATGGGTTCAATGTCCATTCAGAAATCAGACGGCAGAGGGGAAGAAGCTGTTCCTGAATCACTGAGTGTGTGTCTTCAGGTTTCTGTATCTCCTTCCTGATGGTAACAATGAGTTGAGGGCATGTCTTGGTGGTTAATAATGGATGCAACCTTTCTGAGGCACTGCTCCTTGACGAAGTGTTGGATACTACAAAGGTTATTACCCATGGTGGAGCTGACTAATCTTACAGCTCTCTGCAGCTTACTTTGATCCTGTGCAGTAGCCAATCAGAATACTCCCCATGGTATATTTGTGGAAGTTTTTGAGTGTTTCAGGTGACAAACCAAATCTCCTCAAACTCATGGTGAAATATTGCCTTCTTTATAGCTGCATCGCTATGTTGTGAACGAGGTTAGATCCACAGTGATATTGACACCCAGGAACTTGAAATTGCTCACACTCTCCACTTCTGATCGCTGTTTGAGAATTGGTTTGTGTTCACTCATCCTATCCTTTCTAATGCCCACAATCGGTTCTTTGGTCTTACTGACGTTGAGTGCCAGGTTATTGCTGCAACACCACTGACCTAGCAGAATTAATCCCTTCTCCCAACACAACGTCCATATCCTTCCATTTTCCACACATACATTTGCCCATCTAAATGTCTCTTAAAAGTCTCTAATATTCTGCCTCTACCAGCATTCCAGGCACCCACCCACTCTCTGTGGGGGGAAAAAAAACTTGCCTCTCACATCTCCTTTGAATCTACACCCTCTCACCTTCAATGCATGCCCTCTGAGACATTTCAACCCTTGGGTAAAAAATGTATTTTCTGTCCACTCTCTCTACACCTCTCATCATCTTATAAACATCTATTGGATCTCCCCTCAGCCTCCACCGCTGCAGAGAAAATGACCCAAGTTTATCCAGCCTCGCATTATAGCACATGTCCTCATATCCAGGCAGCTGAGCTGAAGCCGCCGTCGGTCAGAGTTGACGATAGATATTGCATCTCAGCTGTCTAGACATACAAGCCTGGGCACAATATGGAGAGCAAGCTGTTGCCCATGTAGCAAGCTTCCCTCTCTGTGCATCTGATGAACCCAAAGGAGTGGCAGAGACCGATACAGTTTGGTACCAGCAGCATCGCAGGAGTTACCAGTCAGCATTGAACTCAATGTAGGACAGCCTTAGGGATCCCAGCTCTGGATTTTTCCCTCCTGGTTTCCTCCGGAAGCTTTCCCCAGAGTGCGTGTAGCTGCAAGGAAGCGGAGGTTTGAGATCGGAGTTTTCCTTCTCCTATATGAGCTGCAACTAAATAAAATATATGCTAAATATCCGGACCTGCCTCTCGGTTTTTTTGCACAAACCATACTTTCCCTTTTCTAGTTTCTATTTATGATACATAATTTAAATTTTTAATATTTAGTATTGATTTGTACTCCATGGAGCACGAAGCGCAGAATCAAATATCACTGTGATGATTATACGCTCTAGTATCAATTGTTTGGCGACAGTAAACTAAAGTAAAGTAACTATGGCTGATGAGCCCCATCTGCCCAAAACGTCTGGTTTTAAGGCACCAATAGCCCGCATTTGCCCCTTCTCCTGTCAGTAGAAATGGTTCAGCCACACTTAGTAGCTAAGCCACATATGAAAGCCAGGAGTTGGGCTTGGTTGTCAGAGACTATCTTAGGCACACGCCATTAGGAGCATTTAATAGGTAGTGGGAGCTTGTTCCCATTACCACCCCTAGCTATAACAACCTTAAGGAACCAGGCAACATCCTGGTAAACATCGTTTGCACCCTCTCCAAAGTTTTGATATCCTTCCTATGATGAGGAAACCAGAACCATATGCAATACTCCAGATGTGGCCAAACGAGAGTTTTATAAAGCTGCAACATAACTTGGTGACCTTTAAGCTCAATGCCTCAACTAATAAAGGCAAACATGCCATGTGTTTTCCTAACCACTCTATCAACGTGTGTAACCACTTTCAGGGATCTATGAACTCACCAGTCTATAGTTTCCAAGATTATCCCCTGCTCCCTTCTCGAATAGTGGAACAACATTAGCTAATCAACAGTCCCTTGAGACCTCTTCTGTGGCTAATGAGATCAGGAAGATATTGGCCAAGGCCCCAGCAAGCTCTTCCCTTGCCTCTCTGAGTTACCTAGGGTGTATCCCAGTGCTCAATGGTCTTGAATTACTCTCCTAATACTCATAGGTAAACCTGTTACAGTCCTGTTAAGACACAGAGTTCCCCTGCCAAAGCTGCAGCACCACAGACTATTAGAATTATACAACATAGAAGCAAGCAATTTGACCCTGTTCGTCATGCCAACCAAATTCCCATTTCCTTGCAAAGTCCCCTCTAAGATTTTTACACCTGCAAGGACCAAATATTGCTCAGACCAGGAAATTCTTACATAGCTTGAAAACTGCGTGGCACTTCAAATGTTGATATCAAAGAAAATTCCAGCTATATGGGAGCATTTCGGTTACTCCATAGCCACCCACCCACACAGCTGACAAGAAACAGTGTCTGGTCCATATTTCCTATATGTACCTCACCAAATGTCTTTTCAGTGTTGTAGTTTTGCCTGTATCTATCACTTCCTCTGGCAGATTGTACCACACACCTGCAGGAAAATACTGTCCCTCAGACCCTCTTCAACCCTTCCTCTCTCATCTTAAACCTATGTCCCTAGTTTTAGAATCTCCCACCCTGGTAAAAGTGATCGTGACTATTCACCTTATCTAAGCTCTTGGGGATTTTATAAACTTTTGTAATGCCAGCATTCAGCTTCCTGTGCTGCAAGTGATCCAGTCCTACAGTCCTGGGAATGTCCTTGAATCATCTAAAAATTTAATCGGGCATTGACCTTAAGTTATCTTGTGTGACATCTCTTCAAATGGAAAACCTTCTGCATCATCTATGCACCAATACAAGTACCTATGTCAGGATGCTGTTTAGTGACTATAACTCAACATTTAATACCATCATTCCTACAGTCCAGATCGAAAATGTTTTTCAGGACCATGGTGCTACATGAACAATATTAGATTAGATTAGATTATGAAGACACGCAGTCCTCTTTTATTGTCATTTAGTAATGCATGCATTAAGAAATGGTACAATATTTCCTCCAGTGTGGTATCACAAAATAAACGACAGACCAAGACCGAAAAAACTAACAAAACCACATAATCATAACATATAGTTACAACAGTGCAACAATACCATAACTTGATGAAGAAGTCCATCAGCTCAGTTAAAAGTTCAAAGTCTCTCAAATGTCCCACATCCTACACAGACGGGAGAGGCAAGAAAAACTCTCCCTGCCATGCCCGAATACAGTCCGACTCTGAGTCATCCGAAAACTTCGAGCCTCCGATCAGCTCTCCGACACCGAGTACTGAGCGCCATCTCTGTCCGAACAATTTGACCTCAATCTCGGTCGGCAACAGCAGGCAAAGCCGGGGATTTTGAGGCCTTCCCTCCGGAAGATTCCCGACCGCGCAGTAACAACAGCAGCGAACTGGTATTTCAGAAATTTCTCCAGATGTTCCCCTGTGCTTTCACGGCTGACTCCATCAAATCAGAATTGTCCACAGCCCCTATTTAACGGATACGATATCATTTTTCACCAGAGGGCTCTGCACGCACGGCGCGCTGCTCTCTCTCTTTCCACCAATATGAAGTTCAGTGTAGTTTTTGTATTGTTCATGTAGCACCATGGTCCTGAAAAGCATTGTCTCGTTTTTACTGTGTACTGTACCAGCAGTTACAGTCAAAATGACAATAAAAAGTGACTTGACTTGACTTGACTTAACTTGAAAAGCTACAGAACCTGGGCCTCTGTACCTTCCTCTGCAACTGGATCCTCAACTTCCTAACTGGAAGACCACAACCTTCGTGGATTGGAAATAACATGTCATTTCGCTGACCATTAACACTGGTGCTCCACAGAGATGTGTGCTCAGCCCACTGCTCTACTCTCTCTACACCCATGGCTAGGCACAGTTCAAATGCCTTCTATAAATTTGCAGATGATGCAAATATTGTGGCAGAATTTCAAATGGTGACAAAAGGGTAGTTAGTTACCAGTTACCAGTTAGTTGAGTGATGCTGCAGCAACATTCTTGTACTCAATGTCATCAAGACCAAAGAGCTGATTGTGGACTTCAGGAAGGGAAGACAAGGGAACACAAACCAATCCCTATAGAGGTATCTGGAATGGAGAGAGTGAGCAATTTTAAGTTCCTGGGTGTCAGTATCTCTGAGGACCTAACCTGGATGCAACATATTGATGCTGCAACAGAGAAGGCAAGACAGCGGCTATATCACATTAGGAGTTTGAGGAGATTTGGTTTGTCAACTAAAACACTCAAGAACTTCTACAAATGTTCCATAGAGAACATTCTGACGGGCTGCATCACTGTCTAGTATGGGGGCGGGGGGGTGTCTATTGTACAAGATCGAAGCAAGTTGAAGAAACATAAAATTAGTCAGCTCTATCATGGGAACTAGCCCCCATAGTATCCATGATATCATCAAGGAAAAGTGCCTTAGGAACACAATGTCCAACATTAAGGATCTTCACTATCCAGGACATGCACTGTTACTGTCGGGAAGGAGGTGCAAAAGCCTGAAGGCACACATTCAGTGATTCAGGAAAAGGTTCTTCCCCTCTGCCATCTGATTTCTAAATGGACATTGAACCCATGAACACTACCTCACTACTTTTTTATTTCTGTTATTTTGCACTAATAGTTTTATCTTAACTACTTTGTTGACATATATATATACATAATGTAGCTTAGTTTTTCTCTATATTTATTTATCATGTATTTCATTGAATGCCAGTGATACTGAATCTGGTTCTGATACTGATCATCTTGACCAAAGTGAAGTCCTGTATGCAGTAATGCATGAACAAACGTACAGATATAAAATGAAGTCCTTTAGTAGGCAGTAGAGAATGGTGATTCTGTTTGGCAGTTCAGCCTTTCTCTGTTCCAATGATATATGCTGTATGGAGGTTATTAAGGTGCAAGAATATTTAAACAAGATAGAGTGGCACTTTCAAACTGAAGTGCATATCCCTGTACTGAAAGGCCTTGCGTACTAATAAAAATAAATGTTCCATGCTTGTGTGTGTTACTGGGCAAATTCAATCAAAGCGGATGCTATATGAAGTATCAAAGTTGCATATCTAAAAGGAATCTGGGTGCTTTTGTGGGATTCATATTGCTTTCCAAATCAAAACTACTTCTAATATAATCTACATTGTCTCAAGCCAATTTGCAGCGAGCATAGACCTGCAGCACAGAAAAGCTCTTAGTTCAGCACTAATTGGTAATTTTGGTCTCTGGGTGACTGGTGAAGGAAATGAAGTGTCACATTGATACATGTTATTAAGTCGTAGTTACTATTGGTGAATAATCGTTACTTAAGCCTTGCTCTTCTCAAAGCAATTGCAGATGAAGGAACAGAATTGCATGTATAATTACAGGAATTGGTAGTTTTGCATCATTAAATATCTCAAGATTGTATATGTGTATTGAAATATAGTGTTTCTAATTACAATGCTACAAATGTCTATTTGCCTAAATACTGACATTTTAAGAAAACATATTCAGAGATCATTATCGACATTGTTAATGTGCTGTGTCATATGACATGTGTGATCATGGTCTTTCCATTGTTCTCGGCAAATTTTTCGACTGAACTGGTTGACATTACCTTCTTCTGGGCAGTGTCTTTACAAGATGGGTGACCCCAGCCATTATCAATATTCTTCAGAGATTATCTACCTGGCGTCAATAGCTACATAACCAGGACTTGTGATGTGCACCAGCTGCTCATATGACCATCCACCAGCTGCTGTCGTGGCTTCATGTGACCCTGGTCAGCTGGGGCAGGGGGAGGGGGCTAAGCAGGTGCTACATCTTGTCCAAGGGTGACCTGCAGGCTAGTGTAGGGTAGGAGCATCTTGCACCTCCTTTGGTATCTCCAACCAGCCACACAAACAGCATAGAATAGTAGTTCATAATTATACTATAGGCATTATTATTGATATAAGCCTTTTAAGCCATAAGACAGAGGAGCAGAATTACACCATTTGGCCCATTGTCCACTTCACCTTTTCATCAGGGCTGATCAACTTTCCCTCTCATCCCCTTTTCTGTATCCCTTCATGCCCTGACTAATCAAAAAGCTAACAACTTCTGCCTTAAATGTACCCAATGACTTGGACCTTTAGAAATGAATACCACTCTCAGGGTAAAGAAATTCCTTCTCATCTCCGTTGTAAATGGATGTCCCTCTTTCCTGAGGCTGTGCCTTCTGGTCTTAGACCCTCCCATCATGGGAAATATCCTCTCCACATCTACTCTATCGAGGCCTTTCAACAAATGTTATGTCTCATTTCCCCAGTCCTGATTTCATGATGGAGCAAACAGTATGAATGGTAATAGACATTAACATCACTCTAATAAGCAGAGCTGTTCCAACTAAACAAAAATATCGATTTACATTGTACTTTTCACAGAATGTTCGAAAATACTCTACAACCAAGGAAGTACTTATGGTTTGAGGCAGTTGGTATGATCTTGGACACGTGGCAGAATTTTTTAGCAACTTCCTATGAATAACAAAATGGTCATGGCAGATAATACGTTTTGGTGATGTTGATTAAGAAATAAATATTAGTCAGGACACCTGAGTTTCCTTAAAGCAGTGCCATTGAATCAAGAGTCACAGAGCCTTCAATTAAAATGTCAGCAGATTGGTGAAACAAGCAACACGATGGCAGATTCTCAGTACTACTTAGCGATTTCAGACTGAATTCAAGTCATCGAGTCTTAATGGTGAATCAGAGCTACTAACTATGCCACAACTGACACAGTCATTCCAATTGTTTTTGTTTTCAATTCTTGACTTAAGTCTAATATGCCATTTGTGAGATGTTTTTTCTTTCCATTAGAACAAGCAAATCCATGCAGAACTGATAGCTTGTGTTAACACAGTGATGCCTTTTTCTCAGATTCCCATTCTACTACCTCTGATTGGTGATAAATTGTGTTGTGAGCTGTTTCAGTCACCTGATGTAAAGTTCCTTGGAAATTTTTCAGACATGTAAATGTTAAGATAAGCTGATGGCATCATCATATTAAAGGCCATGTATTAAATATCAATTCCACTTAAAGAAAGGAAAACTTCACAGAAGACGTTTTTAAAATGGGTGCATCCTAGCGTAGTGGTTAGCATGATGCTATTTCAGCCCAGGGGGCTCCAGAGCTTGGAGTTCAGCTCCAGAACTGTTCTGTAAGGAGACTTCAGCCAACACCCTTCTTCAGTACCAGGAAGGAAGGGGCAAGATGCCATAATAAACAGCTGGAGGGAGGGGAAGGAGGATGTGATACGTAAAGCCAGGTAGGTAAAAAGGTAAAAGGCTGGAGAAGGAGGAATCTGATAGGAGAGGAGAGTGGACCATACGAATTAACCCAGGGGAATGTGATAGGCAGATGAAGAGAGGTAGAAGGTCAGAGTGGGGAACAGACGAAGTGAAGGAGGGAGAGGGAAGTTTTTTTACTGGATTTAGAAACTGATATTCAGATTGGAGGCTAGCCAGATGGAATATTGGGTGTTGGTCCTTCATCCTGAAGGTGGCCTCATCGTGGCACAATAGGAGGCCATGAAATGGCATGTCAGAACGGGAATGGGCATCAGAATTAAAATTATTGACCACCAGGAAGACCTGCTTGTGCAGGATGGTGAAGAGGTGCTCAGTGAAGCTGCCCCCAATTTATGGCGGGTCTCTCCAATGTAGAGGAGGCTGCATCGGGAGCACCGGTCACAAGAGACGACCCCAACAGATTCGCAGGTAAAGTGAACCTTCACCTGGACGGACTGTTTGGGGAACTGAATGGAGGTGTTGGAGAAGGAGAATGGACAGGCGAAGCATTTAGCCATTTGCAGGGATAAGTGCCTGGAAACAGATTAGTGGGGAGGGTCGAATGGCCAAGGGAATCTCAGAGAATGTGATCCCTGTGGAAAGTGGAGAGGGGGCATGGTTCATGCTTCCATTTAATATCAGAGAATATATACAGCATACAACCTGAAATTGTTGCTCTTTTCAGTCACCATCAAAAACAGGAAGAAACCCCAAAGAATAAATGACAGTAAAATGTTAGAACCCTGAGGCCCCCTCTTCACCGCCAAATTAAGTAGCAGCAAAGTATCCACCCTTCCCCATCCCCTCCCCCACATTTCAGCAGAGAGCATCAGAACCCACCACCCACCAGGCAAGCAATAGCAAAGCCCCAAAGAGACACCATGATCTGCAGTCCAACAAAAACTAATTGTTCACCTGACAATTTGACACGCTATAGGCTCTCGCTCTCACTAACAAGGGACAGAGAGATGTTGCCCCTTTTCCACAGTGCAAGAAAAGACTAACAAAACAAAACAACTCACTGACAACTGTTTCGGTGGTGGGAAGTTGGGATTAGTGCAGATATTCAGGAAATGGAGGAGATGCAGGTGAGAGCAGCATCAATAGTGGAAGGAGGGAAGGAACACAGTCTCTTGTCCATCCACATTGGAGGGAACAGACCCCATGCTTATCTGAGGAGACTGACCACATGTAGCTCACTAGGCAAGTGTATAATGGCTGGAATACTCCAGCAAAGAGGTTGCACCAAGAGTAAGAGGAAAGCATCTCAGAAATGGAAGGAAGAGAAGGGTCAAGCAGTGACTGTGTGAAGTGATTCATATTCAGAAGATTTTCTGAAAGAGATAACCCTTTCAAGAACAACTCAGTAGGTTCAAAATCAGAATCGCTGTATTGTCAGTCTGTGAAACATACCAGAACTGATTGTGGTACGGTGCCAATCATAAAACAGAGGACAATACCATAACAGACAACACAATAACAGCCAACAATTTACAAGACAATAGCACAAACAGCCAAGAGCAATCAACAATTTGCAGAATGGTCACGTGCAAGTATTAATGATCTTACTTAAATATATGCAAACTTATGAACAGACTCAATAATTACCAACAGAACAAGGGGAGCAGGAAAGCCCATTGAACAGCAATTACCCTCATATTCTGTTTTGTGGGGGCCCTCAGATATACCATATTTTAGGGTCTTTCTTACATTGAGAATTATATCTCCCACATCACCTTCATATTGTTTTCTTAAGAACACCATTATTTTTAGTCCACATTGACATGCCCTTTCAGACAGGTTGCATTTGGTCCGATACTGGCTAGCAGCTTGGAGCTGCCTCATTTCATGAGCGTTGCAGGTATGACGCACTTTCCCTTTGAAGCAAATAACTCAATCACATTAGTTTGGAGTGGAGCCTATGCCCTCAGACTGCAGTGGACAAGAGGTCGCCCTGTGATTAGTACATCCCTGTTCGACTCAATGCAGCAAGATGCAAACTTGCATTGTCTGTTGAATAAGATTAAATATTTAGACATCCTGAATCATCTTGCACCAAGCTAAGGATTACGTTTTCCAGCAGTAGATTAGTTCACGTGTTTTAGATGTACACTGTTAAATGCTGTTCATATTGCTGATGAAATGAACACCAGAAATGACAAAACAGCTGTGGATTCAACACACTTCTTACAAGTACAGTTCGTAGAGCTTGTGGAATCATCAGTCAACAGACAAGACTGAATGTCTACAGCTATTTTTTATCAATTGACATAGATATGTGTAAATCCGGTTGGTGAGCAGACACCTGCTATAAAGATGAACAGTTGTTCCACTGGCTTTCAGAAAGCTGATGAATATCAGGCAGCAAGGTAAAGGTTCTCAAGTGAACAAGCATTTCCTGATTTCTCATTCTGCAGATGATATCACAGCTGGGAAGCTAGGGAAAAAATGAAATTAATGTCGCGCTCTCAGGAATGCAAGGTCTCAGGTCATCCTTTGTTTCAGAGCTGCTTTGGAGAATCCAACACATGATCATTCCACCTGGTAGAAGCTCCTACTGTTACTGAGCAGAGAAAAACTTCAGAAGCAAGGCAGGCCAGAATGACAAGCTGCACAACTTGGCAGCATTCCCACTATAAACCACGCTAAGTGCCGTCTCTTGCTTAGTACATTACTGTTTGTCTGTGTAAACTGGTTTGATCAAAGAAAAAATCAAACCTGCTACTGATATTATGGTCATCTTTGAGGAGAAAATAGTGCTTAGCCACCAATGGGTGCTGGGGGGGTGTGGGGGAAGAGGGTGGTCTCAGAATCATGACAGCCTGAGGCTTGTCTTCAATATTTTATTTATTTATTGAGACACAGTGGGGAACAGTCCCTTTGGGCCCTTCGAGCTACACTGCCCAGCAACCCTCGATTTAACCCTAGCCTAATCATGAGACAACGTACAATGACTAATTAACCTCCCAACTCGTTCATCTTTGGAATTTGGGCAGAAACTGCACCAATCCCACGCTACTGTGCTTCTTCAATTTTCAGACTATTTTGCATAATCTGAAACTTAAAGAGGCACAAAGTGACTTCAAGAACAGGTGGGGTTGTGTGTAGCAGAAAATAAGGCTTGCTCAGTAAGAATGGAATTGTGCAGAAGAAATCAGACTGTATTTTTCTGAAACTCTCCTGTGTAGCATTATGGGAAAATAGGAACCATCCACAGGAGCAGGAATGTGGAAATGAAGAGGCCCTCAAGCACAAAACAATAGGAGGAGTTGAGAAAACTGTCCCTTCCAAGAAGTTGGATATAGAACCAGATTAAAAAATCAATAATATTGTTAGATACATGGGCTAAGACCAAAGGAAAAATGGCTGGAGTCGCATAGCACTTTAGTGCAAGGGTGTTTATTAGGTGTGTCAAGAATTAATCTTACAAAACTTTGTGAACAAAGTGAAAAGAAAACTGCAAATATTTACTAAACGTTATCTACCAGAAAAGACAATAATAGTTTCATACTTGGTCCAGTATGAACTCTTTCTCTCATGGAGACCAATGAGTCCTGTTTATTAGGCACCAAGATGTATCACCTTTATTTACCAACAAAGTTAACTTAAGACTACACATGAATTAGAATATGATGCATCCCACAATCATATTACTAAATAAGCAGAAGTATCCACTTTAAATACAGAATACAAGCAACATGCACAGATTTATAGCAACACACACAAATTGCTGGTGAACGCAGCAGGCCAGACAGCACCTATAGGAAGAAGTAGAGTCGACGTTTTGGGCCGAGACCCTTCGCAGTCCTAGAGCTATTACCTGGCCTGCTGCGTTCACCAGCAATTTGTGTGTATTGATTGAATTTCCAGCATCTGCAGATTTTCTCGTGTTTGTGTGTACAAATTTACACATCCTTATTAGTAAGGAAATGGAATATTCCACTGTGTATGGCGGGAAAGGCACCATAGAGCCAATCTGAGGCCATCAGCTCAATTTAGGACCCATTATGGGAAGATACTAAAGTGTGTACACTCAGTTCATCGACAGCAGAATAACAAGGTAGTGTGTGTGTGTGTGTGTGTGTGTGTGTGTGTGTGTGTGTGTACGTGATTCTGTGTGCGTATGTGTGTGCATGAGTGTTTGTGGGTGTGGGTGTATGTCTGTGTGTGTGCTTGTGTGTGTGTGTGCATCTGTGCGTGTGTATGTGTGTATGCATGCATATACAGTGGGTGGCACGGTAGTGTAGTGGTTAGCACAACATTTCACAGTTCCAGCAACCTGGGTTCAATTCCTGCAGCTGCCTATAAGGAGTTTGTACACTCTCCACATGATCATGTGGGATTCCTCCGGGTGCTCTGGTTTCCTCCCACAGTCCAGAGCTGTACGGGTTGGTAGGTTAATTGGTCATTGTAAATTGTCCTGTGATTAGGCTCGGGTTACTGATCAGCAAGGCTAGGAGGGCTGGAAAAGCCTCTTCCATACTATATTACAATAAAATGATGATTGTCACTCAAAATCCATCTTGAACAAATGGGCTCTCTCTCGGGAATATTAGCCCTTCCTCCTTGTACACCAGGGACAGCCCCTTCCCCGACATTCTCAGTCATCTTTCCTCCTGTCCCAAAAAGTCCAGTGAACCACACTTAAAAGTTGCTGGTGAACGCAGCAGGCCAGGCAGCATCTCTAGGTACAGTTGACGTTTCGGGCTGAGACTCTTTGTCAGGACTAACTGAAAGAACAGATAGTAAGAGATTTGAAAGTGGGAGGGGGAGGGGGGGATCCGAAATGACAGGAGAAGACAGGAGGGGGAGGGATGGAGCCAAGAGCTGGAAAGTTGATTGGCAAAAGGGATACGAGGCTGGAGAAAGGAGAGGATCATGGGACGGGAGGCCTAGAGAGAAAGAAAAGGAGAGGGGAGCCCAGAGGATGGGCAAGGAGTTATAGTGAGAGGGACAGAGGGAGAAAAAGGAGAGAGAAAAAAAAATAAATACTAATAAAAAAATAAATAACGGATGGGGTATGAGGGGGAGGTGGGGCATTAACACAAGTCAGAGAAGTCAATGTTCATACCATCTGGATGGAGGCTACCCAGACAGAATATAAGGTGTTGTTCCTCCAACCTGAGTGTGGCTTCATCTTGACAGTAGAGGAGGCTGTGGATAGACATATCAGAATGGGAATGGGATGTGGAATTAAAACGTGTGGCCACCCCACTGTCCATCACAAATCTCACTCTGCCCAGCTCTCTCTAGAATTTCACGAACAGAAAAATACCTGCAGATGCTGGAAATCTGAGCAACACACACGAAATGCTGGAGGAACTCAGCAGGCCAGGTAGCATCAATGGAAAAGAGTACCATCGAGGTTTTGTCTGAAATCCTTCAAAAGGTCTGGAGAAGAAAGGCTGAGGAGTAGATTTAAAAGGTGGGGGTGGGGAAGGGAGAGAGAACCACCAGAGGTGAAACCTGGAGGGAGAGGGATGAAGTAAAGCAATGAAGTGGAGCAACGGCATGAGCATCAATCTCTGAAACTACTGGTAATGTCCCCCACAACACCAATTCCCATCCCCTTTTCCCTCTCTCACATTACCTCCTTGCCCTTGCCTGCCCATCGCCTCCCTCTAATGCTCCTCCCCCCTTATAAATTCTCCCATGGCCTTATGTCTCTTTCACCAATTAACTTCCCAGCTCTTTACTTCATCCTTCCCCTCCAGGTTGCACCTATTATCCTGTGTTTTTCTCTCCCCCCCCCCCACCTAAAGTGTATAGGACCCTGGTCAGACCCCACTTGGAGTACTGTGCTCAGTTCTGATCGCTCACTATCGGAAGGATGTGGAAACCATAGAAAGGGTGCAGAGATTTACAAGGATGGTGTCTGGATTGGGGAGCATGCCTTCTGAAAATAGTTTGAGTGAACTCGGCTTTTTCTCCTTGGAGCGACGGAGGATGAGAGGTGACCTGATAGAGGTGTATAAGAGTATGAGAGGCATTCACCGTGTGGATAGTCAGAGGCTTTTTCCCAGGTCTGAAATGGCTAGCACAAGACAGCACAGTTTTAAGGTGCTTGGAAGTAGGTACAGAGGAGATGTCAGAGGTAAGTTTTTTATGCAGAGTGGTGAGTGTGTGGAATGGGCTGCCCGCGACGGTGGCGGAGGCGGATACGATAGGGTGTTTTAAGAGACTCCTGGACAGGTACGTGGAGCTTAGAAAAATAGAGGGCAATGGGTAACCCTAAGTAATTTTAAAGGTAAGGACATGCTTTGTGGGCCGAAAGGTAGGTTTTCAATGTTTCTATGTTTCTAATAGTGAGACTGAAGCTGTTGAGATGTCAGAATTCACATCTCCAATCCTCCTCACAACTCATCTTTTTTCCATTCTGAAATTTCTCCTGATTTACAAAGTACAAATTTTGTAAACAGCCCAAATTCTTACATAACACCTTCACAGTATTCACACTGCCCATCATCTCTTCAGGATATCTTTCACACCATCCATGTACACTGAACCACACCTTGGTCTGATTGGTATTAGAAGCAAAGGTACTTGAAGATGAGTCAGCATCACATGCTATTAAGTGTTTGCCAGAGCCAGTTTTTGAACTAGCACTTTAGATGTGGCAGAGGAGAATATACAGGCATGATCTACTTGCAGTGAGATGCTGGCATCAAATGTACAAATGCACTTGAGAGGGAAGAAAGAGTAAGGTCACTTTCAATTTTGCTACAGTGATCTTAGAAAATGATTATTGGTGCAGAACCTTCATGATGGACAAACACAATGATCATGGAGAAGACCATATAAATGCTTACTTACACTTTCAAGAAGTTAACTTAAAAATGCAACCACCTTGCAGAAAGACTTCCTCAAGCTTGGAGCTATCCTTTTTATTAATAAAGTGATGGAGAACACCATTAGCACACTTTAGAAGCCAACTATAATGTACAGATGGCTAATATCTCACTTGATTTGCCAAAAAAAGCAGAAGTGAAGTTTCAGATTGTTGCTAACACAACACAAGTTGCCAGTGTTCGGAGAGTCCTTGAGTGCTTTGCTGCAACCCAGCAATCTGCACTGCAAAAAAACTTTGAGGATTGCTTGGGTGCAACTTGGGTGAATGAGCAGAATCAATGTGACCTTCTCATAGAGTAAAGATAAGACAGACAAAGATACCCTGAAGAAAGGTCTCATCCAGAAACATTTATTCATTTCCATAGATGCTGCCTGATTTACTGAGTTCCTCCAGCATTTTGTGTGTGTGTTGCTCTGGATTTCCAGCATCTGCAGAATCCCTTGTATTTGTCAAAGATACCCCTGAACCATTGGGAAACCCAAAGTGTGGACAAAACAACATGTAAGAGCCAATAAGAGAGAATGAGATATATTCTGCCTCTGAAATAAAATGTTTGTTTCTCTTACACATCTACAAAATGTTTTGACATTCAGTAATACGATCAGAAAATGCTGGAAGACTTCAGGAAGTCCAGCAGCGTAAGTGAAACAGGAAGCAGAGTCAATTTTTCAAGCCAAAATTTATTCATCAATGAAGAGAGTTCCATGGTGGATAAAACCTTTTGCTCATGGTCCTACTCAGACTGTAAACTCTAGCTTGTCTCTTCATTTTCCTTGCATGTCCTATAAAAGACTACTGATTTATTCAAATTTGGAAGCAACAAGTAATTGTGAAATCTTTTAAATTACACTAGTCCGTTATATAAAACCACACAAGTTCCTGCCACAAGACAGCAGCACCCAGGACCCCCATCATCAAGGCTATGCTCTCTTCTTGCTACTACCATCGGGAAGGAGGTACAGAGCCTTTAAGACCCACATCATTAGGTTCAGTAACAGTTATTACTCTACAACCAAGCGGCTCCTGAAAATGTGTGGATAATTTCACTCACCACAACTCTGAAGTGATTCCGCTCCTGCATATTTACTTTCTATGCAGGTGAATGACAATCCCTTCAATAATGTATATAGAATTCCTTCCTGCGCCTGAACACTTGATCCTCTGTGTCTATTCAATTCATGACATAAATTGTATAAAAACAGTAAATCTCAAAAATCTCAGCAAGTCCTGTGGAATCTGTGGAAAGGGAAGTAATTTTGTTTTATTTCAGACTGAGGCATCTGAAGTTTTTTTTCTATGATTTATACGAGAGCATTTTTGGTGTCGAATCTGGCGTAGTGTTAAACATCTTTACAGGATGACTGACATCACTCTCCTTCATCTTCAAACTTTCAGTGGCAAGAACATCAAGGGCAGCACCCTCCTTAATGCGCGTTTTGGTGCGGCTTGCAGAATCCATGCTTTTGAACTTGACATAACTATAGACAGGTGAGGATTCACAACACCCAACAAATGGCTTGAACAGTCAACTTGTGTACTCTATGTTTTAAGGCAATGCAAGAAAGCAAATTGCTCATGGCAAAATAGAAGTACCTAACCTATTTATTTTGAAGGATTAGAATCAGAATCAGAATCAAGTTTAATATCACTAGTGTTATGTCATGAAATTTGTTAGCTTCGCGGAGAAAAAGAACCGTAAGTTACAGCATCAATATACATACTTAAGGCATCTGTTAGTCTTGCGAGACCATGGATCTGTGCCTGGAAAGTTTTCACTCTCCAGGGCGCAGGCCTGTGTAAGGTTGTATGGAAGACCAGCAGTTGCCCATGCTGCAAGTCTCCCCTCTCCACGACACCAATGTTGTGCAAGGGAAGGGCATTAGGACCCATACATGGCACCAGTGTCGTCGCAGAGCAATGTGTGATGCAAAAAAAAGAAACAAAAAGTGGTGAGGTAGTGTTCATAGGTTCAATGTCCACTCAGAAATTAGATAGCAGTGGGGAAGAAACTTTTTCTGAATTGTTGAGTGTGTGACTTCAGGCTTCAGAACCTCTTTCCTGATGTTAGCAATGGGTACAAGGCATGTTCTGGGTGATAATGGTCCTTAATGATTAATGCTGCCTTTCTGAGGCATCGTTTCTTGAAGCTGTCCTATATACTATGGAGGATGTGCAGTTTATTTTAGATCTAAACATAGGATTACAGGAATAGTTAATTATAATTCATTCTGATGTCCATTGGAATCCCTTAGTGGTAATGATCTGCTGATGTAAGTGCATGGCCTCAGCTGTAATTCTGCTTCAAATAAATAATGTAAAGGTTACAGCTCTTATGATATGATATTCCAGAATGATTGTAGAAATGTATACTTTCTTTGCAGGAAAGAAGCATTTTCTATTATCCATCAAAGGTGAATATTTTTTCTAGCTGTGTTGCATACAGTGAGTACAAACTGTTCTCCCATGATACTGCTCATGGGTAATATGAGACTTACAGTGAAATCGGAATGCTCAATTGCTAACTTGGTTTGTCGGTTTAAAAGATCTACAAACATTCCACGCCACATTGAAGTGTCATCAAGCCGTTCCATTACGTGGGTTTGACAGTGTTGATGGGCAGTGATAACTGGCCAGATTGGAACGGGCCTGCTTTACATTGACAGTTCATATCTAAACAATGTTGAATATGTGCCAGAATTATATCTAAACTTAAGTAGTTTGCAGAGAAGTGTAATTAATATTACAATACAAGCTTTCACCTTGCAGTCCAGATGTTTTTGAAACCTGTAACCTTTGTGTATTCAGGTATTTCTTGATATTAGGTGAACCAAAATGAAAACTGTTCTGAAATGATAAGGAACCCAAGAAGGAACAAAAATGGATTATTCCCTCAGAACTGGAATTTGACAGTGGTTGCAAGAAAATCAGCCTCATATTTGGGCTCAGCTGTTAGGCTCCATCACAAATGAAGATGGTGCTGTGAAAACTTCTCACTCACTTAGTTCTTTCATTATTTAGCACTGTTCCTAACCAAATGTTGCAGATTACCAACTACTGGATCTTTATTTGGATTGTGATATTGTTTAGCATAGTATATTATGTTTTCTTTAACTGCAATTTAGCATGCACTTAGCCTGTGGCATAGCTTCAGATAGAATTATTTATGGTACTGCTCATGTTATACTCTTTTTATATCCCTATCATCCAGGTGAGCTGTCCTGGCTGGATTGTAATTGCAAAATCAAAACATAATGGAAAAACAAGGTTACAGATTGTGGTGAAAACCATTCTTCTGCTACTGATAGTTGAAAATCGACCATAAGACCATAAGATATAGGAGCAGAATCAGGTTATTTGGCCCATCAGGTCTGCTCTGTCATTCCCTCACAGCTAATCCATTTCTCTTTCATCCCCATTCTCCTAGCTTCTCGCCATAACCTTTCACACCCTGACTAATCAAGAACCTATTAACCTCCACCTTAAATGCACCCACTGACCTAGTCTACACAACCACCTGTGACAATGAATTCCACAGATTCACCACTTTCCAGCTAAAGAAATTCCTCCTCATATCTGTTCTAAAAGGATATCCCTCTATTCTGAATTGTGCTTTTGCCCCATTGTCACCCAGTTCTGAGCTGCTAGATCTACCTCAAACTCACTCCCCTTCTCATGACTATTTTAATGCTGTTCTCTACACGAAGATGGAAGTTTCTACGTCATAAGGATTCTGGATAACTTATTCTTACTGATACAGCCTTGGGCAGATACAGCTGTGACAAATGAACTGGTGAAGATGAGATCAAATATATTTATATAATACTGTAGTTCTATGTTAATTGTATGTTTTAGTTCTCTTAGTAACTGCAGTTGTCCCAGTCTAGTAGCCTTGTGCTTCTAGTCTGAACCATCAATGCCTGTCACAGTGAGCGCTGGCAATGACTGAACCCAGATGTGGAGTAACAACAGACTCGGTCACAGTGAGCGCTGGCAATGACTGAACCCAGATGTGGAGTAACAACAGACTCGGTCACAGTGAGCGCTGGCAATGACTGAACCCAGATGTGGAGTAACAACAGACTCGGTCACAGAGAGTGCTGGCAATGACTGAACCCAGGAGCAGATGAATGGTAGAGTTGCATGTAGAGATGGAAAGAGAGGTTATACACAGGAATTCCAACAGAGCATCAGTAGCAAAACTGAAATATGATATCGTGAGACAAATCATTCTCTGCACAAGGACTCTGCAATGAGTGCTAAACGAAAGTCCACTAAACGAAAGTGGAAAGCCCATGCCAGCCTCCATTAACTTGACAAGGTCAAACAGAAAGCACCAGCGCTTAACGGCTACAATTAGTAAGTACGGGTGCTTGAGAAACCTAGAGTCCCAACACACTATGACACGCCACAAAGGCCTGTAGGGCTCAGGACGATGCCAGTATTAAATCACTCTGGATAATGATCAATTCACCTAACCAGAGTACATCTACAGTATTCATACTGTTGTGTTCAAGGTGGTTGCTTGAAGGAAAGGAGTTTGTTGGTGTGGCAAACTCCTTTCTTTAAGAAAGGAAAAGGCGCAGAGCAGTGTAAAGGTTAGCGCAATTGCTTTATATTGCCAGTGATCATCGATTGGTCTTCAATGCCCAATGATGTCTTTCAGAAGTTTGTACGTTCTCCCAATGACAACGTGATGACACTTTAGCGTATGGTGGTTAGGGCATCACAGTAGTGCAGCAGTTAGCATCGCACTATTACAGCTCGGGGCATCGGAGTTAGGAGTTCAATTCCAGCATTCTCTGTAAGGAGCTTGTACATGTCCCCTTGGAATGTTTGAATTTTCTGCGAGTGCTCCAGTTTCCTCCAACAGTCCAATGGCATACCGGTTAGTAGGTTAATTGATTAATGTACATTGTCCTGGGGTTAAATCAAGGGGGTGGGGTGGCAAGGGTTTGCTGGTCGGTGTGGCTTGAAGTGCTGGTAGGCCTGATCTATGCTGTATATCTAAGCAAAATAAAACCAGATAATTAAGATGTGTGTTCCCTCCAGGTGCTCCATTTTCCTCCTACATTCCAAGGAGCTACAGTTGTGGCACAGAAGTATAGAGACAATTGTGGGCTGCCCCCAGCACAATCCTCATTGGTCTGATTTCAATAGGTTTCAATAGGTGCATTTAATGTCAGAGAAATGTATACAGTACACATCCTGAAATTCTTTTTCTTTGCAGACATTCACAAAAACAGAGGAGTGCCCCCAAACAATGGATGACAGTTAAAATATTGGAACCCCAAAGCCCCCAACTCCCCAACTCCCCCTCCCATGCACACCTCCCAACTCCCACTCCCATACACACCTCCCCAACTCCCCCTCCCATATACAACTCCCCAACTCCCCCTTCAATGTACACCTCCCAACTCCCCCTCCCATGTACACCTCCCAACTCCCTCTCCCATGTACACTTCTCAACTCCCCCTCCCATGCACACCTCCCCAACTCCCCCTCCCATGCACACCTCCCCAACTCCCCCTCCCATACACAAGCAGCAGCAAAGCAACAACACCCTCACCAGCAAAAAAAGGATCAGCACCCTCCACTGTGCACTCAAGTGTGCAACAAAGCATGAGTAAAGACAGACTTGCAGTACCCCAAAAACTACATGTTCACCTGATAATTTGACATACCACAGGCTCTCTCTCTCTCTCTCTCTCTCTCCCTGATAAGGGAAAAAGTGGTCTCCCTGTTTCACAGTGAGAGGGGAGACATAAAAAACAACTCGCTGATTTACAATGTTAGAAGTGTCACTTTTTCCTCACTCTGTACCCAGAGAGTTGGCACCAAAAAGGCACAGCTCTTTGGACACACAACCCCTGGCAGCTAACTCGCTGCTCCCGATGTTCCATGTTCTCCCACTACACTTCACTCAGGGGTACCGGCCTAGAATCAACACGTCCCAAGAGCCACAAAATCCCAGAACCCTGAAGGGGCTCTCGCCTTCCAGGCCACATCCTTCAGATATCAAAAAGCAGCCGACGTAAGGCCCTGAGACCGAGTCCCATTCCCACAAAGAACTAAGGTCAGAGTGTAACTCCAGGTTAGAGTCATTAAAGGAACACCCCACACCATGAAAAGTAAAAAATCAAGGATAGAAATAAAGCTGTTTCCAAAAATACAAGCAAAAGAGTCACCGTTTAGTGCACAAATGATGCATTTCACTGTATGTTTTGATGTATGTGTGACCAATAAAGCTAATCTTATAATCAGAAGGATATTTTCCTGCTCATTGCTTGATCGGATGTTTATGAGATCATTTGGAGCCTGTCATCAGTATTAGACATTCTCAGAGCTATGCTCTTAAAATGTAGAGAAGGTGGCCTCTGGTTGGTCCTTTCTAATGGTGGAAAAGAGAGGATTAAGGAATAGTGGAGGATGGAATATTGGCTGAAAGGGATGGCTGTGGATATGGCTATATTAAGCTGCGTACAGATGTGAGAGAGAAGGACTTTATTGGGTTGATAGGGTGGGCTTTACTTTGATGTGTCCTGTTATCAGGTTTATACTAAGTGGTCCACATAGTTTTCTCTGCACTCTATTGATCTGGGGCATTTGTTTCCCTTGTTAGCCACTTCCAAGAGAACTGCTGAAGGCAAAACTAGGCCATAGTATTTAAGATAGCATTTTCCTTCCCTAAAGGAATTAAGTGAACCAGTTAGATTTTATAAACATCTGCTGCTGGTTCCAAATTTATAGAACTCAATTTAGATTCTTCAGATCCTAGCTAAGAATTCAAGTTCATGTCTCTGCACCATAATTTCACACTCAGGTATTATTTGTTCATTGATTTGTCTATTGTTCATTGTTCATTGATGTTCATTTGTTCATTTCATCACTGTATCATCTCCAGAACAACACACAAAAAATGCCAGTAATATTAAACCTGATTCTGATCCTCTTTCAGTTATTTCAAGGTCAGAAAGAAAGAGGAATAACTATATTTATCTGCTTGTAGATTGGGAAAATCAAGTTGGTGCTGGATCCCGAGAGACAGAATTTATAGAATGCCTATGAGGCATTTTTTTTCGAAGCTTGTGGTTGAGCCCACATGGGAAAGGCTATTTTTGATTGGGTGTTCTGTAATGAACCAGATTTGACTAGGGAGCTTAAGGTAAAGGAACACTTAGGAGTAGTGATTATATTATGATAGAATTGAATTCACCTGCAGTTTGAGACAACAAAGGTAGGGTCAAATGTTCAGTGTTACAGTGGAGTGAAGGGAATTACATAGGCATCAATGAGCTGTCTGAAATCAATTGGATGGGTACATTATCATGGGTGACAGCAGAAGAGCAATAGCTAGTGTTTCTTGGAGCAATTTGACAAAGACAAAGAGACAAAGACAGGGCAAACAATAAAGCAAAAATTAGTGGGAGGATAGAGGATGGGAAGCTTTTAAAAATCAACAGAAGGCAAGTAAAAGCCAGAAGGAGAGAAAAGATATAGAAATGGGCATCAAGAAAATGGCAGACAAATGTAATAGGTATTTTGCATTAAGTCTTCACTGTGGAAGGCAGGAGAAGAATGCAAGAGTGTTAGAGGGCAGAAGTGAGTGTAGTTGATATTACTAGGGAGGTGTTTAGGAAGCTGAAAGGTTTGAAGGTAGATAAGTTATCCGGACCAAATGGACTTTAACCTAGGGTTCTGAAAGAGGTAGCCGAAGAGTTTGTGGAGGCATTAGTAATTATATTTCAAGAATCACTAGATTCTGGAATTGCAAATGTCACTCCACTCTTTAAGAAGAGAGGGAGGGAGGTAGGGATAGCAGTGGTAGGGAAAATGTTAGAGTCCATTAGTAAGGATGAGGTTTCAGGTTACTTGGAGACATATAACAAAATAGGTCAAATTCAGCATGGTTGCATTAATGGGAAATCTTGCCTGACAAATTTGTTGAAATTCTTTGAGGGAATAACAGGATATACAAAGGAGAGTCTGTGGATGTTGTTTAGTTGGATTTTCATAAGGTCTTTGGCAAGGTGCAACACATGAGGCTGCTTATCAAGGTGAGAGCCCATGATATTACAGAAAAGATTAAAGGATGAATAAAGGATTAGCCGATGGCTGGAGGCAAAGAGTGGAAATAAAAGGAGACTTAACTGGTTGAATGTCAGTCACTAGTCTGCTTTAGGACCACTTCTTTGCACATTATATGTCAATGACATAGATAACAGAAATGATGACTTTGTGGCCAAGTTTGCGGACAATACAAAGGTGCAGCAGGTGTAGGGACAAGTGGTTTTGAAGAAATAAGGACGCTACAGAAGGACTGACACAGTTTTGGAGAATGTGAAAAGAAAGAATATTCTGTAGGGAAGCTTATGGTCATGCACTTAGTTAGAAAGTATAAAAAGGTAGAGTGTTGTCTGAACAGCGAGAAAATTCAAAAATCAGAGTTACAAAAGGACTTGGGAGTCCTTGTGCAGGATTCCCTTAATGTTAACTTGCAGGTTGAGTTGGTGGTAAGGAAGGCAAATGCAATGTTAGCATTCATTTCAAGAGGTCTAGAATATAAAAGCAAATGTAATGCTAAGGCTTTGTAAGGCACTGGTCAAACTAGGAGTATTGTGAGCAGTTTTGAGTGCCTTGTCTAAGGGCATTGGAGAGTGCTCAAAGGAGTTTTACAAGAATTATTCCGGGAATGGAAGGGTTAATGCATGAGGAGAATTTGAAGGCTCCAGTCCCGTACGCACTGTTGTTTAGAAGAATGAGGAGGGATCTGCTTAAACTGTATTGAATATTGAAAGGCCCAGGTAGAGTGGATGTGGAGAAGATGTTACTTATAGAACATAGAACATAGAATAGTACAGCACAGTACAGGCCGCTCAGCCCACAATGTTGTGCCGACTCTTAAATCCTGCTTTCCATATAACCCCCCACCTTAAATTCTTCCATATACCTGTCTGGTAGTCTCATAATTTTCATTAGTGTATCTGCCTCCACCACTGACTCAGGCAGTGCATTCCACGCACCAACCACTCTCTGAGTAAAAAATCTTCCTCTAATATCCCCCTTGAACTTCCCACCCCTTATCTTAAAGCCGTGTCCTCTTGTATTGAGCAGTGGTGCCCTGGGGAAGAGGCGCTGGCTATCCACTCTATCTATTCCTCTTAATATCTTGTACACCTCTATCATGTCTCCTCTCATCCTCCTTCTCTCCAAAGAGTAAAGCCCAAGCTCCCTTAATCTCTGATCATAATGCATACTCTCTTAACCAGGCAGCATCCTAGTAAATCTCCTCTGTACCCTTTCCAATGCTTCCACATCCTTCCTATAGTGAGGCGACCAGAAGTGGACACAATACTCCAAGTGTGGCCTCACCAGAGTTTTATAAAGCTGCATCATTACCCCACAGCTGTTAAACTCTATCCCTCAACTTCTGAAAGCTAATACTCCATAAGCTTTCTTAACTACCCTATCTACCTGTGTGGCAACTTTCAGGGATCTGTGGACATGTACTTCCGGATCCCTCTGCTCCTCCACACTACCAAGTATCCTGCCATTTCCTTTGTACTCTGCCTTGGAGTTTGTCCTTCCAAAGTGTACCACCTCACACTTCACTGGGTTGAACTCCATCTGCCACCTCTCAGTCCACTTCTGCATCCTATCAATATCTCTCTGCAATCTTCGACAATCTCCTACACTATCCACAACACCAACAACCTTTGTGTTGTCTGCAAACTTGCCAACCCACCCTTCTACCCCCACAGCCAGGTCATTAATAAAAATCATGAAAAGTAGAGGTCCCAGAACCGATCCTTGTGGGACACCACTTGTCCCAACCCTCCCATCCGAATGTACTCCCTCCACCATGACCCTCTGCCTTCTGCAGGCAAGCCAATTCTGAATCCACCTGGCCAAACTTCCCTGGATCCCATGCCTTCTAACTTTCTGAATAAGCCTACCATGTGGAATCTTATCAAATAGTTTACTAAAATCCATATAGATCACATCCACTGCACTACCCTCATCTATATGCCCGGTCACCTTCTCAAAGAACTCTATCAGACTTGTTAGACACGATCTGCCCTTCACAAAGCCATGCTGACTGACCCTGATCAGACCATGATTCTCTAAATGCCCATAGATCCTACCTCTAAGAATCTTTTCTGACAGCTTTCCCACCACAGACGTAAGGCTCACTGGTCTATAATTACCCGGACTATCCTTACTACCTTTTATGAACAAGGGGACAACATTCGCCTCCCTCCAATCCTCCGGTACCATTCCCATGTACAATGAGGACATGAAGATCCTAGTCAGAGGCTCAGCAAGCTCTTCCCTCACCTCGTGGAGCAGCCTGGGGAATATTCCGTCAGGCCCCAGGGACTCATCCATCCTAATGTATTTTAACAACTCCAACACCTCCTCTCCCTTAATACCAACATGCTCCAGAGCATTAACCTCACTCATACTGTCCTCACCGTCATCAAGTTCCCTCTCATTGGTGAATACCGAAGAGAAGTATTCATTGAGGACCTCACTCACTTCCACAGCCTCCAGGCACATCTTCCCACCTTGAATTCTAATTAGTCCTACCTTCACTCCTGTCATCCTTTTTTTCTTCACATAATTGAAGAATGCCTTGGGGTTTTCCTTTACCCTACTCGCCAAGCCTTCTCATGCCCCCTTCTTGCTCTTCTCAGCCCCTTCTTAAGCTCCTTTCTTGCTTCTCTATATTCCTCAATAGACCCATCTGATCCTTGCTTCCTAAACCTCATGTATGCTGCCTTCTTCCACCTGACTAGATTCTCCACCTCACTTGTCACCCATGGTTCCTTCACCCTACCATTCTTTATCTTCCTCACCAGGACAAATTTATCCCAAACATCCTGCAAGAGATCCCTAAACATCGACCACATGTCCATAGTTCATCTCCCTGCAAAAACATCATCCCAATTCACACCCGCAAGTTCTAGCCTTATGGCCTTATAATTTGCCCTTCCCCAATTAAAAATTTTCCTGTCCTCTCTGATTCTATCCTCTTCCATGATAATGCTAAAGGCCAGAGAGCGGTGGTCACTGTCCCCTAGATGCTCACCCACTGAGAGATCTGTGACCTGACCCTATGATAGGGGAGTCTAGAACCAAAGTCAAAATCAGAAGTCCTTTACTATCAAGGTATGTATAAATTATACAACTTTGAGATTTGTTTACTTACAGGCAGCCACAAGACCAGAAATCTGAATGAACCCAATTAAAAAAAGAAAGACCAACACTCAATGTGCAGAAAAGAGAGAAAAAACAGACAAATCATTGAAACAATAGAAGCAAGAAACAATATTCCGAACCATAGACCCAACCCCGCGGAGCAGCGAAGTAGGCCCAAAGCCTTTGTCCGAATTCTTGCTATTAGTGGGGCAAATCACCACAAAGCACAGTACCAGAACCAGTCTCACCGTCTCAACACCGTAGAGAAAGGAGTGGACATTGCGAGACAGCGAGTGGAATTGCCATGACTCTCGCCTCCGGTTTCGACACCCTGCCTTTCCAGTCGACGTGGGCCTGCGTTTAAATTGTCCAAACACTAGATCGTGCCTGACATTAGGACGTGGGCCCTGGCACAGCGATACGCTCTGGACCTAGACCTCGCTGCCCAACCTGAAGCCGTCTCAACCGCTTCAAATCGGCTCGGTGCTTGGAGCAATCCAACTTCACACCCTGGTTAGGTCGAATAGTTTACCACAATTTACTTCAGAAAAGGTGTGATTAATAATGCTCCTAATCGAATTTCTTGCTTTTGATCTGTCAGTAGGCTATCACTGACTTTCAGTAGTGCCATCTTAAACCTGTAATTTACATAAAACATAGAAATCTACAGCATGCTACAGGCCCTTCAGCCCACAGTTGTAACGACCAAGTAATCTGCTCTAGAAACTGCCTAGAATTTCCTTACCATATAGCCCTCTATTTTTCCAAGCTCCATGTATCTATCTGAGAGTCTCTTAAAGACCCTCTTGTATCCACTTCCACCACCATTACCAACAGTGCATTACATGCACCCACCACTCTCTGTGTGAACTTACCACTGACATGCCTCTGCACCTGCTTCCAAGCACCTTACAACTATGCCCCCTTGTGTCAGCCATTTCAGTCCTGGAAATAGCCTCTGACTATCCACACGATCAATGCCTCTCATCATCTTATACATTTCGATCAGGTCACCTCTCATCTTCCGTCGCTCCAAAGAGAAAAGGCCGAGTTCACTCAATCTATTCTCATAAGGCATGCTCTTTAACCTGAACCAGAGGTCAAAGCCTCAGGTTAGAGAGAGAGATCCATTATGAACATATAAACAGAGATGAGGAGGGATTTCTTTAGCCAGAGGTGGTGAGTATGTGGAATTCGTTGCCACGGACGCTGTGAAGGCCATGTTGTTGGGTGTATTTAAAGCAATGTTGAGAGTTTCTTGATTAGTCTGGGTATCAAAGGTTACAGGAGAATGAGGATGAGAGGGGAGGATAACAAATCAGCTGATATGAAATGGGCTGAATGCCTAATTCTGCTCTCAAGTCTCCTGGTCTTATATTTTCTCAGTCTTTTAAGATAGGATTAAACTTGATACAGCAATGTAACCCATTTCATATAACCATATAACAATTACAGCACGGAAACAGGCCATCTCGGCCCTTCTAGTCCGTGCCGAACTCTTACTCTCACTCTTCATTTTTTTATTATAAGATACGGATTTTACTTCACCTATGATGACCCTGTCTGTCTGTTTTTATTCTTTTTTGTTCTGTTATTGGCAAAACAATAAAAATAAAGTTTAAAAAAAAATGTACATTACGAGTGAATGACGTGATGTTTAAACAATGTCAGATTCTATTAAAAGATTCATCTTATAAAAAGGCCAATGGTGTATGATTACTAACCAATCAAAGTCTCTGCATACAATGCAGTTAATCAAACTTGTGTGAAAACAACTCCAGCTAATTTCTCTTCGCTCTTCTTTCACTTTGGCATTGTATCTTCAGAATTATTGTTTCTCAGTGCTGTCAGGATGCCATAGATTAAAAATGAGGAAAGGACTGAGAAATTTGTACTACATCTACTACAATAGGAAAGCACTGTGAATGCCTTTGTTGGAGAGAATAAGGAAAATTTATTTTCCCTATTGTGAGTTGATGATTAATGAATATTAGATAAGTTATCAATTGTTGTTAAGAGTCTAAAGAGAGAGTAGATTAATTTCTTTATGAAAGGTTTATTGGAACATGGAATCATTTTCCATGACACTTGTTTACAGTGAAAAAAAAGTCAGAGTGGGATAAAAAAAATGATAAAATCTAGCTCTTTATTTTAGTACTAAATAATTCAAAATAGACCTTTGCTGGAGTGAAAATGTACCAGCCTGTGGGTAATTTTGATGCAATATGAAATTACTTCTTAGTACCTGATGTGCTTTAAATAATCAGTACATTCTATGCTTGCTTTCACTGTCAAAACATGGTGGAACCTTTACAAACTCCCACAGACCACGGTCACCCTGTGATTTCAGTTTCTGAGGCTGACATGAGAGCATCCTTCAGGAGGGTGAACCTACGGAAAGCATTTGGCCCAGCCAGTACCTAGCTGAGTACTGACGACCTGTGCAGATCAGTTGGGTGGAGTGTTCACTGATATTTTTAACCTCTAGCTTCGGCAGTCTGAGGTACCCATCTGCTTCAAAAGATGTCAATTGTAGCAGTGCCAGTGCCTAAGAAGAGTGTGGTAACCTGCCTCAGCGACTACCGTCCAGCAACTCTTGCATCCACTGCGATGATGTGCCTTGAGCGGTTGGTGATGAAACATATCAACTCCTGCCTTTGATCCACTTCAATTTGCTTATCATCACAGCAGGGCAACAGCAGATGCCATCCCAGCACCAATCCCTCTGGCACATCACTAGTCACTTGCCTGAAGACTAGCAGTTAAGTCTCCACTTGCGGAGTAGGAAGCTTTCAAAGGACAAATAGCAAGAGTTTAGGGCTAACAGATTCCTGAAAGGTAAAAGTCAAGGGTGACAAGCATAGAGAATTCTGGATCCGAAGGATATTAGAATAGATTATGAGGACACTCAGTCCTCATTTATTGTCATTTAGAAATGCATGCATTAAAAAATGATACAATGTTCCTCCGGTATGATATCACAGAAACACAAGGCAGACCAAGACTAAAACTGACAAAAACCACATAATTATAACATATAGTTATAACAATGCAAAGCAATACTGTAATTTGATAAGAGGAGACCATGGGCACGGTAAAAAAAAGTCTCAAAGTCCCGATAGTCCCATCATCTCATGCAGATGGTGGAAGGGAGAAATTCTTCCTGCCGTGAGCTTCCAGCATTGCAAACTTGCCGATGCAGCATCCTGGAAGCACCCGAACACAGTCCAACTCTGAGTCCGTCCAAAAACTTCGAGCCTCTGACCAGCCCTCCGACACCAAGCACCGAGCACCATCTCTGCCGAATGCTTCGACCCCGGCCACCGAGCAACAAGCAAAGCCGAAGATTCGGGGCTTTCCCTTCTGGAAATTTCGGATCACACAGTAGTGGCGGCAGCAAAACAGGCATTTCAGAAGTTTCACCAGATGTTCCTCCGTGCTCTCATGCCTGCCTCCATGAAATCAGAATTGTGCACGGCCTCCTACTTGACAGATAACAGGCATCATCTCCGGAGAGGCCACGCACGCTGTGTCACATCGCCATCTTCTCCTCCCTTTGAGGGTTTGATATTGATATTGAGGGTTGGATAAAGAGGGAAAAGGTACACTGAAAGGGGAGGCTTGTTAAAAGTATAATAAAGTATTATGGTGATGCTTAAAAAAGAAATTCGGAAGGCTGAGTGGTCTTGCAAAAGCACTGGCAGAAAGGATTAAGGTAAATCCAGAGATTTTTTCTAAGTATATTAAGGACAAGAGACATTATCTTTGGAGTCAGAAGGTATAGATGAGATCCTAAATGAAGACTTTAAATCAAACTTTATCATTGGAATATTCAGTGAAGGGATAGATGAAAGTCTAGTGTAGGTCTTCAGAAATAAAGAGGGGGTATTCAATGTTTTGCTTGTCTTAAAGGTGGATAAATTCACAGATGGCATCTATCTTGGGCTGATTTGAGAGGCAATGACAGAGCTTGCTGTGATTCCAGCTAAGATTGTTCCAGTTTCAATCCAGTGCTCCTCTTTTTCTTCCACTGGTCCATCAGATTCCCACTCCCTTTGTTCACCTAATACATTTCCTCCCAAATGTGGCCCCAAATATCTAGATCAAATATGGTTTCCTTTTCAAGAAAGGTACAAAGTGAAAATCCTGTAAACCTAACATAAGAGACATTGAAGATACTGAAAGAAATCTGAGGGAGAGGATTAGTGATCACTTGGAAAGCTAGCCAGAACTCATTCAGGTGTAACAGCCTAACTATCATTGCACGCCATCCGCTAAATGCTCTTTCCTGCTCTCCTTGTTCTGCTGATAATTATTGAGTCTCTTCATGCAGTATGTTCACATTTATTTAAGTTTAATTGTTGACATTTGTGCATGTGACTGATCCGCTAATTGTTGATTGCTTGTGGCTGTTTGCACTATTGTCTTGTAAACTGTGGATTGCTATTGTGTTGTCTGTAATGGTATTGTCCTGCGCTTTATGCTTGACAATGAACCACAATCAATTCTGCGATGTTTCACTCATTGGCAAGAAAGTGAAAGTGATTCTGACAAGCACTAATCAGACACAGCTAACTTGGCAGATCCTGCTTGACCAATTGGATGGAATTCTCTGAAGGAATCACAAGGTGTATTGATGAGAACAAACTAACAGATGAGATTAAGGAGATGGACCCAGTGGGAGGCGGGTTAACAGACAAGTCTAGGTAATTGCTTGCGGGGGGAGGAAATGCATTAGGCGGGAGAGAGGAAAATGAATGGACTGGTGAGAGTGGAAGTGGAACATTGGATTGAAACTGGAACTTTCAGTGTTTGCAGCGTTGACCTGTGGCCTACCTTGAGGAATATGAAGAAGTGTTTCAATGTGTATTTAGTCTCACCATGGCAATGGAAAGGCCAAGGGCAGTGTGGAAATGGGGAGGAGAGTTGAAATGCCAAGTAATTAGAAGCTCAGGATAGTCCTTGCAGACCAATGGGTAGTTGGTTTACTCCTACTAATATAATTATTACTAATTACTACTACTACTACTACCAACTGCTACGTTTCAGGAAGAGGCAGTCAGAACAAAATTCCTCTGCATCGGAGGAATGTTCATTACTTTGAGTTGAGTAAAGCTGGGACATTAACAGACTACCCTTCAGAGTTCTGTCTTGGGATTGTGCAAATACAAAGAAAACACAGCACTACTTCCTTTGGAGTTTGCAAAGATTTGGCATGACATCTAAAATTTTAACAAATTTGATTTATGTGTATGGAGAGTATATTGACTGGCTATATCAATGCAAAGAATGGTTGTAGACAGGTCATATTCTGCATGGAGATCGGTCACCAGTGGTGTGCCTCAGGGATCTGTTCTGGGACCCCTACTCTTCGTGATTTTTATAAATGACCTGGATGAGGAAGTGGAGGGAGGGGTTAGTAAATCTGCTGATGACACAAAGGTTGGGGGTGTTGTGGATAGTGTGGAGGGCTGTCAGAGGTTACAGCGGGATATTGATAGGATGCAAAACTGAGCTGAGGAGTGGCAGATGGAGTTCAACCCAAATAATTGAGAGGTGGTTTATTTTGGTAGGTCAAATATGATGGCAAAATATAGTATTAATGGTAAAGCTCTTGGCAGTGTGGAGGATCAGAGGGATCTTGGGGTCCGAGTCCATAGGACACTCAAAGCTACTGTGCAGGTTGACTCTGTGGTTCATCAATCGTGGGATTGAGTTTAAGAGCTGAGAGGTAATGCTGCAGCGATATAGGACCCTGGTCAGACCCCACTTGGAGAACTGTGCTCAGTTCTGGTCACCTCACTACAGGAAGGATGTGGAAACCATAGAAAACGCGCAGAGGAGATTTACAAGGATGTTGCCTGGATTGGGGAGTATACCTTATTAGAATAGGTTGAGTGAACTCATCCTTTTCTCCTTGGAGCGACGGAGGATGAGAGGTGACCCGATAGAGATGTATAAGATGATGAGAGGCATTGATCGTGTGGATAGTCAGAAGTTTTTTCCCAGGGCTGAAATGGCTAGCATGAGAGGGCATAGTTTTAAGGTGCTTGGAAGAAGGTACAGAGGAGATATCAGGGGAAAGATTTTTACGCAGAGAGTAGTGAGTGCATGGAATGGGCTGCCGATGATGGTGGTGGAGGTGGATACGATAGGGCCTTTTAAGAGACTCCTGGATAGGAACATGGAGCTTAGAAGAATAGAGTACCATGGGGAACCCTTGATAATTTCTCAGGTAAGGGCATGTTCGGCACAGCTTTGTGGGCTGAAGGGCCTGTATTGTGCTGTAGGTTTTCTATGTTTCTATGTTTCTATGCCTAGTAGAGAAACACCAATGTCCTTGAACAGAAAATCCTACAAAAAGTAACGGATACGGCCCAGTCCATCACATGTAAAGCCCTCCCCAGCAGTGAGCTCATCTACATGAAGCATTCTTTCAGGAAAGCATCATCCGTTATCAGTAACACCCGCCACACAGGGCATGCATTCTTCTCACTGGTGCCACCGAGAAGGAGGTACAGAATCCTATTAGAAATGGTAGGTTTTATAAAGCACGGGTAAGGCTTCACTTGGAATGTTGTGAGCAGTTTTAGGTCCCTTACCTAAAAAAGGATGTCATGACATTGGAGAGGATTTAGAGGATGATTCTGGGAATGACAGGTTTACCAAATATGGAGCAATTAATGGCTCTGGGCCTGTACTCACTGGAATTTAGAAGAATGAAAGGAGACCTCATTGAAACCTATTGATTGTTGAAAGGTCTCAATAGAGTGGATGTGGAGAGGATGTTTCCTATGATGGGAGAATCTAAGATCTAATGACTCAGCCTCAGAATAGAAGGATGACCATTTAGATAGGAGATGAGGAGGAATTTCTTTAGCCAGAGAGTGGTGAAATGTGGAATTCACTGCCACAGGTGGCTGTGGAGACCATGCCACTGGGAATATTTAAGGCAGAGGTTGATAGGTTCTTGATTAGTCAGAGCATCGAGTGTTACTGAGAGAAGGCAGGAGAATGGGACTGAGAGGGAAATGGAACAGCCATCATGAAATGGAGCAGACCCAATGGGCCAAATAGCCTAATTCTGCTCCTATATCTTTTGGTCTTAATAATCTTATAACGTATGTCTGCATTTATTCCTGATTTCTACCAACAATTATGCAAAGGAAGTAATCACTCTACTGACAAAAATCCTTATAATGGAGGAAAGTGAACTAATATTATAATTAATCTGATATAGGAAGAAAACCATGGCTTTGCACAATGTTACAAGCTCAATTGCAATAGAGGGTAGACAAGCAAGTAGCTTATGGTAACACTCGAGATTCTGCAGTCGCTGGAAATCCAGAATACAAACACAAAATGCTGGAGGAATTCAGCAGGTCAGGCAGCATCTATGGAGAGGAATAACCAGTCAAAGGATGGGGCACATTGAGCTTATGTTAAATATGTTTCCAAAATATAGTAGATAACTTATGAAACATGTCCTATTGTAGGCAGGCTGTGGTCAAAAATTAAAGGAAAATCTTTACATAGAAAGTATTACTGTAGGTGTAAGTCAATAAGACATGTTCTGAACATTTGAACCAGCTACATGCATTAGCAAAGGTGGAACACAGTAACATTCAGATTCAAAGTCTTTAACTGATATTCCTCCAATTTGCATGCTGATGTCAGCTCCAAAAAATGTCTTAACATGAAAAAATGAGATTACTGTTCTCACACTTTTCTCAGACTTGCCATTTTTAACACATATAAAACTGTTTGTTCTCAAAACTTGAAGCAATGAAAATCACTTGGGCAAAACAGTTTTACTGTTATGGAAAGCACACACAAACACACACACACAGAAATATTCTACGAGCAGAACTCTATGATGTCATCACATAGGGGCTATTGTGCACAGATTGTTTTTGAAAACATTTCAGATAAAATAGACTTGAAACACTACTGAAACCCAGTATTTCAGCCGATGAGTACAGATAAGACCTTAGAAACAATTTTTAAGGCTCTATATAAAAATAAGTTTTATGTCATAAAAAGTGCAAGTATGTTATCGAGTTATTGATTTAGTGGGTAAACAATAGAAACAAATTTCAAAATTGATCAGTGTTTCCAGCTTCGCATTTTTCCCCAGTATCCTGTTGGGGTTTAAAAATTCTATTCTATTTTTCTAGTGTCGAGGCATTTTTTAACTGCTAGATGTTTGGATCCAGTTGACCAGAATCTCTGTTCCATCTGCAAAAGCAAAACTTCCCAATGGCCAAACATTTTAATTTTGATTCCCACTCCCATTAAGACACGTCAGTCCATGGCCTCCTCATGTGTCAAGATGAGGCCACCCTCAGGGTAGAGGAGCAACAGTTTATATTCTGTCTGATTAAAAAAAAACTCCCCTCTCCCCTCTTCTTCTATTCCCCACTCTGGCCTCTTACATCTTCTCACTTGCCTAACACCTAGCCCTGGGTCCTTTCCTCTTCCATAAGACCATAAAATATAGGAGCAGAAGTAGGCCATTGAGCCTGCTCTGCCATTCAATCATGGGCTGATCCAATTCTTCCAGTCATCCCCACTACCCTGCTTTCACCCTATACCTTTTGATGCCCTGGTTAATCAAGATTTTATCTATCAATGCACCCAATAACTTGGCCTCCACAGCCGCTCGTGGCAACAAATTCCACAGATTTACCACTCTCTGACTAAAGTAATTTCTCCACATCTCAGTTCTAAATGACGCCCTTCAATCTTGAAGTCGTGCCTTCTTGTCCTAGAATCCCCTACCATGGGAAATAACTTTGCCATATCTGATCTGTTCAGGCCTTTTAACATTGGAATGTTTCTATGAGATCCCCCCTCATTCTCCTGAACTCCAGGGAATACAGCCCAAGAGCTGCCAGACGTTCCTCATATGGTAACCCTCTCATTCCTTGAATCATCCTCGTGAATCTTCTCTGAACCCTTTCCAATGTCAGTATATTCCTTCTAAAATAAGGAGCCCAAAACTGCACACAATACTCCAAGTGTGGTCTCAATAGTGCCTTATAGAGCCTCAACATCACATACCTGCTCTTATATTCTATACCTCTAGAAATGAGTGCCAACATTCCATTCGCCCTCTTCACCACTGACTCAACCAAGAGGTTAACCTTTAGGGTATCCTGCACAAGGACTTCCAAGTCCCTTTGCAGCTCTGTATTTTGAATTCTCTCCCCATCTAAATAATAGTCTGCCCATTTATTTCTTCCACCAAAGTGCATGGCCATACACTTTCCAACATTGTATTTCATTTGCCACTTCTTTGCCCATTCCCCTAAACTATCTAAGTCTCTCTGCAGGCTCTCTGTTTCCTCAACACTACCCGCTCCTCCACCTATCTTTGTATCATCTGCAAATTCAACCATAAATCCATTAATAGCGTAGTCCAAATCATTGACATACATCGCAAAAAGCAGCGGTCCCAACACTGAACCCTGTGAAACTCCACTGGTAACCGGCAGCCGGCCAGAATAGGATCCCTTTATTCCCACTCTCTGTTTTCTGCCGATCAGCCAATACTCCACCCACGTTAGTAACTTCCCTGTAATTCCATGAGCTCTTATCTTGCTAAGCAGCCTCATGTGCGGCAACTTGTCAAAAGCCTTTTGAACATCCAAGTACACTACATCTACTGCATCTCCTTTGTCTACCCAGGTTGTAATTTCCTCAAAAAAGGTTAGTCAGGCAGGATTTTCCTTTCAGGAAACCATGCAGGCTTTGGCCTACTTTGTCATATGCTTCTAGATGCTCTGTAATCTCATCCTTAAAAATTGATTCCAACTACCTCCCAACCACTGGTGTCAGGCTAACAGGTCTATAGTTTCCTTTCTGTTGCCTCCCACCCTTCTTAACTAGTGGAATAACGTTTGCAATTTCCCACTCATCCTATACAATTCCAGAATCTATCAATTCGTGAAAGATCATTCTTAATGCCTCTGCAATCTCTCCAGCTACTTCCTTCAGAACCTGAGGGTACATTCAGGAGTTTTATCCACCCTCAGACCATTAAACTTCCAGAGCACCTTTTCAGTCGTAATTTTCACTGCACGTACTTCACTTCCCTGACACTCTTGAATGTTTGGTACACTGCAGATGTCTTCTACTATGAATACTGATGCGAAATACGTATTCAGTTCCTCTGCCATTTCTGCGTCTCTCATTATAATATCTCCAGCATCATTTTCTATTGCTTATTTCTTCAGCGGACTGATTGGGGCATTGCTGCACAAGTGTATGGACGTCAGCCAGTGAGAACAGCGAGAAGAGTTTAAAAGCAAGAAGAGTTTAAAGGGAGACAGTTATTTCTTCAGCAGTTTGATTGAGGCACAAAGTGTTTAAAAGGAGACAGCCTTATAGAGCAGGTGACAGAGGAATGGACTTCAGAGTAGAGGGGGACAGAGTAGGAAGGCTTTGGCTCAACAGGGCTTCGGTGATCACGGGTCGAGGTGAGATGGGTTGCCTGAGTAGAATACAGACAGGAAGTATGTGTGTGAGGTTGGTTTTCTGTGCTTGGTATCAGATGTGGGAGGTCCAGGAGACTCCCAGCCTCCCAGACAGCCACATCTGCACCAGGTGCATCGAGCTGCAGCTCCTTAGGGACTGAGTTAGGGAACTGGAGCTGCAGCTCAATGACCTTCGTCTGATCAGAGAGAGCCAGGAGGTGATAGAGAGGAGGTGTCAGCAGGTAGTCACACCGGGGCCTGGGGAAACAGATAAGTTGGTAACAGTCAGGAGAGAGAAGGGCAGGAGTCAGAGGCTAGAGAACACCCCTGTGGCTGTCTCCCTTGACAATAAGTACTCCTGTTTGAGTACTGTTGTGGGGGGGGGGGGGGAATGGCCTACCTGGGGGAAGCAACAGTGGTAGTGCCTCTGGCACAGAGTCTGGCCCTATGGCTCAGAAGGATAGGGAAATGAAGAGGATGGCAGCAGTGATAGGGGACTCTATAGTTAGGGGGTCAGATAGGCGATCCTGTGGGCGCAGGAAAGAAGTATGGATACTAGTTTTCCTCACAGGTGCCAGTGTAGGGATGTTTCTGATTGCGTCCAAGATATCCTGAAGTGGGAAGGAGAACAGCCAGAAGTCATGGCACATATTGGTACCAACGACATAGGCAGGAAAAGGGAGGAGGTCCTGAAAGCAGATTACAGGGAGTTAGGAAGGAAGTTGAGAAAAATGACCACAAAGGTGGTAATCTCAGGATTACTGCCTGTGCCACACAACAGTGTGTATAGGAATAGAGTGAGGTGGAGGATAAATGTGTGGCTGAGGGATTGGGCAGGGGGCAGGGACTCGTATTTCTAGAACATTGGGACCTCTTTTGGGGCAGGTGTGACTGCACAAAAAGGACGGGTTGCACTTGAATCCCAGGGGGAACCAATATCCTGGCGGGAAGGTTTGCTAAGGCTACTGGGGAGAGTTTAAACTAGAATTGTTGGGGGGTGGGAACTGAACTGAAGAGACTGGGGAAGAGGCGGTTAGCTCACTAATAGAGAAAGCTTGTAGACAGTGTGAGAGGGAGGATAGGCAAGTGATAGAGAAGGGATGCGCTCAGACCGATGGTTTGAGATGTATCTATTTTAGTGAACAAAACAGATGAGCTTAGGGCATGGATCAGTAGTTGGAGCTAAGATGTTGTGGCCATTACAGATACTTGGATGGCTCCGGGGCAGGAATGGTTACTCAGAGTGCCAGGCTTTAGATGTTTCAGAAAGAACAGGGAGGGAGGCAAAAGAGGTGGGGGCGTGGCACTGTCGATCAGAGATAGTGTCACAGCCGTAGAAAAGTAGGAAGACATGGAGGGATTGTCTACAGAGTCTCTGTGGGTGGAAGTTATGAACAGGATGGAGTCAATAGCTCTTCTGGGTGTTTTTTATAGACCACCCAATAGTAACAGGACATCGAGGAGCAGATAGGGAGACAGATTCAGGAAAGGTGTAATAATAACAGGGCTGCTGTGGTGGGAGATTTTAATTTCCCAAATATTGATTGGCACCTCCCTAGAGCAAGGGGTTTAGATGGGGTGGAGTTTGTTAGGTGTGTTCAAGAAGGTTTCTTGATGCAATATATAGATAAGCTTACAAGAAGAGAGGCTGTACTTGATCTGGTATTGGGAAATGTACCTGGTCAGGTGTCAGATCTCTCAGTGGGAGAGCATTTTGGAGATAGTAATCCATTGGCGAGGGATAGGAACAGACGTATTAGGAAAGTGTTTAATTGGAGTAAGGGGAGGTATGAGGCTATCAGGCAGGAACATGGAAGCATAAATTGGAAACAGATGTTCTCAGGGAAATGTATGGAAGAAATATTGCAAATGTTCAGGGGATATTTGCGTGGAGTTCTGCATATGTATGTTCCAATGAGACAGGGAAAGGATGGTAAGGTACAGGAACCGTGGTGTACCAAGGCTGTTGTAAATCTAATCAAGAAGAAAAGAAAAGCTTACGAAAGGTTCAAAAGACTAGATAATGATATAGATCAAGAAAATTACAATGTTAGCAGGAAGGAGTTTAAGAATGAAATTAGGAGAGCCAGAAGGTCCCATGAGAAGGCCTTGGCAAACTGGATTAAGGAAAACCCCAAGGCATTCTACATTTATGTGAAGAGCAAGAGGATAAGACATAAGGAAATAGGACTACTCATCTGTGACAGTGAAAAAGTGTGTATGGATACTTTGTTTCAGTATTCACTACAGGAAAAGATCTTGGTGATTGTAGGGATGACTTACAGCGGACAGAAAAGCTTGAGCATATAGATATTTAGAAAGAGAATGTGCTGGAGCTTTTGGAAAGCATCATTGGATAAGTCACTGGGACCGGACGAGATGTACTCCAGGCTACTGTGGGAGGTGAGGGAGGAGATTGATGAGCTTCTGGCGATGATCTTTGCATCATCAAAGGGGAAGTGAGAGGTTCTGAAGGATTGGAGGTTTGCGGATGTTGTTCCCTTATTCAAAAAGGGAGCAGAGATAGCCCAGGAAATTATAGACCAGTGAGTCTTAATTCAGTGGTTGGTAAGTTGATGGAGAAGATCCTGAGAGGCAGGATTTATGAACATTTGGAGAGGTATAATATGATTAGGAATACTCAGCATGGCTTTGTCAAAGGCAGGTCATGCCTTACAAGCCTGATTAAATTTTTTGAGAATGTGACTAAACACATTGATGAAGATAGAGCAATAGATATAGTGTATATGGATTTCAGCAAAGCATTTGATAAGGTACCCCATGCAAGGCTTAATGAGAAAGTAAGGAGGCATGGGATCCAATGGGAAATTGATTTTTGGATCCAGAACTAACTTGCCCACAGAAGGCAAAGAGTGGTTGTAGACGGGTCATATTCTGCATGGAGATCAGTTACCAGTGGTGTGCCTTAGGGATCTGTTCTGGGACCCTTACTCTTTGTGATTTTTATAAATGACCTGGTAGAAGAATTGGAGGGATGGGTTAGTAAATTTTGTTAGTAAATTGGTTAGTAAATTTGGACACAAGGGTTGGGGGTGTTGTGGATAGTCTTTTTACACTAGCTATTTAATTTAACTATATATATGTGTGTATAAGATGATGAGAGGCATTGATCACGTGGATAGTCAGAGGCTTTTTCCCAGGAATGAAAAGGCCAGCACGAGGGGGCACAGTTTTAAGGTGCTTGGAAGTAGGTACAGAGGAGATATTAGGGGTAAGTTTTTTTATGTAGAAGGTGGTGAGTTTGTGGAATGGGCTGCCGGCGATGGTGGTGAAGGCGGATACGTTATGGTCTTTTAAGAGACTCCTGAACAGGTTCATAAAGCTCAGAAAAATAGAGGGCTATGGGTAACCCTAGGTAATTTCTCAAGTAAGGACATGTTCAGCACAGCTTTGTGCTGTAGGTTTTCTATCTACCCTCAACTCTCTTTTACCCTTTATATACTTAAAAATGCTTTTAGTATCTTCTTTGATATTAGTTGCTAGCTTCCTTTCATAATTTATCTTTTCCTTCCTAATGACCTTCTTAGTTTCCTTCTGCAAGTTTTTAAAAGCTTCCCAATCCTCTATCTTCCCACTAGTTTTGGCTTCCTTTTATGCCCTCTCTTTTGCTTTTACTTTGGCTCCAACTTCACTTGTCAGCCACAGTAGTGTCCTTCTTCCATTTGAAAATTTCTTCTTATTTGGAATATATCTGTCTTGCACTTCCCTCATTTTTTGCAGAAACTCCAGTCATTGCTGCTCTGCTGTCCTTCCAGCTAGTGTCTCTTTCCAGTCAAATTTGGCCAGTTCCCCTCTCATGCTATCGTAATTTCTTTTATTCCACTGAAATATCAACACATTTCCCTTTCTCTAACAGTCTACTCCTCTCCTATCAGATTCCTTCCTTTCCAGCTCTTTATCTTTCCCACCCATCTGACTTCATCTATCACTTTCTAGCGATTTCCCTTCCCCTCCCCTTACCTTTTTATTCAGGTGTCTTCCCCTTTCCTTCCCAGTCCTGATGAAGGGTCTCAGCCTGAAATGCCCACTGTTCACTCTTTTCTATCGATGCTGCCTGACATGCTGAGTTCCTCTAGCACCCTATGTGTGTTTTATAACTGTGCCGAAGTGACATAGGATAAACAAAACAAGAAAAGCCTGTGAAACAATACTATCAAATATCAAGATTTTAATGCAGGGGATTTTGGAGTTCTTCGGACTAGTAAACTTCAGGAGCTTACAACATGAGAAGTGGTTGCGAACAGTGTCATCAATTGCCAACTGTATTAAGCAAGCCTGTCAGAAAAGCAAATGAGAAATACTATACCACCACACATCCCCAGGTTCGGTGCTCCAGCTTGGGGCAAACAACCCTGACTGGTAAAATAAAATAGTTATGGAAACAGCAATGAAGAATCCTTCTACACCGAGTGTTACTGTCTTTTGGAGTCTCTTTCTAGTGAAGACCAAGGAAAAGCTTCTGGCACGATGAAGGAAGCTCTGAACACTGTCAGAGATGGAGGACTTTCATTGCTACCCTAAATACTAGCAGTATAACAGGCAGTCAGAATACACCCTAACCCATAGCACTCTTAAATTCCATTCTTTTTCCAGAGTGACATAGGATTATGAACCTCTGTGAATCATTATCTATGATTTAGTCTGGAGTGGATTGCTTCTGCATTCGATGATTTCATTCTTTGTGAATGTTTCTTTTGAAAAACTTAGAAAAAGTTATCATGGAAATTATTATTCTTGCCCAGTCTGGGATAGCTTATTCTTCAAATCAATGAGGCTGAGTTGATGCTTTTTAAGGCAAATTCTGTTCTTTTCATCTTTCTGCTAACCCTAGTGCTCCCCGAAAACCACACCACAACCCAGTCCCAAGATCACAATTGAGGTGGAGAGTCATGGGGGAAAACAAGGAATAGTAAAGTCGAAAGTTAGAGTGCGCTCAAGTTAAAACTATGGAGACCCATCGGATCAGGCTTCTTCCAGGAGAGATCCCTGATTGCTCTTTGGAACAAGATGATCCTCTGGATAAACTTTGTCACTAAAATACTAGGTTGAAAAACTTGTAATACATTTGAGATTGCATAAACTTAAAAGTAACTGTAATGGAAGAATGAATCTACCAAAAGAATTCTGGGATGAGCAGGATCTGTGGGAGGAGATAAATTATTGATATCTTGGGCAAAAACGAAGATCAGGACAGGACAGCATCATGACAGTTCTGTGTCTCTCTGATGCTATTTTAAGAAGTTCCAGAAATATTGTGAACTTCAAAGGGGAAATTTTGAGAGTGCGGAGTTTGTATGTTCCTGTCAGGATTAAAGGCAAATTAAATAGGAATAAGGAACCTTGGTTCTCAAGGGATATTGCAACTCTGATAAAGAAGAAGAGGGAGTTGTATGAAATGTATAGGAAACAGGGGGTAAATCAGGTGCTTGAGGAGTATAAGAAGTGCAAGAAAATACTTAAGAAAGAAATCAGGAGGGCAAAAAGAAGACATGAGGTTGCCTTGGCAGTCAAAGTGAAGGATAATCCAAAGAGCTTTTACAAGTATATTAAGAGCAAAAGGATTGTAAGGGATAAAATTGGTCCTCTTGAAGATCAGAGTGGTCGGCTTTGTGCGGAACCAAAGGAAATGGGGGAGATCTTAAATAGGTTTTTTGTGTCTGTATTTACTAAGGAAGCTGGCATGAAATCTATGGAATTGAGGGAATCAAGTAGTGAGATCATGGAAACTGTACAGATTGAAAAGGAAGAGGTGTTTGCTGTCTTGAGGAAAATTAAAGTGGATAAATCCCCGGGACCTGACAGGGTGTTCCCTCGGACCTTGAAGGAGACTAGTGTTGAAATTGCGGGGTCCCTGGTAGAAATATTTAAAATGTCGCTGTCTACGGGTGAAGTGCCAGAGGATTGGAGAGTGGCTCATGTTGTTCCGTTGTTTAAAAAAGGATCGAAAAGTAATCTGGGAAATTATAGGCCGGTGAGTTTAACGTCAGTAGTAGGTAAGTTATTGGAGGGAGTACTAAGAGACAGAATCTACAAGCATTTGGATAGACAGGGGCTTATTAGGGAGAGTCAACATGGCTTTGTGCGTGGTAGGTCATGTTTGACCAATCTGTTGGAGTTTTTGGAGGAGGTTACCAGGAAAGTGGATGAAGGGAAGGCAGTGGATATTGTCTACATGGACTTCAGTAAGGCCTTTGACAAGGTCCCGCATGGGAGGTTAGTTAGGAAAATTCAGTCGCTAGGTATACATGGAGAGGTGGCAAATTGAATTGGACATTGGCTCGATGGAAGAAGCCAGAGAGTGGTGGTAGAAAATTGCTTCTCTGAGTGGAGGCCTGTGACTAGTGGTGTGCCACAGGGATCAGTGCTGGGTCCATTGTTATTTGTCATCTATATCAATGATCTGGATGATAATGTGGTAAATTGGATCAGCAAGTTTGCTGATGATACAAAGATTGGAGGTATAGTAGACAGTGAGGAAGGTTTTCAGAGCCTGCAGAGGGACTTGGACCAGCTGGAAAAATGGGCTGAAAAATGGCAGATGGAGTTTAATACTGACAAGTGTGAGGTATTGCACGTTGGAAGGACAAACCAACGTAGAACATACAGGGTTAATGGTAAGGCACTGAGGAGTGCAGGGGAACAGAGGGATCTGGGAATACAGATACAAAATTCCCTAAAAGTGGCGTCACAGGTAGATAGGGTCGTAAAGAGAGCTTTTGGTACATTGGCCTTTATTAATCGAAGTATTGAGTATAAGAACTGGAATGTTATGATGAGGTTGTATAAGGCATTGGTGAGGCCGAATCTGGAGTATTGTGTTCAGTTTTGGTCACCAAATTACAGGAAGGATATAAGTAAGGTTGAAAGAGTGCAGAGAAGGACAAGGATGTTGCCAGGACTTGAGAAACTCAGTTACAGAGAAAGGTTGAATAGGTTAGGACTTTATTCCCTGGAGCATAGAAGAATGAGGGGAGATTTGATAGAGGTATATAAAATTATTGGGTATAGTTAGAGTGAATGCAAGCAGGCTTTTTCCACTGAGGCAAGGGGAGAAAAAAACCAGAGGACCTGGGTTAAGGGTGAGGGGGGAAAAGTTTAAAGGGAACATTAGGGGGGGCTTCTTCACACAGAGAGTGGTGGGAGTATGGAATGAGCTGCCAGACGAGGTGGTAAATGCGGGTTCTTTTTTAACATTTAAGAATAAATTGGACAGATACATGGATGGGAGGTGTATGGAGGGATATGGTCCGTTTGCAGGTCAGTGGGACTAGGCAGAAAATGGTTCGGCACAGCCAAGAAGGGCCAAAGGGCCTGTTTCTGTGCTGTTGTTTCTATGGTTTCTATGGTTTATAATCTGCAGAATAAAACATTGGTGGGTTGCCTTGTGTAAAGGTGTGCTTTTATTTAACATATTTTATTTTATATTGAGATACAGCGCAGTGGCGGGATGTAGATACGTCTCTACCAAAGGACATGTAAGGTGCCCCTTCCCTCCACTAGCCTGCAGGTCACCCTTGGACAAGGTGTAACCTAATTAGCCAACCTCCCTGCCCCTGATCAGGGTCAAGTGAAGCCATGGGATCAAGTGTTGGGTGGTCATATGAGCAGCTGGTGCATATCACAAGTCCTGGTGATGTGACCACTGATGCCAGGCAGACAATCTCTGAAGAGTGTCGATAATGGCTGAGTTCACCCGTCTTGTAAAAACACTGCCCAGAAGAGGACAATGGCAAACCAGGTCTGTAGAGAAACTTGCAAAGAACAATAATGTTCAAAAAGCCATGATAGCCCACATCATACAATGCAGCGCATAAATGATGATGACAGTGCTCTACCAGGTTCTTATGGTTCACAAGCCTGAACTGCCCAACTACACCCCATGACCAATTCACTCATACGTCTTGGACTGTGGGAGGAAAGCAGAGCCCCTGGAGGAAACAAACACAGTCACGGGGAAAGCATACAAACTCTTTCGAAGCAGTGGCAGGAATTGTACCCAGTTTGCTGATGCTGAAATGGCATTATGCTAACCACTACGGTACAGTGCCTCTTTCAGTGGGGTACTGCAAAGGTCCTGTTGAATTGCTCCAACAGTATAGCACAGAAGGGCATGTCTGAGATACTATCTGTGAACGCTTAACAAAACACATGCACAGCACCACCTTTCAGCGATGGGAGAGTGTTGATTTTGTTGATTTTGTTCATACAGTAGCTGCAATACTTCCTAGCAGTGGAAAATTTCTCCCATCTTCAGTGAGAATCAAGAGGGGTGATCAGTTAATAAAATATGTGATATTATTTGCAGTGAGGGCACACCTACTCTCCTGGACCAATCATCAATGCCTGTGATGTCTATATTCTTGCTGTACAGATGAATCCAACAAGGTATCATAGAGCACTACAGCACTGAAATGGGCCATGCTAACCTGATCACCTCTCTAGTCCTACCTACCTGCACCCGGACCATAGCTCCCAATGCCCCTCCTTTCTATGGAACTATCCAAGTTTCTCTTAAATGTTACAAAAGGACCTGCACCTACCACTTCTACCAGCAGCTTGTTCCACACTCTCAGCACCCTCTGAGAGAAGAAGATTTTGCACAGATTTCCATGAAGTATTTCACCATTTACCGCTAACCTATGACATCTAGATCTTAGTGACCAGTAGTACTCTGCAGGGATCTGTTCTGGGACTCCTCCTTTTTGTGATTATTATAAATGACATGGATGAAGAAATAGAAGGGTGGGTTAGTAAATTTCCTGATGACACAAAGGTTGGGGGTGTTGTGGATAGTCTGTAGGGTTGTCAGATGTTACAGCGGGACATCAATAGGATGCAGAACTGAGCTGGGAAGTGGCAGATGGAGTTCAACCCAGAGAAGTGTGAAGTGGTTCATTTTGGTACGTCAAAGACGAAGACAGAATATAATATAAATGGTAAGACTCTTGGCAGTGTGGAGGATCTGAGAGATCTTGGTGTCTGTGTCAATAGGACACTCGAAGCTGCTGCACAGTTTGACAGTGTTGTGAAGAAGGTGTATGGTGTGTTGCATTCATCAACCGTGGGATTGAATTCAAGAGCTGTGAGCTAATGTTACGGCTATATAAGACCTTGGCCAGAGTCCACTTGGAATACTGTGTTCAGTTCTGGTCACCTCACTACAGGAAGGATGTGGATACGATAGAGAGAGTGCAGAGGAGATTTACAAGGATATTGACTGGATTGGAGGGCGTACCTGATGAGAATAGGTTGAGTGTACTTGGCCTTTTCTCCTTGGAGCAACAGAGGGTGAGAGATGACTTGATAGAAGTGGAAATAGATACAATGTGATCTTTTAAGAGCTTCTTTTTAAGATAGGTACATGGAGCTTATAAAAATCCAGGGCTATGCGCTAGGGAAATTCTAGTCAGTCTCTAGAGTAGTTTACATGGTTAGCACAACATTGTGGGCTGAAAGGCCTGTAATGTTCTAGTCTCTTTCAACTTGAGGGGAATAATCCTACATGTATTCACCCTATCTATATCTGTCATAATTTTGTATATCTCTAAAGAAACTCCCATATGATTGATCCTTCAAGACTACCCTACAATACAGGACCTTGTCAAAAGCCTTGCAGAAGTTCATGTAGGCGATGTCTACCACCAACCTGTTTACCATTCATCCGTCTAATCTCAATCATGAATAAGACAGCAGGATGTATTGTCAGCAGTACTATGAAGCAGCAATTATTCAACATTCGGTGTGGGGTGGGGGAAGCCCTGCACAGGCTCAAAATAACCTGCAGAGCATTATGAGTTCAGTCAGCTCCATCACGGGCATTAGCCTCCCCAGCATCCAGGGCATCGAGTGGAGTGATGTCTCAGAAAGGTGGTTTCCATCATTAAGGACGCCCATCACCCAGGGCACACCCTCTTCTCATTGTTACCATCAGGGAGGAGGTACAGGAGCCTGAAGACACACACTTAATGATTCAGAAACAGCTTCTCCCTTCTGTTATCAGATTTCTGAATGGGTATTGAACGTCCACAACCACACTATTTTTTTTCTTTTCTTTTTGTCTATTATTACGTGGCCAGCAACAATGGATATGAAATTGAGTCAGGATTTATAACAAACAACGATATTTATTAACCTCTGCTCAAAACATCGAAAAATAAACGAACAACTTACTTAACCGGAAGCTAACAGTTAGGCGACTATATCGAACAAACAGTCAAGCTTGTAAACACTCAGGTTGGAGGAACAACACCTTATATTCCGTCTGGGTAGCCTCCAACCTGATGGCATGAACATTGACTTCTCTAACTTCCGCTAATGCCCCACCTCCCCCTCGTACCCCATCCATTATTTATTTTTATACACACATTCTTTCTCTCACTCTCCTTTTTCTCCCTCTGTCCCTCTGACCATACCCCTTGCCCATCCTCTGGGTTCCCCCGCCCTTTGTCTTTCTCCCTAGGCCTCCTGTCCCATGATCCTCTCGTATCCCTTTTGCCAATCACCCGTCCAGCTCTTGGCTCCATCCCTCCCCCTCCTGTCTTCTCCTATCATTTTGGATCTCCCCCTCCCCCTCCCACTTTCAAATCTCTTACTCACTCTTCCTTCAGTTAGTCCTGACGAAGAGTCTCTGTCTGAAACGTCGACTGTACCTTTTCCTAGAGATGCTGCCTGGCCTGCTGCGTTCACCAGCAACTTTGATGTGTGAAGCTTGTAAACTGTTATTAACGAGTTCTCATCCAAGCACAGACTTAAAGTGGTAAATTCAAAAGTCCATGTGATTTATACAGTCATTAAAGGAGGCTTCCCCGAAACAACGATTCCTTCAAAGTAATGACGAATCTGCCGACGTTAACTTTACCCAGTCCTTTGCTCGGATGACTCTGGTACTGTCTTCACTCTCTGATACTAGACTGTAAGGGAAAAATAAACGTGCAACAAACAAAACCGGTGGCGTCACCAAACATCCGACCGGCAACAACAACATTGCACTAAAAATAAAAATGAGAACTGCATCACATTGGCGGGCTTTGTTTAAATACTGTTTGGAACATGCCATCACGTGACAGGACATCACCCCACTATCGTGAGACAATTACATCATGCCCATCACGAGATAATGACATCATGCTCACAAGATAATTACATCAAGCTAACAAGCTATGTAACACTATTTACATTTTAATATGTATATTTACTGTAATATACTGTTTTCATTACTATATATTGCTTTGTATTGCTACCACATAACAACAATTTTCACAACGTATGCCAGTGATATTCGACCTGATTCTGACTCTCAATAACTCAGTTGCTAACGAAGATAACAAAACAAATACCATAGATGCTGGAAATCTGAAAGAAAAACAGGAAATGCTGGAAACACTCAGGTTAAGCGGCATCTGCGGGAAAAGAGAAACAGAAGTAATATTTCAAGTCTGTAATCTTTCATCCAAACCAATGCCAAATTCAGGTTTCACCAGAACTACTTGGCTTCAGACCTCAACACAACCTTGGTCAAACCATAAACCAAATCACCGGATGTTGATTCCTATTCCTGCCTATTGCTCCCTGAATTTAATCCTGGGCATTATCCATGGGGTGCTTATATGTTTCTGATGGATTTCTTCCATACAATCTGGTCCAGTTAGACCATAAGACCACAATGCATAGGAAAGAATTAGGGCTATTTGCCTATTGAGTCTGCTCTGCCATTCCATCATGGCTAGTTTATTTTGCCTTTCAACCCTATTCTGGGTGGCAGGGTGGAGATACATCTCCGCTCAAGGTCACAGGTCACCTTTAGACAGGTGTAGTACCTGCTTTTCCCCCCCAATCAGGGTCATGTGAAGCTATAGGAACAGGTGGTGGATATCACAAATCCTTGTTATGTAACTACTGATGCCAGGCAGATAATCTCTGAAAAATGTTGAAAAATATCCAAGAGGAGAAGATGGCAGTGCAACGCGGTGTGCAGCGGCCACTCCGGTGATGAATATCTGTTATCTGTCAAGTAGGAGGCCGTGCACAATCCTGATTTTATGGAGACAGATGTGAGAGCACGGAGGAACATCTGGAGAAACTTCTGAAATGTCTGTTTCGCTGCCGCTGCTACTGTGTGATCCAGAATCTCCAGAGAGGAAGGCCCCGAGTCCTCGGCTTTGCCTGTTGCTCGGCGGCCGGGGCGGGGTCGAAGCGCTCGGCAGAGATGGTGCTCGGTGTCGGAGGGCTGGTCGGAGGCTCAAAGTTTTCGGACGGACTCAGAGGCGGCTGTGGTCAGGTGCTTCCAGGGTGCTGCATTGGCAAGTTTGCGGGGTTGGAGGTTCATGGAAGGGAGAGTTTCTCCCTTCTACCGTCCACGTGAGATGATGAGGCTACCGGGACTTTGAGACTTTTTTTTACCGTGCCCATGGTCTGTTCTTTATCAAATTATGGTATTGCTTTGCACTGTTGTAACTATATGTTATAATTATGTGGTTTTTGTCAGTTTTAGACTTGGTCTGTCCTGTGTTTCTGTGATATCATACTGGAGGAACATTGTATCATTTTTTTAATGCATGCATTTCTAAATGACAATAAACGAGGACTGAGTGTCCTCATAATCTAAATCTAAATCTAATGCCTGGGGTCACATGTGTAAAGACACTGCCAGAAGAAGACAATTGCAAGCCACTTCTGTAGAAAAATTTGCCAAGAACAATTATGCTCATGGAAAGACTACGATCGCTGGCATTATACACACAGCACATAATGAACAAACATCCCTATTCTCCTCCCTTCTCCCCGTAACTATTGACATGCTTTTTAATCAAGAACCTGCCAGCCTTTGCTTTAAATATTGCCAATGAATTGACTAAGTGAACTGTAAAATGCCCCGACTGCAGGAGGTAGAATTGGTGAGTCCTGATAAAGATGTGGAAGATTAAATAGGATTAATGATTGGTGATTAGCACAGACCTTGTGGGCCAAGGGGCCTGATTCCATGCTGTCTGCAGTACATTGCAAAAATCTTAAGCACATATATAGTGTGCCGAAGGCTTTTGCACAGTACAGTGTTTGTCAACATGGAGCCGAGAGCGAGTTTGTAAACCTGACGGGAGCAAAGGATGTTGGAATAGCGAGGATGGAGCGCTGTGGGCGGGGTATGTGACAGGTGACAGAGACAGAATGGCAGGGGAAGGGTGGTGGTGTGGATGCAGACACATCTAAACCTGGACACCAGTCAAGATAATTTGATTCAAAACAATTGATGTATTGATCATTACAGAATGACTCTCTGGTGCTTCCCATGCCCTCCTCTTTCCCTTCTCCTTTTCCCAACCATAATTCCCCTCTCCCTGCCCTCTTCCCACTCTCAGTCCACAATAGAGACTCATATCAGAACCAGGTTTATCATCACTCACATACGTCTTGAAATTTGTTTTCTTTTTTGTTGCAGCAATACAGTTTAATATATAAAATTACTATAGTACTGACCAAGAGCCTTAGGAAAGTTAACTATATACAAGTATATATGTCTAAGACTTTTGCACAACACTGTCACTCTGGACCAAAGAGCAGAAATCCACAGGTGATGGTGAGTGCCTTGACATGAAAGCATTATCTGACTAAGGTGACAGGAACGTGTGTGGTGAAACTGAATTCAACAATTATTAACAATAAAACACTCCAATGTTTGAAGTTATTCCTCACACAAAGAAAGATGTCTGCTTTTGTCAGAGATCAGTCATCTCAGGACATCACTGCAGGAGATCCTCAGGACAACAGCCGACACACAAATGCCTGCAGCTTCTTCATCATATGTATCTTTATAATAAGTTCAAATAAAGGGAATTAAAGGAATGAGAGTGAAGAAGTGGGTGGTTATGCTGATTAAATTAAATGGCCTCTGTTATATGAAATGAAATTGAGTTTTTAATAGCATACAAAGACAATTCAGCACTTTGCAACCTCACTGCACTTAAAAAGCAATTTTATTTGCCTTCTGAGTCCCTAGGGTAAATATTGCAAAGTATATTTCTTTAGTTTGTTTATGATACTTTAACTTCCATCTCAAACTTCCAAACTTTTATATTTGTGTACAACATTATATTAAAGTGATATTTTTTACTTTCTAGTTTTGTGACTGAGAATGCATCAATGAAGTTGACTACTTACTATCCTGTAGGTCGATGCCTGGGATCTTCTGAGGAAAAATAGCCATTAGATTAAGGAAAAGGGAAGTCAATGTTATGTAGATCGGATTGTGGGCAGCTTTCTTTGAGAGGAGTGATGTGAAGATTGTGAATTCAACCTCTTATCCAGAGACATAAGAGCGTCTGCTAAGCTATTACCTTGATGCAGTACCAAGGAAGTAGTTCCTTTTCTTTCTCCTATGTTGCACTCCAGGGCTCATCCTCCTTCCCTTTCTCCTATGGTCCACTCTCCTCTCCTATCAGATTCCCTCTTCTCCAGATAGTAACCTCTTCCACCCATTTGGTTTCACCTATCACCCTCCAGCTAGCCTCTTTCCCAGTCTCCCACCTTTTTATTCTAGTATTTCCCCTTTCCTTCTTAGTCTTGAAGAAGTGCCTTGGCCCAAAATATCAACTGTTTATTCATTTCCTGAGGTGCTACATGACAAACTGAGTTCCTCTATCATCTTGTATGTATTGCTTTGGATTTTCAGCATCTGAAGATCTTCTGGAGTTTGAGATCTGTCAATGGTGTCTTTTTTTGATCAAATATTAAACCTTGAATTAGCCCTCTCAAGTGTATGTAAACGATCCTGAGATAGAATTTGAAACTCATTTCTATCCATAGGACTGCATTATATTTAGTTCCATCCAGTGCTTGCCCTAAATCTTTCCTTCTTGTTGTCTTAACCCAGTGTTTCTGATACCTTTTTTACCCCATCACCCCCCTAAAACACCTGATACTTGCCAATGCCCCCCAAAGCACTTTCATATGTGCTATCACAACCTAAAGTACTTTTACACTTGCCAGAGGCCCCCTAAGGCACCTTCATACCTGCTCATGATTTCCTACAGCACCTTCATACTTGCCATCAACACCTAAAGCAGCTTCATACTTACAAACGTTCCCAAAAAGCACTTTCACATTTGCCAACGCCCTCTTAGGCACACTTTCTGGCATTCCCCTTAGTGTGAAAACATGTCTATCACTTGCAACATGCGAAAAATGATTCTGCTTTCGATTTTTATTTGTCTTTAAACCTAGCTCATACAGTACCTGTGTGCAGTACGGCAGCTTCAATATCAATGTGATCCTTGAGCTTGATGGTTTTTAGCAGGTGTTGAAATATCTGGCTCAAGTTGTGACCCCAAAAGCCTTAAGTCCCCATGTGTAACAATGTCCAAGTGATTTCAGTTTTATTTGAGTATGTGGTGCACTGCATTAAAGCCTCTTTCAGCAAGGTAGGATGGAAATGCAATGAAGACTATTTGCACGTACGCAGGTCGGGGAAGTACAGCCAAGTGATCAGATTTCCTAAAGTGCAGTATGGGCGGGTGTGGAACTAATGCGTGTATACTCATTCGGGGCAACTGTATTGTGGCATACTGGAGATGAGGAATTCTGCAGATGCTGGAATTCCAAGCCATAGAAACAAAATTCTGGAGGAACTAAGCAGGACAGGCAGCATCTGTGGAAAAGAGTACAGTCAACATTTCGGGCCGTTTCCTGAAGAAAAGTCTTAGCCCGAAATGTCAACTGTTTACTGTTTTCCACTTTGTGTGTGTTGTAGTGGCATACTTGCTTGTGAATGTGTTTGTGTGTTTTAAGAATAAGTTTGAAACCCCTGGATAACAGACCCACATATGCAAAGGATTACAAAACGCATCATAAGTTCACCGGGACGAGGGGAAGATTGCAGAGTACATACTCTGTGGTATTATGTTGGTACTCTTTATTTTTTATCTATGCCCTATATTTTTGTTTAATATGGGAATTAGCTTGGAAATATTTGAGGGAGGGGTCATGCCCAGGTGTATCTGTTGGGATGGCACCTATTGAGATCAGGCTGTTTTTATAAAGTCTGTGATATTCATGGTGTGTTCATTTAAATCTGCAGATGAGTCCTTGAGCACTGACTCGAAGTGATCCTGTAGCTGCTCGTCTCCCTCCCACGACCACCTAGGTGATCTCAGAGTCACGCAAAAGCCAGCCTTTCAAAGCATGTGATTACAGTTGATGTAAGTGCCACCAGCCAGATGGTGGTCATTAGGCAGGTTGGGCACCCGTGCAAATAGATGCCTTTTTTCAAGCAGGTGAGGACCTCGGACCGTAGAGATGAGAAGTTGAGTACTGTATGTCTGTAAATATTCCAGCCAGTTAGTTATGGATTCGCCCTTTTAAAGGATGTCCAGAGCTGGCCTCAGAGACTGAAATTTTGGGTCATCCAGAGATGTGTGGGTTGGCCCAATCAAAGTGTGCGTAAGAGATATTGAGTTTGTTCAAAGTGATAGCTTTTCCATTTATGCTACCCATTGTTCAAAATATAAAATTTTATTGGAAGGTGAATCAGGTACAAAAGTAGTAGGGTTATGTTTTGATTATATATGGCTTTGGCCACTACATCTGGAGGGCAATATTTGCCGAGAATACCGATAAAAAATTAATCTCAGGGTTACATAGAAACATAGAAACATAGAAAATAGGTGCAGGAGTAGGCCATTCGGCCCTTCGAGACTGCACCGCCATTTATTATGATCATGGCTGATCATCCAACTCAGAACCCTGCCCCAGCCTTCCCTTCAGACCCCCTGACCCCGTAGCCACAAGGGCCATATCTAACTCCCTCTTAAATATAGCCAATGAACTGGCCTCAACTGTTTCCTGTGGCAGAGAATTCCACAGATTCACCACTCTCTGTGTGAAGAAGTTTTTCCTAATCTCGGTCCTAAAAGGCTTCCCCTCTATCCTCAAACTGTGGCCCCTTGTTCTGGACTTCCCCAACATCGGGAACAATCTTCCTGCATCTAGCCTGTCCAATCCCTTTAGGATCTTATACGTTTCAATCAGATCCCCCCTCAATCTTCTAAATTCCAACGAGTACAAGCCCAGTTCATCCAGTCTTTCTTCATATGAAAGTCCTGCCATCCCAGGAATCAATCTGGTGAACCTTCTTTGTACTCCCTCTATGGCAAGGATGTTTTTCCTCAGATTAGGGGACCAAAACTGCACACAATACTCCAGGTGTGGTCTCACTAAGGCCTTGTACAACTGCAGAAGTACCTCCCTGCTCCTGTACTCGAATCCTCTCGCTATAAATGCCAGCATACCATTCGCCTTTTTCACCGCCTGCTGTACCTGCATGCCCACTTTCAATGACTGGTGTATAATGACACCCAGGTCTCGTTGCACCTCCCGTTTTCCTACTCGGCCACCATTCAGATAATAATCTGTTTTCCTATTTTTGTCACCAAAGTGGATAACTTCACATTTATCCACATTAAATTGCATCTGCCATGAATTTGCCCACTCACCCAACCTATCCAAGTCACCCTGCATCCTCTTAGCATCCTCCTCACAGCTAACACTGCCACCCAGCTTCGTATCATCCACAAACTTGGAGATGCTGCATTTAATTCCCTCATCCAAGTCATTAATATATATTGTAAACAACTGGGGTCCCAGCACTGAGCCTTGCGGTACCCCACTAGTCACCGCCTGCCATTCTGAAAAGATCCCGTTTATTCCCACTCTCTGCTTCCTGTCTGCTAACCAACTCTCCACCCACACCAATACCTTACCCCCAATACCGTGTGCTTTAAGTTTGCACACTAATCTCCTGTGTGGGACCTTGTCAAAAGCCTTCTGAAAATCCAAATATACCACATCCACTGGTTCTCCCCTATCCACTCTACTAGTTACATCCTCAAAAAATTCTATGAGATTCGTCAGACATGATTTTCCTTTCACAAATCCATGCTGACTTTGTCCGATCATTTCACCGCTTTCCAAATGTGCTGTTATCACATCCTTGATAACTGACTCCAGCAGTTTCCCCACCACCGACGTTAGGCTAACCGGTCTATAATTCCCCGGTTTCTCTCTCCCTCCTTTTTTAAAAAGTGGAGTTACATTAGCCACCCTCCAATCCTCAGGAACTAGTCCAGAATCTAACAAGTTTTGAAAAATTATCACTAATGCATCCACTATTTCTTGGGCTACTTCCTTAAGCACTCTGGGATGCAGACCATCTGGCCCTGGGGATTTATCTACCTTCAATCCCTTCAATTTACCTAACACCACTTCCCTACTAACATGTATTTCGCTCAGTTCCTCCATCTCACTGGACCCTCTGTCCCCTACTATTTCTGGAAGATTATTTATGTCCTCCTTAGTGAAGACAGAACCAAAGTAATTATTCAATTGGTCTGCCATGTCCTTGCTCCCCATAATCAATTCACCTGTTTCTGTCTGCAGGGGACCTACATTTGTCTTTACCAGTCTTTTCCTTTTTACATATCTATAAAAGCTTTTACAGTTCGTTTTTATGTTCCCTGCCAGTTTTCTCTCATAATCTTTTTTCCCCTTCCTAATTAAGCCCTTTGTCCTCCTCTGCTGAACTCTGAATTTCTCCCAGTCCTCAGGTGAGCCACTTTCTCTGGCTAATTTGTATGCTGCTTCTTTGGAATTGATACTATCCCCAATTTCTCTTGTCAGCCACGGGTGCACTACCTTCCTTAATTTATTCTCTTGCCAAACTGGGATGAACAATCGTTGTAGTTCATCCATGCAACCTTTAAATGCTTGCCATTGCATATCCACCGTCAATTCTTTAAGTGTCATTTGCCAGTCTATCTTAGCTAATTCACGTCTCATACCTTCAAAGTTACCCCTCTTTAAATTCATTCCACCATATTATGGTCACTCTTACCCAAGGGGCCTCTCACAACAAGTTTGCTAATTAACCCTTCCTCATTGCTCAAAACCCAGTCCAGAATAGCCTGCTCTCTAGTTGGTTCCTCGACATGTTGGTTCAAAAAACCATCCCACATACATTCCAAGAAATCTTCTTCCTCAGCACCTTTACCAATTTGGTTCACCCAATCTACATGTAGATTGAAGTCACACATTATAACTGCTGTTCCTTTATTGCACACATTTCTAATTTCCTGTTTAATACCATCTCCGACCTCACTACTACTGTTAGGTGGCCTGTACACAACTCCCACCAGCGTCTTCTGCCCCTTAGTGTTACGCAGCTCTACCCATATCGATTCCACATCTTCCCGGCTTATGTCCTTCCTTTCTATTGCGTTAATCTCTTCTTTAACCAGCAACGCCACCTCACCTCCCCTTCCTTCATGTCTATCCCTCCTGAATATTGAATATCCCTGAACGTTGAGTTCCCATCCCTGGTCACCCTGGAGCCATGTCTCTGTGATCCCAACTATATCATAATCACTAATAACAATCTGCACTTTCAATTCATCCACCTTATTACGAATGCTCCTTGCATTGACACACAAAGCCTTCAGGCGCTCTTTTACAACTCTTTTACATATGACAATTGCCTTCAGGTGCTCTTTTACAACTCTTTTACATATGACAATTGTATGTACTTTGATCATAAACTTACTTTGAACTTATTTAAAGAAGAATGTGACTACTAGAGAGGATGGGAATCCCTCTGCTGGATACTGGAGGAGCCAGAGATGACCTGATTGAAACGGAAAATTCAGGGGGGTACAGGAAGGACATGAAGAAGAAATAAGTCATTATGTCTGAATGGGATTAATCATAGATTGACAAGGGAAGCCTGGATTAAAATTGTATTGGTTCTGGGGTCATAATATTTCAACATTTTTTGATATTGGCCTCATCCAGAGGACAAGAAAAAAAGTTAGTATTTTGCCTTTGTTCAAAATAGGATGTAAGCATATATTTTAGTCAGAAAGAGGTGAATCTATGGAATTCACTGCCACAGTTGTCTGTGGAGGCCAAGTCATTGGGTATATTTAAGACAGAGGTTGCGAGGTTCTTGATTGATCAGGGCATGATAGAATATGGGGAGGAGTTTGGGGCTGAGAGGGAAATGGATCAGCCTTTCACATAATTTAGGAATCAGGCAAATTATAAGTATAATTATGGACTTTAAGAGGACATTGGCTGGTGGAATGTCATCCATATAGATGATGAAAGTGAGGGGCATAGCAGTATATGTTAGTTGGAATTGTGAAAAAGGCAATAAACTTTTTAATATACAATTCTAAAGGGAGTGCTGTAACATAATTTAGGAATACATGTGTTAATCACCAACCTCTCAAAACACTCCATTACTGTGGAAGTAAGTGCTACTGGGCGATAGTCATTGAGACAGGTCACAACACTCCTCCTGGGCACGGGTATAATTGAAGCCGGCTTGAAGCAAAAGGGTACCACACAACATCAAAGCAAGGGGTGAAGGATCTCGGTGATCACTCCAACCGGTTGATCAGGACAGGTCTTTAATGCTTGGCCAGGTACCCCATCTTTTCCATAAGACCATAAGATGTAGAAGCAGAATTAGGCCATTTGGGTCTACTCTGCCATTTCATCATGGCTAAGGCATTTCCCTCTCCGACCCCCTCGCCTACCTTCTCCCTGTATCAAGGGTTCACCCTCCTGAAGGTTGTTTGCATGCTTGCCTCTGAGACTGAAATCATAGGGTCGTCAGGGCATGTGGGTTCTTCCATGTTTGATGGTCAAAGCGAGCACAGCAGGCATTGACCTCATTTGGTCTTTCATTGATTCTGTTATGGTTATGATTCTGTAGATTTATTGAATATGCCCACAAGAAAATAAATCCCAGGGTTGTATATGGTGACATAGATGAACTTTGATAGTAACATTCACTTTGAACTTTAAATCTTTGAAGGTGGCAGATATTTTGAGAAAATGATTAAGAAAACTATATGGGGTTGTTGTGTTTACAATGAAGATACAACACATAAACTAAAGGATTATCTTGAACCTTCATAAACTGTTAGCTGGCTTTAGATGTAGTACTATGTCTGTTCATATGATCGGGATATAAAACAGCAGTGGCAAGAGAATTGTTTCTTCTTATAGTTAATCATTACGATCTAGGCAGGAAAATAAATCTAATAAGCAGGTTCAAAAGGGAATTGGATAAGTAACTGGGAGAGAAAAAAATTACAGGTCTGAAGAGAAGAGAGTTGAATGATACAAATGAAGAAAGTAAAATCAGTTCTTGAGCTAATTTCTCAAATTTGTTCACTATTCTGGCAATATCCAATAATGCTAAAACAGATTTCTAATTTTAATAAAAGGTAATTATCAAAAAAAGGGTGGTGGAGTGAGATACATCTTTGCCAAAGAAGGGGTAAAGCGCTCTTTCCCTCTGCTAACCTGCAGATCACTCTTGGGTAAAGTGTGGTCCTGCTTAGCAACCCCCTCCCCCACATCGATCAGGGTCATGTGAAGCCATGGGAGCAGATGGTGTACGGTTGTACGAGCAGCTGGTGCATATTGTAAGTCCAAGTTATGCAACCACTGTGGTAGGGAGGCAATCTCTGAAGAGTATTGATTAACGCGGGGGTCACCCATCTTGTAATGACACTGCCCAGAAGAAGGCAATGGCAAACCACTTCTGTAGAAAAATTTGCCGTCACACAACACGGCACATAATGATGATGATGATGATGATAATATCAAAAAAGGGACATGCACTCTTCCTGTTACCATCATCAGGGAGGAAATGCAAAATCCTGAAGATGCACGCTCAAGATGTTAAGAAAAGCTTAACATATTGCTATCACTGCCATCAGATTTCTGAATGGTCTATAGACTCATGAACACTATTTCATTATTCATCTTTTGTACTATTTATTTATATTTGCACCTTATATTAATTTTATACTTGCACTATACTGCCGCTGCAAAACAACAATCTCTACAACATCTGTTAATTGCAACAAACCTGTTCAGGTTTTGATCAGCGTGCAGCAGCAGCAACCAGGTTAATCTAGATTGGAACCTCCTCAGTGCAAGAGGTTTAGATGTTGTAGTATTTGCTACGTAGTGTACATCCAACAGGATTTCTTAAATAAATATGTAGATAGTCATATTGGACCTTCTGCTATGATCCTGACCACTTGCCTATCAGTGAGAGGACAGTTATGGAGCAGTGCCCACAGCTCCTTAAGATTTAAGATAACCATAGATAAGCTTTGGCCAATGCAATTGATGGGTTCTTGAATCGGCTGCAGTGATGACTGACTTCATGGCTGTGAAGTCATTTTCGTGAACTTCATACTATTTGCTTACTTTTATTGTTTACACTATTTCTTTCCTGCACATTGTGTGTTTGACAGTCTTCTTTTATTAATGTTTTATGTTTTATAACCCATTCTCAAACTGAATCTCACATTGATATAACCCCTTCTCAAACTGAATCTCACATAGATATAACCCATTCTCAAACTAAATCTCATATAGATAGAACCCATTCTCAAACTGGATCCCACACTGATACAACCCCTTTACTTTTACTAGCTTGTAAATTTAATTATGTCACTGCCCCCTGCCTGCAGCTATTTACTGCTTCTTCCCAGTGAAAAAAGAACCAATGCATTTTATATGAAATACAATGTTGAAAATGTCCAGAGCTTCCAGCTGCCTTTGGCAGCCAGGGAATTAATCATCTGGAAAAGCAGAGAATCCTGCCTGGTGTCCACTGAATTTTAAACTTTAACAAGACTACTGAAGAGTATTCATGAAAGGTAAGAAACATTTTCACCATTTTACTATCTGTAGAGTCAAGAAAAAATGGACTTCTCCTCTGCAGTACTGCAGATGATTTTTAGACAACACCTTCCCAGGCTCGCTCCTCCTCCTTAGTGTTTATTGATCTGCACACCATTCGCTATCACTAGAACTCTCTATGGGAATTGAGAGCTGTCACCTGCATCTTGTCAGATTAGAGTCACAGGAAAGTACAGCACAGAAACAGGCCCTTTGGCCCATCTAGTCCATGCCATTTAAACTGCCTAATCCCATCAACTGCAGCGGGACCATAACCCTCCATATCGCTACATCCATGTACCCATCCAAATTTCTCTGAAATATTGAAAGTGAGTTTGCACACACCACTTCTGCTGGCAGGTTGTTCCACACTCTCACGGCCCTCTGAATGAAGAAGTTTCCCCTCATGTTCCCCTTAAACTTTTCACCTTTCGTCCTTACACCATGATCCCTGGTTGTACTCCCTCCCAACCTGAGTGGAAAAAGCTTGCTTGCATTCACCCTATCTATACCCCGCATAATTTTATCAAATCTCCTCTTAATCTTCTGCATTCCATGGAACAAAGTCCTACCCTATTCATTATTTCCTTATAACTCAGGTCCTCCAGACCCGGCAACATCCTTGTAAATTTTCTCTGTGTCCTTTCAACCTTATTTACATCTCTTCTGCAGGTAGGTGACCACAACTGCTCACAAAAGTAGATGAATGAAATAAACTGAGGTGTAACGTCCACTGGATTTCAATCTGAAATATTTACTGCTTCTCTGAATACACAACCCATTTCACATCAGAAAGTGACCTAAGTTGAATATCTCTTGCATTCACCCTTGGCACCCAGCAACTGTAAGTTCCATATCAATCTTGATGGGTTTAGCCATATCGTCTGTGGTTATTTTTCAGCTGCAGGAAAGTTCAAAAATAATGATTGGCTCTCTAGAGCAAATAGCAAGAAATAATATAAGATATCCAAGTTAATAAGCATTAACTGCCTTTGAGTTTCACAGAGAATGCTGATCAAAGTACTCATTTGCATTTTTTAAAACAAAACATATGCCTGTGAGACCCAGTAATTCATATGAAGCTTTCGTAGAAACATTAATCAACTATTTAATCCAGTGGGAAGCATTTTAATAGTACTGCATATTTATTTGGTTGTTTCAATGATGAACTCTTGATTTAATATATCATCTTCCAACTAAATGGAATTAAAGAAAATGATGCAAATTTGTAAGTTAGAAGCTTTGGGAAATTTTCATGTGCCACTAAGATTTTCGTTTATAGTTACAGCTAGAGTTGCACCATTGAAATTTTCAATGAACCACTCTCTTCATGTTAATATCAATATTCATCCATAATAGAATCAAAAGATGCAGAGAGTACTCACAAATCAGACAGCATCTGGAGAAAGAGAGAAGCTGAGTTAATATTTCTGGTCAATGCCTCTTCATCGGAACAACTATTCAATGATCTGCTAGACTGCGTCAGTGTGATGGTTTTTCCGAAAAACAAAAGAATATGAGATAGGGATCTGACCCCCTTTGCTTGATGCAAAATTTGATGTAATAAAAATATAGACATCATAAGTGACATAAATAAAATGCTAACGAGATGAAATGCCTATCCACCTTGTAGATATGCTGAATGGTGTGAGGGGGGAATGTTTACTGTCATGCACTGGTCATGTTCACTACCTTCGGTCAACCTTTCCATTCAAGAACAATATTGTTTCCATACCAGATCATGATACAACCAGCCAGGATACGCTCCACTGTCACTGTGCATCTATAAAAGATTTTAGGATTTAGGGTGACATGTCAAATCTGTGCAAACTGGTCACAGGACAGATCCTCCATAATCATAACATCAAGGAATTTAAAGCTACTGAGGCTTTCCACCTCTGATTTCCTAATGAGAACTGGCTCAAGGACATCTGCTCTCTGCTTCCTGTAATCATAATCAACTCTTTGGTTTTGCCTACATTGAGGAAGAGGTTGTTGTTGTGGCAAGATTCAACCAGATTTTCAATCTCCCTCCTATATGCAAATTCATCCAACAATAGCAGATTTGATTTGCCCAACAATAAATGTAGTAGCCATCACAACTCAGAATCAGAATCAGGTTTATTACCAACAAAATGTGTCATGAAATTTGTTAACTTAGCAGCAGCAGTTCAATGCAATGTGTAACATAGAAGAAGAAGAAAAAACAAAATAATAATAAATAAATCAATCAATCAATCAATTACAGTATGCGTCTACTGAACAGAATAAAAATCGTGCAAAAACAGAAATAATATATATTAAGAAAGTAAGGTAGTGTTCACGGGTTCAATGTGCATTTAGGAATCGGATGGCAGAGGGAAAGAAGCTGTTCTTGAATCACTGAGTGTGTGCCTTCAGGCTTCTGTACCTCCTTCCTGATGGTAACAGTGAGAAAAGGGCATGCCCTGGGTGCTGGAGGTCCTTAATAATGGATGCTGCCATTCTGAGATAACACATAGAACATAGAACATAGAATAGTACAGCACAGTACAGGTCCTTCGGCCCACAATTTTGTGCCGACCCTCGAACCCTGCCTCCCATATAAGCTCCCAACTTAAATTCCTCCATACACCTGTCTTGTAGTCTCTTAAACTTCACTAGTGTATCTGCCTCCACCACTGACTCAGACAGTGCATTCCACGCACCAACCACTCTCTGAGTAAAAAACCTTCCTCTAATATCCCCCTTGAACTTCCCACCCCATGTCCTCTTGTATTGAGCAGTGGTGCCCTGGGGAAGAGGCGCTGGCTATCCACTCTATCTATTCCTCTTATTATCTTGTACACCTCTATCATGCCTCCTCTCATCCTCCTTCTCTCCAAAGAGTAAAGCCCTAGCTCCCTTAATCTCTGATCATAATGCATACTCTCTAAACCAGACAGCATTCTGGTAAATCTCCTCTGTACCCTATCCAATGCTTCCACATCCTTCCTATAGTGAGGCGACCAGAACTAGACACAGTACTCTAAGTGTGGCCTAACCAGAGTTTTATAGAGCTGCATCATTACATCGCGACTCTTAAACTCTATCCCTCGACTTATGAAAGCTAACACCCCATAAGCTTTCTTAACTACCCTATCCACCTGTGAGGCAACTGTCAGGGATCTGTGGACATGTACTGCCAGATCCCTCTGCTCATCCACACTACCAAGTATCCTGCCATTTACTTTGTAATCTGCTTTGGAGTTTGTCCTTCCAAAGTGTACCACCTCACACTTCTCCAGGTTGAACTCCATCTGCCACTTCTCAGCCCACTTCTGCATCCTATCAATCTTTGACAATCCTCTACACTATCTACAACACCACCAACCTTTGTGTCATCTGCAAACTTGCCAACCCACCCTTCTACCCCCACATCCAGGTCGTTAATAAAAATCACAAAAAATAGAGGTCCCAGAACAGATCCTTGTGGGACACCACTAGTCACAATCCTCCAATCTGAATGTACTCCCTCCACCGTGACCCTCTGCCTTCTGCAGGCGATCCAATTCTGAATCCACCTGGCCAAACTTCCCTGGATCCCATGCCTTCTGACTTTCTGAACAAGCCTACCATGTGGAACCTTGTCAAATGCCTTGCTAAAATCCATCTTGAAGATGTCCTGGGTACTTTGTAGGCTAGTACCCAAGATGGAGCCAACTTAATTTACAATCCTCTGCAGCTTCTTTTGATCCTGTGCAGTAGCTCCCCCATACCAGACAGTGATGCAGCCTGTCAGAATGCTCTCCACAGTATATCTACAGAAGTTTTTGAGTGTATTTATTGACATACCAAATCTCTTCAAACTCCTAATGAAGTATAGATTCTGTCTTGCATTCTTTATAACTGCATCAATATGTTGGGGCCAGGTTAGGTCCTCAGAGATTTTGAGACCCAGGAACTTGAAACTGCTCACTCTCTCCAGTTCTGATCTTTCTCTGAGAATTGGTATGTGTTCCTTCGTCTTACCCTTCCTGAAGTCCACAATCAGCTCTTTCGCCTTATTGAGTGCCAGGTTGTTGCTGCGGCACCATTCCACTAGTTGGCATATCTCACTCCTGTACGCCCTCTCGTCACCACCTGAGATTCTACCAACAATGGTCATATTGTCAGCAAATTTATGGAAGGTATTTGAGCTATGCTTAGCCACACATACATGGGTTCATAGCCTAGTATGGAAACACCAATGCCTTTGAATGGAAAATCCTACAAAAGGTAGTGGATTCCGCCCAGTGCATTCGTCTATATTAAAGAAGATGTAAGGTGCTCCATCACTTCACTAGCCTGTAGCTCACCCTTGGGCAAGGTGTGGCACCTGCTTAGCCCCCGATCAGGGTCATGTGAAGCCATGGCAGCAGGTGGTGGATGGTCGTATGAACAGCTGGTGGATAGTTCTAGTTATGCGACCACTGACACCAGCCAGACAATCTCTGAAGAGTATTGATAATGGCTGTGGTCACCCGTCTTTTAAAGACACTGCTCAGAAGATGGCAAAAATTTGCCAAGAACAACCATGGTAATAGAAAGACCACAATTGCTCACGTCATATGACATGGCACATAACAAACATATGAACAAATCATTTATATTTGACAATATCGAAAGTATTTCCGTCACATTGTGTTGCAAGCTTCTCCGAGGCAGCTTTTTCAATATCAGAGTACTCAGATTGTTCAAAAGCAGGAGATAAATTTTCAGGGCAACTCTGGTCACAAAATCCCATCAACAATGTGTGTAACCAAAATTACTTCAAAAATTGCCTCCACTTGGATTCATTGTCTGAAAAAAAATCTTAGCATTCACTAACATCTTTCCTCTTTGCTAGATAACCTGAAAGAATCTATTTCATATTTTAACTGCACAGCCAGTAAGAAATAAAGAAGTGATGGTATCAGCAAAGGTCAAACACTTTAGGGAACAAGGAAGAGGACAGGAAGTAGTTAGAAAAGGTTTACACTCAATAGTCTAATGCCATCTTTCAGATGCATAATGAAATATCGAGTCTGGTAGCTTGTGACACACATAAAATGCTGGAGGAACTCAGATAAAACAGCTACACGTCAGTTAAAATCAGTTATAAGTGTCCAGTGCAAGTTAAAAGTGTCCAAAGCAGAATCAGGTGGAGCAGCTATTTAGCAGTCTGACTGCCTGTGGGAGGAAGCTGTTTAGTAGCCTTGTGGTTTTAGTTTTCATGCTCCTGTAACATTTGCCTGATAGCAGAAGAACAAACAGTTCGTGGAGAGGGTGTGAGGGGTCTTTAATGAGGTACCGTGTCTTCTGGAGGCATCAACTCTGAAAGAGGTCTTGGACAGAAGGTAGGGAGACCCCAATAACCCCAATACTCAGGCTACATCTACATAACGTATTATTCCCTTGAAATTTATGACATTTTAAGGAACTTAAACTTGTGAATACAAAGTAGATGAAACATCTTTCTCACTCGATTCAAATAAAGTGCAAACTAAATGGAATCTCTTATTATTAAAGATACTCCAAATAAACTACAAGCTATTCAATAAATTAAAGCCTAAGTAAAATGGACATTTCATTTGATATGTCCTGAACAAATGTCTGGGCCCAAAACTCCAACTGTTTATTCATTACCATAGATGCTGTCTGGCCTGCTGAGTTCCTCCAGCATCTTGTGTGTGTTGCTCTGAATTTCCAGCATCTGCAGAATCTCTTGTGTTTATTCATTTCCATAGATGCTGCCTGACCTGCTGAGTTCCTCCAGCATTTTGTGTGTGTTGCTCTGAATTTCCAGCATCTGCAGAATCTCTTGTGTTTATTTCATTTGATATATATTTGCTGATCCAGAAACTCAGCATAAAGCCTTGGCCATCACAAGGAATATAGAAGATCTGATTGCAATTGTGTTATGAAGCAGGGTTTGATATTATTTAGCTTTAATAAACATGTGATGATACAGTAGATGTTTTGCAAGAAATCTAATCAGGTTTGTTAGCCAGTCTATTAATAAAAACTTTTAAAATTTTAAAGTCAGTATTTATTATATCATCTTTGTTTCACTTGAAAAATGTTCTTATCAGAGGGCACCATGGTAGTGTAATGACTAGTGTGACACTAATACAGCTTGGGTCATTCCAGAGTTTAGAATTCAATTCCGGCACCATCTGTAAGGAGCTTGTATGTTCTCCATGTAAACTGCGTTGCTTTCCTCCAGGTGCCCCCATTTTCTCCCACAACCCAAAGGCATATTGCTTCATAGACGAATTGGTCACTGTAAATTAACCTGTGATTAGGATAGTGTCCAATCGGTGGGTTGCTGGTGGTGTGGCGAATTGGGCTGGAAGGGCCTGTTCCACATTTTATCTCAAAATTAACTTTTAAAAAGTTGGCTCTGTTAATTACAATCAGTTAACAATTAATTATTTATTATTACAAGATTAGTTGATTATTAGGGTAACTACCTCCTAGTTTAGGATTGTGTCTTAGAAATTGGTCCCATGAGTGTCCAATATTTATGTTCAAATGACTGAAAAGAAAAATGAACAAGTTAGACTCTCTCAATGACTCTTTTTCAGGGTGGAGTTGTGTCTTTAAAGAAAATGACCCTGGCATTTCCATTCAGATTAATCAGTGTATCTGGCATAATTATGAAGGAACTCAACATTATCAACATCAAGGACTAACTATTTTAGATACAAATTATTACGGGTATATGTACATGAAGGAGTAATCTGCTGATCTAAGCTGAACTGAATAAGCCTGGAGTGGATCGATGATTTGTAGTCTAGTGTATTATATTCTGTGTTTTTCTTTTTTTTTGCTGTTTGCACGATTTGGTTATTTTTGTGTGTTGGGGGAAGGGGTGATATTTTTCTTTGAACAGTTTCCATGGTTTTCTCTCTTTGTTTCATGGCTGTCTGTGGGAAGACAAATCTTGGGGTTGTATGCTGTATACATGCTTAGATAATGAATGTACTTCGGATCTTTGAATCTTGAATCTGACATCAGGAGACCTGGCTGAACTTCGGAACCAAAACAAATTCCTCAAATGCCTTCCAATGTGAATACAATGTGCTACGGCTAGCAGCAAGTGGTTTCTACAGTTCTAACATAGCTAGAGAAATACTCAATTAAGTATGTGCCTCAGTACTGACACGTCTGGCAGAACTTTGTTATTAGCATCTTTGTTAATGTGTTACCTGTTAGGGTGAGTTGGAATCCTAGAACAGGAGGCAAACACATGCTCATCAGCCAAGACAATAGTTACACTGACCATAGAGAAATATTTATTTAAGAATTGAATTACTTATATAAGCATTTGATCCTCAGTACCTCATAACTGATTACAATAATCAAGTTATCACCTCATCTCTTGCTGACTCTTAGACTTTGCTCAAAGCATTTTATATCATTGAAAAGCAATATGACACTTCTGTATTTGATATATCATGGGAAATCTGAAGAATTCTTTTACTTCCCGGCCCAGCCTGCACATTATTGCTGTTCTCTACTGTAGTACTGTGTTAGCTAGTACAATTCCCATACTCTAATCACGCAGTGTCACACTTCCTGTGAAGTAAGATATGGTGTTCAGTGGAGTAAAGATCAGAATTTGCACCTTTGAATGGTCTTGGTTGCATTTCTCTAGTCCACAGCCCAACCAACACATCGCTGTTCCACTTTACGTACCTTCAGGCAGAGAGACAGATTTTGCTTATGTAACCCTGGGAAAGGTTTCACTGCTAATGTAATAGTCTTTCTGTAGCAGCAGTGTTTGGGATATGGTCAGAGATAACGGGTGCTTTGGGATGTGAGCCATGCCATCTAATGAGGGAAGTGTGTTTTCGTGCTGTGTGCCTTTTGTTTGGCAAGAGATGGAGAGAGAAGACACCAGAAAGGAGAGGTCATAGACATCAAAAAGGAGTGAACTTGCAGTCAGGCCAGGAGTCGACGAAGCCCAGGGAAATCGATGGAGGACAGCGAAAGGGAACCGTGAGCTCCAACTTGTGCACATTAGACTGTTTTGTTAAAATGGGCCCTTTTCTTTTTGTTTTTGTTTACTAACCCTTTAGTCAAATCAAGAATTATAAAACGAAATCATTTAATTGCATATGGTGTACTGTCTGTTATTTTGGGGTATTGATTTGTAACGGGGAAAACATCACACCGCATTCACACAAGCAGGAGTTTGCACCACAGATTTCACACGTTTGGTGGGGCCAGAGATTGTCCTCCCTAGACTCACACCACCAACCGAACCTGAGGTTTACAATTGGGGGTATCGTTCGGGATTGATTTCATTGAATGCTGTGTGATTGCCCCGAGCATTGAACCGGTGAGTTGTGTGTTTAAGTCTGTGCTAAACTATTGTCCGGTAAAGTGATTACGATACATGGGTATGGATGCTGTCCAGCTGAGCAGTGGTGTACATCCATGGGGTTACTGGTAACGAATGTGTGCATGTTGAATGGGATAGATATTCCTACTCCTGATGAGTTGATAATTCGACTCTTAAGTACTGTTAAAGCCATAGACAAAGTTACGATTGTGGGGCGGAGGTTTGAAAAAATGGCAGGCACAACCCTTGTTTTAGTTCAGACTAGCACTGATGTAACTGCAGTGGAACTGCCTGGTACTATTGAAGCCCCAGGAAAGGAACGAAAGGTAGGCTGTCCATACTTTCCAGGAGGAGGGGACTGTAGCAGAGAGGGCCAAATCACAATCGAGCCTCCTGTAGCTGGGGTGGGGGGGAGACTTCAAAGACAGTGTTCTCTCGTTTCTGAGGAGTGAGGAGAAGGCCAGGTTGGATTTGGAATGCCTAATGAGTCCCCTCCCCCCAGTGAAGAGTGAGAGTTCTGAGCTAGTATCAGCCCTTACCTCTCTGGCCAATAAATAGCCCAGTGCACAGGCAGAGAGCAACACACACCAAAGTTGCTGGTGAACACAGCAGGCCAGGCAGCATCTATAGGAAGTTTTGGGCCGAGACCCTTCGTCAGGGCTAACTGAAAGAAGAGAAAGTAAGAGATTTGAAAGTGGGAAGGGGAGGCAGAGAGCCCTGGTTATCGAAAGCTAACAATATTCTCTGAAATGAAGCCCATCCCCGGGGGGGGGGGGGAGGTGGCGGGGAAAGAGGAATATAAGACTTGGGCAAGGCAGACCTTTAGTTGTTAGGTGAGTGGCATTGCTCTGGTAATGTAAAGAGACAGAGATTGGTTGAGAGTGTGAGGGGGCAGGCTGCTGATGTTGTGGGAGCTGTAAAGTCCCAGTCTCCCTTGCCACTGCTGTGCCTTCTCCCTACGTCTTTCGGCTAGAGAGGCAGCTAACTTGCTTGCGTCGTAGGGGGGCCGTTCAGACGGCTGGGGTGGATCAGTGAAAAATGGACCAAATAGCGAAGGGCACCCAGTCCCAGGACCTGATCGCCTGGGGTCTCCGACTGTCTCATAAGACGCGCCCCATACCTCGTTTGTTGAGCTGATCAGAGAAGTATGAGAAGAGGAGAATGTGTCAGAGACATGGGAGGGCTCAGTCAGCAAGGTACCGTCCTCGGTAGTAGCCCCTTGTGTTGAAGTGACCATGGATAGTCCAACCTGGGGAATGGTAAAGGAGATTGTGGCAGAATTGAAACATGGATAACATAGAAACATAGAAAACCTACAGCACAATACAAGCCTTTTGGCCCACAAAGTTGTGCTGAACATGTCTTTACCTTCGAAATTACTAGGCTTACCCATAGCCCTCTATTTTTCTAAGCTCCATGTACTTATCCAAAAGTCTCTTAAAAGACCCTGTCATATCCGCCTCCACCACCGTTGCCGGCAGCCCATTCCACGCACTTACCACTTTCTGAGTAAAAAAACTTACCTCTGACATCTCCACTGTACCTACTCTAAGCACCTTAAACCTGTGTCCTCTTGTGGCAACCATTTCAGCTCTGGGAAAAAGCCTCTGACTATCCACACGATCAATGCCTCTCATCATCTTATACACGTCTATCAGGTCACCTCTCATCCTCCGTCACTCCAAGGAGAAAACGCCGAGTTCACTCAATCTATTCTCATAAGGCATGTTCCCCAATCCAGGCAGCATCCTCGTAAATCTCCTCTGCACCCTTTCTATGGCTTCCACATCCTTCCTGTAGTGAGGCGACCAGAACTGAGCACAGTACTCCAAGTAGAGTCTAACCAGGGTCCTATATAGCTGCAACATTACCTCTTGGCTCCTAAATTCAATTCCACGATTAATGCAGGCTAATACACCGTATGCTTTCTTAACCACAGAGCCAACCTGCGCAGCTGCTTTGAGTGTCCTATGGACTCGGACCCCAAGATCCCTCTGATCCTCCACAATGCTGAGTCTTACCATTAATAGTATATTCTGCCATCATATCTGACCTATAAAATGAACCACTTCACACTTATCTGGGTTGAACTCCATCTGCCACTTCACAGCCCAGTTTTGCATCCTATCAATGTCCCGCTGTAAACTCTGACAGCCCTCCACACTATCCACAACACCTCCAACCTCTGTGTCATCAGCAAACTTACTAACCCATCCCTCCACTTCCTCATCCAGGCCATTTATAAAAATCACGAAGAGTAAGGGTCCCAGAACAGATCACTGAGGCACACCACTGGTGACCAACCTCCATGCAGAATATGACCCATCTACAACCACTCTTTGCCTTCTGTGGGCAAGTCAGTTCTGGATCCACAAAGCAATGTCCCCTTGGATCCCATGCCTCCTTACTTTCTCAATAAGCCTTGCACAGGTTACCTTATCAAATGCCTTGCTGCAATCCATATACACTACATCCACTGCTCTTCCTTCATCAATGTGTTCAGTTATATCCTCAAAAAATTCAATCAGGCTCGTAAGGCATGGCCTGCCCTTGACAAAGCCATGCTGCCTATTCTTAATTAGATCATACCTCTCCAAATGTTCATAAATACTGCCTCTCAGGATCTTCTCCATCAACTTACCAACCACTGAAGTAACACTCACTGGTCTATAATATCCTGGGCTATCCCTACTCCCTTTCTTGAATAAGGAAACAACATCCGCAACCCTCCAACCCTCCAGAACCTCTCCCGTCCCCATTGATGATGCAAACACCATTGCCAGAGGCTCAGCAATCTCCTCCCTCACCTCTCACAGTAGGCTGGAGTACATCTCATCTGATCCCGGCGACTTATCTAACTTGATGCTTTCCAAAAGCTCTAGCACATCCTCTTTCTTAATATCTACATGCTCAAGCTTTTCAGTCTGCTGCAAGTCATCACTACAATCACCAAGATCCTTTTCCATAGTGAATACAGAAGTAAAGTATTCATTAAGTACCTCTGCTATTTCCTCCGGTTCAATACACGCTTCACAATACACAATACACAATAAATAACGGATGGGGTATGAACATTGACTTCTCTAACTTCTGCTAATGCCCCACCTCCTCCTCGTACCCCAACCGTTATTTATTTATATACACACATTCTTTCTCTCTCTCTCTCCTTTTTCTCCGTCTGTCTCTCTGACTATACCCCTTGCCCATCCTCTGGGTACCCCCCACCCTTGGTTTTCTCCCCAGACCTCCTGTCCCATGATCCTCTCATATCCCCTTTGCCAATCACCTGTCCAGCTCTTGGCTCTATCCCTCCCCCTCCTGTCTTCTCCTATCATTTTGGATCTCCCCCTCCCCCTCCCACTTTCAAATCTCTTACTAACTCTTCCTTCAGTTAGTCCTGACGAAGGGTCTCGGCCTGAAACGTCGACTGTACCTCTTCCTAGAGATGCTGCCTGGCCTGCTGCGTTCACCAGCAACTTTGATGTGTGTTGCTTGAATTTCCAGCATCTGCAGAATTCGTGTTGTTTTCCTTTTCAGATGGGAGTGTGAATGACCGGAAACCCCTCGGAGAGCAAGCTCCTGGGTACCTAAGCAGAGAGAGGTGTCGGGAAACTTAGAGGAGATCCAGTGAGGGAACAGCCTGGTGTCTCGGGTGGGGGGGTGGGGGGAGAGGGATATTTCCAGCAATATACTAAGGAACCCTCAAAAGCGAAAAACCTTATTCCTGAAGGCTTAGTGGGGCCAAGCTCCAGTGTATTGGTATGGATAGAGGGTATCTATGCTAAAGCCATACTTGACACAGGGTCGCAGGTTACTTTGCTGTACCACACATTTTACAGCCAGTATCTGACGCATTACCATTGATGCCACGCAGTGCACTAGAGATCTGGGGTCTTAGTGTGGTGATTATCCATACAACGGTTATTTGTCAGTGAAGCAGGAGTTTTCGGAGGCCGATGTGGGAGTGGATGAGGTCCTTGATACATTAGCGGTGGTTTGTCCAGACCCCATTGAGAAAGACAGAGTTTAAATTCTTGTGGGGACCAACACCCCTCTTGTGAGGAGGCTCATGGGAGCCTGCAAGGAGAAGGCTGAAGAAAGCTTTCTGAGAACATTGTCTGTTCACCTGGTGTTTCGAGCAGTTTTTGACGAAGTGTGTGGCTGCATTGGGCCGGATAATGAGTTTGGATGAGGGACTGTGTAGTTCACCCAGTCAAAGCCAACCATGTTACGGCCGGGGGAAGTAGCGAGAGGACGGGAATGGGCCTGTCAAGATTCTCCATCGGAACCACCTTCTGCCTCTGGAACAAGAGGTGCAGGTAGACTCAGAGCCCGACCTGGAGCCTACACCCAATAACAGGACTCTGCAGCGAAGTGGGGTGACTGAAAGACCAACAGCAGGAGAGATTGGACTGGCCCCCACCCCTAAATGGGATACTGACTCAGAGGATGAGGAAATGGTGGTGTGGTATATGCTGCCTCTTGCGAACTCCCCACTGATTGAGGAAGAGATTCCCAACCCTTCTCATGTGGTCAGGTAAAATCTGTGGGGGGGGGTGGACTATCTGTGGACAGCCTGGGTTTCAGTGGGACCATGCAAAGGATGAAGCGGGCTCAGCCAAGGGACGGAGGGGTCTGAGTTGCAGGAGGGCACGAGGGATAGACCGAGGGAGTCCTCGCCAGGTCGGCCAAAAGTACCCCAAGTAATGTTGGAACCTGAAGGAGTAGATGAGGGCGTATGAAGGCCTCAACGAATCAGAAGACCACTGGATAGGCTAGCCTATATAGCACCGGGGGACTGAGTATATTACCTATCGCCTTGGGGAACAATGTCACTGCCTTTTACACCTGGCTTGGACTTTGTGCTTTGCAGGAAGGATTGGCAAATTACCTCAATGTCATGAGGACATGACTAAATTTGATGGGGGGAGAGTGTAACACCCTGGGAAAGATTTCACTACTAATGTAATGGTTTTTCTGTAGCAGCAGTGTTTGGGTTATGGTTAGAGAGAACGGGAGCTTTGGCGTGTGTGCCATCCAATGAGGGGAGTGTGTTGTTGCGCTGTGTGCCTGACACTGAGGTGATCTGGGTCTTTGGTTCGGCAGAAGATGGAGAGAGAAGGCGCTAGAAAGGAGGGGTTGTAGACACCAGAAAGGAGTGGACTTGGAGTGGGTCGGGAGTCGACAAAGCCCAGGGAAATCGGTGGAGGACCGGCGGGAGGGAAGCCGTGAGCTCTAACTTGTGCACATTAGACAGTTTCATTAAAATGGGCCCTTTTTGCTTTTCTTTCCGAACCCTTTAGTCAAATTAAGAATTATAAAGCTAATCGTTTAATTGCATATGATGTACTGTCTGTTATTTTGTGCCACTGATTTGTTACAGGGTAATAAATCACACAGCATCCACACAAACAGGAGGTTTTGCACCTCAGATTTCACATGTTTGGTGGGGCCAGAGATTGTCACCCCTAGACTCACACCTCTAACCGAACCTGAGGGTTACACATAAATGACATTCCCCTTTATTGATCGCAGAGCTTGAAGTTCAGCTAAACAAACTGTGATCATTAATCTTTAATGAAATGGCAGAGGCAGACCAAGTAACAAAGAAATGTAGACAGTATAATGTGGAGTGTCTGAAATATGGAGTTATGCCAGCACCAAGCAACCAACTGCAGCCAATGTGTCTGATGTGTGAACATTTGAAGAGAAAAAACTCTGATAAACCAAACAAGAATTTGATTTATTTTCAGTCACTTGTTGAAAACTTTCAGAAACGGAAAACACTTCAAAACGTGTTTCCAGCACTTCACAACAAAACAGTGATAGTTCGTGAGCTTCATAGAACATTTCATTACTCATTGCTAAATCTGGAAAGCTCCATACAAGTCAGAAGAACTGATTCTGTCAGAAGTAAGGGAGGTTCTAAGCACGGTTTTGCATTAAACAAGAGATCAAAGAATTAAAGCATTTCCACACAGCAACAACTCTATTCAAGATGAATAGATGATATACCTGAGAATGTGGAAGATAATATTGTGCAACATACTTAGGACAACAGAATTTGCTCTGCTGTTGGATGAGTCAACTTTGCCAGGCAATGAATCTTTGCTTCCTGGTTATGTTTTCTTCATAAAAGATGAAAGCATGGTTCAACAGTTACTATTTGCAAGGCGATTAGAAGCAGATACAAAAGAGGAAGTCAATATTTCAGGTTGTTTAGCAATTTTTGAAAAAGAAAAACATTCCACTCACCCACATTCTTGCTTGTAGAGCAAATGAGGCAACAAAACGCCACTGTGAAGTTATTACTTTCATGAAAAAAGCTGTACCTAACATATTTACCATTCACATTCAACACCTTGTTGCAAAAAAACCAAGTATGCGGCTGCACAAATCCTTAATTGCTGTTACCACAGCAGTAAATAAAATCAGTTCCCATGTTTCCAATTCTCAACTATTTTGAGAGCTTTATATTGACAACGATGAACAGTTTGAACGATGGCTCTCAATAGGAAATTGCCTGAGACAGTTATATGGATTTTCTGAGACTGTGATAAAATTCTTTGAAGACTAGATTGCTTCATTCAGTAATCAGCTCAAGAATATCAAGCATGAAATTGTTTATTGGTCAGAATTATTCACAGAGATTACTGAAATAAAATTTTTGGATCTTTGGCTTTCTTCCAGAGAAGGTGGGCCCTGTACCAAAGAGTCAGTTTACAGCTGAACTAGAGGGAGACTAACACCCTAGTACGAAGGTTTGTTAATGCTGCATGGCGGGGTTTAAACTAGAGTTCCGGGGGATGGGAAACAGAGTGCCAGAACAGTTAGAGGGGAGGTTGTGGAGGCAGATATTGGTAAGACCTCAGACAAAGTTAGGAATGAAAAGGTTGAGCATGGTGCAACTAGGTTCCTGAGCTGTGTATATTTCAATGCAAGAAGTATCTTAAGAAAAGAGGATGATAGTGCTGAAGATGAGGTAGCTGGTTTACAAACAGAGGCAATGTGTAGAGAGGAGAGGCTGTTGATAGGAAAAATTGCAGTCAATAGAATGAGTTGCAATGTAAAAGGCTGACAAAATCGAAAAGGGCGAATACAGGACTGTAGGTGTTATATTTGAATGTGTACAATATACAGAATAAGGTAGATATTAGCTAAAGGGTAGTGAATTTGTGGAAGTTGTTACCACATGCAACTGTAGAGGCCAGGTCATTAGGCGTGGCATCAAAGGTTACTGGGAGAAGGGTCTTGATTGAACATGGCATCAAAAGTTATGGGGAGAAGGCCGGGAACTGGGGTTGAGGAGGAGGAGATAGAAATAAAGGATCTGCCATGATGGGCCAGCTGGCCTAATTCTGCTCCCATGTCTTATGGTCTTATAGATGAAGTTGTAGCAGAGTTGTAGATTGGCATGTTTGATGTTGTAGGCATCACTAAGTTATTGTTGAAAGATTGCAGCTTAGAGCTTAATGTCCAAGGATACACATTGTATGGAAAGGACAGGCAGCATTGCTCTATTTGTAAAAAAATGAAATCGAATCATTAGAAAGAGGTGACATAGAGTTGGACGTTATTGAATCATTGTGGATAGAGCTAAGGAACTGCAAGGGTAAAAAGACCCTGATGGAAGTTATATACAGACCCCCAAACAGTCATTAGAATGTGGTCTACAAATTGCAGTGGGAGATAAAAAATGCATGCCAAATGAGCAATGTTACAATGGTTATGGGGGATTTCAGTATGCAGGTAGATTGGGAAAATTGGGTTAATGCTGGATTCCAAGAAGGGAAATTTCTAAAATGCCTATGAGATGGCTTTTTAGAGCAGCTCATAGCTGTGCCCACTAGGGGATCAGCTATTCTGAATCGGGTCTGTGCAGTGAACCCATTTGATTGGAGAGCTTTAGGTAAAAGAACCCTTAGGTGTAAGTGATCATAATATGACCTAATTCACCCTAAAAAGTGAAAAGGAGAAGATGAAATCAGATGTATTGTATTACAGTGGAGCAAAGGGGATTACAGGAGTATATTAAATGGCATTCCGGGGTTGGGGGGGGTGTGCGGTTTATTGTTCTTGTTTTAAAATGCATTTGTGGGATTCTGGTGGGATGTTCAAGTTCATTTATTGTTACATTTTAGCTTGGGTTATACAGTTATTCACATGTGTGTTTGTGGGTCACCCTGACCGTAACCAGGGTGTGTAATAATCACCTCCCCTGTCTGTATGTGACTGAGGGGGTTCTCTCCCCGGGTTATAGTGTCCAGTCTGTATGTGACTGAGGAGGTTCTCTCCTTGGGTCATAGTACCTGGTCTGTTTTTGTGTTTGTCGCAATAAAAATGGCTGTTGAGTTAAACAAGTTTTTTTGTCTTGCCACATTGGTGTCAGGAGTGGGATCAGAAATTGTCAGGGAGGTTGAAGAGCTATGATATCATATGGAGAACCTAAAGATCTGAGGAATAAGTCGAGGGACCGAGCAGTGTTTCTCCACAGCATCCTTGGGCCAGACTCTGGAGTAAAGGACGCCCACTCAGAGAGAGGACCTGGGAAATGACTATCATGCCTTACCAGTCAAAACCGATGGGGGAAGTGTACCCAGGCTCCCTAACCCAGGGGACATGGCAGAGTGCATCACTGCCACCCTTGTGGCCTGCACCATGGGACCCAAGACACCACAGCCATGAGAGCACTGGCAATGTGGTAGATACCACCAATGCTGCTGGAAAAAGACAAAGACCAATGAACTTCAGCACTTAATGCCACAACATCCACCCTGAAGCTCCCCAGATGCAATGGTGCTGGACACCTGGAGCCTTAACCCGGTGCAAGTCAAACTTGCCGTATGGCACAATGGGTTGAGCCCCACTGAGGTGGCAGTGCACCTTGTCCTGGCGCTGGATGGAGATGCACTACAGGCTCTCCTCGAACTAACATCAGCTGAGCAGCAGGACTACAGGGCCCTCGCAGCGGTGATGAAGGGGTGTTACAGGCGGAGGCCATTGCAAGAAGCAATGAGGGAAGAACTGGGCAGCGGACGGTGCCGTATGGGAGAAAGCCTGGGGGTGCTTGCAGCAGCGCCCAGCCACTGTGAACAGCATGACTAGCCCCAGTTCTCTGCTGTGGCCCTGGAAGAGTTACAAAAGCTTGTAGTAAAAATACACCTGTATCTGGAAGGCCAGCTGCTGCTGATTCAGTATCCTGGTAAAAACTACGTCATGAAAACAAAAGAACACTTCAGCAACTCCATGAAAAAGTTATTCAAAAGCACAGGTCAGGAGATGGATGCAAGAAAATTCCAAGTCACAGAATATCCATAAGACCATGAGACAAAGGAGCAGAATTAGGCCATCTGTTCTGCCATTCGATCATGGCTGATCCTTTATTTTCCCCTCCTCAGCCCCATTCCCAGGCCTTCTCTCTGTAGCCTTTGATACCATGTCCAATCAAGAACCTATCAAGCTCTTGCTAAAATACACCCAACGACCTAGCCTCCACAGTTTCTGTGGTAACAAATTCCACAAGTTCACCACCCTCTGGCTAAAGAAATTTCTCCGCATCTCTGTTTTAAATGGATGCCCCTCAATCCTGAGGCTGTGCCCTCTTGCCCTGGACTCTTCCACCATGGGAAACAACCATTCCTTATCTACTCTGTTTAGGCCTCTCAACATTCAAAATGTTTCAATGAGGTTCCCCCTTATCCTTCTAAATTCCAGTAAGTACAGGCCCAGAGCTATGAAACATTCCCCATACAAGAACCCTTTCATTCCTGGAATCATCCTTGTGAACCTCCTCTGAAACCTCTTCAAAGCCAGCACATGTTTTCTTAGATAAGGAGCCCCAAACTGTTCACAATACTCAAGGTGAGGCCTCACCAGTGCCTTATAAAGCCTCAGCATCACATCCCTGCTCTTATGTTCTAGACATCTTGAAATGAATGCTAACCTAGCAGTGCCTTCCTCACCATTGGCTCTACCTGCAAGCTAACCTTTTGGGTGTTCTGCAGAAGTCCCTTTGCATTTCAAATTTTTGGATTTTCTCCCCATTTAGACAATGCTCTGCACTTTTATTTCTTCTACCAGGGTTCACGACTATGCATTTTCCAATATTGTACTTCATTTGCCACTTTCTTGCCCATTCTCCTAATCTGTCCAGGTCCTTCTGCAGGCTACCTGTTTCTTCAACAGTACTTGCCCCTCCACCAATTATCATATCATCTGCAAATGTGGCAACAAAGCCATCTATTCAATCATCCAAATCATTGATATACAGCATAAAAAGAAGCAGTCCCAACACCGACCCCTGTGGAACACTAGTCACTGGCAGCCAAACAAAAAAGGATCCTTTTATTCCCACTCACTACCTCCTATCAATAAGCTAATGCTCTAACCATGTTAGTAACTTTTCTGTAATATCATGGGCTCTTAACTTGGTAAGCAGGCTCATGTGTGGCACCTTGTTAAAGGCCTCCTGAAAATCCAAATATACAACATCAACTGCATTCCCTTTATCTATCCTACTTCTGATCTCCTCAAAGAATTCCAAAAGGTTCGTAAGGCAAGATTTTTCCTGAAGGAAACCATGTCGATTTTGTCCTACCTTGTCCTGTGTCACCAAGTACTCCATCACCTCATCCTTAACATTTGACTCCAATATCTTCCCAACCACTGAGGTCAGGCTAACTGGTCTATAATTTCCTTTCTGCTGCCTTCCTCGTTTCTTAAAGAGTGGAGTGACATTTTCAATTTTTCAGTCCTCTTAAACCATACCAGAGTTCAATAATTTTTGAAAGATCATTACTAATGCCTCCACAATCTCTACTGCTACCCCTTTCATAACCCTAGGATGAGCTCATCTGGCCTGGGTGACTTATGTACATTTAGGTTTCAGCTTTTTGAGAACGTTTTCCTTTGTAATAGTAACTGCACTCACCTCTCTTTCCTCACACTCTTCAACATTTGGCTCACTGCTAATGTCTTCCACAGTGAAGACTGATGTAAAATATGCATTTAGTTTATCTGCCGTTCCTTGTTCCCCCGTTAATATTTCTCTGGCCTCATTTTCTAGTGGTCCTATATTCACTCTTATTTTTCCTTTAGTTTTTTTACATACTTGAAAAAGCTTTTTACTATCCACTTTGATATTATTTGCTAGCTTGCTTTCATACTTCATCTCTTCCCTCCTAATGACTCTTTTAGTTGCTGACTGTACGTTTTTAAAAGTTTCCCAATCCTCTGTCTTCTCACTAATTTTTGCATTATTGTATGCCCTCTCTTTTGCCCTGACTTCCCTTGTCAGCCACGGTTGTATTATTTTGTCATTTAAGTATTTTTTTGTTTTTGATATACATCTGTCATGCATCTTCCTTATTTTTCCCAGAAACTCACACCATTGCTGCTCTGCTGTCATCCATGCCTGTATCTCCTTCCAATTTACTTTGGCCAATCCTCTCTCATACCACTGTAATTTCCTTTACTCCATTGAAATACTGCTATGTCAGACTTTACTTTCTCCCTATCAAATTTCAAGTTGACCTCAACCATACTGGGATCACTGTTTCCTAAAGGTTCTTTTTCCTTAAATGCCCTGATCACCTCCGGTTCATGACATAACACCCATTCCAGTATAGCTGATCCCCTAGTAGGCTCAAAGACAAACTGCTATAAAAAGCTATCTCTTAGGCATTCAACAAACTCACTCTCTTGAGATCCATTACCAAGCTGATTTTCCCAATTGACTTGCATGTTAAAATTTCCCATGACTACCATAACATTGGCATTTTGACAAGTCTTTTCTATTTCCTGTTGTAATTTGTGGTCTACATCCCAGCTACTGTTGGAAGCCCTTTTACCCTTACAGTTTCTCAACTCAACCCATAAAGATTCATTATCTTCTGATCCTATCTCACACCTTTCTACTGATTTGATGCCATTCTTCATCAGCAGAGCGAAGCCACCTTCTCTGCCTGCCTTCCTATTGCTCTGCAACAACGTGGAACCTTGGACATTCAGCTCCCAACTACAATCATCCTTTTAGCCATGATTCAGTGATGGCCATAACATCATACCTGACAATCCGTAATAGTGCAATAATATTATCCACCTTATTTCTTATACTCCATGCATTGAGATATAACACTTTGAGTACTGTATTTGCTTTCTGATTCTGCATTCCTAGTGCACTGATACTCACCCTGCTGGCTGCAATTATGTTCTATCATTTGCCTGCCCTTCCTAAAAGTCTGGCTGCATGCTCTCTTCGCTTTTTTACCATCCATCCCATCCTGAGTCCCTTCACTCCGGTTCCCGCATTCCCCCGCCAAGTTCATTTAAACCCTCCCCAACAGCTCTAAAAAACCTGCTCATGAGAATATTTGTCCCCCACATGTTTAGGTGCAAATCATCATTTTTGAACAGGTCATACCTCCCCCAGAAGAGATCCCAATGAATCAAGAATCTGAAGCCCTGCCCCCTGCACCAGCTTCTCAGCCACGCACTCATAGTAATAGTCATAGTCATACTTTATTGATCCCGAGGGAAATTGGTTTTTGTTACAGTTGCTCCATAAATAATAAATAGTAATAGAACCATAAATAGTTAAATAGTAATATGTAAATTATGCCAGTAAATTATGAAATAAGTCCAGGACCAGCCTATTGGCTTAGGGTGTCTGACTCTCTAAGGGAGGAGTTGTAAAGTTTGATGGCCACAGGCAGGAATGACTTCCTATGATGCTCTGTGCTGCATCTCGGTGGAATGAGTCTCTGGCTGAATGTACTCCTGTGCCCACCCAGTACATTATGTAGTGGATGGGAGACATTGACCAAGATGGCATGCAACTTGGACAGCATCCTCTTTTCAGACACCACCGTGAGAGAGTCCAGTTCCATCCCCACAACATCACTGGCCTTACGAATGAGTTTGTTGATTCTGTTGGTGTCTGCTACCCTCAGCCTGCTGCCCCAGCACACAACAGCAAACATGATAGCACTGGCCACCACAGACTTGTAGAACATCCTCAGCATCGTCCAGCAGATGTTAAAGGACCTCAGTCTCCTTCATGTGCCAAATCATCCTCTTTTCACCCTCACTTGGAGTACAGTTAAGTCAATCATCAAGAAATGGAAAGAATATGGCACAGCTGTAAATCTGCCTCGAGCAGGTCGTTCTCAAAAGCTGAGTGACCTTGCAAGAAGGGGGACAGGTGAGGGAGGCCACCAAGAGACCTACAGCATCTCTGGAGGAGTTACAAGTTTCAGTGGCTGAGATGGGAGAGACTGCACATACAATTGTCACCTGGGAGCTTCACCAGTTGCATCTTTATGGGAGAACAGCAGAGAGAAAGCCTACTGAAAAATTCTCACATGAAATCTCAGCTAGAGTTTGCTAGAAGGAATGTGGGAGACTCTGAAGTCAGTTAGAAGAAGGTTCTATGGTCTGATGAAACCAAAATTCAGCTTTTTGGCCATCAGACTAAATGTTATATCTGGCACAAGCCGAACACCGCACACCATCAAAAATGCATCATCCCTACCGTGAAGCATGGTGGTGGCTGTATCATGCTTGGGGATGCCTCACTGCAGCAGGCCCTGGAAAGCTTGTGAAGGGAGGTAGAGGGTAAAATGAATGTAGCAAAATATAGGAAAATCCTGGAGGAAAAACTAATGCAGTCTGCCAGAGAACTGAGACTTGGGAGAATATTTGTTTTCCTGCAAGACAATGACCCCAAGCATAAAGCCAAAACTACACAGGAATGGCTTAAAAAAGAACAAAGTTCATGTCCTGGAGTGGCCAAGTGAGAGTCCAGCCTCAATCCAATAGAAAATTTGCGGCTGGACTTGAAAAGGACTGTTAGCTCAGGATCAGCATGCAATCTGACAGGGCTTGAGCAGTTTTGAAAAGAAGAATGGGGAAAAATTGCAGTCTCCAGATGTGCAAAGCTGATAGAAACCCAACCACATAGACTCAAGGCTGTAATTATTGCTAAAAGTGGTGTTTTTTGTGGTTTGTATTTGTAATCAATTTAAATCACTTTGTACAGATCTGTTATAAATAGAGAAAAAATATGCAGATGCTGGAAATCCAAGTCTCGGGCATAAAATGCTGGAGGAACTCTGCAGGCCAGGTGGCATCTATAGAAAAGAGTGCAGTTGACATTTCAGACCGAGGTCCTTCAGCAGGCCCAAAATGTTGTCTGTACTCTTTTCGATAGACCCTGCCTGGCCTGCTGGATTCCTCCAGCATTTTGTGTGTGTTACTTGTAGAGATCTGTTTTCACTTTGACACAAAAAATTCTGTTGATCAGTTTGAAAGAAGTAAAATTAAATCCACTGTGATTCAATATTGTAAAACATTAAAACATGTAATCTTCCAAGGGGGTGGGAACCGAACTGAAGTGACGGAGGAAAGGGAGGTTGGCTCAAAAATAGAGAAAGCTTGGAGACAGTGCGAAAGGGAGGATAGGCAGGTGATAGAGAAGGGACACGCTCAGACCGATGGTTTGAGATGTGTTTATTTTAATGCGAGGAGTATTATGAATAAAGCAGATGAGCTTTGAGCGTGGATCAGCACTTGGAGCTATGATATTGTGACCATCACAGAGACTTGGATGATGCAGGGGCAGGACTGGTTACTTCAAGTGCCAGGCTTTAGATGTTTCAGAAAGGACAGGAAGGGAGGTAAAAGAGTTGGGGGCGTGGCATTGTTGATCAGAGATAGTGTCACTGCTGTAGAAAAGGAGGAAGACATGGAGGGATTCTCTATGGAGTCTCTGTGTGTGGAATTTAGGACTAGGAAGGGGTCAATAACTCTACTGGGTGTTTTTTATATACCACCCAATAGTAACAGGGACATCGAGCAGCAGATAGGGAGACAGATTCTGGAAAGGAGTAATAATAACAGGGTTGTCGTGGTGGGAGATTTTAATTTTCCAAATATTGATTGTCCACAGTCTGTGCTGATTGGTGATAACATATCCTCTTCACTGACGATTAACACTGGCACACCTCAGGGGTGTGTGCTTAGCCCACTGCTCTACTGTCTGTATACAAATGACTGTGTGGCTAGGCATAGGTCAAATACAATCTACAAATTTGCTGATGATACATCCGTTGTTGGTAGAATCTCAGGTGGTGACGAGAGGGCATACAGCAGTGAGATATGCCAACTAGTGGAGTGGTGCCGCAGCAACAGCCTGGCACTCAATGTCAATAAGATGAAAGAGCTGATTGTGGACTTCAGGAAGGGTAAGATGAAGGAACACATACCAATCCTCATAGAGGGATCAGAAGTGGAGACAGTGAGCAGCATCAAGTTCCTGGGTGTCAAGATCTCTGAGGATCTAACCTGATCCCAGAAAATTGATGTAGTCATAAAGAAGGTAAGACATCGGCTATACTTTTTTAGGAGTTTGAAGCAATTTGGCATGTTAACAAATACACTCAAAAACTTCTGTAGATGTACCGTGGAAAGCATTCTGACAGCCTGCATCACTGTCTAGTATGGAGGGGCTACTGCACAGGACTGCAAGAAACTGCAGAAGTTTGTAAATCTAGTCAGCTCCATCTTGGGCACTAGCCTACAAAGTACCCAGGATGTCTTTAGGGAGCGGTGTCTCAGAAAGACAGCGTCCATTATTAAAGACCTCCAGCACCCAGGGCATGTCTTTTTCTCACTGTTACCATCAGACAGGAGGTACAGAAGCCTGAAGGCACACACTGAGTGATTCAGAAATAGCTTCTTCCCCTCTGCCATCCAATTCCTAAATGGACATTGAAGCTTTAGACACTACCTCACTTTTTTTAATATACAGTATTTCTGATTTTGCACATTTTTAAATAATCTATTCAATATATGTAATTGATTTACTTGTTTATTTATTATTATGTTTTATTTTATTTATTTATTTTCTCTCTCTGATAGATTATGTATTTCATTGAACTGCTGTTGCTAAGTTAACAAATTTCATATCACATGCCGGTGATGATAAACCAGATTCTGATTCTGATTAGCATCTCCCTAGAGCAAGGGGTTAGATAAGGTGGAGTTTGTTAGGTGTGTTCAGGAAGGTTTCCTGACACAATATGTAGATAAGCCTACAAGAGGAGAGGCTGTACTTGATGTGGTATTGGGAAATGAACCTGGTCAGGTGTCAGATCTCTCAGTGGGAGAGCGTTTTGGAGATAGTTCCTTTACCGTAGCATTGGAGAGGGAAAGGAACAGACAAGTTAGGGAATCGTTTAATTGGAGTAGGGGTAAATACGAGGCTGTCAGGCAGGAACTTGGAGGCATAAATTGGAAACAGATGTTCTCAGGGAAATGTACGGAAGAAATGTGGCAAATGTTCAGAAGATACTTGCGTGGGGTTCTGCATAGGCACGTTCCAATGAGACAAGGAGAGGATGGTAGGGTACAGGAACTGTGGTATACAAGGGCTGTCGTAAATCTAGTCAAGAAGAAAAGAAGAGCTTATGAAAGTTTAAAAAACTAGGAATTGATAGAGATCTAGAAGATTATAAAGCTAGCCAGGAAGGAGTTTAAGAATGAAATTAGGAGAGCCAGAAGGGGCCATGAGAAAGCTTTAGCAGACAGGATTAAGGAAAACCCCAAGGCATTGTACAAGTCTGTGAAGAGCAAGAGGATAAGATGTTACAGAATAGGACCAATCAAGTGTGACAATGGAAAAGTGTGTATGGAATCGGAGGAAATAGCAGAGATACTTAATGAATACGTTGCTTCAGTATTTACTACGGAAAAGGATCTTGGCAATTGTAGAGATGACTTGCAGCAGACTGAAAAGCTTGAGCATGTAGATATTAAGGAAGAGGTTAAGTTGGAGCTCTTGGAAAGCATCAAGTTGGATAAGTCACTGGGACTGGACGGGGTGTACCCCAGGCTACCGTGGGAAGCGAGGGAGGACATTGCTGAGGCTCTAGTGATGATCTCTGCGTCATCAATGAGGACGGGAGAGATTCTGGAGGATTGGAGGGTTGCGGATGTTGTTCCCTTCTTCAAGAAAGTGGATAGGGATAGCCCACAAAGTAAGACCAGTAAGTCTTACTTCATTAGTTGGCAAGTTGATGGAGAATATCCTGAAAGGCAGGATTTATGAACATTTGGACAGGCATAATATGATTAGGAATAGTCAGCATGGCTTTAACAAAGGCAGGTCGTGCCTTCTGAGCCTGATTGAACTTTCTGAGGATATGACTAAATACATTGATGAAGGTAGAGCCGTAGATGTAGTGTATATGGATTTTAGCAAGGCATTTGATAAGTTACCCCTTGCAAGGCTTATTTAGAAAGTAAGGAGGCATGGGATACAAGGGACATTGCTTTGTGTATCCAGAACTGGCTTGTCCACAGAAGGCAAAGAGTGGTTGTGGACAGGTCATATTCTGCTTGGAGGCCGGTGACCAGTGATGTGCTTCAGGGATATGTTCTGGGACCCCTACTCTTTGTGATTTTTATAAATGACCTGGATGAGGAAGTGGAGGGATGGGTTAGTAAACTAGCTGATGACGCAAATGCTGGGGGTGTTGTGGATATGTGGAGGGGTGTCAGAGGTTACAGCAGGACATTGATAGCATGCAAAACTGGGCTGAGAAGTGGTAGATGGAGTTCAACCCAGATAAATGTGAAGTGGTTCATCTTGTTAGGTGAAATATGATGACAGAATATAGCATTAATGGTAAGACTGTTGACAGTGTAGAGGATCAGAGATAACTTGGGGTCTGAGTCCATAGGACACTCAAGGCTGCTACGCAGGTTGACTCTGCGGTTAAGAAGGCTTATGGTACATTGGCCTTCATCAATCATGGGATTGAGTTTAAGAGCTGAGAGGTAATGTTGCAGCTATATAGGATCCTGATCAGACGCCACTTGGAGAACTGTGCTCAGTTCTCGTTGCCTCACTGCAGGAAGGACGTGGAAACCATAGAAAGGTTGCAGAGGAGATTTACAAAGATGTTGCCTGGATTGGGGAGCATGCCATTTGAGAATAGATTGAGTGAACTTGGCCTTTTCTCCTTGGAGCGACAGAGGATGAGAGGTGACCTGATAGAAGTGTACAAGATAATGACAGGCATTGATCGTGTGCATATTCAGAGGCTTTTTCCCAGGGCTGAAATGGCTAGCATGAGAGTGCATAGTTTCAAGGTGCTTGGAAGTTGGTATAGAAGAGATATCAGGGGTAAGTTTTTTACGCAGAGCGTGGTGAGTACGTGGAATGGGCTGCCAGCAGCAGTGGTGGAGGTGGAAACGATGGGGTTTTTAAGAGACTCCTAGACAGGTATAAGGAGCATTGAGAAATAGAGAGCTCTTGGTAAGCCTAGGTAGTTCTAAGGTAAGGACATGTTCGGCATAGCATATGGGCCGAAGCACCTGTATTGTGCTGTAGGTTTTCTATGTTTCTCTGAATATTGCTTCTAGGCACTGTGTTCTAGTCCTCTTGAAATGCATGGTAACATTGCATTTGCCTCCCTTACTCTGACTCAACTTGTAATGCAGAAAAAGTAACTGCTTTCTGAACTACAGTCCTTGTTAATGCCAGTGCAGTGTGTCAGTAATCAGTTGAGTGTTCAAATTACATATAGTAATCCCTCATATCAGCCTTTACAGTACCGCCTGCACTGATCACAACACGTCTTTGAATGAATTTCTGATCCAGTTAATGTAATGAAGCATGCTCAGTGTGGTTAGCTCTCCCTGACATACACTATGAAAAGATTAAGTATGTTTCTGAATGCTTGATGTCACCTGGAGAAGAGATCTCGAGCCCTCTCCTGCTAGTCTTTTCCTCAGGTGGCTCTAGCTGGTTGTTTGCCCACCCCAACATTCCCAACATTCACCAACCCTACCCTTTCCACAAATACTGACACACGATTTTCCCCCTGCATTTACTTGTATGCCTTTAGCCAAAGATATCTTGAAGTTAGTAAGGAAATAGAAACTTAATTGCCCAGTGTGTTTCACATTACTCCATTACTTTTATCTCACCTGTCTCTGGCAACCCTTATTGTGTAACGGGATGTATGCCTCAGACTGGTATGGAGATACCAAGCAACTTGAACAGAAAATCCTACAAAAATAGTCGATATGGCCTAGTCCATCCCATGTACAGCCTCCTCGATCACAATTGACATCCACATGGAGTGCAGCATCCATCATCAGCGACTCCCACCAGGTCTTGTTTCCTTCCCTGCCATCAGGAAGAAGGTCCAGGAGCCTCAGAACTCACACCACCAGGTTCAGGGACAGTTATTACCCCTCAAACGTCAGACTCTTGAATCAAAGTGGAGAACCTAACTCAACTCCACTTGCCCCATCACTGAAATGTTCCCACAACCTGTGGACTCACTTTCAAGGTCTCTTCATCTCATGTCCTCAATATTTATTGCTTAATTCAGGCCCAGAGCCATCAATCACTCTTCATATGACAAGCCATTCAATCCTGGAATCATTCTTGATCTCCCAAAATACCTCAAGGTGGTCCTTGCACTTTATTTGTTTACTTACATGCACTTTGTCTCTAACTGCAACACTATTTTGTATTCGGTTTTCTTTTTATTACCTCAACGTAATTATACATGGCATGGTCTGTTTTAACGGCCCACAGAACAAATGCTTTTTTTTGTATGTTAGTACAATAGACAACAATAAACCAACAATAATCCAGTAACAATCATTTTGATGTACTCCATTTGTTTGTCTGGTATGTGCTGTGTTGTATGACGTGGACAATCATGGTCTTTCCATGACCAAAATTGTTCTTAGCAAATTTTTCAACAGAAGTGGTTTGTCATTGCCTTCTTCTGGGCAGTGCCTTTATAAGATAGGTGAACCCAGCCATTATCAATACTCTTCAGGGATTGTCTGTCTGGCATCAGTGGTCACATAGCCAAGACTTGTGAACAATCCACTACCTGCTTCACATGACACTGATTGGTGGGGGGGGGGGGCTAAGCTAGTGCTACACCTTGCCCAAGGGTGACCTGCAGGTGTGGAGAGAAGGATCCTCTGGTACCTCTCCCATCCCCATTGATGATACAAAGATCATTGCCAGAGGCTCAGCAATCTCCTCCCTCACTTCCCACAGCAGTCTGAGGTACATCCCGTCCGGTCCCAATGACTTTGATGCACCATCAATAACTCCGAAAGTCTGGAAGTAGCGTAAATACTGAAAGGCTTTTATTTGCAGTAAAATGTGACCCCCAGCATGCTGAGTGTCTGCCCCTGGACTGAGGGGAGGAACCAAGGCCCAATTGCCTTTATTCAGGGGTCTGTGGGAGGACAGAGGGCAGTCAGCAGAGGGGTGTGTCCAGACAGGTAACCCAGTTACAACATATATACATGGTTTACCACATTCACCCCTCCTTTTTTTAAAAAGAGTCCTGTGGAGTGAAGTGACTGACAATATTTTAAACAAGTATATTTACAGGTTAAGTCTATCAGGCGGTCGAGTCCGTCGCTGTGATCTACGTAGCACCGGCGATGGCGGTTGTGCTGGCTCTGGCCTGACCTGAGGTGTCAGCACGTTAGGCGTCGGTAATCCCTCGTGCGTGTGCGTCATGCCTGGTATGGGAGTGTTGTGTGGTGTCTGTGTAGGTCTTGGAGTGCGCGGTGTCTGGTAGGTATATATATCGGTGGATATGGGGTTAATAGCCACCACGGAGTGTTCAGGGTAGGGGCCTGGTGCTCCTGCGGGTGCCAGGTCACAGATGGAGACCGTGTTCTCCCGCCCATCAGGTAAAACCACATAGGCATACTGGGGGTTCGCATGAAGTAAGTGAACCCTCTCGACCATCGGGGAGTATTTATTGCTCCTCGCATGTTTCCGGAGCAGCACTGGCCCTAGGGACATCAGCCAAGTTGGTAGGGTGGTTCCAGTGGTCGATCTTCTGGGAAAAGAGTCGCTCATGAGGGGTGGCATTGGTGGACGTGCATAACAGGGAGCGGATGGAGTGGAGTGCCTCGGGAAGGACCTCCTGCCAGCGGGAGACCGGCAGTCCCTTTGACCTGAGGGCTAAGAGTGTGGCTTTCCACACCGTGCCATTCTCCTTCTCCACCTGTCCATTCTCCTGGGGATTATAGCTCGTGGTCCTACTAGTTGCAATATCCCTAGCCAGCAGGTATTGGCGCAGCTCGTCACTCATAAACGAGGACCCTCTGTCACTGTGGATATAGCATGGGTATCCGAACAGAGTGAAGAGCTTGCGCAGGGCTTTTATAACTGACGTGGTAGTGGTTTCGGGGCAGGGGATGGCGAAGGGGAACTGCGAGTACTCGTCAATTACATTAAGAAAGTACACATTGCGGTCGATGGAGGAGGGAAGGGGGCCCTTAAAGTCAACAATCAGTCACTCAAAGGGGCGGGTGGCCTTGATGAGTGGTGCCTTTTCGGGTTGGTGGAAGTGTGGTTTGCACTCTGCGCAGACTTGGCAGTCCCTGGTCATTGTCCTGATCTCCTCAAGGGAGTAAAGCAGGCTCAGGGGTTTCATGAAGTGGAAAAGCCGGGTGACCCCCGGGTGGCAAAGACCTGCATGTAGGGCGTATAGCCGGTTGATCTGGGCGCTGGCGCATGTTCCCCGGGATAGGGCATCGGAGGGCTCGTTGAGCTTCCCAGGTGTGTACATGATGTCATAATTGTAGGCGGAGATTCCGATTCTCCACCTCAGAATTTTATCATTTTTGATTTTGCCCCGCTATTGGTTATTAAACATGAATGCGACTGAGTGCTGGTCAGTCAGCAGGGTGAACTTTTTGCTGGCAAGATAGTGCCTCCAGTGCCTTATAGCTTCCACTATGGCCTGGGCCTCTTTCTCTACTGCAGAGTGCCGAATTTCAGGGCCTTGAAGGGTACGGGAGAAGAACGCCACTGGTCTTCCTGCCTGGTTGAGGGTAGCAGCCAGTGCAAAGTCGGAGGCATCACTCTCTACTTGGAAGGGAATGGACTCATCCACCGCATGCATTGCTGCTTTGGCAATGTCCCCTTTTATGCGGCTGAAGGCCGCGTGAGCCTCGGCTGAGAAGGGGAATGTGGTGGACTCGAGCAAGGGGCGGGCCTTGTCTGCGTAGTTAGAGACCCATTGGGCGTAATATGAAAAGAAGCCCAGGCACCTTTTGAGGGCTCTGAGGGTGTTGAGAAGAGGGAGTTCCAACAGGGGGCGCATACGCACTTTTCTACTGTCACACTTGATTGGTCCTATTCTCTCACATCTTATCCTCTTACTCTTCACATACTTGTAGAATGCCTTGGGATTTTCCTTAATCTTGTCCGCCAAGGCCTTCTCATGACCCCTTCTGGCTCTCCTAATTTCATTCTTAAGCTCCTTCCTGCTAGCCTTATATAAGAAGGAACGTCTTGCACCTCGTTTGGTGGAGACGTATCTCCACCCCGCCACTCACATCTGTTGACTGTGTTTATTTACTGTTCCAATGGTGCTACCCCTGTTAACAAGATGGCAGGAGAATGCTGATGTTGATTGTTGACAAATTCAAATGGTATTGAATAACATTTGATATTTCACCATTTCCATCTCCACCATTTATATATATTCAAAGTAAGTTTATTCTGAAAGTACATATCTGTCACCACATAAACACTGAGATTCATTTTCTTGTGGGCATACTAAATTAGTTGAGAATTGAATAATAACCATAATAAAATTGATGAAAGACCACACCAACATGGGTATTCAACCGGAGTGCAAAAGACAACAAACCGTGCAAAGAGCATTCAGAACTGAAGTGAGTCCACAGCCGATTCAGAAGCCCGTTACTTGCAGGCTGCAGCCTCAGTTCAGTGCAGAGACGCGTAAAGCTCACCGGGCATAAGCTGAAGTTCAGTGCAAAGAGGAGTAAACCTCGTGGAGCAGCGAGCTGAACGCTGACCTGTCCCTTGCCTCCAGCCCTGACATGCTGACCTTTTACACAGTCTGAAAACTGCACAGGCTTTTTTGTACTATGCATACCATGAATACTTAGAATGAAAGTTGAAAAACCACACACTTTCTATTTCATTTATTAATTAAAGGGTAAGAGGAAAAACAGTGCAAAGGAGAAAATCTTGCACGTTTTGTAAATTTTTTCTCATCTGCCTTTATTCCAGCTTCATGACAAAAACTGCCAAGTGCACGGGAGTATTTCCGTCCCTGTGCAGCCACGCACTCACACAGCTTAGAAGAAACAATGTGTTGACTACCAGAGGCCATTGATTTAAAGTGAAGGGGGGGGGGGAATTTTAAAGGAGATTTGAGAGACTTGTTTGTTTTTTACACTGACAGTTGCAGGTGGCTGGAACATTCAGTGGGGCAGGTGGTTGAAGTAAGTAGGATAGCAATGTTTAGGAGGCACTTGGACAGACATATGACCAGTCAGGGTATATAGATTTCATGCATTTAGATGAGGTGAGCTGAATTGACATCATTGTTGGTATAGATACTGTGAGATGAAGAGCCTTAACGGGTTCTCTGTTATTTTCCTTGTGCCCTGTACTCACCTTTCCGGTCAAGACCAATGAGGAAGACTAATTTATTCTGCTAGTGAATGAGTGGATACACACAATGGTGGAGACATAGGGGTATAGATCAGTGAGAAGATGGATACACAGAGGGACTGGTGAATGGATGGATGAGTGAGCAGTGGATATATGGAATTGTGGATTGATGGGAAAATCAATGGATTGATAGAAGGAATGACACACAGATGGATGCAAAGCATTTGTGATGCTGATTATGAGGACCGTCCTGAGTGCACACTGGCAAGGTGAATGTGAGCGAAGGCTAGGCAGCTGCCAGTGTGAGGAGTTGGACTGATAGATGGGTGCACTTCTACGGGTAGATCTTAAAGATGTGCTAGAGTAGGAGCAAAAGCTAATGAGGTGCAGTAGCATAGCAGTTAGTACAGCTTGGCTTGTTAGTTCAGAGCTGAGTTTCACTGTTGTCTGTAGAGCCTGTACATTTCCCCATGAGATGTGTGGGTTTTCCTAGGACCTCCCTGTTTCCTCCCACAGTCCATAGACACACCAGGTAGGTCATCTGGTCATTGTAAACTGTCCCGTGACTAGGTTGGGCTTAAATCAGGGTTGTGGGGTATTGGAGAATGGAGCAGCTCGAAGGGCCGGAAGGGCCTATTAAAATAAACTAAACGTAAATAGTTTGGACTAATATGTTTATAGAGTTTAATTGTCATTTCCAACCATAAACTCCAGAGCAAATGAAACTTGATTATGGAAATCAAATCAAATTTGAATGCTGGGCACATGCCAACTGTGGTGTTTGTTTCCATAATAAAGTGACAATGTTTTAATTAATTATTTTTGAAGAGCTTTGTCATATTCTATAGAAATAAAATTTGGTAACTGAACAAAAGATATTTATTTATTTCCAGGTCTTAGTTGAACTTTTTAATGGTTCTGTTGTTTTGAAAACTTTTAATAATTTCAGTCTAGAAGCAGATTCAATGCATCGTGTGAGCTGGCTCAGTGAATACTTTCTTGTGCCTGTATGCACTACAGCGTCAATCGTTAATTGTATGGTAAAACTTTGCACACAACACTGAAGTTCATCGTATTACTTCAAGTCAGGCAGCAATTATTCCAGTAAACAAAGTTCAAAGTTCAAAGTAAATGCATTATCACAGTATATAAGTGCCACTGTATATAACCTTGTGCTTCATTTTCTTGTGGGCACACTCATAAATCCAAGAACTATAATAGAATCAATGAAAGACATCACCAGCAGGACAGACAACTAGTGTGGAAAAGACACTTAACCATGCAAATACAAAAAGAAAGATAAAAAGAAACAAATAATGATCATAATAATAGTAATAAACAAGTAAGTAATAAATATTGAGAACATGAGATGAAGAGTCCTTGAAAGCGAGTCCATAGGTTGTAGAAACATTTCAGTGAAGGGGTGAGTGAAGTTGAGTGAAGTTATCCACTTTGGTTCACGAGGGGAGTAAACGATCTTACCTCGAGATATGACCTAGACCCGATGACAAGAATGACTAAAGAAACATTTTCAAGACTGCATTTACTGCCAGTGGCCCTCAGAGGGGAGAGCTTTCTAACTTACAGACAAACAGATCTTCTCCACTGGCTGACAACTTACTTTGTCATTCTGAATGGCTGCACCATTCACAATACAGACATTTCTAAGAGAACTGAGAATGGCTTAAATTATACATCTCATCCAATTGACTTCCTTATAATGTCTAATAACCTCTGGGTATTACAATGTCAGTCAGACCATTGATTGGCTACGGTTTATGGAAACATACCACACACATGCAGGATTCCCAACATTTATTGAATTATCTTTATTTTATTTTATTTGGAGATACAAAGTGGAACAGGCCATCCAGCTCTTTGAGTCACAACCCCTAGGAATCCCTAATTTAACCCTAAAAAAGTCATGGGACACTTTACAATGACCAATTAACCTACTAACTGGTTTGGCCTTGTGCCCTATGGAAGCAAACGGAGCTCCTAGAGAAAGCGTCCGCATTCCACGGGGAGGACATACAAACTCCTTACAGAGGACGCTGGGATTGAACTCCAAACTCTGGTGTTCTGAACAGTAATAGTGCCGTGCTAACCACTACACTCCTGTGGCACTCTATTTAGTGAGTTTCAATCACATAACTCAAATAAACAGTGCCTCATTTTGAAGCCTAAACTATCACAAGGTAGAATGGTTGATGGAAATGTGATTTGGTAAATTGCAGGGCAGATAGACAAAACAGCAGGATCTGTTAAAGGGTGAGATTAAGTAACTTGATTGTAAGTAGACCATAAATACTGGCATTTGACATGTAACCAAAACGCTGTTTTACTGTGTTGTAAATTTATTTAAATAAAGTGAAATCCAAAATATAAGCTACTAATAACGAGTGCAGTATTAAAAGGTTTACATTTGTCCTATTCTCTGTTAAAGAAATAGAGTGAGATACCTAATGTTTTCCAGTCTTTCCTGCAGCAAATATTTTACAGTCAACTAATCACATTAAAAATATAACCTCTTCTTAAAGTTATCCATCATATTGTACAATATTCTGTATTTCTATATCAATTTTAAGTGCTTATTCTCTTGCATTGTGAATTTCTAGACTTCCTCGCTCCTCTTGGTTGGGTACTCCACACTAATGTGCAGGGCCAAGCATTTTTGGATTAGTAAGGGGCACTAGGACGCGGGAGGTCTCAAAGTGCAACGTTCAAAGGACATTTATTATTGAAGTATTTGTAAACTAAACAATCTTGAGATTTGTCTGATTATGGGTAACCACAAAACATGAAACTTCAAAGAACTCAATTTTTGAAAAAGACCAACATCCAATACACAGAGAGAGGGAAAAAAAACACAAATCCTGCAAACAATAAGAGCAAGCAACAACATACAAAATTTGAGTCCATAGGCTCGGAGCTAGAGTAGGCCCATAGCCAATGTTCCCTCTCAGGTGTGCACTTCTGCGTACACAAACATCTTTCGCTACTAGTTCACAAAGTAATTTAAATTGCGCACAAAAGTTGTCACCCTCTACCTCGTTGGTATATTAAGTATTTTTCGCAATCGTACACAATCACATTTCCTTTTCTGGTTCTTGATGTGGACGGTGATGGCAATGTGGAGTTTGTGATGATTTGTCTGCAGATTTCAGAACTGGCTTATTTATACTGTTTTTATTGAAGAAATTATTGATTCACGGTGTCGAATTCTGAAGAAGCTAAGGGTGTGAAGTGCAAAAGAACTGCTAGATTATTTAAAGCAGAATGGTTTAATGAAACAGTAGCAATTGCTACACCAAAAGCTCATGAGGTCAGGAATGTGCCACTATGGGAAATATTTAAATACAATATAGAATATGGTGTTATCTGCATGTATTGGTGCGATGTAGAAGTTGCTGGAGAATTTGCAAGTGAGAAAAGGTGGAGTGACATTTGGAAGCTTGACTTTGTAAAGTCAAATATTTACTTCCACTGAAAAATTCAGAACACACATGTTGTCACTGGGCAAAAAAATTGCACAGCACAAGATTTCTGCGCACACTGGTCATCACAAACTAGAAGGAACATTGCCTCAGGCTCAGTTCATCACACAGCAGGGCAAATCCCCACAAAGCTTTGCATATACTGTACGAAGCCTGGAGCAGCCACAGCAGTCTCACGACCTCAGCGCTGTAGAGAGAGGAGTAAATGTTGTGGAAGACCAAGTAAGCGAGCAAGGTCTTGGTGCACCTGGATATCATTTATTTGGAGCACCACACACAAAATGCTTGAGGAACTCAGCAGGTCATACAACATCTATGGAATAAGTAAACAGTCAGTGTTTCAGGCCAAGACACTTCTTCAGAGCAGTGAGAGAGGGTTTCACTGAACTCCCAATCAAAGGGAAGTTTTAAACTTCTTCAGGGTAAGCATTCCTCAAAGAGACTTTGCAGTGGAGCAGCAAATCACAAACACGAGAGATTCTGCAGATGCTGGAAATCCAGGGCAACTCAGCAGGCCAGGCAGCATCTATCGAAATGAATAAACAGCCGGCAGTTCTGGCAGCTTTCAAGGTACATTTATTATCTAAGAATGTAAAAACTATACAGTCTTGAGAGTCATCTGCTGTGAGGCAGCCACAAAGCAAGAAACCCGAAAGAACCCAATTATAAAAAAAAACGAATGCCCAATGAGCAGAGAAAGGGAAACAAACACAAAGAATAAAGCAAGCAACAGCATTCCAAACCAAATTGTGTCCACAGACCTGGAGCGGGTGCAGCTGGATTAGGCTGAGCCCCGGTCTCAGTTCATCACACAACGGGACGAATCATTGTGAAGCTCACTGACACAGAGCTTCGAACAGCCGAAGAAGCGAATATCGCTGAAGAGCAATCAGAATTGTCCCGACCCTGACACACTGCCTTTTCTGTCCATCTGGCCCAAACACTGGATCATGCCATGCATAGGGCCCAGGTCTCACTGCAGCAATATGCTCTGGGCCTCGACCTCACCACCCAGCGTGAGGCTGGTCTCAACCTTTCCAAATCAGCTTGGCACTTAAACTGACCCAAGCTCACTCCTGGCTTAGGTGGATGGGCTCCGAAACTCCTTCGCATTGATTCTTCTCTGATTAGCTCGCTCCTGCTGCATCTCCAACTCTGACAGCATCTCAACCACATCTTGACCTCGCTTCTCCTCAACCATTCCACCCTCTGCACATGCATACCTCGACCCATGAGTCAGCTTCACCCTCACTCACCTCATCATTGTTTGTGGTGTTAGTTTAGATCATAAGACAAAGGAGCAGAAGTCAGCCATTCAGCCCATCGAGTCTGCTCCGCCATTTTATCATGAGCTGATCCATTCTTCCATTTAGTCCCACTTCCCCGTCTTCTCACCATAACCTTTGATGCCCTGGCTACCCAGATACCTATCAATCTCTGCCTTAAATACACCCAATGACTTGGCCTCCACTGCTGCCCATGGCAACAAATTCCATAGATTCACCACCCTCTGGCTAAAAAAATTTTTTCGCATCTCTGTTCTGAATGGGCGCCATTCAATGTTTAAGTCATGCCCTCTCGTACTAGACTCCCCCACCATGGGAAACAACTTTGCCACATCCACTCTATCCATGCCTTTCAATATTCAAAATGTTTCTATGAGGTCCCACCTCATTCTTCTAATCTCCAAGGAATACAGTTCAAGAGCGGACAAACAGTCCTCATATGTTAACCCTCTTATTCCCGGAATCATTTTAGTGAATCTTCTCTGAACCCTCTCCAACATCAGCACATCCTTTCTGAAATAAGGAGCCCAAAACTGCTCACAGTTTTTATCATAACTTATAACAGAGTAAGTGTTATTAATAAAGTATTTAGTTATATTTCTTGCCATTTGAACTACCTGACAGCTGTCACTCGACTTCAGTAGTCCATTGTAAACCGGAAGTTTATTGAGAGGAAGTTTATTTTGAGCTTATTAGAGTTGTTCCATGATTCCTTTTAGCATTGAGCTGTCACTGTGTTTTTCGTGATGCTCATTATGTGAATACGATTTCCCGATGATTCTCATTCTTAATGGATTAGTTTTTGATTTCAACCAGCATGGGTTTCAGTGTTTTGTGTTCTGTTTAAGGCTATTCTGGAGCAGTGCTCATCACTGAGTCCTGTTTTTGAGTTCTGTGTGAACTTCCATTCTGTGTCCTCAAGTCCTGAGTAAGTGAGCCCTTAGTTTGATTATTCCCTCTACTATGCTCCAAGGTTCCATGTTTGTCAAGCCGAGGAGTGGTAGTGTGGACAAGCTCCCACTACCTAAAAGTGCTCTCACGGCATGTGCCTCAAGTAGCCTCTGACAACCAAGTCCAACTCCTGGCCTTCTCATGTGGCTTAGCCTCCAAGCCCGGCTGATCTGTTTCTATTGACAGGAGAAGGGGCGAAGTCGGGTCCTGGCACCTTAAAACCAGTGCTTCGGGTAGATGGAGCTTGTCAGCCCGGGGAGGCAGTCCAGCTAAGAGAGGGAAAGCTCTGATTTCAAACTTCTGCTGCCTTGTGGCCATACCCACTCATGGGAAAGGCTTCTGGAGTAAACCCTGAGGACAAATCCGGAGCTGGAGTCCCTAAGGCAGTCCGACGTTGTCTTCAACCTCATTCTGGCAACTCCTGTGACGACACTGGTGCCAAGCTGTATTGGCCCTTGCCTTCCCTTGGACAACATTGGTGACATGGAGAGGGGAGACTTGCTGCATGGGCAACTGCTGGTCTTCCATACGACCTTGCCCCGGCCTGCGCCCTGGAACATTCCAGGCGCAGAGCCATAGTCTCGCGAGACTAACGGATGCCACCACCATACTCCAAATAAATCTTCAGCATTAGTTTCTACTCTCGAGTCCTGAGTTTACTCCGCACCTAGGTCTGCTCCTTTGAAGATCATTACAATTTCACCACGAATGAATCAAGTAAAAAAACTGTGCCCTCCTGCCATATGTTGTTATGAAAGTCGGTGGACAATTAGAAAGAATGAGGAGGATGCTCCACAAACACCTGCATCTTTATTGATGATGTGGCTTAATGCACCCAGTAATTCCAGCTCCCTGAGTGGCTGTGAGACTTGGGGTTGTAGGAGGGATGAGCAACATCATTATGGCACTGTGGTTCAGCAAGTTATTTGATGGAGTGACAGAGAAAGAAAATAGATGTAGTTGTAATTGGGCATAGTAAAATCAGAGGAATAAATGCAAGGTTTCAATGAAATCATTGAGCAGTTAAAGTAGAGATTGATAGAAACATAAATGTTGGTACTAAGGGAGGTGGAAGTTGCTTCTTCCCTACACTAGCCTGTAGATCACCCTTAGGCAAGGTGTAGCACCTGCTTAGCCCCCCAATCAGGATCATGTGAAGCCATGGAAGCAGGTAGGGAATGGTTGTATAAGCAGCTGGTGCATATCACAAGTCCTGGTTATATGACTACTGAAACCAGGCAGACATTCTCAGCAGAGTATTGATGATGGCTGGGGGCACCTGTCTTGTAAAGACACTGCCGAGAAGAAGAAAATGGCAAACCACTTCTGTAGAAAGATTTGCAAAGAATCATCAAGAATTATACAACATGGCACATAACAAACAAATGAACAATAGTTTCTGGATCGGTAAGAGGTTAAGGGTTATGGGAAGAAGGTAGGAGAATATGATTGAGAGAACGATCCACCGTGATTGGCGGATCATTCTGTAATAGAGCTCAAATAGACAAAAATTGATATTAGAACAAAAATGTGTGAGAAGTTAGAGGATTGGGAAGCTTTCAAAAACCAAGAAAAAGGAACTAAAAAAAGTCATTAAGAAGGAAAAGATAGCATACAAAGTTAAGCTAGCTTCAATATTAATAAGAATACCAAAGATTTCTTTAGATACATCAAGTGTAAAAGAGAGGCAAGAGTGGATATTGGGCCACTGGAAAATCATGCTGAAGAGGTAATAAAGGGGGATAAGGGGTGGATGACCTGAACACGTATTTTGCATCACTCTTCAATGAGGAAGACACGAGCAGTATGCCGAAAGTTTGAGAATGTCAGGGGGCAGAATGTGTGAGGTTGCCATTACGAAGAAGAAGAGTCTTGGTAACCTGAAAGGTCTGAAGGTAGATGAGTCACCTGGACCAGATGGAGTAAACCCCACAGCTCTGAAAAAGATGGCTGAAAAGATTGTGGAAGCATTTGTACTGATCTTTCAAGAATCAATTGATTCTGGCATGGTTCTGGAGGAATGGAAAATTGCAAATGCCGCTCTACTCTTCAAGAAAGGAGAGAGGCAGAAGAAAGAAAACTATAGGCCAGTTAGACTGGCGTCACTGGTCGAAAAGATGTTAAAGATGTGGTTTTGGGGCACATGGAGGTGCATGATAAAATAGGCCGTAGTCAACACGAGTCAACACAAGGTAAAATCTTGATTGACAAATCTGTTGGAATTCTTTGAAGAGATAACAAGCAGGATAGACAAAGGTGATTTGGAGGATGCTTGTCCTTGGATTTTTAGAAGGTTTTTGACAAGGTGCCACACATGAGGCTGCTTAACAAGTTAAGAGCCCATGGTATTGCGGTAAAGATACAGCCAATGATAAAGCATTGGATGATTGGCAGGAGGCAAGGAGTGGTAATAAACAGCAAAATTCTCCTTATTTTCGGCCATCCCCATCGGGATCCCACCACCAAGCACATTTTTCTCTCCCCCCTACGTTCTACTTTCTCCAGGGATCACTTCCTATGCGACTTCTTTGTCCGTATGTCCCTCCCCACTGATCTCCCTCCTGGCAAGCGGAACAAGTGCTGAAAGATGGTTGTAGTTGGGAGCTGACTGTTCAAGGCTACATGTTATATCGGAGGGATAGGAAGGTAGGGAGAGGGGGTGGTGTGGCTCTACTGGTAAAAATGGCATCAAATCAGTAGAAAGATGTGACATAGGATCGGAAGATGTTGAATCCTTGTAGAGTTAAGGAACTGCAAGGGTAAAAGGACCTTGATGGCATTAATATACGGGCCTCCCAACAGTGGCTGGGAGGTGGACCACAGATTGCAATAGGCAATAGAAAAGGCGAGTCAAAAGGGCAATGTTATGGTAGTCATGGGAGATTTTCACATGCAGGTCGATTGGGAAAATCAGGTTGGTAATACATCTCAAGAGAGTGAGTTTGTTGAATGTCTAAGAGATGGCTTTCTAGAGCAGTTTGTTGTTCAGCCTACTGGAGGATCAGCTATACAGGATTGGGTGTTATGTAATGAACCAGAGGCGATTAGGGAGCTTAAGGTAAAAGAACCCTGAGGAAGCAGTAATCACAATATGACTGAGTTCAACTTCAAATTTGATAGGGAGAAAGTAAAGTCTGATGTAGTAGAATTTCAGAGGAATAAGGGAAATTACAGTGGTATGAGAGAGGAGTTGGGTAAAGTAAATTAGAAGTAGCTGCTGGCAGGGATGTCAGCAGAGCAGCAATGGCGTGCGTTTCGGGGGAAAATGAGGAAGGTGCAGGACATGTGTATTCGAAAAATGAAGAAATACTCAAATGGTAAAATAGTACAACTATGGTTGACAAGGGAAGTCACAGCTATTGTAAAAGCAAAGGAAAGAGCATACAACAAAGCAAAAATTAGTGGGAAGATAGTAGATTGGGAAGGTTTTTAAAAACCTACAGAGCAACTAAAAATCATTAGAAGGGAAAAGATGAAATATAAAAGCAAGCTAGCAAATAATATCAAAGTGGATTAAAAGCTTTTTCAAGTGTGATAAAAATAAAAGAGAAATGAGAGTGGACATAGGACCACTAGAAAATGAGGCAGAAGAAATAATAATGGGGGACAAGGCTGATGAACGAAATAATTATTTGTACAGCTACAGATTGGCAGGTATGATATTGTGGCCGTCACTGAGATGTGGCTAAAGGATGCATATCTCTGGGAGCTGAACGTCCAAGGATACACGATGTATCGGAAGGATAGGAAGGTAGGCAGAGGGGGAAGCGTGGCTTTATTGGTAAGAAATGAGATTAAATCATTAGAAAGAGGTGATATAGGATTGAAAGGTGCAGAATCTTTATGGGTTGAGCTAAGAAATAGCAGGGGTAAAAGGACCCTGATGGCAGTTATTTATAGGCCTCCAAACAGCTTCAGTGATGTGGACTACAAATTGCAACAGGAAATAGAAAAAGCTTGTCAGAAGGGCAGTATTATGATAACTGTGGGGGATTTTAACATGCGAGTGGATTGAGAAAATCAGGTCTTGGCAACCCTAACCCCAATGTTTGCAAATGTTTCATCAACATATGAGAGAGAATTTGTAGAATGTCTGCGAGATGGCTTTTTAGAACAGCTTGTTGTTGAGCCCACTAGGGGATCGGCTGTACTGGATTGGGTATTGTGTAATGAACCGGAGGTGATTAGAGAGATTGAGGTGAAGGAACCCTTAGGAGGCAGTGATCATAACATGATTGAGTTCACTGTGAAATTTGAAAAAGAGAAGCCGAAATCTGATGTGTCGGTATTTCAGTGGAGTAAAGGAAATTACAGTGGCATGAGAGAGGAACTGGCCAAAGTTGACTGGAAAGGGACACTGGCGGGAAAGACGGCAGAGCAGCAGTGGCTGGAGTTTATGTGAGAAGTGAGGAAGGTGCAAGACAGGTATATTCCAAAAAAGAAGAAATTTTCGAATGGAAAAAGGATGCAACCGTGGTTGACAAGAGGAGTCAAAGCCAAAGTTAAAGCAAAGGAGAGGGCAGACAAGGAAGCAAAAATTAGTGGGAAGACAGAGGATTGGGAAGTTTTAAAAACCTTACAAAAGGAAACTAAGAAGGTCATTAAGTGGGAAAAGATTAACTATGAAAGGAAGCTAGCAAATACTATCAAAGAGGATACTAAAAGCTTTTTCAAGTATATAAAGAGTAAAAGACAGGTGAGAGTAGATATAGGACCGATAGAAAATGATACTGGAGAAATTGTAATGGGAGATGAGGAGATGGCAGAGGAAATGAAAAAGTATTTTGCATCAGACTTCACTGAGGAAGACAGCAGGAACCAGACACTCAAGGGTGGCAGGGAAGAGAAGTGTGCGCAGTCACAATTACGACAGAGAAAGTACTCAGGAAGCTGAATAGGCTAAAGGTTGATAAATCTCCTGGACCAGATGGAATGCACCCTCGTGTTCTGAAGGAAGTAGCTGTGGAGATTGCGGAGGCATTAGCGATGATCTTTCAAAAGTCGATAGATTCTGGCATGGTTCCGGAGGACTGGAAGATTGCAAATGTCACTCTGCTATTTAAGAAGGGGGCAAGGAAGCAAAAAGGAAATTATAGACCTGTTAGCTTGACATCGGTGGTTGGGAAGTTGTTGGAGTCGATTGTCAAGGATGAGGTTACAGAGTACCTGGAGGCATATGACAAGATAGGCAGAACTCAGCATGGATTCCTTAAAGGAAAATCCTGCCTGACAAACCTATTACAATTTTTTGAGGAAATTACCAGTAGGCTAGACAAGGGAGATGCAGTGGATGTTGTATATTTGCATTTTCAGAAGGCCTTTGACAAGGTGCCACATGAGGCTACTTAACAAGATAAGAGCCCATGGAATTACGGGAAAGTTACATACGTGGATAGAGCGTTGGCTGATTGGCAGGAAACAGAGAGTGGGAATAGAGGGATCCTATTCTGATTGGCTGTCGGTTACCAGTGGTTTTCCACAGGGGTCCGTGTTGAGGCCGCTACTTTTTACATTGTACATCAATGATTTAGATTATGGAATAGATGGCTTTGTGGCTAAGTTTGCTGACAATATGAAGATAGGTGGAGGGGCCGGTAGGGCTGAGGAAACAGAGAGTCTGCAGAGAGACTTGGATAGATTGGAAGAATGGGCAAAGAAGTGGCAAATGAAATACAGTTTTTGAAAGTGTATGGTTATGCACTTTGGCAGAAGAAATAAACGGGCAGACTATTATCTAAATGGGGAAAGAATTCAAAGTTCTGAGATTCCTCATCTTCCTCTCTCCCTTCTGCACCAGGGAACCAGGCTCAGTGCCAGAGACCCGATCACCGCGGTTGTCCTCTGTCAGGTCATCCCCCTCAACCGCATCCAAAACGAGATAATGTTTACTGAGGGGGATGGCCACGGGGGTGCTCTCTACCATCCGAGCTCTTTCCCTTGCTTCCCTGACCCTCACCCACTTCTCTGACTCCTGCAGCCTCGGGGTGACTGACTCCCTGTAGCTCCTCTCTGTCTCCTGTTCACTCTCCCTAATAAGCTGTAGGTCATCGAGCCGCAGCTCCAGATCCCTAACACGGTCCCTCAGGAGCTGCATCTCGGTGCACCTGGTGCCAATGTGGCCATCTGGGAGACTGGAAGATTCTCCGGGCTCCCACATCTGACACCCAGAGCAAAATACTAACCCTACCAACATGCTCTCTATCCATCAGAAAAAATGCAAAGAAAAAAACAAACAATGAAGTCCACTTCAACACGCACAACACGCTGGAGGAACTCAGCAGGTCGGGCAGCATCCGTGGAAAAGATCGGTCGACGTTTCAGGCCGGAATCCTTCGTCAGGACTGAAGAGGAAAGGGGCAGAGGCCCTATAAAGAAGGTGGGGGGAGGGTGGGAAGGAGAAGGCTGGTAGGTTCCCCTAGTAGATCCCCTAGTGGGCTCAACAACAAGCTGTTCTAAAAAGCCATCTCGCAGACATTCTACAAATTCTCTCTCTTGAGATCCAGTGCTGACCTGATTTTCTCAATCCACTCACATGTTAAAATCCCCCACAATTATCATAACACTGCCTTTCTCACAAGCCTTTTCTATTTCCTGTTGTAATTTGTAGTCCACATCACTGCAGCTGTTTGGAGGCCTATAAATAACTGCCATCAGGGTCCTTTTACCCCTGCTATTTCTTAGCTCAACCCATAAAGATTCTGCACCTTCCGATCCTATATCACCTCTTTCTAATGATTTAATATCATTTCTTACCAATAAAGCCACGCCTCCCCCTCTGCCTACCTTCCTATCCTTCCAATACACCGTGTATCCTTGGACGTTCAGCTCCCAGAGATATGCATCCTTTAGCCAGGTCTCAGTGATGGCCACAATATCATACCTGCCAATCTGTAGCTGTACGACAAGATCATCCACCCTATTCCTTATGCTGCGTGCATTTAAGTACAACACCTTAAGACCAGTATTTGGTACTTTTCGCTTTGATTTCACTGCAACTTTATTGCATTGCAACTCATCCCAATGGCTACACATTTGCCCCATCACCTGCCTGTCTTTCCTGACATCCTTACTGCTCACTATCTTAGATTTATTTCTGTTTTCCCCTTCCTCCACTCTGTCATTCCGGTTCCCATCCCCCTGACAAATTAGTTTAAACCCTCCCTAACAGCTCTATTAAACTTTCCCGCCAGGATATTGGTCCCCTTCGGGTTCAGGTGTAACCTGTCCTTTTTGAACAGGTCATACTTCCCCCAGAAGAGATCCCAATTATCCAAGAATCTGAAGCCCTGGCCTCTGCACCAGTCTCTCAGCCACGCATTCATCTGCCTGATCCGACTATTCTTGCCCTCGTTAGCACGTGGCACAGGTAGCAATCCTGAGATTACTACCCTGGAGGTCCTGCTTCTCAGCTTCCTTCCTAACTCCCGGAAATCTCTTTTCAGGACCTCCTCCTTTGTCCTATCTATGTCATTGGTACCAACATGTACCAGGACAACTGGCTGCTCACCCTCTCCCTTCAGAATATTCAAACCCGATCCGAGACATTCCATACCCTGGCACCTGGGAGGCAACTCACCATGCGGGTATCTCTATCAGGCTCACAGAATCTCCTGTCCATTCCCCTGTCCGTTAGGGAGGGTTTAAACTGATTTGGCAGGGTGATGGGAACCAGAGTGACAGGGCTGAGGAAGGGGAAAAATAAATAAATCAAAGATAGCGTGAAACACAGATTATAGAAAGGACAGGCAGGAGATGAGGCTTAATCAAAGCCAGTGGGATGATTTACAGGGAAATAGAGGTGTGGTGCAGGTAAAACAGAAAGCAACAAATACGGGACTGAAAGTTTTATATTTAAATGCATGCAGCATAAGAAATAAAATGGATGATCTTGAACTTCAGCTACAGATTGGCAAGTGTGACGTTGTGGCCATCTCTGAAACTTGGCTAAAGGATGGCTGCCATTGGGAGCTGAACATCCAAGGATATACGGTGTATCGGAACGATAGGTTAATAGGCAGAGGGGGTGGTGTGGTCCTGTGTATGAAAAATAATATTAAATCATTGGAAAGAGATGGCATAGGTTTAGAAGGTGCAGAGTCTCTATGGGTTGAGTTAAGAAATGACAAGGGTAAAAGGACCCTAATGGCAGTTGTATACAGGCCTCAAAACAGCAGCCGGGATGTGGATTACAAATTACAGCAGGGGATAGAAATGGCATCTCAGCGAGGCAATGTCATGATAATCGTTGGGGATTTTAACATGAAAGTGGATTGGGAAAATCAGGCCAGTATTAGACCTCAAGAGAGAGAATTTATAGAACGTCTAAGGGATGGCTTTTTAGAACAGCTTGTTGTTGAGCCCATGAGGGAATCGGCTGTGCTGGATTGGGTATTGTGCAATGATCCAGAGGTGATAAGAGAGCTTAAGGTTAAGGAACCTTTAGGGAACAGTGAACACAATATGATCGAGTTCACTTTGAGTTTGAGAGGGAAAAAATAAAATCTAACATGTCAGTATTTCAGTGGAATAAGGAAAATTACAATGACATGAGAGGGGAACTGGCCGAAGTTGACTGGAAAGGGACATTTGCAAGAAGGACAGCAGAGCAGCAATGGCTGGAGTTTCTGCGAAAAATGAGGGAAGTGCAAGACAGATATATTCCAAATAAGAAGAAATTTTCAAAGGGAAGAAGGACAATACCGTGGCTGACAAGTGAAGTCAGAGCCAAAGTGAAAGCAAAAGAGAGGGCATACAAGGAATTCAGTGGTAGTGGGAAGATAGAGGACTGGGGAGCTTTTAAAAACTTGCAGAAGGAAACTAAGAAGGTCATTCAGAAGGAAAAGATAAGAGGAAGCTGGAGACTAATATCAAAAAAGATACTAAAAGCTTTTTTTAAGTATATAAAGGGTAAAAGAGAGTCGAGGATATATATAGGACCAATACTAAATGATGCTGGAGATATTGTAATGAAAGATGCAGAGATGGCAGGGGAACTGAATGCGTATTTTGCATCAGTCTTCACAGTGGAAGACGTCTGCAGTATACTGGACATTCAAGAGTGTCAGGGAAGTGAGGTTTGTGCAGTGAAAATTACGACTGAGAAGGTGCTCAGGAAGCTTAATGATCTGAGGTTGGATAAATCTCCTGGACCTGATGGAATGTACCTGACGGAAGAAATAAATGGGCAGATTATTATTTAGATGGGGAGAGAATTCAAAATGCAGAGATGCAAAGAGACTTGGGAGCCTTTGTGCAAGATCCTCTAAAGGTTAACCTGCAGGTTGATTCGCTTGTGAAGAAGGCGAATGCAATGTTGGCATTCATTTCTACAGGTATAGAATATAAGAGCAGGGATGTGATGTTGAGGCTCTATAAGGCACTCGTGAGACCATACTTGGAGTATTGTGTGCAGTTTTGGGCTCCTTATTTTAGAAAGTATATCCTGACATTGGAAAGGTTTCAGAGAAGATTTACGAGAATGATTCCAGGAGTGAAAGGGTTACTGTATGAGGAACGTCTGGCAGCTCTGGGGCTGTATTCCCTGGAGTTCAGGAGAATGAGGGGGGATCTCAGAGAAACATTGGAAATGTTAAAAGGCCCGAAAAGATTAGAAATGGCAAAGTTATTTCCCATAGTAGGGGATTCTAGGGCAAGATGGCATGACTTCAGGATGAAGGACGTCCATTTAGAACAGAGATCCGGAGAAATTACTTCAGTCAGAGGGTGGTAAATCTGTGGAACTTGTTGCCACAATCGGCTGTGGAGTCCAAGTCATTGAGTGTATTTAAGGCATTTAAGGCATCAAATAGTATGGGGTGCAAGCAGGAGGGTGGGAATGACTGGATGAAGTGGATCAGCCTATTATTGAATGGCGGAGCAGACTCGATGGGCCAAATGGCCTACTTCTGCTCCTAAATCTTATGGTCTTATGGGTTCTTAAAGAGGTAGCATTAGAGATTGTGGTGGCATTAGAAGTGATCTTTCAAACTCATTGGACTCTGGCATGGTGCCAGAGGACTGGAAAATTGCAAATGTTACTCCACTCTTTAAGAAAGGAGGAAGTCAGCAGAAAGGAAATTATAGACCAGTTAGCCCGACCTCAGTAGTTGGGAATTGATAGCTTGGTGGTGGATTACTTGGTGACACAGGACAAGATGGGACAAAGTCCGATGGTTTCCTTCAGGGAAAATCCTGCCTGATGAACCTATTGGAACTTTTTGAGGAGATTACAAGTAGGACAGATAAAGGGGATCTAGTGGATGTTGTATATTTGGACTTCCAGAAAGCTATTGACGAGGTGCCGCACATGAGTCTGCTTACCAAGTTGAGAGCCCATGGTATTACAGGAAAGTTACTAACATGGTTAGAACATTGGCTGATAGGTAGGAGGCAGTGAATGAGAATAAAAGGATATTTTTCTGGTTGGCTGCCAGTGACTAATGGTGTTCCGCAGGGGTCGGTTTTGGGACCACTTCTTTTTATGCTGTTTATAAATGATTTAGATGATGGGATAGGTGGCTTTGTTGTCAATTTTTCAGATGATATGAAGATTGGTGGAGAGGCAGGTAGTGTTGGGGAAACAGGTAGGATGCAGAAGGACCTAGAGAGATTAGGAGAATGGGCAAGAAAGTGGCAAATATAATACAATGTTGGAAAATGCATGGTCATGGAAAATCCAAAAATCTGAGATGCAAAGGGACTTGGGAGTCCTTGTGCAGAGCACCCTAAAGGTTGCGTCAATGGTGAGGAAGGCAAATGCCATGTTAGTATTCATTTCAAAGGGGTCTAGGATTCAAGAGCAGGGATGTGATGTTGAGACCTCACCTTGAGTATTGTTTACAGTTTTGGGCTCCTCATCTAAGAAAAGAGGTGCTTGTAATGGACAGTTCCGGGGGATGGGAAACAGAGTGCCAGAACAGTTAGAGGGGAGGTTGTGGAGGCAGATGTTGGTAAGACCTCAGACAAAGTTAGGAATCGAAAGGTTGATCATGGTGCAACTAGTGTCCTGAGCTGTGTATGTTTCAATGCAAGAAGTATCGTAAGAAAAGAGGATGATAGTGCTGAAGATGAGGTAGCTAGTTTACAAACAGAGGCAATGTGTAGAGAGAATAGGCTGTTGATAGGAAAAATTGCAGTCAACAGGATGAGTTGCAACATAAAAGGCTGACAAAATCGAAAAGGGCGAATACAGGGCTATAGGTGTTATATTTGAATGTGTACAATATACAGAATAAGGTAGGTATTAGCCAAAGTGTGTTGAATTTGAGGAATTTGTTGCCACATGCAGCTGTGGAGGCCAGGTCATTGGGTGTATTTAATGCAGAGAATTATAGGTTCTTGATTGGACATGGCATCGAAGGTTGTGGGGAGAGGGCCGGGAACTGTGGTTGAGAGGGGAAAAAAGGGATCAGCCATGATTAAATGGTGAAGCAGATTCAGTGGGGCAGATGGCCTCAACCTGCTCCTATATCATACGGTCTAAGCGATCACCCTGTCTCTACACCTCCTCCCTCACTACCATTCAGGGCCCCAAGCAGTCCTTCCAGGTGAGGCGACACCACCTGTGAGTCTGTTGGGGTCATCTACTGTGTCCAGTGCTCCTGGTGTGGCATCTTGTATATTCGGTGAGACCCCCGATGTAGATCGGGAGACCACTTCACTGAACACTATGCTTGGTCCACCCAAAAAAGCAGGACCTCCCAGTGGCCATCCATTTTAATTCCACTTTCCAATCCCATTTCGACATGTTAGTGCAGGCCTCCTCTACTTCCACAGTGACGACACACTTAGGTTTGAAGGGCAATACCTCATATTCCATCTGATTAGCCTCCAAACTGGTGGCATGAACATCGGTTTCTCCAACTTCTGGTAATGTCCCCCCCCCTCACCATTGCTCATTCCCATTTCTCTGTCTCACCTTATCTCCTTACATCACATCCAGTGGTGCTCCTCCCTCTTCCCTTTCTTCCATGGTCTTATATCCTCTCCTATTAGAGTCCCTCTTCTCCAGCCCTTTATCTCTCTCACCGATAACTTGCCAGCTGTTTACTTCACCTCTCCCGGTTTCACCTATTACCTGCCACTTTGTATTTCTTCCTCCCCTTCCCCTCCTTCTTACCCTGACCACATCTTTTTTCTCCAGTCCTGATGAAGGGTCTCAGCCCAAAATGTTGACTGTCTACTCTTTTACATAGATGCTGCCTGGTCTGCTGGGTTCCCGCAGCATTTTCTGTGTTGCTCCGATTCCCAACATCTGCAGATTTTCACTTGTTTGTGAAAAGAGAGCCTTTCCTGGTTGGCTGCCAGTGACTAGTGGTGCTCCACCGGGGTCTGTGTTGGAACTGCTTATTTTTATGTTACACGTCAATGACTTAGGTGAAGGAATTGATGGCTTTGTGGAAAGGTTTGCAGACAATATGAAAATAAGCAGAGAGAAATGTAGTTTTTGAGAATGTAGAGGGGCTATAGAAAGGCTGATTAGGAGAATGGCAGATGGAATACAGTGCTGGGAAGTGTGTGGTCATGCACTTTGGTGAAAGAAATAAAAGTGTAGCCTATTTTCTGAATGGAGAGAAAATGCAAAAATCTGAGGTGCAAAGGGATCTTGGAGTCCATATAACCATATAACAATTACAGCATGGAAACAGGCCATCTCGGCCCTTCTAGTCCGTGCCAAACGCTTACTCTCACCTAGTCCCATCTACCTGCACTCAGCCCAAAACCCTCCATTCCTTTCCTGTCCGTATACCTATCCAATTTTTTTAAATGACAAAATCGAACCTGTCTCTACCACTTCTGCTGGAAGCTCGTTCCACACAGCTACCATTCTCTGAGTAAAGAAGTTCCCCCTCGTGTCACCCCTAAACTTTTGCCCTTTAACTCTCAATTCATGTCTTCTTGTTTGAATCTCCCCTACTCTCAATGGAAAAAGCCTATCCATGTCAACTCTATCTATCCCCCTCATAATTTTAAATACTTCTATCAAGTCACCCATCAACCTTCTACACTCCAAAGAATAAAGACCCAACTTGTTCAACCTTTCTCTGTAACTTAGGTGCTGAAACCCAGGTAACATACTAGTAAATCTCCTCTGTACTCTCTATTTTGTTGACATCTTTCCTATAATTTGGCGACCAGAACTGTAGACAATACTCCAAATTTGGCCTCACTAATGCCTTGTACAATTTTAACATTACATCCCAACTCCTATACTCAATGCTTTGAATAATAAAGGCCAGCATACCGAAAGCTTTCTTCACCACCCTATCCACATGAGATTCCACCTTCAGGGAACTATGCACCATTGTTCCTAGATCACTCAGTTCTACTGCATTCCTCAATGCCCTACCATTTACCATGTATATCCCATTTTGATTAGTCCTACACACTTTTGATTAGCACCTCACACTTATCAGCATTAAACTCCATCTGCCATCTTTCAGCCCACTCTTCTAACTGGCCTAAGTCTCTCAGCAAGCTTTGAAAACCTACTTCATTATCCACAACGCCACCTATCTTAGTATCATCTACACACTTATTCATCCAATTTGCCACCCCATCATCCAGATCATTAATGTATATGACAAACAACATTGGACCCAGTACAGATCCCTAAAGCACACCACTAGTCACCGGCCTCCAATCTGACAAACAGTTACCCACCACTACTCTCTGGCGTCTCCCATCCAGCCACCGTTGAATCCATTTTACTACTTCAATACTAACACCTAACGATTGAACCTTCCTTGTGCAGGATTCCTTAAAGGTTAACTTGCAGGGTGAATTGGTGGTGAAGAAGGCAAATATGATTTTAGCAAGCAGTTCGAGAAGACTGGACTATAAAAGCAAGGATGTAATGTTGAGAATTTATAAAGCACTGGTGTGGCCTCATTTGGAGTATTGCGAGCAATTTTGGGGCCCTTATCTTAGAAAGGGTGTGCTGAAACGGGAGAGGTTTCAAAGATGGTTCACGAAAATGATTCTGGGATTGAAAGGCTTGTCATATGGGGAGAGTTTGGTGGCTCTGGAGCTCTACTCACTGTAATTTAGAAGAATGAGGGCTGACCTTAATGAAACTGATCGAATGTTGAAAGGCGTCAATAGAGCGGATGTGGAGAGGATGTTTCCTATGGTGAGGGAGTCTAAGACCAGAGGACATAGCATTAGAATAGAAAGTCATCTTTTTAGAATGGAGACGAGGAGGAATTTCTTTAGCTAAGGAGTGATGAATTTGTGGAATTCATTGCCACAGGCAGCAGTGGAGGCCAGTTCTCTATATGTATTTAAGGCAGAGGCTGATAGATTCTTGATTGGTCAGGGCATGAAGGGATACAGAGAGAAGGCAGGAGATTGGGACTGAGAGGAAAAATGGATCAGCCATGATGAAATGGTGGAGCAATCTTGAGGGGTTAAGTGGCCTAACTCTGCTCCTTTACTTTATGGTCTTACTGTTTGCTAACTAACAGTAGTAAGGAAACTATTATAATGCTTAGAAAATTGAAACCATCCCAGGATGCACCCATAAAACCATAAGGCCTATCAGCAGGATTAGACCATTAGGCACTGTCATTCCATCGTGGCTGACTTATTATCCCTCTCATCCCCAGTCTCCTGCATTCCCCCTGTAACCTTTAACACCCTGATTAACCAAGAACTTATCAACCTCCACCAAAATACTTGGCCTGCACAGCTGTTAGTGACAAATAATTCCACAAATTCACCACCCATTGGCTAAAGACAATTTTCTTCATCTCTGTTCTAAACAGTCATCCCTCAAATCCGAGGTTGTGCTCCCTAGTGCTAGGCTCTCACAGCTATAGAAAACATCCTGTCCACATCCACTCTCTCCTTTCAACATTTGATAGGTTTGAATGAGATCCACCTCATTCTGAACTCCAGCAAGTACAGGCCCAGAGCCATCCAACGCTCCCCATATATTAATCCTTTCATTCCTGGGATCATTCTTGTGAGCCTCCTCTGGACTGTCTGCAATACCAGCACAAGCTTTCTCACGTAAGGGGCCCAAAATTGCTTACAACTCTCCAAGTGCATTCAGACTAATGCCCTATAAAGCCTTAGAAATATGTCCTTGTTTTTGTATTCTAATCCATTTGAAATTAATGTTACATTGCATTTGACTTCCACACCACTGATTTAACCTCCATGTTAACCTTTAGGGAATCCTGCATGTGGACTTGCACGTCCCTCTGCATCTCTGGTTTTTGAATTTTCCCCATTTACAAAATAGTCAACACCCTTATTCCTTCTGCCAAAGTGGATCACCATGCACTTCACTATATAATATTCTATCTGCCACTTCTTTGCCTGTTTCCCCAATCCGTCTAAGTCCCTCTGCAGACACCTTGCTTCCTGAACACGACCTGCCCTTCACCTATTTTCACATCGCCCGCAAACTTGGCTACAAAGTAATCAATCCCTTCATCCAAATCATTGATATACAACATGAAAAGAAGCAGTCCCAACACTGACCTTTGTGAACTCCACTAGTCAGCAGCAGCCAATCAGAAAAGATCAGTTTATTCTGAATCGTTACCTCCTGCCATTCTTTCTTACTTTGAAATTCCACCTGTGCTTGCCCAAGCCTCTCCTTGCCTAAGACTGCTGACCCAAAGTCAACCACTCTAACAATGTCCCACTCCAACAATGGCTGCTCCACTTCCACTGTCTTACCTTTTATTGGCTCTTATGCTAATTACCACCTGCTGAAAAAAAGCCCGAGCACCTGAGCTCTTTTTAAACATCGCACTGAGGTTTAAAATCAAGCAACCTGTCATGCTGATTGCTGTCTGCTGAGAAAAAGTCCCTGGAATGTTGGAGGAATTATAATAAAATCATGAATATGATTTTCCTAACTCACAGACAGAGGTCAATAAAATACATAGAATTTATGATATTAAACTTTTGAAAGCAAAGTCATGCAAGTGGCTACATTATGCATGAGCATTATACAACAGATGGGTCATGAGTAGAGCAAACGCTCACTTTTGCAAAACTCATTAATGAACCAATTTTTGCTGGAGTGAGCATCTTATGGCATGTGCCATCAGTCAGATTTCTCTTTGCTTTATAGCTCAAGTACACTTTGTGCTGTAACTTAGAAGTACAGGAGAATGGTTAAATTACTGGACTTGTTGCAAGTTCACAGATCACTGTAATCCCATCACAACAGCTAATTCAATAAGCGGCAAGCAGGAAGTCAATCATAAGCATAAATAATCATATTATCATAAAAAATGTCCTGGTTCCTTAGTGTCACTCAATAAAAAAGAAATCTTTCACGCTTATCCTTTCTGGCCTGCGTGTGATTCCAAATCCAGAGCGATATAATTGATTCCAAACTACCCTACAAAATAGCAGTTACTAGAACTTGCTATCATTGGATAAAAGTGCTCTGTAAAAGCACATTCAGAACATAGACAGAAGAGCCACATAATTCATGAATTTAAACACCAGTTTCAAAAGCTCAGCAAAGCTTTTGTCTGAACATACATGCACTAGAGTCAATGTAGTAGTGCTGAAAAAGGGGCAAGGCTGACATTGACGCACTCACAGAATTATTCCATTTAGTTAGAGAAACGTACTTCTCCATCCTAATATCAGTATGTTTTGTTGTCATTGGCCAAACAGACTCACCAAAAGCAGCTATACAGTAGTGCACAATCAGGAAGAGGTTGTCCTGGTAACCCTCAACTTTGACTATGGACCCCACATATCCTATACGTGCTTGCTACCTTACATTGCTATATGTGCTGTGTGTGACTGTTGGTTCTGTATTTTGAACCTTGGCCCCAGGAGTAACACTGTTTTGTTTGGCTGTATTCATAGGTATCCATGTAAGATTGAATGGCAATTAAATTGAACTTGAACTTAAACTTGATGAGGTCTCACTGAGAAATGGTGAGGAGCAGGCCAGGAGTAGCACGCAGCAAAACTGGGTGAGGTAAGTGCTGAAAACTGAAGATGGTGTTCTCACAGCTATCGTCTGCTCTTTCATAACTATCTCTCCACATGAATGTCAAATAAGTGAATGAAACGGTAAGATATAAGCGTTGTAATTGTTACATTCTAATCATGAAAAATAATGGACAATAAAACAGCTGACTAGAGAGTGTGATTTTATGAGTTTTCCCATCGACCAAAATAACAGTTCAGAATGTGCTTGCAAAACACTGTCAGCCATATTCAGCTAGAAATACAATACTGTGCAAAGGTCATAGGCATATAAATTTAGCTAGGGTTCCTAAGCCCTTTGCATTGTACTGGATTTGTCAAACTGCAGCGGAGAGTGAGTTTGTAAATTTGGTGGGAGCAAAGAATGTCTGCAAGACATTGCTTCCTACAAAGCAAAAGCTAATAGCATGAATGACAGCGATGCTTCACTACCAGATGAACTCAACGCCTTCTATGCCCGCTTTGAAAGAGAGAACACAACTACAGCTGTGACGATCCCTGCTGTACCTGATACACTGTGATCTCTGTCTCAGAGCCGATGTTAGGCTGTCCTTAAAGAGAGTGAACACTTGCAAGGAGCAAGGTCCCGATGGAGTACCTGGTAAGGCTCTGAAAACCTGTGCCAGCCATCTAGCGGGGGTATTCAAGGACATTTTCAACCTCTCACTGCTATGGGTGGAAGTTCCCACTTGCTTCAAAAAGGCAACAATTAAACCAGTGCCTAAGAAGAATAATGTGGGCTGCCTTAATGACTATTGGCTGGTAGCATTCACATCGACGGTGATGAAATGCTTTGAGAGGTTGGTTATGACTAGACTGAACTCCTGCCTCAGCAAGGACCTGGACCCATTGCAATCTGCCTATCGCCACAATAGGTCAATGGCAGATGCAATCTTAATGGCTCTCCACACGGACTTAGACCACCTAGACAACACAAACACTTACATCAGGATGCTGTTCATTGACTGTAGCTCAGCATTTAATATCATCATTCCCACAATCCTGATTGAGAAGTTGCAGAATCTGGGCCTCTGTACCTCCCTCTGCAATTGGATCCTCGACTTCCTAACCGGAAGACCACAGTCTGTGTGGATTGGTGATAATATCTCCTCCTCACTGACAACCAACACTGGCGCACCTCAGGTGTGTGAGCTTAGCCCACTGCTCTACTCTCTATATACACATGACTGTGTGGCTAGACATAGCTCAAATACCATCTATAAATTGGCTGATGATAAAACCATTGTTGGTAGAATCTCAGGTGGTGACGAGAAGGTGTACAGGAGTGAAATATGCCAACTAGTGGAGTGGTGCCACAGCAACAACCTGGCACTCAACGTCAGTAAGACAAAAGAGCTGATTGTGGACTTCAGGAAGGGTAAGATGAAGGAACACATACCAATCCTCACAGAGGAATCAGAGGTAGAGAGAGTGAGCAGCTTCAAGTTCCTGTGTGTCAAGATCTCTGAGGATGTAAGCCTGTCCCAACATATCAATGTGCAGTTATAAAGAAGGCAAGACAGCAGCTATACTTTATTAGGAGTTTGAAGAGATTTGGCATGTCAAGAAATACACTCAAAAACCTCTATAGTTGTACTGTAGAGAGCATCCTGACAGGCTGCATCACTGTCTGGTATTGTGGGGGGACCAAAAGAAGCTGCAGAAGGTTGTAAATTTAGTCAGCTCCATCTTGGGTACTAGCCTACAAAGTACCCAGGACATCATCAGGGACCGGTGTCTCAGAAAGGCAGCGTCCATTATTAAAGACCTCCAGCACCCAGGGCATGCCCTTTTCTCACTGTTACCGTCAGGTAGGAGGTACACAAGCCTGAAGGCACACATTCAGTGATTCAGGAACAGCTTCTTCCCCTCTGCCATCTGATTCCTAAATGGACAGCAATTCCTTAGATACTACCTCATTTTTTTTAATATAGAGTATTTCAGTTTTTTGCACTTTTTAAAAATCTATTCATTATATGTATATTGCAATTGATTTACTTGTTTATTTATTATTAATATTTTTTTCTCTTTTAGATTATGTATTGCATTGAACTGTTGCTGCTAAGTTAACAAACAAGAGGATGAAATCATATTATCTTGACATGTGTATATATTACCATCACCAATTTCCCCTCGTTCAACATTTTGAGCATCACCATTGATAGGGAAAACAGCTGCGGATCAAAGAGTAGATCAAAGCCAAAGAATCCTACTGTGAGTGGTTCACATCTCGCAAAGCAGTTCCACTTGCTGCACGGTACTCCCATGCTCGTATGAATACAGCTCCAGTAAAATTTGGGGAATTCAGATTCCACTGCTCAAAACAGCTATCTTGCTTAGCCTGTCATCACCCCGGATGTTGATTACTTCCATCAGAGATACATTGTGCAACAGTCAGTGTACCCATTTACTAAATGTGCTTATGTTACCATCCAAGGTTTCTCCAATAACACCTTTCAAAGCCTGCTACCTCTCCCACCAAAAAGGCCACGGCTAACAAATGTGTGAGGATACCACTTCCTTTATGTTCTCCACCAGTTACATAATACACCAGCATACACCACTGTTAGATTATGAAGACATGCAGTCCTCTTTTATTGTCATTTAGTAATGCATGCATTAAGAAATGATACAATATATCCTCCGGTGTGATATCACAAAACACAGGACAGACCAAGACTGAAAAAACTGACAAAACCACATAATTATAACATATAGTTACAACAGTGCAACAATACCATAACTTGATGAAGAAGTCCATGAGCACAGTAAAAAGTTCAAAGTCTCTCAAATGTCCCACATCTCATGCAGACGGGAGAAGGAAGAAAAACTCTCCCTGCCATGCCGACCACAATCCAACTCTGAGTCATCGGAAAACTTCGAGCCTCCGTTCAGCTCTCCGACACCGAGTACTGAGCGCCATCTCTGTCCGAACTATTCGACCTCAATCTCGGTCGCCAACAGCAGGCAAGGCCGGGGATTTTGGGGCATTCCCTCCGAAAGATTCCCGACCGTGCAGTAACGACAGCAGCGAACGAGCATTCCAGAAATTTCTCCAGATGTTCCTCTGTGCTTTCACGTCCATCTCTATCAAATCAGAATTATCCACGGCCCCTATTTAACGGATACGATATAATTTTTCACCAGGGGTCTGCGCACATGCGGCGCGCTGCTCTCTCTCCTCCCATTCCCCTGCTGTTGATGGGTCTGAATACTCTATTGTGATGCCTTCATTAAAAGAGTTTCAGCAGTTCAAGAAAAATGAAGGGGGAAGAAGTCGGACCCTTTCTTTCCAGTCCTGATGAAGGGTCCTGGGCTGAAACATCAACCGATTATTCCTTTCCATAGATGCGGTCTGACTTGCTGAGTTCCTCCAGCATTTTGTGTGTTACTGTGGATTTCCAGCAACTGCAGAATCTCTTGTGTTACTGTAGTGAATTACATTTGTAGTAATTGGCTTGGTATGGTTAAACTTTAAATTTCAGAGGATCTGTTCTGGGTCCCACATGTCAGTACCATTACAAAGAAGCTTTCTTAGAACTTTGTGAGGATTCACATGGCTTCTAAAACATTGATGAACTTCTACAGATGTTTGGTGCAGAGCATATTGATTGGTTGCAACACAGCCTGGTATGGAAACACAAAGGCCCTTGAGCTGAAAATCCTACAAAATGTAGTGGATAGGGCCCAGTCCATCACAAGTAAAGCCCTCCTCACCTTTGACCACATCAACATGGAATACTGTCACAGGAAAGGAGCATTTATCATCAAGCAACCCCACCATACAAACCATCTTCTCTTCTCACTTCTACCAGCTGGAAGGAGGTGCAAGATTTTCAGAACTCACACCATCAAGTTCAGGAATATTTATTACCTCTTAGCCATCACGCTGTTTGAAACAGAGAGGATAACTTCACTTGCCCCTCAACCAGTGGACTCACTTTCAAGGACCGTTTACCTCATGTCTTCCAGATTTTTTATTATTATTATTATCATTATTTCTGTTTTTCTTTCCTTTTGTAGTCTTTTGTACATTTGTTGTTTGTCCATCCTGCTAGGTGCAGTCTTTCATTGACTCTATTGTGTTTCTTGTGTATACTTTGAAACTCTGTAAGAAAATGAATCTCAGGGTTGTAAATGGTGACATATATGCACTTTAATAATAAATTGACTTTGAACTTTGAATGAGCACAGGAGCTCTTAAAATGTGCTGCAATTTTCTTCAGTGTGTCTAAAGCACATGTATAGGAAGCACACAACATTAACAGGACAGCTGAGGGAAGATGCATTTTGTACACGGCAATCAACCGTAGAGTGTCAATCTACCAACTCTGATTTGCATCTGACAGATTTTCTATTAACTTGTTGGCTAACTTGTATTTTAACAACTCTCACAACACGCTGGAGGACAAAATGATATTTCTTTGCAGTAGGAATGAGCTCAATGTTTTAGTAAAATCTGCTTTAATAGTCTCATTGCCTTTCAGAAATACAATGCCTGTGCTGAGATAGCATTTGTTCTTCTGCAGCAAACTGTTCAGCCTTGTTGCAGACAGATCCTGTTAGATTAATAAGATTGCTGAATAACAGGATTACATTTAGCCAGAGCATAACAAATGCAATAAATCAGTTTGTCTGAGAGTCAGTATTACTTGATTTACAGCAAGTTATTGTCTTTGTATATTGTTCTAAAAGAGGAATTGGATATGACAGTGTACTAAAAATTATTAGATTACCTCCATGACTGAGGTCCATGTTAAAGAAAACTGAGCAAAAAAATAGAAATTAGCAAACTTATAATGTAGGACTTTTCTTCCAGTCACCAGCTGAAGTACAGATTCCTATTAGCTTTAGGGTAAATGTAATACTGTATCTTGATAAAATTCATTTTAACAAGCAACCGGTATGGAAATCCTCACATTAACCTTCCATATAACATAATGTTTGCACTTGACATTACCATTTCATATTCCACAATATTTTCACTTTGCATTAACCTGCAGCATGAGGCAATCTCTCATCCTTACTTAAAACTTCAATGTAATTGAATGCGACCTACTCAGATTACCCTTCACTGTGATCATTTCTAGACTAGCTGACCTTTAGCAAACCTTAGTGACATTAACCCATCACAAACAAGAGAAAATCTGCAGATGCTGGAAATCCAAGCAACACACACAAAATGCTGGAGGAACTCAGCAGGCCAGGCAGTATCTATGGAAAAGAGTACAGTCAATATTTCAGGCCGAGACCCTTCAGCAGGCCCTTCATCAGGTCTTGGGCTGAAACGTCGACTGTACTCTTTTCCATAGATTCTGCCTGGCCTGCTGAGTTCCTCCAGCATTTTGTGTGTGCTGACATTAACCCATCAGCTATTGAAATTATATCATATCCATAACGAGAGTTCCAGCAACACTCCATCATTACTTTGATTACTTCTTCATGCCAGCTGATTCAGCTTATATGAGGATAAATTTGGTGAGATTAGCAGACCAGTAGCAAAACCCAGGTTCTCCTCTGTGTATCCCAAATAGGCATATAGCCTCCATTGCGAATAGATCAAATTCTAGAATTCCACATTTCACACTAATATAAGAGAGCCATCAGCATAGAAAACCTAGAACACAGAACGGTACAGCACAGTACTGGCCCTTCACCCCACAAGGTTGTGCTAGCTTTTAACCTACTCCAAGATCAATGTAACATTCTCCTCCCAAAAAAGGCCTCTATATTTCTTTCATCCATGTGCCTCTCTAAGAGTCTCTCTCTACTACCACCCCAGCTGTGTGTTCCTTGTACCTACTACTCTGTGAGTGAAAAACCTACTTCTGACATTCCTCCAATCATCTTAAAATTATGCCCCCTCATATTATCCATTTCTCCATTTCTGCCCCGGAAAATGTCCTGGGTGTCCACTCAACCTATGCCTCTTATCATCTTAAGCACTTAAATCAAGTCACCTCTCATCCACCTTCACTCCAAAGAGAAAAGACCTAGCTCATTGACTCTTCCCTCATAGGACATCCTTTCGAATCCGGGCAGTACAATATTCTAAGTGTGGTCTAAGCAGAGTTTTATAGAGCTGCAAGGTTACTGTACCTCACAGCTTTGGACCTCAATTCTCCAACTAATGAAGGATGTCTTTTTAACCACTCAGTTAACTGGCGCGGTAACCTTGAGAAATCTATGGACATGAACCCCATGATTCCTCTGTTCCTCCATACTGTTCAAAATCTTACCTTAACTTTGTACTCTGCCTTCAAATTCAACCTCCAAAGTGCTTCATTTCACCCTTTTTTTGAATTGAACTCTGTCTGCATCCTATCAATGTCCCATTGTAATGTAAGCAACCTGCTACACCATCCATAGCATTGCTGACCTTCATGCCATTTACTAACCCACCCTCTACTTCCTCAACCAAGTCATTTATAATATCACAAAGAGCAGGGGTCCCAGAACAGAGCTCTGTGGCATCCCACTTGTCACCAAGCTCCAGACAGTACTTTCTCCATCATTTACTACTCTCTGTCGTCCATCAGCAAACCAATTTCAAATCCATGCAGCCAAGTTTCCTTGGATACCATGCCTTCTGACTTTCTGAATGAGTCTACCATGGGATAGTTTATCAAACACCTTACTATAATCAATATACACCACATCCACTGCTCTACCTTCATTAATTTGTTATGTCTCTTCCTCCAATAATTCAATCAGATATTTGAGGCAGGACCTGCCCATCACAAACCCATATGTGTGTGTGTATGTGTGCATTCATCTACTGACTGTTGAGAACCGCTTGTTCTTGCCAATAACACCCATGCACCATCACTCAGGGAATTGGGCTATAATATATATCTTTAGTGTGGCTGTATGTTTTACTGGTATCTTACATGCGCTATATGCGCCTGTGCTGTGTGTGACTGCTGGTACTGTTATTTGCACCTTGGCCCTGGAGTAACACTGTCTCGTTTGTTTGTTCATGAGTATTCATGTATGGTTGAATGATAATTAAACTTGAACTACTCACTGAATGGAATCAAGCTTATTTGGAAGCTTGATTTTTAATGAGGCCTGTGGAGTTAAGCAATAACTGTACAAGAAAGATTTGCTCTGTACCTAGTTAGACAGCTGATCTGAATCTTGGTGCTTCATTAGAGTTGAAATATCTGAAAGTTCATAAACTTGCAGTGCTGTGCATGCTATTTTGTTCAATCAGTGGTTAATGGTACTAATCCATCAAAAAATATAAACTTATAAGGAGTTGGAGGTCAACATTACAAGTAAATTAAGAATGTTGAAATTTGTGTACCTTATTCATTCTGGGAAGTTAATAAGGCCTTTAACTGATATATTGCAAATATATATGTGTGACTCCACCATGATGCTGGGATAGATCATTATCAATCTGCTTTCTAATTAGTGTAGAGCAATTTTCACTTGCAGCATATTGTCTACATGTAGGTAACCTGGTGTCACAGCGAAAGAGCTGCTTCCTCCTAGTTCCAGTCACAGGATACTGACCTATGCTGACCTTGGGTGCCGTCTGTATGGAGTTTCACATTCTTCCTTGTAATCCCGTGGGTTTTCTCTGAGTACCCTTGTCCTATTCCCATCTCCCAAAAATATTGCTGCCTGATACTTCATTGGTCAAATTGCTCACTGTGTGAAGCTGGTTGATAGAAGGTGATGAAAGCTGATGGGAATATGAAGAGAGAAGAAAATAAAAAATACGATAATATAAAACGGGTGATGGCCAGCCTAGAGTCTGTGGGCTGTATGGGCTTTTTCTCTTCTCTGTAAGAAGGGTATTGTCTGTAGAAGTATTTCTGAAGATTAGTCAACCAACTACATCGGAGACAGCACACTGCTGTATAACAACTTCAATGGAGCAAAAGCATTTTATTGTTCTTCAGAGGAACAAAATAGAATAATTATTGTCGCAAACAACAGGAATTCTGCAGATGCTGGAAATTCAAGCAACACACATAAAAGTTGCTGGTGAACGCAGCAGGCCAGGCAGCATCTCTAGGAAGAGGTGCAGTTGACGTTTCAGGCCGAGACCCTTCGTCAGTCACAATAATTATTGTGACTGCTGGCACAGTGTTTTACACCTAGGCCCTGCAGAAGCACTGTCTCATTGGGCTGTATTCATGGCTGTATTCAAGGGCAAAGTCAAAAAAGAAAATTGTCAGGGAAATCTCAAAGGGAAAAGGAGTGTAGGTAAGTGGAAAGGTTCAGTAAAGACTTCCAAAGCCTCGGACATAGCTGAATAGAGTAGCCGGCACTGCTGGAATGAGAGCAAAGCAAGAGTTGAAGGACTGATAAGAGTTGGAGGCCAGAAAAGATTACAGAGTTACAGACACAATGGAAAAGCATGAGATATGTTAAAATGAACACGTTGCTCAGCAGGAAGCAAATTGGCCAGCCAGCATGTAGGAAAAGGAACACGCATAAAAGTTGCTGGTGAACGCAGCAGGCCAGGCAGCATCTCTAGGAAGAGGTACAGTCGACATTTCGGGCCGAGACCCTTCGTCAGGACTAACTGAAAGAAGTGCTAGTAAGAGATTTGAAAGTGGGAGGGGGAGGGGGAGATCCGATATGATAGGAGAAGACAGGAGGGGGAGGGATGGAGCCAAGAGCTGGACAGGTGATAGGCAAAAGGGATAGGAGAGGGTCATGGGACGGGAGGCCTATGGAGAAAGAAAGGAGGAGGGGGGAAGCCCAGAGGATGGGCAAGGAGTATAGTGAGAGGGACAGAGGGAGAAATAGGAGAGAGAGAGAGAAAGAATATACATATATATATATATATATATATATATATAAATAAATAATGGATGGGGTACGAGGGGGAGGTAGGACATTAGCGGAAGTTAGAGAAGTCAATGTTCATGCCAGCAGGTTGGAGGATACCCACAGAATATAAGGTGTTGTTCCTCCAACCTGAGTGAGGCTGTGGATAGACATATCAGAATGGGAATGGGACGTGAAATTAAAATGTGTGGCCACTGGGAGATCCTGCTTTCTCTGGCGGACAGAGCACAGGTGTTCAAAAGGTGTAGGTGTGGGAAAAGGATTCATTGAAAGCTAAGGTATAACCAACTGATAAACTAGTTTAATCAGGAATAAAACTAGGGATGACACCCAGTAATGTGTTGGTGTGGTTGAACCAATACAAACAAATGCTCGCATGATGGTTTGAGCAGTGGAGAATCTTAATTAAATTAGAATAGCAAACAGAAAATAATTGCTAGAATTTAGCTTTTATCCATACATGTACATTTGTGAATGGTTCCTTCTTTTGACTTCATTGTGCTTTGATTAAAAATTCAATAAGTACTAGATAGTAACAGATGAGCTAACGAATGAAAGGAGATCAAATTAAATGGAATGCATTGTGTGGGGATAGATCAACAGAAAGTAATGAAAAATTAAATGAAACAAAATGTAAACATTGTGTACTTAGTACAAGCCTAATATTTCTGACAGGCTGTATCACTGTCTGGTATGGAGGAAGGGGTATGGGGGCTATTGCACAGGACCAAAAAAAGCTACAGAATATTGTAAAATTAGTCAGCTTCATCTTAGGTTCTAGACTCCATAGTATGCAAAATTCCTTCAAGGTGTGGTGCCTCAGAAAGGTGGCATCCATTATTAAGGACCCCCCACCACCCAGGGCATGCCGTCTTCTCATTGTTACCGTCAGGAAGCAGGTACAGAAGCCTATAGGTACACACTCAGTGATTCAGGAACAGTTTCTTCCCATATGCAATATGATTCCTAAATGGTCATTGAACCCATAAACACAACTACACTCTTTATATATATCACTATTACTTCTTGCACTATTTAAAATCTAATCAATATATATACTTACTATAATTGATTTTTTAATACTGATTTTCATGTATTGCCTTGAACTGCTGCTGCTAAGTTAACTAATTTCTCGAAACATGCCAGTGATAATAAACCTGATTCTGATTTCCTAAAATCGATTGAAAACTTCACATGAAAATAAAGAAGGGTAAGAGGGAGATGAAATTTTGGTTAGACAGTAAATTCATGAAATTATAATGAAGTAAATATTGCATGATGTATTATGGGATCATATATTTATGTAATTCTTCCACAACCTGTCATGAGCCCTGCCAGCCTTGTGCCTATATTTGTTAATTGCTGTCTTATCGAGAGTCATTCAGTTTATATGCTTTCTGTTGAATCTTGTCAAGTTTATTTTGACTGCCATGGGTTTTCACCCTATTGTGACTATTTAAGGTGGACTCCCAATTAGCGCAGGTCATGGGGTTCTTGTGTGTGTTTTCAGAATGATTCATCTTGAGGTGTCGCTTGGTCAAACCTTCATTTCAGTTGGAGTTCTGATGAATAAACTCCTATTTCGGTCTTAACATGGGAGTTTGTCATTCTTCCACACCTGGGTTCAGCCATCAGTCAGCGCACCCTGTGACAGAAGGACCCCATGCCATAAATTAACCCAGTGGAGATTCAACGGATCTTGGGCATCGGATGACTGGAGGAGAAGGAACCTTTTATTCCCAGCACTTGTCCCAAAGCTACATTCCAAGGTTCACCAGTCCATGTTCATAGTCATCAATATTTCCTGAGTGTCCCATGGGCCTCCTTGTTTCCAAGGATTATTCCATGTTTCCGAGTTTGATTCCACGTTCCCAAGTGATATGCAATATTCCTAAATTTCCCAGCTCTGTTGCAAGAACATAGAAACCATAGAAACCATAGAAACTACAGCACAGAAACAGGCCATTTGGCCCTTCTTGGCTGTGCCGAACCATTTTTAGCGTAGTCCCACTGACCTGCACACGAACCATATCCCTCCATACACCTCCCATCCATGTATCTGTCCAATTTATTCTTAAATGTTAAAAAAGAACCAGCATTTACCACCTCATCTGGCAGCTCATTCCATACTCCCACCACTCTCTGTGTGAAGAAGCCACCCCTAATGTTCCCTTTAAACTTTTCCCCCCTCACCCTTAACCCATGTCCTCTGGTTTTTTTCTCCCCTTGCTCAGTGGAAAAAGCCTGCTTGCATTCACTCTATCTATACCCAATAATTTTATATACGTCTATCAAATCTCCCCTCATTCTTCTACGCTCCAGGGAATAAAGTCCTAACCTATTCAACCTTTCTCTGTAACTGAGTTTCTCAAGTCCTGGCAACATCCTTGTAAACCTTCTTTGCACTCTTTCAACCTTATTTATATCCTTCCTGTAATTTGGTGACCAAAACTGAACACAATACTCCAGATTCGGCCTCACCAATGCCTTATACAACCTCATCATAACATTCCAGCTCTTATACTTAATACTTTGATTAATAAAGGCCAATGTACCAAAAGCTCTCTTTACGTCCCTATCTACTTGTGACGCCACTTTTAGGGAATTTTGTATCTGTATTCCCAGATCCCTCTGTTCCACTGCACTCCTCAGTGCCTTACCATTAACCTTGTATGTTCTACCTTGCTTTGTCCTTCCAACGTGCAATACCTCTCACTTGTCTGTATTAAACTCCAACTGCCATTTTTCTGCCCATTTTTCCAGCTGGTCCAAGTCCCTTTGCAGGCTCTGAAAACCTTCCTCACTGTCTACTGCACCTCCAATCTTTGTATCATCAGCAAATTTGCTGATCCAATTTACCATATTATCATCCAGATCATTGATATAGATGACAAATAACAATGGACCCAGCACTCATCCCTGTGGCACACCACTAGTCACAGGCCTCCACTCAGAGAAGCAATTCTCTACCACCACTCTTTGGCTTCTTCCATTGAGCCAATGTCTAATCCAATTTACCACCTCTCCATGTATACCTAGCGACTGCATTTTCCTAACTAACCTCCCATGCGGGACCTTGTCAAAGGCCTTACTGAAATCCATGTAGACAATATCCACTGCCTTCCCTTCATCCACTTTCCTGGTAACCTCCTCGAAAAACTCCAATAGATTGGTCAAACATGACCTACCACGCACAATGCCATGTTGACTCTCCCTAATAAATCCCTGTCTATCCAAATACTTGTACATTCTGTCTCTTAGTACTCCCTCCAATAACTTACCTACTACCGACGTTAAACTCACCGGCCTATAATTTCCCGGATTACTTTTCGATCCTTTTTTAAACAACAGAACAACATGAGCCAGTCTCCAATCCTCCGGCACCTCAACCGTAGACAGCGACATTTTAAATATTTCTGCCAAGGCCCCCGCAATTTCAATACTAGTCTCCTACAAGGTTCGAGGGAACACTCTGTCAGGTCCCGGGGATTTATCCACTTTAATTTTCCTCAAGACAGCAAACACCTCCTCCATTTCAATCTGTACAGTTTCCATGATCTCACTACTTGATTCTCACAATTCCATAGACTTCATGCCAGTTTCCTTAGTAAATACAGATGCAAAAAACCTATTTAAGTTCTCACCAATTTCCTTTGGTTCCGCACATAGCCGACCACTCTGATCTTCAAGAGGACCAATTTTATCCCTTACCATCCTTTTGCTCTTAATATACTTGTAAAAGCTCTTTGGATTATCCTTCACTTTGACTGCCAAGTAACCTCATGTCTTCTTTTAGCCCTCCTGATTTCTTTCTTAAGTATTTTCTTGCACTTCTTATACTCCTCAAGCACCTGATTTACCCCCTGTTTCCTATACATTTCATACAACTCCCTCTTCTTCTTTATCAGAGTTGCAATATCCCTTGAGAAACAAGGTTCCTTATTCCTATTCAATTTGCCTTTAATCCTGACAGGAACATACAAACTCTGCACTCTCAAAATCTCCCCTTTGAAGGCTTCCCACCTACCAATCACATCTTTGCCAGAGAACAACCTGTCCCAATCCACGCTTTTTAGATCCTTTCTCATTTCTTCAAATTTGGCCTTCAAATTCCAGAAGATTGCAATAGCTGTAATGGACTGAATCTGCTGCCTGAGTAAAATAAACATAGGATATAATTAACAACAGCAGTGTCTTCTCAGGGTAAAATTTTCTCAGTAATTTTGCTATGTTTGGCACAGCCATTTCAATGAATTTCATAAATATTCAATCATTCACTGAGTAAAGTAAAAGAAGATAAATGGGTACTCCCTAACTGGAAGTCATCATATTGGTGATGTTGGTAACCATCAGGTTAGTGGTGTTGTTGAAAGTGTAGAAGGTTGTCATAAGTTACAATGGGTCATTGATAGGATGCAGAGCTGGGCTGAGAAGAGGCAGATGGAATTCAATCCAGAAAAATGTGAAGTAATACACTTTGGAAGGTTACACTTGAAGTACAGCGTTAATTGAAGGTTTTCTTAGCAGTGTGGAGGAACAGAGGGATCTTCTGAAGCACTTCATGGATTCCTCAAAGTTGCCATGCAAGTTGTTAGTGTGGTTAAGAAACAGTATGTTGTTTTGGCCTCTTCAATCTGGGGATTAAGTTCAAGAGCTGTGTGGTAATGTTGTAGCTCTATAAAACTGAGGTTAGACCACACTTGGAGTATTGTGTTCAGTTCTGATCAGCTTATCGGAGGAAGAATATGAAAGCTGTTACCAGGATCCTGCCTATACTGGAGAGCATGTTTTTAGATCCTTTCTCATTTCTTCAAATTTGGCCTTCTTCCAGTTCAGAATCTCAACCCTAGGACTAGATCTATCCTTGTCCATGATCAAATTGAAACTAATGGTGTTATGGTCACTGGAACCAAAGTGCTCCCCTACACAGACTTCCGTCACTTGTCCTAACTCGTTACCTGACTGGAGATCGAATATTGCATCCCCTCTAGTTGGTCCCTCTATATAATGATTTAGAAAACTTTCCTGAACACACTTTACAAACTCTAAACCATCTAGACCCCTAACAGTATGGGAGTCCCAATCAATGTATGGAAAATTAAAATCCCCTACCACCACAACTTTATGTTTCCTGCAGCTGCCTGCTATCTCTCTGCAGATTTGCTCAGATCAGTTTCAAATTTACTGGCCCTGTCTCGAATTCCACAGCACTCTCTGGGCTGTCAGATGCTGGCCTTAGGGAGTGAGGTACTGTCATGACCCTGCTGGCTCTGTGCACCCGTGTTTGACTCTTTGTTGTATTATCAAGAGTCATTAAACCTTTGTGCTTTCGGTTTAATCTTGTCAAGTTTCTTTTGACTGGTGTGGGCTTTTGGCCCACTGTGATTATTTAAAGCGGATTCTCAATTAGCACTTACTGTGGTGTGGGTGTGTGTAACACTTTGTACTGTTTCATGCTAATATAATGGTTTCTCTGTAGCAGCAGTGTTTGGGTTATGACTAGAGATAACGGGGACTTTGGAATGTGTACTGGCCAATGAGAGGAGATGATTTTCTTTCTTGTGTGCACAGGCAAAGGTTTTGCAGGCTTTGTTTTGGTGGAAGATGGAGAGAGAAAATGCCAGAACGGGGAAGTTGTAGTCTGCAGGACGGAGTGGACCTGGAATGGGGTCGGGAGTCAATGCCCGGAGGGGGAAATCAATGGAAAACAAACAGACGGGAAAACAGTGAGCTCCAACATTGTGCATTAGACTGTCTCATGAGAATGTGCCCTGTTTCTTTTTTGTTTCTTTACTAACCCTATAGTCAAATTAAGAATTATCAAGCTCAATCGTTTAATTGCATATTGTGTACTGTTCGTTATTTTATGGTACTGATTTGTAACGGGGGAACATATCACGCAGCATCCACCCAAACACGATTTCTCAAGTTTGTCCGGGCTGGAGGCTGTCTCCCCCTAGATTAAGCCCTAGCCAAACCTGAGGGTTACAAATGTATGTGTGTTTGTGTGTATGTATGCGTGTGTGTATGTGTGTGTGTGTGTGTGTGTGTATTCTGTGTATGCGTGTGTGTGTGTGTGTGTGTGTGTATTCTGTGTATGCGTGTGTGTGTGTGTGTGTGTGTGTGTGTGTGTATGTGTGTATGCGTGTGTGTGTGTGTGTGTGTGTGTGTGTATGTGTGTATGCGTGTGTGTATGCGTGTGTGTGTGTGTGTATTCTGTGTGTGTATTCTGTGTGTGTGTATGCCTGTGTTTCAAGAGGATTTGTCTTGTGGTGTCACTCAGTCAAACCAACAAAGTTCAGTTGGAGTTCTGATGAATAAACTCTTTTTTCTGTTTCCACATGGGAGTGTGTCATTCCTCCACAGCTGGGTTCAATCGTCTGTCAGCGCACAACATCACACAACCAGAAGGTATTTGAAAATGATTCACAAATTATAAATGCTTTTGAGGTGTGTTCACTTTGCAATGTGGGGAATTGGATGAACTGTTGACATGCAGCAGCTCAGAGTAAGAGTAGAATGGGCAATTAAAACGTCAGAGAAACAGAAGCTCACAGTTCCTTCTGTGGAATGAACGCAGATGCTCTGCAAAACGGTGACCTGTCCTTACCTGTGAGGGAGACCACATTGATATTGAATGCAGTGGATTAAACGTGTGAGAGTGAGTGAACTACCACTCATCTGGATGGTCTTGCAATCAAAGTTCAAAGTAAATTTATTATTGAAGTACATACATGTCACTGTATACAACCCGGAGATTCATTTTCCTGTGGGCATTCACAGCACACACTGTACAAGCAACACAATGGAATCAATGAAATACCATCCCCAACAGGATGGACAAACAAGCAGCGTGCAAGAGACAACATACTGTGCAAATACAGAAAGAAAAAGGAAGAAATAATAATAACTCCACGTGTGCATGTGCAATTCTGATCATTTTGATAAGAAGTATACACCACCAAACTGAAATGAGAGCACAGCACAGACAAACAAAAAAGTTATCACTATTGAAGAAAAAGTTAACCAATGGAAGAGCTGGACCCTCCATTGAAGATATCCCCATGATCTGAGCAGACTAGATGTTGACAAGGAAGCTTGGCTCAGAGTTGGAGACCTCGTCCAAGAAACAGAGGGGTTCCTTGTGGCAATGCGGGACCAGGTGGTTAACACAAAAAATATCTAAAATATATAATAAAAGATGGTAATTCAAAATGATAAACACAGAAAATGCCAAGGAAAACCAGAAACAATCCAACACATTACAGGATCCTGTATCAGTTTAGCACAATCAAGTGGCCAACATCATTCACCAACAAATTGCTTTCAAAATCAAACTCATAAAATAAATCATGCCCTACTATAAGTACAAGCCTGATGCAGTTTTAGGGACAGAATACCACAAATTATATTATAACTGATTTGTTTATACATTAGGACAATCCATAATAACTGTCCTGATATAATAATACAGAATAAACAAGGAAGAAAACTTAACTTAATAGAATTAGCCATTCCAAACAAACATAACTTACAGAAAACAGGAAGTGAAGGACACCAGAAATATGCCGAATTAAAAGAGTAAATTGAAAGACTTAGGAACGTGAACAGGGGATAGATACATTCTCCCGATAGTAATATCTACAACTGGTATCATCCCCAAGTCACTACCAAAGAGTATCAAACAATTAGGCCTACACAGCAATATCTATGTAAATATTCAAAAAAAACACAATATTAACCATCACTAGAATAGTCTGAAAGTTTATAGTCCATAAAATAGAAATCTACAGCACATGACAGGCCCTTCGGCCCACAATGTTGTGCCGACCATGTAACCCACTCTAGAGACTGCCCTGAATTTCCCTACCGCATAGCCCTCTATTTTTCTAAGCTCCATGTACCTATCTAAGAGGCTCTTAAAAGACCCTATTGTCTCCACTTTCACTATTGCTGCCGCAGTGCATTCCACACACCCACCACTCTCTGTGTGAAAAACTTACTCCTGACATCCCCTCGGTACCTATTTCCAAGCACCTTAAAGCTATGCCCCCTCGTGTTAGTCATTTCAGCCCTGGAAAAAAGTCTCTGTCTATCCACACAATCAATGCCTCTCATCATCTTATACACCTCTATCGGGTCACTTCTCATCTTCTGTCACTCCAAGGAGAAAAGGCCAAGTTCACTGAACATATTCTCATAGGGTATGCCCCCCAATCCAGGCAATATTCTTGTAAATCTCCTCTGAACACTCTCTATGGTATCCACAAGTTGAGAAAGGAGAGTGCTTGGCTATGCCCATCCCTCAGGTTTCACCAGTTTGAGCTGAGAAAAAATAAATTGCAATAACATTGATTAGAAATAAGGACTCAATTTGTGGACATGAGATGACGAGTCCTGAAAGTGAGCCCATAGGTTATGTGAACAGTTCGGTAATGGGGTTATTTTCACCGTTTTAGAGCCTAATGGTTGGGGTGTGCCAATATCAATGTCAAGGGCAGGTCGTGCCTTATGAGCCTGATTGAATTTTTGACGATGTGACTAAACACATTGATGAAGGTAGAGCAGTGGATCTAGTGTATATGGATTTCAGTAAGGCATTTGATAAAGTTCTCCATGCAAGGCTCCTTCAGAAAGTAAGGGGGCATGGGATCCAAGGAGACCTTGCATTATGGATCCAGAATTGGCTTGCCCACAGAAGGCAAAGGGTGGTTGTAGATGGTTTGGATTCTGCATGGATGTCGGTGACCAGTGGTGTTCTGCAAGGATCTGTCTGGGATCCTTCCTCTTTGTGATTTTTATATGTAACCTGGATGGAGAAGTAGAAGGCTGGGTAGTAAGCTTGCTGATGACACAATGTTTGGGAGTGCTGTGGATAGTCTGGAGGGCTGTCAGAGGTTACAGCGGGACAACAATAAAATGCAGAACTGGGCTGAAAAGTGGCAGATGGACTTCAACCCAGTTAAGTGTGAAGTGGTTCATTTGGTAGGTCAAATTTGAAGATAGAATATAATATTAATAGTAAGAATCTTTGCAATATGGAGGATCTGAGAGATCTTGGTGTCCATTTCCATAGGACACTCAAAGTTGCTGCACAGGTTGACAGTGTTGTTAAGAAGGTGTATGGTGTGTTGGCATCCATCAAACATGGAACTGAGTTCAAGAGCCGTGAGGTAATGTTACAGCTATATAAGACATTGGTCAGACCACACTTGGAATACTGTGTTCAGGTCTGGTCACCTCATTACAGGAAGGATGTGGATACTACAGAGAGAGTGCAGAGGAGACTTACAAGGATTGTGCCTGGATTGGAGGGCGTACCTTATGAGAATAGGTTGAGTGAACTTGGCCTATTCTCATTAGAATGATGGAGGATGAGAGGTGACCTGAGAGAGGTGTATAAGATGATGAGGGGCATGATTGTGGGGATAGCCAGAGGCTTTTTCCCAAGGCTGAAATGGGGCTAACACGATTGAACATACTTTTAAGGTGCTTGGAAATAAGTACTGAGGGGATGTCAGGGGTAAGTTTCTCACACAGAGAGTGGTGGGTGCATGATATGCACTGCTAGCGGCAGTGGTGGAAACAGATACAATAGGATCTTTTAAGAGCCTCTTAGATAGGTACATGGAGCTTTTAAGAACAGAGGGCTATGCCCTAGGGAAATTCTGTCATGGTCCCGATAGTTGATTCCTCATATTCTCCTAATTCCCTTTTCCCCGCGTTCTCCCGAGCTCCTTGATTGTGGCACCTGATTCTCATCTAAACCTGCAGCGTAAATACCCTGGCTCTGCATCCACTCATCGCCAGATCGTTGTTTCAGCAAGTGTGGTAATTCACGATCCCGGCCACTTAAGATTGTGTATTCTAAGTTTTCTTTCAGTACTGAGGTTTGCTGTACAGCTCCAGTCACGCTCCATGTCAAGGTAAGTTTTTGCCTGCCACCTGTCTTTCTGTTCACTCTCCCTTTCGCTGTTCAGCTCCAGCAAGGCTCCGTGTCAAGATAAGTATTGCCTGCCACCTGCCTTTCCGTTCACTTCTCCCGTTCGCCGTTCAGCTCCAGCAACGCTCCGTGTCAAGATAAGTATTGCCTGCCACCTGTCTTTCCGTTCATCCTCCTGTTGCCGTTCAGCTCCAGCCACACTCACAGGCCTCACCTGCATCCCCACTCTGTCTCTGTGCCAGTGTCCTGCATTTGGGTCCTCCCGTTCTTTGCAACAAATTCTAGGCAGACTCTAGAATAGGTTACATGGTGGGCACATCGTCGTCGGCCAAAGGGCCTGTAATGTGCTGTAACTTTCTATGTTCTATGCAATAACTGTTCTTGAACCTGGTGGCATGAACCCTGAAGCTCCTATACCTTCTTCCTAATGGTAGCAGTGAGAAGAGAGCATGGCCCGAATGGTGGGGGTTCCTTGATGATGGATGCTACGTTCTTGCGACAGTACAGGTGTCCCCCACTTTTCAAACGTTCACTTTACGACACCTCGCTGTTACAAAAGACCTACATTAGTTACCTGGTTTCGCTAACAGAAGGAGTTTTCACTGTTATGAAAAAAGGCAGCGCGTGATAAAAGGCAGTGTGCGCCCCGAACAGCCAAGCTCCTCCTGCGGAACTGCATTCTAGTCGGCATTGCTTAAACACGTGCCTGTGAGCATCTGTGTCTTATGTCAATTTATTTTGAGCATCCGTTAGCAAGATGAGTTCTAAGGTATCGGAAAAGCCTAAAAGAGCTCGTAAGGGTGTTACACTTAGCGTAAAACTAGACATAATTAAGCGTTTTGATCGTAGTGAACGAAGTAAGGACAAAGTGAGTTTGACTTGTGGAAGTTGACGAAGATGATGTTGAAGAGGTTTTGGCATCCCATGACCAAGAACTGATAGATGAAGAGCTGATGCAATTGGAAGAGGAAAGGATAATCAAAACCAAATGCAGTAGCGAACGGACCAAAAGCGAAGTCGTCCAGGAACTGAACATGAAGCAACTGTGTGAGATTTTCACTGCAATGATTGCAGAAAAGTACAACTTTAATTTTGAAAGGGTACGTAGGTTTAGGGCATATTTGCAGGATGGTTTGAGTGCTTAGAAAGAACTGTATGATAGAAAAATGTGCGAGGCTAAGCAGTCAAGCATACCGTCGTTTTTCAAGCCTTCCACATCAGCCACAGCAGACGACGAACCTCGACCTTTGACATCGAGGCAGGCAGTCATAGAAGAAGATGACCTGCCTGCCCTGATGGAAACAGACTACGATGAGATGACACCCCAATGTCACA